>NC_142685.1:51584166-52886250 GCF_056320005.1 Nelumbo lutea
GTCTGCTTCCTATTTCCTAATTCATGTCAGGGTCCAAAGCTATTGGTCCCACTGCCTAAAGCTGTTTTGTGTGCAATGGGTGACTCCACAAGACTTTAAGGCTCTGTTGGTGGCATGGCCAATGACTGGTTTTAGCAGAAAAGGTGTTATCTTATGGAGAACAATTCCATTTGCAATTAGCTGGTGTTTATGGCAAGAAAGAAATAAAAGATCTTTAGAGAATCAAGTCAGGTCATTGAGAAGCTGAAAGGAAAAAGCAAATATCAAATGACTTATATCAACAGCTTATAAGTATTATTTTTGATTCAGCTAATAGCTCTGAACTTTTTTGTATAGCACTGAGGGCCAGTTGTCTTCAACAGTTAGCTTATTTTTGTAGAGCTCTGGCAAGGGTTCTTATCCCCCATCTTTAATACACTCACCTTTAATAGAAAAATAAAGCTAAATAGATTATGCAGTGAAAACATGCCAACTATGCATTGTAAATGATCCAACTTCTCCCATAAATTGCCTACCTGTGCAAGGCCAGAACTTGGATGTATATGAACTGTTTGGGGATTTTTGACAGTTCGGTAGGATCCATTCTTTTGCAGCCTTGCAGAATGGTGGAAGAAACCTGGAAAGACAACACAACTAGCTTCAACGGTAAAACAAAGTGAATGTTCCAAAATATTACATGCTTGATTATGAAAATTATGGAATAACCTGAAGTTATGGCCTTCTTTATTGCTTCTAAATCATTTGGATTGGACGTCAGTTCAATTTCAACCCTCTCTAACAGACCCTCTAATTGATCCCTAATATCTCTGGCACGTTTCATACTCCTAACCTGACATATTAAAAGAGCAAATGTTGTTAGAACAGCAGGGATCTTAATTTTACCAAAAGACAACCCCCAGGAAAAAAAATGATCAACCAACCACCAACTTGATTCAATTAGCGCAAGAAAATCATGAAACACAAAAAACTTCTAAGAAATTTAATCACTGCAAAGTCCAGTAAACATATAGTAATTCTCTTCTCGAAGGCTCAAACAACTAGAGCTCCTATATTAATAATTTATTCTTAGTCGATCCCCTTTTCATTATAACCTTTCCTTAACCCAAGTATCCCTTGAGTTTAGAGAAGTAATCACACCATAACCCATCACCCAAGTATTCACCTGAATTTTTCTTTACAAGTCTATGCACCAAGTTGTAGGTCATAAAAGTTTTCTAATCAGTTCAAACTGCAACTTCGACCAAGAACTTCAGAAAATATATTTACTATATTTTCTTTTACATTCATACTCCTTGTCAAATTTAAACTCAGATATACTAAAATCAGATTGAACCCATTTTCTCCTAAATGTCTTCTTAGTCCAGTCTGTTTCAGTTTACTTGTTGCATTATGTTCAAGATTTGGCTTAAAAGTTTTGCACCCTAGCTCCCCCCCCCCCCCAAGACCCTAAATGCAAAATAGGAATATCCTCCAAAAACACCTTAAAATCAGCACAACTGTGTTGAGTAATGATACACTTGAAATCATTATAAACCACATTAAATGCTACCTGAATATAATTTTCATAGCACCACTGTGTTGAGTAGTTTGTTTCTTTCCAAGAACTGTATACCTGTTAGGGAGGGGAAATTAATTAGGTTAAGCACTTAGAAATACTAAAAGAAAGGAAATAAGCAAGAGAAATAAGAGACCTATGACTAGTATGAATCATAAATAGCAAACCACCTTAAGTAATGCAATATGGTCACCAACATTCCCAGTGTGAAAATTCATCCTCGCATTGTCAGCATGAACTTGTTTGTCCTTTGGACGGTAAAATATGGAATTCCCAACTGACAGCATAGCAGCAATGGAAATGATCTCTTCAGAACATTTATATTTGTCCGAAGCAACTATCATTTTGGAAAGCATGGGATCAAGAGGGAATTCTGCCATCCTTCTCCCCGCTTTGGTCAGCTCCCCCAAGTTATTTAGTGCATTAAGTGCATAGAGCAGCTCTAAGGCCTTGAGTAAAGCTTCAGAAGGTGGTGGGTCCATAAAGTCAAAATTCAGCAAATCATGAATACCTAGGCTCTTAAGAGTAAGCACAACATTTGCAAGATTAGTCCTTTGAATCTCTGGAACAGTATTTTCCTCCAAATCATGGAAATAATTGTAGGCAGTATACAAGCGGAAACAATTTCCAGGACCAGTTCGTCCTGATCGACCAGCCCTCTGATTTGCCGATGCTTTTGAGATGGGAGTGATTAGCAGTGACTCCATGCCGGTCCGTGGGTTATAAGACTTCATCTTACAGAATCCAGGATCAATGACATACTTGATCCCATCAATTGTCAATGATGTCTCTGCTATGTTTGTTGCCAAGACGACCTTACGAGCCCCTTCAGGAGTGGGTTCAAAAATTTTAGCTTGCAGTTCAGTTGGAAGGTTAGCATATATTGGGCATATTATGAGTTCAGCAATTTTTGTTCCCAGGCCCCGAGTCCTATGTTTTAGGATCTCTTCTGCTGCCTCAATTTCCTCTTGTCCTGTAAAGAACACTAGAATATCACCTGGTGACTGGGTCACATGAATTTGAAGAACAGTAACAATTGCAGCATCCAAATAATCAGCTTCTGGCGCTTTTGTGTAGTGTATATCAACAGGGTACCGCCTTCCTGGTATTTTAAAGATTGGGGCTTTGTCAAAGTAATCACTGAACTTCTCAGCATCCAGAGTAGCACTAGAAATAAGCAGCTTCAGATCACTACGAAACCGAGCAATGTCCTACAAGAGATGTGCCTTACATGTCAGTGGTTAATAAGCCAGAGAGAAAGAGAGAGAAAAGGCCATCAATATCCCATGCATGTGGCACAGGGGATAAGGGTTTGGAGCCACAATAGCTCCATAGCTTTTTGAATCTTTTGTCATGTTTGTTGAACATCAAAAAGAAAGAATGAACTTGATCAGTGATCATGCTTATTTAGCAGAAAAGATGCCAAATATGAGCCCCATCTTGATATGCACCAAGAGTACTTTCCTTTTTTTTTTGGCAGCACACAAATAGTACTAGAATGGCGTGTTACATGCAAGATCTAATGGTTTCTCCTAAAGGAAAGGAGACTAAGATCAAGGAGTATCGGCTTGCCTTAACTAGACCAAATAAAATATCTGTTGACAGTGTTCTTTCATGAGCCTCATCCACCATCACCACACTGGATAGTTTGCAGAAATGAAAAGCCATCATCTTATGGAACTCATCCAATATAACTGGAGGAAAAAAAAAACAAGACATTATCCACCTGTAGCTAGCTAAATCAGGTTCACCAAGGAATTCTCGTAATAACATTCCATCAGTCATGTACTTCAGAACAGTCTTTTCTGAGGTGCAATCCTCAAAACGAATGGAGTAGCCAACCTGTTAGCAGAAAGAGAAGTTGTAAATGTCAGCTATGCGGAGGCTATTGACATAAAATGTAAATACATGGATTGAAAAATGCATGAAGTGGTTATTATCTAAAAAAAGAAATGACATTTAATGTTCATGTAAGGGGAACCGATTAATTGAACAGGTGAGACATGATAGGAGAATTTTATACACAACTACATAAGCTTTTTGCATTTGGAAAATACAGAAACTTGTAATTACAATGCCAAATCATAACAACAACCACTTTGGTATGTCAACCTATTTACCCAGATGTGATGGCAAGGACAAAGCTAGACAAGGTGTCAGACGCAAAATTTAGACTAAAAATTGAAGTATCTGACACAATACAGCACGTATGCATAGGTACCCACAAATCCTAGATGTCAACCAAAAGAGAGAAATATATACATAACAATTATGAAGCAAAGGATAAGACCTCATGACCAAGCTTAACACCCATCTCCTGTGAAACTCGAGCAGCAACACTCATTGCTGCAACTCGACGCGGCTGAGTACATCCTACCTGAGAAAAGTACAAAAAGGTCATATAATTTTTTGTTAAAGAATCCAACATTAGAAAAAAATTGCACGAAAAAGCATCCTAGTATTTCTATTCTAAAAAAGTAACAGCTAAGAAATCTAACAATACAGACAATGAAAATTTTAATGAACATTAAAAAGAACCTGCCCATTTTAACAGGCAATGAGACTTGGTGTTTGCTTTATCTTATTGATGCCACAGAACACACTGCACCAATCTCCAGGACTTCGGTTCCAACATTAAAAGTTGCACCATGGTTGCTTCCTTGCTGTACCTAGTAAAATGGTCATAATGTTGCTAGAGATTGCTTATTGTCTTGAATTCATTTAAATCAGGACACTTAAGACTTGGCCTGCATCTTGTGAAAGAAGGCTAGGACTTTCTGGTCTGATATTCAATTTACATTTTGCCGAAGTATTTGGGAAGAAAGGAATATGAGAATAATGGATGGCAAAACAGACAATTCAAGAATAGAAGATGTCATCAGTAACTATGTTAGAGGACTGATGGTGGCCCATCCTGAATTTTAAGATGTTAACAAATCTGCACGTGGTTCAAATGCTTAGGAACCTTTTTCTTCTGGTAATGCTTTCACCTTCTAAACTATTTTGCAATCATTTATTTTCATTAACAAAGTTTTCCTGTTTTGCATGAAAAATAAAAGAAACTTTCTAAATTATGAGTTTCAGAACAGGAAATACAGTATCAAAGTCCCTAGTTTCAAATGCAACAGTCCCAAAGTCTAGGGCTTTTTTTTTTTGTTCTGAGCTTCCAAATGGCTCATTGAGTCTCAGCTTCAAACATAACAGTTCAAAGTTTCTACCACATTTCTCTTTGTACTGGTATACATAACATTAGTCTCTGATCATTTTCCACTTATATGTCCCAAACTTGCAAATCTTCATCACATAGCAAGGACTGAAAACCATAAACTAAATAGGCACTTCCATAATGTGAAAAATGGTAAAGCAGAGATACAATGGAGTACAAACCAGAAAAGAAAGAAAGAAAAGGAGAGAAGAGAGGAGAAGAGAGAAAAGAGAGAAGAGAGAGAAGTTTCGATCTGTTTTAGAGAAGGATTAGACTTCATAATCCTCTCTTAGCAGTCGGCCCACCTTTTATACTAACAATAAAGAGATGCTGAATTACATATATGCCCCTGTTTATGATAAATAGTGCACAGGAGTGTCCAAAACATAAAACAAAAGACATCTCTGTCCTGCTGCCCAATACACCTAGAAAGACTATTCTTTTAACACCACCCCCCCCCCTCAAGCTGGTGTATATATATCATATAGACCCAGCTTGTTAGTGATGAAATCAATACGAGGACAATTCAGGGCCTTGGTCCATAAATTAGCTAACTGGTCCCCTATCTTCACAAATGGTGTGTCAATGTACCACTTTGAATCCTTTCTCTAATGAAGTGACAGTCAACCTCAATATGTTTTGTTCTCTCATGAAAAACAGGATTTAATGCTATACGGATGGCAATTGGCAGCCTGATTATCACAGTGCAAGTGCATGAGTCCCCACTGGAATTCCAATTTCTTGAAGAAGACTCTTAAGCCACACTAATTCTCCTATTGCTTAACTCATGACTCCATACTCAGCTTTTGCACTTGATTTAGCTACAACATTTTGGTTTTTGCTCTTCCAGGAAATAAGATTGCCACCTAAAAACATACAATACCCTATTGTTGTCCTCTGTAGAGAAGATGGGCCGAATGGCCCATAGGTTGTCTATCCTTTCATATGTTTATATTCTTTTCTGTAGTGGGCCTTATTCTAGGCCCATTCTTCCTATGTTATGTTTTTTTTTTATTTCTTGCCCAACTAAGGGCCTCTTTGTAAATTATTCAAGTTTAACTTAATAAAACAGTGTTAGGGGGTAAGAGGAGAGATTAAGGTTTGAATCTCTCTCTCTGAACCCTTATTGGCGCCATCTTCTTCTTCATCTCCTCTTCCTTAGAATAAGTATTTTCTGCTGTTTTCTTTTTATTTCTGCATCTATCCTAAACAGTCATCTATTCTCAAGGACTGTTTTTCTTCTTGGTATCAGAGCAGGCCTAAACTTGGCTTGGGCTCTCATGTAGGTGTTATCCAACCGACTACATGAGAGTTGTTCTAGGGCTGGAAGCTTCAGCTTGAGTCACCTGATTCTTGGAGGTCATTGGAGATTGAAGAAGGTGCCCAAGATTCAAATCTCTTGGAGAGTGGTCCGGTGACCAGGAAGAATTAGAGAAAACAGGTTGGTTTCTGATTTAGAGCTTTAATCAGAGATTGTAAGTTGTGCTCAGTAGTTTTTGGGTTGCTTTTACTGTTCTGAACTGTTGAAGTGTCGGAAGTTTCTTTGGAAACAGTACAGCTATTCGGCTGTTCTTTTAGTCTGGTTTAGCCTAGAAATTTCTGGGTTGGTTTCATATTTTTTCTGGACTGTCAAGTAGCTGAAATACCTCAGGAATCAGTACTTCTGGTTATTGTTTCCCTTGAACTGTTCTTGGGATGTTTTTATTTTTGACAGTGTGGTCTTCTCTACTGCCCATTCTCTGCTCTTTTTGGGGTACTGTTTGGTCAATACCTGGAATTTCTGTTTAGAAAAGGAGCCTGGACCGGGTGCTCAGTGTTTGGAGGTTTTCTGTTTTTATTTCTTGAAGGCCAAACCAAGTTGGTTGATGTCCCGTGTAGTCAACAAGGTGCTACTTCTGTTTCTGGTTCTCACAGCTTTCGGGTGCGACTCAGATTTGTGATACTGCTGCTTTGAGGCAGGTTTAACTCTGTCCTTGTTCATCCTCATTCGGTGTTTTTGTTTTGAAGTTGGTTGAAATCTTTTTGAAGTGTTTAAAGAGATGAACTCCTCAGAGATTGAAAACAAGAATGTTGCTGAATTCGGACAGGTTCCGGGAGCTTCTGTTGACCCTTTACTGACTGTGACCACAGTCAAACTGGATGGAACAAATTATCTGGCATGGTCACAATCGGTAAAGATTCATATCTGTAGTAGAGGAAAGTGGGGTTTTATCTCCGGGAGCAAGAAGGCTCCCTTAGAAGATGATCCATCTTATGAGAAGTGGATGCAAGGGAATTACACTGTTATTGGGTGGCTTGTGAACTCAATGCAGCCACAGATTAGCCAGCACTATTTGTAGATGAACGCAGCAAAGGAAATCTGGGATAGTGTTGCAGAAACCTATTCCCAAATATTAAATGTGGCTAGAGCTTACAAGTTGAGAAGTGATGTGAAGAATTTAAGACAGGGGGAGAAACCTTTAGCTGTATACTTCTCAACACTGAAGTCTTTGTGGCAAGAAATAGACTTGATAGAAGTTGTAACCTGAAACACCACTAATGATGCAGAGACCTATAGGAAACTGGTTGAAAGAAACAGGGTGTTTGAGTTCTCAATTGGACTAAACCCAGAGTATGATATTACAAAACAAAATATTTTATCCAAGGAGAGTGTCTCACAGTCACAAGCATATGCATTGGTAAGTAGTGAAGAGAGCAGAATGATTGTCCAGGTTCAAGGGGCTGGTCTAAGTGATCACTTTGCTAATATGGGAGTGAAACCCAAAAGAGTTGCAGGGACTTCTAGTGGCTCAGGGAAGAAAGAGGTTGTATGTGAGTACTGTAAAAGGCCAAAACACACTAAAGACAAGTGCTGGAAATTACATCCTGATCTTGTTCCTCTACGGTTTCAGAAAAAACATGATAATAAAAGGGCAGGGAGTGCTAATGCGGCTACTGGTCAAGATTGTGACAAGTATCATACTAAAGAGATGACTACTTGTGCACAGTTAGCATCCACGAAAGCAGAATATGAAAAGTTTGGGAAGATGATCAGGTATAAGGGCTTCTGCCAATCATGCAACCATTTCAAATAATCTTAAGATCCTTTGGATTATTGATTCAGGTGCTTCTGATCATATGACCAACCTTTCTACCTTGTTTGTTCATATGATTTGCTTCCTGGACGTGACAAAATCACCCTAGCCGATGGTTCTCTTGCCTCTATCTCTGGTAAGGGAACCATCAAGGCTACAGATTCCTTGTTCCTACCTTCTGCCCTTCATGTACCTAAACTAAATACAAATTTGCTATCTGTAAGTAGTCTAACTAAGTCATTAAACAGTTGTGTAACATTCTTTACTTCCTACTGTGTTTTTCAAGATCTAGAGTCTCGGAAGGTGATTGGGAGTGGCCATGAAGCGAATGGAATATACCTGCTTGATACTCCGGGACAGTAACCTGAACAGCCTGGAAATGTTGCTTTTGGGTCTATATCTTCAGAGTCTATCAGTCGAGTTATGTTATGTCATTTTCGTTTGGGTCATCTTTCCTTTTCTGCATTGAGTAATTTATTCCCTGAACTGTTTAAAGCAGTTTGTCCAGTCTTCATTGTGAGTCTTGTGAGTTGTCAAAGAATTGTAGAAACAATTATCCCTTGAGTAATAAAAGATCTTCTTCTCCTTTTAATATTATGCACTCCGATGTGTGGGGGCCTTACCACTTACCCTCTATGGGTGGCTACAAATATTTTATCTTGTTCATTGATGATTTTTCTCGGTTTACTTGGATATTCCTGATGAAATCCCGTGATGAAGTTCCCAGACTTGTGAGACAGTTCCATGAATTTGCCCTAACCCAATTTGGTACCAGGATTAAAATTTTCAGATCTGACAATGCAAAAGAATATTTTGAGAAGAACTTATCCTGCTATCTCTCTGACATGGGGGTTATTCATCAAAGTTCTTGTGTTAGGACCCCAGAACAGAATGGAGTTGCTGAAAGAAAAAATAGGCATATTATTGAAATTGCAAGAAGTACCTTGTTTGCCTCACATGTTCCTACAAAGTTTTGGGGTGATGTTCTCACTGCTACCTACCTTATAAACTGTATGCCATCCAAGGTCTTGGGGTTTAAGTCTCCTTTCAGTCTTCTTCATCCAAACAATGAGCTTTTTTCTATTCCTCTTCGTGTCTTTGGCTGCACTTGCTATGTACATATACCCAGTGTCCAAAGACATAAATTTGAACCAAAAGCCCACAAGTGTATCTTCCTTGGTTATTCCCCCACACAGAAGGGTTACTGTTGCTTTGATCCAAAGACCGGTACTCGATATGTCACAATGGATGTCACCTTTGATGAGATTTCTTCCTTTAATGGTTCCTCCATGGATGGACATTGTCCAAAAGGGGAGGATTTGTCACAGGTCTTTGCTCTTCCTCTTCCTGTCCCGGTTGAGTCTCTTACTGAGTCTCTTTCTTCTTCAAATGAATCAAGGGAGGATCAATCATTCCACTCTCCATGTCCCAGTGTTCCTCCCCCTTTACCTCCTCGTCCTCTCTTTAATCCCAGGATGTATCAAAGGCAAAGATCCAGAAATGAGTAGGTTGTTTCCCCTACAACACATGAGCCTCATGCACTTCCAATTACAGATGAGACAACAGGTATTGTTTCAGCCCCTTTGGAGCCATCCTTCCCTGACCTTGATATTCCCATTGCTGTTAGGAAAGGAAAACGAAAGTGTACTGCACAATGCATTTCCAAACACCTTTCTTATAGTCCGCTTTCTCCTTCATACTTTGCCTACCTCTCTTCTATTGCCTCTTACCCTTTTCCCAGGTCTGTGTCAGAAGCTCTTAATATTACAGAAGGGAGGGATGCTATGAGATCCGAAATTATTGCCCTGCACAAGAATGACACTTGGGAAGTGGTTGATTTGCCTGAAGGGAAGGATCCAGTTGGTTGTAAGTGGGTCTTTACCATCAAATATCATGTTGATGGCACCATTGAGAGGTACAATGCTAGGCTGGTTGCAAAAGGCTATACACAGACATATGGGATTGATTATCTGGAGACCTTTGCACCTGTTGCCAAGATGACATTTGTAAGAGTTCTTCTATCTTTGGTTGCTCACTCTGACTGGCCACTTTATCAATTGGATGTAAAGAATGCATTTCTGAATGGAGAATTACATGAGGAGGTTTATATGTCTCTTCCTCCAGGGATGTATGAAGCAGATATGAAAGGAAAGGTATGCAAGCTGAAGAGATCTCTTTATGGACTAAAACAGTCCCCTAGAGCATGGTTTGAGAGGTTTAGAGCTGCCCTTGTTAACTTTGGCTATGTACAAACACAGTCTGATCATACTCTCTTTGTGAAGAGGAGTGGACTCCTGGCAGTATACCTAATTGTGTATGTTGATGATATTGTTGTGACTAGTAATGATGTTTCAGGAATTAATGATCTCAAATCTTTCCTCCATACAGAGTTTGAGATTAAAGATCTAGGGGGATTTAGACACTTCCTTGGCATAGAAGTTGCTAGATCCAAGGATGGGATTCTTATCTCCCAAAGGAAGTATGTTCTTGATTTGCTCTCTGAAACAGGGAAGATGGGTGCTAGACCAGTTGCTACTCCTATTGATATGAGTAATAAACTCTCTGCTTCAGATGGAACATTGTTGAAGATAAAGGAGCCTTCCAGAGACTTCTTGGAAAAATTTTGTATCTATGCATGACTCGGCCAGACATTGCATATGTTGTCAGTTGCATCAGCCAATTCATGCATGCTCCCCGAGACACTCATATGGCAGCAGCAAAGTGAATCCTGTGTTATTTGAAGGGCTCCCCTGGAAAGGGAATTCTGTTTGCCAAGCATGGCCATATGAAACTTGAAGCCTATACTGATGTTGATTGGGCTGGAAACATTGATGATAGAAGATCTACTTCTGGATATTGCAACTTGGTGGCTGGTAATATTGTTTCTTGGAGAAGCAAGAAGCAATTTGTTGGTGCTCGATCTTCAGCAGAAGCAGAATACAGAGCCATGGCACATGGAGTTTCCGAACTATTGTGGTTAAAATCATTGATGGAGAAACTGGGGATTGAGCATGACAAGCCAATTATGTTATACTATGATAATCAGGCCGCCATCAACATTGCTCACAACCCAGTGCAACATGACAGAACTAAGCATATTGAAGTTGATAGACACTTCATTCGAGAAAGAGTGGCTTCGGGTGAAGTATGTCTTCCTTTCATCACCTCTGAAGGACAGTAGTAGATTTTCTCACCAAGGGCATTCCCAAGGCAAAATTTCAGCATGATACTAGCAAGCTTGGCATGATTGACATCTATGCTCAGCTTGAGGGGGAGTGTAGAGAAGATGGGCCGAATGGAGCATAGGTTGTCTATCCTTTTATATGTTTATATTATTTTCTGTAGTGGGCCTTATTCTGGGCCCATTCTTCCTACATTATGTTTTTTTTTATTTCTTACACAACTAAGGGCCTCTTTGTAAATTATTCAAGTTTAACTTAATAAAACAGTGTTAGGGGGTAAGAGGAGAGATTAAGGTTCATATCTCTCTCTCTCTCTGAACCCTTATTGCCGCCATCTTCTTCTTCATCTCCTCTTCCTTAGAAGAAGTATTTTCTGTTGTTTTCTTTTTATTTCTGCATCTATCCTAAACAGTCATCTATTCTCAAGGACTGTTTTTCTTCTACCTCCTATCCATCGATGATCCAACCCAGTCAGCATCTGTCAACTCAAATATAGTCAAATGACCAGAATCTCTGTAGATGATTCCCATACCTGGTGATCCCTTAAGGTACTTTAGGATTCTGTGCACAGCTTCAAGGTGTGGGACATGTGGAGAGCTCAAAAACTGACTTACAACCCCCACTGCAAAACAGATGTTTGGACGGGTGATAGTCAAGTAATTCAGCATTTCAGCCATACTATTTTGTTGTGGTGTATTAACACAAGAAGTCCGATGCATGATTCTATGCTCACTGTAAAATTCAATAAATAGTGAAGACATGTATTCTTTAGCACTGTTAGATTGAATAGCACAAATAGTAGAGCCAAACTGGGCTTTTATTTGGGATTCTAGCATAAAGAGGTAGCTTTTGACCTCTATTAGCAACAAAAAGTAGCTCTTTTGTAAAATATCATAGACAAGGCATCTTTTGCAAGGTAATATCACGAAAGGGCAGTAAAACATGAGGTGCATCCACCATATGGGAAATGCCTTTGATGCCACTTTTTATGACAAAACTACCCCTCTTTCTTTTTTTCTGCAAAATGTATCAAAAACCCAAAGAAATCTCTCCGCCTTTCTCTTCCTGGTAATCGACTGAAGCTTTTGAAACCCATTCTTCTTCTTCCTAAAGAAATGACAAACTATAAGAAATCCTAGTCCTCTCTCCAAAATTGAAAATAAACCTTGTAGCCTTCAATCTTCATATGGAACCCTGGTCATCTTTTTGTTGCTAATAAACTCCGGCAGCTGCAATCCAAGAGCTTCCTCCCAAGAAGCTCCCGACGATGAACTTTTGGGTGTCAGCCTTGCTCATGATGTGAAAACCTACCCACTTTTTGTTGCTCATGACGTCAGCCTTGGCCACGCGAAGACCAGTGACGCTGCTGTAACAGCCAAGAATGATACATTACACGACTGACATCACTGCGTAGGCCGAGCTTGCTCGCCAGGTAGAGGTCTCCTCCTGGTAATCTGATTTCGCTGGAGGAGACATAGACAATGTGGGTGATGTCTCCTATTAGTCTCCCACATTCCTCTGTTGTCAGTTCTTGGTACTTGTCTAAGATCTCCTTGGAGCAGTAGCCACCGCCTGAGAGATGGGCCATCTGCAGCCACCACAAAATCAGCTTGTAAAACTGCACTGGTGACTGAAGAAGATTCCGGTTTGCAGCAGAGGCCCATGTCGGGAAGCCATCAGAAAGCAACCGGCAATTACCACCTTGATCACTGAACAGAGCAAAACATATTTCCTAATTTCTAAGAACAGTCCAGAGGAAGGAGGGGGTTTTTAACGGAGAGGGTAATTTTGTCCTCTATGAAATAAATACAATGTGTATGTCATAGGGTGAATACATGTCATATATCAGTGCCCCTATCTGATATTTCTTTCAAAAAGATGCCTTAAAGCCGAAATTCTCAAAGGAGCATACCTTTTAATGACATTAAGAGTGAAAAGTTACCTCTATCGGCTAGAAACCCTTTTTATTTCCACAAAGAAACATTTGAATACAGAAAATAATTTACACCTCTCCTTTAACAAATATAACCAGGTAACTCTTGAAAAGTCATAAACAAAGGTAACAAAATACTTGAACCCCAAATAAGACACCACAGGACACAGACCCCAAACATCTGATGAACTAACTGAAAAGGTTTAGACACACGACTCATAACTCGAGCAAAAACAACCCGATGATGCTTGCTAAGCTAACACGCATCGCACTCAAAACTGGTGTTGGACGGAAGTGAAGGAACTATAACACGAAGACTCTGCAATGAAAGATGGCCTAATCGGCAATGAAGTTGAAAAGGAGACACACCAAAAGAAGAAGACTATAAGGCAGTAGGCCCTAAGTCACCTTGCAAATAGTAAAGACCGCCAGATTCAACTCCTCCACCAATCTGCCTCTTCGTGTTTAAGTCCTAAAGCACGCAATGAGAAGGGAAAAAGGTTAATAGAGCAATTTAGTGATTTTGTAAGCTTACCCACAGACATAAGGTTAAAAGGAAAGTGAGGTGCATTAAGAACAGACGATTTATATCCATTAGCAAGAGTAAATGAAGTACCTGACATGTGATCAGTAGCTCCTGAGTCAATGACCCATGGAGATGGTGATGAGGTAGAGAGAAGACGGGTGGAGCCAATACTTGAGGCCTGGGCAAGAGTAGCATTGGAGGAAGATGAGGCTACAACCAACTGATTATATTCTTCCTTAGAAATAGGCATCGTCTTCCCATCTAGCTGATTGTTTGTAGAAACTGTCTGTGGTTGGGATGTGATACATCATCTGAATAGGTAACCTAGTTGGCATAACTTCATGGTTTCTTCAATAGACGACAATACACCACAGTATGTCCCTCACGATGACAATGTGAGCAAAAACGAATTCTATACAGATCTCTACAATAGCAAACAGCGTGTCCTTCTAACCCACAATGAGTACAAAACCTAGTATTACCATTCCTGCCTCGTCCACAACCACACGAACACCATTATCACCTCTACCACCTGAAAATCCTGGAGGGCCACAACCACCACTTCCATGACATCCTCCATAGGTACCACAAGCCCATTCATTACTTCCGGATACAACCAATGTTGCTCGATCAGATGTTTGGATGGGTTCAAATAATTTGGCCCTCTATAGTCAGGAAAACACATCCTCCATGTCAAGTAGTTCTAGATTGCCTAATATCTGAGCTCTCACTAATTCGTATTCAGGTTTAATTCTTGAAAGAAATTTAGCCACATACAATTCCTTTCTCTGCTTTTCCATATTACATCACTGTTAACAGGATGGTATACATTAAGCTCCTCACAAATGCTCACCATATCCAAGGAGTAACCTTCAAGGGACTTATCTCCCCACTGTAAGTTAAAGAATGGCTGAAATAACTGATAAATTCTATTAACATTATTAATCCCAAAGTACATCCTCTTTACCTGTTCCCAAATCTTCTTTTGTCCCCATAGAGTTCCACGGACTTAGCTTCACCAGGAAATCAGTCTCATCATAGATTCATAAGAGATATTCACTTCACAATACTAAACAAACTCAGTTGTCACCTTTCCTTCTTGATTTTGATCAATTTGAGGGTTATAAACAATCACTGATTTTTTTTTTTTGAAGAATAAAGAGAAAATTCATTAAAAAGAAAAGAAATACAATAGAAAGGTGATAAGGAATCACAAAAAATAGACAAACAGCCAAAGGACCCCAACTGAGACGACAACATACCATAACAAGACCCAAAAGCATTCAGATGAAAGACCTAACGGCTCAACAAATCAATTGGAGAACAACACAAAGATCCAGAAAATAAAAAGAAACCCCTTGAACTGAGATGACCACCAGCTAGACACCTAATCCAACAAATCTTAGCTTGCGAACAAATAGGACTCATTCTTCATCCATGATTGCATCTTCCTGCCTTGAGTCATCTTCTCCCAATCTTTACCTACTTCCAACCGAACTTTTCTTTTCAACTTCTCATCTCTTTTCCTCCTCTCAAACTCCTCAAAAGCCCTTCTATCAAACTCCTAGCCACCCCAAAAGAATAAACCCAGACTCTTACCAATTGTGACCTCTCTTTCCACTAATTTCTGAGAGGCACACAGCCAGCATCATCATGCTTATCGTTGTCAGTTTGTGACAACAAATTCCCATTAATATCAGAACCGTCAACGCTCACCTTGTCTTCTTGATGTTCCTTTCCCTTTCCCAATTGGGAACTTGATGAATGAGCCTATGTCATTAACCCCTTATGATCAATTCCATTTGACCCGATACCTTTCACACCTTTTCTCCTATATACCCATTTATAATTCTTTGTAGGACCTGTTCCAACCAGGCCAAGCTTCAACCTGGGAAAAACTTTCGTCACATGCATGACATTATGACTTCTTGAGGCGTGTGTTTTTTTTAACAGTCAACTCGAAAGGTGTCACCTTCTCCTTCTCTAGTGTTGCTTCTACGACCCAAGTCTACACCCAACCTTCCCATCACCACCTCCTCAAAGCAAAAGTTTTTGTCAATATGACTCTCCTTATCGCCAACATTTCCACCACCATTTGATACCTCCTCTTCTCCGATCACACTTTCATCCTTAGATTCAGCATCGGAGTTGATATGTCCTTTGCCATCTTCTTTTAAATCCTCCTCTGACCTCCCAGACTCCTTAGGGACAAACTCCTCAATACCCAAAGAAGCTGAGATTCCAATTTCATAACCCAGTTCTTGAGAAGTCGCATCCATAGTCTTAGACTCGGTAGGGGAGCAAATCACTGCAGACTCACTAACGACCTGTGAGCAGCAGCCAACGCCATTCTCCATGAAACAAGACTGATCATCAATGATACTATCCCTTGTTCCTCCAATAAAACTCTTCTTGCCACATTTATCAAACCTAGCGATCACCCAAACCCATCTCTCCTCCCTTCTCTTTCCATCCTTCGATGATATATACTTTCCGGCTGTCCTGCACTTTTTAAATTTTGATCCGCTAGGGCCTAAGAAAAACCTCGTCCATTTTTCAAATCTTCTTCTAGGCGCAACATCTTCAGGCAAACAGATTGGTCGAGATAGGATGACGAACCTGAATCTTACAAGCGCACATTGACCAAATTCTTACAAGCGCTAGTCCTAGGATCGACGAACCTGAATCTCCCACTACTTCAAACATCTAGAAACACCAGACATGTAGGGGAATATCATAAATGCTTATCCAAACCAAACTCGTCAGATCCAAATCTCTGAGAGCTCGAACTAAAGGATCCCATCTCCCAATCCTTAGTTCAGGAGAACGGACCTGAGATTGTTCATGAAACATGGTTTCACATGCCTCCTCCTTGTTATCAAAACTGAACAGGAAAAAAATAGCATTCAAGTTCCTTACTTGAAAGAAGATGGATGGTCTCCATACTACAATTGCCCACTCCTCCACAGCATTTTTGTCTGGGTCCAAATTAATAAAGCAACCCACCAAACTCCTATTCAATAAACTTAGCCATCCAAAAATACTTCCATTCAAGCTTAACCCAGATAACAACACATTTCACAAACAATAGCTCATCACCTATCACAGCACCTGTGATGGTTAGAACCATCATTAATCACCCAGAAATTCTGCTGAACCTAGCTCGATCCCCTGTAGCAAGCTATAGCAGTCTTCTAGAAGAAACCCTAATCAGATCGATGGTAAGGATGAGCCCTAATCTGATCTTCCTTTTGTTACCTGTTCTGATACCATGTGAAAAGTGGTACAGCAGAGCTACAATGGAGTTCAAACCAGAAATGAAGGCAAGAAAGGAGAGAAGAGAGAAAAGTGCCGATCTGTTTTAGAGAAGGATTAGACTTCATAATCCTCTCTTAGCAGTTGGTCCACCTTTTATACTAATAATAAAGAGATTCTGAATTACATATATGCCCCTGTTTATGATAAATAATGGACAGGAGTGTCCAAAACATAAAATAAAAAGACACCTCTGTCCTGCCACCCAATATACCCAGAAAGACTATTCTTTTAACACATAAAAATAGGAGGAAGTGATAGTGGTAAAGAACCACTCGTCCACATTTTATTTCTCAAAAAGTTATTGAAAAACTTAACCATAAAAATAACCTGACAATTTACTTGGTATTTATCCACATGCAAAATAATAAGAGCTAAGATGCATTTACCTTGCCACGTTTTGTGTACCCAGCTTCATGAAGATACTGAGGAATCTGAGTAGTTTTTCCAGAACCAGTCTCCCCAACAATCACAAGAACCTATAAAAGCAAAAAAAAAAGAAAATTTTTCTCAAATACAGGATGAGAACATGTCAAAAACAAAAAATAAATAAATAAATAAAATTCACCACATGATATCCAGATAATTCATTTTATGCTAAGTATGCACTTGACACAGTTTTTTTCTTTTTTTTTTCATTTTTTGGCTTTTTGATGAATATGCACATGACACAGATGTATGGGGACAGTTGTTAAAACCACCAAGACTTTTCTAATTTGATTTTGATGAAACTCAATATTTGGACATGCACCAAATTAATTACTAAAACAATTTGTTAAAAGGCACGACAATTAGAACCTGAAACTTAAAATTATGCAATGCCCAAACAGTCACATTAACCTTGGGCATTGACAATTTTAGCTCATTAAACATTTCAGTTTTTAATTGCCATATCTAAATCATCATTGCATTTTTGTCTGTTACTGGTTTTTGCTTGGTTTCTTTATTGACACCAAAGATGACAGGCATCTAATGTCAAATACAACTTCCATGCTCAATTTGGAATTATCTATTCATTGCTTTGTGTATGACATGTCTGTGTCCAATACCAACACCCAGTTGATAGTCCCATCTTAGCCAGGTCATTGCATCCCAAGAGTATGGAATGAGGTAGATCCAACTCCTAGACGCATGCCAACACATTAATAATACAAGTATCTTTTGCCTTTCCTCCAAAGAACCCACCACCAAGCCCATGTAGGATATATCAATTAGGATTTTTTCGGGAAAAAAAAATAATAATGTAGGTTCAAATCAGGAAGTCTAAAGATGCAATGGACTTAGAAACCTGATGATCATGAACCGCCTGGAGCAGCTCCTCCCTATATGGGTAGATAGGTAGAGTTTTTCTCTCATCCTGAAAGAGCACAGAAGCAAATGGAACAATATAAGAAAATGATGCTAAAACACCAAACAACATATACTGATTTGGCAATCTGAAGAAAAATCTATACTCCTGTCTCTCAAGAAAATAAATTAACCATTACTACCTCTTAACGTCAAAAATGTGATAAACTATACTAAGAATTACACTTTATAATGCTTAGTGTTTACTTATAGCATTTAAATGAGATGAGTTAAAAATCTAACCATAACTGAGATAAATAAGGCTCCATTTGGAAGGAGTACAAATACAAATATGTAGAGTGCAAAACCTTATATTTTGTATTATTTTGTATGGATATGTACTGTGCATATTTGTATTTATACCCCTTACAAACTAAGCCTAAAGGACAGTAAGTGATAAGAATTAGTAAAAATGCATTATTGCAAATACAAGAAGAAATTGGAAACACAAACCTGGAGCTTCTGTAATGCTGACTTCTCCTGAGAGTTATCAAGCAGCTCGGAAGGAAGGTCATGATCAAACTGTGCAGGAAAGAGTAATTATCTTACATTAAGAATGTTCACATTTAAATACATAAATAAATATGACATAAAAAGGTTCCACCTAATAATAGAAAGAAATAATGGTTTTCAGCTTTTCATGGTCTTGGCATACCTTATCCCCATCCATCACAGTTGCCTTGATGAATTCAATTTGATCCTCAAAGACATACCTAAAAACTAAAACCTTTGGGAGACAGAATATGGCATCCATATAAAGCACGAAATACAAGTTTCTTGAAGTAAATCCTATTTTCTAAGAACTAAGGCTGATGGTCTAGCAGTAAGTACAACAACTGGCACATCGAGTTCAGAAAGGTGTATGGGACTGCAAGTGTGTAAAAAACAGAACTTACTCATAATCATCTGATATTTGTTTCTTATTCTTGGAACCAAACATTAAGGTTGCTTTCCCTGAAAGATGATAAGATCATAACAAGGAACTTCAACAATGAGTATGATCCATGTTATAGAACACAAAGAAATATAGAATGCTACAAACAAAAGATACCAATTTGATGCTCCTCCCAAGCCTCCTGCTCTGCAAATGGGTTCATTTTATCAACAGAATTCGGGTCCCTATTAGACCAAAAAAAAAATAAATACATCAAATCTATCATACAATAGACACCAAGAGCTATGCAGAACATGAAGTTCTTATAAACTCCCAGAATGCACTCATTTTGTATGGTGGTGGTGGAGAGAAACATTGGCAACATTTCAGAAAGCAAACTGACCTATACCGCTGCAGAGCTGCAGCAAATCTCTTCTCCTGATTTACACCTCCCTCTTGATCATATGCTTCAGGCATTCTATACTGCAATTCCAAATAAATATAAGGATAGTAACCAAATCTATTAAATGAGAACTCCGTCGAAGCAACCAGAATACCAAATTCATAGAAACAATGAGAAAAGCAAGTTTTTGTTGACGTGAAAGGCATGGATAGTATGAAATAATTTACATGCATTATTAATAAATTTCTGCATTTTCCCCTTCACTAAATATATTAAAAAAATCTATTTGGTATTCTTGTACAAAGGGCTTGTTTTTCTCCACCAAATTTCCAGTTTCAGAAAAGTTTTGGCACGAAAGCCCACCAGAGCTCTTCTATAGAAACTATAGGTTACAGAATTGAATGTGTCAATAGAAACCCCAGAGCAATGAATTCAATATAAATACTTTCTTTTTTCAATTATTGACGCCCAAAAGAAAACCAATTAAAGACAATCCCTCAATCCTAAAGTCGATTATTTCATCTTAGTATTAGCAATCAAGAATAAATGAGACTCAAATTTCTCTGTATTTTGTCACAAACTACGCTGAGAAAACATGACCAAAGCAAGACAACTATGGCATTCAAGTAAAAAATCCCAGAAACACCGATAATGAATATGCTAAAAGTCATTATATTTTGCAAACTTTTATGGAGAGATACATAACAATATACTCATTGACAATGAAAAATATGTCTACATGAGAGGATGTATGGGATACTACAGAAAGACAATAACCCTATAATTCATAAACAAAAACCTTAAGAATGCAAAGCTAACCCCAAAAATTAAGATTAAGGCCAACTTCAGTTTAGGTTCCACACCACCCACTTCCATGAATATTACTGTGTATGCTCATAGAGGCTAGGACCACAGGTTCCAGGCTGAACAAAGCATTCTCCTGGACTCTGATATCAATAAATGCTTTAGCAAATTTGCTGAATGAAAGGTAGTAGATAGGGAACCATTGTTACAGAAATTTCAAGTCAAACTAAAGTTAGAAAGCATCGCTGTAATACTATACTTGCACTCTTCTGTCTTTTATTTCACAAAAAAAAAAAAAAGATTTCACCTTAGACATATGGAACATACCTTTCTCTCAGAACAGACTTTCCTATAAATGATTTAATCAGAATCACGTTACAGAATGACATAAAGGAAACAAGGTTTTCAAAGAATACATACACACAAACCATTAACTGGTATTGCAGCAATTCTGGGAACCCAGGGTTTTCAAGGCAATGACCAGTAACTCTCACACTTGCAAACTAAAACAAAACTTGTATTCCTCTTATTCCAACATTAATCGCATTAACCAGTAATCAATCACTATTTTATAAACTAGGAAAATCAGCAAGATCTTAATTAATGACCTAAATCAGCCAGCCAATGTGTCAACAGAAAATAAGAATACATTTTTATTTATATCAAATATAATATAAACAAAAAAACAAGAATTGACTACCTCACTGATATCATCCGCATCTTCAGAATGTTTCTTTGCAAGCTCATAAATTTGTTTCTTGTATCTGCAGACCAAAAAAAAGTATATAATTCAACCCAGGTTGATATTCCTCCATAACATAACAACTGAAAATTTTCCACTATGAGAGAAGACCATGACAGCCAAATGATGCTTTCCACTCTAAGGTGGTAGTGGGTTGGCTGCTAAATCCGAACAGTGCTGTTTGGGGCTATGGAGATCTCTTGAAAAATGTAAACCAAAGCCATGGCTTGGGGGCATTGCAACCATTCTCAGACAAATGTCTCAGTTGTTTTCTTAACCCTTTGAAGAAATGCATGCAGAAGGTGAAGCATAAACTAATTACCTTAGTTCACGATATTCTGCTTCAGTCAGCTTAACACCATCAAAGAGATACTGCTCATCCTCGATATCATCCCTGAAATTGAGCGTAAATGAGAGGGAGTAAGGCAATGCTGTGAATAACATTCTTTTTTTTTTTTTTGCATGCCAGATATGTGAATAATATGAAGCAAAAAATATCTAAACCCACAGGGTATGAAATAACAGTTAAACAAGGTATATACTATATACGTCATACCTAATCTCTTCAAGCTTCTTTTGCTCCCTCTTCTTTAAATATTCTTGCCTTGAGACTTTTCTGCAACAGAAACAAGACAACTATTAATAACCAACATGCCTCAAACGGTCACACCCAGCCAACTTCATCCTAATTGGTAGAAAACCAAGTCCATCAGGAAACAAATAGCAAAGTCTAGCATGTTCTTTTTCAATTTCCTATACTCTTTAAACATTGTGCAACCATCTTAGTTTATCACTAAGTTCTTAAACTCAATTGGGTTGTCACCCAATCAGGTAATACAAAATCAATGTTCAGGCATTCAAAAACGTAATATCTAAGTCATTATAACCTCTCTAAGCATTGGAAATTTGGAATATCCAAAACCACAAACGGAATATCTTAATAACTTTTTCAATAAAGAGCACTGACAGCCCAATTAAATAAATATCCAAGAATAAATAGATAAAAAAGATAAAATGGAAAAACCTTAGAGCTTCAATATCATTTTCCTCCAAAGCTTTAGATCTCCGAATTTCTTCCTCTGTTAAAAAGAATATGCATCAGACCCAAGGCACAGATTTAAAAATAAATAAATAATTAGATTAATTTAGCAGCAGGATTCATACCTTCCTCCTTCTTTGTCAACTTTGACTCTGTCAACTGTCAATAGAAAAAAATATAAGGAAATGGAAATACAATTTTCATAGAGACTCCAAATTGAAAACAATGGTACAAAACGAAGAAAAGAAGATATATGTGTGTGTGCATAGTTATGTATGCATATAAACATAAATGTGAAATTTCCCATTGACAGCATTCCCAGATGTGGGTAAATGAAGGTTTATAACTTTATATGCATATGTGAGCATGCATATTATCATTAATTATTGACATGTAAACATACATGGCACATATAGATACATGCATATATAGTTGGTACAAGGGTTAGATGATGATGATGATATGTGAATATGTAAATGGCTATATGCATGCACACCAGCACAAAATTCATATTAAGTGTATGCATAAGCATCTGTGCATTTGGTCTTTGTTCTTTTTTTTCTGAGAGAGAGAGAGAGAGAGACTTAACCGAAGGTTGATAGAGTGCAGAATACAAAAATAGCTCAATACATTCACAAAGCTTAGTATGATGAAAGAGAAACACATTTAGGAATCTCTCCTCAATGATATTATGTCTTTGTTGGCTGCCCCCTAGATTTTACTTTGACACATGGACTAGACCTGAATCACATAGGTTATCCCAGAAAACTATACAGAACGATATCAAATCCATCATTTACCTTTCGTGTTCCTGCTGCATCTCTTTCTCTCATGTTCCTTTCAAGCTGTTCCCGCTCCTCTTGATCACGTAACCTGGCTTCCTCTGACTGCATGCTAGAAAAATTGACAGTAAATATTTGTATTTAAAGAATGTGACCCTTAATTTCACAACAAATCACAAATAGTCATGTGGCAAGTGGAGAAGCCAAATTAGGAAGCAAAATAGTAAAGCCATAAAGAAAAATCAAGTTTGGAGGTCATCCAAACAATGCACTGAATGTTCTTTTCTCTAAACCTTTTTCTCCCCTCCCCCCGCTTGAATAACAAACCTATATACTTAACAGAGAATTTGGTCCCTTCTTTTTCCCTTTTTGGTCATATCATTGTAAAGAAGACTTTCTAGTGGAGGAATTCTCTTCCCCCATCATCATCATAATCTTCATCTAAGTCATTTTCCATCCATATGGGTTGGCTACATGAATCTTATTCCACAATTCCATTCTGTTTAATACCATACCCATTGTTATATAATGGGCCCTTAAATCATTTCTTACAACTTTAGCAAATGCCCCTTTTGGTCTGCCCCTAGTGTTCTTCTAACCCTTACAATCTGTAATAGATCACTTCTTCTCACTGTTTCTGTAGATGGTCTCTTTTACATGTGCCCAAACCATCTTAGTATACTTTCCCTCATGCTATCATCTATTGGATGTACTCTTAAGTTTATTTAAAGAAGTCCATTCTGATCCTATCCTTTGTAGTTTTCCCACTCATCCATCTCAAGTCTCAACATTCACACTTTTGCTACACTCATTGTTTGGACATGTTTCTTGAGTGCCCAACACTTTGCTCCATACAACATTGCTGGCCTTATAACTATTTTATATACTTTTCCTTTTAGCCTGAGGGGTTTTCTCTTATCACATAATATTCCAGATGCATACCTCCATTTTCCCAATCCTATACTAATTTATGAGCAACATCCCCCTTGATCTCTCCAGTGCAACTCAGTCCCTCCCTTTTCTAGTTTTAACAATTAATGCTATTTCATCAGAAAACAAAATACATCGCGGAACCTCCTTTATAAGCTTAGTTAGTTCATCAATAATTAAGGTAAGTAAATAAGAGCCAAATGCTGAGCCTTAGGGCTTGTTCGCTTCCTCTTAACTCTTATCTCTTAAGAGGAATCTTTTAACTTTAAGAAAAAAATGGTTGTTCATTTCCTCTTATCTCTTCTCTCTTAAAATGCAATCATACAACTTTTTGTTTTCTAATGATACCCTCAAAAAGACAAACAAAAACTTTCATATATGCGGTCAAAAATGGATATTGATAATTTTCAGGAGTCAGAACAACATTTTCGGCATTCAGAGTTCAGAGGAAAGAAAAGTTCACCAATACCAATATACCTCTTAATGTAATTATTGCACCTTCAAATGTCAGACTCCAAAGCAAACGAACAGGCCCTTGGTGAAGTCTCATTGTAATTGGAAATTCTGATGTTTCTCCCATAGGTGTTTTAATATTGGTTGTTGCACCTTCATACATATCCTCAATTAAATCCATGTAACTATTTGGCACTTCTTTCTTTTCCAACACCAACCATATTATCTCTCTAGGAACTCTTACCATATGCTTCTCTAGATCAATGAATACCATATAAAGATCCATAAACTTTTCTATCAATAGTCTCAATAAATAGATACTTGTTTCATGCCATAACCTTTGCTCAATTACTCTCAATGTTTCATAGTAGTTTAGTTCCATGATAATTATTACAACTCTGCGCATAGCCTATGTTTTTAAATGTAGGAACCACAGCACTCTTTCCCCATTCATCTAGCACCTTCTTTGCTTTTATTATCTTATTAAATAGTCTAGTTAGCCATGATAGGTCTACCTCTCCCATATCTTTCCAAACTTCTATCGGGATGTCATCCACTTCTTAACACCTTTCCCATCTTCATCTTCTATTGGGATACCAAGTGATGGATAAAAGGGTTTTGTGAATGGGAGTTCTCTCAAGGGTTCTGAGATTGATGGGTTTTCGCAACAAATGGGTGAGGTAGATAAAAGGGTGGATAAGTTCTGTTTGGTTCTTGGATATGGTAAACGGCATAGTTTTCAAGGCACCAAGGCAAAGCTAGGTGATAGGGGAGTGCCTTGTTGCCTTGTTGCCTAGGATTACCATAATCCTCATGAAATACGCATAAACTCCATATCAAAAGATAAAAAATCAACATATTTATGAGAAGAAAAATAAGGAAAGAAAACATACAAAACACAAGGGTTGAGCCCTTGTTTTCACCCTAGAAGATGATGATGATGATGTCCTAGGGATTGTTCTTGTGTCAATTAGCTAAACTCTTCAACTTACTTCTTATTAATTCAAGTTTTGAAGTATTTGTTAGGTGCTGCCTAACTCAGGGTTCGTAGAGTGAACCAAGCTCGTGAGAGAAGAGGAACTGAAGGGAAACAGAGAGAGGGGAAGAAAAAGGGGATTCAGAGGGAGAGAGAGAAAGAGAGAGAGAGAGATTTGTTCAGATGGAATTTTTTCCGCTCTTTCTTTCTTCTTTGGGTTTTTATAGACAGGTAATTTGTTTACAGTTGCAGTCTGTTACAAGATGGTTACAGCTTGTTGTAGGACTGTTATTTTGTTCTAACAGTCAGCCACTTGGACTACACTCTTGCTGACGTGGCTTCTCCCTTTTTTCTGTAAACTTGGTAGGCAGGCTGGCTATTCCCGTGCACAGGCATTGGTTTGTCGCAGCTCTTGGTCTTATCAATACTCCCCTGGTGAAGCCGGACCTTGCCCTCAAGGTCAATATGGGGGAACTGGTGTTGCAGTTGTAGATAGGGTTCCCATGTGGCATCCTCTTCCGGTAGTTGTGACCACACAACTAAGGCTTCTGGAACAATGTGGGAGCCTTTTTTGACCCATCTGAAATTAGTAATACGCACTAGCTCTGTTTCTAGGTTCATGTCACTTGAGAATTTTGGAAGATGGGGTTGAGTTATAGCCTCTGGTTTCAGGCATTTTTTGAGAACTGACACATGGAAGACTGGGTGCACTCTTGAATCTGGTGGGAGATCCAATCTGTATGCAAGGGGTCCAATTTTCTCCAAGATCTTGAAGGGTCCAAAGTAGCAAGGTGCCAGTTTGTTCCATCTCTGTTTTTGTACAGAAAGCAACTTGTAGGGAAGCAATTTCAAGTAAAACATATCACCAACTTGATAGTGTGCTTCCCTATGGTGTTTATCATATGATTGTTTCATCCATTGTTGGGCCTGGAGTAGGTTCTGTTTAAGTTCATGTAGAATGCTATCCCGATTTAGCAGGTGTTCTTCTAGTGAAGCTACTGCTGTGGAGCCCCTTTCATAGGGAATCAGTGCGGGTGGATCATGACCATATAATGCCCTAAAAGGGGTCATCCCAGCCGATATTTGATAGGTAGTGTTGTGGATTTGCTGAGCTGTACACCTTGGAGGCAAAAAAGTTCTTTCCAAAAGAGCTGAGTTGTAGATAGGTAGTGCGGGATGTTACGATCCATCTGTCCCATGTTGGTAGTATGGGATGCTAATGTGAGGTATCCCACATCGGTAGAATGAGATGCTGTTGTGGGGTATATATGTGCTTGAGCTCCCTCCCTCTAACAGCTAGCTTTTAGGGGTGAGTTCTCCTAAGTTACGTATCAAATGGTATCAGAGCCTACACTATGCCTCTCAGTTGCAATCACACGGCACAGGTGGTGACGTCGGTATTGCAGTGTTCGGCCGGGACTAGGTGGACTAGTGCAAAGCCAGCCTGCGTGAGCGTCGGGACTGCAGAAGCGTGGTGGGATGTTACGATCCATTTGTCCCATGTTGGTAGTATGGGATGCTAATGTGAGGTATCCCACATCGGTAGAATGGGATGCTGTTGTGGGGTATATATGTGCTTGAGTTCCCTCCCTCTAACAGCTAGCTTTTAGGGGTGAGTTCTCCTAAGTTATGTATCAGTCTTAAAGGGTTCAAGACTATGGGACCATTTGATAACAGCTGAAGATGCTAAACTGAAAAGCTTATTGCTTTGTCTTTCAGTGAACAAGTTTTAAGGAGGTTGTAGATTCCTCAATGGCTAAAACTGAAATTGGATTGATCACTTCAGATTTGAAAACATGTGGTGTTACATCCAGATTTTCAAAAGAAAGTGAAAGAATGGTGGGAAGAGGATCAGGTGGAGTTTAGATGGAAGGGATATAGATTTTATAAGAAGCTACAAAAGCTAAAAGCCAGGATCAAAGCTTGGAACAAAGAAGAGCTTGGTACAATTGAAGACTGAAAGGAGGCTATTAGTAAAAGGATTCAAGAACTTGATGTTGCTGAGGCAAAGAGAGGATTGAGGCGTGAAGAAAGGGAAGAGAGATGGAAGTTGAAACAGGAGTTGGAGGAAATTTTCAGAAAAGAAGAGATAAGCTGGAGACAAAAATCAAGATGCAAGTGGTTGAGGGAAGGAGATAGTAATACAAGATTTTTCCATAGCTTGGCAAGTGGAAGAAAGAGGAAGAACATAGTGGAAAGTTTGGAATGGAATGGGGCAAAGCTGACAAGAGAGGAAGAGATTGCAAAAGCTTTTGTGGAGCATTTTAAATCCATTAATGACAGCCACAATAGTGTAAGAGAGACTCTAACTGACTTTGAGTGGCATGTTGGAGAAAGGGAATTGTTGGAACCCCTGGAAAGATTTTTTGAGGTTCAAGAAAAAAAGGAGGCAGTTTTCTCTATGGAAAGATCAAAAGCCCCGGGCCTTGATGGATTCACTATGGCTTTTTATAGACTGTTGGGACATCTTAGGTAATGACCTAGTGGAGGTCCTCTTGGAATTCATTGAAAGAGGAAAAAAGAAATGCAGGTGCAAATGCTACTTTCATAGCTTTGATCACTAAGAAGGTGCCTGAATTTCAGCCCAAGGACTTTAGACCGATCGGTCTGATTGGGAGTCTGTATAAGATCATTTCTAAAGTTCTTGCACTAAGACTCAAGAAAGTCCTTCCTTAATCTCACCGAATCAAGGGGCCTTTGTGAAAGGGAGCCAAATTATTGATCAGATTTTAATAGCCAATGAATGTGTGCATTACAAAAAAAGAAAAGGAGAAAAGGGTATGATCTGTAAATTTGACTTAGAAAAGGCTTATGATTTGGTGGATTGGGATTTCTTGCTAGAAGTTTTGAAGAATAGAGGCTTTGGGGAGAGATGGTGTAAGTGGATGAAGGATTGTATTACCTCCTGTCACTTCTCAATCCTAGTGAATGGAGTAGCTAGGGACTTCTTTCCTGCAAAGAGGGGCCTTAGACAAGGAAACCCTTTGTCACCTTTCCTCTTTACTGTAGTAGTGGATGTTCTAAGTGTCTTGATTTCTAGGGCTGATTCAAGAAATCTACTAAAAGGATGGAGAGTTGGGAGGCAACAAGTGATTGTTACTCACCTACAATTGGCGGATGATATCATTCTCTTTTGTGAAGGGGAAATTGAGGAGATGAATATTTTGAGATTGGGGGTGATGCATTTTGAGAGTCTCTAATCTAAAAATCAATTGGAACAAGAGATGTCTAGCGGGGGTGAATTTACGGGATGATGAAGTGCAGTTGGTGGCTAGGGCTTTAGGTTGTGAGGTAAGTGGTTGGCCTCTGGTATATTTAGGTCTGCCCCTGGGGGGAAATCCTGGAACAGAAAACCATTGGTACCCAGTTTTAGAAAGATTCACTAAAAAGATAGCAGGGTGGAAGAGAAATTATATCTCACTAGGGGGTAGAATCACTTTAATCAAGTCCACTCTGGCCAACCTCCTGGTGTATTTTCTGTCTACCTTTAAGCTTCCTACCAAGGTTGCCATTAAGTTAGAAAAGCTCATGAGAGATTTTCTATGGGAACCGAGTGACTCAAAAAAGGACCATTTAGTGAAGTGGGAAGTAGTTTCTACGAAAATGGAAGCGGGGGGTCTAGGCATTGGCAATATCAGATTAAGAAATGTAGCTTTGTTTTTTTTATGAATGAATATAATTTATTAAACCAGAAATATGAGGCAATACAGGAGACCCAAGAGGAGGCACGAGTTGTTACCTCTTCTAGCAAGTATTACAGAGCAGCCCAAAATAAATGTTCCCTTGAAGCCCCTTGCTTAGTTAACCCATCCGCTAAGGTATTTGCTGATCTTCCCACTCAAAGAGAGGTAACAGTCATGTTTCTTGTGAGCCAGTTGACTTTCCTTAACAAGTCTCTGTGTCACCACATAGTTGAAGCTGGGTATATCAGCCACCCCACAACAATCTTAGAGTCCCCTTCAACAACCAAGTGTTGAACTCCTAATTGTTCTGCAATCTGAATACCTTTGACCACTGCTAACATCTCAGCTGTATTGGAGTCTCCTATTCCCACGGGGCCTGAAAACAATGCAAATATTTTGCTCTCCTTATCTCTCAACACCCCTCCTATCCCCGATGGGCCTGGGTTTCCTTGGCTGCTTCCATCAAAGTTCAGCTTTGCCCATCCTTCAGGCAGAGGCATCCACACTACAGATTCCCTGTCCTTCCTTGTATGGCTATTAGCCACCGCTATCCAGTTTCTCCAAAAATCATCAAAGGAGAATGTATGAAATAAGTCCATAGTTCTTAACCAATGAATGGCCCTAGTCAAGATACTGTCCTCAACAGCCTGAATGTTTCTTTCCTTTTCCTAGAATACCCTTCCATTCCTTTCTTCCCAGATTGTCTACAAGGCGGCTGCTCTAATACATCACATTATTTTTCCTTTTTTTTTTGTAGGCCACACAAAAAAGGAAGGACCGAACAGCTGACTTAAAGCTGTGGACAGATTCCACCTGCATCCAAACAAAGAGAAAATCCAACTCCAAATAGCACTAGAAAAGGAACAAAATACAAGTAAGTGATAGCAATCCTCACCACTAGCCCTACAAAGTACACACCAGTTAGGGGACAAACACAAAGAAGGCATTTTCTTTTGCAAGCAATCCAAGGTATTAATCTTTCTATAAAACACCTCCCAGCAGAAAAATAATAACTTTAGGTGGAACCAGTCTAGGCCATATCTCCTTGGATGGAAAAACCCCACTGCCCCTGGGAAGAGCAAAGGGATTTAAAAAAGGAAGCACAAGTGAAGTAGCTTTTTGGGTAAGGGGACCATAACCTCACATCCAAGCTAAGAGGGTCCAGAAAGACACTGCCAAAAAGGGACAACAGATCTAAAACACTGTTAAGTTCATCATTCCCCAGACCTCTCCGAAAGCCAAAGTCCCAACTTAAGAAGTGGGGTGAAATAGAAGATGGGAGAAAATGAGAGATAGCTTTTTCCTTGTAAAAGGAAATAGAATAGAGAGACGGGAATTGGTCCTTAAGGGCAATAGTACCCACCCAAGTGTCTTCCCAAAATAAAACAGAGATACTGGAATTGGCATCATACCTGACAAAGTTGAGAAACTGAGGGAGGATACTCTGGATTGCTTCCGAGGAGATGCCAACGTAGCTTGACGTGATACACCCGCATCCCATCCATTTTCCAGTCTACCATGTATACTAGCTATCACTTCATTCCACAACCTCTCCCTTTCTCTAGGCCATCTCCACAACCATTTTCCTAAAAGCGCTTTATTCTTGAAAGTTAACCTTCCTAGTCCCAAGCCACCGTCCTCTGTACTCCTACAAACTATTTCCCAGTTGATTAGGTCTTTCTTTTCCTCCACTGGCTCCCAAAGGAAATTTCTCATTAATCTCTCCAACTTTCCCTATTAGGAATCTTGAAAACGGAGAGAAAATAGACTGGTAGGTTTGCTAGGGTAGCTCTCAATAAAGTCACTCTACCCCTATAGAGATGTAGTTCTTTTTCCAAAAAGTTAACCTTTTCTCAAACTTTTCCAACACTGGGGTCCAAAAACTACTCTCTTTTGGGTTAGCCCTAGAGAGAGACCTAAGCACTATAATGGCCAAGAAGAGACAGAACAACCTAAACAGCCTACCACAGACTGAATAATCCCTTCATTCATATTAACACCTACCACACAACTCTTATTCGGGTTTATCTTCAAATTGGAGACCTCCTCAAAGTGTTGTAACAATGATCTGAGATTCCTCACTTTTTGCCTGTCACCCCCTTCACAAAATATTAGGATATCATCAGCAAACTATAGGTGGGGAACCCAGATATTGTTCGTGATTAATCTACTGAAGACATTTGCAACTAAGGTGAAAAGAAATGGGGAGAGTGGGTCACCTTATCTAAGGCCTCTACAAGCTGGGAAAAAATCTTCGGCCATCCCATTCACCAAGACTGAGTAATGACAGAAGCTAATGCAACCCTTTACCCAGTTGCACCATCTATCTCCAAAACTACAACACCCAAGGACCTCTAGGAAAGTGGTTGTGAAATTTTCCTTTGGAGTAGGACAGTTTGTGGCACTTGGTGGTGGAAAGTATTCATGGGATGGCAGCTAATGGATGGGATGTTGGCGTCAACCCCAAGGCTTCTCATTTCTCCGTTTGGAAAGCAATTGCTGGAGTCTTGTCTTCCTTTCAGCCTTTCATCAGATTTGATGTGTGCTCAGGTAATAAAATTTTGTTTTGGGAGGACCTTTGGCTTGGGAACACCCCCCCTAAGGATAGATTCCCGGTAATGTATTCTCTTTCCCTAAATAAATTCAAAACCATCTGCTCACTTCCTATGTCTTAGGGGACTTGGGATTTGGGTTTGAGAAGAGGGTTGAGGGATTCAAAATTGGCTTCTGCAGATGAGTTATTCACTGTGTTGAATTTAGTTTTCCTAGATCTTTCCTGCCCAGAAAGTAGAATTTAGAAAGAGTCCTCTTCAAGGACTTTCTCTTGTTCATATTTTTTCAACGCCTTAGTTCAGTCTTCTTCTGTGTCTATCTCTTTTCCTGCTAAAGAAATCCGGTATTCTCCTGTGCGGCCAAAGGTTAAGGCTTTTTGCTAGGAAGTGGCTCTTCAAAAGATCAATACCATGGATGTACTTCAAAGAAAAAGGCCAGACTGGAGTCTTTCCCCACATGTCTGTTACCTTTGCTTAAGAAATGGTGAGACGGTGACTCATCTTTTGATTTCTTGTCCTCTTGCTTATTATTTGTGGGATTGGTTCTCTTCTTTGTTTGGTTACAGATGGAACCCCCCTCCCGGGTGTGCTGAACCTTTTTGACTCTAGCTTCTTCTGACAACCAAGGAAAAGGGGTAGGGTAATGTGGAGAATAACAAGAGCAGCCATCCTATGGTCAATTTAGGAAGAGAGAAACAATAGGATCTTCCTAGGGCAAGAAAAATCTAAGGAAGCACTTGTGGAGGTTGTCACCATCAAGGTTATGCACTGGCTGAAAGTACATCTCTTCAAGGACTTCTCCTCAGCGAACTTAATTAGAAATTGGAGTGATATAGCTCTTTCCTCGCCTTCCTCCCCTATGGTACAAGATTGTTGGGTACCACCGCCTCAGTTCAGGGTGAAGCTAAACTTTGATGGAAGCTCCTTGGGTAATCCAGGTCAGTCAGGAGTTCGAGGTGTGTACAGAAATGAGGAAAGAAAAGTCTTGACCCTTTACTTGAGCCCAATTGGGGTGGGAGATTCATTAAGGGTAGAAGTAATGGCCTTACTTCAAGGTTTGAAACTGGCGAAACAATGGGGAATGCAGCAATTAGAAGTGGAAGGAGACTCCAAGCTGGTAATAGGGTGGATGCAAAATGGAAACCTGGGAGTGTGGTCTCTTAGACAGCCTCTAAGAGAGATTATTAGCTTAGCAAGGGAGATTGGGGTACATTTTAATTGGGTAAGAAGGTCAGCAAATGGAATGGCTGACACTTTAGCTAAGCAAGGAGTTACTAGGGAGGCTTTGTTTTGGGCCTGTTAGTAAGTTTTTGAATTTCTTTTCCATCCATTTTGTGGGTGGTAAGCCTGTAATCTTTTCAATTATCTAATGAAAGTTACCATTTCCTATCAAAAAAAAATGGATTGATCACTATACCCTTGGAAGTTTTATTATTTATATATTTTATCAACTAAAAGACAAAGCAATAAGTCATTCTGTTAAGCAACTTCAGTCGCTATCAAACAGCCTATTGGGAACAACACTACCCATGAAGGCTAGAGCCCGTCACCAGTCCTTATCCAACATGCCATCAGCTGAAGGAAGAAGAACCTCAGTGCCGCATCAGCAGATCCTCTGTTAGAAGTTGTTACCAATGGAATCATGTAGAAGGGGACTCTATTTCATGGATTTTAAAGGCGGATAGGTACTTTGAGTACCATGAAACACCCGGTCATTAGAGAGTTTCCATTGCTGCGATCCACCTGGAGGGAGAGGCAATATTGTGGTTCCAATGGTACCGCTAATCTCACCCCCAAGTGACTTGGGTTGAGTTCACTGACGCCCTCTGCGTCCAATTTGGTCCAACAAGGTACAAGGATTATGATGAACAGCTGCCCAGAGTGAAGCAGACGGGTTCTGTTCATGACTACCAAAATGAGTTCGTGAAGCTCGCAACTCGAGTGTTTGACTGGCCAGAAAAGGCCTTAGTAGGGTGCTTCGTCAGAGGTCTTCGTGATGATATACGCCTGGAGGTGAAGGCTCTCCAAACAACAACTGTAATAAAAGTGGTGCGCATTGCTAGGGTTCAAGAGAAGAGACTCAAACAACTTAAGCCAGTCACTCGGTCTGTGGGGCCCATTCTCAAAACACCCCCGGTCTGAGATTCGTACCAATAAACCGCTAGGGGAAATGGCCAACCCCCTAGCCTAGAGGCCCACAATGCCTTTCAAATGCCTCCCCTAGGACAAGATACAAGGCCGGATTGTTCTTACAGCTAGGGTAGATGCAAAGCCTAGAATATCTCTTGCGGCTATAAGAACAATTTGTTGCCTCAATGATTGGAAGCAATGGGGAGTTTGGCTTGGACGAAGAAGATAGAAAGGAGGTATCTGGTACAGTGGTTCTGTTTAGAGAAGAAATTGGAATTACTCCAAATCCTTCTTTGTTTCCACCAAAAGGGGTGGAAGGAGAACAAGACTCGCACAAGGTCATTGGGGAAAACTTTCGGTGCCTGAAAGGAGAAAATCCAGACCAAGACAAAAGTGCTTGGCAGGGTGCCTATAAGAGAAATGTTGAAGATCTTCAAATGCCTAATAGTGAGACACTAGGTAAGGATAAGCAATAGAGTCCTGACTCCTGAGGGTGATCAGTGAGTACTATCACAGACGGGAGGATGTTCCCAACAAAACCTATTGCATAACCTTCCCTCCAGTCTTCTCCCCAGCATTCTTGTTCAGGTACAATGGTCATTTCAGTTTTGGATACTAACTTTTGCTCTATGCCTGTCAGTTGCTCTCCAGGTACTCTACAGCCTTCATATTTTCAAAACCAGATTATTGTTGATCAAAGGGTGATTGGAGAGGGTGAGAATATGGAAGGAGATGGAAGTTGAGGGAGATTGTGGCATTAGTAAAAATGAGGATGGCTATAAAGGTTTGAGGGTAGATGGGAGTGGAAAAGAAAGAGAGGTAGATAGAGCAACACATTGGAGAAGAAAGATGACAAGAATAAGGAATTTGTGGAGTTTGCTGAAAAACTAGGGTGTAGTGTCAAGGAGCCATTCAATATGAAAGCTTAAGGAAGAATAAGGGTAAAGGAAAGGTGAGAAAAAGGAAGATGAGTGAAGTTAAAAGACTGAAATTGGACATTGCAAGTGACAAGGAGTATAGCGCAAGGAGGGGAAAGACAAGAAGAGAAAGTAGGAAGGGTTTAATTGAAGGGGAATAGAGAGAGTTACAATATGAAGATTTCAAGATAGAAAATTTGTGGCCTAGGTAGTGCTAGAAAGAGAGAAATCATTGAGTGGTTAGGAAACAGAATCCAGATGCCCTTATCCTTTAGGAAACCAAACTGGCAAAATTTATTAGTAGGTGGGCAAGAACTGTCTGGAGAGATAGAGGAGTGAGTTGGGCAATGGCTCCATCCTAGGGGTCTTCTGGGGTACAGTTACCCTGTGGAGTAAGGAAAAGATGATTGTAATTGAAGAACTTGTGGGAAAGTTCACAGTTTCTATAAAGTTCTAGCAAATGGAGGATGGTTTTGAATGGATATTAACAAATCTGTATGGTCCAAATGAGTACAAGGAGAGCATTCAAATGTGAGCAGAATCAGGAGATATATGAGGATTATGGGAGGGGCCATGGTGTATTGGCGGAGATTTTAATGTGATCAAATTTACTAAATAAAGAAACAAATAATAAGAGACAGGGAATTACCACTAGTATGAGAAGGTTCAATCAATTCATTAGTGTGTTGGAGCTTAAAGAGCTGCCTTCTCTTCATAGTATCTATACTTGGTCCAACCTCCAAGCTAGTCCAATTTGTTCCAAACTAGATAGATTCCTTTTCTCAGTGGATTGGAAGGAACATTGGGGTGGTCTTGTGTCTAGATCTCTACCTAGACTTACTTCGGACCATTGGCCTATATCCATTTGCAAGGAGGATTTTGTTGGGAGAGGACCAACTCCCTTTCATTTTAAGAACATGTGGTTGTGTCATCTGGGATTTATAAGATTAAAGAATGGTGGGGAGAGAGCATTCCAAGAGTTGATTGGAAAGGGATGAGATTTCATAGGAAGTTGCAAGACTTAAAATCTAGAATCAAGGATTGAAACATCTTGGAGTTTGGGAAGATTGAAAAGAGAAAGCAATATTTGGTCAACCAAATTGAGGATTTAGATAAAAAGGAGGAGAGAGTGCTTTTGAGGAAGGAGATAAGGAAACCAGATGATCCCTGAGGAAGCAAATGGAAAATATCCTTCATAAGGGGGAAATAAGTTGGAGATAGAAGTCTAAGCATAAGTGGATCAAGGAGGGTGATAAGAACACTAGGTTCTCCCATGCAATGGCTATTAGAAGAAAGGGGAGTCTTATCTCAAAACTAGTGGTTGGCAAGATCTCTTTGACACTCCAAAGTGAGATAGTCAAGGGTTCTAAAGAACATTTTAGATCAATTTATAAAAGACCTTTGAAGTAAAGAGTGTGGTTTGAAGGGCTTGATTGATTGGTCGAGGATACTAGGTGAAGTAAAAAACTGGCTGGAGAGGAGATTCAAGTAGGAGGAAATTAGGAAGGCGATTTTCTCAATGGATAGACACAAAGCACCAAGGCTAGATGGTTTCACAATGGCTATTACCAAGATTGCTAGGACATTTTGAAAAACGAATTGTTGGGACTGGTTGAGGAATTTTATGAAAGGGGAATAACTAATCCAGGTCCTAACTCAACTTTCATTGCTTTGGTGCATAAAAAAAGTGATGCAACACATCCTCGTGAGTTTTGGCCCATTAACATGAAGAACAGTCTATATAAAATTATAGCTAAGGTCCATCTTTGAGGATTAGGGTTGCTCTCCCCTACATCATCTCTCCAAACCAAGGTGCTTTTGTAAGGGTACCCAAATCACAAACCAAATCCTTATTGCTAATGAATGTGTGGAGGACTTCAAAAGATTTGGAAAGAAAGGCTTCGTTGGAAAATTGGATTTGGAGAAAGCCTATGATTTGATGGATTGGACCTTTTTGTTTGAAGTCTTGAGGAGCTTTGGTTTTGGAGAAAGATGGTGTAAATGAATAAACGGGTGTCTTAAGTCCTATCATTACTTCTTGCTGGTAAATGGAACTGTGGTGGATTTTTTCCTGGCATTGAGAGGGATTAGGCAAGGAGACCCCCTATCCCCCTTTCTATTCACTCTGATTGTTGAGGTTCTTGGTATGCTTATTGCTAGGGTAAACTCACAAGAGCTGTTAAGGGGCTGGAAGGTAGGTCGCGGCAATGTTCCAATTACTCACTTACAAGTTGCAAATGATACTTGGCATTTTTTGTGGAGGAAATAGAAACTGGGTTAGGAATCTCAAGTTGACAGTACAACTCTTTGAGCTAATGTCTAACCTCAAGGAGAATTTTGACAAGAGTTGTATTGTGGATGTTGATATGGAAGAAGGGGAGATGCTGGAGTATGCAAGCATTTTGGGTTTTGAGGCCAGAATGGCCACTGAAGTATTGAGGGCTTCTTTTTGGGATCCTGTACTAGAAAGATTTGTCAAGAGACTCGCATCTTGGAAGAAAAGCCATCTATCCTTAGGAGGGAGGATCACTTTGATAAGAGCTACTTTGGCCAATTTGCCTGTGTACTTTATGTTTGTTTTTAAGATGCCGGTGAGTCTGAATAGAAAATTGGAAAAGTTGATGTGGGATTTTTTATGGGAGACAAGGGAGGAGAAAAAGAACCATAAAGTTAGCTGGGAAATGGTGAAGAGCAAGAAGATTGGTGGGTTAGACCTAGGCAACTTACTGAAAAGGAATGAGGCTTTGCGGGGTAAGTGGCTCTGGAAACTATGGTGGCGTTTGATAAATCTAAAATCTGAAGTCTGAAAAGTGAAAAAGCTAATATCTTAGTCTGAAATCTGACAGTCTTTTTGAAATTAATTGAGGGTATTTTTGACTTTGGGTCTTACCATTTCAGATCTGAAAAAGTGTTTCAGATCATCTATTCAAATGCAAATTCAAACGTGTTTGGCGTCTAAAAAGCAAGTTTTTCAGACATTAGACGTCTGAAAAGTGTTATCAAATGACCCCTACCTATGGAGAAAGACAAGCAGGCAAAGATAGTGATTGGTATTCATGGGCTTGCAACTGGCGGTTGGGATGCTGGAATGCTGACTGGGCCTACCAGAGCCTCTCCTTGGAAAGCCATTAATGTTGTCCTCCCATCCTTCCTATCCTTTATTATGTATGACCTTTGTTCTGGCAACCTTATAAAATTTTGGGAACAAGTTTGGGTGGGTAATCTCTCTTTGAAAGATAAATACCCCTTTGTCTTTGCCCTATGGCGATACAAAGATAAACCCGTGTTATCTTTCCTGGTTCCTTCAAGCTCAAGAATTGGCTTTGCTTAGGATTTGGGTTTAAGGAGGGGTATGAGGTATTTAGAACTTATTGAGGTCCTGGGTTCACTTCATATCCTTGATGGGGTATACTTGGAATCCTCAAAACCTGACAATCATATTTGGGTCCTATCCTCCTCTGGTTCCTTTTCATGTGCTTCTTTTTTCAAGGCCCTTATTCAGCCTATTGATTCTTTGGGAATTCCATTTCCAATGGATGAGGTTTGGGGTAATCCTTTCCCTCCAAGAGTTGGGGGTCTTTGTTAGGAAATCTTCCTGAAAAGAATTAATACCTATGATCTACTCCAAAGGAAAAGAACAAACTAGTGCTTATCTCCACACTGGTGTGTCATGTGCAAGGATAATGGAGATTAATCTTCTGCCCTTTTGTTACTTTTATTTGGGAATGGTTTTTCTCATCGTTTGGGTGCAGGTGGTCTCCCCCAACCAATATGCAAAGCTTGTTTGATTCCTCTGTCTTGAGGTGGCCAAAGAAAAGGGGGCGAGTCTTATGAGGATGTGTTAGGGTGGCTGTAAGTTGGACCATATGGGAAGAAAGAAATGAAAGACCATTTTCAGACAAGGAAAGAAGTAAAGAAGCTACCAATGGAAACCATTATGGTGAGAGTGGTTCATTGGGTAAAATTTATGGATATGTTTGTCAACTTCTCAACAGGTGATATCTTGAACAAATGGAAGGAAGTGGCCAGCTCTGATTGTCATAGATCCACCAATATAAGTCCAGTTTGGTCCCCTCCAATGTTTAATTACATCAAACTAAACTTTGATGAGAGTAGTGCTGGAAACCCAAGTCCTCTGATATTGGAAGGGTCTTTAGAGATGGTGAGGGCAGAGTTATTAAATTATATTCAGGCCCAATTGGAGTAGGTGACTCCTCTAAGGGCTAAGGTTATGGTTGTCATGGGAGGAGTGCAAAAGGCAAAGGAATTGGATGTTAGGAAGTTGATCATCGAAGGTGACTCAAAGTTAGTAGTGGAGTGGTTGCAAAAGGAAGAAAAGGTCTCTGGATCTTCAACAATGAGAAAAAGAAATTCAAATAGCTGACTAAAGATATGGATGTGCAATTCAGCTGGGTTAAAAGGACTGCAAATGCTTTTTCTGATGTTTTAGCAAAACAAAGGGCAGGAAGGAATCAATTGTTTTGGGCTCAATTGTATTTGCATATTTGTTGTTTTGAGGTAAGACAGTTTACCTCTCCCAGTCCTGTAATTATTTTTATATTTTTTATAGTTCTAATGAAATTCAGTTATTGATCAAAAAAAATATCCATTTTAATCGGCAGTGACAGCACTTTGAACTTCATCACTACGCTGTTTGCCCGCCAGCTAGTCATGGTGATCCATCACACTCCTTCCTTTTCAGTTTATGTAGATAATGGTCAGCAGATTACCTGTGATGGGGTATGTAAGAATGAGGGCCTAAGGATAAAAGGTCATAACTTCTAGGTGGACGGTGGACCTCCACCCCCTCGAGTTTAGTGGGGCTGATATTGTATTAGGAGTACAATTGGTTACGCCAATTGGGCCCAGTCATGCACAATTGAGCCCAGATGACTATGGACTTTACAAAAGACAGCTCATCTTGCCATTTACAGGGCCACCCACCTAGATCCCCACAGCCAGAAAGACTCCAAACCATCATATGCATCTCATATGCCTCCGGCCAACCAATTTTTATGCACCCGGACCTTGAACCCACTAGCCCTACCCTTGTAGCTTCTGAAACCAGCCCAATAACCCTTGATCAGCAGCAGGCCCCGAAGCTATTATTGGACAACACAAAGATGTCATCGATGAGCCCACCCAGTTACCTCCTCAATGGGCCCAAGACCATCGGATACCCTTACTGCCGGGTACCTTACCCCCAACATCAGACCTTACCGATACCCCTATTTTCTTTAAGTAGTGGTAGTCTTTCTCCATTTACATTTATCCACCTAATTCTTAGCATTTATTTCTCATTCATATTTTGATGCGCACATCCACCACCATTAATTTATTTTGTGTAGTTAGGCTTTCCCCTAGAATAATTCTTAGCACCTATATTCATCCTTCTTTTTAAAGTATGCATTATGCATATACTATTGCAATATTATAAGCAGTTGCAAAATCTAAAACTGTATCTCCTGATTCATTCCTCTTCCCAAATCCAAACCCTCTGTGCACCCTAACACATCCCACACTTCCTTGTCCCATATAAACATATCAAATTCAGATCACCCTTAACATGATCAAATTTGAATTCAAATTTGGAGAACTGGATGTTGCTTGCAGCCCTATACCCCAGATGTAGGGCACATCGATGTATATACCATATTCTTTGATTCATAACAATAAAAGGGGTAAAATACAGATAGGTACTCTGAACTTTCAAATGTGACACTTGAGTTACCCCAAACTCCCAGAAATAGGCATTCCAGTCCAACCATTAGTATTCCATCAGTTATCCATAGCATGTGAACGCCACATGCAACTTTAAACATTCCAAAATCCAAAACTACCCTTCTTTCTAAGTGTTTGTGATAAACCTTGTAATTAATAATAATAAAACAGAGCCATTAATAAATAATAACAGATCAAAGAATTATATATTATTCTCTCTAAGTGTTTGTGATAAACCTAGTGATTAATAATAATAGAAGAGTGAAACAAGTAGCTTTTATTGTTGTAGTAGTTATAGATATTGTATTGCTTGAGATAAATAAATATAAATATGGGCATTTTGCTTGAGATAAATAAATATAACGTGGGTTAACGGCACTGGACTGGGATGTCTATTTCTAGAAGTCCGGGGTACTTAAGTGTCACATTTGAAGTTCAGGGTACATATCTGTCACTACCCCCAAAGTACAGCATACCTACATGTAATTTACCCTAATAAAAGTTGATTACTACTGATAGTGCTGTCAATGGGTTGGATCTGGACCAAGTTAGAGCAGATCCAGTCCTGAACTAATAAATAAATGTACAGAACCAAACCCCATAGGACCTAATAGTAACAGACACAGAACCAACCAGTTATTAAGTGAGAGTATTGAGTATGACTCGAGTAGATTCAATTATAATTGAGAGCTCTATATTAACCTGTAGTTTGACAATAAGCCTGCAAATTTGTTATGTTCACACATTTGGACATGATAATATTACAACCATACCATGAGAAAGACAGGTATTAGACTATGGGTATCTTTGTATTTGGCTAATATATATCATCAGGAGACGTAATGCAGATTAAAACCCTATGTAATTGGGTCAGTTTGGTCCTGTCGGGCATACCGGACCCATTGCATTGAGAACCCTAGTTACTGATTCAAAAAAACGGCATATGTTTAAAAAGATTACCAAAAAAAGTAGTTTCAATATGAACATAATGGTTCCTCTCTGTTTTTGCTTACTAATCTGTCCAATAGGTACAGCAGTTAGTAGATAATATTTAGGAACTTGAAATTTCAATGTCTAGGCTAAACAAAAAATCAAGATCAAGTAAAAAATTACATGCAAAAAGGAAAAACAATCAGAAAGAAGCTGCATTAAGGGGTTAATTTGCTAAGAGACAGTTGTTTTGATTTCACTATTTAAATTGGAGTTTGGTTTAGTAATTATTTAGTTGCCAGTTGCCTCATTGGAAGGCTAGGGTTTACCAATTTTTGTTATGTTGGATTTGCTTCATTTTTTCCTCTTGTACACTTTTCTTGCTTCATTGATTTAAAGAACAGTTTCCATTACTGACAAAAGAAATAAAATAAAGAAGATACCTCTAAGTCATCCTCATCATGAGAGATCCGTCTTCGCACATGTCTTTCTTGTTCTTCTTTTGCAGTCACCTTCAATACAACATCCAGTCAAAATAAATTTGAGTCATTACAATAGAAGTTGACACAGGAGTTACCATGCATAACAACAGGTCAAATCTGTAAGGATATAAAAGCATGCCTCATCATCATCATCATCTGGACCTTCAGTTTTCTTCCTAAAATGCTTTTGACGGGAATCTACTCTTTTAGATTGAGAAGAAATGACAGTTGAAGAGACTTGATGGTCACCATTATCGCCATCGTCATTGTCATCATCCAAAATTGCATAGCTCTTTTGCTTCCTCACCAACATAGCTGCTTCTTTTTCTTGTTTTTGATACAACTGACCACATGGGAAGGGGTAAAAAGAAAATTCATACAAGATAATTAAGATATCATTTACAGAATGAAAAAGAATGTAAACAACTTTATTTCTAGAGACACATTACATACAGTGATTCTATTGGAAACAAAACAGACCAAAAAGATAACTTGTGTGGTTCAGGAATATATATAATTCTATCCAAACTAACTTTACAAGGCTCCGTCTTGGGAGGAACTCAAAAATATCAGTAGACATCTAAAGTAGACAAACACCTGAAATCACCCAAGTTGAAAGAACTGAACCTCCACAGAACAACCAAGTCTATAATACAAATACCTCCTTATCATAGTCCACTCCCCATGGACCACCAGATCCAGCATCATCCTCTCTCTGACATCACATGCCCTAGAGGAAGAAAAGGCCATCTATCCAATAGACTAAATAAAGCCCGTGGAAAAAAGGAACAAATAAACATTTTTTGGAAGCATCATCTGTCTAGAACAAAAGATGAATTTGGATTTAGCATAAGAATATCCCTTAAATGTCATGAAACACATGGACTTACATTCAAACCAGATGTTTTATGAGGAACTTTGGCATGGATCTCTTCAGCAAATGTCCGCATTGCAGTTGATGATGATAACCCAAACTCTACAAGCTTAGCCGCAACCTCAGCAGGTGAAGCCGCTTGCTTAGCTTCAAAATCAACAACAGTTTTACCACAGGCAGCTTATGCAATATCCACACTAATGCTACATAAGTGGTTCTACAAACAAATTGTAAAGTAGGGAAATTCATTGACTTACCTAATCCAATCACATACTGAACAACCGTAGGCTGTGAATATCCAAAGAGTGACATCAATTTGTCTGAGACCCATGTCTTTAGATTTCTTTCATCACCCATTTTCCTCTGAGATGTGGACTCTACTAGCAGGGCAACAATGAAGTTTCATGAGTCCATGTTCAAATGCATTATTCTTAATTAATTCATAGAGAAATGTTTGCACAAGTGGTACTTAAAATTCCAAACCATCAATTTCAATGAACCATATTACAGGGAGAAGAAGTAGAACTCCCCCCCCTCCCCGTGCTCTGCAAATATTTTGGTTCTATTATATGATTTACATGAGATATTTGGGCTCAAATATATTGTCCAGTAAATTTAGTTTGCTTAGTTAATTGAACACTACATGGCTTTTTTTTGCTCATAGTTTTAGTTCTTTTTACGAGTAATATTATGTTTTTTTAATTCAGAATTAGAATCGTGATTTCATGCAACATCCCACTGAGAGGCGCAAGCTGCAGCCCCTCCTGGAAGCTTACAAGTAAACTAGGAATAAATTACAGAAATCACGGCTGAGCCCAAAACAGTTCTTCCCTATTTACTCCTTGCTTGGCTAACACATCAGCCAAAAGTATTTGCTGATCTCCCCACCACTGTACAGAAACCAACATATTCCTTGTCAACCAACTAAATTTCTTCATTTCATTCTTGTAGCACCATATGACATCCTCAGGATTTTTCAACCAGCCCACCACCACCTTGGAATCCCCTTCAATTATCAAATGTTCTACCCCCAACTGGTTTGCAAATTGCACCCCTTGTACAGCAGCGAATAGCTCTGCCCTTATAGAGTCTCCAAATCCAAAAGGGCCTGAGTAAAGCAAAACAATCTCTCCACTCTCATTCCTCAGAACACCCCCCATTCCGGATAATCCTGGCTTACCCATGCTACTTCCATCAAAGTCCAGGTTCAATGAGCCTTCAGACGGAGGAGCCCAGCTTGTAATTATCTTGTTCTTAAAAAACGAACACCTCGCTACTGCTGACCAGTTTCTCCAAAAGTCATTAAATGAGAATTGATGAAAATTTTCCAGTCTTCAGCCACAGTATTGCCCTATGCAGCACACGGTCTTCCAATTCCTGGCTGCTCCTTTCCTTTCCTTGAAAAATTCTAACATTCCTTTCTTCCCATAATGTCCAAATCAGGGCAGCATGAGCACATCTCCACATAATTCTCCCTCTTTTTGTAGGCCAAGAGAAAGTAGAATGATCAAAGATCATGCGAACTTCTGCTAGTAAGCTCCAACTACTCCCAAACAACAAGAGTAACCAAGCCCATAGGTCTGAAGAAAATGGACAAGATATTAGTAGATGGTATCAATCCTCCCCATGAGCTCTACAGAAGATACACTAGTTGGGATAAATACATGGGAAAGGTCTTCTCTTTTGTAAGTTATCTAGAGTGTTTACTTTCCCATAGTATACTTCCTAACAAAAAGCCATAACCTTAGGGGGAACTGGCTTACACCAAATTTCCTTGGACAGAAAGGGTTGTTGGGCATAAGATTGAGAGATGGACTTGAAGTAAGAAGCAATGTTTTAAAACACGGAGGCGTGACGCGAGGCGTTCCACTACCTAGAGGTGTGAGGCGTAATTCAAAACACAAGAAGTGTAAGCCTCCCGAACACAAGGAGGAATACACCTCCTTAAGAGGTGGGGGTTAGGAGGAGGAGGAAGGGGAGGAGGATGAAAAGGATGGGGGGATCTCATTTTTTCTTTATTTTAATAAGAATCTTTTATATTAAGAAGAACAAAGATGCATAACATTAGTTGAAAGGGGGTCTTGTCAAAGCGAAGGCCAGTGAAAACAAATTGGGCTGCATCGAAAAGGGGCCAGGGGGGTCTAGGGGGTGAAGCCCCCAGCCAAAGGGGCAAGGGGCAAACCACTTTCTTTCCCCTTATCTTTTCTTCTCTTCCCTTTCCTTTTCTTTGCTTTCCTTTTCTCTTTTTCTCTTCTCATTCTTTTTCTTTCCCTTCCTTTTTTTCTTTTCTTTTCTTTTCCTTTCCTTTCATTTCCTTTTCTTCTTTTTTTCTATCTTTTTATAAGATGTGCATGAGGTGCATGAGGCGTACGCCTCTAGCACGCCTCATGAAAAAAACGCATGAGGCATATGCCTCAAAGGTGTTGTCACCTCTAGCATATGCCTCAGGGCGTTTTGGGAGCGCCTCGCCTGGAGGCGTGCCTCCAGGCGTACACCTCCCACGCCTTTTAAAACACTGGTAAGAAGCACAAGTAAAGATCCCTTTGGGTCTAGGAGCCTACGCCTCTAGCACGCCTCATGAAAAAAGCACATGAGGCATATGCCTCAAAGGTGTCGTCACCTCTGGCATACGCCTCAGGGCGTTTTGGGAGCGCCTCACCTGGAAGAGGCTCCAGACATACACCTCCCACGCCTTTTAAAACACTGGTAAGAAGCACAAGTAAAGATCCCTTTGGGTCTAGGAGCTTACACCCTTTTGTCTGGCTTGAAGGGATCCAAGCAGACCTGATTAAGGCAACAAAGCAAGTCAGAGAGAGATTCAATTTCACCATCCCTTAATCCCCTACGAAACCGGAAATCCCAATTAGGAGCAATAGGCATTCCTAAGGATGAAACAAATTTTGAGACCACATCCTTTTTATATAAAGAAACAAAAAATAACAAAGGGAAAAGGTCCTTTAGAGGGGTGTCCCCTACCCAAATGTCCTCCCAAAAGTTGAAAAGCAGATAGCATTGCCAGAACAAACTTCATACCTGATAAACCTGATAAATTGAGGAAGGATGTTGTGAATGGCCTTCCAAAGTGCTGCCAAGTTAGCCTACCTTGATACACCAGCATTCCATCCATTCTCTGGAATCCCATGAATGCTTCCCACCACCTCATGCCACAACCTCTCGCTTTCCAATGGCCATCGCCACAACCATTTCCCTAATAGAGCTTGATTTTTTTCAACCACCCTCCTTAGTCCCAAACCCCATCTTCTTTACTTCTATAAACAATTTCCCATTTTACCAAATGATCCTTTTTCCTTGTCCCGGCTCCCATAGGAAATCTCTCATCAGTTTCTCCAGCTTCCTAGATTCCCTAGGTGGTATCCTAAAAATAGACAGGAAGTAAGTGGGTAAGTTAGCGAATGTAGCTCTTATTAAGGTGATTCTCCCTCCAAAGAGATGTTATTCTTCTTCCACAAAGCTAATCTCTTCTCAAATCTTTCTAGCACAAGGGTCTAAACTCTACACTCCCTAGGATTTGCACCTAATGGAATCCCTAAGTAGGACATAAGCCAAAAAGAGATAGAACACTCAAGACACTCCACAATAACCTCAATCTCCCCATCCTCCCAAGTTTATACCCGCTAGGCAACTCTTCTCCAAATTTATTTTCAAATTAGATACTCTTTCAAAACCTTTGATTAGCTCCTTTAGGTTCGCTACCTTCTCGCTAATACCTCCTTCACAAAAAATCATCAGGTCATCTGCAAACTGAAGGTGGGTGACTGGGATCTAGTTTCTCCCTATTCTCTAACCCCTAATGGTATCTTCTTTTTTTCATAGGAAAAGGTAACTTTCTTTGGAGAATTGAACAGATAACAGACTTACCACCCACAAAATAGATGGAAAAAAAACAAAAACTTGCAAACAAGCCAAAAACAAAGCCTCCCTAGTAGTTCCTTGCTTAGCGAAAGTGCCAGTCATTCCATTTGCTGACCTTCTTACCCATTTAAAATGCACCTCAATCTCCCTTGCTAAGCTAATAATTTCTCTTAGAGACTATCTAAGAGACCAAACTCCCAAGTTTCCAAATTCAATCCACCCTATTACCAACTAGGAGTCTCCTTCCACTTCTAATTGTTGCATTCCCCATTGTTTTGCTAGTCTCAAACCTTGAAGTAAGGCCATTACTTCTGCCCCCCAATTGGGCCCGAGTGAAGGGCCAAAACTTTTCCATCCTCATTTCTGAACACACCCCCAACTCCCGACATGAATTGGACTACCCAAGGAGCTTCCATCAAAGTTTGGCTTCACCCTGAACTAAGGTGGTGGTACCCAACTTTCTTGTACCACGGGGGACGAAAGAGAGGATACAGCTATAGCACTCCAATTTCTAATTAAGTCAGCTGAGGAGAAGTCCTTGAAGAGATGATGTACTTTCAGCCAATGCATAACCTTGATGGTGACAACCTCAACAAGTGATTCCTTGGATTTTTCTTGCCCTAGGAAGATCCTATTGTTTCTCTCTTCCCAAATTGACCATAGGATGGCTGCTCTTGTTATTCTCCACATTACCCTACCTCTTTTCCTTGGTTGTCAGAAGAAGCTAGAGTCAAAAAGGTTGAACACACCCAAGGGAGGATTTCATTTGCAACCAAACAAAGAAGAGAACCAATCCCACAAATAAGAAGCAAAAGAACAAGAAACCAAAAGATGAGTCATCGTCTCACCATTTCTCAAGCGAAGGTAACAGACATGGGGAAAGGCACCAATCTAGCCTTTTCTTTGAAGTACATCCATAGTATTGATCTTTTGAAGAGACGTCGTCTCACCATTTTTTATTTGAGTCTGTTGAGTTATCAAAGTTGAGGTGTGAGAGTTGTGAGTTTGCCAAACATTGTAGAACCTCTTATTCTTTAAGTAATAAAAAGAGTAATTCCTCTTTTGATATTGAGCATACTGATGTTTGGGGGCCATATCATATCTCTTCTATGGGTGGGTACAGATATCTTCTGTTGTTTGTTGATGACCATACCCACTTTTCTTGGGTCTATCTTATGCGTTCTCGAGATGAGGTTCCTGCTCTGACCCAAAACTTCCATCAGATGATTCTCACTCAGTTTGGGGCCAAAATCAAAGTCCTTAGATCTGATAATGCAAATGAATACTTTGCTCAGCCATTGACCTCCTACCTTCTTAGCCATGGAGTTATTCACCAAAGCACTTGCCCTTATACACACCACAGCAGAACGGCGTTGCCGAAAGGAAGAATAGGCATATCTTGGAGGTGGCTAGAAGCATTATGTTTACTTCCAATGTACCTATTCGCTTCTGGGGTGATGCTATCCTCACGGTAGTTTATCTCATTAATTGAGTTCCTTCCCGGGTTCTTGATATGAGAACCCCTTTTTTCCTTCTATACCCAGACGAGGAGTTGTTCATTGTTCCTCTTAAAACCTTTGGTTGTACCCGTTTCGTTCAGCTTCTCGGGCCTCATCATTCCAAGTTTGAACCTAAGGCCTCCAAATACATTTTCCTCGATTATGCACAAACTCAAAAGGGTTAATGCTGCTATGATCCAGTTTCAGGGAAACGGTTTGTCTCCATGGATGTCACCTTCTTTGAGGAGACACCCTATTATCCTAGGGTTTCTCCTCAGGGGAAAAGCATTGAAAGTGGGGTTGTTTTGAGTTTCTTTCCTCAGGGGGAGAACAGTGAGAGTGGAAGTGGGGCTGGTAGAAGTGGGGCTGTTTTGAGTGGGGTTGTTCCTTTACCTATTCCACTGGGTAATGAAAGTTGTAGTGGTGAGGATGGTCAGAGGGAGCCGGAGTTGAGAGTCTATCACTGGCGATGCAGGCAGGTTGATCTTAGTCATCGACAGTCCCGGCCAGCTCCAGTTCCTTCTGCAGCTCCAAATCCAGAGCCTACTGAGACACCTCCACTGTTGCCACTTCCCCTCTTGTGGATGACCTTGATCTCCCTATTGCCATTCGTAAAGGGAAACGACATTGCACCACTTCTACAGCTCACAGCATCTCACAGTTCTTATCCTATGATCGTCTATCTCCATCTTACCGGTCCTATCTCACTTCCATTGTCGATGTCCCTATTCCAAGAACAGTGCAAGAAGCCTTATCAATTCCAAAATGGAAAGATGCAATGCAAGTCGAAATGGATGCCCTGTTGAAGAATAATACTTGGGCACTGGTTGACCCACCAAAAGGAAAGAAACCGGTGGGATGCAGATGGGTGTTCACTGTGAAGCATAATGTTGATGGCTCTATTGAAAGGTACAAAGCCCGACAGGTTGCAAAGGGTTTCACTCAGACTTATGGAATAGACTACTTGGAGACCTTTGCCCCAGTAACCAAGATGACCACCATCTGAATTCTGTTATCCCTTGCAGCAAATCATTCTTCGCCCTTATTTCAGATGGATGTTAAAAATGCCTTTCTGAATGGAGACTTACAGGAAGAGGTCTACATGCAGTTGCCTCCTGGATTCTATGATACAGAGACAGGTGAGAAGGTTTGCCGACTGAACAAGGCATTGTATGGTTTGAATCAATCGCCTAGAGCCTGGTTTGATAGGTTCAGATAGCCCTTGGAAAGTTTGGTTATGTACAGGCCCAGTCAGATCATACACTATTCATCAAGAGGGTAGAGTCCTCTCTGACACTACTTGCAGTATATGTTGATGATATTGTGGTGACAGGAAATGACAGCCATGAGATTGAGTCCCTCAAACAGCTCCTTCATCAAGAATTTGAGGTGAAAGATCTTGGTGCACTACGGTACTTTTTGGGTATTGAGGTTGCTAGATCCAAGCAGGGGATTTTTATCTCTCAAAGAAAATATGTTCTAGATCTGTTGGCGGAAACTTGAAAGTTGGGTGTTAAGCCGGTTGATACACCCATCGAACAAAATCACAAGATTAGGGCAGAGGGCGGGGAGCCTCTTGAAGACAAAGTTATGTTCCAACGGTTGGTTGGAAAGCTCCTATATCTCTGCCTCACTCGGCCAGATATCAGCTATGCAGTTAGTGTTGTTAGCCAGTACATGCACTCCCCTAGAACTTTTCATCTTCTTGCGGCAAAGAGAATATTAGCATACTTGAAGAGATGCCCGGATAGAGGTATACTGCTCAAGAACAATAATCACATGAGAGTGGAAGTCTATACAGATGCCGATTGGGCTGGGAGTGTTGATGACAGAAGGTCTACCTCTGGATATTGTGCCCTTGCGGGAGGTAGCCTTGTCTCTTTGAGGAGTAAGAAGCAGAGCGTTGTTTCCCGCTCCAGTGCTGAAGCGGAATACAGGTCAATGGCTAACAGAGTGGCTGAAATCTTATGGCTGAGGTCACTACTTGAGGAGTTGGGTATTGACTATGAAAAGCCCTTAATGCTGTATTGTGATAATCAAGCAACTATTAATATAGCCCACAACCCAGTGCAGCATGACAGAACTAAACATATTGAAGTTGATCGACATTTTGTGCGAGAGAAGGTCACATCACAAGAAGTGTGTCTTCCATACATCACATCTAATATGCAACTCGCGGATATCCTCACCAAGGTTGTACCAAGGAAGAAGTTAGAGACAGACCCATCCAAGTTGGGAATGATAGATATCTACTCCCAACTTGAGGGGGAGTATAGAGAACACTGATGTGGGACCACTGCACACTGATGTGGGCCCCACTGCAGTGGTCCCCACTGTGTTCGTAGGACAGCATGTGTAGTTATTTATTTCAGTTATAGTAGTGTCAGTTTGAGTCGGTTTGTTAATTTAATTGTTATTTATTTCAGCTTTTATTTACTTAATTTATCATGTAAGTACTAAGGGCAGATGTGTCCTTTCCATTTTGTACTGAACATAACCTATAAATAATAAGAGAGTGGCGGCGGCAGATCTGTTAGAATCTGTCCCTCCTTTCAACCCCTTGTGTTCTCCTGTTTCTCTTCTATTCTTTTTCCTTTCTCTCACTTTTCTTCTATTTTGTAAACCTAAAACCTATTAGGATTCAAGACTGATTACAGTCTTGATCTTCTACTAAAATGCTCCACAAAAGCTTTTGCAATCTCTTCCTCTCTTGTCTATACTGCCCCATTCCATTCCAAACTTTCAACAATGTTCTTCCTCTTTCTTCCACTTTTTTTTATCAGCAAAAGAGAATTTTATTTGAAATTAGGGTTAAAATAAAGTTTTACAGCTTTGTGTATGGGATTAATGCTCCCACACTATTACATATTTCTGTCCCACTTTACATTGCAGCCCAAAACAATTGTTGCATCAAAGCCCCCTGTTTAGAAAGATAATCAGTTAGCCCATTTGCACTCCTTCTAACCATTTGAATTCAGCCTCTACCTCCCTTGCATCCTTTTTATCCCAAGAGATGATCACCTTGGAGTTCCCTTCAACCTCAATATGCCTCATTCCTAGTTGCTTAGCTATCTTCAGCCCTTGTAGCAATGCCATTAACTCAGCTTTTAGAGAGTTGCCCATGCCAACCGGTCCAGAGAACAAAGCTAATATTCTCCTTTCAGAATTTCTAATTACTCCCCCAATACCTGACAGTCCCGGATTTCCAAGAGAGCTTCCATCAAAATTCTGTTTAAACCTATTACCATCTGGAGGTTTCCATTCCATCCTTACTTTCTCTTTTACTCTTGAGGATTGTGCTACTTCTGTCCAAGATCTTATAACGTCTATGACTGAGAAGTCTTGAAAGATATGCATAGATCTTAACCAACGAGCTACTTTAACTTTAATGGTGCCGATTACCTCCTCCATTGTTCTACTCCTGTTCAAGAATATTCTATTATTCCTTTCTTCCCAAATCACCCAGCAAATAGCTGCCTTTGTAGCTTTCCACATAATTCCTCTTTCTTCCACTTGCCAAACTATGGAAAAATCTTGTATTACCATCTCCTTCCTTCAACCACTTGCATCTTGATTTTTGTCTCCAACTTATCTCTTCTTTTCTGAGAATTTCCTCCAAATCCTATTTCAACTTCCATCTATCTTCCCTTTCTTCAAGCCTCAATCCTCTCTCTGCCTCAGCATCATCGAGTTCTTGAGTCCTTTTAATAATAGCCTCCTTTCTGTCTTCAATTTTACCAAACTCTTCCTTGTTCCAAGCTTTGATCCTGCCTTTTAGCTTTTGTAGCTTCTTATAAAATCTATACCCCTTCCATCTAAACACCACTTGATCCTCTTCCCACCATTCTTTCACTTTCTTTTGAAAATCTCGATGTAACAGCCACATGTTTTCAAATCTAAAAGGGCAAGGTCCTCCTCCTAGTCTTTCTTGAGATAGTCTATCTAGACATTGATCTGACGTAGGTCTAGGTAGGGCCCTCATCACAAAACCACCCCATACTTCCTCCCAATTTGAAGAGAATAAAAATCTATCTAGTTTACAACAAAGTGGTTCTTCCTGAAAATTAGACCAAGTAAAATCAGCTTGCACCAACGGCAGCTCCCTCAATTCAAAAGAATCCACAAAATAGTTTTCTTCCTCATACTTGAGATGATCCTATGGTTGGGGTTATTTGTTTCAATGGCAAACCTAATGACATTAAAATCCCCTCCCAAGCACCACGGACCCTCCCACAATCACCTTATAGCTGCTAATTTCTCCCAAAACTCTTCCCTTTCTCTATACGAATTTGGCACATAAACATTTGTTAAAGCCCATTCCAGTCCATCAACTCTTCTTAATTTCACTGTAACTGTATAGTTACCAATTAATTATTCTATACAGTCCAAATCCTCACTTTTTCAAAATGTCAAAATACCCCCTGAGGCCCCCCCAAGACTGTGCAAAAGCCCAACTCATTCCTCTAGCCAACAAAATACTTCTCACCCATATCCTATCCACCTCTGATAGTTTTGATTCCTTAATCAACACAACATCTGGCTTTTCTTTTCTGAGCATTTCCCTTATCACTCTTCTCTTCCTGGAACTCCCCAATCCCCTTACATTCCAACTAATAATCTTCATTGAGAAACAAACTTATGAGCAACCCTAGACGCCACCTTTTGCTAACCTAACTACCTTCCTTTTCTCTCAGAATACCCCTTATCAAAGTCCATTTCACATCTCAATCTCTCCACTTCACTCAATTTCTTCTTCGTCCTTTTATGTGTCCCTGCTTCAAGCTTTTTCTTAGATTTATCTTGTTCTTCCGCTCTATTCTTTTTTTTTTTTTTACTTTTCTTCCTATTTCTCCTCTTTGTTGTTTTTTTGCCTGTTTTTACCCTTTCTCCCTCCCTTCCTTTACCTGGGAACTAGGAACTAGAGTGTCACCCTTCCCCTTTCTCTATCAGCCTAAGTAATGACTCCACCGATCATATTTGCTACTAAGGTAAATAGGAAGGGAGAGAGTGGGTCCCCTTGCTTAACACCCCTACAAGCTAGAAAGAAATCCTTCACCACACCATTAACCAAAATAGAGTAGTGACAAGTACTAATACACCCAAGTATCCAGCTACAATAGAGTAGTGACAAGTACTAATACACCCAAGTTTCTCATTAACCAAGTGATAATCCTTTTCAAGATCTAATTTAAACGAAACCTCTTTGCCTAGACCTTTTCATTTCCTCCACACATTCATTCGCAATTAGAATCTGATCTGTTATTTGTCGCCCTTGAATGAAAAAACCCCTGAGTTTCACTAATGATAGATGGGGGAATTGCTTTGATCCTCAAAGAGAGCACTTTAGCCAGAATTTTTTAGATGCTTGTCACCAGACTAATAAACCTAAAATCTTTTGAGTGGTTGGCATCACTCTTCTTGGGGATTAAGGCCAAGAATGTGGCATTGATTCCAGGGCTTATTATGTAATTGTCTGCAAATTCCTTAAAGACTTTAACTAAATCTTCTTTTAGCACCTCCCAGCAATCTTGATAAAAGGCCATTGTAAAGCCATCTAGACTTGGAGCCTAGGATCTATCCATTAGAAAGACAGGTTGCTTAATCTCTTCTTCCTCAAAATTCCTTTCCAGCCACCTTGCCTTTCCTTTTAAATTTTTTTCTTAAATTTTCACAAAAGAAATCACAATGTCTTCAACCTATGGTGGAAAACTTGCTTTTGTTTGTTGTAACTTGGACTGAAAAGGAAAATCTAGGATGCTTAGGCCCTGTTTTGCATCAATTCTCCATATTCTGATGAATCCTTCCAGGAAAGAACGGATTTTGAGAATTCTCATCCAGAGAATTTGCGAGATATGTTTGGCACAGTCATCTGATTTCTGTTTCTCAAAATCAGAATCATGTTTGGCATCACCCTATTTCCTCAAATCAATTATCCAAACAAAAAACACATAAAACCATAAGTTCACTGGAATTCTCCAAACTTATTCCATGGGAGTTTCTTTTTTAATGTCAACTCCTTTTTGTGTTATTAATGATTAATCTAAATTTAAGGTTCTACTGGAATTCTTAATAGTTGCCAGCAGCTCCAGAAGGAAGAGTTGCAGGAAAGAAGACTAAGATTGTTAGAAAGTATCTAACCATGTATAATCTTCTGTAACTCTTCTCTGCCCCCATCTAATCCCACAATGTCTTTTTTTATCAGTAACAATGAAATTTTATTAATGACAAACAAGATTACAAAGGGATGGAGCTAAAAAGTCTCAACTCCAGTAACCCAAGAACTTACAAAACAGCCCAGAATAATGTGTCTCTATTTACCCCTTGCCTAGCTAGACCGTCAGCCAATGCATTTGCACTTCTCTTGATCCAATTACATTGGATTTCCATGTCCCTGGTTAACCAATTATATTTCCTCTTTTTATTGCTGTATCTCCACATCAAAGCACTTTCCTCTGTTAGCCATTTCACCACCATTTCAGAATCACCTTCTATAACCACCTTTTTTATCTTCATTTCCTTGACCCTTTGAATCCCACAATGTCTTTGTCTGGCATATATTTATTGTTATTTTGTATGACAAGCAAGTGGTTAATTAACAAAATGCTCTTGATATAGCACAGTCTAAGGTTGTCTTTGGTATTTGAAATTGGAGGTGGAATTTGATTGGTCAATTTTGTAAATCTCAAGATAATGTCATTTAGATGTTTTTTTAAAGCATGTTATAGAAGTTGGAGAAATGCAGGAAAAAAGAAGGCTGCAAATTATGTTTCAGTGGAATTTGAATTCTTCCCAAAGGCTATTTCATCTATATGGAATCAAAGTTCCAATCCATTCTGCTTCGAAAATCCAAAAACAGCCTAATTGAATCAATATTAGTACTAATGATAACTCTGTAATTAGCAGAGATTTACATAATCAAAATTGGGTGGAAATCTGGGGTGATCAGCTCATGGAGATATGGACCTTTCTAGTTCTTTTAGACCCAATTTCTTAGACATACATACATAGGTTAAGATACAATCAAAACAGAATGGTAACATGACCTCTAGTGTTATTTAGCCTGAAGACATTGAAAATAATTGTGGGAAGAGTGCCGAGTAATAAGAGGAGTGGCAATAGAAGTTCCATTTTTTTGTTGTTTTTTAAGTACTGTTGCTTTAAAAGCATTTAATATCTCCTAACACAATTGTGCCGCTTGACTTATTATTATAACATATTCCAGTGGCAGAAGGAATCAGCTTATAAAGAGTTATCTTTTATATTCAGTGTATGAGCTCTTGCATTTTGGGTAAGTGTAGTAAATCATCTAGATTGAGTCTTGGTTCTAAACCTAAGTGGGTGTATGACATGCTAAATGCAGCAGTTTTATCTCATAGAGGGATTAGATCTAGTAAACTCCTTTGTTCTGACTTTGGTTTAGAACCAAGTTATATACTTGCTTCCTATTACTAGGACAAAATTCAAGTGAATAGCGAACCCCAATTTTCCACTTCTAGAAGCAAATTTCTAACTTTTGCAACTATTATGTTCTTCTTTTGTCTACAGTTTGGATGTAAATGAGCTTGAGAGGAGGTTGGAAGCCCTCAGAAACCCATGAAGCGAAGATTGGAAATATGTTTGGTATCTTTCAGAGTTGATTAACTCAGGTTCTCTTCATGCTGTATATTTTGTCTAGCATGTATATTTTGTAAAGTGGTCTTGTTGTATATTGACACAAGGTTAGAAGTTTGTGTCCTTCAGGCAATATTATGCACATGGCACCACCCATGAATTAAACTTTGGATCTCTCATTTGGAGGCTTACTTAATGACACGGGTTGTAAAATGTCAAATCTTAACTATTCATTGAATAGCAAAAACATGGACTATTTTGGATGGCTGAAGTATATTCTCACAGCCTAAGGTAAATATAAATCTTTGAAAATTTTAAGAATTAACCTTTTCAATTGCCGTGAGTTTTTGATGGTGCTGGCCTAATATGATCCCAGAAGGTGCTAACTGAAGGTTTTTTAGATTGATTTATAACTGGATCATAACACAGTATTATATGAAGGGCACAAAAGGGTAGCTCTGTTAACAATACATAGGCATGTTTTATTTCTTTTGTATTTAGAATGCTTTATTTTTTTCTATTCCCTTCATTTGGTGTTTTATTTAGAACAATGAAAACTCCAAATGAAAAGGAGAAGGAACTATGGGGATGGAATCAAGGAAAAGGTTTTTACAATTGCGGCTAAGTTTGTGTATGATAATTGCTCAATGACAGGAGGAGGAGGGTGAAGGAAAAGATTCTAAATTTAAAACCCTTGCCAAATTCAAGGCATAAATGGCATGTGATGAAGTTTTTATAGGCTTTATGCTTTCAGCACCTAGTTCAACTATAATCAAAACCCACTTTAGTGGTTATGCTTACTGAGCTAAAAGTCCAAAGACAATTACAGTATAAAAAGATGTTTTATAAAGCATATTTGTATAGAACTGTAAACGACTTCCTAATTAAAGAAGTGTAAACGACTTTAAAAAGTTAAAACGACTTCCTAATTAAAGAACTCAATTCAAATAGTAAGAATGGTGAAGGACACAAACTTGGTCTGTACCTGTAAACGGTAAGATGATTGAACGATACAAGGTCTCTGGATTTTCTGGAGAAAAGATCAAACAAAACATGAGAATGGTGTTTGGATATACCGACATGAATAGATGGGAGAATAATGAAAAAAACGAAAGAGAAAAGCATACTGCAGAGAGGTAAACTACCACGGCGTCGGAGAAGGTGATATTACAATTGGGCGAAATGTTGAGGAAGACGGAAAGAAAGGGAAAAAGTACAAACAGCGAACGAGGGAGGGTTTAATCGAGCCAGGCCCTGTTTTTGCGCGATTTTACTGTAATACCCCTGATTTCAAGTGTGCTGAATGCCACGCGTGTTCGTTATTTTAACCAAGATGTAGCGAGAATCGACCTGGGGGACAACCACTGAATCAGAATTTTCGCTTCCCATAATCCAGCTTTTAAATCGAAAATTTTATCCTTATACGAAATAAAATTAATGGAACCAGCAGCGACCAATCGCACGCAAAAATCTGAAAGATTTAATAATTTTATTTATTATTAATTAATATTAAATTAATAATTAGGTTTTATTATTAATTAATTAAAAGTATTCAAAGTTATTGTTAATATCCAAAATTTTAGTAATTGTATTTTCATTTAATATTGATTTATAGAAAATAATTATTGTTGATTTAATATGAACAAATAGTTTTTAATAAATTTAGTTTTATGAATAATTTATAGTAATTTTAATAATTATTATTATTTTTTATTTTTAAATGAAATTTTGGTTAACTTTAAATAAATAAAAATAATTATAAAAGCTAACATTTTTATTAATTTCACTAATAATTAACAATTATACAAGAATGACAATGGGGTGGATTGAGGGCAGCACCCTATCCTCTTCCTGCCCCATGATCAAAACACTCTAACCCATCCCTAGGATCAAGTGGGTTTAAGGCAAGGCAACCACTCCTCAATGTCGGGCAAATTCAGAGGTAAGGCATCCCACTCTTCATCAATGATGGAGTGCCTTGTCCTCAATAATGAAAAGGTTCAAGTAGAGGTGTAAACCGGGTCATGCTGGGCCAAGCCTTGGGCCAAGCCTGGCTACGTATCGGGCCAAGTTATGAGAGGTCCATTTAAAAAAAAATTTGAAAAAGATGTTTAAATTTGTATTTCGTATGATTTTTGATGTATACAATTGTTTATATATACATTTAGACCTATTCATGGGCCAAGTAGCCCGACAGCCCGGCCCAGCCTGACCCATTATTTTTCATGCTTGGACAAAATTTTAGCCTCGCGGGCTCGAGCTCAAGCTTTCTCAAATAAACTCAGCCCAATACTATTACATATACAGAAAAAGTACTTATGTTATATAATATATATATATATCATATATATATATATATATATATATATATACTTCTTAATAATTAATAAATATCAATTTACTATTAAGAAAAATAAAATAGTTTATTAATTTATTAAATTATTACTAAATTAATATAATATTAATTTTTAAAAGTATACTAAAAATAAGACATTTAGTGTACAAATCAGGCTTCAGGTTTTATATAAGGGCTAAACTTGGGCTCAAAATCTAGGCACGATAATCAGGCCAGGCTCAGGCTTGAGCTTGCACATTTTCTATTGATAAACAGGCCCATGCTAATTATAAAGCTATGATTTGTTACAAATTAAATTTTTTATTTAATTATAGTATAGTATAAATATATATATATATAAAATTTATTATTTGAATATTATATAATAATATTTACCATATATGCACATAAGTTCCAAGTTGATCTTATTAGGGGTTGTTTAGCTTGGGCCATATCCGCTAAAACCATCATTGGACTCCAAAAGTTTGATACCCAATTAGATTTCGGATCTCAGTATCCCTGATAATGTGTAGGCATGGTGCATTCTCAACTAGACCTAAATCAAAAGAAAATAGTTGCTTAAGCCTATAAATTTATAGATCTAGTCGAGTTAGGTTAAGTTAAAAACGATTTGTTACTTTTTATTATTAATTATTAAAATATTATAATATTAAATTATTGTGTTTATTTAAAGTACATTAATTTCTAGAAATTATCATATTTTTAGAAATATTGCAAACTTCTTGGCTAAAACTAATTAAATGTAATTTTTTGGTAATTAAATCTAACTTTTTGGTAATAAATGTAATTTTTTACTATTTATAGCTTAAGTTATAATTACTATTAATTACAGTTTAAAATTATTTATTGTTAATTATATTACTATTAATAATTAAAACACATTATTTTCTTCATTATTATTCAGTATTTTTTTGCAATAAAATACAATTAATTTAATTTTTTAATTATTTTTTGTATTTTAATTAAGCTTTAGGTTTTTCAGAATTTTGGGTTTTTAATTAACTTTTGTTTTTTTTCATTATTATTCAGTAATTTTTGCATATGAATATTTTTCAATAATTTTTAGTATTTTCATCATTTATTTTTGCATATTAGTCACTACAAAATTAATTTGCATTTCCTTTCAGTAAAAATAAATTAAATAACTAAATAAATACCATAGTTAATAAAAAATACAACTAATTTTCAATAATTTCTGGCTTAGGTATTTTTTTAATAATTTTTGGTATTTTTTAATAATAAAATACTATTAATTGTACTTTTTCATTATTTTTAGTAAATACCCTTATTAATATAAAATATTGTTACTTTTAAATATTTTTTAATTATTTTTAGTATTTTAATTATGTTTAGGTTTTTAGTATTTTGTGAATTTTTAATTAATTGTTGGTATTTTAAAACCATCAATTAATATTTTTATTAGCGTTTATTAAGGTCTCAACTCATAAGTTATCTGATAATATTATTAAAGCTATCAATTAATATTTTTATATTTAAATTCCTTATTTTTATTTGTGTTTATTAAGTTGGATTTTTAAGTAGAATTGAAACATATTTTTAATATTTAGTAAGTTTTGTTAATATTTTTTTTTAGTGAAAGTTTAGTGGATTTTTAAATTCATAATTTTTTTGATCGTTTAACCTCAACCTATTTATATTGTTTGAATTATGTCCTGGTTTTCAAAATCAAACCAAATCGAAAAAAACCGGGAATCGATCAGGTGGTTGGTTATGTTTTACCCCAGAACTGTTATTTTGCCAAAAATCATTGATTTTGTAAGCAAACCGATGACCCAAGTGGTCAAACTATTTTAACTGTCCAAGGATTTGGCCATTTTTTATTTTTTTTTGTCAAAATGGGCCATTTGTTCCATTTGAGCGGTCGGACCGTTCGACCTAGGAACTGGATCTCTGACCGGTTCAATTTTAAAAACCTTGATTTATATTATTACTACTCTCTCTCTCTCTCTCTCTAAAATGTAATAATAACAAACATTAAAACAAGAGGCCTTTGAAAACCCAAAGGTCTCTCTCTCTCTTAAATGTCTTTTTTAAATGTTATAATAACATGCATTAAAATAAGAGGCCTTGGAAAACCTAAAGGTCTCTCTCTAATAATATGCAACTTTATTAATCTAATCAAGATAAGCAATGATTATTGTTTTATATTTTTAAAACAAAAGAAAAAAAATACAAAAATAGAGAAAATAGATAAATAGCATATCTCAAAGGAAAGACATGTTGACATGGACTCTCCAATTTTAATATATATATATATATATATATATATATATATATATATATATAATTTTTATTATATGTATAATAATATTTATGTATATAATATTCTTATTTTTATGTATAATAATAAGTAATTTTATAATTCTTATTGCTTATATGTAAAATAAAAATAACTTTTATATGTATATTTTTATTTTTGTGTATAATAATAAATATTATATATATATATATTATTTATTATATGCATTATAATAAATAACTTTGTAATTCTTAATTTTTGTATGTATAATAAAATAAATAAATTTTAGATGTATAATTTTTATTTTTTATAAAAAGCTTGGCTCATAGTAGAGCCAAATTCAAGCTCAAGTCTTTAGCTCGAATCAAGCTCATGCCTAATAGTTTTTTGGTGAGTTGAACTTGAATAGCTAGATATTTAGCTCGGCTCAGATCGAATCCACCCCTAGTCTCTACCAAACACCATCATCATCCCTAGAATTATGAGAATTGAGAGAATTGATTCTTCAAAGTGATGCCCAACGAGGAGACTTTTTTGGTTCATAAAACAATCAAATTTGGGAATTGGAATTAGTTGAAATGGGATTTCATTTCAAAAAGGAGGGGGAATGCCATTTCACTAAAAATGGGCATGGAATTCATACTTGCCCAACCAACTAATTTGAATTAGAATGGCTCATTTTGATTTTGATTCTTGACCCCTATTCCAATAAACCAAATGGGCAATAAGAATTGTATTAAGATGATGCTTGGTTGAATGTTTTCAAAACATCATTGACCTAGATGGTCAGATTGTTTGGCCTAAGAACCATCTAGGCAACTAGTCCAATTTCACCCCTAACCCGTTTTGGCCAAAAACCGTTGATTTGGTGAACAACCCGCTAACCTAGGCAACCGAACCAATAACCTATTTGACTCGGATAATGGTTTTTGGCCATTTTTTTTAATTTGGAATGGGCCATTTGTTCGAACATTACGGTTGAACTACTAACCCAAGACCGGTGACCAAAGTTGTTTCGGTTCCGAGTAGGTTTTTTAAACATTGGTTTGGTGTCATTGCCCTTTTTTTCTTTTTGCATCTCTTCTAAAACAATATTACAATGTCATGGTATTGATTTTGAATTTTTTTTAACATAAACTTATTTGGTTGTGTTTATTGTTGATTAGGCGGTTTGTCAACATTTTTTGCATTAACCTATTCAGCAGCCCTATTTCAACAATTGCTAGTAGTTGGAAACAAGGTTCAAAATATCGATACAGCCCGATATGCCAGTAGGGGTGTATCAGACTATATCGGAGCTCGCTCCCCTTTTTTTTAGTTTTTTAAACCTTGTTCAAAGGGGTTAGTTTAAGGCCTATTTACCCCCTGAGTTGGGTTAAACCTCGAAACACCCCCCATAAGGGTGTATTGGAAAGCCCCCCGATATGTATCAAAATTTTGAACCTTGATTGGAAATCAACATGATGTAGTATGATCCAATTCATTTGGTTATAGTGTGGTTATGCACATCTAATGGCCCAAATTTATTTTATTCAAAATGAAACTAAATATTTCATTATTACACAAAGATTAACATCTAGATGCAAATTTAATGGTGAATAGCCTATAGATGCAAATCTAAATATCTAACATTTAATCATGGGATAAGAAATATCATATAAGAGTGATCATAGACATTGTGGGATAAGGCATATTGTATAAGAGTAACCATAGAAATAAGGATTGCTCTTGGCTTTGCGCTAGGGAACAAAGACACACAAGAGGATGGTTCAGAGAAATGGTACTCCTTTCAATATAAAAGGTTACCAATTTTTTGTGGACGATGTGGTGTCATTGGCCACCGTGACACAAGCTATCGAAAAGTTATAGAGGACCTATATCTTGAACAATTTATCGAAAGAATGCATGCCAATCAATGGATTCAAGGAGGGGAGCACGCCGAGGAAGATATAATTAGAAAGAGGAAGGGGAAGAGTGTGATGGTAAATGAAAACTTTGTTGATGTGGCAATCAAACTAGTATTAGAAAAAAAGAAGCAAAAAGAGAGAGAGAGAGAGAGAGAGAGAGAGAGAGCACTCAGGGATAGTCATTTGCAAATTGGTTGAAGATGAAATTTCCAAAGAGAAAGGTCCACATGAAGAAGGAAAATGGGCCAAAATGAACCTAGAGGAACTTATTGAAAGTAGCTGAATTCGGGTAGAGCACCTTATTTTAAAGCAAATGCATGTTTCCAAATTGAGTGTGGTCTATTGGAATTGCAAAGTTATGGTCTTTTATGCTTGGACAAATAACAGAGAAGGAGAAAGAATTAGTCCTAATAGAATTGTTAGATTGTAAATTGACTAGGGTAAATGGGTGGAAAATGACAAGAAAATTGAGAGAGCCCCAATGCACCACTTTGAAAACATCTATAAATCCTCAAACCCCTTGAACTTTGAGGAAATGCTCAGGGCACTTAATAGAAAGCTAACTGAATAAGAGAGCAATTGAATAGTGATGTGGCGTAATCCGGCTGCTCCCTGCTGGAGACTATCTGGCCGCTAGCAATGACGAGAACTAAGGTTCCTGCAAAAAAGGAGTTAGAGATCCTGGGGTGGCTTACCCGGCGGGATCACTCCGATGGCTAAGTTAGCACTTAGTAGTGAGCTGAAAATGATATTAGAGAATGAGAGAGCTAGAGAGCAGGGGTTACCATCTCCTCCTCTCCCCTGGGGGGTGAGGCCTTTATATACTGGAGTCCTCATGGGTTTGGCGGAGCGATTCCTAGATTCCCGATTGTGGTGGGACCAACTTTCGTGTTAGGTGGGGATAAAGCCACCAACCGGTAAGGTTGCCCATTTCCGCCTAAATCGGGGAGTGAGTGAGCTAATATAGCCGTTACAAATCACAATCCCGTAAAACACGGGGTACGGTGGTGAGCTCCTCGAGGTTGTCATGCGGTGGTTGGTTTGACTAGGAGGTGAGCTGCCTGTAAGTGGCGAGCTGTCTAGTTGTCACGAGGCTGCACTTAGTTGTCATAATGTCACTGGAGGGCCAAATCCGCCCTCATCAAATAGAAATAATCAAAGAGATGTTTGAGAGGAGGAAATAAAATGATTTGTTCCAAATGGCTCCAAAGAAAGCTCTAGGCCTAAATGGATTCCAAAACTTGTTTTTCGAGAAATATTTGGATGTGGTAGGTGAAGATATAACTAACGCTATCAAGTTTTTTTTTTTTTTTTTTTTCAGCAATGGTCATGTTGTAGAAGATTTTAACTCAACCTGCATAGCCTTAGTCCCAAAAGTCAAAGCTTCTACTAGTGCTAGTCATTATAGATCAATTTAGGAGTGCTCATGGTTCAGTTAACAGAACCATGGTTTATTTTTAACCAAATTGTTATGTTCGATTTCCTAAAAATCCAAACCGAAACCGAACCAATGCAACCGGTCGATCGGTTAATTCATGAACCAGTCAACTGCACTACAGTTTTTCATTTTTTTTGTGCAATAACTTTGCACTCAAAATTAAAAGAAGAAAAAACCTTTCTTGATCAAAATAGAACAATAATACTAATAAAAATTTCAAAATATAACAATATAAATTATGCATTGTTAATCTCACGCAAATAGAACAATAATACATTATATTAACTTGGACCAAATTTAATTATTGTATGTTTTTTTCACTAAGAGAAAAGTGAGATTTAACTCTATTGATTGTTGAATGCAAAAAGTTTGAAACAAAATAGGTTCCAACTTCAAAATTGTAAAAGCATTTATCTATTTTGAGTTTGGATAATCGCTATTTATGCAAGAAAATGATTTTTCTCTATTGTATTGCATCTAATCCATCTATCAGGTTCCAACTTTGCTCATTGATTTGCTATTTATCTAAAAAGATAGTCAAGCCTACTTGAATGGATGAACTTTGATGTCAGACAACAAATGACGAAGTGGTGGCCGGTGGAAGTGTTGGTCACTGGAGCGTCAGATGACAAAGTAGCGAACTAGTGCTTGTAAGAACTTGCAGATTGCAGAGGTAACCGACGACAATGACAATGATTAACGGATTGGATTTTTGATTTGGGATTAAGATAAGGAGGAGAACAAGAGGCCAAGGTAGTAGAGAATTGGGTTTCGTCATAGTAGACAATTAGGGTTTAAAGACGTATTGGTTTAAAATGAAAGGAGGAAAGGGGAGGTTGGGCTTGGGCGGTTGATTTTGATTTTAAAAGGTCAAAGCATTATATTATATAATATATAACATACATATATACCGGTCAGTTTGGTTAACCACCAATTTTCAATATTGGTTAATCGAAACCGAACTGGTGCCTTCAGATTTTTAAAAATACCAAATCCGAACCGACCAGCTTGGTTAACCGGAATTTCTGTTTGGTTTTGGTCAGTCTTTCGGTTAGGTTCAATTTTTTGTTTTTTCTTGCTCACCCCTAGATCAATTAGCCTTGTAATACTTATTATAAAATTATAGCAAAAATTCTAGTGAATATGGTCAACCCTTGCTAAATAAACTCATAAGTGGAAATCAAAGCGCCTTCACTCTAAGAAGGCTAATTCACGATAACATCTTGTCGGTTCATGAAGTAATTGAATTTATATAGAAAACAAAAGTAAAAGCAATTGGATGGCCATCAAATTGGACATGAGCAAAGCTATAATAAGGTGGAATGGATGTTTGTAGAGCTTGTAATGGAAAAGATAAGCTTTGGGAATAGGTGGATAAACTGGGTAATGTGGATTGTATCACAATATTCTCGTACCAGATTAAGAATGGCAATGGGGCAGGGCGAGGACGGGGAGCTACTTCCCATCCTCATCTCCTTGAAAATCCCCATCCACATCCCTATCTCTGTCCCGGCCAATGGGGACAAGGCTATCCCCATCCCCGTACCCACCAGGATTCTCATTGCGGGGATCCCCACTTGTGATTTTTTATAATGTCAACCATTTTGTTTTTATTTATCTTTTATTTAAAGGATTAAAAATAAAGTAATTAATTTGCATGCCTATTAAAAAAGACTCAAATATACTCAAATAGTTAAAATTTACAGTCCTATTAATATACATACACACACATATATAGATGCAGGCATACATATACATATATATATTAGCGGGGATCCCCACAAGGCAGGGATCGAGGTTCCCATGGGGGTAGGGAGTGCTCTCACCATTCCCGTTCCGTTCCCATCAATGGGGTTGAAAATTTTCCCATCTGCATCCCCACGAGGGAAATCATCCCTAAGGTGAGTCCACATGGGGATTGGGGAAATGGGGAAATTGCCATCCAAATACTAGATCTTCATAAATGGAGCTCATAGCAAGAAATTCTGGCCTAAAAGAGGGCTTAGATAGTTTTGTTCTTAAGCTCTGTCAACTAACCTTCATAATCTTGTATTGCAAAAGAAAATATCAGGCATTAGGTTGATATGAAACTGTCAATGATCTTTCATTTTTTTAGATGGCAGTTACTTATTCACTAGGACAATTCCTATTAAAGGCCGAACTCTCTTGGAAATAATCAAGCCTTATGAAAAGGCTTCAAGCTTTCAGGTAAATTTTGATAGATTTCAAATCTTTTTTTTAGTAGAAATATGCATTTGATTGCCGAAGCCTTAAGATGAAAAGAATTTATAATCATTATATTTATTTAAGGCTTCTAACTGGATTTGAGGGAACAAAAAAGAATATATTTTCTCATTTAATTGTTAGAATTGATGCAAAAACATTTTGTTGGCATGATCTACTACTATCCCAAGGAGGAAAGGATGTCCTCCTAAAATCTGCATATACCATGTCCTCTTTCCTTGTTCCAAAACAAGTCTACTTGGAAATGGCTAAAACACAAAGGAAATTTTGGTGGGCCTCTTCCAAAATATGGAAGAAAGTAACATGGATAAGTTGATAAATAATTAGTAGAAACAAAAATGATGGAGGGTTAGGGTTCAAACAACCTTATTGCTCCAATTTGGCTCTCTTGGCTAAACAAACCTAGAGAGTGTACAATTGAAGAGAGTAATTTGTGGATTAGAGTCATCAAAACAAAATATCTGATAAGCTTAAGAAAAAGAGAGTATTGCGGTTGGCAAAGTTTATTAGTAGCAGAGAGACTCTAAGGGCCTGTTCGTTTGCTCTGAAGTCTGACATTTAAAAGTGTAATACTTACATTAAGAGGTATATTGGTATTGGCGAACTTTTCTTTCCTCTTAACTCTGAAAACTATCAAATATCCATTTTGACCCCATATATGAGAGTTTTTGTTTTCCTTTTTGGGGGTATCATTGGAAAACAAAAAGTTGTATGATTGCACTTTAAGAGATAAGAGATTAGAGGAAACAAACGACCGATTTCCTTTTAAAGTTAAAAGACTCCTCTTAAGAAATATGAGTTAAGAGGAAACAAAACAAACAGGCCCTAAAAGGAGGTGCCATTAGGAAGTAAATACAAGAAACAAGTTAACATTTGAAATGATCTATGGTTAGGAGATTCCCAAAACTTTAGGATCATAGGTCATAAACCTTCAAACGAAAACTTGATTTGGGTGAAGGGCCTAATAGATCAATATAGAAGAGGCTAGAAAACTAACACTAACAATTTTCTTGAAGAAGTTGCAAATCAAATCCTTAGAATTAATCTAGATGATGAGGGGTAATTTGGTTCTCTAAATAACATCACGACACGTGGCATCTAAGTGACAACTTGATAGAGCTTAAATCCCCTCTTCATCGCGGGGACAGTGTTATCAACCTTCTCCTGGGCATATTCGATGGATAGACAGAAACACTCAATGGCTACAACCTCATCTCGGTAGATATCCTCAGTGTACATGGTCCGTCGTTCCTCTAGTTGGCGATCTCTCATCCATACCTCATCATGCAAAGTGGCAATGTTCCCCTTGGCCTCTTTCATCTCCCGCTGCAAATCGGTGCTAAGCCTAATGAAACGTTGATGATCCTCCTCAGCATTGAGCTGAACCCCTTGCAGTTGGGCCTACAAAGCATCCACGCTCGCCTGCATCTCACATTTATCCTTCCGGGATGAATTAACCTAATTCATCAACACTTGGCCCATTGTGTTCGTCTACCAAAGAAAAAAAGAAAAGTCAAAACAAGGATTATAGGAAAAGAAAACTAAAACATCAGAGAGCAAAAGACAAACCTGAAGGTGCACCGAGTCATCCTAGCACTGACCTTAGAAGGGCCCAAAGCACTATAACATTGCATGTCTTCTAGAAGAAGGATACCTCTCTCCATTTGAAAAACTACTAGGGGATTGGTGACGCGATCGATAACACTACATGTCTTTTGTAGGGGCCAGAGGTGCGCTCCTCTTGGCCAACCTGAAATGAGGAAGTGATCGGGTTTGTGGCAGCCTACTTGGGCTCGACGGACATCGGGTTGCCACCCCTCTCGAGGTCGACGACTTCAGCGGCGTATGCCACAGACCTTACCTCGGTACTGATCAATGTACACTCCATCGATGCACGATTGACAACCCTCCTCTTCTCTCTTGAAGTCTTATTCTTTGTTGCCGCCAAAAGTGACAGCATGCTCGCCATATCTGAACAAGACAAAGGAAATTTAGCTAAGCTAAAAATTAACTTCTGAAGCAAATGCAAAGGACCTGTTGGCTGACATACCTATATGGCTCAGGCTAGCCCGGATAAGCATAGGCTCAACTAAGAAATATTCTACTTGAAATCGTCGATGCACAAGGTGTTGAACTTCAAGGTGCAGATCTTCGTCGAACTCTACATCAACCTTCCTCGAATCCTTTCGCCATACGATATCCATATTCTAGTCAACCTCTCGGGATATGAAGAAATATTTGTTCTTCCAATCCTTAACTTTAGAGGGAAAACCGTTTAGTAGCTTATAACTGCAACGAAAGGGCAAGTAAAAGCAATGAGGTACATTGGGGACTTTCTTCATGCTACACAACCTAGCAAAAATGTCTATATATAAGGGGGAATCTAAGTGGTGACTCAAAGAAATCACTCCCACAAGAGTTTGAATTGCATTGGGATGGAGTTGACCTAAGGAGACACCGAAAAATGAAAGTACCACAGGAATAAAAGGGTACAAGGGAAAACAGAGGCCGACAATCAACGCCTCCTCAAAAACACAAACTTCATCTCATCCATGGCTCCATGGAAATTGGTCTAGGTCGGGTTGAATACAATTGAACTCACTGGGGATATAGTGTGCTGAATACAACTTGACTATTCGTTCCCCACTCAGCTTGGTATGTGTAAATGAGGTTTCCTCGTCCACCTCCTGCTGAGAAACCAAGGCCTCGGCTTGAGAACCCCATTGATCTTGCGATGAGGCTCCCCCCTTTACCCAACGGAAATTTAGAGATCTACCCTATGAATAACCCAAAGACATACTTACAAAACAAATGGACTCACCAGTCGCAAGAGGAACAGAAACCAACGGCAAGCAAAACTTCGACCGGAGACCAAGCAACGGTATTCTGACAGAGCTCTCCTCCAACCGATCACCCTCTCCCTCGGTGAACGTTTCAAAGCAGTGAGAGTACGGGCCTAGTGGGGACCCCCTATTTATAGTCTGTTAGCGAGAAAGATCAACGGCTAAGGCACACTATTGGTGAAATGATGGCTAAGAAGACAGCACCGTGCGTGAACTATTTTGAAATTTGAATTTTGTGCACCCCCTTTAAATTTTAAAATTTGAATCCTACCACAGTCCCGCTTGCCTTCAAGCTGGGTCAAGTGGGTGATCCGAACGACTTATAGGCTAGTTGGACTACCAAATTAAGAAAGGCGACTACGAGTTACTCCCTTCATTGAGCTAACATCGACTCGGGAGTGGGGGGAAATTGATGATGGGTAATTTGGTCATTCGAATCATGACACGTGGCATCCTGACCTAAGTAGGGTATAAGTGGCGACCTACAAGGCGTTCTTGCCGACCTATTACATAGATTTGTTACCTAGGTCGAGTTCTCCGAAGTGATAATACTCGATCGTTAAGTCAACCTACCTGCATCATCTGCATCAACATTGATCGGACGGACATTAACTCTTTGTGCAAATAATGTAACTGGTGGAGATATTTTCTCCCAACCTAGCAGAAACGGCCCTCCAGGAATCTCAGACATGCTACAGAGGGTTTCTAATCTCTCAAACCTATATAAAGGTATCATTTCCACTTCAAGAGGTACACATGACTAAGCTATCGTGTTCTCTAAACTTCCAAGCATTCCAATTCTCTGACTCAGCGTTCGAGTCACTTGCCAAGTGAGAGCCACCAGATCACGCCCCATCACTAGCCATTGGGACTAGGAGGATCGATTGGTTAAGAAAGAAAATTCCTCTGGAAATTTTAGCACAAGTCTATATACTACATAGCTAAAAACTATGTTGTCGAGCAAAAAGGACCATACCTCATCACAAATTAACCAAAGAATATAGATAAGCATTAAAATTTGGAAGGATGTTTAGAGTTTAAAAATCGGCAAAAAAAAAAAAAAAATCAAGCACTTTATTTGGAGATGTGCTTGGAATGCTATTGTTTTTAGAGAAAATATTGAAAAGAGAGGTATTGTGAATTCTAACCTAAGTCAGATTTGTGGAAATTCCTATGAAGTTGTTTTACATGCCCCGTTTCTCTGTAATTTTTTTCTTCATTGTCTCTGTTTTTAGTTACAATTCTGATCAAGTTTGGGCCTTTACAAATTCTGCAAATTGGATGGAATATTGGATAACAATATGTGCATTCGATACGTCTAGAAAAGCTGAACTTCTTGGATAATCTGTACTGTGTATTATTTGGAAAAACAGGAATAAATGTATATTTAAAAATGTTCCTCTTGATCCAGCTTCTTCCATCATGACTTTGAATATATACTAGAAGGAGAGAGAGGTGATTTTGCTGAAAAAATGGCAAAATTCTTTACAAGTGCATGAGGAAGAAGGTCAGAGGCATTTCTTTTGAATCCTCCTCAAGAGTGTGTGTTTTAAAAAATTAATGTTGAGGGAAGTTTTGATAAGGATGGCAATGCAACTTTTGGAGTGGTTATCAAAAACAACTTGGGGGCTATTTTGGCTATTAATTTTGGTCTGTGTGCTTATTCTTATGCTTTGCAATCTGAAGCTATGGCCTGCCACAACGACTGACTTTTAGCTAAATAGTTTTTAGACAAGTCCTTTTGTCTTAAAGAGTGATGATCTCTCTCCCATCAAACCTTTGAAGGATAGGGAGATAGCTGCAATCAGAAAAAGGGCTTAAGGATTTTTTTTTTTTTTTTTTTTTTGAGGCCATGCAACTTTGGTTGGCTGATCCGGTGGACCATTATTCTCTCTTCTTGTAATTATCTACTTTCCTTTAAGTTGTGTTTGGTTTGTTGGAACAAATAGGGAAAGGTAGGGAAATCTTTGCAGATTTTGTATAGGTTTTTCTATCTTTTCCTTCCTTTCCTTACCTTTTACCCCAAACCAAACATAACATTAATGAATTCCTTTTTTACCAAAAAAAAAAAAAAAGAAAGAATTAAAGGCGACAAAACAAGGAGAAAGGGATCATCTTCCGTTTCTAACCCAAATACCGATCAACCCTAATCCTAATTAATTACTGCAACAACCATGGCGAGAGAAGAAAAGCTAACACTAAAACAGAAACGCAGAGGCCTCTCGATGATGCTACTAGCGGCCACAACAGCAACCATCATATATACCACCACCGTCATTGCAGCAGCAAAAGCAATTAATCATGGCAGCAAGCATGAAGAACAAATCATTGCTCCAGTTTCCCTTGTCCCAGGTTTTAATTGACGTCTACGCAACATATTAACTAGAGAAGGATACATTCTGCAATGCAAGTGTAATATACATCTCTTTGATGCACCTGGTCGTAACTTCAATATACCACATCCGATGCCACATCATTAGAGTAATGACTCGTTTCATGGCCTTTTTTTTGGTATGAGAAATTGTCTAAAACTCACCATAACTTTTCAATATTTCTCTTAAACTCACCACAATTTTTTTAAAATGTTTAAAGTTCACCATGTCATTAACTTGACGTTAAACAGATTGACGGGTATTAATATATTATCATTTTAACCTTCATAGAAAAATATAAAATATATATAAAATAAATTAATGGATGTTAATATATTACCATTTTAATATTTAGACATGAAAAAAAGGAAAAGTTCAAAAAAAAAATTTCAAATATAAAATACATAAAAATTACAAAAAATATAAAAAATTATAGAAATTGCAAACAAAATAAAAAAGAATATTTTCAAATTATAGAAACTATAGGAATTGAAAAACAAAATCAGAAAATAAAAATTGTAGAAAAAACACCAAAAATTTTAGAAAAACACAGAAATTGTAAATAAATAACAAAAATACAGGAAAATTTATAGATTGTAGAAAATAGAAAAATGTAAAAGCAGAAATTATAAAAAAACATTGGAAATTATAACAAAACACTAAAAATGCAAAAAAAACCAAGAAAATTGAAAACTGAAAAAGACCATTTTCCCTCTAACTCACCATTCAAGGGTAATTTGGTCATGAAAATTGTTATTTATACTGACATGGACACCTTTGTTTAGAAGCATTAATGGTGCACCAACGAAAGGTGAGTTTTGGAAAATAAAAACTTAATGGCATAATGAGTTTTAGACATTTTGAAAAGTGTGGTGAGTTTAAAAGAAATATTGAAAACTCATGGTGAGTTTTAGACAATTTTCCTTTTGGTATTAATCATTTCCCGACATACTCATAGGGGTTGTTACTCTTTTAAGTGAATAGTACAATATCGCATTAACAATTCTTTTTCTTACAAAGATGATAATAACAAGATTCCAAATGCACCAACTGGACTACCCCTCAATTGATTACTTACAAAGCCTATTGGGAAAACGTCTCTTCGACATTTCCACGAATGACTCCCTACAAATTTTCTAGTGTAGCCCATTTTTCAAATGATTCATGAGAAAATGGCACTAACCCCAAACAAGAATTTAGCCATTATAGTTGCAATGTGACACCTTACATGTTACAGTTCAGCTGCAAGCTACCATTATACCAAACAACACCTAGATTGTTATATATGTTGTTGAATTTAACATAGTAGTTTTTCTTGAAAAAATAGTACTATACTAAAAGAGACCGTGGTTGGTGTTAAAAGATGTCGATGTTAAACAGGGAATGATTGAATGGATTGTAAGTAGCTGCTGTTTGATTTTTTTTTTCTTTGAATAAAAAACACAAAATTTTAAAGGGATAGGAAACACAAGAGAGTAAAATGAGGTAGACAATTGCATTTAGAATATAGTATAGATATATATGTTAAAATTATTTTTTTTTAACAATAAGAATTATAAATGTGACATAATTACATAATCACTAAAGTGTATTATTGATAATGCTACTATCAATATATGCATCATTGAAAATTATCCATGGAAGAGGAAAAATTAGCCATACCATTCCAGACTAAACACCCCTGCTGCACGCAAAATGTTAGGAGCCTTTAAGGAATTTGACTCACTTACAGAAGTCCATAAAAAAAGTGTAAAACGTGAACAAGAAGTTATTCAAATATAGTCGACCCACCCAGGCCCAACCAAAAAGCCCACTGAACTTGCCCAAACTGTGGTATAGCGTTTAGCCCAGTTTGATCAGGGTGGAGTCAATTTCTTATGGTTGGACCGTTGGACCCATATTGGCCCTAAGCCCAGCCAATATGCCCAAGTAACATTCATACGCATAAGCACAGACTAACTGGCTAATTGCAAAATGATTAACGATACTGGATGACCAATGCAGTCATGAATTTCACGCATATATCTCCAAACAGGGACCGGATCTATTAGGTATAATATAGTAAGCACGTTTAATGAGCATTTATAAATATTCTAACAACTGTCAAAGATGGTTTCTAATGTTTTTTGAGGGTAGGCTTGGGGTATATTAAGGGATAGGTGTCAAAAAATTTTCTTAGTACTCATTGAAGGTGCTTACAATTTATGCCTATCCGATCTAGACTGCTCCAAACAAGCCGGCACCATACACCTGGTGAAGCATATGGAAATTGATATACGATTATACATTGGGTCCATCAATTTGATCTCAATACCACAAATTAACCAGATTGGATGCCTTATTTTTCCTATTAGTTTAACCTTGTTTACTGTTATCATCTGCAGCATAAAAGGACTTGAAAGACTGTATGCAGGGGTGTAAGTTAGTCGAGACTACTCATGAGTTATTCAAGCTTGGCTTGCTAAATACTTGAGCTTGAACGAATCTAATTTGGATGGTGTTTGGTATATCTCAAATACTATTTGGTAAGATTGTATATTAAACAAACGCTGTCTAGGTTTATGTGAGAGCCATCCATTGGAGGACGCTTCATTTTAATGTCCCCCCAATATGAAGGTATTTATTTACTGTTCAGCTTATGTGGTATAATAGCACCTAAACAGCAATAAAAAACATTTATCAACCACTTTTTCTTGTTTTTTAAGCTAAATCAAATACAAACATTTTTCAAATAAATGAAAATCATACCAAACATCCTCTTGAATTCTTGAACTTCATAATCGAATCAAAGTAGTTGAATTCAAGTAAGAAACTTGAAACTCCATCAAGCTCACATCCCACCAAATGGAGCACCCCCGTAAATAAAAAGAAAAAGAAAAATAACTAAGAACAACAACAACAGTTGTATGTCATTTTTATTGAAGCAATTATGCTAATGATGAAAAATATTCTCAGTAACATTTATGGGCCGAATTCTGGTTCCAATATCCATGCAAGACCCCACTACATAATGGGGAAGGGGTTCAAATTAGTTGCTTTTCAACAGTGGCGTTCTAATTAAGTCACCCAAAGATATAACTGGTATACACATTCCACCTGTTGAATTGGCAAGGTCGCATAAATCTCAGCCAAATTTTGACGATTTCCTCTTATTTGATCTTTTCTCTAGTCTCTACTTATTCTTTCATTGTAGCATGTTTTGCAGTATGGTTTCTAGTCAAGACTAGAAATTAAACGCTGACCGGCCGGCAATCATCCCTACATAGTTTACACCTTACAGAACCCAACCTTTTTTTCCTTCTCTACTAGCTAGTCTATTCTGTTCCTTGACCTTGACTACAATAGGATAATGAATTAATTACATCCACCAATCATCTAGAACCAGGCCAGCACTAGTCAAGTTATTTGAATAATACATTAGGTTTGCGTTTGGTCATATTAACATTAATAGCGGGACACCTGGCATACTTCAATCATCAATCTGGAAATACGTGGAGTACTGATTAGGTTTGGTTGTCTATTTTGGACTTGAGCCTTCCAAGTCAATGTAGTAGACTCTTTGTTATCACGACGGCTTCTGTCTCTGCTTCCACGCCAATGTTAGACATCCATGTGTTTGTTGTTGGTTCAGTTAGATAGCTAGAAGCGTATTTGTGTGAAATTGGTTGGTGGTGAGCCAAGTCAAACACTCTGAATGGAAAGGTTCCACCCGGTAATTTGTGAATAGATTAAGCCGCTGCTCTCTCTCTCTTTCTCTCCATCCTTTTTCAGTAATGGGTATCAGTTGGTTGCCTCCACCACCCACCAACTCAAATTTCAAAAATTGGTCTCCTGGGCAGAACAAATTCTGCGTTCTAGTTATTTTCAGTCTATATCGTCTTGTGCCACCTCTGCCTTGTTAGTAGGCACACGGCATGTCTCACGTTAGGAAGAGCATTTGCTCCGATTATTGCTCTACCTTGGCCTCCTGCACGCAAGAATTGATCATCGAGCTTATAGCACATGGGCTTACTGTGCAGAGCAAGAGTGGAGTTCTAGGCTTTCTTTTGTTTTGTGGTCTTAAACAACCGAACCTGATTATATGATGAGCCAAGAAAAACACTAGCTAGATTGAGAAGTGAGTCAACTGCTTCTGCTTGGTGGCATTAATTCATGGGCCGTCTGTGCGTGTAAAGTGGTGAATTGTGAATCAGCTCTACCAACCAATCAATTCAACCCATAAACGTACATGAAGGCTTTGTTTAGATGAATCACAGTGTCACCCCCAAAATTGGACAACGCTCCAAATGAAACATAAAAAAAAAAAAAATGTACGGGACACTTCATCACCAGGCACATGTCCTTGCTAGCTTATGATATTTTAATGGAGAAATGAGTCACGTTTCTAAATTTGAACAAGAATCAGAAGCATCCAACGAGATAGAGACGCTGAATCTTAGGTAATTAAAGAGTTTAGTTGTGGAGTACCTAACAAACCTATCTCTGTTAGCCACGTCCTCTCTCTGGGGTTATGATTTATGAGTGCTGACCAACCATTTATTTTTGTATCTAGATTCATTGTTTTCACTGTGTGGGGATCATGATATCCTCATTGATTCTTTCTCTTATATATTCTTTAATTTATTGAAGAAAAGAGGCTGGAAGCAGGTGTAATTTAAATTATTTAATAACAAAAACACAAAAGTTAAGCAGGTCCTAAACCCTATGCATTATCACTAACAATCCCCTTTAGCTTTTGTCTAACTTGTGATTAAAGGTTCATAGGCCATAGGTAACTATAGCTCGTAGCACTACAACCCCTCTTATTAAAATGAGAAACTTCTCAAATCATCCGATGATTCCGCCTGGAGTTTGTACTCCTCAAATCATCCCATGATTCCGCCTAGAGTTTGTAGTGTAATACTAACAATCCTTCTTATATTATATCAATGGCATTTTTTTAGTACGTCGAAAAGATCATTACTCATTGTTGGTCCTAGTCCCAGCTATCTGGGGTCTTGGGAGGGATGCAATTTTCAGTAGATTAAACTAAAGAGAAGTTTGTTTTGATGCTAAAATTTTTTAACATGTTTAATTCAAAAAAAATGTTTAAACAAATTAATAAAACAAAATATAACGTTTCTTGAACATATTAGTAAACATGTGCATACATTTACACGTTACAGTATCTCTAAGACAACAATTCATAATTCATGGCAGTTTCTAAATGGTTATAAGTGGACAGTTTCTGAAGTGAGAGTAAATGACATATATGTACTCTTTATGCTTATTGTATTCTTAGACAAGAGAATAGAAAACATTCAGTAAAAATTCCAGAAAAAAAAGGGCATTCACTCTTTTATAGGTAGTGTGTGTATATATATATATATATTGGAGTATAAATCTTAATCAAGTGCAAAATTTGTATTTGTCCCAATGTATTCATCGTCAATTAAAATTTTATCTTCAATAAACTGATGTAAAATTTGTACCACCTTCGTCTACCTTGGTTCTCACTCATCTAGACAAATATCCCTGCTTTTATTGGCCTTTGTTTAAAGTGAGCGCCAAATTATTTTACCTTCTGTTTTACTCGCAAAGAAACAAAATAAAGTCAGACCTAGAGTATAAAAGTACGAAAAATATACATTCATGTTGAAAGTACTTTTATTCTCCTGCTATTTAAATAGAGATTTTCAAAGTATTTTCATACTTTTAAAATATGAAAAGTAAAAATATGAAAAGTACAAGGTCATGTTTGTTTTGTGTCTTCACTTTAAAAATATAAAGTAAATGGATTAAAAGCACCAAATATGCTTTGCATTTTCGGGCCTCTAAAATATTTTACGCTTTCCAAAATGTATACTAACTATACGTGCGGTATTTAAGCTTTCCACCACGTGACAACATATATTGATCCCTTATGGCATTTAAGGTACATATCAATGTATTGGATGACACGTGTCAATATAGTACATGCATTTGAGTATTTTTAATGATATATTTATGCACATGTCAGCAGATATTCACCTGATATTTGAATGCATTTAGTGACATTTTGTGCCACATATGGTTATCAGTTACCACACGGCACCAATGACATGTATATGCCATTTAGTGATATACATGGATGATACGTGGCATTTAAATGTATTTAATACTTAAGGATATGCCACGTGACATTTGGATACACGTATAATAGCATATGTATATATCACAGACTGAATTTGCTCCTCACACCTGGTGTCTCACAGGCGCTTCACATGTACATCCTATCATGTATTAAAAACATCTCCCTATTTATTTATTATTATTTATGGGAGATGTTCCCAATGTACGATAAATGTACCTGTAACACATCCATTTGTGAGAAACAGATCCCATCACGTATGTGATATTTCACATGGTAACAACATTTTGTCATGTTCAAATGCCATGTTCTACTTTTTCATGGAAAAACATGTCTTTAAAAAAGTTTTGTCAAATATATTTTACACCAAAAGTACAAAAGCAAAAACAGAACATGTATTTTATACTTTTATACCCTCAAAAGTACATGGCATAAAGTATTTACAAACATTTGAACACACCATAAACTTTTGAACAAGTAAAGAAAACAACTCCCAATGGAACCTAATTAAGGCGCATATTCTTTCTTTCATATTTGAAGGAATGTTAGGCTAGCTGACAAGTGCTTGAATGAAATTAGGGGTATTCACCAAAATGTATGATTTTTTTTTTTTGAAAAATGTATGATTTATTAGAATATACATTCACATTGGCGAATACCCCCAAGTTATAACTTAATTTCATAACTCGCAATTAGTTAATTATTTGGATCCAAAACTGTTAGCAGTGGTCCTGCTTTCTAAAAGCATTCTTATAATCTCCACCACATGAACTTATGCATTCAAATGGCATAAAAATTCTCTAAGAAAAAGGCTTTATTACTTTAAAGTTCAACATCCTTGTTGCCAAATCCAGCAGGTTTTCAATGCAAATGACCATATATAGAGTCCAGATCTTCTGCCAAGAAAGCACATTCCAACACTCGATCTGACATTGCATATCTCACCATGAGACGGGGACCAACCATAAAAATCAGGCTCGCCATGTACGAGATCTGTAGTGTCCATGGTAGGGTTTTGGAACATGTTCTGTTGGCACAAGATCCCAATTCCCATATTTGTATTTGAGGACTGTTCAAGTATTCAATTCTCTAAAACCTTATTGCCTCTAGTCCTTTCATTTGGGGTAGGGATGAACACTATTCGGTTAAAATTAAAGAACTAAATTGAAAATTTTGGTTTTGGTTTTTTCAGTACGGTGTTTTTGATTTTTGATTAAATCGATTTGATTAATTTGGTTTTCGATTTTGGTTTTTAGAATTAGAAATTCGGTTAACTGAATCAATCCAACTTTCAATTTTTATTATATATAGTATATAATATATATGATCTCCACGTGAAAAATAGAAAGGCCCGGGTCGACGGTGACTTCACTTCATTGCTCTAAAACCCCCATCAATGAACTTGTTGTTCCTACGCCCCCATACACAAGCACAACCCAGCAAAATTGTCTCTCACACACTCTTTGTCCAAAGTATAAACAATGTATTTACAAAGGGCGGTTTGTACTAGGGCTCCACATGTTATGGGTTCCAAGTTTTTGCTTCAGCCTTCATTCCAATTCACCTTCAATGGACCATGACTATTGAGCCATCATCATCACCATCAGCCGCTTAACTAATTGGTAATCGCCAGTAGCGGTTAGAAAATCCAACCCAGATTACAGTCGACAGATGATATATATTCATATTTTTCAAAACAGGAATGGACCGGATGGTCAGACCAGAAAAAAGCAGAAACCAGTCACCTAACTGGTTCCGTTTTAATCTGAAACCATTTTTTGGTCAAAAAAACATTGATATGGTCAGTGAACCGTTGATCCAGGTAGTCAAATCCTTGATCCAAACAATGGCTTTTAACTATTTTTAGTTTTATATTTTTATTTTTTGTCAAAACGGATCATCCATTCGGACATGATAGTCAGACCATTCAACCTAGAAACCGGACCCCAAAATGGTTTCCTATCTGGTCCGGTTTTAAAATCCTTATATATTAGTTATTTAAGATTAGGATTCAAAGTATCAAATACACCTTTTTTTTTATATGCAAAGGATCCATTGGAAACATCAAAAATTAAGGATACAAAATAAGACCCCTCATACGGAGATATGAGTTATGCCTCGGAGAGAGGGGTCTAGGGCCGACATAATTCCTGTTTACATACATCATATTTAGTTTTGCCAAAAAAAAAGCAAATATTTGATGTGCCCGAGCAGTGTCTGTTCATTCCACCTTATGTTTCTCATGACTTCAAGGGGGTCCGGGGACTTTCCTTTGAAGATCACATCACTCCTATCATCCCACAATGCTCTCAGAATGGCTAATAGTCTAGTCATGGAGAAATCTTGGAGATCTTTTTTCTCAGGATTCCTTTCTAGCAACCAGGTTAGGAAGTCTAGTGACCCTGATGCGATGAAGGCATCTGGATCAAAGCCAATTTGAGTCATTATCCTTACTGCTCTCGCCAAAGAACATTCAAAGAAGAGATGCGCCTGAGTTTCAGGAGCATTTCCACAAAAAACACAAGAGAAGTCCCCTGAGTGCCGTAGGAACCAGGTTGACTGTTTCATTTTGACTCCATTCATTGAGACTTTCCGGCCAAAGAGTTGACATTGGAGAGGAGCTTTTATGGTCCACAACCATGACCACCTGATTTGTTCTCTGTAAGGACACACTATTTCGATTCTTGAGAAGCTTCTATAGACCGAGCGAACTGAGTAGTTACCATCCTTTGAATTCTTCCATAACAATTTATCCTCCTAGTGTCAAGGGTTCAAGGGTAGGTTTAAGACAACTTCGGCTGAGGAGTCTTCAAAAACTTGGTGTAAGAGCTGAGAGTTTCATTCTCCTAGAGTTGTAATGAAGTCTTTTACCATCCAACGTCTATCAGTGGAGAGTTGGGACTGTCAGATTTGAGGTTTATTGGTGGGGACCCCGGGAATCCAAGGATCCATTTGGGATTTTATTTTTACCCCATCTCCAATTTTCCAACAAAGATGAGGGGTTAGGAGGTCCCTAACACTTAGGATGTTTCTCCACAAATAGGAATGGGGCCTTTTAGGTTTGACCTTGAAGAGAGTCTTGTGTCCCAAATATTTCACCTGAATCTATTCCTTCCAAAGCTCATTATCCCTTGCAAAGAGTCCAGAATTGCTTGGCAAAGAGTGCCTTGTTCATTGGTTTTGCCTAGGGGTGAGCTAGCTCAGTTGAAACCGAATAACTGAACCGAAATTTCAGATTCGGTTTAATCGGTTTGGTTAATTCATGTTAAACGGTTTGGTTTGGTTTTTAAATACAGTTTTAGTATTATCAGATTTCAGTTTCGGTTATGATATTTAGAGGTTCGGTTAACCGAAATAACCGAACATGTAAGGGCAAATTTGTAATTATATATGCCATTAGGCCAAAACACAAAACCCTTGAGGGCTCAAGCTTGACACGTCTCCACTCTCTAGTCTCCCTTCACCCATCCCAGTTCCCTTTGCGACAACACCTCTCACTGCCCACTACGTCTTCTACTCTTCACTTTTTCAGAGTTCACTCGTTCAGGTTTCTCTCTTATCTTCGTTTTTGACTTAGTGACTTTTGAGTTTTTCTTCGTCTTCTCATCTCTTCAGTCTGGCACCAGCGGCAGCCACACCACTCAGTCACTCACTCACCAACGGCAGTGGCAAGTGATATTCTAGAAACTGGCAAGGCGATGACAGTGACCTCCTGGAGTTTGAAAACCAAAGTATTTGAGAACAAATGAAAGTTTTTAGACTGCACCTAATCGGCATAATGTGTCTCATACTTGGGCTAGTATGAACTGGAGGCAACACAAATTCATCTTCGTTTTAGTATAACAGTATGTGTTGGGAGATACCTCCTGGAGTTTGTTTTGGAAAATCAATCACCTGACCCCTAAGACTAAGTTGTATTGTTGGTGCTCTGCCTATGGAAAAGTATATCTCCTAATGATCCTAACATGTCAGACCCTTATGCAAACTGTAATAAAGAAGAGGAGACTTCTCACTTATTTTTTCCATTGTTTGATCATTAGAAGAGTATGGCTTGCCTCAAACCTTTCTATGTGTTGACCATTTTCCAGATTTGACTGTTTCTGAATTGTGATTTAGGAGAGTACAATCCACTGATCCAAGAAGAAATAATCAAATAAAGGCAAAATTCAGTTTTAAGTGAATAAACCAAAATAACCGAAAAAAAATTCAATTCGGTTTGATCGGTTTAGGTGAAGTTCGGCTTTGGAATATAGCATATCAGTTTTATGAAATTCGGTTTGTTTGGTTCAGTTTTTAACCAAACAAACCAAATGCACAGCCCTAGGAGGCCCAAACCACCTGCTGATTTTGGTTTGCAAATTCTGTTTCAGGAGATATTGTGTCCCCCATGCTGATTTGTTTCCCCCTGCCACCAGAAGTTTCTTTGGAGTTGGTCTAATCTCTTAAGGATCTTCATTCGGAATAAGTATGTAAGCATCTGGTAAACTAGAACATTTTGAACTACTGCTTTTAACATAATAGTTCTACCTGCTTGCGAAAGCACTTTTGCTTTCCAGGTGTTTAGCTAGTTTTCAACATTTGAGAGAGTTTCCTCAAACAACTTGGTCTTGCTTTTTGCTTCATCCATCCATGAACCTAGGTATTCGATGTTGGGCAACATCAGCTTCATACCCATCAAACGGCTGATGAGTTTTTGGTGAGCTCTATGAGTGCTCTTGCTAAAGATGATGCCTGACTTATGGAAGTTTATCTATTGGCTTGCTAGCTGTTCAAACTGGAGGAGCACTGACTTGACTGCAAGGAGAGATTCCAGAGAGGCTCTACTGATAATGAGACAATCGTCAACAAACAGGAGGTGTGAGAGTGGTTTGGAACTTAGGGCAAGTTTAATTCCCTGTAGTCTACCTCACAATTCCTCTCTTTCCAGTAATTTTGTAAGGACCTGCATGCCAATTATAAAGAGATAGGGTGATAGAGGGTCTCCTTGTCGGAGTCCCCTGTTAGTATGAAACATTTTAAGAGGGCTCCCATTGAGTTTTATTGAGAAGGTGACTATAGTAATGCACTGTTTTATTAAATTACACCATTTCTTTGCGAAACCTAGCCTTCTCAAAGTTTGGATAATAAAATCGCAACCCATTCTGTCAAAAGCTTTTGCCACATCAATTTTTAACATTGCCCATCTGATTTTCCCTTTTTGATGTTTAATCTTATGGGTTATCTCCTTTGCTAGGATTATATTATCTGAAATATTCCTGCCTTTGATGAAAGCAACTTGATTAGAAGAAACTATTTTGGGTAGCTAAGGTTTAAGTCTGTTTGCCATGACTTTGGCTAGCCCCCTATAGACCACATTGCATAAACTGATAGGTCGGCATTGGTCCACAGATTCAGCTCCTACTTTTTTGAAATGAACACCAGATGAGTTCGGTTTAGTTCTTCAAGTAGGTGTTGGTTGTGAAGAAATTTGTTATTAGGTTTCTCAGGTCCCCCCTTTGAATATGCCAACATTTTGGAAAAAGAAAGATGAGAAACCATCAGGGCCTGGGGCTTTGTGGGGGTTCATTTGAAAAAGGGTTGCTTTGACCTCCTTCTCATTTCGGGTTGAAATCAGTTGATCACCTTTTGATTCAGTTATGATGGGTGAGGTCAGTCCCTCTAGAGAGTCTGCATTGAAATCTTCTTCCTATCCACTTGTTCTGAGGATGTTCTCTTTGAAAGCCCTCCCTATCTGATCTCTACCAGAAACCCAATTTTGACTTCCTAGGTTGATCCATTCAATGTTGCTCCACTTCCTCCTGTGCTTTATCTTAAGATGGAAGAAATGAGTGTTCCGATCCCCTTTTTTGAGCCAAAGCTCCCGAGACTTTAGTCTCCAAAGCTCCTTTTCATACAATAGCCAGCGGTTATATTGGCTTTCAAGGTTCCAAAGCTCTTCTTAGGGAGAGGAGCCAGTTGGGTTCTACTGAAGGAGGAGGATATGTTCCTCTAGATGCTTGACCTTCTAAGTGATATCTCCAAAGGTGAACTTGATACGGTGCAAGGGGTGTATTCACATCTACCTTTTTTTTTTATGAAAAATAGGTCATGAGTAGGTTTTAGGCTTGTCTACCCCTAAAATATATCCAATGCCCGAAATACCTATAGTTTTTAGGTTTTAGGCTTATCTACCGTACATATCGATGGATACAGGTAACGAAATATTGAACCTTATTTGGGATGTTGCTTAACTAGATGAATAGTTAAATATAAATCAGTAATTGGCCATGCTTTATTTCATGAGATTAATGTGGTAGAAAGCTGCTTCTTCCTTTTTCACCTCCTTATAGCATTAGTTCAACTACATGCTAATTAATCTAAACCATCTTATCGATATTGCACCTTCCCCTTAATCTTGACCACGCAGGTTTGAGTTTGACCCCACTTCAGTAACCCAATTCCTATAATAATATTTTTCCATTGAAGAAAGAAGGAATTCTACAATAAATGACCAAATTAAATAACTCCAATAATTGGAAGACACATTCAATTACCTTTCTCTATCAACTGCAAATAGTGCTCTATCTAATAGGGATTTGGAATAAAGGTATGAAACATCGAAATCACAGACATCTATAATAGGGAACTAAAACTAGCATATACAAAAGCCATAAAGATGAATTTCTTTGAGACCGGGTCTGCTCCTCACATATGGTGCCTTACACGCACATCCTACCATGCATTGGAAATATCTCTCGTATTTGTAAATTATTATTCATGTTAGATGTTCCAAATGCACAGTGGATATGCATGTGAGGCGTCCAAGTGTAAGGAGCAAATCCTGTTCCAATTTCTTTCTCCCCAAAATTCTCAGATTCCTTTGCTTTTCTAGTGATGTCTTTTATCCAATATTTGGTTAATGTTAGTACTACTTATACACCGATCTGCTGCCCACAAATTGTTTCCATATCTCTACTCATACAACACAAACCTATCTGCTCACCTTGTAAATTACATTAATTATGCAACTGTGGAACTAACAATTGGGAACTCTTCAGGGAGATTCCGGGGATGCCATACCAAGTCCTTACAGGTTACAGGTCTGCTCACTCCAGAAGCTGAAGCAGTTTTCTTTTTAAGATTTTCTGCTTTTTTTTTTTTGACACAAATAAGATCATAAAGATTTCCTAGAACTCCTACTTCAAATTTCCTTATATCTTTTTTTACTTGAGGACTTATAATTAATGAAAGTGAGTTTGATTAATGGACTAATGGAATTAGTCACATAGGTTATAAAATAAAGGATAAAAAAAGAAGCTTCTGATTAGATTTTCATAAAGGAAATTACACATAGTCTACAAGAAAAGATTCATGACATACCAAAAAGGTTTCAGTTCTTATTTTCCTGTTTAGCTTACCTTTCCGCAGTAGAAATTTTGAAACATGTTTCTTGTATCACAAAATGTCAATCATGAGATCCGCGACTCCTTCAGCCAATAGCCTTTATCTAGTGAGGACCCATAATCCATTATGACGAATCTCCTCAGTCTTACATTGGAGATAATTCACACTTTTATAATTGCAGAGTTTAACATATTATATATTTTAACTTAAAATAATAATTAAAATACATGTTTTTCATGAGTCAAGAGCCACTACCTGGAACTAGCATTGGTCAATATCCAATAACAATCATGAAAATTTTGACCAATATGAAAAGTAATATGATAATTAAAAGTAAAAGTATCACGCAATTGTTATAATAACTGTTAGAACTACTTTTAATCACATCCATCTCCTTGCTTGCTCAAGCTATAGATGTATAAATATAAAGCATAAAAAATATAAAATATAAAGATAAAAACAAGAAGAAGAATGAAGAGAAACCGAGAAAATTAGCTAAAGTTGACATTCATATTCAAGATTATTCTTGGGCAATTCTGTTAGTCCTCACCAAAATTATAATTTGGAGTAAAATCTCTCTCTCTCTATAAAAGGAAATGGTCCACATTGCACAGAATGAACGAATTGAGTAGGTCAGTCAACTATTGTGTATGATCCCTGTCATTATCAAGCTCTAAGATGTACGTAATCGTACGATCCACAAGCAAGGGTTCTTGTTTTGTTAAGTTCAAGTACTAAAACAAAAGGAAAAATATAAAAGTATGGCTAAAGTTTGGAATCATGGAGAATATCTTTTGCTTTATTGTTGAGAAATTTTGGGGAAAAAAACATTACTTTTTAATCTTTTTGATAGTTTTGTTGATTTTGTTATACGATTTGTACCTTTGTGAAATATTTTTATTTTTCTATTGTTATGGTTGCAAAGGGATCTGTCAGTTCTCTCTTCTCTCTTTTTTCTCTCTTCTTTCATTATTCTTTCCTACATAACATGGTATCATAACAGGACTACCATATCTGAAAGAAGTCGAGCGAACAATCCTTTTTCTTCTTTGCACCAGATTTCCAGATCTGTTGCCCTCATATGTTGTTCGGCTTATTGAAGATCTCACACATTGAAGTAACATTTCCCTCTCTCTCTCTCTCTTACGTTTTTTTCTGGTCGTGTGCCAGGGTAGAACCTGTACTAGGTCTGTCGATTGGATGTGAGGTGATCAACACCTCTTTCTTTCTTTTTTTGTGGGGTCGACTGATCCCTAAGGAACTGTAGGTCGTGAGAACTTTTTTTGTGTGCTGCAACAGTAGCTTTTATGGTGAACTGTGGGTCAAAAAGTGATCAGTACCTCTTGTGTGTTGCAACAACAGCTTTTATGGTGAACTGAAGGTCAAAAAGTGATAAGTACTTCTTGTAACAGTAGTCCTATTGACGCGTATGTCAAGAGATGACCTGATGCATTGTGGCAACACTTGTGTTGAACTTGTAAGTCAAGGGATGACTTGTTAGTGCTGTAACAACACCTGTAACAACACTTTAAGGTTGTGTACCCCATTTAAGAGTTGTTTTTGAATTTGAAATCTTGAGTGGTGAAGATTCCGCTACATCTGGTGTTTCCTCAATGCTGAATGAGATGAGTGGGGGTGTGGACCTATCATTTCCCATGGTTGTTATCCCTCTTGATGGTTTAAATTATTTAGAATGGTCAAGATGGATCAAACTGTACATCACTGCAAGGGAAAAGATAGGTTATATTAATGGGAGAATCGAAGAACCACATTCTGGGAGTGTTGAATATGACAGATGGAACCGGGAAAACAACATGGTCATGTCTTGGCTTTTAGTTTTTATGCAACATCAAATAAGAAGGAATTTCATGTGGGCTGAAACGACAAATGAGATCTGGGAACAAGCAAAATCAACATATTCAACACTGCGACACTATACAAAAATCTACCAACTACAGGCAGAATCGTCTACTTGTAAACAGGGGGAGAGGTGTCTATCTGTGTACTACTCAGACTTCACCTCTATCTGAAAGGAATTAGATCATTATTAGAGTGTGGTGAATATGCAAAACTGTACAAAAAACTCGACTCTCAGTAGAAAGTGTTTGCTCTTATGTGGTTTGAACCCTACATATGAATCTATGAGAGTTCAGATCCTAAGTAGCAAGGATCTTCCATCAGTTCAGGAAGTTTATGCTCTTGCATAATCAAAAGAAAGTAGAAGAAATTTGATGAACAGTTCTGGAGGATATGCAATTGTGTTGGCAGTGAAAGGGAGTGTTACTACCGATGAGGGAAATATTTCTAGGAAATGAGATTTTCAGAAAAAGATGGATGACAAGGACAAATTGTGGTGTACTCATTGCCAGAAACCCCGACACACCCGAGACACATGCTGGGATCTTCATGTGAATCTGGAATGGACTCAAGATCTGAATAAGAAGCACAGTTCAGATATGAATAAAAAGTTAGGACAACAAGTTACAAGGAAACACACTATGGTAAACATGGATACTCAAGAGAATCAACCCCCCATTCATACTGTGATTCAGACACATTCATTTGGATCTAACCCAAGGGAGGATATTATAAATTCCTTTTGCGACCATTCAGAGCTCTATGGTAGAGCAATTCGTTAGATGAATGCTTTTCCCTCAACTTCATTTACGTCTACATCAGGTAACTCTGCCACAGCTTTCCATGTTACTTCTCATAACCCTGACACTCCCTGGATCATTGATTATGGAGTGTCAAAACACATGACTGGTACGCCCTCTTAGTTTCAAACCTATCACCTTCTTTCTGGAAGAGACAATGTGAGACTAGCTGATGGATCATATACCACCATACCTGGTCAAGGAACCATTTATCTCACTCTCGGTCTTACCCTCTCTGATGTTTTACATGTTCCGAAATTTTCCATTAATTTGTTCTCTATTAGTACTAATACTAATTCCTTAAACTGCTCAGTGACCTTTTTTCCTTCTTACTATGTGATCTAAGATCTAATCTCGGGGAGGACGATTGGTAGAGGATGTATGGTTGATGGACTTTACAATGCTAGAAAATAAGGCTGGTCTTCAAGTCACAGAGTCTAAGAGTTAGTCCTATAAGAGTTAAGTTTATTTATGAGATTGCCATCTTGGTCATTTATCTTTTGAGTATTTGAAAGTGGTATTTCTAGAATTGTTTAAGTCAGTGCCTGTTTTAGATTTCTCTTGTCAAACTTGTTAATTGAGTAAGTAGTGTAGAACTCATTTTCTTTCAAAAAATAACAAATCTGAATTTCCTTTTCACATTGTTTATTCTGATGTGTGGGGCCTTATCAGTTTACCATCTAAGAATGGCTACAAGTATTTTATTACCATTATCAATGATTATTCTAGATATACATGGGTATATCCAATGCGGACCAGGGATGAGGTACCCAAAATTATCCAAGATTTTCAACGGATGATCTTCACCTAATTTCAAACTGAAATCCAAATTTTTCAGTCAGATAATGCCAAAGAGTATTTTCATAGTGATCTCATAGATTTTTTTGCGTCACGTGGTTCACGTCACCATAGCTCTAGTGCCCGAAAATCATAACATAATGGTGTTGCTGAAAGAAAGAACCGACACCTCCTTGAAGTGGCCCGAGGTTTACTACTCCATATTAATGTCCCAAAACGCTTTTGGATTAAGGTTGTCTTTTGTGCCACCTACCTCATCAACCGTATACCCTCTCCTTGGTTAGAGTGCAAAGCCCCATATCCACTTCTCTTTCCTAAGGATCCCCTTATTCCCATTCCTCCTCGTGCGTTTGGTTGTCGCTGCTTTGTCCAAAATTTATCCCCCACTCATGGGAAATTGGATCCTCGTGCTATTCCTTGCATATTCCTAAGGTACTCCTTCACTCAGAAGGGATACCGTTGTTTTGATCATTTTTCTCAGAAATTCTATGTTTACATGGATGTCTCTTTCTTTGAGAGTGAGTCTTTTTTTTTTCCTTTTTCTCCTCAGGGGGAGAATGGAATGAGGAGAAACTAGTTCATCTCCCACCTCTTTCTAATCCTCCTCCTTTTCGTGTATTCTTCTGTCGTCACAAAGGCCAAAAAATTCAAGAGTTGTGGAGAATCTAGAAGTTATACCTCCAATGCCATTAAACTCTTCGGGGATGGATCATACCCACTCAGGTATCTTGGTTCGCATCGATGCCTGACCCCATTGTAGTTGATACCTCTGTTGCTAACGACCTTGATCTTCCTATTGCTCACAGGAAATGTGTTAGATCGTGCACCACTAAACACCCCATTTCCCACTTTGTTTCTTATGAAAACATTTCACCTTCTTTTAGAGCCTTTCTCACATCCATTAATAGTGTCCCTATCCCTAAGAATGTGGCAGAAGTTCTTTCAGTACCTGAATGGATAGATGCTATGAAGGAATAAATTAATGCCTTTCATAAAAATGGCACATGGGAACTTGTAGATCTTCCTAAGGAAAATGATCCAGTTGGATGTAAATGGGTGTTCACAGTTAAACATAGGGCTGATGGCACGATGAAGAGGTATAAAGCTCGTTTAGTGGCAAAGGGGTTTACACAAGTGTACGGAGTTGATTATGTAGAGACTTTTGCACCCATTGCCAAGATGAACTCCATTAGAGTTCTATTCTCTCTTGCTGCTAATCTTGACTGGAATCTACATCAGCTTGATATCAAGAATGCATTCTTGAATGTGCCCTTGAAGAGGAAGTTTACATGATACAACCCCATGGTTTCAAGCTCAAGGCAATGAACAAAAGGTGTGCAGGTTGAAGAAGTCTTTATGCGGGCTGAAACAATCACTGAGAGCCTGGTTCAGCAGATTCCATGCAACGGTTCAATAGAATTGATAGAAGCAATGTCAATCTGATCACACATTGTTTGTGAAAAGAGGAAAAGGTAAAATTACTACTTTGGTAGTATATGTTGATGATATAATTATCATTGGCGAATGGAAGGATGAAATCCAAAAGTTAAAGAGTTTTCTTGCCACATAGTTTGAAGTAAAGGATCTAGGTCCTCTAAGATACTTCATAGAAATTGAAGTTGCCCCTCAAAAAGGGGTATCTTCATTTCCCAAAGAAAGTATGTCCTATATTTACTCCAAGATATAGGAAAAATGGGAGTGAAGCCCGTTGATTCCCCCATTGATCCTAACCATAAATTAGGTGACAACCAAGGTGAACCTATCAAGGATGTGAAATAGTTTCAGAGACTTATAGGGAGATTGTTATATCTTTCTATGACTCGCCCAGACATTGCTTATGCATTTGGTGTCCTTAGCCAGTTCATGCATGCCCCTATGACCACTCATCTTAAAGTAGCAGAAAGAATCCTCTGATACCTTAAAAGGTTTCCAGGTGTTGGCTTGTTGTTTCAAAGGCATTGACATTTGAAAGTCGAAGTGTACACTGATGCAGATTGGGCAGGAGCCCTAAATGACAGAAAGTCAACTAATAGCTACTGCACCTTCATAGGAGGAAATCTAGTTACCCGGAGAAACAAAAAAGCAAAGTGTGATGGCTAGATCCAGTGTAGAAGCTGAATATTGAGCAATGGCTCATGGAGTGGCTGAAATTATGTGGATAAAGAATATGATGAGTGAGTTGGGTTTTCTAGTGGACAGACCTATGACCATATTCTGTGATAACAAAGTAGCCATAAACATTGCTGCTAACCCTGTGCTACCCCAGTTGTGTATCCCTTGTTCAACTGTTGGTTCCAGTTGTGTAGCCCTTCTATTTAATTAATTATATGTTTTTATTATACGTCTGGTTAAAGTTCCAATTGCTTTAAGTTTAAGTGATAACAATTCCGGCGGTTATGATTCTAGACTGTTAAAGTTCTAGTGGTTATAGTTCCAGATGGTTAAAATTATGGTGAATCACTATTGTCTTTATCCCTCTATTTTGGTGGTTCGAGATATGCTCATTTGTTCTTTTATTGATAATACTTCCTGACCTTATGTTTGTTACATCAGTTTTTTCCTTTTCTCCTTTATCCACTATGAATAATTTGTTTTTTCTATAGACTTGTATTTGTACTTTCTTGCTTTGTAATGTTGCCACTTCTTTGTTGTGCTCTCTTGCTTGATATTGTGACCAATACTCTGTATTCATACAAGTTCTATAGTTGAATGAAATATGATTTTGGCCTTAAAAAAAGGTTCCAATCATCCCATCCTCCTTTCATCCCACAAAACACAAATAAACATACAAACACACTTTATTCACTTCTAAATTTTAAGCCTCAGAAGCTACCCTTTTTTATATCCTAGCTAGGCTCAAATCCTTCTTTTTAAGCACCCTTAAATTAAAGAAAGCCTGCAGAAGTTAGAAGGTAATTTATTTTCCCAATCCAAGCCAATTGATGATTCCTAAGCATCTCAACTAATATCAGCTGTTAAAAGATTAATTTAGAAATTCAAGGAATATTAGTGCACTTTGGACTTGTATTCCTATAGTTTGTCTGGCTTAGATAGGAATCAAAGTCTGAATTAAAATAAGCTAGAATGGAATTTCATTCCGTAGAGAGGGGGAGGGAATGGGCATTCCCTCAAATGGGGGGATTCCATTCTACTAAGAATAAGAATAGGGGAATGCCATTCCGGTTCTAGACCCCTATTCCCATGAACCAAAAGGGCCAGCCGAAGTGTTTAAAAATCTAGGGACTAGGGGGTGGGAGGGGCACAAAGTAGTGTTGAAATCAAAATCACAGCAAATGTTCTTTTATACACAAGAAATCTCTTAGAACTTATCTTGGGTGTGTATATCTATGGGGAGATCAAGGTTCAAAGTTTCGTTATGTATCGGCCTATATTGGTCAATACGTATCGTATCTTTGAGGTTCCGGCACAGGGAACGGTACCAAATCTTTAGTACCGTTCCTTTTTTCTGTTCCGAAAACGTATTTTGTCTGTATCGATAACATTTCGGTGAGTATCGGCCTATTTCAATGCTGTATAGGCCGATACACAACCGATATGGTAGTGCATCGGCCGATACAGTGCGATTTTACTGTTACGGAAAACAAAAAAAAAAACTTCATTCGAAAGAGAGCTTCTAAACCCATTTTAGAAGTCCTCCTTCTTCCCAAAACCCTCTAGAAGCCTTGATACCATTCTTGGAGATTGAAATCTAGCCAAAACCCACCAAAACATCCACAAATTTCCAATATCCACAAGTTTTTCAAAATTATTAAAAAATGAGCGAAAATATGTATATATTTTCAATTTTTTTACAATCTCAGCCAATTTTTTTGTGTTTTTTTAGTTTGGATGCTTAGAAACATCTTTGTGTATGTTGATATGTTATTCTTGTGCAAAAAAAATTCATTTATTTTGCTCCTATATGTAGATCTTTGTGAATATTTCAAAATTTTCTAGCATATTAAAAATCTGAAAGAAATGAAAAATTTAGGGTTTTTTTTTGTGATCTACCTCTAAATATTGATTATATTGTATATCTATCGATGATCTATCATGTCCATAGATCAATTAAAATTTCTTCTAAGTAATTAATTTTTTATTTATTTTTATTTTTATTTTTTATTTTTAGAATAATATATAGATAATTTCTTCAGTTTTTTTGTGATTTACCCCTTTAGGTTGAGTATGTTGTAGAGCTAAGAATGACATCAATATATTGAAATATTAAATGAAAATTCTAATTTGTTTTTTTTTTATTTTTATTTTTAAATTATAAATATTTATTTATTTCTCTAATTTTTTGCTATGATAAAATTCTAATAATAAATGTTTACAATAAATATATGGATGATCTATTATGTTCATAAACCCATTCAATTTTTCTGTTACATATTTACTTTTTAAAATTTTAGTTTAATTTTTAGAATAAAACATGCAAAATAATTATTTCAATAAAAATAAATAATTATTTAGATTTTAGAATGAAATATGAAAAATACGTATTTCATCTATTATGTCCATAAATTCATTCAAATTTTCTGTTACACATTTACTTCTTTCTAATTTTAATTTAATTTTTCGAATAAAACATGAAAAATAATTATTTGAATAAAAATAAATAATTATTTAGTTTTTAGAACAAAACATGCAAAATAATTATTTGAGTAAAAATAATAATAATTTAAAAAATACAGAAAAATGTTTGATTCAATAATTACAATTTTTTATATAATTATTTGATTCAATGATTGTTAATTGCTTAAATGGATTAGGTAACACTTGGAAAAATGTTTAAAACGATTAAAAAGATTTTTCAGTAATATTTAAAAATGTTAAAAAAAATACAAAATAAAAGGCACTGATATATTTCACATGATGATCTATAATTTGAATGTGAATATAATTGTGGCCTCAAAAATATGAAAACAGTTATTATTTGTTTAATTGCATATTTGTAGTAGATAATAATTGAAAAAACATTTAAACAAATAAAATTTTTCATAATAACAATTGAAAATTAATTTACTAACACATTAACACTTCAAATTGGATAATTTATATAATAATTGAACTTTTATGTGATTCATGACTTCATGTAAAGTTTTAACTTTTAAACATCATAATGGGATTCAAATGTTGAATTTGTAAATTATAATAGATTTAAAATTTGAAGTTGGAACTTTGAAGATTGGAACTGAATTAAGTATTTTATTAAATAGTATATTTTTGTTCCCATTTGTTGATTATAATATGTTTTTTTTTTATAAAAACCCATTAAAACACGTGATTTTTATGTATAAATAGCTCATTTAAGTCTTATATTTATTGATATTGATGTTTATTTATGATTTATTAGAGTATTTATAGCATTTTCACGTGTTTTTTATATGTATTTTAATTTTTTGTCCGTATCTATGCGTATCCAAGGCGTATACCGATATGTCTCTTAAATTTGCTCTTCCAATACACATAACGTTTCCGATACTTTGAACCTTGGGGGAGATCACTTTGACAGTTTAGAAAAAAACAGCCAAAGCTGTCTTGACGGCTTCTACAGATGACACCTTTGCTAATTCAGGTCCTTATTTGCCTTTTTAATTCAAAATTATAAAATGTAAATACTATTTTACCCAAACTCATTATGTATCAAACTTCCAAAACAGCTAATGCTATTTTTCACAAACATCCAATGTGGCGCCCCATTAGTTGCTACACATCTCCATTTTTACAACTCAAATCAATTGATGAAAACCCACCATTTTATGGGTAATTTGGGTACCATGTAGGCTGTGTCTGATACTGTTTGTATATCAAATGTTCAATGTTGATCAATACAAATTGACATACATCTAGTTGAATTTGTTTATAGTGGTTGTTAGTATATGAAATATAATTATTTTACTCTCATATTCATATACATGATGTGACAAAATATCTCTCACGAATGAATCCAAAACATTTCACATAGAAACAGCAATAATATACCAAACACACTACATCGGCGACCAAAATTGAGAACCGGTTACTATATTCGAGTATACATGCCAATGGAAAGTGATTCTTATGTTTCCAATAAACCCTGCACGTAATGCTCAAGTAAAAATGTTTAAAAACATGTGATCATACGGACTTTTTTTTCCTTAGAAATAGTGTTTTAATTGGAAATAACTCAGCGACTATTTCCGACTCTTAAAAGTTAGGGTGGCCCAAATACATCAATTTAGACGGATTAACTCAGACCACTTGTGTGGCCGTAGATACAGACAACCAATGAATCTTCCACGTGGTAGCTAAGGCAGTAGAGCCCTACAGTCATCATATTACCTACCATTTGAACAGCCCTACATGCTCGCCATGACATCATATCATTCTCCATCATTCAATTTCCCACATGCTAAAACAAAAGTACTTCCTACACATTTTCACATTGAAATTCCAACTACCAGCTTGGGGCTTGGGAGGATGTGGTGGGAGTGTGATACAAGGGTGAGAGGAAGTAGGGCATCCAACAGGAGTCAAATCCTAGATTTTATTAATTTATTACAAGGGTTCTATTAGAAAGCTTCTGATTTCAATTAATCAAGAGAAGACATGATTTAGTGCAAACACACAAAAATATAGAGAATGTTTTAACTTTTCATGAGCAAAAAAAAAGGTTGCTTTTAGGATATATCGACCTGGCAGTCTCGGATTTGGGAATAGATGGAGAGTCTTACTTACGAGGTTAATTGAGTGGGAGAGGTATAATGCTCTGTAGTTTCAGTTTTACTTTTAATTGTCTGTTCGGTTTGCAGTTGAAATCGAAATGGTATATTCTTTTTATTTATTTGATTTAGAGAGAATTAGAATTGGAATAGGAATCAACTAGAAACGATTTTCATTTTTAAATGAGGAGAGGAAATGATCAATCCCTTAATCGGGAGAATGTCATTGCACCAAAAATGAGAATAGGATTTTAATATTCCTATTCCAATTTCAGACCCCTATTCATGTAAAACAAATAGATCCTAAGAGAAAATCTTCACTTTACCCCTTTTCATAAACTTACTCTTATTTTATTAAATTCTAATGCATGATATGGTACACATTTTTTAAAGAATAATCCCACTACATTGGAACATATTATGCATCACCTTGGGCTGTAAAATGCTGCACTCAACTTTGTAATGTGACATAGCATCCCGGGCTGACTCGATAGTGTATTAATTGATTTATTCTAACATTGACGTGAAATCAAATTCTACAACCAGCATTTTAAAGAAAAAAGGATCAATGGGAAGTAATTAATGGCAAATAGCACTGAATACAAAAAAAAAAAAGACTTTAAATGTGACATGCATTAATGTAAGACCATTTGATAGGGGGAAACCGTTAAATACCACTAATTAAAAACAAGGTGTAGGATTAAATATCTGAGCTGCAAATGTTTCGAGTCCAATGTGCAACATTCACAGCTCAATGTACTCTCTAACTGGTCTAATATTAGTCGAGACTTGTGATAAGATCCTGCCCTCGTGGAGGGTTGGGGGGGCGGGGTATGCTGTGACTTGTGAGGTCGCTGCAAATAGCACGAGTAGATCCGGATCATCTTTAGGAAAAAGGGTGGGGATTATATTTCTCATCCTCAACCCCTTTTTTGAAATTAATCTCTGTTTTTGTTTTTATTTTCGTTTTTTGTTAATAACAAAAATTATGTTTTATCTCCGATTCACTCATAGACACAAATCCTTAAATTTTTTTAAAAGATAAATTTATTTAAAATAAATAAAAATTTTAAATATATTTTAATATATATATATATATATATATTATTGGGTCAAGATGGAAAATGGGAATCAAAGATCCTCGTCCCCATTCCCGCCCAGCAAAAGCAATCCCCATCCCAGATTCATAGAGTCGATGGGGTCGGGAAAGTCGAGTCTCGTCGATAGGAAAATTGCCGTGCCTAACCAGCTCCCTCTATGGCCATTTGTTCATAAAAAACAATACATTAAAAGAACCATTAATTGACAATTAACAGTTAGTAATTAAATTTTTTTGACGCCATCAGTTAACAATTAATAATTTATAATTTGATCATACCTCGAATCACTCGGTTAAATGGATTTAAATATCAATTAATTTATCAAAAAATGTTACATGCGATCGAGTTTCCAATACACGGATGGGATCATGGGATGGGCTTGGGCTGTGGATCGCCCATGCGAATTCGTTGGATGCAACGCTGACTGCAACATCACTTCACTACCATCTGCCATCAGAGTCCGAGTCGGTGCGTTGCAATTATACGGACGCCTGGCAGCTGGCACACGAGGGAGACGCGGGCAGAGAGGCTGCAGCGACAGGAGAACATGCAGCGGAGCAAACGAGACATAAGTCGGCGCATATAACTGCAAAAATCGAAGTGATTCCCCCTTCCTTTTTCTATTTAATTGATACGTGGCAAATTCAAAGCAACACACGCAGAAGATAAGCTATCCAAAAGAAAACCAACCCCTCGGGCCGATTTCTCACATCGCATATCTCAAAAATGAAAAATCCATCACTCCCTTATCCCACCCGATTCCGGAGTCCCGCCTTTTGGGCCGTCTTACAGTCGCTAGCCCTCTCTTTCGGATTGCGACTGTTTAGTGCCACGTGCCGTACACGAGTCAGTAGCTGCTACGTGTCCTGTCAATTCCGTAGCTGCGGAGATCTCCAAATCCTCATGTCGGAGAGGGTTTGAACCCGTTACCGTCAAGACCGAAGATATAATAATAATAATAATAATAATAAAAAGACTTAACAAGACATTCCGTCAAAGTAACCAAACACAACCCTTGTGGGTGACCGGTGAGGTCAGGTCAAGGACTGTGGTTAGTAATTGCTCTGCTTCAGTATTCCCTATTTCCTTGCTCACGTGCTACTGCTTTCCCTTACTCCGCTAATGGCTAATATATCGAAGCAGAGAAGCAAGCAAGCAATAGCAACCCTTTTCCAGCTTTTCCCGTCACTTCATCCAGCCAGGACTTTCGTTGCTTGACAGCCCATGTCTTACCCGTGGCTCATTCTTGCTCCTCACCGGTCCCCACACCGTACTCAGGTTATCTTTTTTAGTATTCCACGTTGCCTAATCAGTCTCCTCCTCATGCGCTTAGATTTACACGTGTCTTTTGCTTCTTTTTAAGACAGCTGTATAGTTCTTTGAGCGGATTTCTCCTCATGTTCGGTGTTCCATGTTTACTCTCTGGATTTGATTCCAAGGGCCCGGGCCCATGCCGAATCTCTTTCTCAAGATTTGATCCACCTCACCTCCCCGGTTTCTCTATAATGCTTCTTTATTTTGTAAAAATAAATAAACAAACATATCTAAAATTTTCTAGCAAGTGCACTTCCATCCGTTTCCTCGGATCTATTCCAAATCTTCTTTATCAATGAAAATGCCGGAAATACATTCACCCATCAAACCCCATCCGTGATTTTGATGAAAGAACATTTGATTAATTACCATTTGTATGATATTGGTTGATTGGTTATAATTTTTTCTACTATTATGTGTTTGCAGCATCGTAATTTATTCCATCCAGTTTGGTGGTATTTGAAAAAACTACCGATTTTTCATAAATCAGTGCGATTTGATGGTGTTTGAAAAAATATTGATTTTTCATAAATTAATTGATGAGGGCAGATTTGGCCATCCAATGAAATTGCGATACATGGCACCTCTTGACAATTAGGCAAACACCCAGGCAACAACTTACGGAGTTGGTGACTCACCCGGACATCGGTCTGGTTGGCCTGGCGTGGCCTGGTGCGACCTGCACGCGGCCTACGAGGCAAGGCGTGATCTGCGCGCGGCCTACGCCACTTGTGGGAAGCCTAAGCGGCCTGCGCGACCTAGCCGACCTGAATCAGCCTAGCACATGATCCGACCTAGCCGCCCATAAGACACCCACCGATGAACCACAACGGCTTACCCCGCGAGCTTGGTAGCTTACCAAGGAGCTCGATAGCTCACCAAAGAGCTCTCCAAGGGCCACCAAGGAGCCAGGCAGCTCGACAAAGCTCACCACAAGCAGCTCGACATAGCCCAAGGAGCTCAGCTCCCCCAGGCAGCTTGCCACTTGTAGGGTAGCTCAGTACAGAAGAGTAGTTTGGCGTATCACAGGAAGATCTCCTGCTTGGCAACCTGGCCCAGACACCGACCCACCGACCTAACAACCTGGCCCAGACACCGACCCGCCAACTGACGCAGGCGCCGCCCTGACAACCTGGCCTAGGCTCCGACCTGGCCGCCTGACACAAACGCCAGTCTGATGACCTCGAGGAGTTCACCACCGTACCCCGGTTCTGACGGGATGTGACGAGTCTTACTGTTTGGAGGCTTTTCACCCACCTAACCCATGAGGACTCCGATATATAAAGACCTCACCCCCCAAAGGGGAAGGGGATGGAAAAAATGGAGGTAATCCCTGCTCTCTAGCTCTCTCGTTTCTCCAATATCATCTTCAAAGCTCTCTACAATCTGAGTGCTAACTTAAGCGTCGGCGAGCCCCGTCGGGAAAATACCCCTGGGTCCTCTGATTCGGTTCTCGCAGGTCCCTCAGCTCCTGCTGCCTACAAAGAGGAGGAAAATATGGAGTTCTCGCAAGTCCCTCAGCCCCCACTACCTACAAAGGAAAGAAGACCACCTCATGCAGAGGGAAGTTGGGTTGCGTTGCACCAGGGAGCTCCACCATTCTCTAAGTCACAGGCCGCCTAGTATGGAGCTCGCCACCAGGTAGCTCTCCACCAAGGAGTTCGCCACCAGGCAGTTCACCACTAGGCAGTTCGCCACCAGGGAGCTCGCCACCGGGCAGCTCGCCACTAGGCAGTTCGCCCCCAGGCAGTTCTCCACCAGACAGTTCGCTACCAAGTAGCTCATCACCAAGGCATGTCGCCACCGGGTCAAATAACGAGGTACTTAGCCAAAAAATTTATACATCACAAAAAATGGAACATGACCAGAAATGGTTACATCAATTGGCGCTGTCTGTGGGAACACGCAGGGAGCTAACAAACTAAGTAACTCTACCAACCTTACTTCCAATTCAGATAATGCCTCATCAGTCCTCTCCGCAAGGTCCCCCCTACAAAGATGAGCTCTTCGTGGCTTCCGCGGGAGTTGGCGGCCAACAGACTACATAGACGCCTCTACTGGTCGAGCTTTCTAAGGCTCCCGTGTGAACTAGCGACCTAAAGTTAGTAGTGCTGCCTCCGAAGGTCGAGCTCCTAGTAGCTTCTTGTAGGAGAGGATGACCAGCATCACAAAGCTGATGCAACACAATCATAGCTTGACACCTCACAGGCAAAGCCTATGGGCCACTTTACTGCTTAAGACCCGGTCGCCTCTCCAGCACAGGCAAAGTCAAAAAAGAGTAGACTACGAGTCACTCCCAAGGCCTACGGGACACATTATTGCTTAAGACCCGGTCGCCTCTCCGGCACGGGCAAAGTAAAAAAAAAAGAGTAGACTACGAGTCACTCCCAAAGCCTACGGGCCACATTACTGCTTAAGACCTGGTCGCCTCTCCAACATGGGCAAAAGTCAAAGAAGAGTAGACTACGAGTCACTCCCAAAGCCTATAGGCTACACTATTGCTAAATATCCAGTCGCTTCCTCAGCAGGAGCAAAATCAACAAAAGTGAATTATAAGTTGCCCCAAGAGCCTAAGGGCTACACTACTGAACTGGCGAAGACCTCCTCACCTTACTAGCAGCTCGCCATATACAAGTGGATTCCAAAGCCTAAGGAATGGGATCAGCACTTACTAGCTCGTCGACTTACGGGCCAAAAGAAGAAATCTACTCCCTTCGCTGAGTTACACTCAGCTCGGGAGTGGGGGGCAATTGATGAGGGCAGATTTGGCCCTCCAGCGAAATTGAGACACGTGGCACCTCGTGACAACTAGGCAAACACCCAGGCAACAACTTACGAAGTTGGTGACCCATCCGGGCACCGGTCTGGCCGGCCTGGGGCGGCATGGCGCGACCTGCACACGGCCTACGGGCGGCCTGGCGTGACCTACGCGTGGCCTACGCGACCTGGCTGACCTGGATCAGCCTAGCACATGATCCGTCCTAGCCGCCCATAAGACGCCCACCGATGAACCACAACGGCTTACCCCACGAGCTCGGTAGCTCGCCAAGGAGCTCGGTAACTCACCAAAGAGCTCGCCAAGGAGCTAGGCAGCTCTCCAACGAGCCAGGCAGCTCGGCAACTCACCAAAGAGCTCGCCAAGGAGCTAGGCAGCTCTCCAACGAGCCAGGCAGCTCGGCAAAGCTCACCCCAAGCAGCGCAGCATAACCCAAGGAGCTCGGCATAGCACCCCCGGGCAGCTCGCCACCTGTAGGGTAGCTCAGTACAGAAGAGTAGTTTGGCGTATTGCAAGAAGATCTCCTGCTTGGCAACCTGGCCCAGACACCGACGCGTCGACTGACACAGGCACCGACTTGACAACCTGGCCCAGACATCGACCCGCCGACTGACACAGGCGCCAACCTAACAAACTGACCCAGGCACCGACCCAACGACTGACGTAGGCGCCGCCCTGACAATCTGGCCCAGGCGCCGACTTGGCCACTTGACACTTACGCCAGCCTGACGACCTCGAGGAGTTCACCACCGTACCCCAGTTCTAATGGGATGTGACGAGTCTTACCGTTCCACCTAACCCGCGAGGACTCCGGTATATAAAGACCTCACTCCCCAAAGGGGAAGGGGATGGAAAAAATGGAGTTAATCCCTGCTCTCTAGCCCTCTCGTTTCTCCAATATCATCTTCAAAGCTCTCTACAATCTGAGTGTTAACTTAAGCGTCAGAGAGCCCCCACTGGGAAAATACCCCCTGTTCCTCTGATTTAGTTCTCGCAAGTCCCTCAGCTCCTGCGCCTACAAAGAGGAGGAAAAGTTGGAGTTCTCGCAGGTCCCTCAGCTCCCACCGCCTACAAAGGAAAGAAGACGACCTCATGCGGAGGGCAGTCGGGTTGCGTTGCACCAGGGAGCTCCACCATTCTCTAAGTCACAGGCCGCCTAGTAGGGAGCTCGCCACCAGGTAGCTCTCCACCAGGGAGTTCGCCACCAGGGAGCTCGCCACCAGGCAGTTCACTACCAAGCAGTTCGCCACCAAGCAATTCGCCACCAGGGAGCTCGCCACCAGGCAGTTCGCCCCCAAGCAGTTCTCCACCAGGTAGTTCGCCTCCAAGTAGCTCATCACCAAAGCATGTCACCACCGGGTCAAATAACGGGATACTTTGCCAAAAAATTTATACATCACAAAAAATGGTATGTGACCAGAAACGGTTATATCAGCATTGATTCTAAAATCTTTAGCAATTTGGTTGATTGGTTTATTACTTTCTTATTTGTTATAAACCAGCAATTCAGTTAGAAATCGTTTATTCCACTTTACAAGGGGATTCCTATTATTTTTGAATAATGTGACATCCGACATAAACACAAAAATCAATGCTAATAATAACCAACCAAACTCATAACCAATTTCTCATAGTAATAATGGTTCTAAATAAGCAATTTTTCTGATTTATGAAAATTAGTGATCTAAAAAATTAATAATTTAGGTTGTATTTGATGCCGTTATATAGTTTTTCATGAAATATTTCGGGGTTCATCATGAAAAAGATGAATTGTCACGTTAAACAAGAGAATCACTTCAACTGAAACAATACATATGGGGACTGATAATTGTTATTTAGATTTATAGTGATATTTCTATTCGAACACCAATTTCTATTGAGCAGCCCCAAACTTTTCATGAAGGAGCATAATGATACCAAACCCAATCTTAATCTCAAAATAGGAAACCTCTCCATTTTATTGGCCTAAAGTGATAAAAAAGATCAAATCCAAATCACGATGAGCATTAGCATTTATAATCTTTATTTAAAGCAAATATGTTGATACACAAATAAGATACGTTTTTATTTCTAAAATCAGGATATGCTCCTTACGGATCACTCATCAGACTAACCTCACAGCACTTGGAACTCAACATTGGAAATACCTCCTGTACTCTACTCTATGTTGTCATTCATAGAGTGTGATAGATTTTCTCGGGAAACCTTCATTTATTGAAAGGTTACAAGGAAAAATTAAAACCGTCAATGGATCAGGTCCAGTCCAAGATAAGGTAGAATTGTCCCCATCTAATGAGACATTAAGACAACTATGAAAAACCCAGTCCCCAAACAAACCTGATAATTCTATAAAACTAAACCCATAACGAGGCTAATCGGGCTTCCAAATATATAAAATAGGGAGAATGACAATTTATCACATCCTAAGTATATGTTTGGCATCGATGCTGCAGTTGTACCATCGTTTCTCAAAAAATAATGTCTTTATTTTTGTTCGGAATCGTTATTGATAGGTAGGACGTTTCCTAGAACAACAACAATTTTTTTCTGTTTGGTACCATTGTTCCAGTAAACGTTTTCAGTACTGGTACCCATTATCCAAGGCCACATCACTGCCCTATTGGCAGTAATGAATTGCAACTCCAAGAAATGCCAAATTTGGCATTGCTCCAAGCCATAGCTTCCCGATTTCCGAGGCGTGGTTTGGAGCACGGTTTTTTATAGAAAAATGGTTCCAAACAAATGCCCATTTCTTGGAGCACGGTTTTTTCGATGTGGCATCGTTGCAATAGGAAACGACAACGATGCCAAACAGCCCCTAAGAATTCTTAGTCCTACAAATACATCCTAAAAATTCTTAGGGGGCGATCTTTTTCTAGATTTTGAGAGGGGGAAAGTTGGTCATTGGGATTTTGATTCCCATTGACCAAGAATCACATTTTTTTTTTCAGATTTATGTGGGGACTTGGGAAAGTTTATTTTCTTGGGTATCACTTACCCGGGTAAGCTTAATTTCCTGGAAAAGTTTATTTTCTGGGTAAGTGATACCCATCTCCTAAGTGGGTAAATAACTTTCCCACCAGGGATGTAATTGCTAAGACTTGAATGGGACAAAAATACCCCTTTTAATAATGGATTCTTATGGCTAAATTGGCCATTGCTTTATTTACATGGGAAATAAAAGAACATTGGTAAATGCACTTACCTGGGTAAATCTTTCGTAGGAAAGTAACTTACCGAAAAGCGAACGAGGCCTTAGTCCTACAATACAGTTGGGGTAAGTGCCAATTCGGAATAAATGCTAATATACGAGTAGATATTATTGTTTTAAGGTGGGGTTGTTTGTCATTTTGAATTGTGTAGAGTTGCAATGGAATTCAGAATTCTGCAATGTAGTACAATATACTTATCCATACATAATAATATCACATAAATTTTCCTATATACAATATCATATAAAATAATAAATATGTTTATATCTTAATAACATTTTTTATCTTGTAATGCTATGGCACATGTGCTCGCAAAAAACGGTATACAAGAGTCTGGGTTGTTTATCCATGATATGCCAGAATGGATTCAAAATCTGGCCAACCAAGACTTAAATAGACATTAACATTTGTTTAGTTTGTGTATTTTGAGACTTTATTAATGAATTATCTTGCTATCTTTCTATAAAAAAACATTTTTTTAAGAAAAATTGTCTTTTATACTATCTTTAAAATGTACCCTTGAGGCGCATAAAGTATACCTAATATTACAAGAAAACTGTGAGACTTTTGTAAGTGGGAAAACAAAATAGTTCCAACCAAATTACAATTAGGAAACTAAGGCCATGTTTGGCTGTGTTTAAAAATAAGTGTTTATTTGGGCCATTAAGCACTTATTGGTATTTGGGAAATAAACCCAAAATAAGTGCTTATTTTAAAAATAAGGGTTTATTTTTTAGCCCAATTTTCTAGCTTTTATAGGTGATTTACAATAAGCACATGTTCAATTTTTTGCTTTCAAAATTATCCCTATTTAAATTTTAAAATACCACTTAAAATTATCCCTATTTGAATTTTATAAAACTACGTATATGAAAGCACTTTTAAGAAAATACTTTTATGAAAGAATTTTACAAAAGCACTTTTAAGAAAGTACCCTTACAAAATCACTTTTGTGAAACTACTTTTGTAAAAATGATTTTCATAAAAATATTTTTATAAAAGTTCTTTCATAAAAGTAATTTCATAAAAGCATTTTAAGAAAAATAATTTATTAAAAGTGCTTTCAAAGGTTATATTTTGAAATTTTGAAAGAAAATAAAGAACAAAATAGTCACAAATGCTTATTTAAGTGCTTATTAATGAAAAGTACTACCAAATGCCCAATATAAAATAAGTGTTTATACAAAAATAAATAAATGCTTAAAAAAAATTGAGTGTCAAATGTAAATAGGTACTTATTCGAATAAGCACTTATTTTTAACTTAATCACTACCAAACATTGCCTAAACTCAAAACCAAAATCGATATAATTAACTCATGCTAGCTTGATCTATTAGATGGACCCAATGCATTGACAACTTTAGGCATAAATGCATTTTTATAAGTATGAAATCTTGTTTTTATGTTCCATGTTTCTTTCTCCCCCTCTTTTTTGTCTTTTTAATATAATACTTTTCTGAAGACTACCATGCATTACGGAATGAGAGAGAGAGTATGAACTAACATTTAAGCTCAGTTTGGATAGTACATTACAATTACATACAAAATAAAAGGTTTTGCGCTCTACATATTTATATTTGTATTCCTTCTCGACTAAGCAACACACACGACCTTAGGAAGATAAGTCAAGGACCTCGGAGACTGGCAAGTTCTTCCCGACCCAGGCTGACATAGATTGAATAGTGAGTGGGACTTCTGGGGTACTGAGCTACTGACCTATATGGCATAATGCCGTTATCCGGAACGACACACTTATCGGCTCTGAGCCAAGTGGTGTCACGTCACATACCTGGTCCATGTATCTCTGGTTCGTGTATGATTTGGGAAGTATGGATATGAATCACCGCCAACATGGAAGAAACGTGCTCTGAATATAATTGTCGATAATGCCAACCATGCCTGGGTATCTCGGGCACAAAACATGGACCTTGACGTCTATAAAAGGACTTCACTATTCCACTAGAAGGTATGCACAATAAGTGCAATCAATTCTCTTTCATTTTTCTCAAGCTCTCTGCTATCGAACACTCACTTTGCTAACTTAAACATCAAAGTGCCCAGCCCAGATTTATCCTCCTGAGTACTCTGATGAGTCTGATCTTCCGATCTTCTTGTAGTTCAATGAACTAGCCTCATTAACCTATTCATCTAAACTATCCTCCAATAGAGTCTTGTGATTTTGTGTTACATGAAAACTTAATTTAGTAAAACTGCAAAAGAGAGTGATAATCTCGGCTCGCCAAAGTAGTACAAAGCTCAAGCTCGGTTCAAGCTAGAACCTTGAGTTTGAGATCGGATCGAGTCAAGAACTTGTAAGTTCGAGCTTGATTTGAGAAAAAATATTTTAAAAAATAAAAATTATAATAATTAAGAATTATAATATTTTGATTATATATATTTTTTATAAGTTTATATATATATATATATATATATATATATATATATATATATATATATATATATATATATTTGAGCTTGACTCGTTTATTGATCAAACCTAATAGTTGGATTCAAATTTGATTCAAAATTTGATTGTAATCGAACGGATCCGACCTCGAATAGCTCATGAAGAACTCGGCATTACTGAAATGAGCAACAAACCGAATTTAAAAAGGCTAAATATGGTTATAAAACCCAAAGTATATTTTATTTTATTTTAAAAATCAAGATGATTTCAAATCATTGCTAGGGACTATTCATGTAACGAGTTTTCAATGATTCAGACCTTAAACATTACCAATATCAGAATCAGCAACCACTTTAGATGTTCGTGGAGAAAGTTGCTGGCAAATCAAAAGCAGTGGGTCGGGCACGATACAAAGTCTTAATTGAATGAGATTTCTCTTGTCTAAAGGAGCAATTAAGGAGACTAGTGGTGCAAATAAGGTTCAAGGTCATAGCAGACATTCTAATTTGGTGTATCTTCAATGCTTTTTATATATGGTTGCCCATGGACAAACTTTATATCCATCCCTTCCTCGAGTTCGGCTTACATCTGGTAATGCCCGTTCGAACGGCCTTTACGGCCTTATACCGAAAATATCTCCCTATTCATCTATTTTATTTTATGCAAAGATATTTTTTATGCCAGAAGCTGATCTCCCCTTCCTCACCCACAGCCACAGGCTTGAAAGTAACAAGCAAAACATGGTTTCGAAAACTAGATTAGATTGGATTGGATGATCGGACGGTTGACACAGGAAACAGTCAGATAATCGTTTCTGTTTCACCCTAAAACAGTTTTTGACAGAAATATTTTGAATTTGGTTAGTGATTCGTCGAACTGGGTGGTTGAATTAATCTGTCGACTCAAACAACAAATTTTTGTCATCTTTTATTTTATTTTTTTTAAGTCAAAACGAACCATCCGTTCGAATTGGATGATCAGGCCGTTTAACCTAGGAATCGGTTCCCAAAACGATTCCGTGTCCGATCCAATTTTTTAAAACCTTGCAAAAGCACAACACAACAGCTCTATCACCATGTAATTTGTTTAACATTATTTAGAAGACATGTGATGAAAATGGCAAATCTCCCAACCCATGATAGAAGTGGGCTCATCCTATTTCTCACTCTAGATTTTTTCGAAAAAAAAAAAAAAAAAAGGAGTATTACCGTAATTTACGCTTTGTTTCTACTGTGCAGTTCTCTCTCTTTTTACGCAATTTTCCTTCAAAGCACATTATCAAAATGGCTACCGTGCTACAAGTTGTCAACCGTTGGTTGAGAATCGTTTAGTAGCTGTTGTGTATTGCTCTATTCTGGACGGAAATTTCATCTCAGATCTGGCTGGGAAAAGAAAATTTACGAGAAAGAGCAGGGTACACGTGAGCGGGTTTGATCCCGCATCTTCGTACTCGGAGGGACGCCGCCGAGCGCTGAGTGACGATTTCAGTTATTGGGTGCTAGCGAGTTCGGATCAGCTGACAAAAGCACAATGCTGGATAGAGTTATCTAGCTGCACGTCTAGGATATCTCATATCGGTGACCACCATACAACCGATGTTTCAGATGTGCGGCTGGAAGTATGTGCCCAGTAAAGTGCTATGGTCCGCTTATGCGGACACGCTCCAAAAGCAGTCTAAGCTACGCACGAGATTTCTCTACTCAAAGCCACGTCACGGTGGACACGTGTTGGAAAAAAGCAGACGTCCGACCCGCAGATATTCTGCATAGCGTCAAAGACAAGGACATGTGGGTCCATACGTGTCAAAACCTGTCACCATTACGTAGAAGCTTTTAATTGGATAGCAGGAGAAGAATAATTAATTTGCTTGGCAATCTAGTATTTAGGGATTTGGCCAAGTGTCGAGATCTCTCTCATCAAATAAGACTAAACATAAATCAACAGGGGAAATTAAGTAGGAAATCGAAAAAAAAAAAGCGAATACCAGGAGAAGTCACATAGAACCACATGCGTGTCAGAAAAGAAAGGTCTTCGGTTATCGTGTTGGGAGCTTATAGGGCCACGTTTACTGTAAACAAAAGAGATCTTACACGTGTTGGGCTATCAGGTTGGAGAGAGAAAACTGTTGCTGCGATGGACGGCCGAGATGCGCTCTTGTACGCATTAGAAGAACTACGTCAGACCAACTGTACCTGTCGGAGGCTACCCGTGACGTTGACGGGCAGCTGCCCGTGGTATTATGGCCCAGGGAGAAGGCTCAAGGCTCCCCTCTGTTGTAAGGAAGGCCCCTGTAAAAAGGCAACCTTGGAGGTAGTTTTAACGGGTACTTTGGAGCACGGAGGAGAGATCTCCGATATCTCTATTCTCGCCTCCATTGCACAAAATTGTTGTTCTTCTATTCTTAGAGGGTCAAAGCTAAGCTTTGGAAGAACTGCCTTGTCTGGGGATTTTTTTTTTTAAGTTTCAGCGGGAGGAACTAAGAGAGCTGCTTCTGGCTTCGATTCTTCTGTGATGTTTTAGGGGTTCTTGGTTCTGCTGTTTCAAGGTCAGATTAACATTTGTAATGGCGGAAATATGTTGTGGAGTTGTCAGTAAAAGCGAAACGGCGGCGCCGTGCGAGCCGAGCTCCCGAGCTGCCAGGCGCCGGAGGATGGAGATCCGGCGGTTTAAGTTTGTTGCTGGAGTTTCCATACCACAGGAAAATTGCCGGAAACGGCCGAGATTGGGTGTTTATGGGGCTTTGTCGCCGCGGGATTGCGAAAACGCAGTTGAGAACTGTGGCATGAACGGAGTGCGCGAGAGTTTGGTCGCGTCGGATGACGAGTCAGATACGAATTCTAACTCCAATTCAGAACATTTGTCGGTTCAGGAAATCTCGGGACCGAGTGGACCTCCGGCTCCTGTTTTGGTTGAGCCGTTGGTGCTAGACCAACGTCCGAAGTTCGGTATGACATCTGTCTGCGGCCGTAGAAGGGACATGGAAGATGCGGTTGCAATTCATCCGTCATTTTGCCGGCAAGATGGTCATATTACGGCGGAATTACATTTTTTCGGCGTGTACGACGGCCACGGATGCTCCCATGTAATAATTTGATTCCTTGTTTATTTGTGAACAGATGATCTTCCTTCTTCTCCATCTTTCTATCCGTTCCTTGTCTTTTAGAGATTAGAGCTGACGTTAATGTCGACTCCTGCCTGTTTTCTTAGGTGGCCAAGTCTTGTAAAGATCGGCTGCATGTGCTGGTGAAGGAAGAGTTTGAAAACGGCAAGGCGTCTAGAGAGTGGAAAGAGACGATGGAGCGAAGCTTCTCTCGAATGGACAAGGAGGTGCTAGTAGGGAATGAAGGACTATCGTGTCCGAGTCCGAACTGTCGATGCGAGCTTCAGACGCCGCAGTGCGATGCAGTTGGATCAACGGCTGTTGTTGCCGTAATCACGCCGGAAAAGATTGTAGTCTCCAACTGCGGCGACTCCCGCGCCGTACTATGCCGCAATGGCAAGGCTGTTCCTCTCTCGTCTGATCATAAGGTAAGATTCCTGTGAAATTAAACGTCCATTTCGTTTGATTGAACTGGAAGCACGGTCTCGGAAGAAATAAGAACTCTTTTACGGTTTCTTTCCATTTTTTTTGTTATAGTTTTTCGAGAACCCATCTCCCTTCGGTGCCTTAGATCTGATAATTCGGTCGTTTCAGCCTTTCAGGTTCTCCTACCGGTCCCGGAACATTTTAGATTGTTTTTTAATTTTTTTTAAAACAGTATAAACTCTGAACTAAAGTGTTCTTTCTCGGGTATTTTCCGCTAAAGTTTAAAATAGGAATCGGATGGATGGTCCGTTGGTTTGATTCAAGTTCAACGAACGCGATCATCTTATCTTCTCCGCGAGAGAAAACTGCCCATGTGCCTGTTTCTGTTTGCCTCAGGAACTAGGCTTTAACAAAGGGAATCATCTTGATCTGATGGTCTCCATCCTGATCTGACGGCAGAGGTAGTTACGAGTTACGACGTCGTTTTGGCCGTCCGTTTTCTCTGACAAGAAACCACTGGTACCATGTGTCGTCAACCGTCGGATGGCCTAGGATCCACCGTCTGTCGTCGATTTATTGTCATTCGGTCCTTTGTTCTTTGTAAATTCACGGACTTGCCTCTGGCTAGCGGGGACTAAAATTGTTTTATTTTTCTGTTTTTTTTTTCCTATCTGTGGTACACAGCCGGATCGACCGGATGAACTAATTCGAATACAAGCAGCTGGAGGGCGTGTAATATATTGGGACGGTCCACGAGTCCTTGGAGTTCTAGCCATGTCTAGGGCCATCGGTAAGCCATTTTGAAGATTTCGTAGCGTAGCTCTTTCATGCTTCTCTATTCTGTAAATTGCGACCTTACGATGGTCGATTTGTCTACTGTTTTGTGTGGTATGCAGGGGACAATTACTTGAAGCCTTACGTGATATCGGATCCGGAGGTGACGGTAACGGATCGGACGGATGAAGATGACTGCCTAATACTGGCTAGCGACGGCCTGTGGGACGTGGTGTCGAACGAAACAGCATGCAGCATCGCTCGCATGTGCCTGCGCGGGCAGCCACTGCCGCCTCCGGTGTCTCCGGGGAACGACATGAGTGACGGGGATTCCGGAGAGAGTTCCGACAAGGCGTGTTCCGACGCGTCGATGTTGCTCACCAAGCTGGCCCTGGCTAGGCATACTACGGACAATGTGAGCGTGGTCGTAATTAATCTGAGGCGCGACACGTAGCAGTAATACGTAACTTTGGGAATGTGATTATTTTTTGTTTCTTTGGGTGGGCTTTTCTTTTTTCTTTTTATCGTTTTACCGTTTTCCTGTTTAAATTTTACTAGTGTTTTTTTCCCTCTCCCTTTTTTTTTTTTTTGGGGGGGGGGGGGGGGGGGGGTGGTGGTGTTTCCCCTCGAGTTGAACCTTTTTCAAGGGGGGATTAATTGCTGGGTTGATGAGAAAAAGGGAAGAGGCTGTTTGGAGGAACAGAAGGGTAAAAGAAAAGATACCGAAAAACAGTAGTGGCTAGTAGGTGATAATTTGATGGTCAAATTCATGTGTGTTGTGATTCCAGCTCTTCTCGCTGGTTCTTTAAAAGGTCTTTGTTTTACAGCAAGTAAATAAATATAATTTTTACTCCAGTATCGTACTTTCATGTATGCTTGACATCAAACGGCGAATGACTCCATGATCGATCAAACTAAAAAACAGACGTCGTGAACTATGAATCTATTCTATACGCATAGTGGGGATGGCAATTTAAAGAGGGGTGCGACTCGGTTGGCCGGAGTTATCATTTTACACTGCTTACGGTTTGGGCCTTCCCACCACGCTTATTCAAAATTTTCATAAAATCACTGGCCTAAGCCCACAAATTTTGACAAAAGCTGAAAGTGTCCTTAATAACTCCCCTATTTTAGGCCCGGTAAGTTATTTATCTAGAAAAATAAGATAACGACTTTTTTAGTTATAAAAGGTTATTATAGGAATAATAATGTTTCTTTAAAATGTTGACAATTTTCTCCAGATAAAACAAGCTAAACGAATTCTCCTTTAAAATTTCAATATGAACCAATCAAAAGTTAAGGATGGCTAATGAAACATTCAGTGGACTAGTTGATTCCATTCCTTTTTGACTTACATATTATTGTTGTAAATTTGTAATGATATGCAAATTTGTAATAATATATGATCCTTTTCAAGCTGTATATTGTTTAAGGTATATATGAATTTGTGTATTGTGTTAAACTTAAAAGTATTTTGTATTTTATGTAAAAAAAATTAGTTTTAATGTTCGTTTATGTTATTTTTTATATTAATTACATATAATAAAAAATTTAGATATTAATTTTGGACTGACCTGCCAACTCATTCATCCTCAAATGCGGGATAATAAGGTTAGGGAGGATTTTGCGCTGTAGGCATGTAGGCATTGGGGACAGCAAGCATTGAAAGGTTTTTGGAGATAGAGGGTTTAGAATTTACAAAACACTCTTTAAGTTGTCATCGCTACATGAAGTTTTATCAAGGGAAAATTCTCGATTAATATTCTGTATTTTGGGTATAGTGTCATTTTAGTCTTTGAACTTTAAAATGCGATAATTCAAAACCTGAACTTTAGAAACGTGATAATCTAATACCTGTGGTTAATTAGCTATTAATTTTAAGTGACATTTTAAAAAGATATAAATGCCTTTCGAATATTATCTAATTTTCTTTATCAATTATACATTGACTAAAAAAATTTAATAGTCTCAAATGCTTGTTTCTTCTATTCAATAAAGTTGGGGTCACCAAAATGCCCACCAAAGTTCAAAGTATTAACACAGGTCGATATGCCGGTAGGGCGTATCAGCCTAAATCGGTATTTTTTTATGTTATATTTATTTATTTTTAAAGTCGGTTTAAGTCCTGGCTACCCTTTGAACCATGGCCTGACCTGATACAACCCCTGTAAGGGTGTATGGGAAGCCATCGGCACGATACGTATCGGCCAATATGTATCGATACTTTGAACTTTGATGCCCACTCAAACACAACCCTAACTTTCTCAAATGGAAGAAGCAATGATTTAGGACTTTTATACGTATCAATACTTTGAACCTTGATGCCCACTCAAACGCAACCCTAACTTTCTTAAATTTAAGAATTTTAATTTTTTGTCAATATTTAAATAGTTGATAAAGAAAATTAAATGATACTCCAATGATATGTCAATTAACAGTAAGTCAACTGCTGATTAAAAGCAAATACTGAATTGTCGTATTTTAAAATTTAAGGACCAAAGTGACTTTTTCCCTTTTATTAATTGCCACCTAGCCTATAATTAGGACCCCAAACGGGATTTTCTACAATGCTTCACTGACCCCAAGTAAAACAACAATGCTAACTGATGGTAGCTTTAATTGGTTGGATCTGACACATTGTAGCATAGATCTGTGATCAAATCCCACAGCCAGGAGGGTTGGGTAAGGAGAAGCGGTTATGTAGGCAGAAGAAATAAAAATAGTAATAGTAAAACAAATAACTATCCAATTGGATTATCCAACGGTGGATCTTGATGTTCGAAACATGATGGACAGGACAAAAGGCAATTTATGGAGATCACATCTGCGCCCCACAGAGGGCACCTCACATACATATCTCGGCGTACATTGAAAATATATTTCAAAGTTGTCAGTGGCAAATGTTTCTAATACACCATCGGGGTATGCTGTGAGGCGTTTGTAGGGGGTAGATGTAAATTCCAATTTATGGCTTATGGAGTTTGTGTTGTGAATTACGGTTACCTACTTCCCTGTTAGGCATCTTCATTTTATAGCTTCTAACCACCTTTGTTCTGGTAACAAGTAAATATCCCTCAAGCTCAACAATATGCATTACCACATCTTGTCTCTACCATTTGTCCTCATTTCTTTATCAAGTCATTTGCCACGTGGTGCAACTGTGCTAAGAGAGAGGTACATGTGGGCCCCTTAGGGCGAGGGGGTGAAGCAATCACAATCAGGTTGCCCTTGCTTATTCCCAAGCAAAGAAGGCAAATCCAAATAAGTAGGAAGATGACCCTTGAATTTGTTTTTCTTCTATTTTTTAAATTGTGGAATTAAGGTGTAGTTTCCATCCATTGTTTTCTTCTTTCCGAATTCATCCATTCATGATATGTGTGGAGGAAAAAAGCGAGCACCCACAGAGCCACTGAGAGTCACACCAAGGACCCAACCCAAGTGCGGGTGTCGCATCAGAGATCTAGAATGGGGTCTATATGTTTGATTCAGCAATATAATGTGATCCCCACCATATTTTTCTTGCTTGCTCCTTCCTGGTTTGGACACAATTCTTTTAACACAGAGAAAAAGCAAAGCAATTACTTGGTTTATTCTCCACCACCCAATAAAATGGAATGCATATTGTTTGTTATTCTTTTAATGATCGATCTAATAAAAAGAAAAAAAAAATGGAAAACAAAAACAGTAATAACAGTAATAATAATAAGAAATAGAAGAAAGTAGAGACGATTTTGAATGGGGTTTGCAGCTTTAGTGGCTATGCTTTTGTTTTTAAGGAAATGAAGGGGATTGCCTTGATGATCAGATTGTTCTTCAGGCTACAGACAGCTTGATAACCAGGAATTAATTAAGAAGATGATCTGAGAATTTGATCTTCTTAGTTAGAAGGTGGTGTTCTTCACTTGCAACTACTTGCTACGATCGATCATATACTTATCTAGGGATCCAGGGGCTTATTTCAATATTAATTATCACTTGTCTAAGGATTTATGTTCCCATTCCCAATCCCAGCTTTGGGTTATGGAATTTGGGGATTGGAGAACCAAAGGTTCCAGGATTAGCACCAACTTATTACAACTGCAACTTTTAATAATATTCGTTTGAACTATGTGGATGATTTGAGTTAATCTTCCTTTTCATGGACAGATTCAATGAAAAGATGCTTTCATGTATCAATGGATCAATGAGTATTTTATTCTATATTATATTTCTTGAGAATAAATAATCAAAAGTAGAATTGTGTGTGTGTATATATTCAAATGAGAAATTGATTTTCAAGGTTCTCCAAACAAAATACAACCATTCAAAGTACTATAGCACGGTTAGCAGTAGATCTCTAGCAACAGCATCTAATTTGAACTTAATTTGAGGGAGATGGTAACAAACAAGGGTCATGAAATAGAGACAGTTAAGATGGGCTCAATTCACACTTATTGAAGCCATGTGAAAAAACAAAAATAGAGATAGAGATAAAAAAACAAAAAACAAAAATAGTCACTTATTGAAGCCATGTGAATAGGATGTTTCATGAGTCATGACTATGATGGTTTTACGTCACTTAGATGATGTAAGGATTTCCATGATTTGGTATCATTGTACAATTGAACCTTCAATTTGTGGGATAATGTGAGTTTTTGTTGAATTAAGATATGCATATTGTTTCAGCATTTTTAATCAAACCAATAAGGCTTGTTGGGTTTAGCAGCGCACTATAATTCTATTTGGTTAATTATTGTAACTCCTTCACAACACTTGGTCCCAGTTTCCTCAGCAACTCTAAATTTCCAAGTATCAGATTGAGAAAGAAAATGATGAAAAGTATTGACTAATTCTCCATAAATACAAGAAAGAATTTCTTTGCAGCTTCACCAAAGCTGACATGAAGAGGTCCCTTTGCCAGCGGAACGATTCAAGTTTGTTTTCTAAACGAGAACATCACATTAGCCATAATGTGGGGTATCCTTATCAGCTGCAGACCAATCAAATATGACTACATCACCTATGTCTTTACAAAAGAAAAAAATGGTCCAAGTACAAAACTTTTCAGAGATAAAGGAGGAGTGATCCCATCACTAACCGTGAATGTGAATCAGACCATTTCCTCTTTTTCTAATAACGGCAAAAGTTTTTTCCACTTAATGATAGAACAGGAAGGTTGATTAATTTAACTTTAAACAGAAGCAGCAATACCTGAAGAAGGTGCCTTGTGTTGCAGCCTTCAGTTGTCATAGCGTCAAAATTTGAAGAAACAACCAACAAAACTACAAACTTGTTTTATTCTAACAAAGGTAATATAGAATAACTTTTTTTGGGTTCTACAAGAACCAAACATCTGCTTCTCAGTTGATTCATGGAGGCTAGCCGTTACTTTGTTGCTTTTTGTTTTGGCACAAAATCTGAACAAGGATGTGTAATCTCAAAATGCCAAATCAAAAGAAAAGAGTTCATGAAAAGAAATCCAAGTTGCAATATCAATCTGGGCAAGGATTTTCCTTTTTAATATTTCTGCAGGTAAAAATTAACCTACCAAAGTTACCTTTCCATTTTTTAAGTGTAGCATATATACTGAGATCATAGAGTTGATTAATCTCATTAGATTGCAAGAAAGGAGACAAAACAATATACCTTACAATGGAATCCCTTCAACATTACAATTTAGGAGTTACGTGAAGGTGACGCTCATACTTTTTAGTTTTTAACGTTATAATGGACAGGGCAACTTCATCGTTCAATCTTTATGTTCTTTATTTTCTGGATCTTAAAGGTAGTGATGATACACAATCTAATCGCTCTTTCGTGTCTTCTGATTAAATTCGAACAGGGGTCCGACCTAACAGGGCTGAACTGTATTGCAGAGCTGTTATCTTAGTGTCCGAGCTGAAAGCGAGCTGCAAGGAAAGATGGATGAGAGTGCTCGGATAGGTTTTATTCAGGAGAACACTCCGATGCTTCAATCAGAAACATAGTATAGGAATCTCTTGAGAGTGTAAGAGAGCTAGAGTATATTAGTGTGCATACCTTTCTAGGTGGATTTGAGGTCCTTTTATAGCTTATCTAGGGTTTAGGTGCCTTGGGCAACGTCTCTCAGCCTTCGGTGAAGCTGTTTCCACAATATAAGGTGCATTACTGTATCAGTTGCTAGATTCGCATGGCGGTTACAGGTCTCTCACGGGACTTGCCGTGTGCGGTTCGGCGAGCTGCTCCCATGGTCGCAATAACAGTGCCCTCGAGGGGGAGGCACATGAAACGGTTTGGATGAGCTCGCATTGTCGTTTGCTTCAAGCTCACCCTAGTTCGGCCGCCTTCGTGATAATTTGTGCGAGGTGGTCTAGGTTAACCTATTAAGCTGGCCTGTTGACTTGGCGTTGTATTGCCGATAGTGTGCACATGTTGCTATTTGTATGGGGGGGACCAAAATGCCCCTCATATTACTTATTACAATTAAGCGTTTTGCCTTTCTTTTAATTGTAATTTACATCAAAATAAATTGGAAGCGAGGAAAAGAAGGCTTTGGCTGTAAAATGGGTGCTGGAAATGATAGCCGAAAGGTGAAATATTTCAGCCAAAAAAAGTTAAACGTTCATTTATGCGTAAAGAAGCAAATAAACCTAGCTTAAAGATCAAATCCTTTGACTTTAGGCACTAGGAGCACGATTAAAGATGAAGACTTTTAGGCTAGGGAAAGGAAGGGACAAACAGTGATAGTGCACCGACTTGAGGTCCTACCTACCTGTTCGTAGTTTTTGAACTGGTCTGCTTATGTGGTGTTGATGTGTCACCTAACTGTTCTGTGATTTCACATGTCATTATGTCATTGGAGGATCAAATTACACCTCATCAATTGCCCTCACTCCGGGGTGATTTGGTCTGTTCTCCATCCTCGTTTGTAGTTCGACCAATGGTTCGGAATTGGATTGGTTTGGTTGGTCTGGCCTACACATAAGGTAGCGTATCGGGGACGCGCGATCCCACCATTAGGTCACGTGAACGTCAAAAATGCGCTAAACTGATTTCGCCTCAAAATAAGAATCATCGCACCCTTAAGAATCTTTGGATCCAACTTATCTTAGTCGTCCATAGTTCGCTTAATCCGTCTATAAATAGGACCCTCAGGGGCCCATTTCTCTCGTCCCTGTCTTTGGAGCTCTGGTGAGATCGTTGAGCTTAGCGTTATCAGAGTGATCGCTATTATCGGTGAGGTTGGTCTATTCATCACAGGTGAGTTGTTTCTCTTAGCTCTGTTTCATTCACAATGTCTGGTAGTGAGTCTAGGGAAGAGGGGGGTCCATCCTGCCAAGTTGAGGAAGGGACCTCGGGCTCAAGACCGACGATGTTCTCATAAAACAGCCTCATCTTCACAGGGATAAAGCATCAGACCAGTTCGGTCCCTCTGAGCTCTCTGCCAATAACGTCTATAAGCTCACAACTCGGTATAGGATTTCGAATCAGTTCGGATATTCTCTTCCTCTTGAGGGGTACCCGTGGGAGCACGAGGATGACAAGATCGCTGTCTTTAAGGAGGCCCTAAAAGTGGGTTTTTGGTTCCCCCTTCATCCGTTTATTCCCAAGGTACTAAACTATTACAACATTAGTTTAGATCCACTTCATCCCAACTCCATTAGGACCCTGGTCAGCAACTTATCGTTTTGTTACCACATCGGCTTCCCCCTAGATGTTAAGACCTTCGCCAACTTGTGCCATATAAAGAAAAACCCCTCCAACACTCTTGGGATGTATAGTTATTATCTGCCCCACCAATGTGGGTGTAAGTTGTTGAACAACTTCCCCTCCAAAGTATTGGCTTGGAAGATGAAGTATTTCTTCCTTTACCTAAGTAGCAGAAGGTCGTTTTTGACGACCTGGAGAGAGGGAGTGAAGGACTCCAGGGAGGAAACTCTAAGTGAGTGAATGCACTCAAGAGTGTAGGTTCTAGTGGACTGGAAGTCTATGCTGAGTGAGTACTTGGTTGGAGAAGCTGGTCTAGGCTGGGTTGAATCCTCCAAGTAGGTCATCATCTCAGGCTTATGCATTTTCTTTTTATTCTTTACATTCTTTCCTTTTTATAGTTCAGTTCACCCTTGAATTTCTTGTGCTGAAGACATGTCACGCATGCCAACTTCCAAACTATTCCAAGCCAAGAAGAGGAAGAAGATGAAGGAGGCTCACCAAGGGGCACCTTAGATCGCTACTCTAGAGACTGTCATGTGAATTGTTAAGACTATGCTAGTAGTCGATCTAGTCGATGGAGACCATCTAGAAAGGACCTCACTAGAGCTCGAGGTTGCCCATAAATCCGAGGATCCCCTTCCAACACCTAAGACCGAGGCCACTGGTGGCTCGATCGCCGAAACCAATCCCGAGGAGAGGCGCATCATCATGGACTTTTGGATCATCGTGGTGAAGAGCAAGGAGGTTGCCTTTCCTGAAGAGGTCACGAAGCTTCGCAAGTCACATCCCAGTGATCTCAAGAGAAAGCTTATGCGTTGCCTCATGGTGGTATATTCCCGACCTTCCCATTGTTTTCATTTCAACCTCCATTCTGAACTTATTTCCCTTTATCTCTTTTGTAGGCGAACACTTTGGTGCATTCTTTGTTGGGGTAGGTTGAGGGTGGTTTGGCAAGGGCCCGAGATGCCGAGGAGGAAGTTCTATTGAATTCCTATCTCGGCAAACCAGTTCTAGATCTTAATGTCTTTGAACTGCATCCCATGGTCCAAAATCAGTACCTTGGAGAGTCCAAATCTACAGACAATGCTCTTTCAAAAAAAGTTCTACACATTCCGAGTTATTATGGATACCAATGGCTTGGTTTCCACCAACTTCGTAAAGTAGTCAACCGTGATGACCATGAATTTTCTCTGCCCGGTCACAGGTGAAAAGGGATCGAGGATATCTATTCCCTATTGTGCAAATGGCCACAAGCTGGTAAGGTACCTCAAGTCGGCAACGGGCTGGTGTGGTATGTTGGTATGTCGTTGGCACTTGTCGCACTTCTGAACTAATTCCAATGTATTTGCCTTCATCATGGGCCAATAATAGCCTTGTTGTAGCGCCTTCTAGGCGAGCGCCCTACCCCTTAGGTGTCCTCCGTAGAGACCTTCATGGATCTTGCGTAGCACCATACTCGCTTCAATTGGGCGCAAGCAATGCAGGTAGGGGAACGTGAATGACTTGTGATACAGTTGCTCGCTTATGATTACATAGCGAGCTGACTACCTCTCCACCCTTCGAGTTGCATTACACTTTGCAGATAGGGCCCCAAGGCACAGATAGTTAACTAGGAGCAGAATACATGTCCCAAATTGAACAGGTTGTCCATCTCATCGAACACCTGAAGGACGAGCTTGTAGTGGAGTGGGGTCTTAATGCAGACCTGATGAGGGAGGTTAAGAAGCTAATTGAGGAGCTCGGGCACAAGGACCAAAAGTTACAAGAGAAGGAGGCTAAGCTCATCGAGCAATAGTCTAAGTTTCTCCACGACGCCTATGTTGCCAAGGACCATGAAGTTGAAGAGTTCAAGACTTCACCCGACTTCTTTAAGGAAAGGGAAGAGTTTGGGTCTGGTGCCTTCCGTTAGGGATTCAAGCTTTGCCGGATGCTAGTGGCATCAGTGTGCTCGGAGTTCGATCTCAGAAAGTTAAAGTCCATGGCATGCACCAATGAGGTCGATGTGGTCGGAGGTGGTGCGGACGGCAGAACTGATGCCGATGTGGAATGTGTGGGTGTAGACGAGCCCCGAAATGTCTAACTTTTGCCTCTTTTCTTGGACCCCCCATGTATGTATGTTGTATGTCGAGCCTCTAAGCTCGACTTCCTTTTTTTTTTTAGTAGTGATGTACTTTTTCTTTCTTCTATCCAATGGAATCGGCTTTTTGCATATACTGTGCCCCTATTTCTTGCCTTATACTTTTAATTACTAGAAAATAGGCTAATTGTCGAAACAACATCCAATATTGTCGAGTGACAAGATGAATGAGTTTCCTAGGTGCCAAAGCGACTAGACTCATAATTTCGGCTAAGTCAAAATGATGCCAAGTTGTCGAACTGTCAACGTATTCCAAAGTCGGCGTAGGGGGCCTTAGAGCTAAAAGCGGTTTGGTTTCCCCTTGTGTACAACTTTGCCAAAGTGCTCATAGCGTAGATTAGCTAGACCAGGTCTCCAGGGCAGGTAGTCTCATTTTTACACTTGGTGAAATTATGTTGTCTTAGTGGACACGGATCGAAGCTTCCGAACTCTTCATAAATATTACGTCCTAAAGTTGTCGACATTCAACACACGGGCAACCTGCCTCCCCTCCAATGTTTTGAGCTCGTGCGTACTCTCACCGATCACCTTGAGAACTCTGTAGGGGCTTTCCCAGTTCAGACCTAGCTTTCCCACACCGGGCTCAGGTACCATAACCTTCATAAGTGTTATCTTTCCCACACCGGGCTACTTGCCGCAACTCGTCCTTATTACCCTCTTCATCATATGTCTCTGACCACAACGTAACCACCTCGATCTCGGTTGGAATGATAGCCTTTACCCTATATGCTAGGTTGAAAGGAGTCTCCCCGGTCGCCATCTTGATAGTAGTTCAGTAGACCCAAAGGACACCGAATAGCTCATCCTTCCACAAACCCTTAGCTCGGGAGAGCTGAGCTTGGAGTATGTGGAGTATCGCCCTGTTTGTCACTTTGGCCTGATTGTTTGCCTGTGGATGGGCCACCGAAGTGAAGTACTATTAGATTCCCATCTCCGCAAACCAGTTCTAGATCTTAATGTCTTTGAGCTGCATTCCATGGTCCAAAATCAATACCTTGGAGAGTCCAAATCTACTGACAATGCTCTTCCAAAAAAATTTCTACACATTTCGAGCTGTTATGGATACCAGCGGCTTGGTTTCCACCCACTTCGTAAAGTAGTCAACCACGACGACCATGAATTTTCTTTGCCCGGTCACAGGTGGAAAGGGATCGAGGATATCTATTCCCCATTGTGCAAATGGCCACAAGCTGGTAAGGTACCTCAAGTCGGCAACGGGCTGGTGTGGTATGTTGGCATGTCGTTGGCACTTGTCGCACTTCTGAACTAATTCCAATGCATTTGTCTTCATCACGGGCCAGTAGTAGCCATGTTGTAGTGCCTTCTAGGCGAGCGCCCTACCCCCTAGGAGTCCTCCGTAGAGACCTTCGTGGATCTCGCGTAGCACCATACTCACTTTAGTTGGGCGCAAGCAATGCAGGTAGGGTAGCGTGAATGACTTGTGATACAATTGCTCGCTTATGATTACATAGCGAGCTGACTACCTCTCCACCCTTCGAACTGCATTACACTTTGCAGGTAGGGCCCCATGGTGCAGATTGTCAACTAGCAGATCCATCTAGCTCGACTCTACAGCCAAAACAGGAGCAACCACTTCTACCACTCTTTCTATGATAGGTCGTGGCAGGTCTTCATTGTAGACCATTCTCTTCATAGTGTCTATCTCACCAGCCAGCTTTGAGAGCGCATTGGCTTCGGTGTTCTCGGACCTCGGCACTTGCTAGATGTACCAAGAGTGGAAGTCAGGCAAGAGCTCCCTAACCTTGGATAGGTAGGCCAACATGGCAGGCTTTCGGGCCTCATACTACCCATTCACTTGGTTCACCACTAGCTGTGAGTCGTTGCACACCTCCAGATGTTTCGCGCCAACCTCCTTTACTAGCAATAGCCCCATTATCAGCGCCTTGTACTCGAATTCATTGTTTGACACTCGGAATGTGAACCAGAGAGTGCACTCCAACTTAACCTTGCTAGGTCCATAGAGTATCAGTCCTGCTCTGCTCCCACACTGGTTGGACGAGCCATCCACATAGAGGATCCAGGGCTCCTCATCCCAAGTCGTGATAGGTGCCGCATTGGTTGATGCCTCTGAGGTGGTCACGAGCTTGGCAACTTCACGGGTCGACATGTTAAACGTGCACTCGACGACGAAGTCATGCAAGACCTACGCCTTGATCGTTGGGCATGGCACAAACTGGATGTCATATTCATTGAGATCGATCACCCATTTTGTTAGCCTTCCTGAGACCTCAGGCTTCTGAAAAACATGCCTCAAAGGTTGATCAGTTAAGACTAGGGGTGAGCAAAAAAATTGAACCAAAAAATTGGTTATTATATTTATTTATATAATATATTATATATTATATTTTTTATTTTTTATTTTTCAAAAAGGTTCGTCAGTCTGAGAGGCTTTCAATTTTAGCCTCTCTTTGAACCAAAATATATAATATATTATATATTGTTCAAGGAGGTCGCATATCTAGGATGGCCTAAATTTTATCTAGATTGGCCTCGATGATTCATCGATTTATTATGTACCCGAGAAACCTTTCCGACGTGACACTGGAGATGTAATTATTTGAATTAAGATTTAGATTAAATTTTCTAATAATGTTGAAGGCATAGGTCAGGTCGGCAATTGGAGTTTCATGGGATTTTCTCTTTGCGACTATGTCATGTACGTACACATCGACTTTGTCACCAATCAAAGGGGCAAAAATTTTATTCACAAGGCGCTTATAGGTCGCCCCAGTGCTCATTAGGCCGAAGGCATGACCGTGTAACAATAAAGGTTGTTCACAGTCGCAAAGGTTGTTTTCACTTGGTCGGTAGGATCAATTTGGATCTAGTTATAATCGGAGTATGTGTTCATGAAGCTCAATAACTCAAACCATGAGGTTGCATCTACTAGGCGATTTATCCTACGGAGTGGAAAACTATCCTTTGGGCAGGCTTTATTGAGTTTAGTATAGTCGACACACATGCACCACTTCTCGTTGACCTTCTTCACGAGAACTGGGTTGGCAATCCAGCTCGGATATTCGACATCCCTCACAAAGTTTGTCGCGAGGAGATTTCCAACCTCCTAGTCTATTACTCTCCACCTCTCCTGGGCGAATTCCTTTTCCTCTGTTTTACTGGTTTGACTAAAGGGTTTACATTCAGTCCGTGGATTATCACAGAGGGGTGTTTGCTAGGCATGTCGGCAGCCGACCAGACAAAAACATCCAGATTATTAATCAAAAAGATTACCAGGACTATGTCTTCCATCGGGTGAGCACTTTTCTTGTTGTTTTCCGGGGTAGCTCAAGGTCGATACCGACCTACTTCCCTTTATGCTTCAATGTTGCAATGTAGCACTTCTACAATTCAAGTTGGTCGCCATGCATTACTTCTATCCCATGGTCAGTGAGGAACTTCATGGAGGGGTATGGTGACATCATTGCCAACACCGCTAAGGGCATGAAGTATTGGAGGCCTATAATGGCGTTGTATGGTGACATCATTGCCAACACCACTAAGGGCATGAAGTATTGGAGGCCTATAATGGCGTTGTATGGTGACATCATTGCCAACACCAGAAAGTCATGCCGGAACCTCATCCTGTTCGGCGTGGTTCTTGTTGTCACGAACAAGTTGATCTGTCCTTGAGCAAGGGTCGCTCCACCATCATAACCTACCAAGGGGGCATCGGCTCAGGTCAGGTCTTCCCTCCATAATCCCATTTGCTCGAAAGCTCCAAGGAACAGGACGTCTGTCGAGCTATTAGAATCGATGAGTACCCTTTTTACCTCATAGTCGTGGATCATGAGCTTGACTATGAGGGTGTCATTATGAGGGTAACAAATCTCGTGCATATAGTCTTCGTTGAAGTAGACAACCTCTTCTACTCTTCAACGTTTTGGAGGGCTCTCCTCCTCACAGTCCAGCCCATGAGCTAAGGCTCGACTAGCGGGGGCAACGGAACCTATTGCCTCCAACTCTCCAGTGATCATGTTAGTCATGTTGTGAGCTGGCGGGTTATTATATTGCTGCGTTTGCAGGTCAATATCATGGTTGCACTACATCGGCTCTTGGAGACACTAGCTATCTACTCCTACAAGAGCCATAAAGAGGCTTAACCTATTGAGGCAGCTCCACTATCTGTAGGTCATCAACTCCACTATTACTGGTTAAGGATGCCATTACTTGAGGCTCAAAGAATGGGTGAGAACTTAGTTTTTGTCTAGCATGTTCCCACAAATGGCACCAATTGAGAGTGCACAATCCGGTAGCTCCTTGCTGGAGGACAGCTCAGATGCCAGACTATGTAGGTCACTTGGTTGAGCTGCAAAGGAAGAGCGAAGATTAGAGTACCAGGGCTACTTTTACCCAATGTGGGCACTCTAATGCTTAAGTTAGTGAGTTGGAGTTTTTGAGAGGTAAAAAGCAAGAGAGAGAGAGAGAGAGAGCTGCCATGAGCCTCACAAAATGTGTGAGATCTCCAATCTGTCTAGTTCGGAGGTGGTTCCATGCTAGAGGTAGGGTTGTTCACAAACAATGCCAAATCGATCCAACCCAATTTGTTCGGTTTTTCTTCACCACCGGTCGGTTTCAGGTTGTGAAGAGGGATAAACCAATAATTCATGTGTGAAAACCGAACCGAACTGAGTTATTTAGTTTCTGATTTCCTAGTCTTTCCCTAACTAGGTAATCCCTATCCTAGTTTCTTTTTTCTAGTTACTTAGTTATTTTTAACATTAAAGAACAATAAAACATTAGTTAAATGGGAATTACTTTTGTCTTTAGGACTGTTTTCCTTTTTTGAGTCGGAAATTTTACACCAAATTTAGGGTTGTTCACAAACAATTCCAAACCAACCAAACCGACCCTTCATGTTTGGGTCAAATTTGCTTAATGGCAGGTCAGTTTCGGTTTGCTCTTTAAGTAACCCGACCAAGTCGGATCGGTTGAAAAAAATATATTAAACTAACCCAACCTGACCCATGAACAGCCCTACCTAGAGGTGGTCTACATTTAAGCAGGTAATGTCTATCTAATCTCGTTCGAAACGGGTGGGGTGATAACCAAATCTTCCATCTTGGCATCGTGATCCCGGGGAATTCAAAGACAATTGACCACTTAAGGGGGAGGTTGCTCGGCACGCCAGGCAAGTCGCTAACCGGGGCCAGGGTAGTTCAATGGAAGTAGGTCGCTTCTTACACCAACCTGAGGTCCTACCTAGGTGTTTGTATTTCACCCTACCGGGGTGGTGCCGAGGTCATTGATGCAGTTGCGAAGTGTCCCAAGTGGTTTACTTACATAGTGCCGAGGTATGACCCAATTGTTCTGTGATGACATGTGTCATGATGTGATTGGAGGAGCAAATTACCCCTCATCAAACACAAAAACTATATAAGATTTATAAAGATTTCCCTACTTTTCCCTGCATTTTCCTTCAAACCAAACATAGCATTAGTGCTCGCGTTGCATGGACATAATTTTGTCAAGAATTAAAATATGGATATGATATGCATTATCAGAATCAAAATATCAATACGATAACAAAATTTAAGAATTAATACACCCAGTATCATGTCATGTCTATATCCAAGGTCATAGAAAATTGTGAATACACCAAAATAAAGACAAAATGTTGGGACTTGGGGTATTTACTTTATTTCTTCTTCTCCAAACAAAAAATGTTTACGATAGAATACATCTCTCTCATGCAATGATGTCAAAATAAAAAAGTAAGAATAATGATCTATGAATTCACAAAGATTCCAACTTTCGGTATCTTGCATAACTTGCATATCGATATTTTGATGATCTTGCAATGTACAAGCACCCATTAATTATTTTTTGTGTCTGTTATGTTATAGGGATGATATTTGAAGGCCTGAAGTAGGAGCTACAGTTACAGAAATTGAGATAGTTATGTGTCCTGATTATGTTGAATGATTTGTAGATTTATTTCCTAGCTGAAACCGTTGATTCGGCACAATTTTGATAAGCCCAAAATGGATAAAACGTGGTAAATGAAGAAATGAAATTGATAATATCTGTTAGGACTCTTCTAACTCAAGTTACGCTGAGCTGGGGAACGATGCAATTGCGTTGAAGCAAGAGAGCCCAGTCAGAAGAATTCATGGAACTAGAAGTTGATAAATCCCTTCCTATTGTCCGTGTCCGAGTCTCGACGCAAAAGAAGGAAAAAAAAAAAAACCTCCAGTATTCATGTTCATTGATTTAAGCCCTCCTAAATTTTGATGAATGTATACAAATTTTCCCCTTGAAGGAAACAAACTATTTGACTTAAATGGACATATAAGAAGAATCAAAGAAATAGCAAAGGCAGAAACTTATAGATATTCAATTTCTGTTTCATGAAAAGATGTCTTGAATTGATGTAGGATTAATAAATAAAATACCTTAAATAATCAAACGATTGATGGAGTATTTGCTCAATGTGGACTAGCATGTACAAACAATCAACACCTCTTTTTAATTGTTATTATTATTATTTATTATTTTCCTATAAAATAAAATTTGCTTTGACTTATCTCTTTTAAACTCGGTTCACTAAAGTAGTTGCTGGTTGAGAAAATGTCTCAACAACCAGGGACAAGTGTCTCATCCTAGTGGAGGCTAATCCCAACTGATGAAGGATGATTTGGCACGACCTAGCAAAAAGGGGACACGTAGGCGCGATCTGATCGAAGGATGACAACTCATCCAAGCAAGCCCAGTTCGCAACATTCACAATTCGGGTATTCTGCCACCTCGGCCCAAAATCCGCCTCGGTGTAGAGGCACCTCGACACCCAATCCAGTTCAGGACTAAAGAATCGAAGTTCCAGCTCGGAGCTAATGAGTCGAAGCACCGCATAACTGACTCCAAAGGCCTCCCCAACAGATCCCGGAACTCTTGAGGTCACAATGAGCCAATGGATCCCGAATTTCCCGAGATCACGATAATACTCATCCTAGTTCCGCCTGAATCGGAGATAGACGATAAACCTTATCAACGTACTACTCTCCTTCAAGAACAGAACCAACCTTATCTCCACAGCCCGGAGATCCCGAAGCTCTTTCGTAAGGCCCACGACTATTCCAGTATATAAAGACTTGAAATCTCAAGGCAAATGTACGTGTGATTATTCTACTCACTAGCACTCAAGCTCTCAAGCATTCAGCTCGCATTCACAGCATAAGTACTGACTTAAGCATTGGAACGACCTCACCGGGTTAGCTATCCCAGGTTCTCTGATACATCATTTTGCAGATCGATCCAGCTCGCTGCCCATTGGGAGTTCGAATTTCCCTCCAGCTAGGAGTAGCTAGATTTCACACCATCAATTGGTGTCGTCTGTCGTCTGTGGGAAACGATCGAAAGGTCATCCCTATCTCTTTGCAATTTCAAACCTAATCTCAACCTCAATGGCATCCTCCAGCTACACCGAAAAAAGTGTCGAGATGAACGTCGCCTGGGGGCAAGCCCAACAACCAACCTTCCCCCAAGCTCCTATAGTGTGCATCGGCCAACTCACTGTTCCGCTCACAGCGTCTGGAGTCTCATCACTGTCCGCACCACTGAGCACCACACAAGTGAGTGTCCCACTTCCCCCAGTGGTAGGCGCAACTTTCTCTGAGCCATTTGTGGTTCCCCCCAAAATCGGGCAATTCTCAGTTTCATGACATCGTTCAGTACGTCCGGGCTATTCAGATCCAGATGCAGCAGTTCCAGCAGTACCAACAGTACTATTTGTACCAGCAGTATCAACACCGGTTCACTCCACTACATCCAAACCAGCAACCGGTTCCACCTTGGCACCCAGGGCCCCATCAGGGTCAAAACCCAAATCGGCTTGGAACTAACCAAAACATCAACCAATCTCCCCATCAGGGCGAAGAGACCTCACAAGTACTGACTCCTCTTGGGAGTCGGGTCTTGCCCCGTGGGAGGAAAGACGGTCAGCACACTCCTCCAGTCTCGTAAGTAAATCTCAGAAACAGGTCAGGGGATAGTCAGCCCAATCCGCCTCGGTACTCACAGCAAGAAAATGATGGCTCACGAGCAAATAACCAGTTTGGAGTTCGAGGTGCGAACTCGAGACAAGGCCCCCCCGTCCCTCGTGATAGTCATCCCAGACTGAAGTCAGCAACACCAACGCCCAACCAATGAAAAAGCAGCAGCGAAGACGTCACAAAACAAGCTGCCCCTTAGTCAGGAACAGCCTACCAGCGAAGCCAGGCCAGCGAGAAGAGCAAACCAAAGGAAAGGAAGAAGCGAGCTCGGTGGCTAGAGAGATACATATGCTCAAATGTATTATATATTAAAGCAAAAAAAAAAAGCATTATATATGATATGTTGATAAAATTTAGCATATGCAAAAGGTATTGCTAGTTAAATAACCTTGGAAATTGCATTGGAAGGTGATTAGAGGGATACTAAGAATTATCCAAAGAGAAAAATATATATATATATATATTATAAATTAACCTAGCAATGCAATGATTTGAAATTGATAAAATATTGTGATGCAAGTTTTATTTTTGCATGATACAACCTACTACTAATTATATTTTCTTCTTGAGAGGAAGAACAGTCTCCTAGAAAGAAAATGTGTGTAACAAAACACACAATGAAAATGGAGTTTATTGCAATAAAACTACAGTTGAAGCAATGAAGCAACATGGATCCACAAGTTTATTGAAAATGTCAAGGTGGAAGGTACATCATACACCTACAAGACCAGTCATGAACAAAAATTTGATCAGGCCACAATCCATATCATTAAAGTCAAGGTGGAAGGTACATCGTACACCTACAAGACCGATCATGAACAAAAATTTGATCAGGCCACAATCCATATCATTAAAGATAAAGAGATTGGGTTGATTAAAAAATCATATGCTACTACAACATCATTATGTTCTTGATGTACGTAAAAAATATATATATGAATTGAATGCGTGCCACCATGTGAAATAGTTGCCAAACCATTGACCAAGCCCAATTTAATTGATGGGCAATTTTAAATGGCACATGAGGTCAACAGGACTACTGGGCAGCTAGTACATCTCGGGCCTATACAGCCAAGTGGGAGATGTTGGACCGAGTGGCCTATGGCCCTCGATATATATCATCCGACGTGGACTATTTGTAGGCCAACGGGAATAACCACACGATCGATGAAGTATTTGCTCTATGTGGACCAGCATGCACACACAATCAACACCTCTTTTCAATTATTATTATTATTTATTATTTTCCTATAAAATAAAATTTGTTTTGACTTATCTCTTTTAAACTTGGTCCACTAGAGTAGTTGTTGGTTGAGAAAATGTCTCAACAACCAGGGACAAGTGTCTCATCCCAATGGAGGCTAATCCCAAACATCTCTCTCTCTCTCTCTCTCTCTCTCTCTCTTGATTATTAGCAATTCTAGTTGTGGTAGAAAATAACCTCCACTTTGGGCTGTTGAAGAAGTTTGGGCCCCATATTAAAACTTGGCAAGAGTTCCTGGATTTTTACATTGTATCATCACAACCTTCAAACCAAACAAAAAAGAAAAATGAACAAAAGCCAAAATGTTGGATTTATTTATATTAGCATGGGGTGTTGGGGCACTTTCTGGGTGCTTTCTAGTATGGGACAGACGATCTATTAACTTTCCCTAAACATGGGAAACCAAAACATGTAAGATGTAATTTATTTTTCTTTTTATGTTCAGCACTTCAGCATGAGTTAGAACCACAGAATGAATCCATAGATATATCAAATCCATGGATCCATCAATCAGTCATATAAATAATGGAATTTCCTTTCTTAGTTATTTATAAACTATGCCTGCCCTGAAAAGATTGGAGTAAGTGTCAGCTTGGTGTTTTGGTGTGGGTGGGGTATTTGACATTTTGAATTGTTGTAAGTTTGCAATGGAATTCAGAATTCGGCGATGGGATGTAGTGTACTTTTCCATAGAATAAAAAATAAAATGGACGTATAAGAGATCTGAATGTCAATAACGGTGTGTATTTGCCCTTTCTCCTTTTTGGCCGGTTGTTGGTTTGTTTCTGAGTGCATCGTCCATTCAGTAGTCTTGACTCTTGATTTCACAATTCCTTTTTACCAAATACAACACAGATTTAGGATTCATTTGGTTTGCAGGAATAAGGGTCTTGGTTGGGAGGAATCAAAATCCCATCCTCATTTTTTATGGAATGGCATTCCCTTGTATGAGAGAATGGTCATTCCACCCCCGTCCTGGGAATGAAAATCCATTCCAACCAATTTTGATTCCGATTTCAATTCTAGTTTGAACCAAATAAAGGTAATGGTTCCGATTCTGATTGGAAGGGATTTTGATTCAGATTCCATCCGGTCGATATGAGATTTCGCTGACGTAGGATATCACATCAACAACCAACTATTCCCCAACATCTTAAGTCGAAACCATTAATAACTTTAAAAAGAAGGCCTTGAGCAGGCTGTGAAACCACGCCAGTGATAAAATACATGGATCGTGGGTCGCATTTATTTTATTACTGGCGTGGAAAATTATCATTGATTCCACGGCCCACCAGCCACTGCGTTCGGCTAATCATAAATCTCTAACTGCTCAGCTCAAGTTGTGGGCTTGGTACTTGATAGAGAAAAAATTGTAAAATAATAACAAAATTGCTCTTCACGTTGGCCGTAGCACATCTCCATATCTCAGTTTAATTTGTTTTTGGTAAGGTATTTCAGTCTTTTAATTCTTAATATTTATGAAAACTCAGGAGTATAAAATACAAGGGATTGGGATTTGGGGGATCATCATCAAAGGGAAGCCAGCCCTCAACAGTACAACATTCAAAAACAAGATTAATATATAACAGAATAAGTATCGCCCTCGAGAAAATCCGGTATTGAAACCTATTCAATGTATAGGAGTTGGGTTGAACCATCAGCACCCCCAGAAAGCCTGAACAATTAAAGGAGCAGCTTCCATACATTTCAGGAATAGGAGGAGAGCACAAAATGTCCACAACACAAATCCTTACAAGAATTCCACATTATGGCACACCTAAAACCACAACCTGCCTTCTACCAGCTAAACAAAAAAATGCAGGAGATGATGAGCCAAGATAAGGCAGTAAAGAGACCATTTTGAGATGCCTTTTGTCTAGAAACTCATCATCCTCTGATATCACGAGTCAAATATCCCTCCCCATTACATCAGTTTGTCTCCAACTTCAGCTCCAATATTCTGCAGTTCCTTCAATTTTCGGTAACCCTTATCCGTACCAAATATCCTGAAGCATAAAAGAGGAACCCCACCAGCCAATGATTAGTCAATAAGACAATTAGCAAATATCATTGATGTAACGCTGTTCAGCATCAGCATCATAGCCCATGTGAAAAGGGTATGTTTACAAAATTTAGAATGTTTCATGGATCACCATCAAAAACTCAACAGGAGTAATAGGATTAGGGAGAAAAATAGGAAACGAAACAAACGGAATGATGTAGACTGATAAGAAAGCATACCAGCACTACATGTGAAATCTCTCTTTAGGTACATGCTTAAATATACAGGGAAATAATTTTATTTTCTTCTCCACATGCAATAGACAAGGAAGAAAGGTAATTTTCTTCTCACCTTTGGCCCAGTATCAATAGTTCAGAAGTAATGTGGATATCAGTAACTAGTTTTTTGTATACCTCCATCAAGGAGTAACTAAGAAAACATAAACCAGCAGCGAGCACTTTCACAATCTAGAGCCTTAGATTCTAGATACAGGGACATAAGTCCATGTTAAGTGTTGTCAAAATATAGATTAAAATTTTCCCACCCATTCAACATTTTAAACTTGTCTTAACAAAGACGAAATGCTTTCAATACTTTCAAACATCAGCTGATCAGAGAAGCATCCAATCAAAAAAAAAAAAAAAAAGAAAAAGTAAAGAAAAGAGAATACATCAGCAAGACGGAATGTCATAACTTCGTTCCACAGTCCCTACAGCATCAAACTGATATGCCTTCTGCATTGATAACCTAATTACATGACGGAATTCAATTATCTCTGTAAGCGTCATGCATGACATGCAAAATGTACACCTAAGGAGCATTCGAACTGATACCCTCTCTGGTCTGTGCACCAATACCACAAAAGGATGCAGACCAAAATGTCGAACCACATAGGCAGTCCTCAAGCCTACGGATGGGTGCTTTTCCCAACAGCTGGCCTTACCCTTTATTGGGATTAGAATGGAAGTTGGAACCATGTGCATTTCCACCAACCAAGTAATTAAGCACTACAAATCAAAGGTTGGTGAGTGTGTACTACTAAAATAGATTACACACAACATCGGAGCTTAATAATTACTTGTATATACCCTGTATATTTCGGAATCTACTTAAAAGTACCCTGAACTTTTAAAACCTACTTATATATACCTTATATGATGGCCCCACATAACACAAATAGGCAATCTGTTAAGGAAACACTCATGACTGTTTCACATGCCCATTAATTTTTTTTTAAATCCCAAATGTACCCTTCTATTGTTTATCATCTTCAAACTAAGATGTTGCGTTTCTGTTACAAACCACTATAGCGATTTCTCATCAGTGACGCATGAGACACTGGAGCAATCAGGCAAGGAAATCCTAAAAGAAAAAGAAATGGAAAGGCTCATCATCAAAAAACAGGCAGAATAGAGCTTCACCATGTCAGAGATGCAAATATTTGGCAATCCCCACACCGACCAACTCACACCCCCCAGATTATGCCAACCCAAAAGCTGCAGTTCATTGAGTTGAAATCTTGGCCAAAACCATCGATTTGGTCAGCGACCCACTGACCCAAGCGGTCGAACTGTCTACCCATTCAACAGTTTTTGGCCATTTCTTATTTTACTTTTTTAAGTTGGAATGGGCTGTCCATTCGAACTGGATGATTGAAACTGTCGACCCAAAAATTGGTGGCCAAAACAGTTCCGGTTCCAAGTCAGTTTTTTAAACCTTGCTTAACCCAATTATATAAGGTTGGCTATCACCATTCTGTTCTGCTTAAAGCCATATCAATTGTTAAATTATGAGTGCTCAAATTATTTCTTACTACTTCGACCCATATCCTTTCTGGTTTACCCCTAGCCCTTCTAGTCCCTTCAACTTGCAACAGGTTGCTGCTTCTTACAGGTGCTGACAATGGTCTTCTATGCATGTCACTAAACCATCTTAGTGTACTTTCTCTCATTTTATATATACATTCATATGTATGTATATGTATATACATGATATATATTCTTATATAACATTATAATTTTTTTAGGAAACTGTACCTGCTTTGGAACCGGGCTGTAGGTCAAATGGGTCGGTCCATTCAAAAATTGCCAGAGTTAGTAGTAAGGATGGGAACTAAGTGCTACAGACAGTCTTTTTTTTTTGATAAATGTACTACAGACAGTCATTTCATCACCCATCATTGATCACGATCATGGTAAATGAGTCAACAGTTTGGATTTCCAGTGCCACACTATCATGCAAACAGGCGCGTCCACACACACACACACACACACACACACACAGATAGTGTGTCAAAAGCATGTGAAGTTAAAGCCTCAATGCATGTTTCAAATTGCTAGGTGCTTATATCTAGCCAGGAATGCAACTTGGGCAGGCTAGTACAGAATTAGGGTGATGTAGTGTAGGTCCAACCCAATCCAAACAAATCAGGTTGGTTCTGACTCAGGCAGACCTGGGTGGGATTGTTTCTTCAGGTTGTACAATCCAGTTTAGAGGATTAAAAGAAACATGTAGTGTGCTTGTCTAAATGGCTCAAGCCAACTATGTATTAGTACATAGTGTACATATCTACATACATTATGTATAAATATTGTACGTATATCAATATTTTGAAGATAGAAATCGTAAAAAGGAAAAAATAGTAAAATAAAAAAAGACAGTACAGTACAGTGATAAGATATCACCCTAAAAAGTCCAAAACCCCCACCAAGAACTACAAGAATAACCAGACAAGAAACCGGCAACCTTGAACTATGTGCCAACCCACACCTTCAGCACAGCTATTCCAACTTCTCAACTCCACTGTAATTTTCTTGATCCCCTTCTTAACCTTCTTTACCTTCTTGTTCAGAGCAATACCAAATAAACCCCTATACCAAAAAACCTTAGAAATTTGCACAACCCTTTGACTTTTCTGCCTTTTAAATCTTTTTGCTGCATTAGGTATCAATTCCGGATCCTTCCTATCACAGACTACCAATATCTCCTTAGCACTTGCCTCACCCCTGACATCAAGATCTTTAACCAGGACATCTTTCACAACTAGAGCTACTTTGTAAACACTTTCTTGGCCATCGATTTTAACAGAGTCATCCAAACCTGTAAACCTTGGTCACCCCCTACTACCAAATTGCTCCTGGGACTATGCTTACTGAAACTTCTTTTTCAACTCTCCGAAAGCCTTTCTTGCGATCTCCTACCCTCCCAAAAAGAATAAACCCATAATTTTGCTAACTTTAACTTCAGTATTCACAACTACTTCCAAATCAACTGAATTTCCCACCATACAAGTTTCATCAATCATGGTATTTTCCTCTAGGTCACCATCCTCCTCACAATCTTCATCTGAAGTGTCTTTATCCTCCAAGGTTTTGTCCTATACTTCTTCCTACTATAGGCCTGTATCCCAGACTTAGGTTAGTCCCTTCTCACAAGCACGTCCCCAGGCACAATAACCCCTCCCTCCAAAGCTGCTTCTGTAAAACAACCTTCTTTGACTACGCCGTCCTGGTTTGACTCATCACAAATTCTGGATGTATCTACCCTTTCAACTTTGCAGTCAACCTTCCTCTTGCGTCCCCAGTCCACTCCCACCCTTACAATCACCACCTCAAAACAAGTCTCTGAGTTATCCAAATCCAAAACCTCCTTCAACCTATCATCAACCCAGTTCACCATCCCAACAATAACATTATCCCCACCATTAGTATCTTTCGAATTATCAGTAGTTCCAGCTGAAAGCCTTATATCTGTTTCAAGAGACCCAATGCCGGACACCATTTTAATGCTTTACGAAATCTCCCCAGTCGATTGAACATCCAAACTTGACTGTCAAAGATAATAGGCCAACAAGTGACCACAAGATCAGAGTCCAAACTGCTATCTTCAGTAGATCCAGACAGATATAAAGAAGCATGTCTCCATGGCCTTTGGATCCCAGCCCTGAGCTCAAACCCATTGACACAACTACAATCGAATTTGCAGAGATCCTCTTCTTGACTAGGCTCTTTGTCATAGTGTCTGGCAAACCGGTCTCAGAAACTTGAGCAAATTTGGTTGTCACCATATGTACATGTGGAGTCCGGATCTGCTAGTAACAAACAATGCTAGGTACATCATAGGTTTGTTCCACCTGCCAACAACACTTTGAGAGTTTTCAAGTCTTGTAGAGACATGGAACAAACCTATGATGTTACTAACTTTAACAGATCCACTCCTGTATGTGTGTGTGGCTTTGTGTCCATACGAGCCTATCATAGTATCATAAAAAATGCATGTATGTTATAGGAACCTTGGGCTTGAGTTACAAGAGATCTCAACGAAGCCCAATGCATGAATGCATGCTAGGATCAGGAGGGCAGACTTTCCAGGTCCAGGCCCAGAAGAGCCCGAAAATGGATCAGCTGTTAAAAAAATTAAGGATATTTTCTTTGATTAACTATGGGTTCTCAATCTCATGAGTCACAATCATCCACTTGAAGCTTACAGATAAGACTTCCTATTCCTGTTGTTTGCATATTTGTTGAAAAGTTTGTGTTGTTAAACCTTACGGAGAAGCTTTAGCTGTACTTTCTTCTCATATAGCTTTGCCTAGACTTTGACAACAATAATTGGTATAGGCGCAATCAGACTTGACTGTGACCTTCAACATTCTTCAGGAAGTTCTATATGAGTCTCATAGGCGATATGAGTTTGCTAGTAGCAATGCAAGATGTGATTCTTCTACAGCCTCGCAAGTATGACCATTCTCCACATGGATAAACATTTCTCAAATAACAAATTTGCAAGAATTTTCTGACTAAGAGGTATTTTCCCCTAATCAGCCTAATCATCCAATTTCTAACTCTTGCCTATGCAGAAGTTGACAAAAAACTTTTATACACATCGTAGTGTGTTTGGTCTAAAGTAAACTACTGAACTCTATATAATGGTGCATTTCTACAGAAACCAAATCCTTGGATGGCACAACTGAGGAAAAGAATGTCTGCTGAACTTACAGAGTTCACACGAGTTCTTGGACCATTTCCTTGTCCCCATAAATTATCATTATTTGCCACTGGTTATACAAAGAACAAAGATAGTGTTTACTTCACACAGATCTAAATGGTGTTCACAAATCCTGGTAACAGATCGAGTAAATGCATACTCTATAGAGGCCATTACACAATGGGGGTCCCCGTTTTTTGGGGTCTTAGGAGTGGTGGGCTGGATACAGACCTAACCTTTGGCTTTTTTGGCACAAAGTGGCCATTCTGAGACTCAAACCTGTGCTGTTTTGCTTGCTAGCCCACTGTTTTATCATTACACTATGCAATAGGCCAATGGCCCCTAGCACATAAACTCTATATCAACCATAATCCAAATTCCAGAATTAAAAGCAATGTAGAATCACACTATCTTGCATTCCAGTTATCAGTAAATAAAAAAAAAAAAAAAAACCACCACAATTCACAAATATAACCTATTTCCAAAAAATATATATTAATGTGTTTCCAATGAATCACCAGAAAACACAAATACAAAATGTGTCAAACAAAGTATAAATAACAATAAGTTAACAGAAGAATTATCGTAGATATTTAACAGTAAAAAAAAACATTGCATGGATAGAAGAAAAAAAGACCAAATAACACATTTACCATAACAAGTATGGTATGAAATAGTAACAAGACAGAGGCTGAAAGAACTTACCAATCCATGTAAATAAAAGTCGATGAGTAGTTGCCAGATTTAGTATAAAGTATTCGATGATGATAGTCATGAAAATCAGCTCTGTGAAATTTTGCAACAAATGTTTTCAGGCATAAAAAGTTAGTAAGTGATACAAACAAACATGCCCCAAACTAAAGCAACAAGGAGATAATGGCAACTCACCCTCCATATAAAGGAAAAAAATTTGAAGGGCTCCAGGGGAAATGGTACCCACAGTGTGCCTCAACTGTCTCCAAGACTCTTAATACCATCCACAACCACAAAGTTAATAGATGAGGCCCAGTGATAGCAGGGCCAACAATGGTTGCAAATCCAAGGAATAATATCTCAGCAGGGTGAGCATACTCAGAAGTCAGTCCAAATGGAGTAGCATATCTGGTCATGAGACAAATCGACCTATAAGAGATTGATGGAGGAGGAACTGAATCGAAGTTTTTTTTTGAAGAATGAAGTTTTGTTAAATTTTTTAACTAAAAATATCTATATCGCTTACTCATGATGGACACTGTGAACATGCTTGTACAACCATTTTGTATGTAATATTCTGTGCCCCCAATAGAACACAAAGTCTTCAAGGATGAAGTAGAACAAAATTTGCAGCAATACAACTTTCCTGAAGAACCATAAACATCTATAGTCACTCCAAACAGGATAATGCTAACTACACATCAGGGGAAAACATAGAAGGCATTAAAAGGAACAAACGCAGCTTGTTTAAAATAATAAGCATGAATAACTGCAAAATGTTTGGAAATTGAAGCTTTATCATCTAAAGAACCTGAAAATACCAGGACGGCAACGGCAGAGTACTTCGCATGCCCATGTATCTGAAGACAGGATAGGAAAGAACCATGACAGGTAAATTCACACCAAAATGATATAGCAATAGGCGGGTAATACATTTCTCCTGAGCAGCAGGGGTATTATTTTTGGACTGCAGACAACCACAACTTATTAGACTAAAAAATATAGTTCAAGCAAGAGGAATCCCCTTTTATTACCAGAACAGCACATTGCAATTCACATCCTGAATCAAATCCCTTCTTAACTTATTTAATGTAGGACAATGTTTGATAAAAGCAAAGGACATCTTGAAGCAGTAAAAGGATGGAATACTTCCAGCAATGCTTTAATTGATAAAGCAATGATTAAAAAGACAGGTTTGGAATATGGCACCATCGTCCCTGTCCACATGGTAAACTAATAAAAAGACCATTATCCAATGTTGGTCTCAACTATCCAGAATGTTGGGAGGAGTGTACTGGATATGGACCTAACCTTTCGCATTTTGTGCAGTTTGCACAAAGTGGCCACTCCCAAACTTGAACTCATACTTTCATACTCATCAGCCCATGATTTTACCACTGCACCAAGCAATGGTCCCTTTGTCAAATAGATTAAAAGGACTTGCAGGAATTTCCACCAGATGATCTTTGGTGGTTAGACATTCCTAACTTCTAAGCAGAGAATAGAGAAACCATACCACAAAGAACCACCAAACCAAGTAATAATATCAAGTCGTTTACCAGGAGTGATATCATTTAGTTTGAGGCAGGGATAACTGGAAGCAATGGTCAGCCCCATTGAAATCGGCACTTGATGATCTTTATCTTGTCTAACCTTCCTACTTTGGTAATTGGTCCTGACCTTGCCACCTTGAGATGTGGAAATTTTTGTGTATGAACTCAACATAGAGTGATAGACCTTTCTTCTATGTATTTCTTTATATTTTTTTCTGAATGGAAATAGAAAAGGAAAACCAAATCCTTTGGGTATCCTCAAGAATCATGTCTCTATTATGTGTGTACACATGTGTTTTATACTGGACATTGTTACATATCAAATTAAATTATACTTAAAAATATAAAATATAAAAGAATAAAATGACAATGATATTAAAATGAGAACACATAATTCCAAAACATTAGCCATATCCCTGCTCCCTGGAATTTGGATATGAAACTTTCGCTTTATGGACATTAAAGCAAAGTCAAGCATACAACAAATGGCATCTAACAATGAAACAATAGTGATGGAATCAATGAGGAAGAGTTCTATGAAATTCCAACAACCTTTTGCTTCAGAATTTGCAAGGTAATTGAAAATAAACTGGCAGCATGTATATGAACATATCACTACAAGTTTAGTTAGGCTATGTTTGGTTTGAAGGAAAAGGTAGGGAAAGGAAGGGAAATGTAAGGAAACCTTTACAAAACTTGTATAGGTTTCCCTGCTTTTCCCTTCCTTTCCCTACTTTTTCCTTCAAACCAAACACAACCTTAAGGAATGCATAGGCCATTTTTTAAATAAATTCCAACAGTACAAGAGATCAGACTATGCTAACATTTGACTATAAGAGTCACATAATGAACAGGAGCAATATCAATCTATGATACCCAAATACCCATACATGGACGACACTGTGTAGATACTTCAATTTTTAGTGTAAATGTCATATCTGACAACTTATCCAGAACCAAAAATTTCCTTGCCATATCCAGATATCACAGATATCAATGTAAAGAAATGTATGTCATTTTGCACAAATTATGTTTGCATATTGCAGTTAATGAAAACAAGCTCTGACTAGAAAAAGACTGTAGAGACTGTTGAAATCCAATATTTCACAATTGCAGTAACATGATGCAAGTTCTCATTCTAAGAGCCAGAGAAGCCTCAACTTCTGTGTATGTAGCCACCTGTAAAACACATCCTGTTTTATGATACATATAGATGGTACTGCCCATACACCTATGGTGCACAGGTGTGGATGGTAAATGGGATGCATAGCATGCACAAAAAGGCGGATGCACACCAAACTGCCAATACTAAGGCACAGTATAATAGAGAAATCCCCTCCAAACTGGACAGCTGTATCAACCCTCCTTGTGTCTCTGATAAAGTATAACTCCACAGGATGTCTTAAACAAAGATATTGAAACTTGGATTTTCATTTTCTTGTTCACCATTAAGAAAGCTAAGAGAGGAGAAAGCACCTGAATTTTGTATTTGCTCAGGTATCCTGCCCTTTCAAGATATATAAAAGGAAGTCCTGATAAGAAAAAGACACTCTCATGAAGAATGAAACTTCCCAAAGAAGCCAGTTGAAAATCACTGAAATGAGTGATCACGTACTGCATCATAAACCAAAAAAGAAAAGTCTTACAGTTAGATAACAAAGCTATCTCGCAGAAAATGGGGTTATGATATCATTCAAATAAAAAACAGGAAGAGAGGGGGGACATTCAGGCCAAACTTAAGAAAACATCGCTGACAGTATGGAATTATGACATGGATAAAGCACCAAAAAGGTAGTAGACAAGCCTCGATAAACCATTACCATTGGTCCATATAAGCTTTTAAGGCAAAATAAAAAACCGAAAAAAGAAAAATACTTTGCAATACAAGGGAGGAAAACTGAATGTTCAAAAAGAATTCAAGATGATCAGTATAGAGGATCAGTACTTGCAAGTTTTTCCAAGTAACATCATTACAGTTCTACATTGGGAAGAGCTCAGAAGAAGGGAAAGCAAAAAAAAGTAAATAAAAATAAAAACGAGGTCAAAACAATTAATTAATTTGCTTATTAGAGCAAAATGACCAGTATTGATCACAATAAAATTGCTTACCACACCATGCAGATTGACAAACGTGTCAACAGAATTGAAAGCTCTTATTTCATGTTTAAGACATTACTTTTACATAATCTACGTATAATTCAAAACCGAGCTGCGACTATTACAGTATTAGTTAATACTGAGAAAAACATCCCTTACAGTATTCCTGATTACAGTTCAAAAAACCATTCGAACCTCTAAAGCTTCCAAAAAGGTCCAGGACTCGCAATCCACACTTGAATCAGAATCATATCTCAGCAAAAAAATAGGATAAAATAAAAAATTCAAAGAAAATCAATCAAACCACCCTGCATTTCCAACTCAAGAATATGACAAGATTAAACGAGAATAGTCGTTTTTGCATAAAGCCAAGACATCCACGGATCCAGGACCAACAATGTCATATCATATAATCATAGAAAGAGAGAAACGGAAAAAGAAAGAGAAGCATATAAAAAAATCCATGGAAAGAGATGCAGTAAACAAATAAAGAAACGCACAATTTAAACCACGAAATTACAGAGATGTAGTGTACGTAGAATCAGTACCAGCCAGCAAGATTCCAGAAGAGATGCCATTAATACCGGCGAGGAGAGCTCGACCTCCGGCGCGTGATAACAGAGAACGAAAGAAGATTCGAGAGGAAGATGAAAAAAAAAAAGGAAGAAAGAAATAAAAAAAGAAGTGGAGGGAACAAAGCGAGATGAAGAAAGTGGAAGTGTGTGAGCCCTATATTTGGGTTCGAGACTTCTGGTCGAGACACACCACCATCCCACGGCCGTGACAGACTGTCCATGTGAAGAAGGGCAATAATATCCCACGCCAAACACAAGTAGTTTCAGGCTTAAAATGGCTTAAGAAAAGGCTTACTTAAAAAAACACAGGCAGTTATCTCAAAGCCACAACGCTGCAGGGTCCAGGTGGCTAGCGGATGATGGTAGATCAGTCTTCTTTTAATGCTTTGACAAAAAAATAAAGAAAAGAAAAAAACTCGAGTAGCTCCACCGAGGGAACCTTGCGATGTACGAGCTTTATTAAGTGTAATTGATTTTAAATTAATTAAAATTTAATTGATTAATTAAAATAAAATAAATTGGGGTAGAGATATGTTGTATGGACCAGGACAAGGGAACAAGATTATCGGTAACAGGCGTGAATGCTTTTGTGGATTATAATGGTAAAACTAAAATGGATATAATTAGAAAAGAAGTCGTGCAGTGTAACTTAGGAATAACTCAAATAGATAATAAAATGAAGGGAAAATATATGAGATTGTTTTTTGATTTTTGGGATGCAATGTACCATCTAAGTTGAGGGGACAGATTGAAAATGGCTTTGAGTGAAAATAACATGGGAAATTTATATAAAGACTTAAAAGAAATCATCATGTGTTCAGTTTTTAAATATTGATTCATTAAAGTATTTCATATAAAAGAATGTGATTATATAGTGATAGTTTTGAGTTCTACTTCATAGTTGTCATTTGTTTCACATTGAGAATTCCTAATTGACTTGGATGGTGAGGTCGTTTGGCTCAAGAATCGTCCAAGCAATCGGTTCCGTTTTACCCCAAACCTGATCCTTAGCCAAAAACTGTTGAATCGGTCAACAACCCATTGACCTAGGTGATCGAACCATCGATTTGTCGACCCGCTCAATGGTTTTTGGCCGTTTTTTTGTTTTTAATTATTCTTTTTTTTTTAATTTTTGTTGTCAAAACGGATTGTCTTTTCGAATCGGACGGTCAAACCGTCGACCTAGAAACCGGTGGCTAGAACAATTCCATTTCTGGGTCATTTTTTCTAGATGTCAATAATTAGATGAAATAACTTTGTAGTCATAATCATGGGAATGGTGGACATTGTGAGGGATTCCAAAACCTTGAAAAATAAAAATCCAAAGTAACCTTAAACACAAAAAAAAAATTGTAGTAAATTCACCAAACTGAAAAAAAAAAAAAAACAAAGAAAACAAAATCAGAAAATCAAATAAAATTAAGGGAAATATATGAGATTGTTTTTTATGATTTAAGTACTTGTAATTTAGTGATGATATGACATCCTAAATGATGAGATAAGATTGATGTGGCTGACCCCATATTATTGGGATAAGTTTTCACCTACTCTTTAAAAGCGCTCCTTATACCGACCTCATAGCATGTTCGTCAGGACATGTTATAAGATTGGTGTGAGGAGCAAATACAAACTTAGATTGGAATTCAACTTAATTGTATTGAGTATCTTGTTAGACTCAATAACTAAAGTAGAAATGTATTTGATGGTGCACAATCTGGTGCTCCTTGCTGGAGGATAGTTTCGATGCTGGACTAACCAGGTGCCAAGTTGCAAAAAAATAGAAGTCAGAGTACCTGGAGTGGGCACTCCGATGCTTAAGTTAGCAATGAGTGTTTAGATACTAGAAAGCAAGAAAGCAATGTAAATGCTAAATCACGCATACCTTCTCTGCTCGATGGGGTGTCTTTATATAGACGAAGGTTAAGGTGGGCTTCACGTAGCGTGTTCAAGATCACTCGAGGGGACATAGCTTATCGGCCCACCTTGCTCAAATGTGGTTTTACACTCGAAATTGGCTTCTGTGTAAAGCGATAGAGCTTATTCATTTGCCTCCAAAGTGGGCGGGGAGGAAGTTAGTTCCGTCGGTGACGCGACGTAATCCCAAAGGAATCAAATACGATAGCCCACTCTTGAAGGAGGTCAGTCGCCACGTCAAGTAGATCGCCAATTGTGTCTCAGTTAGGCCAGCAAAGGTGGATCACCTCTTACGCCGACTTGACTTTATCAAAATGTCCGCAAGTCGGCCTTATCGAGATGGCTTCGAGATAGTTAAGGCAGGCAAAGTGTGTCCGAGGTGCTTCTAAAGTTTCATGAGACGACTTCGAGGTGCCACGTGCCACAATGTCACTGGTGGCCAAATCATTCCTCATCAACAATAGACATTTCAATAATTGTTATAGTGGCAAAAGGAAATGTTTTAGTTGTTAGACCATTAACCATAAGCAATTGGTACAATAAAAAAATAATTAATAGTATTTGTTCAAAAATAACATTCACTTGCAAAATTTGTTTTATGCATGCATTATTATATAAAAAAAAAGGGGTTTTATAGTTCAGTCCACCCCTAGGGTGGAGCTAGGACTTCTAGGTGTGGACTGAATCCTGCCTATGGATTGATGCCATATTCACGGGCAGGATGCGGTTTATGGGCGAGGGCTACTAATAGACTTGGAGGGGCTGCAATTCAGATTTCTGAGGTGGATTGCAGTCCACTTATCCCTAGAAAAATACTTGTCTTACTTTGATGAAGGATATAAGACTTAAATCAACTAGCATATCATTATTTGAACACATAAAATAGCATGTGACCTTACACTAGTAATCACCTAATAATAAAAAATTTCACCTAGAAATGTTCCCAAAATGCCTTAGGTGTTAAAGAAAACCTATACAAAAGAAAGCTCTTTAATGACAGTATTTGTCCTATCTGCCTTAAACATTTTGAAACCATTTTACATTGTTTACTTGAATGTGAGCATGCTAAAGCAACTTGGTTTGGATGTCATATTAATGATGTGGTCTCTAGGAGCAAATATTTTTCCTCTTTTAAACAGTGGCTTTCTGTTTGGTTGGACATTTGCTGGAAAGACAATGACAAAAATGATGAATTAATTGCCTTCTCCTTTTTTGCTAATGTGGAATATTCGGAAATCTAGGAATACTAAAGGTTTTGAAAATGTTGATCCATTCCCTAGGGTCACTCTTCCTGTAACTTACAAGATGTGGAGAGAGAGAGTGATAACTTCCCAAGCAGAATCGCGAGATTCTTCTCTTCATCATTAAAACCTGAGTCAACTATGCACCACTTTTTGGGAAGCACTAGAACCAGGCCATTTAAAGTTAAATGTAGATGGGAGTTTTTTGTGTCCAGGTAGCTCAGGCTTTGGTGCAGTACTAAGGAATTCTGATGGGACTGTGATAGTGGTAGTTTTTGGTAAATCCCCAGCCTCATCTCCCATCCAAGCTAAAGAAATTAAAAAATGAAGCCATCTTAGTGGAATCTGATTGCTTAGCTCTGGGGCGGGCTTTAAATACAATAAACTTTGGTCTTGCTTTGGATGCAAACTTTTTGTGCATAAATATGAGCTTGCTTACTGAAAATCTGTTAATTTCTTTTGGTCATGTAAACAAAACTTGTAACAATGTTGCACATATGCTGGCTAAAAAAGGTCTAAAAGAGTTTGGCTTGTTTGTCCATGATCCACCTAGGTAGATCCAAGTTATGGCAAACCAAGACTTAATTAGACCTTAATTTGGGATGTATTTCTTTATGCTTTTCTATTTAATATATCTCTTTTCTTGCCTTCTTCTACCAAAAAAAAAAGTAATGACAATACTAACAAGTTGTTTGGTAATTAGTACAACCTCTGAATCTAGCCTCTTAATTTTAAAGATTTCTCTTGGTGGTTCAAATGCCCATCCACTTCTTTAACTAATATGGATTTCATCCTCACAAATTTGATTGTCACACCCTCCTCACAACCCTTTTTAGCCATGAATTGGGAATTATCTTCCCATAAATGAAAATATACAAGTTTAGAGATGTTTCTAATGCGTGGCTGTGAGTGTTGTGGTAACAAAATTAGATGTCCTCTTTAACACAATAAAGGGTGTTTTGTTTTATAACTTGTTCTAAAAGTGAACTTATTCATATTTCAATAAGAAATAAACACCCATGCATTTTATTGTCAGCAAAACCACCATATCTTTTTTGCTTATATTTGGTTGATGAACTTAATGCTAATGGTTAGCCATTTTCTTCTTAGTGTTTATTTCATTTTTTACCCTTCAACTACAAAACCAAAACATAAATTCACAGGGTAAATATGTAAAACTACATTTTTAAATATTATAACATTTAGATATTCAAAAAAAATGCCACACTCATACTTTTTTTTCTTGGAGATCAAAGTACATTTTTACCAAACGCCGCCAAGAATTTGGGTTTGTTTCAAAAGTCACTATAGAACTCTATTATCAAGTAAAAGAAAATAATTGTTTTTTCAATCTCCAAAAATAAAAAATAATATCAAATTCAAAATGGGAAAAATACAAATAAAAAATGAAAGGAATGTACAAGGGAATAGACTTGTATAATAGAAAAGTAATGCCAGGGACTGGCAATTACAACAAGAGGCATAAGCTCCGCCCCTAGTAAGACTGCCGCAAAGGTAATCTAACGTAACGTCATTTGTGAAGACATGTCATACTAGTATGTTTGAGTTCTATATTTTTTTCAGTTCAATTAAATATTCAATGAGTTCAAGTTAAATTGGAAAGCTCAAAAATTAGAATCAGCAATCAGGGAACTAATTAAGTGTAATCAGAGTATGTCTCTCACCTAAAGCGACATGTAGTAGGCATATGCAAGCATATGAATAACAACAGATTTCATGCAAGCGTATGTAGAGTGCTTACAATAATTTCTCCTTGTGCTCAGGATTTGTTGTAATCTGTTTGGGTTTATCTTTTTTTTTTTCTTGTATGTTGCTTGTACTCTCACGAATTGTATTTGAGTTTTTGAGCATTATTAAGAAAATTAGCCATTGCTTTCAAATTAAAAAAAAAAAAAAAACTCAACAAGATTCACTATTTCAATTGCAGTGAGAATAATTAAATTGGTGGTATTTGAAGGTAGTTTACTCTTAAATCTACATCCAAAACTGACTACAACCATAGGATGGGAAGGACTTACATTAGTGGTGAATTAAAAGATTGTTCGGGGGCTCACTACCATCCACTTTTAAGAACTTGACCAAGGGAGTTAAATGTTGTAATAAATGCAAGTTGTCCATGGAGATGTTACAAGGACAAAACCTTGCAACATCTTTTTAGGCTTAATTTGGAAGCAGTACAAATCTAAATATGTAGAGTGTAAAACCTTATATTTTGTATCTATTTGCAATGTATATACTTGCATTTGTATTCTTTGCTCAGTTTGGAAGAAGTATAAATACAAATATGTAGAGTGCAAAATCTTTATTTTCTATTATTTCATATATATTTGTACTGTACAATTTGCAATTGCACATGCAACAATATTACACACTTTTTCTTTGTTTGGTAAGACACGTTTGTTTTATTATTGTTTTCTTAGTATATGTTTGGCAACGATGTTGCAGATACAACACCGTTTTCTGAAAACGGTGTTGCTGATGTGTGGGTTGGAAGCACCATTTTATGAGAAAATGATGCATTTTTTTTGTTTAATTTGGAAACGTTGTTGTTAGGTAGAACGTTTCTTCGAGCAATAACAACACTTTTTGTTTGATACCAGTGCTCCGTGTTTGTTTTCAGCACCAGTTCCCATTATAGGAAGTCATTGCCACATCGCGTCCTCGTTGATAGCAATGAGCTGCAATATGAGAAAACACCAAATTTGGCATTGCTCCAAATCACGCCTTCTTGATTTCCAAGGTGTTGCTTGGAGCACCGTTTTTTATGGAAAAGTGGTTCCAAACAAACAAGTGTTTCCTAGAGCACCATTTTTCTGATGTGGTGCTGATGTGTCACCGTTCTTTTGAGCAACGACATCGATGCCAAACAGACATTTAGAAATCAGCATAATGTTGCTGCCATGTTGACACATTGCCATCCAACCATTAGCATGAAATGTCAGAAAGTACGTCTCATAGAAAATAGGTTTTATCAAGTTCCAAGATGAAGCATTGTTTACTGTCCTTTGGAAAAACAGTTACCAAAATATAAGATGACACCATTTATACAAAAATGCTGAATTGGCACACTATTTTGTATTTTCTCATACAATGGTACCAAACATCCCCTAAAAGATTCTTTTGTTGGGCTTAGCCTTCACATGGTTCTTATTACCTATTGATCTAAAACGGGTACTTGTGATCCCTTTTGATTTTCTCCTTAAACTTATCAACTAGTTGAAACAAAAATGCATCATATTTAATTTTAGCCCCGGCTTTGACGTGTCAATGATTAGAGATTAAGTGCTTTTTTTTCTCTAACAATATAGGCTCAGTTCGGAAAGAGTATAAATATAAATATAGTATAAATACATACCAAATAATACAAAATACAAAGTTTTATACTCTATATATTTGTATTTGTACTCCTTCAAAACCTAAAGTTGCGTTCGTTTTTGGTGTAAATACAAACCCGTGTAAAACTATAATTCTAGTCTGTATTTATAGGTGTTTGTTTTGAATGTAGTTTTACATAAAAAATCGATATAAACTCCACTTATGGTAGAGTTTTATATCGATAATCAATGTACAAACAACATATGTTGTTGATAAAATCGATGTAAACATTTACATTGACAATCATGCCATTCCACTTTATAACGGTTCACTCATTTAAACCAATTGGTATTGAACTCCATCAATATACTTTTCCATTGATAAATATTTACATTGAAACCAAAAACTGCATAAATAAAAAAATGAAGGGCAATTGATTTTGGTCGGTTGCAATATACAAGCAACTATTTGACTCTAGCTCAGAAAAATCCCATGGAGTGTGATGGAGGGTGATTTGGCCTGACCTCATAATAGGGGGACACGTGGACATGACTCGAAGTGACAACTCGGCAAGACAGCCTGGTCGCAACTTGGCATGATGAGCTTGTTGGAGCCTAGCCTGACAGCTCAGCACGGGTAGTAGCTCGCTACAAGGTGGTATTTAGGTTACCCCGAAGTGAGGAGCCCCGATCTCCTCCCAAGTAAGGAGCTCTCAAGCTCCTCCTTAGTGAAGAGCTCCCGAGCTCCTCCTTAGTGAGGAGCCCCGAGCTCCTCTTCAGTAAGGAGCCCCCCAAGTTCCTCCTCAGTAAGGAGCCCCCGAGCTCCTCTAGAAGGGAGCACCCCTATCTAAGATCCCTGGGTAAGGAACATCCCGAACTGAAGGCACTTCGTGTAAGCTCGCCAGTAGGCTCCTGCCCAAATCTAAGTAGCCGCCTCAAAGACTTACTTCAGGTAGAAGCACCTCGACATGTCAGCAATAGCTCGGTACCAGGTAACTCGGTGTATCGCCTAACAACCGTACCTGCCAGATTTGGAGACTGTACCCACGTCTCTAGCCAGACGGCGTCATGCCTGCTAGGCTCTGACAAGCGTCCCCTGCCTGACAGGGCCGTACCCTGTAACGATTACCTGCGCCCACCAGCTCAGCTCTGGCAGTAATGGTTGCAGAAGAGAATCAAAGGCGGTTATGCCAGATTTGACAAGGCATCAGTATAAAAAGGCCCCGACCCCCAAGGGACAAAGGTAATTGCATTTGCGCTATCTGCACTCTAGCTTTCTTCATCTTCTCTACAATTCTCTCAGAGTTCTAACTTAAGCACCAGAGTGTTACCATCGGGCAAGCCCCCCGGGAATCCTTCATCTTCTTCTCCTTCTCAGGTGTTGTCCGTTGCCAACTAGGAGTGAGGTCCCTGCCAGCTAGGAGTGACCAGATCGCGCCCTATCATTTGGCGCCGTCTGTGGGAATCACTTCGAAAGGCTTTCCTACACCAAACACTACAACTTTCAGTAAGACTTCAATGGCTTCCTCCAGCAATGCTGGACGAAGTGCCGACCAAAAGACCTCCGGGGAACGACTTCAGCTCCCTACCATCTGCATTGGCCAGTTCACTCTCCCCCTCTCCGTGGACAAAGTCCCTACCCTAAGCGCACCTCAAATCATGGTGCCGGTAAGTGCTCCACTCCCCTCGCCAGTAGAGACGACCTTTGCAAAACCGTCAGTTCTCCCGGTGGCCGAACAGAACCAACTAGAAAACCTGGTACACTGCATGCCGGCTATGCAAGCTCAAATGCAACATGTCCATCAGTTCCAGTTGTACCAGCAGCAAATGTTCCACCACGTCTACCAACAACAGTACCAACAGCAGTTCCCACTGCTGCCTCAGCATCAATAGCAAGTTCCACCTCGACACCCCGCTGCACAAAAGGCCCAGCCTCACCGTCGCAGCAAGCGTCTCCCCCACCGAGAAGAGACCTCTTGAACCCATAACCCTCTTAGAAGCCAAGTCTCATCCCAAGGTAGGAGGGAAAGACAAGTTACTCCCCCACCTCGCAGCCTGCAGTCAAGTTGGGGGCCTCTTAGCCAGTCAGACCCATGTCGCCTCGGCCTTCACAATTCGAACTTTCGCTCATCGGGAACCAATTCGTGGTCCTGTCGTAGACTATAGACAAGGCCCTTCAGTTCACAGCCATCAGCAGCAATTCGAGTCCCTTCCTGAGCCCATCGAGCTCAGTAACACAGAAGCAAGCAGTACTAATGCCGAGCCAACAAAGCAGCGGAGACGCCACCAAGCTCGCCGAACTACCACTCACAACCTGCCTGAGCAAAAGCCACTCCGCTCCTCTCAGTTTTGTCCCCCTGTCTCCAGAACTTCTAGTCGTCCCTATGCCGAAGGACTTCAAGCTTCCCCCCTTGGACAAGTACGACGGATCGTTCGATCCAAATGACCATGTCGATGCCTTCCAGTCGTAGATGCACTTGGCTAGGGCCAATGAGTCCTACATGTGTGTGGCCTTCTCCACCACTTTCAAAGGGGTAGCTCACACATGGTACAGGAACCTGGCACCCGGGTCAATAAGAAGTTGGGTGCAGTTCGTGCAAGTTTTTACCTCCCATTTCATCACCAGCAAGCGGTGCCCAAGAACCCAAGAGAGCCTCCTCGGCATAGTCCAAAGGGAAGGAGAGCCCATCCGGAGTTAAATGAAGTGGTTCTATGACGCTTGTTTACAGATACCCGACCTGGACCCTACAGTGCGGCTCACAATAGCCAAAAGAGGCATCACGCACAAAGAGTTCAAGTGGCACGTGGTGGCCAATCGGTCCAAGACGGTAATCGAGTTCCTCAAGCTCACAGACCAGTTCATAGGGATGGAGGAGGAGATCAACCAGAAAAATGAAAGTGTGCCCGATAAGAGAAAAAGGGAAGGGGGTCCTCAATCCAAGGGGACAACAAGAAGAAAAAAGACCCAACTCGGGTGGCAAGGCCAGGACAGCCTTTCTGGGCTCCTCCAGTAGAAAGGACTGACTACACACCTCTGAACGCGAAGCGGGCCAAGATCCTTATGGTGATCAAAGACGCCCCGTATATGAAGTGGCCACCCTGGATTAAAGGGGACCCCAATGTAAGAAATGAGAACCTATATTGTAGTTTCATAAAGATCATGATCATAGTACCGAGAATTGTAAGAACCTCCGCGACGAGATAGAAGAGCTCATCCATCGCGGATACTTAAGAAATTTTGTACAAAATAGTAATAATAAAACAGGTCGGGAGGGGGAGCAAGGTAGAGATGCTCCCAAATCCAGTAGCAGGCAAGCTGAGCAGCCACAGAGGTAGCCCCTCGAAGAGAGACTAGTTCTGGGCACCATACACGTGATCGTCGAATGGTCGATCATCGCGGGCTGCACCTCGGCTACAGCTATGACTTCAGCTAGAGAGGTCGAAAGGGAAGAGCAAAACCCCCCGAAGCGGCCAAGGACAGAAGACCCAATTTTCATCACTGAGGATGACGCACACGGGGTCCACTACCCCCACGATGACGCGCTCGTCGTAAAGATAAGGATTAATGACTTCGAAGTCAAGTGTGTCCTCGTCGACTCTGACAACTCGGCAGACATTCTTTTCAAAGCAACATTCGACAAGCTTCAGCTCCAAAAGAGCGATCTCAAGCTCGCAAGTACTCCCTTGGTAGGCTTCAACGGAGAGGAAGTCAGGCCCCTGGGGAGAATCACAGTACCTGTGGAAGTCGGCACCTGGCCTAGCATAGTGAGGCTCAACCACGACTTCTTGGTGGTCGCAACTCCCTCCCCATACAACGCCATAATAAGTCGGCCCATCACCCATGCTCTTCGGAGTTGGGGTAGCATGAGGCGATCAACTCGAGTCTCGCAAGTGCTACGTCGCCGCCCTCAAAGGGAAAACCAAGGTGGACGACAACCTTGAGCTGGAGTGACCTACGGAGCAATGCGAAGAGCGAGTTGCACCTACCGAAGATACTGTTTCCGTGCCCACTTCGGCGGAGGACCCAACTTGGACACTCCAGATCGATGCCTCAGTCCAAGAGCCCCTACGATCTCAACTGATAAGTTTTTTACTTCAAAATTTAGATGTTTTTGCATGGTTTGCAGCAGAGATGACCGGCATAGACCCAAGCATCATCACTCACAGGCTAAATACTGATCCTGTAGTTAGGCCCATTAGATAGAAGAAACACAACTTAGCCCCGGAGCGCTAGAGAGGAGTTGACGAGGAGGTCGGGAAGCTCATCGCAGCCGACTTTATCAGAGAGGTCCATTACCCGAGCTGGGTAGCCAACCCAATCCTGGTAAAGAAGGCCAACGGTAAATGGTGCATGTGCGTCGATTATACCGATCTGAACAGAGCTTGCCCGAATGATTGCTTCTCGCTCCCCAAGATTGACAGCCTGGTGGACGCAACCTTAGGGCACGAGTTGCTGAGTTTCTTGGACGCCTACTCGGGTTATAACCAGATAAGAATGGACCCTGCTGACAAAGAAAAAACAACTTTTATAACCGAGCTAGGCTTGTACTGTTACAAGGCCATGTCCTTCGGACTGAAAAATGCAGGGGCTACCTTCCAAAGACTTGTAAATTAGTTGTTTGACCATTGATCGACAAGAAAATAGAATGTTATGTAGACGACATGATCGTCAAGACTCAGTTTTCACATGATTTAATAAAAGATTTGCATTCTATTTTCGAAATTCTGTGTAAGTTTAACATGAAACTAAACTCAAACAAGTGTGCCTTCAGTGTCACCTTGGGTAAATTTCTAGGGTACATCGTCAACCGGCGTGGCATTGAGGCCAACCCAGATAAAATCAAGGCTATCCTAGATATGAGACCACCCCGGAAATTGAAGGAGGTTCAGAGGTTGAATGGCCGCAAAGCCGCTCTAAGCCGCTTCATGTCTAAATCGGTAGATCGCTACTTGCCTTTCTTTAAGGCAATTAAAAGCAAACGCTTTGAATGGACCAAATAATGTCAGCTCACGTTTGATGAGCTCAAAAGGTACCTCACCAGTATCCCAGTCTTAACCCGACCTGAGGACGGTGATGTTTCGGAGTTGTACCTCTCTACAAGTGATGAGGTGGTAAGCTTGGTACTAATAAAACAAGTAGATTGGATCCAACGACCTATCTACTATGTTAGCAGGTGCCGAGACGAGGTATCCAGAGATCGAAAAGTTGGCGTATGTGCTAGTCGTTGCAGCTCGGATGCTCCGTCCATACTTCCAAGCTCATACTGTCGTCGTCCTCACCAACAAGCCTATGAGGCAAGTCTTGCTCAAGCCCGAGGTCTCTGGTAGGTTGACGAAGTGGGCCATTGAGCTCAGCGAATACGACCTCTAGTACAAGCCGCGAACTGCTATCAAGGCCCAAGCCTTAGCTGACTTTGTCGCGGAATGCACTTTCTGCACCAAAGTCCCCAGGCCGGTCGAGCCCGAGGCCCCTAGGTTAGATGAGCCCAAGGTTCCCAGGCCGGTTGAGCTTGAGCACCGTGAGGTAGCAACCAATGCAGCTTTTGTCCATGTTAGATTGAACCCGACCTGGGATGAGGAGCCTTGGATCCTTCACGTAGATGGCTCGTCCAACCAGCAGGGCAATGGAGCTGGAATCGTTCTGTATGGGCCAAGTAGGGTGAAACTGGAATATGCATTGCACTTTGAGTTCACGACATCCAACAATGAAGCAGAGTACGAGGCGTTAATAGCCGGGTTGGCTCTAGCAAATGAAGTGAAAGCCAAGCACATCGTCATCTGCAGTGATTCTCAAATCATGGTCAACTAAGTTACTAGTGAATACGAAGCTCACGAGCCAACCATGATCGCCTACTTAGCCAAAGTCAGAGAGACTCTGCTCAACTTCCAGTCTCATTTCATTAAGCAAATCCCGAGATCTGAGAATGCTGAGGCCGACATCCTGCCCGGTTAGCTAGCACTAGTGATAATACCATGAGAATCGTGTATATAGAGAACTTGCCTCGGTCTAGCATTCTCGGGGGGGCAGAGGAGGTCGCTCCAGTCATTCAAGCAGAGCTGAGTTGGATTGATCCGCTCGCGAGCTTCCTGCTACATGGGACCCTCCCCACATATCGCAATGCCGCCAGAAGGGTAGAGCTCAAGTGGCCAAATACGTCATAATAGACAAACGGTTGTACCGGAGATCTTACACGCTCCCCTATCTGCGCTGCTTGCGACCTTCCAAGGTCAATCTTGTGCTCTGTGACACTCATGAGGGACTGTGCGGTGGACACTTGGGGGGCAGGGCTCTTGCCAAGAAAGTGCTACGACAGGGATACTACTGGCCAACAATGAAGGCAGATGCGATCGAGCTCGTCAGAAGATGTGACAAGTGCCAGAAGCACGCCAACATCCACCACCAGCTTGCCGTCGTCTTGAAGTATCTCACCAGCCCGTGGCCTTTCGCATAGTGGGGGATCGATATACTCAGACAATTTATGCCAGCAACAGGGCAAAGGAGGTTCTTAGTGGTGGCAGTTGATTATTTTATCAAGTGGGTAGAAGTTGAACCTCTCACAACGATCACAACGAGGAATGTGCAGAACTTCATCTGGAAGAATATAGTGTTCCGTTTCGAACTACCCCGAGTACCGATCTTTGACAACGATAAGCAGTTCGAGGATATTCAATTCCAGAACTGGTGCAAAGATATGGGAATTCAACAAAATTTCACCTAGGTGGCACACCCTCAAGCAAACGGCCAAGTAGAGGTCACGAATAGAGCCATTCTCCGCGGACTGAAGGCACACCTTGATCGAGCTAAGGGGCTATGGGTAGATGAGCTACCAAGTGTACTATGGGCTTATAGGACCACGGTGAAGACCGCAACAGGCAAGACCCCCTTCAACCTCATGTATGGCACTGAAACAGTCATCCCAACTGAGATCGAGGTTCTCACGCTGCGTCTGGAAGTGTACGATGACGAAGCAAACGAAGATGAGCTACGCACCAACCTCGACCTACTTGACGAGGTACGAGACCTCACATACAATAGGACTGCGGCCTACCAGCAGGGAGTAACTCGGTACTATAACGCCAGGGTCAAAAAGCGGAACCTCCGCGTCAGAGACCTGGTTCTTCGTAAAGTCATGGTACCTGAGCCCGGTGTTGGTAAGCTCAGGCCGAATTGGGAAGGACCCTACCAAATAAAGTGGGTGCTTAAGGAAGGAACGTATGAGCTTGAAACCCTATATGGGAAATAAGTACCTCGAGCATGGAATATTGTCAACTTAAGACAATATTACCTATAATTACCAAGCTGAGTGGACCACAAGTCACTCCCAGGGCCTAAGGGCTAAAAAGCCGAGCTAAGGACCTCGACACCCAGTCGCCTCTTTGACATGGGCGAACTTCAGGAGAGTGGACTATTAAGTCGCTCCCCCAGCCTAAGGGCTAAAACGCCGAGGTGGATAAAACGTCGAGCTAAGGACCTCAGCGCCCAGTTGCCTCTTCGACATGGGCGAACTCTAGGAGAGCGGAATATAAGTCGCTCCCTCAGCCTAAGGGCTAAAGTGTCGAGCCAACAAAAGACATCGACACCACATAAGACCTAGTTGTCTCGTTGGCATGGGATAAGTACGTTTAATGCCAAGGCAGGGTCGGCTCGGGTGTGAACCCTATGATGCATAGCCTGCCCCGACATATAATAGGTTGAACCCGTTAGGGACAATCGATGTAAGCTTAAGTAGCCCGGGTGCAGACAGTTTGGGTATATACCCTACTATGTCGCTCACCCTAGTGTACATCCAGAAGTTACCCCTACTAAGTACTGGGAGACAATTCGGGGTAACAATAGTTAAGAAATCCCCACATCGGGTACTTAGCTCAATAGCTTGACAGTTCGGGGAAACCCTTACACCCATTATTCCGATCAAAAAGGATAATTGCACAAGAAGGTCAAATGCACAACACTTAGCAAAAAACATATTTCATTACCAGAGTTTCATTACAATGAGTTCGGTACAAAAAAAAAAGAAGAAAAAGAAAACTGAGCTCGCAGGCTCAAAGTACAAGGACCGCTCGAACTACTTGGGGAACTTCTCGTATGGGGCCTCCGCAGAAGTGCCGGCCTGGTCGGCAAACTGGTTAGTAGCGCCAGCCTCCCCGATGTCTTTGTCGCCCTCCTCTTCAGAGTCTGGGTCTTCGGCAGCTTGACGGGCTACCTCTCCCATGATTCGCGAGGTGGTGGTGGCGCTCACATCGAGCTGGGGGAACTCACACTGTATTAACCACTGACTAAGCTTGAAGCCATTGCAGTAGGCGTCCAACATCACCCCATCGAACTCCTCTGACATCATGTAGTCTTGGACGGCCTTGACCTTGGCCTCCTCCATAGCGCCAAGAAGGATGTCAGTTCACTCCTTGACATCTACTTCGAGGTTCTCTACTTGGCACCTTAGAACTTCCTGATCTACCTCAAGGCCCTCCACCTTGCGCAACAGCTCCTCCTTCTCGCACTACCACCCTCCTTCTCTGACATCAGCGACGTAACTAACACTTTCTGAGCCAGCACGTCACCCTCCAGACGATGGATTTGGCCGCGAGCTAGTTTCAGATCGGATGGGCTGCACAGGCTGAGTCTTCGGCAGCCAGAGCTCGCTTTAAATGCTACTCAGATTGGTAGGACAGGGCATGCACGACATTGTTCACTTGCCAAGAGAATGCCAGTAAGTGTCAGTAAAGCAACAATTGTAGAATTGAAGTCGAAGTGCAATGAGACTTACCACCATGCAATGGGTAGCTGCTCGAGCTCCGAGTTGAGTAGGCGTTAGCTCGGCCAAGCTCAAGACCTCCTCGGCACACGCAACCCCTTTGCTCTTCCGGAGGCTGTACTGTGGGTTCAGAATACTTCGGGCTAATCCCCCACTTCCTGAAGTAGTGGTAGCAGTCTCAGGAGTGGGCTCTGTAGTTGTCTCGGGAACAGGCTCTGCAATTGCCCCGGGCTCCCGAGGTGAGGGGTTCTCTGACTCCTCCATGTTAATCACTGGAGAAGCATCAATAGTCCGCTCAGCAGGTCGCTCAGCAAGCCACTCGGGTTCAGGAATAGAAGCCTGTGGAGATTAAATACGAGCTCTCTTTGCACCTCGCTTCTTTCTCCCCTTCATCTTGCCGAAGAGTTTCTCTGTGCTGAATTTCTCCATGCGACCTGCAACAGAGTTCGACGTCATTATTACTACCAAGAAGTAGAAACTGGCTACCGAAGGAAAAAATACTAACTCTTGACAAGGCGACCTACCGGGACTCAGACCGGCCTCAATAAGCTTGTTCTCAACAAGGTAGTCCTTGTAGTCGAAGCCGTGCTCCACCCAAGACTGAAGTACCTTACTTGTAGCCTTATCTAGCCTAATGTCGGAGTCTTGAATGGCCACCCTCCAGTGAGTATGGGAGGGCCACCCCACAGTGTTATGAACTACAAAGTAGTCCCGTTTCCAGGATGGGACCTTACTGGGAAGCTTATGTAACAACTTGAAGCCTGGGCGGGGGAACATGTAGTAGGTCCGCTTGTGCTCGGGGAGAATGCTAGATGCATTCTTCTTTATCAACAAGATTGAAGAAAAAATCTCAAGGTCAAGAGGAAGGGCATAGTCGAAGTAGAGGGAAATCGTACAGACTATAGAGTTCGGGTGGAGTTGATTTATGGTTACACCGAAGTGATTTAACACTTCAACAATGAGGGGGTGCAGTGGGAGGCAGAGTCTGACTGCGAGCTGTTCCCCAAAAATCACGATCTTGTCACGATCGTGTTCCCAAGGGAAGTCGCCCGTAGGAAGGTGGTAGGTGTACTCCCTACGATGTACCGAGCTATCAGGCCCCTAAGCCTGCCTACCGTCATAATAGAAGGACCGAACTTGTCTGGTACCCGACCTCGATTAGAGGTGGATGCCAGGTTACCCGAGGTCCTCCGCACCTCGTAAGTGGAATGTGCCTCAGAGGTACCTACTTGACCTGAGGTATCCATCTCGGGCTCATCCAAGAAACTATCTGCTGGAGCCAGGGCACCCACCTCGGGCTCGTCTAAGAGACTGTCGAAGCTATGGTCTGACATAGCTATGGACTGAGAAATGGGCTAAAGGAAGCTAACTACGAAATTGAAAAACTGGAAACGAACTGAAAGAAGGAGCTAGGGAGACTCACCCAAGGAAACTTGAGCTGAGGGATTTTTGCACGACCTCAAGGTGAGTGCTAAGAACTTATGGCAGGGAAAAATGACCTAGGACCCCCACTATTTATAGCCGCTATGCTCAGGCATCAACGGTCAAGATCAAGATGATCTGACGGCTCTCAAGAAAACTGGCTACACGACCCCCGAGGTGAAATCGGTTTAGCACGTTTTTTAATGTCCCTGGAGTCTATAAATCGCGTGATGTCTGCGTGTGAACTGTACGTGACCCGGTCACCCTTGATTGAGCCGAGCATCAAACTGGTCTGACCGACGAGCTGCCTAGCTGGACGCCTGAACTCCGAGCCAAATCCACCCGTCGTACCGTGAGCTCCCCGCGTTGGGTCAAGACCCCTAGCACGAGGAGTGGGGGGCAATTGATGGAGGGTGATTTGGCCTGACCTCATAATAGGGGGACACGTGGACATGACTCGACATGAGTGACAACTTGGCATGACAGCCTGGCCGCAACTCGGCGTGATGAGCTCACTGGAGCCTAGCGTAACAGCTCGGCACGGGCAGCAGCTCGCTACGAGGTGGTATTTAGGTTACCCCAAAGGGGGAGCGCCCCCAGGTCCCTCCAAGTGAGGAGCCCCAAGCTCCTCCCAAGTAAGAAGCTCCCGAGCTCCTCCTCAGTGAGGAGTCCCTGAGCTCCTCCTCAGTAAGGAGCCTCCGAGCTCCTCAAGAAGGGAGCACCCCGATCTAAGATCGCTGGGTAAGGAACATCCTGAACTGAAGGCACTTCGTGTAAGCTCGCCAGTAGGCTCTTGCCCAAACCTAAGTAGCCCCCTCAAAGACTTACTTTGGGTAGAAGCACCTCGACATGTCAGTAGTAGCTCGGTACTAGGTAACTCGGTGTATCGCCTGACAACCGTACCTGCCAGATCTGGAGACTACACCCACGTCTTTGGCCAAGCAGCGTCGTGCCTGCCAGGCTCTGACGAGTGTCCCTTGCCTGACAGGGCCGTACCCTGTAACGGTTACCTGCGCCCACTAGCTCAGCTCTGGCACTAACGGTTGTAGTAGAGAATCAGAGGCGGTTATGCCAGATTTGACAGGGCATCAGTATAAAAAGGCCCCGACCCCCAAGGGACAAAGGTAATTGCATTTGCGCTATTTGCACTCTAGCTTTCTTCATCTTCTCTGCAATTCTCTCAGAGTTCTAACTTAAGCATCGGAGTGTTCCCACCGGGCGAGCCCCCCGGGAATCCTTCATCTTCTTCTCCTTCTCAGGTGTTGTCCGTTGCCAGCTAGGAGCGAGGTCCCTACCAGCTAAGAGTGACTAGATCGCGCCCTATCAGAGTGTAAGCGCATAGGGGTGCAAATGGATGGTTTGATCCGATTCGAGATCCGATTCTAGTTGGTTGAATTCGGATCACCCCTATCTGATCCGATATATGATATATATTTGTTTATATAAATAAATAAATATATATATATATATATGTATAATGCATATATATGTTAATTATATATTTATTTATAAATATATTATTTATATTATATTTTTGTAAATTTGTTATATTATTTACTTTTTTTTTATAAAAACATGTATATATATTATGAAAATAATTAAAAAAACTTGTGTTTTTTGTTTTTTATTTGAATTACTATATTTTATTTTTCTTTTAATAATGTATTAATTTTTAAAGAAAACAAATTGGACCGAATTAGATCCAAAGATCCAACTTCCCGATCGGATTCAATTCAGATCCTTGCTTGTTAGATCCGATTGGATCTTCGGATTGGATCGGATCCACCATAAATAGTGTCAGGTCATATTCAAACATACTTTGATTCAAATCCAATCCGATCCGTGTGCATCCCTGTATAAAGTGCACTGTATGCAGGGTAATATTGGCGATGTTTGACATCAATGTCGCTTTTTGAGAAAAACGGCACCATGTAAGCGCCACATCAGAGAAAATGGTGATTCAAGCAACACCCTTTTGTTTGGTATCGTATTCCAAAAAAAACATTGTTCCAAATCATATCTTAGAAATTGGGAAAGTGTGAACTGGAACAACACCAAATTCAATATTTTCTAGAAAAACGATATATTATTGCCAACTATATAATGATGTGGTATCAATGTGATATTATATAATATAGATCAATATTAAAAATATTACTGACAGCATTAATATCAAATAAAATCAGTGCTGTTTTCTGTACATGAACACCCTTTCTCTAATAAAACGGTATGATGTTCACACTTCACAGCACGGATGCCAAATACGTACATTATGGCTTTTGCGATTTTTTCATACAAAAGAGAATTGATACTTCATGGGATGTTTCGTACTGAAACAAACCGGTTAAGTTGATGTGTGCATCTATAAAATATAAATCGAGAAGTTAGTCCGTGCACGACGTGCACCGTGCACGCACGGATTTCCTTGGCATAAAGAACACAGTTGCATCAGTGAAGGATTAAACATTAACCCTTAATTGTAGTGCACCGACCCTATGGTTAATATTTTATAGTTCACCGCCTGTCAATTTAGAATGGATTATTTTCATTTAATTATTTTTCTTTAATCCAAAAACAGTAGTATGTTTGTCAGATGTGAGATGTCTCTCCTATCCCGTTTAGGCTGTATTTGGTTTAAGAAAAAAGCATAATTTTTTTTCATAAATCTTATATAGATTTTTCTGCATTTTCCTTCGAACCAAACGTAGCCTAAAAAAAAGCGTGGTCTGCCCAATTTACTTTGCTTGAAGATATCTTGCCATCCCATAATCCCATCCATCTCGTCAAGGGCCAGCTTTTGACAAACTGGGCAGCTAAGATAAACGACTTACCCATCTTATTACAGGTGCAGGCACCCGTACAAATTTCATTGCTTTGAGGTTGGTCAAACCGTATCTATACGTGGTTAAATTTTACACCGTCGATCTTGTACTACATCCACAGTATTCAACGCAGCCGCATGTAAAGTAAAATCTTTTTGACCAACTCATATAGTTGAATGGTACGATGGTACTGTGATCATCATCATACCACTGTCCCTTTCAACGAAATTATCACTCCTTTCCTCCGTAACTCTAAGGTTGAAATCAGCGGCTAAAATCCAAGAAAACCATGTCATTTCATCTTTCGGATTTCAATGCTTACATCAAAGAAAAGTATAAGAATATGCACGTGTCCATGCCAGATTCGGTCCCAAATCGATTGTTTTCTTTGTTTGGGTACCAGTTTCCCATCGTTTTCATTCTTTTCTGTTTTGATAATTTTATCGCAACTATAACTTAATCTGACTAATAAATAAAAAAACAATGAGGTAAGGAGGACAGTTGGTGATGGGATCACTTAGCAATGAGACTAAATTGGTACAGGAATCTTTCACATGGCAGTTTAGGTGGTGGTCCAGGAGGGCTCGTTTAAGATTTGGATTAAATGGGAGCAGAATCTTGTTGCATCTTGATGGCATATGTAATTAATTAAAATGGCTTGCACATAATTATATGCATCCATATTAAAAAAGATGGAATTGAGTTATTACATCAGTTTTTCTCTCTACTAATTATTCCATTTCTCATCTTCTATCTCCGACAAACCCTAGTGGCAATAGGATTCGATCCTACATTTATACACCAATAAAGCTGGATCCTACCAACTGAACCATCAATCAATTGATGATTAAGTGGTAACCCTGCCAAATTAGGCTTTGAATGTGCCAAGGGGTCAGTTTTGCCTGATTCTCTGAATTGAATTGATAATGTCAGTTCTAGTTCCATGATTTTGCTCCAATTAATGCTTGGGTTGTTTTTTATTATTGTATGTCTTAAATGAATTATTTTATTAAATGTATATAAGGTTTTTTAGTTTTCTTGTAATTTTTATAATATTTTATATTTGAAATGATAAATTTATAAATAATATATAAGATAATAAATCAGGTCTATTGGATTAGACTTAGAATCAATTTGTTTCCTCTTAACTCTTATTTCTTAAGAATAATCTTTTAATTTTAAGAGAAAAATGGTTGTTCGTTTCTTCTTATTTATTAAAGTGTAATTATACAACTTTTTGTTTTCTAATGATACCTCAAAAAATACATAAAAATTCTCATATATGGAGTCAAAATGGATATTTGATAATTTTCAGAATTTAAAACAACATTCTCTATATTTAGAGTTAAGATGAAAGAAAAATTCACCAATACCAATATATCTCTTAAATTAATCATTGTACTTTCAGATGTCAAATTTCAGAGCAAACGAATAGGCACTTAGACCCAATCATCCCAATTATTAACCGGGATGGTTCTATGCATTTGATTTTGTCCCAATTAATAACTAGTTTAGTATTGATACCACCTTGTCCCAACCAAGGCTCGACCTCTTGACAGCCCGAATCAAACTTAATTGAGTTCAAGTCGAGGTCAAGTCTACAAAACTGGGTTGGGAGATAGACTACCCCCATTGTGTAGCCCTTCCTAATATATATATTATTCAAATAAAGCGGGGGGGGGGGGGGGCGACCACATTTCAACTACATCAATATAACCCTTTGAGCTAATGATATAATAATAAACAGACCAAATCTTTACCAATAAATTTACTTTTAATTGATAACTAACAATTGCTTGTATACGTAGGATGAAACTTGGATCTGATGCCTTCTCTTCAGTCGTTAATGAAAAAGAAAAAGGAACAAAACAGACTCAAGCTGTTGAATGCTAACAAAGCTAGTGAAACAGGCAACGAGTAGAGTGTTGAGGCATTAATTTACAGCTTGAACAAAGTTTACCTACACAACATATAAAAAACGCGTATGATATATAAATATAAAATATTAATAAAATTAATTTTAAATTTAATTAAAACGGGCAAAGAATCAAATTGGTCAAAACTTCTGAAATTTAATCTAATAATCTAAAGATCTAGGTTCTAAATATCAAAATGTATCGTCAATGCATATCAGTGATGCATATTGATTTTCAGAATCATCAAGATTCTGAATAAAAAGTGTATGGAATATCACATCCGCTATAGCCTTCGCTGTCTGGGTTTAAGTTCAGAATTTTTTGTATCAATGAGACGTTGGGATTCAGGCATCCATGGGTGGTGTTACTTCTTTCCACGCAGCGCCCATTTTGGAGGTCTGAAGTTTTAGTTGAGTTTCTTCAGAAAAATCACTGAAAAAGTCAACGGAAAGCTGTTTTATTTTTACTTGTTTTTTTTTTTTCACCAGACATTACTTACAGGCTGTCTAAAAGAAGTCACCTTAGAACGCCAAAAGCCACAATGGGAAGAGAGTTTGGTTTCAGTCAGTGCAAGTCCATGTTCACACCATTTGAACAGTCTCTTGCAATCTTATATTGAGAATGTCTCCTCATAAAATAAAATACATAAGTATAGAGATATTCCCAATGCTAGGCTGTAAAGACTGTTTGAATGGGGTTATACTGACGGAAGCCCTCTCCCAAAGGGGGCACGCCATTACCCTCTACTCACCTTGATGTACATTGCCATTTTGTATTGTGAGATGTGCGATTGCCCGTATATTGTGAATAGGGCGTGGATAAAAGTGATTATGAAATCTGAATTCCCTCAAAAAGGTCAACAAATACAACCCCACATCTAGTAAGCCTTTTATTGGGCCAATAAACTGGCCACAACTTGATCCATTAGTTCTGTAAATGGCTAAATGCTCAAGTGCTAATTGAACTAATGCTTAAGCTGTGTTTGGTTGCAGTGCAATTTTATTTGCATTAATACAAACATATGGGAGCACAAATGAAAAAAATGTAAATTCTTGTTTAATTTTATTTTGATTTTTACTTTATTCTGCTTTATGTTTTAATTTATTTTATTTGTATTGCGACCAAACAAAGTAAGCTAAATTTTGAAACACAAATAGGTAAGAATTTACACTCAAATCATTCATGTTGCCATAATTTTACATCAATGCAAATAAATTTGCATTGCAACCAAATACAGCCTTAGGATCAGTTGGCCTAGGAGTCCACTTCCATTTGATCTTTATGGCCATTAACCCAATTTATTCCAAAGCCCATGCAGGCACGGCCCACTTCTTTGGTTCTTCCTAGTTATCCAAATATCAGCCCAAGCTGTCAAAAACAAAAAGGATTTCACCTCTATGATGATGGCTTGGCTCTAAGTGTTCTTTATGGTATTTGATTTTGTGGCCGTTTATTTGAAAACTGGTGTCAATTCATTGTTATATAAACATTTATTCAAAAATGTTATTTGATAATAATGTTTATTAAATAAATATTTTATGTGTTTGTGTAAGAGCCAACGGTTGAAAGAAATACTATTTTTAATATTTCATTTGTTATTCAGCTTATGTGACACCTAATGACATAACTGTGAAGTAACACTAATAAACGTTTATCAATCGCTTTCTTATTTTCTACAAATATTTATTAAATAAACGGTCATAGTACCAAATATCTTCCTTGTTAAACATGTTACCGGGCTAATTTGAGCTTTGTCCGGGTCTGTACCAAGACTTATACATCCGATCGAAACCCATCAAGTAATAGTAATAAAATAATATAGGCCCATGGATGCAATTAAACTGAGGCGTGAATGAAGCCGCTACGTAAGTTTTGAATACGGTGCAAGTGTGAGTTATCATGGAGCCATGGACAGACTGGGTTTTATCCTTTTCAAATAACAACGCAGAACTTGGCCCAGTGGATCTGTATGTATTGACTGACCATGGATTGTTAAAGAGTTGGGACAAGGGAGCCCATTGTTCATTTAGCCCATTAAGCTGCTTTTTTCAATTGGCTGGGATAGGTGATTTTACGGTAAACATGTTTTGGGAATGCATAAGTACTTATTCTAATAAGCATGAGTGTTTGGTGAAAAATTATTTATTTCAAACAGAATAATATAAGTATTTTAAAAATGATGTGATAGAAGACAAATTAGAAAAGAAATAAAGACTTATTGAATAAATATAAAAAATAAGCTCAAAATTTAGGTTTTTTGAGTAATACTTATTTTTATGAATACACTTATTTGGGCCTTTCTTAAACACAAATAAGTGCTTATTAGTATGGTCCCAACTCAAAATAAGTACTTTGTCAAATAAATACATTAAAATAAGCACTTCCAAAATACTCGTGTCTTTTAATTGGCAAAATGTTCAGTTTCAGCCATTGTTTCAGAATGCTATTGAGGTGAGGCCAAAGGCCTGAGTCTTGAGGCAAGGCTAAGAAAAAAAGGCTTGGCCTCAATAGCCTCATACCCTACTAAGAAGGCTTAGGCCTTGAGTTATTTAAGGCTTATACGTTTGGGCCCTTAACCTCAAAATGTTCAAGGCTTGGGCCTCAATCGTTCGACATGTTAAGGTTAAATATGGAGGTTTATATAAGGCTAAAACAAAAATTTAAGGAAAAAAAAAAACAATGCTTTGTTTTGTATAAGTTAATGTATTGAATAAATAAATAAACATGCAAATAACAAATAAATGCATGTAATTGTTTAAGAAAATAGCTTGCTTTATTGCTCATATTCTGTATTGTTCATGCTTTTATTTTTCTTACCCACTTGCCCACTTCCCCATACTTGATGATTTATTTTACATCACATAGGTGGTCATTATTCACTATGTATATAAGTGCAAGAAACTAAACTAGAATGCTTTATTCTTAAAAGTTGGTTCATGTCCCCGAACTGAAAGTCAGATCAAAGTATCGATCCGATATGCCATAACATATTGGGGGTACTGATGCCCATTTCTAAGGCATTTAAAAAACTATTTTTGTTAATTAAATAACATATAACTAACCATGCTTTTGATGCAAAATTTTGAAAAAAATTAAAAAAGGAGATATGCATAGTTTAAAGTGTTTAAATATTTGATACACCCCTTTCCGCATATTAGGATATATTAATACTAATTTTGTGTCTAATATATCAAATAAGTTATATAAGATTTTAATTTTATATTTTCCATGTTTTTATTGTTTTATTCTTGCTTTTTTACTTGAGACTTATGCGCCCCTATGAAATCCAATCACCTCGCCTCCCTCTGCTTTTACCCTTTTTTAAAACCTTGATTTTAGCCATTAATAAGATTTTTGATAGATTATTTTTTTTTGGGTTTTTTCGTTTCATTCTACTCAAAATCGTAGCTCAATGGTATAGTTTAGGTATCAGTTCGGAATTGATGCCAATTGACGAGCGTTATAGATGGTGTTATTTATAAATTTGAATTGATGTAACCTGTAGTTGAAATCAGAATTCTGAGGGGGTGTCGTACTTTTGCCGCACGATAGATTTGTCCTAAAAAAACAAAAACTCGGAGGCTCGGTTGGGTTGACATCAATCCACCCAATTTGACTCTTGAGTCTAGACCCTAATTTTTTGGGTCGAGTTGGATTGAGGATGGCCCGACCTAAACCTATTGAAATGAGGCGACAGAGCATCGCTTTTTTCCACGAACCTGCGATTCATGGGGAATGTACGGATGTTCCTCAAGGGACGTGGTCGGAAAGAAAAGTTCGTTTTATGCTTCCATTCCCGGCATCACTCGCGGCACCAAGTTCCTCTGCAGGCTGATCCCATGACTCGTCAATCGTAAAGCGTTTCTGTTAAATATCGTATTGTAACTCATCCTCTCCATCTTCCCGCGTCTCGTACCCTACATCTTTGAAAAAGCAGAAGAAAACCCTTCATGTTAAGTAAAGTTCGATTACCTTTCTGAGTCCACTTTTCTATATTCCTGTCTTTTTTTTCCTTTTCATCTTGCGTCGGCATTTGTTTGTAAAGGAAAAGAAGAAAGCAAGTGAAGTGGTTCGTGAGTTCTTTTTGGGTGGCTTGTATGTCCAATTCGCATTTGAAGCCATTAACTAACAAACCCTTATAAAAAGGATTGAAGGATCTATCTCCTGAACTCGCTCGAATTTCTCATGGTAATCTATCGTTACTTCCCAAGAACTAAGGAGTGGCTTATTTTATTTTTGATGTTTTGAGTTGTTTATCATTTTGACGACGATTTAAGAACGGAGCTTGATTTGGGAAAGCTTTGATAAATTATTTTTCTTTTGTTTACTTATTTATGTTCCTTTACAATTAAATTTGCAGATACACGAGCTTGTAGTTTTCTTGTTACTGAGCCAGTGAATCTTGGAAGTAGTTCATAGAAACTATTATGCAACATTAGGTAAACTCATAATTACTGACAGATAGTTTTATCGGGATTTTGACTGTTATAGGTTTTTCTAGGCTACGGTCTGAAAAGGGTTATTTAACCTCTTACAACTGTGTACTGCCATTAGTTTGTTTGTGCCGAAAGGTTCAAATTAGAGATTTGATTTGTCGCATGATGTTTGTAATCTCTAAATCTGATACACCTTGACCTTGTATTGGGAACCTTTTACATGCTCGACTATGTTCAAAGGAGCGGTCATACAAACATTTTATTAGCATGTTACTGCCCCTGCTCTCTTGAAAAGTAAACTAGCAACCAATGATTCCTGATTGTCAAAATACATACTTTTGTCTCTGAAGTGCCCAAGTCACCTCCTAAAATACACTTCTCATGGGCTTTCTGTGCAATTCACTGTGCTTAATACCGATTTGTATTTGATCTCTAAACTCCTTGCACACTGATACATCCTTTTTCTACTGAATTACTTATCCTTAATGCTTATTATTATTCCTGCATAAAACAAAATATGCCAGAGGTCAAACCATATTCTATGGGTTAATAATTGATCTGTCCTGAATCCCAAGTTCTAACATATTTATCTCCAACCAGGCCTTTTTAGATTCAATTTGTGTAGTGAATTTTGTGCACTTTTTTTTTCTTATCTTTTGAATTCTTAAGGGGCTGTTACCCTGAGAATCTTCAGTCGTGTTGTGTAAAATGCTTGCAGATAGATGTGCTACTCTTAATCATCATGTTGTAATTGGAAATTGAAAGTTTTAGGTGTTATTTGATTTCACCTTTTATGTATACTCACTGCTTATTTATTCTTTCCTACTGAAGGCTATTCCTTTCATATAACTTTTTGCTATACTGAGCAATGCTATCTTCTTGTTTCAATACAAATTAGAAGCTAGAAATGAGTACCCCTCATGTTCAATATCATGCTTTGGAGATCGTTTTGAAGGATATCCTTTCTGCAACCAAACCAAGACAAGAGGATTGTGCCATTCGAGTCCATATAATTAACCAGTTCCGAGCTGTGGTTGAATCTGTGGAAAGTCTGCGAGGTAATTAGTTCTATAGTTGTTTATGATATTTAATCTTACATAACATTTTGTTATACAAAGGAATTCATTTTGACTCAATTCTCAATGTTTACTCCACAACAATGAAATAGTCTTGGTGGACCATCAGATGAAAATTATATTCCACTTCTAATGCATTGTGGTTCAATGACTTATACTTTACCTAAAAAACGTAGATCAATTACTGATAACCTGACATTATCCAAAAGAAAAAAACCTGATAACCCAATCTCATTTTCACCCTCTTGTGTGAAAGGGATGCCATTTTTGGCTTGACTACATTCCTAATTCTTGTTCCATACTAGCAAAACTTAATGTTATCTTCTTGTTGGATGACATAGATTATATCCTCCATTTACTTAGACATGGATATGGTGAATTTAATATCAATTCTAGAGATATTATCTCTTCTTTTTGGAATTGGCCTGATATATTTGTTTAGTTAGCAACTGTAGGTAGTATGATCCTGCATGGTTCTCAACGCCCAAAATGCAATTGACATTATCTAAATGAATAAGAAAGGACAAATAAAATGTTCCAAGCCTCTTACAAAGTAGAGAAAACGGCAAAGGCCTTGTGTCTTAGTGTTTTTCTTTTAATGTGCCTTTAATACTGGGAGCCTGTGATATGTAAACGTGGAGAAATAATATTTGGATAACTTAGAGGGACTTTAACTAATGGATAGAGGTGGAACCCCCTGCTAAATGTGCAAAGAATGTTTGGCCCTACCTTTGTTAATTAGCATAAATAAGAAGAGGGGGAAGAACTTTATGGAGATGTACAAGGGCCGCAGTTTGCTGGGCATTATGGGAAGAAAGAAATCAGAGGTTGTTTGAAGATAAAGTAAGAAGTAGGGATGCCCTAATTGACATAATTGACATCATTACATTATGGAGATACATAGGGTGAAATCTATGAAGCTCTTTGATGGAATTCCTGCTGCCAATTTGATGAGAAAATGGGGAAAAGTGGCTGACTCTGTTCCCATGGAGGTAACAATGCCATCTTGGACTCCCCCCAAAAGTGGATTTGTTAAATTGAATTTCGGTGGTAGTAGTGAAGGTAATCCTGGACCATTGGGCATAGGAGGAGCCTTTCGGGATGAGGATGGCAGAATAATGTCTCTATTCTCTGGTCCTATTGGTATTGGGGATTCTTTAAGAGTTGAAATATTAGTTGCAGTTGGAAAGGAATTAAGAAAGCAAAAGAATTAAATCTCTCTAAGCTGATAATTGAAGGAGATTCAAAGCTGGTTATTGACTGGCTCCAAAAGGAGGAGAGAGGGTGGTGGGACTGCATCAATGAGAAAAAGGAAGTTTAGATTCTTGACACAAGGAATGAAAATTTAGTTGATTTGGTTAAGAGGGCTGCCGACTTTTTGGCTGACACATTGTCCAAACAAGGGGTGGGAAGAAGCAATATATTTTGGGCCATGTTGTAATTTTTTATTGCATATGTTCAGTGGAGCTAAGAAAGTTTATCTCCCCTTTGTATTCTCTTTTATCCTTTTTCTATTTAGTGAATTGATTTTCAGTTTTTTATAAAAAACTAATGGATAGTCTATGTTGGCCACTTCATCTCTCTGTATGCTTGAGATTGTATAGTCATCTGTAAAATAATTTTAAGTGAGATTTATATAACTTTTTTTTTCTGTATCTGATTTATGGACAAATTCTAAAAGAAATCTGATAATTGAATAATATAGGATAAGAAATTATGCACTAATAAATAAATAATGATCAACAAGCGAAAATATATTAAAAAATGATAAAGAAATGGCTGGTTCAACTCTTGCATCTTTTTATCTGGGTAACTTGGTGTAGACACCCATTCAAATACATGCACACACACACACACAGCACACAGCACAGTACATGCAATCATGGCTATATTTTATATGTACTAGGTATAACTTAGCGGTGGAGCCAGGGATTTTTTATGAGGGGGACCAAAATCTAAACTTGGGGGGGGGGACCATTGGGGTGGGGAGTGGGGGGAGGGGAAAAATGTAAATGGAAGAGTCTAATTTAAGTGGGGATTTCTGGGCCATAGCGGGGCCATGGCTCCCCTGGCTCTGCCCCTGGTATAACTTCTATCACTATCTTAGACTATATATACATATTCTTTTGTTTTTTACTTTTTTGGATCATATTCTAAATTAAGATGGACTAATAGATGTTAGATAACCAAGTTCACTTAAGATATCTGTTTGAGTGAGCCGAATAGGGGTAGTTTAGTAATCTCATGTCAGTTAAGTACTTTGCTTATGTGGCTGTTTTATTAGAGTACTCTGCTCCACACTTAAGTGAGGGCAGTTTAGTCTTTGTAAGTGTAATTAGAACCTAATAAACATAAGGGGGTCGACTGAATGGGTGACTAATCAGTTTTCGACTAAACCCTCCTGTTCTCTCTTTCTCTTGTCTTCTTCCTCATCTTCTTCTTCTTCACTGGGTCGAATTACTGTAGCTGCTCTAAAACATGGTATCAGAGCGAGGTTTCTGACCTGCTTTAGCTTGCAAAGCATCTCAGCTGTGTTCGTGATACCTTCTTCTTCGTTTCTGGTTAGTTAATGGAGAGAGTTGGTTCGCCCTAGGTCTGAGACATCTCAGCTCGTTGCTCTCTGCTGCGCACAATTTTCTTCATCAAGGAAGGTGATTTCAACAATGAATGGTTGGCTGATACTCTCAAAGGAAGGTTGGTTATTTAGTCCTTTTGTGTTGCTGGTATTTCTGGGTAGGAACCCTTCAAGAATTAGTTAGTACTGATTAGAACTTAGAGAACTAGGTTCATTGTTGCCCTAAGAAGGGCTGTGTGTGCAGTAGCTGAATGGTGTACGGCTGCTGTGAGTTGTTGAGTGGTGTTAGGGCTGCTGTAGGTGGCCGAGTGGTGTAAGGTGGAATGCAGTGACCTTGCCAAGCTCCTTGTGGTCGTGTAATGTCCTCTTAAGTGTGTTAAACAAGTCTAAACTGGCCGAGTGGTGTAAGGTGGAATGCAGTGACCTTGCTAAGCTCCTTGTGGTCGTGTAATGTCCTCTTAAGTGTGTTAAACAAATCTGAACTGGGTGTAGCAGTTTGACTGTGTTGTGGTGCTTGTGATGCACAATTTTTTTTTATTGAGTGGTTGTAAGAGGGCCTACTGTTGTGTTGTGGTGCTTGTGATGCTTATGTGGGTCGTAGGTGTGTGAAGTCAGCAGTAGTGTGAAGAAGAACAAGTGTGTGCTCCCACTGTTGTGTTTAGGGGCTGCAATAGGTGCTGAAGTATCAAACTGTGAACAACATCAATCAGCTTGTAGCTGAGAAGTAAGGTTAGAGGCAACTGTGAAAGAGTACAGTGGCAGCAATAGGAGATGGCTACAATGATCAGGAACCTAATGTGGTAATTTCCTCCGACTACCTAGGGGTACAAATGACCTCAATTAAGTTGAATGGGGAGAACTTTGTTCCATGGGCTAAATCGGTGGAAGTGTTTCTCAAGGCAAAGAAGAAAGTAAAGCATGTAAGAGATGAGAAGCCACCGGAGGACTCTCCATGGTTTGATGATTGGGAGCAAGAAGATGCTCAAATCATGACTTGGCTGTGGAATAGTATGGAACCCAAAATTAGTGCCAACTTCATGTTCCTTGATACGGCTAAGGATATATGGGAGCATGCTAAGAAGCTATATTCTGGGCAAGATAACACAATAAGAGTGTATCAACTTTATCAGGAGTATTTTGATTTACAACAATGAACCAAAACACTAGAAGAGTACTATGCTAGCATGAAGAATATAAGGAATGAACTCAATGTCTATCACCCCCTTACTCTAGATATTAAAGTTCAGTAACAACAAAGGGAGCAACTAGATGTTACAAGATTTTTAGTGGGGTTAAAGTCGGAATATGAACCAGTTAGAGCCCAAATATTGGGGGGCTCTACTCTTTCTACACTCGAGGAAGTATTCTCAAAGAGGCCATGGGGCTGTGTGGAGTTCTTTGGGACAAACAGAGAACTCCACACAGTCTGATAGGTTAGCACTTGTGACAGCTAGAGGGGTTGGACATAGTACAAGAGGGGGAGGTCATGCTCCCCGAGGAGGCCGTGGTAGTTCCATGATTAGTCGGGGTGGTCGTGACTCAGGGGGAGGCCGTGGCAGAGGGAAGAATAACTCTACAAGGAAATGTACTCATTGTGGTAGAGAGGGACACAAAGTGAATTTCTGTTATGATCTACATGGCCATCCCTCTAAATGGGCTAATCATGCTGTAGCAGGTGAGGTTGATATCAGTGACAGTAAACTGGCAGACCGAACTCCTCCCACATCTACATCTACCTTTGGGAGGGAAATGGTGAGCGTACCGCGTGATGAGTATGAACAGTTCCTTTAAACTACTTCACATCATACCACTGCCACACTTGCCCAATCTGGTATTGCTTGCATGTCATCTAAAACCTCTCCCTGGATTATTGACTTTGGAGCCTCAGATCATATGATCGGGACTCCAGGTGTGTTCTCTTCTCTTTCTGAAACCTCCACATCACAAACTGTTACACTTGCCAATGGGTCGGCATCTCCCATATGTGGTGTTGGTAATGTTGACATGGCTTCTGTGCCCTTATCATCTGTTTTATATGTCCCTAAGTTTCCATTCAATCTTATGTCTGTTAGTAAAATAACCAAAGTTCTTAACTGTTCTGTTACCTTCTTTCCTTCCACTTGTGTTTTTCAGGCTCTCAAGATTTTGGTCCCATCATTGAGTCATTTGTCAGTTTTGCAATGTGAGTCATGTTAGTTTGGGAAACATTGTCGTGTGTCCTTCAGTCCAAGAGTTGAGAGTCGTATGTTGAGTCCTTTTTCTTTGGTTTATTCAGATGTTTGGGGTCCAATCAAAATAGAGTCTTATAATGGGTACAAGTATTTTGTCTCCTTTATTGATGATTGTTCAAGAATGACATGGATTTACTTAATGAAAGAAATAAGTGATTTGTTTTTCATTTTTCAAAAATTCCATGCTGAAATACGCACACAATTTGGTGTTCCAATCAAAATTTTCCATTCAGATAATGATCGTGAATACTTTTTTACTTCATTTCAACAGTATTTAGAACAACATGGCATTATTCATCAGACATCATGTGCATACACCCCTCAACAAAATGGCAGTATTTAGAACAACATGGCATTTAGAACGGAAGAACCGTCAGCTTCTTGAAACTGCTCGGTCTATTCTTCACCACATGAATGTTCCTAAACGTTTTTGGAGTGATGCTGTACTCACTGCATGTTTTCTCATTAATCGGATGCCCTCCTTCATCCTTCATGGTCGGTCCCCCTTCTCTATCTTGTTTACCACTTTATCTCCATTCCCATTAATTCCTCGTGTTTTTGGTTGTGTGTGCTTTGTCCACAATCTGAGCTCTGGAATAGACAAACTAGATGCACGCTCAATTAAATGTGTCTTCCTTGGCTACTCGCGGACTCAAAAAGGGTACAAGTGTTATAATCCCATTACCCGGAAGTGCTATGTTTGCCCTGTTGTCACCTTTTTTGAGTCAGTCCCCTTCTTCTCAAGTCCTGAAGCGCCTTTGTCTCCACCCGGACTTCCTCTTCCTCTCCCTGTTAGTGATCTAGTTCCAGATGTTGTTGTTGGAGTAGACTCATCACCTCATCCCGTGCAGATCACCACCGAACGTCCACCAATCCGGCAAGTGTATACACGTCGAACAACACCGGCCCCTCCTCCAGCTTCTACCTCATCTGCGGATCTTCTCATGGCTCCTATTGTTGAACCTTCAGACCTTGACCTACCCATTGCCTTACGGAAAGGTAAACGCAGTTCTACCCTCCATCCCATTTCCAATTTTGTTTCATTATGTCGTCTTTTTACATCACATCGCCAGTTTGTTTCCCTTTTATCCTCTATTTCCATACCTAACAATGTTCAAGAAGCTCTCAGTTCACCTGATTGGCGGCGGGCAATGGAGGAGGAACTTTCTGCTCTTCAACATACTCAAACGTGGGAACTTACTACTCTCCACCTGATAAGCATGTTGTGGGATGTAAATGGGTGTATACTGTGAAATACTTGCCAGATGGTAGTGTGGAGCGTCTGAAGGTCAGGCTTGTTGCTAAAGGTTACTCACAATTGTATGGAGTGGACTACATGGAGACATTCTCTCTAGTGGCTAAGATTGGTTCTGTTCGTGTACTAATTTCCCTGGCAGTTATGTATGATTGGCCTCTGTTTCAGTTTGATATAAAAAATGCCTTTCTCTATGGTGATCTTGTGGAGGAGGTATATATGGAGCAACTACCTGGGTTTGTTGCTCAGGGGGAGGATGGTAAGGTATGTAGATTGAAGAAGGCAATTTATGGGCTGTAACAATCGCCGCGTGCTTGGTTTGGGAAGTTCAGTGAAGTGGTGAAGAGTTTTGGAATGAAGCAGTGCTAGGTAGATCACTCAGTGTTCAACTATGACTCAGAAGCTGAGAAGATTCTATTAGTGGTCTATGTGGATGATATTGTCATTACTGGCAGTGATAAATTGGGCATTGGCAAATTAAAGGTATTTTTGCAAAATCATTTCCAAACAAAAGATCTTGGAACATTGAAATATTTCTTGGGAATAGAGGTTGCCAGGTCAAAACAAGGTGTAAATCTGTGCCAAAGAAAATATGTTCTTGATCTATTGGAAGAAACATGACTGTTAGGTGCAAAACCAGCTGAGACCCCTATGGAACCAAATGTTAAGTTGAGCAGTGATACAAGAGAAGTATTTGAAGATCCTGGAAGGTATAGACGATTAGTGGGGAAGCTGAACTATCTGACTATCGCGAGACCCGGCATATCCTTTGCAGTCAGTGTGGTGAGCCAATTCATGCAAAACCCTCGTATACCTCACTGGGATGCAATTCTTAGAATTGTGAGGCATCTAAAAGGAGCTCCAAGCCGTGGACTATTGTATAAATCGGGAGGAAAACTTGAAGTAGTGGGGTATACAGATGCAGACTGGGCAGGCTCAGTGAATGGTAGAAGATCTACTACGGGCTATTGCACATTTCTTGGAGGAAATTTTGTGACGTGGAAGAGTAAAAAGCAGACGGTTGTGGCCAGAAGTAGTGCTGAAGCTGAGTATAGGGCCATGGCACATACTACCCGTGAGTTAGTGTGGTTGAGGAATCTTCTACAAGAAATTGGGTTTCACATGGATAAACCTATGAGACTGTATTGTGACAACCAAGCTGCACTCCATATCTCATCCAATCCTGTATTTCATGAGAGAACAAAGCACATAGAGGTTGATTGCCACTTTGTGAGGGAGAAGGTTCTTGCTGGAGAGATAAACACAGAACATGTGGGCTCAAATGATCAATGGGCAGATTTGTTTACAAAAGCTCTAAACTCAGGGAAAGTGAACCATCTATGTAACAAGCTGGGATTATATGACATATATTCTCTAGCTTGAGGGGGAGTGTTAGAGTGAGCCGAATAGGGGTAGTTTAGTAATCTCATGTCAGTTAAGTACTTTGCTTATGTGGCTGTTTTATTAGAGTACTCTGCCCCACACTTAAGTGAGGGCAGTTTAGTCTTTGTAAGTGTAATTAGAACTTAATAAACATAAGGGGGTCGACTGAATGGGTGACTAATCAGTTTTCGACCAAACCCTCCTGTTCTCTCTTTCTCTTGTCTTCTTCCTTCTTCACTGGGTCGGATTACTGTAGCTGCTCTAAAACAATGTCTTTTCCCTTACAAAATTATGTTTCACTTGTGAAAATTCACTGTCACTAGATATTACTTCTACTTATATGGTTGGGTATGGGTGCTATCATTTTTATGATGCAAATAGGTACAACTGTTGAGCCATTTGGATCATTTGTTTCAAATCTATACACAAGATGGGGAGACTTGGATATTTCTGTTGAAGTACCCAATGATTCACTTGTTTCTGCTGCGGGAAAAAGGCATAAGCAGGACATACTAAAGGATATACGAAAAGCTTTGAGAAAGAGAGGTAATGTATTTTCCCCTGCATTTATTCTTTCTTTCTTTCTTTCTTTTGTCATCATCACCATCATATATAATTTTTGTGTCTCTATATCACATTGCTTGCATGTGGACCTTTTTTGGATGCAAATTTGCATATTTTAATTTAAGATTAGTGCTCAACATAGTTGTAAGGCCCAGCTATGTTGTATGGAGCAGATTGTTGGGCAGTCGAGAAACAACATGTCCAGAAAATGAGTGTGGCAGAAACGCAAATGCTAGGATGGATGAATGAAAAAACTAGAAAGGATAGGATCAAGAAAGAAGTCATCCGTAGGAACCTAGGAGTAGTTGCAATAGGTGATAAAATGAGAGAGAGTAGACTATGATGGTTTGGTCACGTGCATGCAAGACCACTAATAGATCCAGTTAGAAGAAGTGATTTGTTACAAGTTAAAGGGGCTAGAAGAGCTAGGGGTAGACCAAAAATGACATGGGTAGAAGCAGTAAAAAATGATTTAAGGACTAATAATGACGTCGAGCTCTTTTCAGACCTTTCAAGGGAGGAGATCTCTCACTTTCCGAGCAACAGGATCTGGATCAGGCCTGTTCCATCAAAACTAGCCTTTTTGTTTGGTCTGCAGTGCTGGATAAGATTTTAACCAAGGAGAATTTAGCTAGAAGAGGTTTAGAAGTAACAGTTCTGGAATGCAGATTCTGTAATGGAAATGTGGAAAGTACTAGTCACTTATTACTGCATTGTGACTTCACTTACTGGGTTTGGACAAGACTGCTAGTGTTTTTTGGAGTTAATTTTTGTTTTCCAAAGGATGTGAAGGATTTCCTAGAGGCTTGGTTCCTAGGTGGCCTCAGCAAGGCTGGAAAAGTAGCTTGGAGTATCCTCCCCGCTGCTGTTTTCTGGGCAGTGTGGGGTGAAAGAACTATTAGAATTTTTGAAGGAAGGCAGAAATCAAAATAAGAGGTGCTCAACAGGATTATGGGAATGGTGTTTTCGTGGATGACAAACCATCCACTCTTTAAAAACCAGCAAACTTGTTCTTTTTTTGAGCCTGATTTCCTTTTTGTAAGAAGAGCATAGTGTTCTTTTGAGTTGTTTTTCAGAGCTTGGCTTTTCTGAGATTTTTCTGTCTATTTCTGCTGTACAGTCTCTCATTGTACAGGCGCCTTTTGTATGCTGCCCTTTTGTTATTAATGAATTACTTTACCTTACAGTTTTAAAAAAAAAAACAGTGGATATGGCTTTAAATAGAATATTCATAAAAAAGATATGGCTTTAAATAGAATGGATTGGCCAAATAAGATTCATGTAACCAACCCCATATAGTTGGAATAAAGCATGGATGATGATGACAGTGACTTTCTACTTCAATTGGAAGATAGAAGAAGTTCAAGGAGTCTGATCAAATGATCATGACAGAAACCTAAAATGATTATATTATTATGAAGACATATCATGTACTTTATACATACTAACATGCCTATTCATTTAGATTATCCAATCTTCCTATCTATCCACATGAATTACCTACTTGAGTATTAGTTTTCTATGTACATTTTGCAGTGCTAACCATCCATTAGAAGGCAAAATTTTTTGTGACCAGATGCTAATATTAACTGATTGACTTGATTTTTAGGCGAATTATGATGCAATGTTCAACTCTTTCATTGGATGATTAATATCTATGAGCAGGTGAACCAATTATAGATTTGGTGGAAAACAGGTTATTATAATCAATGTTTTAAAACGCGGAGGCGTGACGCGAGGCGTTCCACTACCTAGAGGCATGAGGCATAGTTCAGAACGCAAGAGGCGTAAGCCTCACGAACACAAGGAGGCGTAAGCCTCACGAACACAAAGCCTCCTTAAGAGGAGGGGGGTTAGGAGGAGGATGAAGAGAATGGGGGGATCTTATTTTTTTCTTTATTTTTAATAAAAATCTTTTATATTAAGAAGAACAAAGATGCATAACATTAGTTCAAAGGGGGGGGTCTTGTCGAAGTGAAGAGCAAGACCCCCCTGACTCAAAAAAAAAAAAAAAACAAATTGGGCTGCATCGAAAAGGGAGCGGGGGGATCTGGGGGGCGAAGCTCCCCAGCCGAAGGGGCAAGGGGGGTTAGTGCAAAATCTTTATTTTCTATTATTTCATATATATTTGTACTGTACAATTTGCAATTGCACATGCAACAATATTACACACTTTTTCTTTGTTTGGTAAGACACGTTTGTTTTATTATTGTTTTCTTAGTATATGTTTGGCAACGATGTTGCAGATACAACACCGTTTTCTGAAAACGGTGTTGCTGATGTGTGGGTTGGAAGCACCATTTTATGAGAAAATGATGCATTTTTTTTGTTTAATTTGGAAACGTTGTTGTTAGGTAGAACGTTTCTTCGAGCAATAACAACACTTTTTGTTTGATACCAGTGCTCCGTGTTTGTTTTCAGCACCAGTTCCCATTATAGGAAGTCATTGCCACATCGCGTCCTCGTTGATAGCAATGAGCTGCAATATGAGAAAACACCAAATTTGGCATTGCTCCAAATCACGCCTTCTTGATTTCCAAGGTGTTGCTTGGAGCACCGTTTTTTATGGAAAAGTGGTTCCAAACAAACAAGTGTTTCCTAGAGCACCATTTTTCTGATGTGGTGCTGATGTGTCACCGTTCTTTTGAGCAACGACATCGATGCCAAACAGACATTTAGAAATCAGCATAATGTTGCTGCCATGTTGACACATTGCCATCCAACCATTAGCATGAAATGTCAGAAAGTACGTCTCATAGAAAATAGGTTTTATCAAGTTCCAAGATGAAGCATTGTTTACTGTCCTTTGGAAAAACAGTTACCAAAATATAAGATGACACCATTTATACAAAAATGCTGAATTGGCACACTATTTTGTATTTTCTCATACAATGGTACCAAACATCCCCTAAAAGATTCTTTTGTTGGGCTTAGCCTTCACATGGTTCTTATTACCTATTGATCTAAAACGGGTACTTGTGATCCCTTTTGATTTTCTCCTTAAACTTATCAACTAGTTGAAACAAAAATGCATCATATTTAATTTTAGCCCCGGCTTTGACGTGTCAATGATTAGAGATTAAGTGCTTTTTTTTCTCTAACAATATAGGCTCAGTTCGGAAAGAGTATAAATATAAATATAGTATAAATACATACCAAATAATACAAAATACAAAGTTTTATACTCTATATATTTGTATTTGTACTCCTTCAAAACCTAAAGTTGCGTTCGTTTTTGGTGTAAATACAAACCTGTGTAAAACTATAATTCTAGTCTGTATTTATAGGTGTTTGTTTTGAATGTAGTTTTACATAAAAAATCGATATAAACTCCACTTATGGTAGAGTTTTATATCGATAATCAATGTACAAACAACATATGTTGTTGATAAAATCGATGTAAACATTTACATTGACAATCATGCCATTCCACTTTATAACGGTTCACTCATTTAAACCAATTGGTATTGAACTCCATCAATATACTTTTCCATTGATAAATATTTACATTGAAACCAAAAACTGCATAAATAAAAAAATGAAGGGCAATTGATTTTAGTCGGTTGCAATATACAAGCAACTATTTGACTCTAGCTCAGAAAAATCCCATGGAGTGTGATGGAGGGTGATTTGGCCTGACCTCATAATAGGGGGACACGTGGACATGACTTGAAGTGACAACTCGGCAAGACAGCCTGGTCGCAACTTGGCATGATGAGCTTGTTGGAGCCTAGCCTGACAGCTCAGCACGGGTAGTAGCTCGCTACAAGGTGGTATTTAGGTTACCCCGAAGTGAGGAGCCCCGATCTCCTCCCAAGTAAGGAGCTCTCAAGCTCCTCCTTAGTGAAGAGCTCCCGAGCTCCTCCTTAGTGAGGAGCCCCGAGCTCCTCTTCAGTAAGGAGCCCCCCAAGTTCCTCCTCAGTAAGGAGCCCCCGAGCTCCTCTAGAAGGGAGCACCCCTATCTAAGATCCCTGGGTAAGGAACATCCCGAACTGAAGGCACTTCGTGTAAGCTCGCCAGTAGGCTCCTGCCCAAATCTAAGTAGCCGCCTCAAAGACTTACTTCAGGTAGAAGCACCTCGACATGTCAGCAATAGCTCGGTACCAGGTAACTCGGTGTATCGCCTAACAACCGTACCTGCCAGATTTGGAGACTGTACCCACGTCTCTAGCCAGACGGCGTCATGCCTGCTAGGCTCTGACAAGCGTCCCCTGCCTGACAGGGCCGTACCCTGTAACGATTACCTGCGCCCACCAGCTCAGCTCTGGCAGTAATGGTTGCAGAAGAGAATCAAAGGCGGTTATGCCAGATTTGACAAGGCATCAGTATAAAAAGGCCCCGACCCCCAAGGGACAAAGGTAATTGCATTTGCGCTATCTGCACTCTAGCTTTCTTCATCTTCTCTACAATTCTCTCAGAGTTCTAACTTAAGCACCAGAGTGTTACCATCGGGCAAGCCCCCCGGGAATCCTTCATCTTCTTCTCCTTCTCAGGTGTTGTCCGTTGCCAACTAGGAGTGAGGTCCCTGCCAGCTAGGAGTGACCAGATCGCGCCCTATCATTTGGCGCCGTCTGTGGGAATCACTTCGAAAGGCTTTCCTACACCAAACACTACAACTTTCAGTAAGACTTCAATGGCTTCCTCCAGCAATGCTGGACGAAGTGCCGACCAAAAGACCTCTGGGGAACGACTTCAGCTCCCTACCATCTGCATTGGCCAGTTCACTCTCCCCCTCTCCGTGGACAAAGTCCCTACCCTAAGCGCACCTCAAATCATGGTGCCGGTAAGTGCTCCACTCCCCTCGCCAGTAGAGACGACCTTTGCAAAACCGTCAGTTCTCCCGGTGGCCGAACAGAACCAACTAGAAAACCTGGTACACTGCATGCCGGCTATGCAAGCTCAAATGCAACATGTCCATCAGTTCCAGTTGTACCAGCAGCAAATGTTCCACCACGTCTACCAACAACAGTACCAACAGCAGTTCCCACTGCTGCCTCAGCATCAATAGCAAGTTCCACCTCGACACCCCGCTGCACAAAAGGCCCAGCCTCACCGTCGCAGCAAGCGTCTCCCCCACCGAGAAGAGACCTCTTGAACCCATAACCCTCTTAGAAGCCAAGTCTCATCCCAAGGTAGGAGGGAAAGACAAGTTACTCCCCCACCTCGCAGCCTGCAGTCAAGTTGGGGGCCTCTTAGCCAGTCAGACCCATGTCGCCTCGGCCTTCACAATTCGAACTTTCGCTCATCGGGAACCAATTCGTGGTCCTGTCGTAGACTATAGACAAGGCCCTTCAGTTCACAGCCATCAGCAGCAATTCGAGTCCCTTCCTGAGCCCATCGAGCTCAGTAACACAGAAGCAAGCAGTACTAATGCCGAGCCAACAAAGCAGCGGAGACGCCACCAAGCTCGCCGAACTACCACTCACAACCTGCCTGAGCAAAAGCCACTCCGCTCCTCTCAGTTTTGTCCCCCTGTCTCCAGAACTTCTAGTCGTCCCTATGCCGAAGGACTTCAAGCTTCCCCCCTTGGACAAGTACGACGGATCGTTCGATCCAAATGACCATGTCGATGCCTTCCAGTCGTAGATGCACTTGGCTAGGGCCAATGAGTCCTACATGTGTGTGGCCTTCTCCACCACTTTCAAAGGGGTAGCTCACACATGGTACAGGAACCTGGCACCCGGGTCAATAAGAAGTTGGGTGCAGTTCGTGCAAGTTTTTACCTCCCATTTCATCACCAGCAAGCGGTGCCCAAGAACCCAAGAGAGCCTCCTCGGCATAGTCCAAAGGGAAGGAGAGCCCATCCGGAGTTAAATGAAGTGGTTCTATGACGCTTGTTTACAGATACCCGACCTGGACCCTACAGTGCGGCTCACAATAGCCAAAAGAGGCATCACGCACAAAGAGTTCAAGTGGCACGTGGTGGCCAATCGGTCCAAGACGGTAATCGAGTTCCTCAAGCTCACAGACCAGTTCATAGGGATGGAGGAGGAGATCAACCAGAAAAATGAAAGTGTGCCCGATAAGAGAAAAAGGGAAGGGGGTCCTCAATCCAAGGGGACAACAAGAAGAAAAAAGACCCAACTCGGGTGGCAAGGCCAGGACAGCCTTTCTGGGCTCCTCCAGTAGAAAGGACTGACTACACACCTCTGAACGCGAAGCGGGCCAAGATCCTTATGGTGATCAAAGACGCCCCGTATATGAAGTGGCCACCCTGGATTAAAGGGGACCCCAATGTAAGAAATGAGAACCTATATTGTAGTTTCATAAAGATCATGATCATAGTACCGAGAATTGTAAGAACCTCCGCGACGAGATAGAAGAGCTCATCCATCGCGGATACTTAAGAAATTTTGTACAAAATAGTAATAATAAAACAGGTCGGGAGGGGGAGCAAGGTAGAGATGCTCCCAAATCCAGTAGCAGGCAAGCTGAGCAGCCACAGAGGTAGCCCCTCGAAGAGAGACTAGTTCTGGGCACCATACACGTGATCGTCGAATGGTCGATCATCGCGGGCTGCACCTCGGCTACAGCTATGACTTCAGCTAGAGAGGTCGAAAGGGAAGAGCAAAACCCCCCGAAGCGGCCAAGGACAGAAGACCCAATTTTCTTCACTGAGGATGACGCACACGGGGTCCACTACCCCCACGATGACGCGCTCGTCGTAAAGATAAGGATTAATGACTTCGAAGTCAAGTGTGTCCTCGTCGACTCTGACAACTCGGCAGACATTCTTTTCAAAGCAACATTCGACAAGCTTCAGCTCCAAAAGAGCGATCTCAAGCTCGCAAGTACTCCCTTGGTAGGCTTCAACGGAGAGGAAGTCAGGCCCCTGGGGAGAATCACAGTACCTGTGGAAGTCGGCACCTGGCCTAGCATAGTGAGGCTCAACCACGACTTCTTGGTGGTCGCAACTCCCTCCCCATACAATGCCATAATAAGTCGGCCCATCACCCATGCTCTTCGGAGTTGGGGTAGCATGAGGCGATCAACTCGAGTCTCGCAAGTGCTACGTCGCCGCCCTCAAAGGGAAAACCAAGGTGGACGACAACCTTGAGCTGGAGTGACCTACGGAGCAATGCGAAGAGCGAGTTGCACCTACCGAAGATACTGTTTCCGTGCCCACTTCGGCGGAGGACCCAACTTGGACACTCCAGATCGATGCCTCAGTCCAAGAGCCCCTACGATCTCAACTGATAAGTTTTTTACTTCAAAATTTAGATGTTTTTGCATGGTTTGCAGCAGAGATGACCGGCATAGACCCAAGCATCATCACTCACAGGCTAAATACTGATCCTGTAGTTAGGCCCATTAGATAGAAGAAACACAACTTAGCCCCGGAGCGCTAGAGAGGAGTTGACGAGGAGGTCGGGAAGCTCATCGCAGCCGACTTTATCAGAGAGGTCCATTACCCGAGCTGGGTAGCCAACCCAATCCTGGTAAAGAAGGCCAACGGTAAATGGTGCATGTGCGTCGATTATACCGATCTGAACAGAGCTTGCCCGAATGATTGCTTCTCGCTCCCCAAGATTGACAGCCTGGTGGACGCAACCTTAGGGCACGAGTTGCTGAGTTTCTTGGACGCCTACTCGGGTTATAACCAGATAAGAATGGACCCTGCTGACAAAGAAAAAACAACTTTTATAACCGAGCTAGGCTTGTACTGTTACAAGGCCATGTCCTTCGGACTGAAAAATGCAGGGGCTACCTTCCAAAGACTTGTAAATTAGTTGTTTGACCATTGATCGACAAGAAAATAGAATGTTATGTAGACGACATGATCGTCAAGACTCAGTTTTCACATGATTTAATAAAAGATTTGCATTCTATTTTCGAAATTCTGTGTAAGTTTAACATGAAACTAAACTCAAACAAGTGTGCCTTCAGTGTCACCTTGGGTAAATTTCTAGGGTACATCGTCAACCGGCGTGGCATTGAGGCCAACCCAGATAAAATCAAGGCTATCCTAGATATGAGACCACCCCGGAAATTGAAGGAGGTTCAGAGGTTGAATGGCCGCAAAGCCGCTCTAAGCCGCTTCATGTCTAAATCGGTAGATCGCTACTTGCCTTTCTTTAAGGCAATTAAAAGCAAACGCTTTGAATGGACCAAATAATGTCAGCTCACGTTTGATGAGCTCAAAAGGTACCTCACCAGTATCCCAGTCTTAACCCGACCTGAGGACGGTGATGTTTCGGAGTTGTACCTCTCTACAAGTGATGAGGTGGTAAGCTTGGTACTAATAAAACAAGTAGATTGGATCCAACGACCTATCTACTATGTTAGCAGGTGCCGAGACGAGGTATCCAGAGATCGAAAAGTTGGCGTATGTGCTAGTCGTTGCAGCTCGGATGCTCCGTCCATACTTCCAAGCTCATACTGTCGTCGTCCTCACCAACAAGCCTATGAGGCAAGTCTTGCTCAAGCCCGAGGTCTCTGGTAGGTTGACGAAGTGGGCCATTGAGCTCAGCGAATACGACCTCTAGTACAAGCCGCGAACTGCTATCAAGGCCCAAGCCTTAGCTGACTTTGTCGCGGAATGCACTTTCTGCACCAAAGTCCCCAGGCCGGTCGAGCCCGAGGCCCCTAGGTTAGATGAGCCCAAGGTTCCCAGGCCGGTTGAGCTTGAGCACCGTGAGGTAGCAACCAATGCAGCTTTTGTCCATGTTAGATTGAACCCGACCTGGGATGAGGAGCCTTGGATCCTTCACGTAGATGGCTCGTCCAACCAGCAGGGCAATGGAGCTGGAATCGTTCTGTATGGGCCAAGTAGGGTGAAACTGGAATATGCATTGCACTTTGAGTTCACGACATCCAACAATGAAGCAGAGTACGAGGCGTTAATAGCCGGGTTGGCTCTAGCAAATGAAGTGAAAGCCAAGCACATCGTCATCTGCAGTGATTCTCAAATCATGGTCAACTAAGTTACTAGTGAATACGAAGCTCACGAGCCAACCATGATCGCCTACTTAGCCAAAGTCAGAGAGACTCTGCTCAACTTCCAGTCTCATTTCATTAAGCAAATCCCGAGATCTGAGAATGCTGAGGCCGACATCCTGCCCGGTTAGCTAGCACTAGTGATAATACCATGAGAATCGTGTATATAGAGAACTTGCCTCGGTCTAGCATTCTCGGGGGGGCAGAGGAGGTCGCTCCAGTCATTCAAGCAGAGCTGAGTTGGATTGATCCGCTCGCGAGCTTCCTGCTACATGGGACCCTCCCCACATATCGCAATGCCGCCAGAAGGGTAGAGCTCAAGTGGCCAAATACGTCATAATAGACAAACGGTTGTACCGGAGATCTTACACGCTCCCCTATCTGCGCTGCTTGCGACCTTCCAAGGTCAATCTTGTGCTCTGTGACACTCATGAGGGACTGTGCGGTGGACACTTGGGGGGCAGGGCTCTTGCCAAGAAAGTGTTACGACAGGGATACTATTGGCCAACAATGAAGGCAGATGCGATCGAGCTCGTCAGAAGATGTGACAAGTGCCAGAAGCACGCCAACATCCACCACCAGCTTGCCGTCGTCTTGAAGTATCTCACCAGCCCGTGGCCTTTCGCATAGTGGGGGATCGATATACTCAGACAATTTATGCCAGCAACAGGGCAAAGGAGGTTCTTAGTGGTGGCAGTTGATTATTTTATCAAGTGGGTAGAAGTTGAACCTCTCACAACGATCACAACGAGGAATGTGCAGAACTTCATCTGGAAGAATATAGTGTTCCGTTTCGAACTACCCCGAGTACCGATCTTTGACAACGATAAGCAGTTCGAGGATATTCAATTCCAGAACTGGTGCAAAGATATGGGAATTCAACAAAATTTCACCTAGGTGGCACACCCTCAAGCAAACGGCCAAGTAGAGGTCACGAATAGAGCCATTCTCCGCGGACTGAAGGCACACCTTGATCGAGCTAAGGGGCTATGGGTAGATGAGCTACCAAGTGTATTATGGGCTTATAGGACCACGGTGAAGACCGCAACAGGCAAGACCCCCTTCAACCTCATGTATGGCACTGAAACAGTCATCCCAACTGAGATCGAGGTTCTCACGCTGCGTCTGGAAGTGTACGATGACGAAGCAAACGAAGATGAGCTACGCACCAACCTCGACCTACTTGACGAGGTACGAGACCTCACATACAATAGGACTGCGGCCTACCAGCAGGGAGTAACTCGGTACTATAACGCCAGGGTCAAAAAGCGGAACCTCCGCGTCAGAGACCTGGTTCTTCGTAAAGTCATGGTACCTGAGCCCGGTGTTGGTAAGCTCAGGCCGAATTGGGAAGGACCCTACCAAATAAAGTGGGTGCTTAAGGAAGGAACGTATGAGCTTGAAACCCTATATGGGAAATAAGTACCTCGAGCATGGAATATTGTCAACTTAAGACAATATTACCTATAATTACCAAGCTGAGTGGACCACAAGTCACTCCCAGGGCCTAAGGGCTAAAAAGCCGAGCTAAGGACCTCGACACCCAGTCGCCTCTTTGACATGGGCGAACTTCAGGAGAGTGGACTATTAAGTCGCTCCCCCAGCCTAAGGGCTAAAACGCCGAGGTGGATAAAACGTCGAGCTAAGGACCTCAGCGCCCAGTTGCCTCTTCGACATGGGCGAACTCTAGGAGAGCGGAATATAAGTCGCTCCCTCAGCCTAAGGGCTAAAGTGTCGAGCCAACAAAAGACATCGACACCACATAAGACCTAGTTGTCTCGTTGGCATGGGATAAGTACGTTTAATGCCAAGGCAGGGTCGGCTCGGGTGTGAACCCTATGATGCATAGCCTGCCCCGACATATAATAGGTTGAACCCGTTAGGGACAATCGATGTAAGCTTAAGTAGCCCGGGTGCAGACAGTTTGGGTATATACCCTACTATGTCGCTCACCCTAGTGTACATCCAGAAGTTACCCCTACTAAGTACTGGGAGACAATTCGGGGTAACAATAGTTAAGAAATCCCCACATCGGGTACTTAGCTCAATAGCTTGACAGTTCGGGGAAACCCTTACACCCATTATTCCGATCAAAAAGGATAATTGCACAAGAAGGTCAAATGCACAACACTTAGCAAAAAACATATTTCATTACCAGAGTTTCATTACAATGAGTTCGGTACAAAAAAAAAAGAAGAAAAAGAAAACTGAGCTCGCAGGCTCAAAGTACAAGGACCGCTCGAACTACTTGGGGAACTTCTCGTATGGGGCCTCCGCAGAAGTGCCGGCCTGGTCGGCAAACTGGTTAGTAGCGCCAGCCTCCCCGATGTCTTTGTCGCCCTCCTCTTCAGAGTCTGGGTCTTCGGCAGCTTGACGGGCTACCTCTCCCATGATTCGCGAGGTGGTGGTGGCGCTCACATCGAGCTGGGGGAACTCACACTGTATTAACCACTGACTAAGCTTGAAGCCATTGCAGTAGGCGTCCAACATCACCCCATCGAACTCCTCTGACATCATGTAGTCTTGGACGGCCTTGACCTTGGCCTCCTCCATAGCGCCAAGAAGGATGTCAGTTCACTCCTTGACATCTACTTCGAGGTTCTCTACTTGGCACCTTAGAACTTCCTGATCTACCTCAAGGCCCTCCACCTTGCGCAACAGCTCCTCCTTCTCGCACTACCACCCTCCTTCTCTGACATCAGCGACGTAACTAACACTTTCTGAGCCAGCACGTCACCCTCCAGACGATGGATTTGGCCGCGAGCTAGTTTCAGATCGGATGGGCTGCACAGGCTGAGTCTTCGGCAGCCAGAGCTCGCTTTAAATGCTACTCAGATTGGTAGGACAGGGCATGCACGACATTGTTCACTTGCCAAGAGAATGCCAGTAAGTGTCAGTAAAGCAACAATTGTAGAAATTGAAGTCGAAGTGCAATGAGACTTACCACCATGCAATGGGTAGCTGCTCGAGCTCCGAGTTGAGTAGGCGTTAGCTCGGCCAAGCTCAAGACCTCCTCGGCACACGCAACCCCTTTGCTCTTCCGGAGGCTGTACTGTGGGTTCAGAATACTTCGGGCTAATCCCCCACTTCCTGAAGTAGTGGTAGCAGTCTCAGGAGTGGGCTCTGTAGTTGTCTCGGGAACAGGCTCTGCAATTGCCCCGGGCTCCCGAGGTGAGGGGTTCTCTGACTCCTCCATGTTAATCACTGGAGAAGCATCAATAGTCCGCTCAGCAGGTCGCTCAGCAAGCCACTCGGGTTCAGGAATAGAAGCCTGTGGAGATTAAATACGAGCTCTCTTTGCACCTCGCTTCTTTCTCCCCTTCATCTTGCCGAAGAGTTTCTCTGTGCTGAATTTCTCCATGCGACCTGCAACAGAGTTCGACGTCATTATTACTACCAAGAAGTAGAAACTGGCTACCGAAGGAAAAAATACTAACTCTTGACAAGGCGACCTACCGGGACTCAGACCGGCCTCAATAAGCTTGTTCTCAACAAGGTAGTCCTTGTAGTCGAAGCCGTGCTCCACCCAAGACTGAAGTACCTTACTTGTAGCCTTATCTAGCCTAATGTCGGAGTCTTGAATGGCCACCCTCCAGTGAGTATGGGAGGGCCACCCCACAGTGTTATGAACTACAAAGTAGTCCCGTTTCCAGGATGGGACCTTACTGGGAAGCTTATGTAACAACTTGAAGCCTGGGCGGGGGAACATGTAGTAGGTCCGTTTGTGCTCGGGGAGAATGCTAGATGCATTCTTCTTTATCAACAAGATTGAAGAAAAAATCTCAAGGTCAAGAGGAAGGGCATAGTCGAAGTAGAGGGAAATCGTACAGACTATAGAGTTCGGGTGGAGTTGATTTATGGTTACACCGAAGTGATTTAACACTTCAACAATGAGGGGGTGCAGTGGGAGGCAGAGTCTGACTGCGAGCTGTTCCCCAAAAATCACGATCTTGTCACGATCGTGTTCCCAAGGGAAGTCGCCCGTAGGAAGGTGGTAGGTGTACTCCCTACGATGTACCGAGCTATCAGGCCCCTAAGCCTGCCTACCGTCATAATAGAAGGACCGAACTTGTCTGGTACCCGACCTCGATTAGAGGTGGATGCCAGGTTACCCGAGGTCCTCCGCACCTCGTAAGTGGAATGTGCCTCAGAGGTACCTACTTGACCTGAGGTATCCATCTTGGGCTCATCCAAGAAACTATCTGCTGGAGCCAGGGCACCCACCTCGGGCTCGTCTAAGAGACTGTCGAAGCTATGGTCTGACATAGCTATGGACTGAGAAATGGGCTAAAGGAAGCTAACTACGAAATTGAAAAACTGGAAACGAACTGAAAGAAGGAGCTAGGGAGACTCACCCAAGGAAACTTGAGCTGAGGGATTTTTGCACGACCTCAAGGTGAGTGCTAAGAACTTATGGCAGGGAAAAATGACCTAGGACCCCCACTATTTATAGCCGCTATGCTCAGGCATCAACGGTCAAGATCAAGATGATCTGACGGCTCTCAAGAAAACTGGCTACACGACCCCCGAGGTGAAATCGGTTTAGCACGTTTTTTAATGTCCCTGGAGTCTATAAATCGCGTGATGTCTGCGTGTGAACTGTACGTGACCCGGTCACCCTTGATTGAGCCGAGCATCAAACTGGTCTGACCGACGAGCTGCCTAGCTGGACGCCTGAACTCCGAGCCAAATCCACCCGTCGTACCGTGAGCTCCCCGCGTTGGGTCAAGACCCCTAGCACGAGGAGTGGGGGGCAATTGATGGAGGGTGATTTGGCCTGACCTCATAATAGGGGGACACGTGGACATGACTCGACATGAGTGACAACTTGGCATGACAGCCTGGCCGCAACTCGGTGTGATGAGCTCACTGGAGCCTAGCGTAACAGCTCGGCACGGGCAGCAGCTCGCTACGAGGTGGTATTTAGGTTACCCCAAAGGGGGAGCGCCCCCAGGTCCCTCCAAGTGAGGAGCCCCAAGCTCCTCCCAAGTAAGAAGCTCCCGAGCTCCTCCTCAGTGAGGAGTCCCTGAGCTCCTCCTCAGTAAGGAGCCTCCGAGCTCCTCAAGAAGGGAGCACCCCGATCTAAGATCGCTGGGTAAGGAACATCCTGAACTGAAGGCACTTCGTGTAAGCTCGCCAGTAGGCTCTTGCCCAAACCTAAGTAGCCCCCTCAAAGACTTACTTTGGGTAGAAGCACCTCGACATGTCAGTAGTAGCTCGGTACTAGGTAACTCGGTGTATCGCCTGACAACCGTACCTGCCAGATCTGGAGACTACACCCACGTCTTTGGCCAAGCAGCGTCGTGCCTGCCAGGCTCTGACGAGTGTCCCTTGCCTGACAGGGCCGTACCCTGTAACGGTTACCTGCGCCCACTAGCTCAGCTCTGGCACTAACGGTTGTAGTAGAGAATCAGAGGCGGTTATGCCAGATTTGACAGGGCATCAGTATAAAAAGGCCCCGACCCCCAAGGGACAAAGGTAATTGCATTTGCGCTATTTGCACTCTAGCTTTCTTCATCTTCTCTGCAATTCTCTCAGAGTTCTAACTTAAGCATCGGAGTGTTCCCACCGGGCGAGCCCCCCGGGAATCCTTCATCTTCTTCTCCTTCTCAGGTGTTGTCCGTTGCCAGCTAGGAGCGAGGTCCCTACCAGCTAAGAGTGACTAGATCGCGCCCTATCAGAGTGTAAGCGCATAGGGGTGCAAATGGATGGTTTGATCCGATTCGAGATCCGATTCTAGTTGGTTGAATTCGGATCACCCCTATCTGATCCGATATATGATATATATTTGTTTATATAAATAAATAAATATATATATATATATATGTATAATGCATATATATGTTAATTATATATTTATTTATAAATATATTATTTATATTATATTTTTGTAAATTTGTTATATTATTTACTTTTTTTTTATAAAAACATGTATATATATTATGAAAATAATTAAAAAAACTTGTGTTTTTTGTTTTTTATTTGAATTACTATATTTTATTTTTCTTTTAATAATGTATTAATTTTTAAAGAAAACAAATTGGACCGAATTAGATCCAAAGATCCAACTTCCCGATCGGATTCAATTCAGATCCTTGCTTGTTAGATCCGATTGGATCTTCGGATTGGATCGGATCCACCATAAATAGTGTCAGGTCATATTCAAACATACTTTGATTCAAATCCAATCCGATCCGTGTGCATCCCTGTATAAAGTGCACTGTATGCAGGGTAATATTGGCGATGTTTGACATCAATGTCGCTTTTTGAGAAAAACGGCACCATGTAAGCGCCACATCAGAGAAAATGGTGATTCAAGCAACACCCTTTTGTTTGGTATCGTATTCCAAAAAAAACATTGTTCCAAATCATATCTTAGAAATTGGGAAAGTGTGAACTGGAACAACACCAAATTCAATATTTTCTAGAAAAACGATATATTATTGCCAACTATATAATGATGTGGTATCAATGTGATATTATATAATATAGATCAATATTAAAAATATTACTGACAGCATTAATATCAAATAAAATCAGTGCTGTTTTCTGTACATGAACACCCTTTCTCTAATAAAACGGTATGATGTTCACACTTCACAGCACGGATGCCAAATACGTACATTATGGCTTTTGCGATTTTTTCATACAAAAGAGAATTGATACTTCATGGGATGTTTCGTACTGAAACAAACCGGTTAAGTTGATGTGTGCATCTATAAAATATAAATCGAGAAGTTAGTCCGTGCACGACGTGCACCGTGCACGCACGGATTTCCTTGGCATAAAGAACACAGTTGCATCAGTGAAGGATTAAACATTAACCCTTAATTGTAGTGCACCGACCCTATGGTTAATATTTTATAGTTCACCGCCTGTCAATTTAGAATGGATTATTTTCATTTAATTATTTTTCTTTAATCCAAAAACAGTAGTATGTTTGTCAGATGTGAGATGTCTCTCCTATCCCGTTTAGGCTGTATTTGGTTTAAGAAAAAAGCATAATTTTTTTTCATAAATCTTATATAGATTTTTCTGCATTTTCCTTCGAACCAAACGTAGCCTAAAAAAAAGCGTGGTCTGCCCAATTTACTTTGCTTGAAGATATCTTGCCATCCCATAATCCCATCCATCTCGTCAAGGGCCAGCTTTTGACAAACTGGGCAGCTAAGATAAACGACTTACCCATCTTATTACAGGTGCAGGCACCCGTACAAATTTCATTGCTTTGAGGTTGGTCAAACCGTATCTATACGTGGTTAAATTTTACACCGTCGATCTTGTACTACATCCACAGTATTCAACGCAGCCGCATGTAAAGTAAAATCTTTTTGACCAACTCATATAGTTGAATGGTACGATGGTACTGTGATCATCATCATACCACTGTCCCTTTCAACGAAATTATCACTCCTTTCCTCCGTAACTCTAAGGTTGAAATCAGCGGCTAAAATCCAAGAAAACCATGTCATTTCATCTTTCGGATTTCAATGCTTACATCAAAGAAAAGTATAAGAATATGCACGTGTCCATGCCAGATTCGGTCCCAAATCGATTGTTTTCTTTGTTTGGGTACCAGTTTCCCATCGTTTTCATTCTTTTCTGTTTTGATAATTTTATCGCAACTATAACTTAATCTGACTAATAAATAAAAAAACAATGAGGTAAGGAGGACAGTTGGTGATGGGATCACTTAGCAATGAGACTAAATTGGTACAGGAATCTTTCACATGGCAGTTTAGGTGGTGGTCCAGGAGGGCTCGTTTAAGATTTGGATTAAATGGGAGCAGAATCTTGTTGCATCTTGATGGCATATGTAATTAATTAAAATGGCTTGCACATAATTATATGCATCCATATTAAAAAAGATGGAATTGAGTTATTACATCAGTTTTTCTCTCTACTAATTATTCCATTTCTCATCTTCTATCTCCGACAAACCCTAGTGGCAATAGGATTCGATCCTACATTTATACACCAATAAAGCTGGATCCTACCAACTGAACCATCAATCAATTGATGATTAAGTGGTAACCCTGCCAAATTAGGCTTTGAATGTGCCAAGGGGTCAGTTTTGCCTGATTCTCTGAATTGAATTGATAATGTCAGTTCTAGTTCCATGATTTTGCTCCAATTAATGCTTGGGTTGTTTTTTATTATTGTATGTCTTAAATGAATTATTTTATTAAATGTATATAAGGTTTTTTAGTTTTCTTGTAATTTTTATAATATTTTATATTTGAAATGATAAATTTATAAATAATATATAAGATAATAAATCAGGTCTATTGGATTAGACTTAGAATCAATTTGTTTCCTCTTAATTCTTATTTCTTAAGAATAATCTTTTAATTTTAAGAGAAAAATGGTTGTTCGTTTCTTCTTATTTATTAAAGTGTAATTATACAACTTTTTGTTTTCTAATGATACCTCAAAAAATACATAAAAATTCTCATATATGGAGTCAAAATGGATATTTGATAATTTTCAGAATTTAAAACAACATTCTCTATATTTAGAGTTAAGATGAAAGAAAAATTCACCAATACCAATATATCTCTTAAATTAATCATTGTACTTTCAGATGTCAAATTTCAGAGCAAACGAATAGGCACTTAGACCCAATCATCCCAATTATTAACCGGGATGGTTCTATGCATTTGATTTTGTCCCAATTAATAACTAGTTTAGTATTGATACCACCTTGTCCCAACCAAGGCTCGACCTCTTGACAGCCCGAATCAAACTTAATTGAGTTCAAGTCGAGGTCAAGTCTACAAAACTGGGTTGGGAGATAGACTACCCCCATTGTGTAGCCCTTCCTAATATATATATTATTCAAATAAAGCGGGGGGGGGGGGGGGCGACCACATTTCAACTACATCAATATAACCCTTTGAGCTAATGATATAATAATAAACAGACCAAATCTTTACCAATAAATTTACTTTTAATTGATAACTAACAATTGCTTGTATACGTAGGATGAAACTTGGATCTGATGCCTTCTCTTCAGTCGTTAATGAAAAAGAAAAAGGAACAAAACAGACTCAAGCTGTTGAATGCTAACAAAGCTAGTGAAACAGGCAACGAGTAGAGTGTTGAGGCATTAATTTACAGCTTGAACAAAGTTTACCTACACAACATATAAAAAACGCGTATGATATATAAATATAAAATATTAATAAAATTAATTTTAAATTTAATTAAAACGGGCAAAGAATCAAATTGGTCAAAACTTCTGAAATTTAATCTAATAATCTAAAGATCTAGGTTCTAAATATCAAAATGTATCGTCAATGCATATCAGTGATGCATATTGATTTTCAGAATCATCAAGATTCTGAATAAAAAGTGTATGGAATATCACATCCGCTATAGCCTTCGCTGTCTGGGTTTAAGTTCAGAATTTTTTGTATCAATGAGACGTTGGGATTCAGGCATCCATGGGTGGTGTTACTTCTTTCCACGCAGCGCCCATTTTGGAGGTCTGAAGTTTTAGTTGAGTTTCTTCAGAAAAATCACTGAAAAAGTCAACGGAAAGCTGTTTTATTTTTACTTGTTTTTTTTTTTTTCACCAGACATTACTTACAGGCTGTCTAAAAGAAGTCACCTTAGAACGCCAAAAGCCACAATGGGAAGAGAGTTTGGTTTCAGTCAGTGCAAGTCCATGTTCACACCATTTGAACAGTCTCTTGCAATCTTATATTGAGAATGTCTCCTCATAAAATAAAATACATAAGTATAGAGATATTCCCAATGCTAGGCTGTAAAGACTGTTTGAATGGGGTTATACTGACGGAAGCCCTCTCCCAAAGGGGGCACGCCATTACCCTCTACTCACCTTGATGTACATTGCCATTTTGTATTGTGAGATGTGCGATTGCCCGTATATTGTGAATAGGGCGTGGATAAAAGTGATTATGAAATCTGAATTCCCTCAAAAAGGTCAACAAATACAACCCCACATCTAGTAAGCCTTTTATTGGGCCAATAAACTGGCCACAACTTGATCCATTAGTTCTGTAAATGGCTAAATGCTCAAGTGCTAATTGAACTAATGCTTAAGCTGTGTTTGGTTGCAGTGCAATTTTATTTGCATTAATACAAACATATGGGAGCACAAATGAAAAAAATGTAAATTCTTGTTTAATTTTATTTTGATTTTTACTTTATTCTGCTTTATGTTTTAATTTATTTTATTTGTATTGCGACCAAACAAAGTAAGCTAAATTTTGAAACACAAATAGGTAAGAATTTACACTCAAATCATTCATGTTGCCATAATTTTACATCAATGCAAATAAATTTGCATTGCAACCAAATACAGCCTTAGGATCAGTTGGCCTAGGAGTCCACTTCCATTTGATCTTTATGGCCATTAACCCAATTTATTCCAAAGCCCATGCAGGCACGGCCCACTTCTTTGGTTCTTCCTAGTTATCCAAATATCAGCCCAAGCTGTCAAAAACAAAAAGGATTTCACCTCTATGATGATGGCTTGGCTCTAAGTGTTCTTTATGGTATTTGATTTTGTGGCCGTTTATTTGAAAACTGGTGTCAATTCATTGTTATATAAACATTTATTCAAAAATGTTATTTGATAATAATGTTTATTAAATAAATATTTTATGTGTTTGTGTAAGAGCCAACGGTTGAAAGAAATACTATTTTTAATATTTCATTTGTTATTCAGCTTATGTGACACCTAATGACATAACTGTGAAGTAACACTAATAAACGTTTATCAATCGCTTTCTTATTTTCTACAAATATTTATTAAATAAACGGTCATAGTACCAAATATCTTCCTTGTTAAACATGTTACCGGGCTAATTTGAGCTTTGTCCGGGTCTGTACCAAGACTTATACATCCGATCGAAACCCATCAAGTAATAGTAATAAAATAATATAGGCCCATGGATGCAATTAAACTGAGGCGTGAATGAAGCCGCTACGTAAGTTTTGAATACGGTGCAAGTGTGAGTTATCATGGAGCCATGGACAGACTGGGTTTTATCCTTTTCAAATAACAACGCAGAACTTGGCCCAGTGGATCTGTATGTATTGACTGACCATGGATTGTTAAAGAGTTGGGACAAGGGAGCCCATTGTTCATTTAGCCCATTAAGCTGCTTTTTTCAATTGGCTGGGATAGGTGATTTTACGGTAAACATGTTTTGGGAATGCATAAGTACTTATTCTAATAAGCATGAGTGTTTGGTGAAAAATTATTTATTTCAAACAGAATAATATAAGTATTTTAAAAATGATGTGATAGAAGACAAATTAGAAAAGAAATAAAGACTTATTGAATAAATATAAAAAATAAGCTCAAAATTTAGGTTTTTTGAGTAATACTTATTTTTATGAATACACTTATTTGGGCCTTTCTTAAACACAAATAAGTGCTTATTAGTATGGTCCCAACTCAAAATAAGTACTTTGTCAAATAAATACATTAAAATAAGCACTTCCAAAATACTCGTGTCTTTTAATTGGCAAAATGTTCAGTTTCAGCCATTGTTTCAGAATGCTATTGAGGTGAGGCCAAAGGCCTGAGTCTTGAGGCAAGGCTAAGAAAAAAAGGCTTGGCCTCAATAGCCTCATACCCTACTAAGAAGGCTTAGGCCTTGAGTTATTTAAGGCTTATACGTTTGGGCCCTTAACCTCAAAATGTTCAAGGCTTGGGCCTCAATCGTTCGACATGTTAAGGTTAAATATGGAGGTTTATATAAGGCTAAAACAAAAATTTAAGGAAAAAAAAAAACAATGCTTTGTTTTGTATAAGTTAATGTATTGAATAAATAAATAAACATGCAAATAACAAATAAATGCATGTAATTGTTTAAGAAAATAGCTTGCTTTATTGCTCATATTCTGTATTGTTCATGCTTTTATTTTTCTTACCCACTTGCCCACTTCCCCATACTTGATGATTTATTTTACATCACATAGGTGGTCATTATTCACTATGTATATAAGTGCAAGAAACTAAACTAGAATGCTTTATTCTTAAAAGTTGGTTCATGTCCCCGAACTGAAAGTCAGATCAAAGTATCGATCCGATATGCCATAACATATTGGGGGTACTGATGCCCATTTCTAAGGCATTTAAAAAACTATTTTTGTTAATTAAATAACATATAACTAACCATGCTTTTGATGCAAAATTTTGAAAAAAATTAAAAAAGGAGATATGCATAGTTTAAAGTGTTTAAATATTTGATACACCCCTTTCCGCATATTAGGATATATTAATACTAATTTTGTGTCTAATATATCAAATAAGTTATATAAGATTTTAATTTTATATTTTCCATGTTTTTATTGTTTTATTCTTGCTTTTTTACTTGAGACTTATGCGCCCCTATGAAATCCAATCACCTCGCCTCCCTCTGCTTTTACCCTTTTTTAAAACCTTGATTTTAGCCATTAATAAGATTTTTGATAGATTATTTTTTTTTGGGTTTTTTCGTTTCATTCTACTCAAAATCGTAGCTCAATGGTATAGTTTAGGTATCAGTTCGGAATTGATGCCAATTGACGAGCGTTATAGATGGTGTTATTTATAAATTTGAATTGATGTAACCTGTAGTTGAAATCAGAATTCTGAGGGGGTGTCGTACTTTTGCCGCACGATAGATTTGTCCTAAAAAAACAAAAACTCGGAGGCTCGGTTGGGTTGACATCAATCCACCCAATTTGACTCTTGAGTCTAGACCCTAATTTTTTGGGTCGAGTTGGATTGAGGATGGCCCGACCTAAACCTATTGAAATGAGGCGACAGAGCATCGCTTTTTTCCACGAACCTGCGATTCATGGGGAATGTACGGATGTTCCTCAAGGGACGTGGTCGGAAAGAAAAGTTCGTTTTATGCTTCCATTCCCGGCATCACTCGCGGCACCAAGTTCCTCTGCAGGCTGATCCCATGACTCGTCAATCGTAAAGCGTTTCTGTTAAATATCGTATTGTAACTCATCCTCTCCATCTTCCCGCGTCTCGTACCCTACATCTTTGAAAAAGCAGAAGAAAACCCTTCATGTTAAGTAAAGTTCGATTACCTTTCTGAGTCCACTTTTCTATATTCCTGTCTTTTTTTTCCTTTTCATCTTGCGTCGGCATTTGTTTGTAAAGGAAAAGAAGAAAGCAAGTGAAGTGGTTCGTGAGTTCTTTTTGGGTGGCTTGTATGTCCAATTCGCATTTGAAGCCATTAACTAACAAACCCTTATAAAAAGGATTGAAGGATCTATCTCCTGAACTCGCTCGAATTTCTCATGGTAATCTATCGTTACTTCCCAAGAACTAAGGAGTGGCTTATTTTATTTTTGATGTTTTGAGTTGTTTATCATTTTGACGACGATTTAAGAACGGAGCTTGATTTGGGAAAGCTTTGATAAATTATTTTTCTTTTGTTTACTTATTTATGTTCCTTTACAATTAAATTTGCAGATACACGAGCTTGTAGTTTTCTTGTTACTGAGCCAGTGAATCTTGGAAGTAGTTCATAGAAACTATTATGCAACATTAGGTAAACTCATAATTACTGACAGATAGTTTTATCGGGATTTTGACTGTTATAGGTTTTTCTAGGCTACGGTCTGAAAAGGGTTATTTAACCTCTTACAACTGTGTACTGCCATTAGTTTGTTTGTGCCGAAAGGTTCAAATTAGAGATTTGATTTGTCGCATGATGTTTGTAATCTCTAAATCTGATACACCTTGACCTTGTATTGGGAACCTTTTACATGCTCGACTATGTTCAAAGGAGCGGTCATACAAACATTTTATTAGCATGTTACTGCCCCTGCTCTCTTGAAAAGTAAACTAGCAACCAATGATTCCTGATTGTCAAAATACATACTTTTGTCTCTGAAGTGCCCAAGTCACCTCCTAAAATACACTTCTCATGGGCTTTCTGTGCAATTCACTGTGCTTAATACCGATTTGTATTTGATCTCTAAACTCCTTGCACACTGATACATCCTTTTTCTACTGAATTACTTATCCTTAATGCTTATTATTATTCCTGCATAAAACAAAATATGCCAGAGGTCAAACCATATTCTATGGGTTAATAATTGATCTGTCCTGAATCCCAAGTTCTAACATATTTATCTCCAACCAGGCCTTTTTAGATTCAATTTGTGTAGTGAATTTTGTGCACTTTTTTTTTCTTATCTTTTGAATTCTTAAGGGGCTGTTACCCTGAGAATCTTCAGTCGTGTTGTGTAAAATGCTTGCAGATAGATGTGCTACTCTTAATCATCATGTTGTAATTGGAAATTGAAAGTTTTAGGTGTTATTTGATTTCACCTTTTATGTATACTCACTGCTTATTTATTCTTTCCTACTGAAGGCTATTCCTTTCATATAACTTTTTGCTATACTGAGCAATGCTATCTTCTTGTTTCAATACAAATTAGAAGCTAGAAATGAGTACCCCTCATGTTCAATATCATGCTTTGGAGATCGTTTTGAAGGATATCCTTTCTGCAACCAAACCAAGACAAGAGGATTGTGCCATTCGAGTCCATATAATTAACCAGTTCCGAGCTGTGGTTGAATCTGTGGAAAGTCTGCGAGGTAATTAGTTCTATAGTTGTTTATGATATTTAATCTTACATAACATTTTGTTATACAAAGGAATTCATTTTGACTCAATTCTCAATGTTTACTCCACAACAATGAAATAGTCTTGGTGGACCATCAGATGAAAATTATATTCCACTTCTAATGCATTGTGGTTCAATGACTTATACTTTACCTAAAAAACGTAGATCAATTACTGATAACCTGACATTATCCAAAAGAAAAAAACCTGATAACCCAATCTCATTTTCACCCTCTTGTGTGAAAGGGATGCCATTTTTGGCTTGACTACATTCCTAATTCTTGTTCCATACTAGCAAAACTTAATGTTATCTTCTTGTTGGATGACATAGATTATATCCTCCATTTACTTAGACATGGATATGGTGAATTTAATATCAATTCTAGAGATATTATCTCTTCTTTTTGGAATTGGCCTGATATATTTGTTTAGTTAGCAACTGTAGGTAGTATGATCCTGCATGGTTCTCAACGCCCAAAATGCAATTGACATTATCTAAATGAATAAGAAAGGACAAATAAAATGTTCCAAGCCTCTTACAAAGTAGAGAAAACGGCAAAGGCCTTGTGTCTTAGTGTTTTTCTTTTAATGTGCCTTTAATACTGGGAGCCTGTGATATGTAAACGTGGAGAAATAATATTTGGATAACTTAGAGGGACTTTAACTAATGGATAGAGGTGGAACCCCCTGCTAAATGTGCAAAGAATGTTTGGCCCTACCTTTGTTAATTAGCATAAATAAGAAGAGGGGAAGAACTTTATGGAGATGTACAAGGGCCGCAGTTTGCTGGGCATTATGGGAAGAAAGAAATCAGAGGTTGTTTGAAGATAAAGTAAGAAGTAGGGATGCCCTAATTGACATAATTGACATCATTACATTATGGAGATACATAGGGTGAAATCTATGAAGCTCTTTGATGGAATTCCTGCTGCCAATTTGATGAGAAAATGGGGAAAAGTGGCTGACTCTGTTCCCATGGAGGTAACAATGCCATCTTGGACTCCCCCCAAAAGTGGATTTGTTAAATTGAATTTCGGTGGTAGTAGTGAAGGTAATCCTGGACCATTGGGCATAGGAGGAGCCTTTCGGGATGAGGATGGCAGAATAATGTCTCTATTCTCTGGTCCTATTGGTATTGGGGATTCTTTAAGAGTTGAAATATTAGTTGCAGTTGGAAAGGAATTAAGAAAGCAAAAGAATTAAATCTCTCTAAGCTGATAATTGAAGGAGATTCAAAGCTGGTTATTGACTGGCTCCAAAAGGAGGAGAGAGGGTGGTGGGACTGCATCAATGAGAAAAAGGAAGTTTAGATTCTTGACACAAGGAATGAAAATTTAGTTGATTTGGTTAAGAGGGCTGCCGACTTTTTGGCTGACACATTGTCCAAACAAGGGGTGGGAAGAAGCAATATATTTTGGGCCATGTTGTAATTTTTTATTGCATATGTTCAGTGGAGCTAAGAAAGTTTATCTCCCCTTTGTATTCTCTTTTATCCTTTTTCTATTTAGTGAATTGATTTTCAGTTTTTTATAAAAAACTAATGGATAGTCTATGTTGGCCACTTCATCTCTCTGTATGCTTGAGATTGTATAGTCATCTGTAAAATAATTTTAAGTGAGATTTATATAACTTTTTTTTTCTGTATCTGATTTATGGACAAATTCTAAAAGAAATCTGATAATTGAATAATATAGGATAAGAAATTATGCACTAATAAATAAATAATGATCAACAAGCGAAAATATATTAAAAAAATGATAAAGAAATGGCTGGTTCAACTCTTGCATCTTTTTATCTGGGTAACTTGGTGTAGACACCCATTCAAATACATGCACACACACACACACAGCACACAGCACAGTACATGCAATCAAGGCTATATTTTATATGTACTAGGTATAACTTAGCGGTGGAGCCAGGGATTTTTTATGAGGGGGACCAAAATCTAAACTTGGGGGGGGGGACCATTGGGGTGGGGAGTGGGGGGAGGGGAAAAATGTAAATGGAAAAGTCTAATTTAAGTGGGGATTTCTGGGCCATAGCGGGGCCATGGCTCCCCTGGCTCTGCCCCTGGTATAACTTCTATCACTATCTTAGACTATATATACATATTCTTTTGTTTTTTACTTTTTTGGATCATATTCTAAATTAAGATGGACTAATAGATGTTAGATAACCAAGTTCACTTAAGATATCTGTTTGAGTGAGCCGAATAGGGGTAGTTTAGTAATCTCATGTCAGTTAAGTACTTTGCTTATGTGGCTGTTTTATTAGAGTACTCTGCTCCACACTTAAGTGAGGGCAGTTTAGTCTTTGTAAGTGTAATTAGAACCTAATAAACATAAGGGGGTCGACTGAATGGGTGACTAATCAGTTTTCGACTAAACCCTCCTGTTCTCTCTTTCTCTTGTCTTCTTCCTCATCTTCTTCTTCTTCACTGGGTCGAATTACTGTAGCTGCTCTAAAACATGGTATCAGAGCGAGGTTTCTGACCTGCTTTAGCTTGCAAAGCATCTCAGCTGTGTTCGTGATACCTTCTTCTTCGTTTCTGGTTAGTTAATGGAGAGAGTTGGTTCGCCCTAGGTCTGAGACATCTCAGCTCGTTGCTCTCTGCTGCGCACAATTTTCTTCATCAAGGAAGGTGATTTCAACAATGAATGGTTGGCTGATACTCTCAAAGGAAGGTTGGTTATTTAGTCCTTTTGTGTTGCTGGTATTTCTGGGTAGGAACCCTTCAAGAATTAGTTAGTACTGATTAGAACTTAGAGAACTAGGTTCATTGTTGCCCTAAGAAGGGCTGTGTGTGCAGTAGCTGAATGGTGTACGGCTGCTGTGAGTTGTTGAGTGGTGTTAGGGCTGCTGTAGGTGGCCGAGTGGTGTAAGGTGGAATGCAGTGACCTTGCCAAGCTCCTTGTGGTCGTGTAATGTCCTCTTAAGTGTGTTAAACAAGTCTAAACTGGCCGAGTGGTGTAAGGTGGAATGCAGTGACCTTGCTAAGCTCCTTGTGGTCGTGTAATGTCCTCTTAAGTGTGTTAAACAAATCTGAACTGGGTGTAGCAGTTTGACTGTGTTGTGGTGCTTGTGATGCACAATTTTTTTTTATTGAGTGGTTGTAAGAGGGCCTACTGTTGTGTTGTGGTGCTTGTGATGCTTATGTGGGTCGTAGGTGTGTGAAGTCAGCAGTAGTGTGAAGAAGAACAAGTGTGTGCTCCCACTGTTGTGTTTAGGGGCTGCAATAGGTGCTGAAGTATCAAACTGTGAACAACATCAATCAGCTTGTAGCTGAGAAGTAAGGTTAGAGGCAACTGTGAAAGAGTACAGTGGCAGCAATAGGAGATGGCTACAATGATCAGGAACCTAATGTGGTAATTTCCTCCGACTACCTAGGGGTACAAATGACCTCAATTAAGTTGAATGGGGAGAACTTTGTTCCATGGGCTAAATCGGTGGAAGTGTTTCTCAAGGCAAAGAAGAAAGTAAAGCATGTAAGAGATGAGAAGCCACCGGAGGACTCTCCATGGTTTGATGATTGGGAGCAAGAAGATGCTCAAATCATGACTTGGCTGTGGAATAGTATGGAACCCAAAATTAGTGCCAACTTCATGTTCCTTGATACGGCTAAGGATATATGGGAGCATGCTAAGAAGCTATATTCTGGGCAAGATAACACAATAAGAGTGTATCAACTTTATCAGGAGTATTTTGATTTACAACAATGAACCAAAACACTAGAAGAGTACTATGCTAGCATGAAGAATATAAGGAATGAACTCAATGTCTATCACCCCCTTACTCTAGATATTAAAGTTCAGTAACAACAAAGGGAGCAACTAGATGTTACAAGATTTTTAGTGGGGTTAAAGTCGGAATATGAACCAGTTAGAGCCCAAATATTGGGGGGCTCTACTCTTTCTACACTCGAGGAAGTATTCTCAAAGAGGCCATGGGGCTGTGTGGAGTTCTTTGGGACAGACAGAGAACTCCACACAGTCTGATAGGTTAGCACTTGTGACAGCTAGAGGGGTTGGACATAGTACAAGAGGGGGAGGTCATGCTCCCCGAGGAGGCCGTGGTAGTTCCATGATTAGTCGGGGTGGTCGTGACTCAGGGGGAGGCCGTGGCAGAGGGAAGAATAACTCTACAAGGAAATGTACTCATTGTGGTAGAGAGGGACACAAAGTGAATTTCTGTTATGATCTACATGGCCATCCCTCTAAATGGGCTAATCATGCTGTAGCAGGTGAGGTTGATATCAGTGACAGTAAACTGGCAGACCGAACTCCTCCCACATCTACATCTACCTTTGGGAGGGAAATGGTGAGCGTACCGCGTGATGAGTATGAACAGTTCCTTTAAACTACTTCACATCATACCACTGCCACACTTGCCCAATCTGGTATTGCTTGCATGTCATCTAAAACCTCTCCCTGGATTATTGACTTTGGAGCCTCAGATCATATGATCGGGACTCCAGGTGTGTTCTCTTCTCTTTCTGAAACCTCCACATCACAAACTGTTACACTTGCCAATGGGTCGGCATCTCCCATATGTGGTGTTGGTAATGTTGACATGGCTTCTGTGCCCTTATCATCTGTTTTATATGTCCCTAAGTTTCCATTCAATCTTATGTCTGTTAGTAAAATAACCAAAGTTCTTAACTGTTCTGTTACCTTCTTTCCTTCCACTTGTGTTTTTCAGGCTCTCAAGATTTTGGTCCCATCATTGAGTCATTTGTCAGTTTTGCAATGTGAGTCATGTTAGTTTGGGAAACATTGTCGTGTGTCCTTCAGTCCAAGAGTTGAGAGTCGTATGTTGAGTCCTTTTTCTTTGGTTTATTCAGATGTTTGGGGTCCAATCAAAATAGAGTCTTATAATGGGTACAAGTATTTTGTCTCCTTTATTGATGATTGTTCAAGAATGACATGGATTTACTTAATGAAAGAAATAAGTGATTTGTTTTTCATTTTTCAAAAATTCCATGCTGAAATACGCACACAATTTGGTGTTCCAATCAAAATTTTCCATTCAGATAATGATCGTGAATACTTTTTTACTTCATTTCAACAGTATTTAGAACAACATGGCATTATTCATCAGACATCATGTGCATACACCCCTCAACAAAATGGCAGTATTTAGAACAACATGGCATTTAGAACGGAAGAACCGTCAGCTTCTTGAAACTGCTCGGTCTATTCTTCACCACATGAATGTTCCTAAACGTTTTTGGAGTGATGCTGTACTCACTGCATGTTTTCTCATTAATCGGATGCCCTCCTTCATCCTTCATGGTCGGTCCCCCTTCTCTATCTTGTTTACCACTTTATCTCCATTCCCATTAATTCCTCGTGTTTTTGGTTGTGTGTGCTTTGTCCACAATCTGAGCTCTGGAATAGACAAACTAGATGCACGCTCAATTAAATGTGTCTTCCTTGGCTACTCGCGGACTCAAAAAGGGTACAAGTGTTATAATCCCATTACCCGGAAGTGCTATGTTTGCCCTGTTGTCACCTTTTTTGAGTCAGTCCCCTTCTTCTCAAGTCCTGAAGCGCCTTTGTCTCCACCCGCACTTCCTCTTCCTCTCCCTGTTAGTGATCTAGTTCCAGATGTTGTTGTTGGAGTAGACTCATCACCTCATCCCGTGCAGATCACCACCGAACGTCCACCAATCCGGCAAGTGTATACACGTCGAACAACACCGGCCCCTCCTCCAGCTTCTACCTCATCTGCGGATCTTCTCATGGCTCCTATTGTTGAACCTTCAGACCTTGACCTACCCATTGCCTTACGGAAAGGTAAACGTAGTTCTACCCTCCATCCCATTTCCAATTTTGTTTCATTATGTCGTCTTTTTACATCACATCGCCAGTTTGTTTCCCTTTTATCCTCTATTTCCATACCTAACAATGTTCAAGAAGCTCTCAGTTCACCTGATTGGCGGCGGGCAATGGAGGAGGAACTTTCTGCTCTTCAACATACTCAAACGTGGGAACTTACTACTCTCCACCTGATAAGCATGTTGTGGGATGTAAATGGGTGTATACTGTGAAATACTTGCCAGATGGTAGTGTGGAGCGTCTGAAGGTCAGGCTTGTTGCTAAAGGTTACTCACAATTGTATGGAGTGGACTACATGGAGACATTCTCTCCAGTGGCTAAGATTGGTTCTGTTCGTGTACTAATTTCCCTGGCAGTTATGTATGATTGGCCTCTGTTTCAGTTTGATATAAAAAATGCCTTTCTCTATGGTGATCTTGTGGAGGAGGTATATATGGAGCAACTACCTGGGTTTGTTGCTCAGGGGGAGGATGGTAAGGTATGTAGATTGAAGAAGGCAATTTATGGGCTGTAACAATCGCCGCGTGCTTGGTTTGGGAAGTTCAGTGAAGTGGTGAAGAGTTTTGGAATGAAGCAGTGCTAGGTAGATCACTCAGTGTTCAACTATGACTCAGAAGCTGAGAAGATTCTATTAGTGGTCTATGTGGATGATATTGTCATTACTGGCAGTGATAAATTGGGCATTGGCAAATTAAAGGTATTTTTGCAAAATCATTTCCAAACAAAAGATCTTGGAACATTGAAATATTTCTTGGGAATAGAGGTTGCCAGGTCAAAACAAGGTGTAAATCTGTGCCAAAGAAAATATGTTCTTGATCTATTGGAAGAAACAGGACTGTTAGGTGCAAAACCAGCTGAGACCCCTATGGAACCAAATGTTAAGTTGAGCAGTGATACAAGAGAAGTATTTGAAGATCCTGGAAGGTATAGACGATTAGTGGGGAAGCTGAACTATCTGACTATCGCGAGACCCGGCATATCCTTTGCAGTCAGTGTGGTGAGCCAATTCATGCAAAACCCTCGTATACCTCACTGGGATGCAATTCTTAGAATTGTGAGGCATCTAAAAGGAGCTCCAAGCCGTGGACTATTGTATAAACCGGGAGGAAAACTTGAAGTAGTGGGGTATACAGATGCAGACTGGGCAGGCTCAGTGAATGGTAGAAGATCTACTACGGGCTATTGCACATTTCTTGGAGGAAATTTTGTGACGTGGAAGAGTAAAAAGCAGACGGTTGTGGCCAGAAGTAGTGCTGAAGCTGAGTATAGGGCCATGGCACATACTACCCGTGAGTTAGTGTGGTTGAGGAATCTTCTACAAGAAATTGGGTTTCACATGGATAAACCTATGAGACTGTATTGTGACAACCAAGCTGCACTCCATATCTCATCCAATCCTGTATTTCATGAGAGAACAAAGCACATAGAGGTTGATTGCCACTTTGTGAGGGAGAAGGTTCTTGCTGGAGAGATAAACACAGAACATGTGGGCTCAAATGATCAATGGGCAGATTTGTTTACAAAAGCTCTAAACTCAGGGAAAGTGAACCATCTATGTAACAAGCTGGGATTATATGACATATATTCTCTAGCTTGAGGGGGAGTGTTAGAGTGAGCCGAATAGGGGTAGTTTAGTAATCTCATGTCAGTTAAGTACTTTGCTTATGTGGCTGTTTTATTAGAGTACTCTGCCCCACACTTAAGTGAGGGCAGTTTAGTCTTTGTAAGTGTAATTAGAACTTAATAAACATAAGGGGGTCGACTGAATGGGTGACTAATCAGTTTTCGACCAAACCCTCCTGTTCTCTCTTTCTCTTGTCTTCTTCCTTCTTCACTGGGTCGGATTACTGTAGCTGCTCTAAAACAATGTCTTTTCCCTTACAAAATTATGTTTCACTTGTGAAAATTCACTGTCACTAGATATTACTTCTACTTATATGGTTGGGTATGGGTGCTATCATTTTTATGATGCAAATAGGTACAACTGTTGAGCCATTTGGATCATTTGTTTCAAATCTATACACAAGATGGGGAGACTTGGATATTTCTGTTGAAGTACCCAATGATTCACTTGTTTCTGCTGCGGGAAAAAGGCATAAGCAGGACATACTAAAGGATATACGAAAAGCTTTGAGAAAGAGAGGTAATGTATTTTCCCCTGCATTTATTCTTTCTTTCTTTCTTTCTTTTGTCATCATCACCATCATATATAATTTTTGTGTCTCTATATCACATTGCTTGCATGTGGACCTTTTTTGGATGCAAATTTGCATATTTTAATTTAAGATTAGTGCTCAACATAGTTGTAAGGCCCAGCTATGTTGTATGGAGCAGATTGTTGGGCAGTCGAGAAACAACATGTCCAGAAAATGAGTGTGGCAGAAACGCAAATGCTAGGATGGATGAATGAAAAAACTAGAAAGGATAGGATCAAGAAAGAAGTCATCCGTAGGAACCTAGGAGTAGTTGCAATAGGTGATAAAATGAGAGAGAGTAGACTATGATGGTTTGGTCACGTGCATGCAAGACCACTAATAGATCCAGTTAGAAGAAGTGATTTGTTACAAGTTAAAGGGGCTAGAAGAGCTAGGGGTAGACCAAAAATGACATGGGTAGAAGCAGTAAAAAATGATTTAAGGACTAATAATGACGTCGAGCTCTTTTCAGACCTTTCAAGGGAGGAGATCTCTCACTTTCCGAGCAACAGGATCTGGATCAGGCCTGTTCCATCAAAACTAACCTTTTTGTTTGGTCTGCAGTGCTGGATAAGATTTTAACCAAGGAGAATTTAGCTAGAAGAGGTTTAGAAGTAACAGTTCTGGAATGCAGATTCTGTAATGGAAATGTGGAAAGTACTAGTCACTTATTACTGCATTGTGACTTCACTTACTGGGTTTGGACAAGACTGCTAGTGTTTTTTGGAGTTAATTTTTGTTTTCCAAAGGATGTGAAGGATTTCCTAGAGGCTTGGTTCCTAGGTGGCCTCAGCAAGGCTGGAAAAGTAGCTTGGAGTATCCTCCCCGCTGCTGTTTTCTGGGCAGTGTGGGGTGAAAGAACTATTAGAATTTTTGAAGGAAGGCAGAAATCAAAATAAGAGGTGCTCAACAGGATTATGGGAATGGTGTTTTCGTGGATGACAAACCATCCACTCTTTAAAAACCAGCAAACTTGTTCTTTTTTTGAGCCTGATTTCCTTTTTGTAAGAAGAGCATAGTGTTCTTTTGAGTTGTTTTTCAGAGCTTGGCTTTTCTGAGATTTTTCTGTCTATTTCTGCTGTACAGTCTCTCATTGTACAGGCGCCTTTTGTATGCTGCCCTTTTGTTATTAATGAATTACTTTACCTTACAGTTTTAAAAAAAAAAACAGTGGATATGGCTTTAAATAGAATATTCATAAAAAAGATATGGCTTTAAATAGAATGGATTGGCCAAATAAGATTCATGTAACCAACCCCATATAGTTGGAATAAAGCATGGATGATGATGACAGTGACTTTCTACTTCAATTGGAAGATAGAAGAAGTTCAAGGAGTCTGATCAAATGATCATGACAGAAACCTAAAATGATTATATTATTATGAAGACATATCATGTACTTTATACATACTAACATGCCTATTCATTTAGATTATCCAATCTTCCTATCTATCCACATGAATTACCTACTTGAGTATTAGTTTTCTATGTACATTTTGCAGTGCTAACCATCCATTAGAAGGCAAAATTTTTTGTGACCAGATGCTAATATTAACTGATTGACTTGATTTTTAGGCGAATTATGATGCAATGTTCAACTCTTTCATTGGATGATTAATATCTATGAGCAGGTGAACCAATTATAGATTTGGTGGAAAACAGGTTATTATAATCAATGTTTTAAAACGCGGAGGCGTGACGCGAGGCGTTCCACTACCTAGAGGCATGAGGCATAGTTCAGAACGCAAGAGGCGTAAGCCTCACGAACACAAAGCCTCCTTAAGAGGAGGGGGGTTAGGAGGAGGATGAAGAGAATGGGGGGATCTTATTTTTTTCTTTATTTTTAATAAAAATCTTTTATATTAAGAAGAACAAAGATGCATAACATTAGTTCAAAGGGGGGGGTCTTGTCGAAGTGAAGAGCAAGACCCCCCTGACTCAAAAAAAAAAAAAAAAACAAATTGGGCTGCATCGAAAAGGGAGCGGGGGGATCTGGGGGGCGAAGCTCCCCAGCCGAAGGGGCAAGGGGCAAGCCACTTTCTTTCCCCTTATCTTTTCTTCTCTTCCCTTTCCTTTCCTTTTTTCTTTTTTTTTTTTTTCTTCTCTTTCTTTTTCTTTCCCTTCCCTTCCTTTTCTTTTCCTTTTTTTTTCTGTCTTTTTATATCAAATGTGCATGAGGTGCATGAGGCGTACACCTCTAGCATGCCTCATGAAAAAAGCGCAAGAGGCGTATGCCTCAGAGGTGTCAGCGCCTCTGGCATACGCCTCGGGGCATTTTGGGAGTGCCTTGCCTGGAGGCATGCCTCCTGGTGTACGCCTCCCACACCTTTCAAAACACTGATTATAATTTATAATACTGTAGCTGTTATGCTTTTGCACAACGCATTCAATTGCTTGAAAATTACATATAATGTAGTGATATATTTTATGTTAATCATCTATAACATATACTGAAAAGACAACTGTGCAAAATCACTATTCTAAGAGCTAGTAGACTCTCTAGCTAGGGGTGGATTGCGGATGGCATATAGATCGTGTAAAGGGTCCAGTTGCCCTTTTTTTTTCTTTTTTTTTTCTTTCTTTTTTGTTTTTTTTTTGATGTGGTGGGGTGAGGAAGGGAACTAAGGACTGAGAAGAAGGAGGTTGGTTTATTGGTAATTTGGTATGTTCCCTCCCTCCTTTTAGGCTGTGTTTGGTTTCAAGGAAAAAGGTAAAAGCAGCCTTAGGGGCTGTATATTCTTGTACATGTTCTTTCTTTTTCTTCATATTAACAAAGATTTCTGATCGGGGCTGCCAATAGAGAAATTAAAAAAAAAAAAACTATTTTAGGATTTATGAATCTAATGATTTCAGTACAGTACAATGTTTGTTATGTTGCTGATGAAGTTAGACTCTTCATATCAACATGTGTTCCATTTCTGATATATAAATATTCATATTGGAATATATTACGTTTTCACATGAAATATTATTGGTATCAGGTGACATACATAATTTGCAGTTCATTCCCAATGCAAGAGTTCCAATCCTTAAATTTGAGAGCAACCGGCGGAATATCACTTGTGATATCTCAATCAGCAATGTTCTTGGTCGAACCAAATCCAAATTATTGCTTTGGATCACTGAGATAGATAAACGCTTCCGTGATATGGTTTTACTGGTCTGTTTTCAATATTATATCAATATTTTCTGCTAGTGTTCTGTACAAATGCTTGTGTTTTATGTTTCATTCCTACATGCAGGTAAAGGAATGGGCCCTGGCACAGAATATTAATGATTCAAAGTCTGGAACTTTAAATTCATACTCTCTTTGTTTGCTTGTTATCTTCCATTTTCAGGTGATCTTTTGCTGTTTGAAGTACTCTAGCTGTTAGTATTAATTATCAGAAATAATCTAGACAAGAAGGATGGCAAGAGGTCATCCACTTATTGCACAATTCATGGCACAGAAGTCATCCACTTTTGCCGATCTTTTTCATGTATGCTTCCAGAGGAATGACACATTGACACGTAACTTCAGAAACTAGACATATAAGTATGGTATAAAAATATTATATGGGATACCCCTAGCCATTTTCATGTCTAGGTTTTTTAGAAATGGAGAGTCACATCCCTGTTTCCCTTATCTATGTCCATGTTGGATCCATATCTGGGCATCATAAACGAGCACTGAACCAACACATTCAGAAGTTTGATCAATTACCTTTTCCATCCTCTTTTTCCCTTTGACCCTGCCAACCCCTTTTTTTCCCTTTAGAGGACAGACCCTACAAACCTGTCCACTCTATTACTTGCCTTGCAGCTGCATTGAAATCACTCAAATCAGCCAATATAACCACAATAGATTGTTCAGTCTCTCCTCACCTTAATGAACCTTCTTTTATTACAAGCTAAACAATTTCATTCCTCGACTTCTGAAAGTATGCAAAAACTTGCTTACTTCCTCTTTAATAGAAGAATGGAACTTCTTGATTGCAAGTCAAAGAGCTTCCTTAATAAAAGGCCTTCCCAGAAAAAGGCCTAGTCCTGATCAATGCTGTATATTATTACAATGAGATGAAACGTTGTCAGTTCTGTCACACAGTATTCAAGTTGATTTTAAGCTAAATGTGATCTCTTGTTGGGACTGCATATGGATGATATTGGTCCCCTTGGTTATGAAATGTGCATTTCAGGCACAGGAAGATTGATTCTTCATGGCTTCATATCCTACTTGCTATTACCTGAAATTAGTACCCTAAAAAAACATCTTTTCTACAGCTTGGACATTAATTTTCTGTTTCTTTTTTATTTTATTTTGTTATAGAATTGCAGGCCTGCGATTTTACCTCCTCTGAAGGAAATATATCCAGGGAATATTGCTGATGATCTTACAGGTGAATATCATATTAAACTTCATTAATTCATGGGATGGCGTTCTGGATGCTGCATCTTTAATGGTACTTTGTAGGAGCTTCATAAACTTTTAGCAGGAAAGGTTCTCAAGGGAATAATTTCATATATCCTTTTGGCTTCTATTACTAGGGAACATGCCTTTGTGTGGACTGAGTGCTTTTATTATAAATTGTTCCCCCCCCCCCCCCCCCCCCTTTTATAGAGTTTTTAGCCACATTTACTCGTATGCAGGTGTTGGGGACATTGTTGAGGGAAATGTAAGAGATGCATGTGCTGCAAATATAGCAAGATTTCGAGAAAAGTTAAAAATAAACAATAGCTCTTTGTCTGAGCTTTTTGTCTCATTTGTCAATGAGGTAATTTTTTTATAGAAACCAAGGAGGTAATTTATGCATTGCGATAATGTATGTGCTACAATCAACATAGAACACCATGTACATTACACCTTTATATCAAAGTGACTCGATTTCTTGGCATAATATACGAGGAAAAACTTTTTTAAGTTATTCATCTTAACTATTTATGTTTTATGCTCCTTATGTTTATACGTTCATATGATTCACATGGTCATATCCATTGAGGATGATTCAGGCTTCTTTGTACCTCTTTTGTAAGCTATGCAGTTCTCTAGAATCAACTTGATAGCATCAGAGTATGCAATTTGCACATATACAGGACAGTGGGAAGAAATAACCAGCAATAGTAAATGGATGGCCAAGAAGTACCCACTACTAGTAACTCTCTCTCTCTCTCTCTCCACACGCACACACAAACTTCATTTCTGATTTCTATTCAATCTATTCCTACATTTCTGATTTCTGGTCAGATCGAAGATCCCTTTGAGCATCAAGAAAATACCGCAAGGGCTGTTGGCGCAAGTCAGCTAATTAAGATTTCCGAGGCGTTTATGAGGACCCACCATATGCTTACCTCATATACTGCGGACCGAAGTTCTTTGGTATCAGCTCTATTCAGGCCACAAATCCTTTCGCAACTGGTTGCAAGAACACCAAGAGGAGTTCCTAGTACTCCTGCTGGTCGAGGCAGGCATAGGCCCAATCAATCATTATCGACTTCAATACCGTCGCCAAACCAAACCCAGTTTCTGGCGTTGGGAAATCGTACTTCGACCAGCTATTCCCAAAGGCGTGGACCAGTTGTCAACAGTCAAGCCCAGCAAGAATGGAGGCCAAGATATTCAGAAAGATAACCAATGTTAATTAACATTGATTGTATCTCTCTCGTCCTTACTAGATTCGTATTTGTATACCAAAAAAATATGTACTGTTTTTTTGTTTCATTTCAATCCAAGTTTAAAAAGGTGCCAAGGTCTCTAACTGGTTATTGCCAAGGTTCAAAATATCAGCATCGCATGATGTATGGGTGCAACTCAGGCGGGTCAGGTTGGATTTAGGCTCAAACTGGTTTAACCCGTGCCTTTTGCTATATGCAATCACTATTGGGTCAAGCTAATTTTAAATCTAATACTCGGGAGGTTCATAACCTCTAATTCATTCCTATCATCAGGTGACTCCATCTCAGCCTCTGAGTGAGACATCTGGTTATGCTCATAGTGTGGCCTAACATCAGGTCAAGCCCAAAGTTGCCAGCCTAGGCCTAGATTAAGGTAAACCTAACACAATGGGCCTTGCATTTAAGGTTGAAATGATTATAGATAAGGCATAAATACATAAGAAATGCATACGTTTTAATAGTTTATATGAAGAATACATAACAATGACAATGATTACAGAGGAATATATAGATATCATACAATCTATCAAAAATATGCTTACATTGTGTCCTACAATGTGTTGTGGTCAGCAGAACCGGACTCTCTAAGAAATTATTGTGTAAGGTTATTACTATGTTATTTATTTATTATAGGTTATTTTTTAATAATTAAATAATATATAATTAATCTAAAGTCGGGAGATGTTAGGTTAATAATCATACCCCTAATTGGGAAGACCCTGCTTCAAGTCTTACCAGTAGCATGGGTGTTGAAATTTTATAAAATTTAATAAGGAGACACTAAATGACAAGATTTGAAAATCTACAATTAGTAGCATTAATGGTGATAATTAATGGGATTAAGTTGAAGTAGAACCACGATTAGGCTGCATTTGGCATTCCTTATTTTAAAGACTTATCTCCTTTTTATAGTTAAAATTGCCCTTAATAAACATCGAGTTTTTACTTGTAATAAAGAATGTAAAATGCAGCCTTAAGGTAATATCTACAAGAGCACGATACCAGAACTTTGATCAATTGACTCTGCTGATCCAGCTGATCCTGGATCTCACTTATATTTGCAAAGATTTGATGAAAGTTCCAAAAAGAAGGCTGTCTCAATTGCTGAACTGGATTTTGTTGTATATGCTTTACGATCTCATTGTTGTTGTTATCTGGTTGGATCAGCAGCATCCGAACTTGATTCAACTATTGGACCGTCAAATCTATATCTGCTTCAATTCAAAGTTCAAAATATCACTTATGACTGTATTGTGCATTAAGATCACTGATATTCTAAATACTAGAGTTCTGTAATTATATTTGTTTTGAGTGTTAATACATGATGTGTCGTATCTATTGACAAAATAACAGATAAAAAATAAAAAATAAAAATAGTTTGAACTGAGTGAAACTTTTTAATACACAATTTTTACATATTAAGATTTAAGAGTATTGATGCATTGAACAGAGTATTGAATGCATTCAGATTTTAAGATCCAAAATCCAAAATAATAAAGATAAAGGAATCAAGGTTCACTTTTTGGAGTCCATTGAAGGCCCTAACCCCATTGTATTCAAAAGAGATTTAGGGCAAGAACTTTTGTATCATGTGCTATGAGCAAAACCATATTCTATCCAATATTCAAAATATCAAATATGAAATGGCTGATGCCTGCATTGGATTTTCAAGGGCCTGCTCTATGTAAGTCTTGGGATATTAAAATGATGTGCAATTTCATTTGAGCGGCACAGCATGAGTAGGTATTGTATCCATTCGTCTGTATGGGCTGAAGGTGTTAAAAATATAAAAAATTAATTGACCCTTAAAATGATTATTTTAAAGAAATTTGTATTTAAGGCTCAGTTTGGAAGGAATACAAATAAAAATATGTACAGTATAAAATAATACAAAACACAAGGTTTTGCACTCTACATGTGTTTCTATTCCTTCCAAATGGAGTCTATAAATACAAATACATAGAGTGCAAAATCCTGTATTTTGTATTATTTTATATGTATTTATACTGTATATATTTGTATTTGTACTCCTTCTGAAACAGTACAAATACAAGTGTACAGTGCAAATACGTTATTTTTTCAAATTTTGAGAGGGGGGAAGTTGGTCAATGAGATTTTGATTCCCATTGACCAAGAACCCCATGTTCTTTTTTTAGATTTATGTGGAGACTAGAAAAAGTTTATTTTCCTGGGTATCACTTACTCGGGTAAGTGATACCTATCTCTTAGGTGAGTAAATAACTTTCCCACATAGGGGGGAAGTTGCGAACACTTGAATGGAACAAAATTGCCCCTTTTAATAATGGATTTTTATAACTAAAGTAGTTATTGCTTTATTTACATGAGAAATAAAAGAACATAGATAAATGCACTTATCTGGATAAGTGTTTCTCATAAAAAACTTACCCAAATAACCGTATTTACCTTGATAAATAACTTACTGAAAAACGAACTAGACTAAAATACAAAGTTCTACAATCTATATATTTGCATTTATACTAATTCCAAACTAAGCCTAAGGTTCAAAAACATCCTTAAGATAAACCCAATACCTGATATCTGAACGCAAGCGTATGCAACACAAGTGAAACAGCACGAGGTTGAGGACTTATGGTGGCGGTGTTAGCGAATGGTTAAGAGACCGGTTTACCCCAAAAGTAGTACGAATGGTTAAGAGAAAAGTCTATTCATCTTTCGTTGGATTAGATTGATTATAACATCTTCAATTAAAAACATATCTATATTATCTACCAAAAGCAGAGGGTTTTATTTGAATATTTCTCAATAAAGAAACGAGAAAGATAAGGTCAAAAGGAAGAAAAATCCATCACTGTCTGGTACTGGGGCTGCAGACTGTATCCAATTGTTTAAATTCGAATTCAAATTCAATCCCATTAATGGTGATTCAACATTGATCCATTTATAATTGGATCAAATATATAGATACACCCCTATCTAATCCGATCAATCCAATATAATCCTATATCTATTAAAAAGGCCGGTTTGAATGTTGTGTTTTTACAAAATTGTAATAGATTAAAATTTCATACAGTAATTCTCAGATCATTTTGTTCATGAAATGCAACATCAAAGAAGCCATTCATTTAATAAATAACATAAATCTTTAGATCATTTTTAGTTTAATTTACTCTTACTATTCAATATCCAATTTCAATCCAAATTCGATTCAAATCCAATATAAATTTGATGAATAAGATCTTATTTAAATTCAAATATAAATGAATCAATTTTGGATTTACCCATATTCAATTTAATTTGATCCATTGGCAGCCCCATCTGGTTTGTTAGTAGACCGGTGGTAGACCTTGTTTTGCTACCATCTTGGAAGGGAACCCTGCTTCGTCCCAGTGGTAGACCTTAAATCCTCTAAATTATCAAAATACTCCCACTAAATTCTCTTTATTTTCTTGCCCATTTTTTCTTAACCTAAACTGATCCGAAAATACCTCTGTTTCTTCCTGCCGAAAAGTCTTCTAGACTGGTGATATAACAACATAAAGATCAAAATACTAGACAATTTTGACAAAGTCGAGAGCTTTCTTGACAGATACCCAATTAGTCTTGAACTCATAGTGAATGGGAAAAGTGGAATTTTTTCAATCCAATTTGTACACCCACTCAGGCTTCATTTTAGAACCTTTATTTATTTTGGATTCAGAGCCTTTAGTATTTATAGATTGAACATTGAAGGTGATGGGCCGTGAAGGTCGAACAGGGTGCAACCCAAAGTACGTGGACTAAAAAACCTTCATGGATGGCCCATGCAAACCAGCCCATCATGCATGGCCCATGCAACGGTCCAGTAGAGCAGGAATCGGTCAAGGAAGTCAGGGTGCTAGCCACAAGAATCTGTCAAGAAGTTAGGTTGTTAAGTTGTTAATTGTTAGTTGGTCTTAGCATGAGAATCGGCCAAATAAGTTAGTTTGTTATTCTTGTTAAGTTGTTAGTATGAGATGGCATAGGGATCGGCCATATAGTTAGAAGGTTAATCCCTTACTTTGAGGCTATCTCAATGGTAGGAAGTTAGAACTTTTTGTATTTAAACACCATCCCACCACATGGATGGGGGCAACTAAAAGTTAAACTCTTGTGGCCTTATTCTCACCCTAAGCAGAATACTCTATCTCTCTAGCTTTCACTGGGACCTATCATTGGTATCAGAGCTAAGCACCATGGTCACTAACAAAGAAAGAATTGAGAGTTTGGAAGTTGGACTCGGGGGACTCCAAGCAAATTTGAGCAGGCTCGAGTTAGGGGTTAATGACAAGTTACACCAACTCGAGGCAACTATTAGTAGGATGTCTGAAGCCTTGTTGTCTCAGCAGGAACCATCTCTGAGCCATGCCAATGGTTGCAGCGGACAGTCCTCCTCCAGACCTTCTCGTGACAACACAGAAGGAGGACGACCCATGTTCTCCTCAAAATTAGCCAAGCTCGAGTTTCCCAAGTATTCCGGTGATGACCCAACCGAATGGTTCGCCTGTGTTGACCAGTTCTTTGAATACCAGCACACCGAGGAACCCTAGAAAGTATCGCTCGCCTCATTCCATTTGGGAGGGGAGGCAAACCAATGGTGGCAATGGTTACGTCAGACTTATCACGACGACGGGAAGGAGGTAACATGGAAGATTTTTGTAGAAGAGCTTTGGGCTTGTTTCGGTCAAACAGACTGCGAAGACTTCGATGAGTCATTATCAAAAATACGACAAACGGGGTCTCTGCGGGAATATCAGAAGGAGTTCGAAAGATTGGGCAATAGGGTGCACGGATGGACCCAAAAGGCGTTGGTGGGCACGTTCATGGGAGGTCTCAAAACAAACATAGCTGATGGAATTCAGATGTTCAAACCGAAATCTTTGAAGGAAGCCATCAGCCTGGCGCGAATGAAGGATGAACAACTGCGTCATCATGAGAAGACTTTGCGTCTAGCCACCAGAACTGCTGGTGACTCTTTCCCGACAAAGACGAAGACGACTCCACCATTGAAATGTTTTTCTTGGACAGAAATGCAGAGGAGGCGTGTTCAAGGTCTATGTTTCAACTGTGACAAGAAATTTGGGCCCGAACACAAATGCAAGGGGCCACAGCTGCTACTACTCTCTGGAGATTGTATCGACGACGAACCAGAGGATGACGAACAAAGCTTCACCAACCCGCGCAAGGAGCCTGAAATATCACCCCATGCCCTTATGGGATGGTCGACGGCTAGAACCATGCGTGCCACAGCCAAGGTAGGATCACACGAACTGATTGTTCTTATTGATAACGGATCCACCCATAACTTCATCAACGACCAAATAGCCGAACTGCTGCACTTACCGGTCGTGCCTACCAAGCCCTTCAATGTCAAAGTAGCCAATGGCGAACCCCTTAAGTGCCGAGGAAGATTTGAAAATGTGCAAGTCTTACTACAAGGTATCCCGTTCACCTTAACACTTTATTCTTTACCACTGATTGGGTTGGACATGGTACTAGGAATCCATTGGCTCAAGCAATTGGGCACAGTGGCGTGTGATTGGAAGAAAATGACGATGGAGTTTTCTTGGGCCAACCAACATCGACTGTTGAAGGGGGTCGACAACCAACCGATTCAGCCTGCATCCTTCCAAGCATTCTCAAAGGGGATTAAGCAGGGACATTCACTATTTACCATATGTCTCCAAGCAGTCACGGAAGAAGTACCACCACAACTACACCCGGATATGCAACAATTACTGGCCAAATTCAAAGATCTCTACCAAGAGCCCACACATCTGCCACTACGGAGAGAGATTGACCACCGCATCAATCTCAAAGAAGGAACGGAACCCATCAATGTCCGCCCGTACAGGTATGCCTACTTCCAAAAAGCTGAAATAGAAAAACAAATACAAGACATGTTATGGTTGAGGCTAATATGATCTAGCACAAGTCCCTTTTCTTCCCCTGTCTTGCTAGTTGAAAAGAAGGATGTGACTTGGCGTTTCTGTACCGATTATCGGGCACTCAATGCCGTGACCATTAAGGATCGATTTTCGATTCCAACGGTTGACGATATGCTAGATGAACTACATGGAGCCTCTTTCTTTACTAAACTTGATTTACGATCCGGATACCATCAGGTACAGATCCACCCATGAGACATTCATAAAACGACATTTCGCACACACAATGGTCACTATGAGTACTTGGTTATGCCCTTTGGCCTATGTAATGCACCTTCCACCTTTCGGGCTATTATGAATTCTGTCTTCCTCCCTATCTCCGAAAGTTTGTGCTAGTTTTCTTTGATGATATTCTTATTTATAGTCCCAAATGGAGCATGCATCTTGAACATGTTAGAACAACTTTTGAGGTTTTAAGGCATCACCAGTTTTTTATCAAGTTTAGTAAATGTATATTCGGCCAGCCAAAGGTCGAGTATCTGGGTCACATTGTCACTTCCCAAGGGGTCAAGGTAGACCAAGGGAAATTTGAGGCTATGTTTAAATGGTCTCAACCCACTCATATTACTGACTTGCGTAGCTTCTTAGGCCTTACAGGATATTATAGGAAGTTCATCCACAACTATGGGATCATAGCTCGACCCCTCACTAATCTTCTCAAAAAGGGTGCATTCCACTAGACCACAGAATCCCAAGAGGCATTTACAGCCTTAAAGAAAGCAATGACCACGACCCCCACACTAGCAATGCCTAATTTTGAGGAACCTTTTATCATTGAGTCAGATGCTTCCGGGGTAGGTATTGGAGCAGTATTGATGCAATAGGGATGACCCATAGCATTCATGAGCCGAGCTCTAGGCATCAACAAACAAACTTGGTCCACCTATGCCAAAGAGATGCTCGCCTCTGTTCAGGCAATACGGACATGGCGACCTTACTTGTTGGATCGAAAATTTTACGTCCAGACCAATCAGCGCAGCCTCAAGTATCTCTTGGAGCAACACATTGGGACATCGAAACAACAAAAATGGTTGTCCAAACTGCTTGGGTACGACTATGAGATCATTTATAAGCCTGGATGGGAAAACTCTGTTATAGATGCTCTATCTAGAGTACTAGGCAGTCCTAGCCTTAATACTCTCTATATGCCTCAAACATCTCTGTGGGACACCATCAAGAAAGAAGCCAACACACACCCCTACATGATCCGCATCGGCAAGCTTGCAACGGAGAATCCTAGAGTTCCCTACACATGGAAGAATGGACTGGTATGTTACAAAAACCGGGTCATGATTCCCCCTCAGTCCAACCTCGTCCCTATCCTCTTACAAGAATTTCATGACTCCTCATATGGTGGACACTCGGGGGTACTTAGAACATACAAGCGTATGGCACAATAGTTCTATTGGCCCTCCATGTATAAAGATATTCAACAATATGTAGCATCTTGCATCATTTGTCAAAAAAATAAGGCAGACACTCTTTCCCCGGCAAAACTACTACAGCCATTACCCGTTCCCTGCCAAGTATGGGACGACATCACCATGGACTTTATAGAAGGTCTACCACCCTCCAAAGGCAAAACCACTAGTTTTGTGGTAGTAGACCATCTCACTAAATCAGCTCATTTCTTGACCTTACCACACCCCTATACGACGAAATTAGTAGCCGAAAGTTTTGTAGAAGGAATTGTGAAGCTCCACAGTATGCCAAAGACGATCGTTAGTGATAGAGATCCTATCTTCGTTAGCCACTTTTGGCGGGAATTCTTCAAGATGTCCGCTACTAAATTGCAGATGAGCTCCGGCTATCATCCCCAGACTGATGGGCAATCTGAAGTGGTCAATCGTTGTCTAGAGCAATATCTTCGTTGCTTTGTTTTCCAGCAACCGAGGAAGTGGAACTCCTTCCTCCCATGGGCAAAATTTTGGTATAACACTGCCTACCATTCCTCTATTGGAATGACACCCTTTCAAGCTCTTTATGGAAGACCACCACCTTGTATTCCAAATTACCAAGGTGGAACATCCTCGGTAGAAGAGGTAGATCAAGCCATGCTCTCTCGAGATGCCATTTTGCAGCAACTCAAAATAAACCTGCATGCAGCAATTAATCGCATTACCCAAATGGATAACTCTAAAAGAAGAGACGTAGAATTCCAGGTGGGCGATCTAGTCTTTCTGAAACTCGACTCGTACCAACAACAGATTGTTCATAGGCAAGCCTATCACAAGCTGGCCATTCGATATTATGGGCCATGCCAAATTAAAGAATGAATCGGCAAGGTGGCCTATAAACTTCGACTTCTCGAGGGCTCGCGCATCCACCCAGTTTTTCACATTTCCCTACTCAAAAGACAGGTGGGCGAAACCATTGCCACTAGCACCGATTTACCGCCCATAAACTAGGAGGGAGAACTTGTCACAGAACTGGCAGCCATTCTGGATACCCGCTGGGTGAAGAAAGGATCCACCTTCGTGGAAGAAAGCCTCATTCAATGGAAGAACCTTCCCAACGAAGATGCGACATGAGAGAATTCTCAAGAGTTGCGTGAGAAGTACATAAATCTGGACCTTGAGGACAAGGTCCATTTGCAAGATGGGGGCAATGATGGGCCACGAAGGTCGAACAGGGTGCCTATGCGCAACCCAAAGTATGTGGACTAAAAAACCTTCATGCATGGCCCATGCAAACCAGCTCATCATGCATGGCCCATGCAACGACCTAGTAGAGCAGGAATCAATCAAGGAAGTCAGGGTGCTAGCCACAAGAATCGGTCAAGAAGTTAGGTTGTTAAGTTGTTAATTGTTAGTTGGTCTTAGCATGAGAATCAGCCAAATAAGTTAGTTTGTTATTCTTGTTAAGTTGTTAGTATGAGATGGCATAGGGATCGGCCATATAGTTAGAAGCTTAATTCCTTACTTTGAGGCTATCTCAATGGTAGGAAGTTAGAACTTTTTGTATTTAAACACCACCCCACCACATGGATGGGGGTAGTTGAAAGTTAATAAACTCTTGTGGTCTTATTTTCACCCTAAGTAGAACACTCTATCTCTCTATCTTTGACTGGGACCTATCAGAAAGTTATAATCCCATAACAAAGGAATACAAGGTCGTAAGGTCGGATTTGTCATAGTAATGGTGGTGCACACAGTGACACAGTGCAGGGGCATAGCCAAGTATCTTGGTGGGGGTTCTTCCCCTTCAAACCTTTTATTGAAACCATTATTTATATGTGGTTACTAAGTAGAAGTTGGATCAATACCTAACAAAGTGCGTCTTTGCCCCCCCCCTCCCCCTCCCAAATAAAAAAAAATTAATAAATAAACTTCAACTAAAATGTAAATGATTATTTTTAACACTCCTTCAACTCTCAAAATAAAAAATATATACTTATTTTTTCTTTAAAAAAAATTGTAATAGACCCAAACCTTCACAAGCCATTTTCTCTCAAACCATAATTCTTCTCCCTATCTCATTTTCTTGTTTAAAAGTTCAATCCCCCACTCCTGACTCCGCCACTAATACAGTGGATACCGATTCATTGAGGACTCTCGAGAATATCGCTCCACTCATTAATTACAGCAATCCACGAGAAGTATGTATTGGTAGAGATATGCATTGGATCGCAATTAGTGACAATATCATTTCTTTTAACATTGAAGATGAACAATTCATTGATTTAGAGAAATTCTTGTTCGGGTGATGATTGATCTAGCCAAGGATGTTATGTGACAACCTCCACAACCATCCTCTCTCTCTACTCATGTCGGCACCACACATGACGGAAGAACACGATTAAGGAGTGTTTTGTACGAACAAGGAAGCGAACTTTGTCGGGAAGAGAAAACCTCCTGAAAACCTCGACAGATGACCTTATCCTGAAAACCCTATCCATTTAGGATAGGTACACCCAACTATAAATAGGTATTCCCTACTCGAGGTAAGGGACTTTTGATAGAACTCTTTAAATATCTCTCTGCACTATTCAGAGATATTCTTGTTTGGTGATGATTGAACTGGCCAAGGATGCCATGTGATAACCTCCACAACCATCTTCTCTCTCTACCCATGTCGGCACCACGCATGACAAAAGAGCACAACTAAGAAGGGGTGTCCTGTATGGATAAGGAAGTGAACTCTACCAGAGAAGAGGAAACCTCCTAAAAACTTCGGCGGACGACCTCATCCTGATAGCCCTGAAAGCCCTATCCATCTAGGACATAGACACCCAATTATAAATATGTATTTCCTACTCGAGGTAAGGGACTTTTGGCAAAACACTCTTTAAATATCTCTCTACACTATCTCTTCGGCTAGGACCAACATTACTTCAATTTGCTCAGCCAGGCCACCTCTTTCTCAAATTTCACCCGATTAACTTGAACGTTGGAGAACTTGTCCGGGTAATAACTCTTTGGCCCTTTGACCTTTCTCCCGGTTGTAGATCTCAATGCACGACTTTATCCTTTCACCTCGGCTTCGCCCAGTTGGCAACAAGGATCAAAACTTCGTCACGTATCAACTTGTATCGGTTGATACATATCATATCGGAACCTTCCCCATACGCCCCTACATGGGATGTTTCGGGTTGGCAAGTGGTTCAGAGGGTAGATTGGCCTTAAACTGGCCCCTTTGAACCAGTTAAAAAAAAAACAAAAAGCATATTACCAATACGGCTTATCAACTTGTATCGATATTTGAACCTTTGTTGATAAGATTATCTGATTGTATTCTCAGTTCAGAACACCTCAGTCAGACAACATCAAATTCTAATGCCCAAATTTCATTCTTCTAACCAAAGCAGTCTTTTCACGTTGGAGAAGTCAGTTCGAGTTGGTGTAAAAAAGAGGAAGCAAGATTTTAAGATAGGAGAATTGGGAGGTTGTCTTTTGTCAATTCATATTTTGTGTGATAATTGCTTCAAGATATTTGTAACTTGTAAGGAAGGAGGGTCCTGGTCTTAACAGTTAACTGTTAGAATTGATGTCGGAATATCACATGGGAATTGGGATGTCAGAATATCACATGGGAATTGGCTTGGATATATCACAAGAGGCTACACAAACAGGATATATCGCGGTGGACCACCTGTGGTTGACTCTACTTGTTCAAGATGGAGGACTCGATTATCATGATCGCCATTACTAGTTGGCTTTAAGTAGCCTCTCTTAAGCCGCAACTCTACTTGAGATTTTGCAATTCTGGCAGGTCTAAATCGAGATGGTATATGCTCCTCACACTTGGGCGCCTCACATGCACATCTACCATGCATTTGAAACATCTCCCGTGAATAATAAATTAAAAGTATGGGAGATATTCCCATTATAGGATGTATGTGTAAGGCACCTTCTGTGATGAGCAGATCTGATCTCATCTAAATCCTAGTCCTAGGCAGACCAAATTGAAGTACGAGTAAAACTGTAAAAGTGTCGAATAATAGAAGAAGATCAGATGTTGTAAGAAAATTATAAACAAAAATAAAGATCCTGATTATCCTACATCCATTCTATCCTTCTTAAGCTTTGTAATTGGTGCTCTGTTGCAACAACCAATTATTGATAGTGAAAATAGAGATGAAAAAGGCATCGCCATTGATGACAAAGAAAGGGTAAAAAGGGGAAAAAAGATTAGTTAAGATTTTTGTCTTGAAAGGGAATAAAAGGAAAAAAACGATGTTTTAAAAGATGATCTGGAATTGAAACAATTTTGGCCATTAATTTTTGGGTCGATAGTTTGACCGTCTGGTTCTAATAGACAACATGTTCTAATAAAAAATAATTAAAATAAAAAGGTCAAAACTGTTGAAAGGTCAATGATTCAATCACACGAGTCAATAGATCATTGACCAATTCAACGATTTTTTACCAGGAATCAGGTTTGGAGTAAAACAGAACTGATTGCATGTTCCCAAGCTGAACAGTCCATCCATCCATGTCAACGGCAATTTGAAAACATTGGAAAAAAAATAGAAGAACTACTATCGATGAGAATCCCTTTTAAAATTAACTCAATGGAAGTGGGTCTTTGTCACACTTAAAAGTTAGAGGCTATTTCCCATTAATGAAATTACAAGGGGTATTTGTTACTGACATCATATTACAGGGTCTTGTAATTTACCCTTTTTGTAAATATATCATACGATGAAATATAATTTCTGCATATCAAAGAATATCAAAACTTTTGAACCATGCTTATTAATACATATTTTTGGGGTGGACGATACACAAAATACTACAAATTTGGGAGAATAAAGATTCAAAACTTGATCTTCGTCATGGATAATGACGATTTCAAAGCTTTTTATGGTATATTTTCATTTTAAGAGAGTGCCAATGTACCTCATGTATCAATGCTTTTGCACCTTGGAAACAGATTTTGCTGTAAAAGAAGGCACAAATATAACTGAAACATCAGAATGATTTTTTTCCACTTATTTTAAGTAATAACTAATAACACATCCCTAAGTGGTAAGCCAGGCAACGAAATTACAACTGTAGAGCAAATTCACGAATGGCACAAGGAAAGCCAAATTGGAGTTCCAAAGTTAATAGGCCTAGATCACCATGTCAAAGACGGGAAACATGCCTTCCCAAAAGTGAAATAAGTTGAAACTTGAAAGCAACAAGCCAATGAAACAAAAACAGTAACTTTAGTTAAGAATTGAGGTCAGATCATTATTTATCGGAGAAATCCAAACACCTAAAAGTTCAGAAGGATGGATCCTTGGTTGTTATCTGGGACTTAAGCCATTATTACAATTTGAAACTAAAAACGAAACAATCAAAACTTCGAGAACAATTTCGTAAGATATTTTGAATCTATCATGTGTCAAGCTTATAGGCGCAATCACAAAGCGGAGAAAGCACTATCATTCCTTCTTCCCTATCCCATGAGACATATTGGAGATCCCTCGTGCCTGAACAAAGCATAAGAGTCTTAATGATGCAAGAAATCAACTGAACGTTGTTAAGAATTAGAAAATTTTCTTGCTTCATGGAAACAGATTACTCACAATTAGAGCTATAGATGAAGCTGCCAGTGCAAAGGGAATGGCCACTGAGGTGATCTTGTCAAAAGGACCCTTAAAGTAAGTGTGCTTGTGAATGTTTTGAAAGTACTGTTGCTTCTTAAGAGGAGTCTCTCCCTGGGGACAAAGGGTGGTTCCGTCATTCTGCATGGTCAATTAAAAAGATGAAATGAAAATTCAATGTAAAAAGCTAGCAGAAAATAGCACATCACAGAAGAGCAACTTCCCCCGTCAAACCCTATCCTCATACACACAAATTCAATGTAATATGCACACACTCCATAATTCAGATTGTCCCATTCATTCCCACACGTTGAGGCAATTGGACTTTGGTTTCCCACTTTCACTTCAGGCTGAGGATCTATAGAAGATTGAGGATAAAGACCAGCAATTAACACTCCTTGTAACAACTTTTTGTCCCAATAGAGAACCTTTCTTTGGTGCCAAAGTAGTTATAAATTATGGTATATGACTACCAAGCTTCATTTAGAACAAGCAATCTTTTTCCGACAACTATAAATAAGGAGCTCTGTTGGTCTCTTTATTGGCATAGGATAAACACAAACTGCAATTTGGACAAGGAAACACAATACTAAAAAACATATAACTATGTTATGAAGGTAAAACCTAGAAGAGTGTATGTTCTACCAGTAATAAACTCTCACGAGGAAAAGCAAAGGAAAATAGGGCACTGGGGGGTGGAGGGTCCATTTTGACCAAAGAAATGTCTTAAAATGATAAAATGATAATTATATAAGATTCACACTTTGGATATGTAACATAGCATAGCAGCCTGGAAAGGGAAACTGATACCTTAAGCTGGGATAACAACGTTGATGAATTCATTGATAAAAAAAAAAAACAATGTTGATGAATTCCGTAGCTCAGGCTACTTTTATGTCAACAAATTTCTTATATAAGATTGTTGACAATAAACTTGAATACCTAGAACATTTTTTATTGTGGAAAGGGATATCAACATGTTATGGTTTGCAATACCAAGCAAAGCTCAAATCTTAAACTCCCAAGGATTTCATTTGAATCTTGCATCTAAATAGAAACTCCTAAGGTTATTCTTTTTTTTTATCAATAGCAGTAAATTTTATTAATAATTGAGAACTTGGGAAGTTACATAGAAAAGGAGCTAAAGAATCTTAACTCCTTACTATACCAATGTACACCCAAACCATGAAAAACTTACAACATAGCCCAAAAGAGAGAGTTTTTGTTCACCCCTTGTCTAGCCAGCCCAACTGCCAAGGAATTTGTATTTCTTTTTATCCATGTGCAATGAACTTCGATGTCCTTAATCAGCCACTTAAACTTCCTCTTTTCATTGTTGTAAATCTAGGGTTTAGAGCTATCCTCTTTTAGCCAATTCACCACAATTTCAGAATCACCTTCTATGATCAGTTTTTTAATATGCATGTCCTTAGCTCTTTGGATCCCTTCAAGAGCTCCTAGAATCTCAGCCCTTAGAGAATCGCCCACCCCAATTAACCCGGAATACATAGCTAACAAGTTCCCTTTTTCATCTCTTATCACTCCCCCTATTCCGGAAGGCCCTGCCATCAACATTCAGTTTGGTAAACCCTTGAGGTGGAGGTGTCCAACAAGAACTTGAGGTCTTCTTCACCAGAGCTGAATCTGCAATCTCCTTCCAATTTCTTATCATTTGATCAACTGAGAAATCTATAAACAGTTCTAAAGTTTTCAACCAATGTATCACCCTAACATGGATACTCTCCAAGATTTGCTTCCAAGCTTCTCTCCTTATCTAAGAAAATCCGTGAATTTCTCTCCTCCCAAACAGTCCAACATACTGCAGCCCTAACACATCTCCACATGATCTTGGCCCTTTTTGTTGTCCAGCGAGGCATGGATGTGAATAAACTTTGCACATTCAAAGGAGGGGTCCACCTGCACCCAAACAAAGAAGTAAACCATTCCCAAATACCTTTGACAAAATGACAAGAAATTAGTATGTGGTATCCAAACTCACCATCAGATTTACAGATGACACACCAGTAGGAGATAAACATCTATTGGGTCTTTTTCTTTGAAGTAAATCCCCTTTATTAACTCTTTCCAAGAAGGCTTCCCAACAAAAACTCCCAACCTTAGGAGGAATAGGTTGACACCACACCTTTTTAACTGGGAAGGACAAACCAATAGGAGAGGGGGTAATAAGGCCTTAAAGAAGGAGGCACAAGTGTAGGACCCCAAAGGAGTGAGAGTCCAGATTCTATTATCTGCCTTTGTTGGAACTAGGAAAACCCCATCCATAATGGATAACAAGGCTGAAAGACAATCTAACTCTATGTCCCTAATAGCTCTTCTCAAACCTAGGTTCCAACCAAAATGAGAAGGTGAATTAGAAGGTACAAGGAAGGAGGAAATTTGTTCATTTTTCATGGTAGAGATAGCAAAAAGGCTTGGAAATTGATCTTTCAAAGCGGAGTCCCTAACCCAAATATGTCCCCAAAATTTAGTGAGGTTACCTGAGTACACATCATACCTTATCCACGGAGAGAACAAGGGCAAAATAGCTTGAATAGCCTTCCAAGGAGATGCTCTTGTAGTCCTTGCAAGAATCCCAGAATCATATCCAATATCTGCCATCCCATGAATACTCCCCACTATCTTAACCCAAAATCTTTCTCTCTCCAGCGAGAATCTCCACAACCATTTCCCTAGTAGTGCTAGATTTCTACTCCTAAGGTTATTCTTTGAACCTTACTATTTATACAATCCATACAATTCAAATCAATTCAATTAAGTCATGGTTCTCCATCCTCAGTTTCTCTAAATTTTCTTTCAAGGGACTTTTCTTTTAAAACTCTTATTAGAATAAGATTTATTTAGATAAAAGAGATACTATATATGGGTTAATTAACTCATAAGTCAAACTTGACTACATCATCTACCATTCTAGTTTCTAAGTGGCAAACCCTGGTGTATTAACTGCTTATATAGTAGCTATGACACAAAAATGGGATCACTAATCCGTGTGGCTGCGTTTAGAAAGAGTACAAATCCCGGTTCAGTGCATATATGCACTCTGCTTCAGTTTTGCTAGTGTTTGGCAAGTGGCAACAGTGCAACTGTGTATTGACAATGACAGAAAACACAATTTCCAATGCATGTTTACACCCAAAATGAGAGGTAATTCTGCATCGAAAAAAGGAAATAAACATTTGCGTTCAAAATGATCAATGTTAAAAAGGTATATTTCAATATTGGGATTTGTGTTTGCATCCATTACAATTAAAAATCGTTTGGCAATAGAGTAAATTTATCAATGCAAAACTAAACCAACTTTGCATTTGTATGGACCAAAATGCACTCTGCATATTTGCATTTACACTCTATTTGCACTGTTTCCAAATGCAGCCTATATGTTTTAGTTTTAAGCACATGTGTTTTAAATTTTTGACAAATATCTAAAGAAGGGTGATTAGGGCACATCCAAATTTTGACAAACCAGCCAAATCCCTAGAAAAAGACAAAGAAAGCACTTTTTGTTATCACAGAAGTCAAAACATAGGGGTGTTACTGTCTTATGTGGCATCTACTCCATGAGTAGTGATTGGGTGTGTCCCTTTATTACAAATGGGTGATGCCCAAATCACTCCCAATTTTTAAAATAGAGAAAGAAAGATCTTATAATTTGTGATACAATTCACGATTTGATTTAGCTCAAGCTTCATCATGATTTAGAGTATGTTTATAATTTTACGCACAATAAAGCATGTGAGACATACTGTTTCTTAGAACAAGACAACCAGTCAACAGGATGTGCTGTTCCAAAACTTGAGTCAGTTTAGGAGATGAATAATGCAAGGCTAATGGAAACTACGCTGGCATTGTAAAGAGAACGGTTCTTACTGGGAAAAGAAATTTAGAAAGAAGTACTTCCCAGAGGACATGTTCCTTCAATTAAGTAAGAAGTTCTCAAATTCAATACTAAGGCAACCATGGTGACAAAGGACTCACTAAAGCAAGACATCTATTGAAAGGTCAGATATGGAGGAGCACAAGATCCTTGGATTCCTCCGGTTAGGGGTGGCCACGAGCCGAGCTTTTCACGAGCTATTTGAGCTTGTCTCGTTATTATATTTTATTTTTTTCAAACATTTGGCTCATAGTCAAGCTCGAATTGAGCTCGAGCCATATACTGTATTGGGGAGCAGAGATCGAATAGTTAGATATTCAGCTCAGCTCGAATCCACCCCTACCTCTAGTAATGCAGCACATTCACACCCTCAACCAACATTTCCACTTAAGGATAGTAAATCTGGGTCTTCCTCCACTATTTGACATTGCATAGTGATTCCATATTGTTATCGATCTCATTATTTTTAAATTGTCTCAGCATCACTTTGGAAAAACGTATAAGACCTGAAAAATAAAATGTCTGATGAATAAAAATTCATTTTTGTCTTTGTCCACGGAAACTGCCCTAATAATGCAATTAATTCTTCCCACCACCCAAAAAAATGATGGGTAATTCTTCCCTAAAAAATTGGCATCTGATGTCCCCTCCACATAATGTCAGTCATTTTCTTGTGGGTTTATCAATTGTTACGAATGAACATCAAATTCTGCCAACCTACTATCGATATGCATTGTTCCGTGTCTCTGCAAAATCAAAATCGTAACATTTCATTTGTTTATAACTATTATTATAGTTCCTTAGAAGAACCTTCCATTTCGTTTTCGTAAAACCACATCCAGTGATGAACCATGAATGTGGAGAAATGACTCAATTTGGCCGTAAAAAACGTACAAGCCAAACCATTGTGCACATGGAAGCTGGTTTGCAGCAAAAAGTACTAATGGTTAGAAGAAAGCTCATACACAATAATGGATTAGACTGGTTATCAACATGCTTAAGAGTGAAAACAAAAGCATTTGAAAGAAGACGCAATTGTTCCTCTGTTCCTCCAAAGATTTCAACTAAAACATCACATACACTACCCATATTCGCCACGAGAGAAACAATTTTACTTAATCATCTATCGAACAACAGAAAGAAAAAAAAAAAAATCAAAAGAGAACAGATTCATGGGTGTCTGTTTTATTTTATTTCATCTGTCTGGTTTCTTCATCTAATAAAGAATAAACAGGAGAAATAAAGGTTATGGCTGTGTTGCTTTCGGGGGATTCAGAGAGTTACCTCAGTGGCAGAGATTTCGCGGTAGCCCTTTTGAGTGCTGAAGGCTGAGAGGTAGATCTAGGGTTATGGCGTCAAGGAAGCGAGGTGGAGATGAGAGAAAACCAAAGTATCCTCCCCCGCCTCCTCAACAACATGTACAGAATTACGGATTTGTCCTTTGCGGCTTTACCTTCGATATAAATGAATGATAAAATGTATGGTGCAAATGGATCGGGTCATGATCCGATCCGATATATGATCCTATTTGATCGAATTCGGATCATCCCTATCCGATCCAATATATATTATATACTTATAAATATAAATATAAATATATATAATACATATATATGTTATTTATTTATTTAAATATATTTTTTATATTATATTTTTATAAATTTGTCATATTATTTATTTTTTATAAAAAACATGTATATATATGATGAAAATAATTAAAAAATACTTGTTTTTTTTGTTTTTACTTTATTTAAATTAGTATATTTTATTTTTCTTTTAATAATTTATTAATTTTTAAAGAAAATAAGTCAAATCAATCAGATCTGAAGATCCGGCTTACTGATAGGATTCAAATTCAAATCAAGTCCTATAAGATCCGATTGGTTGGATTCGGATAACCCTAATTTGAATCCAATCTAATCCATTTGCATCCCTAATGAAATGTTCATACAATCGAATTGAGATCTCCTGCCCACAAGAATCCTACCAATGTGATACTACAGTTGTACATTGGGAACATCTCCCCATAAATGGTAAGATGCAAACATGGAGTCTCACAAATTGCGCCTCACACCAACCTCACTGCATGTCTTGGTTGTATATTGGGAACATCTTCGGTACTTATATTTATTATTCATGGGGAGACGTCCCCAACATAGAGTGAGATGTGGTTGTGAGGTCGATATGAAATGCGTTCTGTGAAGAGCATATCCCAATTTGCAAACATGGGAGATGTTCTCAACATACAACTATAATGAGGCATAGACATGTTCATGGGTTAGGCTCGGGCTTAGGAATGGCAATTTTCCCCATCCCCAACGGGGACTCGACTTCCTCGACTCGATGGGGTCGGGGATGGGGATTGAGGTCCCAGCCCCGCCCCAACCTCGATTATATATTTATATGTTATTTATATTAAATGTATATTATTTATATTATATATATATATATATATATATCAAAACATATTTAAAACATTATTTATATTTTAAAATTTTTATCTATTTTAAGTAAATTTATTTTTCAAAGAAAATACTATTATCTAAAAATATTTCAGAGATTCTAGTCCCCGTAGGAAACCCATCCTCATCGGGGATTGGAGATGGAGGACAAATTTTATCCTTGACGGGAATCGAGGATGGGGATGGGGATGAGGGTTAATTTTAGAATCAGGGGTGAGGACGGGGAATATGATACCCGCCTCGTTGCCATTCTTACATGGGCTTGGCTTCTGCGAAAATCTGAATGGGGTCTGGCCCAAAACCCAAGTCCAACACAATGTAGGTCTGGCTCGAAGCCCGGCCCGTGAACAGGTTAAGCGTGGGTAGGAGATATGAGCTCTGATCGATCACACCTCAGCCAGACTTATCATCTGATTGCTTGCTTTGGAAGCACACAAATAATGGTGTTTTTTACTGTTAAATCCGTTTATCAGGTATTTATTAATGCTAAACCATCAACATCTTTTAATTTTTTTTTTCTAGTAGAGCTTAATCTAGAAGTTCAAGGTCCCATATAAAGTCCAAGTTTTCATGTGGAAGGCTTTATGGCAAGGAATTCCTACGTTGGACAAATTTGGTTTCATCACACACATGCATGACAAACTTTGTTCTTTTTGTCAACAACACCAAGAAACCTTAAATCATATATTCTTTTAGTCTTCCTATTCATGGGTTATATGGCGTCATACTCAACTTGGCATCAACCCGAATCACCATGAAGAAGCTTCGTTACACCAGATTCTAAATAATTGGCTCTTGTCCACCAAACGGGAGTTAACAAAGCCACATAAAGTCTTGTTCTTATCCAAAATTAGTATCTTGCTAAGATTAATATGGGATGAAAGGAATCTTAGAAGGCATCAAGGTGGGGCATCTTCACCAGAGGAATTATTCCAAAAAAATGCCATTTTTCCTTCTTGAGATAGGGGACTCCAAGGGACCAAAAATCCTATAGAGAGAGTTGGTTCTCATAGATTCCCAACATCTCAAAATTTACATTGATGGATCATTTAATCCATTATCAAATTGTGCAAGTGCAACTTTTGTCATAGCCACTCACGATAATCACTTACTATTTGCATCAAGAACTGTTATTGCAGTTTAAGGAATTCAAAATGCTGAATTCAAGGCAGTTGTTAAGGGATTGGAGAAAGCAAATCAAGAAGGTTATAAACATATATCTCTCTTTTCGGATGCAGCACAGGCCATTCAAGAAAAGAACCAACATTGGCAACTGGATAACTCAGAACCATAATGCACAACATCACAGTTTTTGAGAACATCCAAGATCCCTAGAGATCGGAATACTTTAGCTCATCTTTTTGCCTACTACTCTAGTAAGTTTGATGTAAATATTATATATAACTCTTTTGGGCTTCATGTACTTTCAAATTATCAATGAATATTGCATGAAAGTTGTTAAAAAAACAAATTAAAACTCTCCACGCCAATAGTAAAATATATAGGACCCATAATTTTTTGATTTTATTTCACCATCTATTTTATCACAAATGTGGCGCACTACCATTGATTGTCAGCATACTAACACTAATCCCAATTCGTTATTCGGATTAGCTGCATTTGATCACTCCAAACCAGCCACAAAATGTATATGCCCCACAAATACAATTAATTAGTATATGTTTTGGAGTTTATAAAGATGCCATTTATTACTTTAGGGGTGTTCTATAGTGTGGATGAGAAATTTGTGGGTGTGGACTGGTCGACACCACACCCTGTGGCAGAGATCAATCCACATCACACCATAATCTATAATTGTTCTGAACTATGGATAGATTGTGTGGACCGGACCAGTCCATATTCACGGTGGCGTTTTGTAGGTGTGGTGTAAACTGGTCCATACCAACTTTTTGATTCCATGCATCTCATATACTTTTTATGCGAGATCTATGTAGTCGATCATAAATGCCTAATTTTTGCATTTAATATGGTAAATAAAAAAAGACATTGATAAATTAATATGTTAGCAACAATTGTATTTTTTAAATAATTAAAAATATCACTTTAAATATTAAAAAATTAAAAATATATTTTAAATATTATTTTATTAATAAAAATATTAAAAATCTAATATTTAAATAATGAAAAAGGAGTGGAGAAAGAAAACCATCGAACTTGTGCTAGAATTAACATTAAAAATTATTATTTTATTGATAAAATATTAAAAATTATTAAAAGATTAAATAAAATGAGAGTAATTGAACCAATGTAATGTGAGTGCATTACACTGAAACCTTCCCACAAACTGTCCACACCATAGTGTGGACCATCCATAAGAAAATACGTAGACGATAAATTGAAGTGTGGCTCGTCTCTGTTCACACTATTTTATGGACGATGACCATCCATACATAGCAGAATACCATATCTTATTGTGGACAGGACCGAAACAGTCCCGTCCATGATATTTACACACTATCGAACACCACCTTAAACACTTATTTTTACTATCTTACTTCAAAGTTTTCCACTTTAAGTGTTTTTTGTTTTTCTTTGTTTGGTTATGCATCACTTTAAACATTTATTGCTTTCCACTTCAAATTAACACCCATAAAAGTATGTCACATCATCATTTCGTTTCATGAAATATTGGGGGTTAGGAGAAACGAAAATTTGATATTCCCCAAATGCCCCATGCCCAAAAAATCAAGCATTTTCAATTTCTTAGTATTTATTTGATCTCAAATTAACATCGATAAAAGTATGTCACATCACCATTTCCTTTTAATAAATATTGGGGGTTAGGAGAAACAAAATTTTGATATTTTCCCAAATGCCCCATGCACAAAAAATCAAGCATTTTCAGTTTCTTGGTATTTATTTGATAAATGATCTTCACTAAATAATAATTTCATATAGAATAAACACAAACGCCTATGTAACACTAATGTGACAGCATTTTTTCAATAAACTCCAACGAATCAAACATCCCCTCAATTTCTTATGTCAGTCAACCATGATACAGCCTGAAACAAGGTGGGCCCCACAATCACTCAATCTCAAATTCTCAATTCTGATCGAGTCCGGATAGGATAGAAATAAGGTGAGCTATGCAACCTATCAGGTGCGAATACGCCAATGTTTTGTATGCATGGGCGCATGTGAAATTCACACATTACGCGGCATGGAACACTGGTATCTTCACTGTTGATTGCTACTTTTTTCTTCCCTATATGATCTCCTTCTGGTCAGTCTTGAATCCCAATCAGCACTATTTCAATCTTGAAGCTTCGGTTGTAGTTTTTGTTCACGTGGCAAGAAAATTTTTGGCTGAAACCTCCCGGTAGTAAAACCAATCCCTCATAATTTTTATTAAGGATTTTTGGACTGCAATCTCCCTCATAAATCTAATTTGTAGCCCCCTCCTACTTTATTAATAGCCCCCCTAAAAACTGTATCCTACCCGTGAATTTAGCATCAATCCATGGGCAGGATTCAATCCACCCCTAATCCATGGGCCGGTTTTGAACGGGCATGATTTTCAAAACCGGACCGGACCGACGGTTGGACCGAAAAAACCGATAACCGTTTAACCCCCGGGTCCGGTTATACTATAAACCGGTAAATCTTTAAAACCCGTTGAAAAAGTTAGAAAACGACTAACCCGAGAGGTCAAACCGCTAAATCATTCGACCCGGGCAGCGGTTCACGGGTTATCATTTTAATTTTCACTGATTTAAATAAAAAAAAAAAAAACAAATAACCCCCGTATCCCCAATCCCATCTCTTACGTTTAGTATCGTTCTAACCCTTCCCTCCTCTCATCCGTTACACCCAACCGACCACCTGCGGCGGCCACGACCTACGACATCTGACGGCAACACACGCTGACCGACGACGATTCACGACGACCAGCGACGGTGGTGAGCTTCATATATGGCGGCCAACATTAATTTTGCAACAGATCCAACAGTAACAGTTGTGGGTTGCGGCAGTAACAAGTCCGACGATCGACTTGCAGCGGTGGCCGACGATTTTGCAACCTTACCTGTAGTGACGGCGATGGTATATTTCTTGCCCACTATTCTCCCATGCTTGTTCTATCTGCAACTTTTGGGAACTACCCGACCTTCAATCCTTTGAGCGTGAAGGTATAAAATTCAAAAAAAAATGCAAAACTTTTGGATTCTCAATTGAGTGTCAAGGCTCGAAATTGGTGACACTCAATTGGGAACACTAATTTGGGAACCCGAAAGTTTTGCATTTTATTTTTTTGAATTTTATACCTTCACGTTCGAAAGGCTGAAGGTCGGGTGTTCCCAAGATTGAAAATATATTTTTTATTTTTTAATTTATTTATGGCATTACAGGTTAAATCGTTCGACCCGGATGATTGAACCGCTTAACCGGGAACCAGTCCCTGACCGGTTCTGTTTCCGGTTCATTTTTAAAAACCTTGCTGAACGGTAAAAACCAAAAAGGCTGCATTTGATTGCAAAAGGCGAGGGAACGTGAAGCATTTCTTTGGTCAACAGGAAAATGAACCATTTTTCTGCTTCTTCTAATGTTTGATACTTTATTTTAACTTGGGAAATAAGATGACCACTGCTCCGAAAAATGATTCATAGAAAATCAGAATGAATACCATTTTCCATCTCCAACTTATGTTCCGAAAAACATTTGCATTTTTTTTTTCGCTTCAAAATTTGTAGCTGTTTGACATGCATCAAAAGAAAACACCTTAAAAATACTAACTTTACAAAATCACTTGTTTTCCTTGATTTTACATGCAACCGAACTAAATAGAAAAGAAACCACAAACAGTTATATGAAAATGGGTTCTCCCAGATGGATAGTTGAAAATTGACTTGCGACACAGAACGATAGGCCATGATTGCAATGCAGTTCAGTGAAAATAGGCGAGGCTTTAGAAATTACTCAGCTAGCCGATGATTGCACTCTTGCTAGAGTATGAACCTCTTTGATATTGCTCCTAACAAGAGTCAGAGAAGTTGATTTCAATTTCATTGAGAAATCCGTGTGTGGATCTGCTCAGCATTTCAGCTCAAGCTGTAACAAGGAAGACCTTAAACACTCACATTACACGCCTTCCTAGAATCCTATGTTGACTTACAAAAAGAAAAATGGGTTTTTATAGTTCAGTCCACCCCTAGGGTGGAACTAAGATTTCTAAGGGTGGATTGATGTCAAATTCACAGGCAAAATGCGATTTATAGGGGGCAGACTACTAGTAGACTAGGAGGGGGTTGCAATTTCAGATTTCTGAGGTGGATTGCAGTCCACTTATCCCAAAGACAAAATCGCCCAACATTAACATGGCAATTTCAAACATGGCAGACGTGTAGTAAGTGAGATGCTTTTTTAAAGCTCGTATGTGAGAAATAACCAATAAAACAACGGTGAATTACACTGCACTTCAGCACAGAAATCTGAAATTACAGCCCCCCCATGGTCTACTTGTAGCCCCCTATAAACTGCATCATGCCCATGGATTTGGCATCAATCCACGGTTGAGATTCATCCCACCTGTACAGTGGGGCTAAGAATTCTAGCATAGGCTGAACACTCATTCTCAAGAGACAGTATGATGACAGAAACACAAAAAACTTGTAACCAATCAAGTGGGTTTTCATCAATATTCACAGTGGAGAGGGGTTGATTGGTCAAAGCCGGCATCATAGACTATTCCTAAAACAAAAGGTCATTATTCAATGTTGGTCCGAGCCATCTAGGATCTTGGGATTCTTTCGCACAAAGTGACCTCTGGCATTTTTTTCTCACAAAGTGACCGATCTCAGACTTGAGCCAGCGTTCTCACTTGCCTGTCGTAAGTACAACCAATAAAAACAGAAGTGTATTGATAATAAGGACATGGTTAGACCTGAAAACAGTTCATTCTTTATCATTACCATGAGACATCCAAAATCCAAACATATACAAATTGAAAAGGATAGATCCGTAGTTGTCATCTGAGACTAAACCATTATTTGAATCTGGAACTAGAAAAGAAAGAAAAAAAATATCACTTCAAGAATTTATAAAATCATTGGGAGCTATGACATGTCAGACTTTGGGTCATCACCGTTGAGAAAGCATCCTCATTCTTTCTTCCCAATCCCATGAGACATATTGTAGATCCCTCGTGCCTGGACAAAGCATAAGAGTCTTACTGAGGCAAGAAATCAACTGTACACTGTTAAAAATTAGAAAACTTTCTCGCTTCTAACTCACAATGAGAGCTATAGATGAAGCTGCCAATGCAAGGGGAATGGCCACTGAGGTTATCTTGTCAAAGGGACCCTTCAAGTGAGTGTGCTTGTGAATGCTTTGAAAGTACTGTTGCTTCTTAAGGAGTCTCTCCCTGGGGACAAAAGGTGGCTCTGTCATCCTGCATTACCAATTAAAAAAAAATCAAATGAAATTCCGATGTAAAATGACCAGAGACATGAACCACATGTTCTCACTTCTCACAAAAGTAGCTTCCCCTGCCATATCCTCATCCCTCTTACAATTCAGACTATCCATTCATTCCCATGTTTAAGCCATGGTATTTCATTTTCTCACTTCAACTTCAGACTTAGAAGGGCCTTTCAGAAAATCAATGATGACAATATTCCTTGTAACAACTTTTGGCCCAACTGAGCTCCTTGCTTTGGCGCTAGAACAGTAAATAAATTATAATACAAACTCACAAACTTCATATAAAGAAAGAACATTTTATTAATAAACAACTCTGTTGGTATCCTTGACATAAAATTGTGACAAAGAACCACAAATGCCAAAACATATAACTAGGTTGTGAAGATAATACTCCAAAGATTATTTTCTTCTGGTAACTACCCCCGGGATGAAAAGGAAAAGAAAATCAAACTGTGGTCCAGTAAAACAATCTTCATAAAGAGTTCACTTTTTGGACCATGCTACTAAAATGGTAAAATTCAATGGATTTTCTACTAGACCAGTTAATATCTGTGTCTTTGAAACACAAAAACATTAGAAATCAGTTATAATGTTAAAAGGCCATTATCCAATGCTGGCTCCTATTATCCAAGATCTTGGTCTTGGGAGGGGTGGACTGGATACAGACCTAATCACTGGCATTTTTAGCATGAAGTGGCCACTCTCAGAATTTCAATATACACTAAAAATAAGAAATAAGAGTATGCAGAAGGTGTTGACTAGAGATGTGCACAATCAAGCACAATTATGGATTGCAACTTGCATGTCCTTCTTTCTGTTGGGCATGCAAAAATGAGCTCGTCTCTCCCTAGATGAACAAACTTTGTTCTAGACTTGTTATCTAGCAAGTGAGTCCATTATGGAACACCTGGGTTAGCAAAACTAGTCCAGACAACATAACTTCAAGTAAAATGGATTGTGCTCCAGAAAAAATGAATAGTGTAACGAGTGTACATTTATCAACATATTAATATCAAAATGTAAAGGAAAAAAAAGATCCTAGTTAATGATCAAATCATAAACAAGAGCAACTGTTTATGTTTTTTTCACATATAGAATCATTTTTTGATAGATTATATAGAATCAATTTTTTTAGAGACAAGTAAATGTTAGCAAGAAACAATGAAATAAAAAGAGGGAAACATAACACACTATTTGGAATTAATTTGTTATCTAACTTAGTTCTTTGTAAGCTGCATTTCATTGAGTATATAGAGCCTCATATCTATTACCATATGCTTCATTTCACATTTTAACCCTCAGCAAGTGTTTGTGTTTGCTTGGCATTTACACATTCCATGTTGGTATCTGAACTCCATATTCTTCTATTGATAAGCATCGCCTAAATGCTGTGTCATGATCTAAGGAGGAAAGACACACCTTGGCACCCAATAGCTGTCTTGATTACATTGACTTGTATGCAAAGCATTACACATCTTGATAGCAAGTACCCTGATGGTGTCATGCAATAATGTATTGTGCAAGCAACATATCCATGGGTGTCCGATTTCTTGATTTAAATAAAGAGAGGAGATAAAGAGATTTTGTCTCATATTAAGGAAGAAAGATTAAAGAAATAGAGAGCATAGTCATTGTTCATTTTGAGGGGTTGAGAGAGTTCTCTTGGTAGTGATATTTGCATTGACCCTTCTAAATGTTGAAAATGGGATGCTACAAAATAGGGTGCCGAGATGGGGAGCAAAGGAGGATTCATTTTAACTATTTATTAAGAAATGTCTTAAAATGATAAATATTTAGGATCTGGACTTTGGGTGGTTAAGGTAGCAGCTTGGCAAGGGAAACTGAAGATCTGGGTCTATGCGATCATCTGAAACTTGGAATCTATGTTGCGAACTCTACAACCAAATCAATCCTCACCAGCAACAGAAAATATCAAATGGAAAAGGATAAGATGGTATTGGAAAGATCATGAGAGAGAAACAAGTAATATCAAATCAGCCTACAGGAAACTCCAAAACGACCCACGATATGGGTGATAAATGTCTAGCAAAGAGGACTGTAGAATTTCAAGATTGAATTTAGGATTGAGTTTTTAAGAAATTTTTGACAATGAGTTCCCTGTGACAGGCCCAGCATTTTACGGACCAAATTTCAAAACCTTGACTCGAAATGAGGATGAACTGTGGGTTATGAAGGAAGAACACCTAAGAATCCCCTCCAGTATCACAGCGAAGAAAGGAATGGATCTAAAAGTTTCAATACCTGCTTCTGGTTTACAATTTTAGACGGACATAAAATGGCAAAAGAAATAATATGTGATTAAATGAAGTAACCTTCTACCTATACAACTCTAGATTCAAATATCGACATGTTAATATCCTAATTTTCTGAAACTGAAACCCTTTGAATCTATTCTCTTCGATACTCCAACCAAAGAAATTTAGCTGTTATAGAAAGCAAACTCTGAACGATTTTTATCAGATCGAACAGATGAAGAAATATACCTGATAAGAATTGAAGATTAAATCGATGAAGAAAACGACTATAATTCGACGACTTTCAGAGAAATTGGCCGAGAAGGGTTTCGTCAAAGCTTCAAGTTTGAGTAGGAAGAGGGAACGTTGAATATAAATTTAATAAATAAGCATATTTCCGCCCTCTACACGAGTTCACGTCTGCGCCTCACCGTGCCCCACAGCACATCTCATCGTGCATTTGGAACATCTACCGTATTTATCAGTGGGACTGTGGCAGATGTTTCTTATACGCGGTTGGGAATGTAAAAGGTTAATTTACGTATTAGCGGGTACCCGTATAATGCAGGAATTTATTAAGGAAAGATAAATAATAAAAATAATCATTTATTAAAATACCTTTATAGCTTTATGGATTTATTAAAATTTACCATATAGTTAGCATTTTGCTAAAACACTAATAATTTGCAATGGATTTAACCAATCTTTCATTTAATGATAGTGGAAAATGACAGTGTTGACCCTAATCAAAAGAAAATACAAATAAAAATATCATTATTGTCCATTATAAGACAAGGGCAACCATTTTATTGGTTATATTTGGCTAATTTTATTTTCTGTTAAGGGTACTTTTTGAACAAAAAATCATGGACCTAATAGCAAAACAAACACTCCTTAATGAAAAATTGATTAAATAAATAAGTTGTAAAATATATGGGATGTTTTAGTAAAATGAAAACTATAAGGTATGTTTAGGTAAATATGAAAAATTATAAGATATGTTCGGTGAATGACCCTAATGGAAACACATAAGAGTATACAATTGTTTTATATTTTTAACTTTTTAAATAATTAATAATTATTCATATTTTATATACTATTTTTAATAATTTTTTTATAATATAAAAATAACAATAATTAATTTCAGTTAGGCTTATTCATCAAACTTATAAAATTGACCAACTTGATCAACTCGATTTGAGTTGGTCAGTTTTCTATTATTTTAGGTCGGCTTTGATTAAATAATTTTCCATTTTGATCAAGTTAGATCAGTTTCACTTTGGCCATTGTAAACCAACAAAAATCGAACAACCTAACCATAGATATATATTAATATTTTATATTTTAAATATAATTTTTAATATGAAAAAGTGAGAAATTTCTCATATTTCTTAGTTTAAAATGTTTTATTTTATAAATCTAATTTTTAAATTTATCTTTTAATAATATCACTGTAATTTTTAAAATTTAATTTAATTTCTACGTTCAAATCTTTTGAACCAACTAACCTTTTGTGAAAACCGACCCAAACCGATACAACTTGAGTAGGTCGGTTTTCACAAAAGGTCAATCGATTTAATTATCCATAAAATCATAATTTATACTATTATTACATAATTTCATTATTAATTTTGTAATATATTAAATTATTATTATTTTCAATATTATGTTATAATTATTTTCTACTTTGAAGAAATTTTTAAATTTATTACATAATTCCGTTATTTTAACTATTTAAAATCTAGTTATGATAAATATTTAAATAATCTATAAAATATTTATAATTTTTTGTTATTTTAATTTTATTTATTTAAAGCTATTACATATTATTAAGTATTTGAAAAACATTTAATTGATAATCCAGAAAAATATAATTTAAATTATTAGTACATAATTTTATGATATATTTTATAAAAATTTAAAATTATTTTTTATGTTTTTAATACATATTTTAATATGATTATATAATTTTATTAGAATATTTAAGTGATTCTTAAATTTTTTAATCTAAACTTTCTCTACATGAATATAAATAAAAGGTAAGGGAGGATAAATATGAATTAGAAATAATTTACACGGTTGAGGATGTAAAAGATTAACTTACACATTAATACTTGTACTTTTTGGATAGTGCACAGATGTATTTAATCCCGATGTTGCTGTATCTTGTAGTAGGTGTGGGCACTAGATGTTTACCCTGGATGATCGTGCTGGGTGAATTGTGACCTCGTATGATCGTGTCGGGTGAGCAACGGACGCTTCGTCACAGTACTTACTCATGGGATAAGGGGTCACACTTTGGCCAAGTATCCTACAAAGAGAGTCCCGAGAGCCAGAAGTATCGAAGGAATGGCCATAGGAATGGGCGCATCATGACATCGTAAGATGTCTCGCCCGAATAAATTAGTTGGTACTAGAAATGTTAGAAAAGTGAACGAAAAGAGTAATAAGAAGTGAAAAGGACAGAGGCACTTTGGAATAAAATCACATACTTGGTATTAGACCTGTTCATGGGCCGGGTGGCCTGATCGGTTCGGCCTGGCTCTCAGATAGGCTTGAACATGTATATGGGCCTACAGGTTTAGCCTCGGGTCAAAAAGCCTGATCTATAATAAATTCGAGTTGGGTTCGAGATTTATCAAAATAGCCCGACCTGACCTATAACTAAACCTAAAAACCTTAGTCGAAGACCCCCTCTTTTTTTCACCTCTTTGTCTTTTTCCTTTCTTTTTTCAGTTGAACCATTCTTCTCCACATCTTCCACAGTTCTCATCCTCACACTCTCAGGCAGCCACACAACTGGCAAGGCGGCGAACGTTCATCGGCGCAACAACTTCAGTGGTGAGTCCTCACTCCTTTCTCTCTCTCTCTCTCTCTCTCTCTCTCTCTCTCTCTCTCTTGTTCTTCTTCTCAAATCTCACTTCTCTTTCAAATCTCAGACACTAGCGACGGCGAGGCGGCAAATATAGGCATCAGCGGCGGCGATGAGTTCTCTCTCTCTCTCTCTCTCTCTCTCTCTGAGACGTGGACTGATCATTGTTAAACTTAAAATCACAGGTCACAACTCACAGACTACAGTTATCGTGAACTCAGTTCCGGCGAACACAATCACCAACGAACACAATCGGGCTTCAGGCTTGGGCCCAAGTTGTAGGCCCTTTGGTTGGGCTGGGCTCGGGTCCAAGTTGTAGGCCCGTCGGTTGGGCTAGGCTCGGGCCCAAGTTGTAGGCTCGTTGGTCGGGCCGGGCTCGGACTCGGGCCTAACAAATTTTCATTAATAAAGAATAAAAGTCCAGCCCAAGCCTGGCCCGGCCCAACCCATGAACAAGTCTATTTAATATATAAAGACACCCAGAAAGCAAAGTTCCCACTTATGGTATACTTGGTGTAAGCGAGCTCTAAGATCACATCTTTGGAATAAAATCCAATTGGATTCGTGGGTAGTTTGTATTTGTCCGGTTATTTGTGATTAATTATATTTGGGTTTCTGCAGCATTTTGCCCTTAATATCAATAAAAATAATATTTTTATATAATAATTAAAATGTGATGGATTTTTTGAAAAAATATCAAGAAAAGGGCAATAACTGAAAATGCTCTTCATGTCCAAGAAAGAAGCAAACCGGCGCAGGTGGGGCAGAAAGCGAAAAAAAAAACAACAAAAATAAAATTTGTTACAAAATAAAAACTTAGATCGCCAGAAATTGCTATCACCTCCTTGATGGTTCAAGCGCCCGACACTCCTTTTCACTAGATTGCTTTGCTATGCAATTTGTTTCCCGACGAAACCTTGTCGGAGAACCTGGTCGTTGCTCCCCTTTCCTATCTACGCTTGTCGTAGTAGAAGTTTTGGCAAAGATTGAACTGCATTTGTGACAAGCTATCATGGGAGCAGCAGGATTTGGTTTAAGAAGCATTGAATCCGGTGGTTCGATTTTGGATGGTACCGGATTCGCCATCTCCTTTTTGACGACGTCTCGAAGTGCAGTTGCGGCAGAGGACTCGGATGAGTTCTTGGGGAAGAATACAATTGCATTGCTATAGAGGAGAAGAAGATCACGGAAGAACTTTCAGCTGCAACTAGAGTATCGTCTTTCTTCCAACCTCGATCTCACTGTTTCAAGATCAAGATTGCCAGACCAAGCTTCTGTACCTGGCCGTATCCTGTAAATCGGAAAAAAAAAATATCAGCATCTGCAATGTGGTTTTCCTACCAATTAAGCGGTTTTCTGGCACAATTTGTAAATTATTTGTCTTTTTTGCATGAATCTCATTCAAACATTATCATAGCCTAGGAGGATCCATTCGGATGAATACAATGGCAAAGGAGGAAGACGATCCACTGCCCTTTATTATATATCCTATTTTAGTTATTATATAAAAATATTATTTTTTGTTGATATTAAGGGTAAAAAGTTGCCCTATCTGAAAGATCACATCCCACAGCATATTTCCTATTGACAAATTAAGAAGATGTTACCAATGCACGGTGAGGTGTTTGTGGGGTGCCCTTGCATATGTGATTTTTTTGGCAAATCAAGTTTCCTGCCCAACACTGCCACACTCCATTCGCCACCTTGAATTGCAGCCACACATCATCATCTTGTAGTGTGGGAGATGTGGACTGCAGTTTATTGTATATAGGGTGCGGGCAAAGAAAGTGGATAGGGAATGTAGTTCACTACTATTTATGTTTTTCATTTATGTATTACTCTGTGAATGTGCTGGTAGAGTTATAGACCACCAGGATATAGGCCATAACGAAGCAAAAGATGGTGCAGCTTTCTCAAAAGCACAAAGTGACATATCTATCTATACTATTAAAAGTATAAATAGTCTCTAAAATATCTGGAATTTTTATTGACTAAAATACCCTTTTTTAAAATATGATCCTTTTGTTGTGAGGGTAGAAAATGTAATTTGAATACTATTCAATGCATTCAATTCATTCTCATTAAATCTCACATTTAAGGTATTAACTCTCATTCACCCCCATTGAATCATATATTTAAAGCATTAATTTATTCTCATCACTAGATTCTACCAATTAAAATCTTACATAATAAATTAATAATTCTAATAGCATAAAAACTTACACTTTTAAATTCTACATGTAAAAATAGTGTTTTCATCTAGGTGGTGGTACGAAATTAAACCATTTTGGGTCAAATGGGTCAATTCATGTTGCCACAATTAAACAATAAAATTTGAAAAATAGATAAAATGCAAAAAATATATAGAAATTAAAGAAAATTTTGGAAACATTTTTAGCATCATATATTTGACATATTAAGCAATAATAAGGGTGTGAAACTTTATTTTTTTTACTAAAATACCCCTATATATGAATTTAGTCCATATTTAATTGTAAGGGGTCAATTGGGTGAACCCATGATGCCATAGTTAAAAAAATAAAATAATTAAAATAGAAACAAATTCATAAAATAAAAAATGTTGAAAAATTGGGCCATTTTTTCTGATATTTTATATTAACCATATTAAATAGTTGTAAAGAATAATTCTTTTTATTGATAATGGAAATGAAATACAAATTTTAAAACCAACTAAAAAGGGTCAATAGTTCAAATTTAGGTCAAATGTGTCAATATTTAATGTCATAATTAAATAATAAAAATTAAGAGAAATATACAATGAAAAAAATACATAAATTCTGCAAGAAATTAAAAATACTTGGATACATCTCTAATATTGTATATTCATCATATTAAACAAAAACAAATGTGATAAATAAGAATTATTTTTATACATATGGAAATATAAAAATTGTCAAAAATGTAATTTGAATTTAGTCCATTTTTTATTGTAAGGGCAAAAATGTAATTTGAACTATTATTTTTCACTTCATTCAAATCCCTCACAATAAGGCATATATTTGAGGTGTTAACGCCCACTCTCTCTTATTAAGTCCTATATTTAAGTTATTTTTTCACTAATAAATGCTACTAATTAGATATATGTCCAATACTTTTAAGAATATAGAACCATAATCCAAGTGATGACTAAGCAATTCAACCATCCAGTCAAATTGGTCAACTCATGAAGTCATAGTTGGATAATAAAATTTTTAAATAGAAATAAATATAGAAAATTGCAAAAATGTAGAAAAGTTAGACACATTTAAGATATTTTTATTAATCAAATTTAAAAGTAAGAGTAATAAACAATAATTATTTTTATTGATGATGAAAATGAAAACATAATCTAAAACTAGCCAAAAAATGAAATTATTTTCCTGTTGGACGGAGATCAATAGTTCAACTTTTGGGTCAAATGTGCTACCCTTTAATGTCATAATTAAATAATAAAAATTAATAAAATATAAAAACACAAAAATGAAAAAATATAAACTTTTACAAAAAAAGAATATTTGGGCACATGTGTAATATCGTATATCTATCATATTAACCAATGTTTGTGTACACACATAAAAATAAAAATAAAAAATTACAGAAAAAATTGAACACATCTATGATTCTATATTTATACTACTAGTAAAAACATGAATAATGAATAAGATTGTAAAGCTTTCTTTTAACTAAAATTATACAATTTTTTGAATTTAATCTTTATTTAATTGTGAGGTTTAAAATGTAATTTCAATTATTATTTTTCACATCATTCAATTTTCTCTATTTAAATCTTACATTTTTTTTTTATAAATGAACAAAAAAGATACACCATGAAGATAAAACATTACAAAAAAAGAGTCCAGTCAAGCAGTTGGGCCGGTAAATGATACATAAAAGTCTAAAACTTTGCAGCCTAATATGAGGTGTTTACATAATCGGATTTGGATTTTGCAATATACATTCAATTAATAATAAAATGCAACAAAATATAAAAATAAAAAATATATGATTAAAAAAAATTGGATACATTATTACTATCATTATGATCATCTAGAATTGCCATGTAAAAGGTACATACATACTTACTAGTGTTTATAAATCATGGCCATCAAGCCCATGTACATACTTACTAGTGTGTATAAATCATGGCCATCAAACCATGCAACTCTATTTTTACATTTTAGGCTTTGGTCGAGTTACTAATCCCCAGCCCAAGGCCCAGCTTTGTATGGTATACAAGTGCCAAAACATGTTAGCCCATGTTGCACCCCCAATTCAAGTATGAGAACGTTAACCTCCATTGCTCCCCAATTAAAGTAAGAGAATCTTTTCCTATAGGACAAGCATCTGCTATAGTTTGCAATAGTTTGCAATCATTTGCAGTAGACAAAATATGTGACAATCTTGGGGTATTCCTGTGGGGCCTCCCGAAATCCCTTAGTTGCCGAATTGGGACAACTTTGTAAAAGAACGATAGGTTGAAACTAGACCTATTCATGGGTCGGGCTGGGCTTTTACTGTATATTAACAAATTTTTTTAAGGCCCGAGCCTAGCCCTCATAAAAAGCCCGAAGCTCGAGCCTGGGCCTGGGCCCGAAATTTAGCCTATACTATTATTATTATTAATGTTGAAGCAGCTGAATAGAGAGAGAGAGATTGAAATTATAAAAAAAAAAGAATAAAAAAAAATATATATATATATATATTAAATTATAAATATATATTTTAATAAATATTATATTATTTATATATTTTATATAATATATAAAAATATATATTATATATTTTATAAAATATATAATACTGAGTCGGGCTGGGCCGGGCTCGGCCGGGCTTTTTTGACAAATCCCGAGCCCGGCCTGAAACACAGTCGGGCTTACTGTGTTAAGCCCAAGGTCAGGCCCGCGGGCCTTATTATATGACCAAGCCCGGGCGGGGTGCGGGATGGGCCGTTGGGCTACCCGACCCATGAACAGGTCTAGTTGAAACGAATGGTCATGGTTTCAACAAGAATTTCTTCGGCTAGAGCTGTCAATGAGTCGGAACCGAAACTGATTCAATACGAAATGTTGAGGATTCGGACACAGACCTGAACCCAACAGGGTCTGTAATTTTTGCATCCGGAACTGAATCGATCAGTTTTCGGGACAATTGGGTCTGACCCAACAGACCCAATTATAATAAATAAAAATAAATATTTATAATATATATTATATTTATAATATATAATTTATTTAATATCTTATAGATTATATATATATATATATATATATATATATATCAGATTGGGTCTGAATCAATTCAAGATTAAGTGAAAGCAGTTCTGAACCGATAGTAATCAGGACCTGGAACCAATGGGTCCGTTTCTGCTCCCGAAACCAGAACCGACCCAATCGACTCAGGTCCATCGGGTAGGATCTGACCCGTTGGCAGCCCTGTCCTCAACCCACGGCCCATGGTCCACCTGTTGCACAAATAGGAGAAGACTGAAATAATGCTTCAACTAAATTAGTCGTTAAAGACTCGAGGCTCTCACTTTCATGAACAAAATTGTAAATTTTTCTGCTTAAGTGTCATGTGGGTGTAATAACTCTACATTCTCGTTCGTTGGAGGAACTGAGGAAGAAATGAAAAGGGAATAAGGGTTTGTTTGTTTTACAATTGGAATTGGAGTTGAAATTGAATTGGAATATTTCTCACTTGTTTGGAATTGGAATAGGAATAAATCGGAATGGATTCTCATTTCCAAGGGAGGTGGAAGGGATAGCCATTCCCTCAAATGGGGGATTAGAATATTTCTCCTACCTACTTGGTTCATATGGAATTTTGAATTGGAATGAGAATCAGAATCAGTTGGAGTGGATTCTCATTCGCCAAAGAGGGGAAAGAAATAGTCATTCTCTCAAATGGGGGAATTCCATATCACTATAAATGGAAATAGGAATGGAAATGTCATTCCATTATAATTTCTTCTAACCGGTGTCAACGGATTCAAGTTGAAGACAGTTAGCCCAATTGCATGAACATATATTGGCTCAAAGCACACAAATTGAGGGCCCGGTCATTTTTTCGGATTTTGAGAATGGTGGAAAGTTGGCCAATAGGATTTTGGCCCATTGACCAAGATACCCATATTATTTTTTCAGATTAAATTTTGATTGGACAAAATCCCCCATTTTAATGGCCTTTTACGACTAAAATGAACATTGTCTTATTTACTAAGAAATAAAAGAACCTGAATAAATAGCTTCCCAAAAACTAATGGGGTCTCGGAGCATAGGAACATTCTCAACCACACATTGGGAACATGTCTCTATGTATTTTCATTCTTTTTCTTTCATTAGACCTGGGCTCCATAATGATTGATTGCCTAACTGGCTTTAATTGGGTGTGATAGCCTATCTTATACATATTTTTTTCCTAGCAATAAATCCAAAGTGCAATTAAGCAAGTGTTAGGGTGATTGGTAAGGTCTCAATTTTTCAATCGTAAAATCCATGTTTATTGAAAAAACAAGCTTCATGGACAAATATGAAATAAAATTGGCTTTATTTTTTAATAAAATAATGAATACCTAATTTCGTTTAGGTTGTATTTGGTTTCAAAGAAAAGGTATGACTTCATTTTTTAACAAAATATTGAATATCTAATTTGGCTGTTTAGATTGTATTTGGTTTGAAAGAAAAGGTAAGGAAACCTATACAAGGGCAACTTCATCAACTTTATGTTTTACAAGAGGGTGAATATATTGTTTTTGCAAGAAAGAATTCAATTGACAACCATTATCATAAAAGTACCATTTAACGAGCATTTAATGTTTTACCAACTGAAATAGCAACTATGGTGGCTCAGTTGGTAAGGATCTTTAGCTAGTTGTAGGCTTGTAGCAGAATCCTGGGATCAAACCCCATTCCCACCACGTTTGGAGGTTTTGGGTTTGGGATCCCCTTGGTTGCATAGCCTCATTAAAATAATAAACATTTGATGCTTTCAAAGGTAAGGAACACAATCCATCCTTACTATTTTTAGTAAGCATTAAAATGTCAATATGTCCTGCAATCAAATATGAGTGTTGGTGCGTATTGATCCGGCTGATACTCACATTTTTTATTTTATTCTTTTTTTGTTATTTTATAATGATCAAGGGGTTGGAGAATAGGCCTATGATGTTTTAATTGTTTTAAAAAATCCATGTAATAATATATTCAAATATATCTAGGTACACCAATATCAAGATTATATACCTTGCATCAGGTGTATCATATCGATAATTTAATCATTGATTTTTAGATATTTCAACTTGGGCCTTAACCAAGAAAAAAATATTTTTAACCATTTGGGGACTAGCTGGTTATTGAAAAAAAAAAAAAACAAAACAAGGTCTTATTTGTTTGTAATTCAATTCCATTCATATTAGTGCAAATATATAAGAATGCAAATGAAAAAAAGTGCAAATTATGATTCACTCTTAATTTATTTGGTTTAATGTACAAACTAGCGGAGGGTCTCTACGTTGTAGGGCTTGCAAAAGCTAAATTATTGTATAGGAAAAAATGAATTTGCAAAAGGTAAATTTTTTAATTAAAAGTTTTTAAGAAAAAAGATTTGCTTAAAGTAAGTAGAAATTTATGGATAATAATTATTTAATTTAATAAAATAAAACAATAAATAAATAAATAAAATTTTCAGTTTTGAAGTCAATTTAATATAAATAAATCAATTTTGTTGTTAAATAAAGAATACAAATCTTTTTTGCTCAATTTCCTAGTCGGGCTTTAGACTTTATATGGGATCAGGCTTGGGCTCAAGATCTATGCCCAATGGGCTGGTTCTGCTTAGGCTTGGGCCTAAATATGTTCTATTGATATAAAGGCAAAGCCCAGTGTGGCCTATGAATATGTTTAATCCCAACCCTAGGGGTAGAGACAAGGGACCCCAAGGAGCCATGGCCCCCCTATGGCTATGGCCCAACAAATCCCCACTCTTCATTTATATTTCCCCCCTCTCTCACTCCCCACACTAATGGTTGCCCCCAATGGTCATCCATATTCATTCCCCCTACCCCCCAATTCACTTAGATTTTGTCACCCCTCATAAAAAATTCCTAGCACTCTTCTTGCCCAACCCAAACCTAATCTATTGATAGCACTAAATTACACCCAATCCACTTAGATTTTAGCTCTCCTCATAAAAAATTCCTAGCTATGCCCCTACCCAACGTAGACCTAACTTATTGATAGCCCTAAATTCATGTTTTTTAAAACCAAATCAAATAGGAAACCATTATGGGGTCTGGTTCCTGAGTCGAATGATCTGATTGTTCAGTTTGAACGGATAGCCCACTCCAACAAAAAATAAAAAATAAAAAAAATGAAACACCTAAAAAATGACCAAAAATCGCTCTCGGGTCGAATTGTTTGACGGTTCGACCACCCGAATTAGTGATTCATTGACCAAATCAATGATTTTTGGCCAAAAAGTGGTTTTGGGATTAAATGAAGCTAGTGAGGTAACTGGTTCTCAATTTTACAGTTTGATTGCCATCGTCCGGTCCGGTCCGATTTTGGAAACATTGCCTAAATTATTAGGCTCAAGGAGAAAGAGAAATAATTTGTTAGTAAAATAAATTATTAATTAATTGATTAATTTAGTAAATTAAATAAAAATAAATCTATGGATAATAATTTACTTAATTTTGTAAAATAAATAAATCGATTGTTTAATGTAATAAAATAAATAAGTAAATATTCATTTATTATTAGGACATGATTGGTCCAAGTTATCTAGAACCAAACTCGACCCATTGACAACCTTAAATATTGGGCCATGTTGAATTAAATAAATAAAAATTTATGGATAATGATATATTTAATTTAATAAAATAAAACAATAAATAAAAATTTCACTTTTGAAGTCAATTTAATATATAAATAAATCAATTTTGTTGTTAAATAAAGGATACAAATATTTTTTCTCAATTTCTTGGTTAGGCTTCGAGCTTTATATGGGGGTCGAACTTGGGCTCAAGATCTAGGCCAAATGGTCCGGTCATGCTTAGGCTTAAGCTATGGCCAAACAAATCCTCACTCTTCATGTATGTTTTCCCCCTCCCCCACTCTCCACCCCAATGGTCCCCCCTCCCCTCCAATGGCTATCCATATTTATTCCCCTATCCCCAATCTACTTAGATTTTGGCCCCCTTATAAAAAGATTCCTAGCTTGACCCCTACCCAACCCAGACCTAACCTATTGATAGCCCTAAATTATTAGACTTGGGTAGAGAGAGAAATAATTTATTAGTAAAATAAATTATTAATTAATTGAATAGATTAGTAAATTGAATAATTAGAAATCTATGGATAATAATTTACTTAATTTTGTAAAATAAATAAATAAATTATTTAATTTAATAAAATAAATAATTAAATATTCATTTATTATTGGGACATGACTGGTCCAAGTTATCTAGAACCAAATCAAACTCGTTGACATGCTAAATTAAATAAATAAAAATTTATGGATAATATGTTTAATTTAATAAAATAAAGTAATTAATTAATTAATTAAAAAGTTTACTTTTGAAGTCAATTTAATATAGATAAATCAATTTTTTTGTTAAATAAAGAATACAAATATTTTTTTTTCTCAACTTCTTGGTCGATCTTTGGACTTTATATGGGGGTCAGGCCTGGGCTCAAGATCTAGGCTCGATGGTCTGGTCATGCTTAGACTTGGACTTGAATATGTTCTATTGATATAAAGGCAAAGCTCGACATGACCTGTGAATAGGTTTAATACCAACCCTAGGGGTGGAGCCAAGGGGACATAGGGAAGCCATGACCCCCCATTCCACTTACATTTTGCCCCCCTCTTAAATATCGGGCTAAAACCTACCTATTGATAGCCATAAATATTGGGCTCAAGGGGAGAGAATAATTTGTTAGTAAATTATTTTTAAATAAATAATAATTTAATAAAATAAATAAATAAATATCTATTAAAATCTTCCTCTCAACGTCAAATCTCTTTTATTTGTTAAATCTCCTTTATTTTATTGATTTATAAATAATTTATTTACTTTTATTAAACAAAAAAAAGCTTAGATAATAATAATTAAATAAATTAATTAAATAAAAATTTTAGTAAAATAAATAAATAAATGTCTACTAAAATCTTTCTCTCAATGTCAAATTTTCTTTATCTTATTGATTTATAAATATTATTTAATTTTATTAAATAAATACATGTTTAGATAATAAAATAAATAAATGAATAAATAAAAGTTGAGATAAAGAATAGTAGGAGAGAGAGAATTAGGTGAGATAGAAGAGGGATGCCATTTTATTTTATAGGATGGCATAATCATAAATAATAATAAGATAAATAAATGCTTAGATAATAGTAAAGAAATAAATAAATGAATAAATAAAAATTGAGATAAAGAATGGGAGGGGAGAGAAAGAGAATTAGGTGAGAAAGAAGAGGGATGGCGTTTTATTTTATAGGATGGCAAAAATCATAAATAATTATATATGATACTTTTGTAATTTTTGAATATCATGGAATCAATTAAATTGGAAAATTTGTCTTATATGTGGTAGTCTTGTAATTTTCGAATACCATAAAGGCAATTATAAGTTTGAAGGTTTGTCCTATATGTGGTAATATTGTAATTTCCAAATACTATAGAGACAATTACAAGTCAGTAACACAAGGAAATTTGTCTTTATATGGCATTCCTATAATTTCAAAAGAAAAAAAAAGAGGCAAAATTTACTATTAGATTTCATTTATTGCATCATCACGCTTTCCTTCTTATACATTTTAGCTTAATATATTTATATAGATAGATAAACAGCCAATTTAAAGTATTATAATTGATACACTAAAGAATATCATTATCACATGTTGGTGCTATCCATTTGAGGTCTTGAGATGGGTAGGTTGGATATAGTTCTAACCTTTACTTTTTTTTTTTTTTCATAAAGTGATTGCTCTAAGTTCAAACTCACAATTTTGTAGATGACAGCCTGAGATTCACATGACAATTCAAGGACCCCTAGTAAAATTTGAGAATGCCATGATTTAAAATGCTATAATTAATTTATTGAGTGGTGTATTCCTATTTCATTGAATCGGGATTTATTCTTCAAAGAGCGTGACACACACAAACTTCATAGAATTTGCAGCCACACATTGATAATATCGCTTATATATATTGATGAGGGCAGATTTGGCCCTTCAATGATATTGTGACATATGGCACTTCGGAACAACTAGATGACACCCGGAACCACTTAGGCAACAACTTGCCTTAGCCAAGTTGATGGTGTCCCGAACTAGCGACTTGGCACAGGCGCCAACTTGGGGACTTGGCATGACTTGGCGACCAGCCTTTATGCTGAACTAGCAACCTCGACCACAACTCAGGTTAGCTAGAAGCACCTCATCCAGGGCTGACCTGCAGCACCTCGTCACTGGCTGAAGTGACCTCGACGCAAGGAGCGACATCCCTCGAGGGCGTGCTAGCGTGACTGAGGTCCAAGTGTTGACCTATGAGACATGCTCGCCGACAAATTCGGCATGCATATCCCAACACTTCCACGATCCTTGTAAATCTTGGGTGGCCAACGTGCATAGCGGTTGCCTCCGGGAATCTTGGACCACTTAGGCGACCTCTTGGAAATCTTGGATGCTGTGAAGCCCCCGCCAAACAATGCCTATATAAAAGCACCAACCCCAATGGCATAGGGGGGCAAGTAAACATATTCTAACTCTCATACTTTGTGATTTTTAGCTCACAGACTAATATGAGAGTACTGACTTAAGCATCAGATCAACCTCGTCGGGTTAGCCACCTCGGGTCCTCTGACATTGATTCCTTGTTGGTCTCTAAAGAACTACGAAACTCAACAACCAATCCAGCTCGCCACCAGGCAACTCGGCCCTCTGGTAAGCTCGGCACCTAATAGGCAGCTTTGCCCTCTAGTCAGCTCGACACCTAATAGGCAGGTTGGCACTCTGGTCAACTTGTCACCTGACCTGCCTACATCGACCTAGTCAGTTGGTCACCTTACCTTCCTAGATCGGCCCAGCCAGTTCGGCACCTAACCTACCCACCTCGGCCCAGTTAACTCGGCACCTAATATGCCCCTAGCTCGGCCTAGTCAGCTCGACATCCAGGTCCTCATCTAGCAAAAATTCACTTCGGCCTCTGAGTCATCGACTACTTGGAAGAAGACCAAATGACGAGGTACTTAGCACAAAAAATTGATATACAACCAAAAATTGATTCATCAATTAAATGATGAGGGCGGATTTGACCCTCCAATGATATTGTGACACATGGCACCTTAGAACAACTAGGTGACACCCAGAACCACTTAGGCAACAACTTGCCTTAGCCAAGCTGATGGTGTCCTGACCTGGCGACTTGGCACAGGCGTCAACGTGGTGACTTGGCATAGGCACCGACTTGGCGACCTGGCACAGGCGCCGAACTGGCGACCTGGCATAGGCGCCAACCTGGCCACCTAGCACTGACGCCGACCTAGCAACCAACCTTTATGCCGAACTAGCGACCTCGACCACAACTTAGGTCGGCTAGAAGCACCTCGTCCAGGGCTGACTTGCAGCACCTCGTCACTAGCCAAAGTGACCTAGATGCAAGGAGCGACCTCCCTCGAGGGCGTAATGGCGTGACTAAGGTCCAGGTGTTAACCTACGAGACATGCTCGCCTAAAAATTCAGCATGCATATCCCAACACTCTTGCGATCCTTGGAAGTTGGCCCACGTACCGAACGATCCGGAGGGTGGTCAACGTGCATGGCGGTTGCCTCCGAGAATCTCCGACCACTTAGGTGACCTCTCGGAAATCTCGGATGTAGTGCGTGAAGCCCCCACCAAATAATACCTATATAAAGGCACCAACCCCAATGGCATATGGGGGGGGGGGGGCAAGTAAGCATATTCTAGCTCTCATATTTTGTGATTTTTAACTCGCAGTCTAATATGAGAGTACTGACTTAAGCATCGGAGCGACCTCGCTGGGTTAGCCACCTCGGGTCCTCTGACATTGATTCCTCGCATGTCTCTAAAAAACTACGAAGCTCAACAATCAATCCAGCTCGCCACCAGACAGCTCGGCCCTCTGGTCAGCTTGACACCTAATAGGCAGTTCGGCCCTCTAGTCAGCCCGACACCTAATAGGCAGCTCGACACTCTGGTCAGTTCGTCACCTAACCTGCCTAGCTCGGCCCAGTCAGCTCGTCACCTAACCTGCCTAGCTTGGCCTAGTCAGTTCGGCACCTAACCTGCCCAGCTCAGCCTAGTTAACTCGGCACCTAATATGACCCTAGCTCGGCATCCAGATCCTCATCCAGCAAAAGTTCACTTTGACCTTTAAGTCATCGACCACTTAAAAACAGACCAAATGACGAAGTATTTAGCACAAAAAATTGATACACGAACAAAAATTAATTCATCATATATCATTCATGCTGAAATAATGCGATCTCATACCAACTGGTTTCTGACTGGTTGAAGCCAAGACTTGGTGTCAAATATGCTGTTATTAGGGTTCGAGGTGAAGTTATTATGGAGGATGGGTGGTCGTTGCCAAGTCAGGTATGGCCATTAAGTTATACTCCCGACCCTAATACATCCTTGTTGCATGCATCTAATGGTGGATCGTCAAGACGGTCAATCCAAGAACTAAAAACCAGCCATCCACAATACCCAACACTATATCATTCCGTTGAATCTTCAAGTAACATATTTGTACCATTGCAACACAAGTGGCTTCACTAACTTTCTCCACTTGTTTTCACTTCGTTTGAAATTTAAAATAGCATATTTGTACCCTTGAATCTTCAAATAAGATACCATTGCAACACAAGTGGCTGTGTTTAATTTCAATGTAAATGTGAATTGACGTAAAATTTCATCACCAGTTTGTATTTATACGCATTTGTTTTTCAATGTAAATATAGACTGGTGTAAATTCTATATTCGCTTCGTATTTTCATGCGTTTGTTTCCAGTATAAAATCGGGTGACTTTTTCATCGGTACTCAATGTATTATTTACATTAATTATCATATAAAAAAGACTCCAACGGTCCATGAAAATTTTAAAACCATCAATTGAATTTTACATCGATGATTTTTCCTCTAAAATTAAATGCAGCCTAAAGTTTTCCCATTTTTCCATTTTAATCATGAAAAGAAGGAAGAAAAAGCAATAAAATACCAAATTTCTAATGTTATAATTTTTCTTTGCAGAAAAAAAAAATGTTATATATCAGCCACATATATACATGTATTTGGAGCCCAACCTCATGATTCTGGTAAATCATATGGACGAATGTGTCGGCTGTCCAAATTCAATATGCCCTATCATTTTGGATTTTGCAATTGAGACCTGAAAATATACTCGAGCTGAGAAAAAAATATATTCGACCTACTTTTCATATGCCACTTTTACTTTGAGGGCTGACATGGAGATTATGACCATCCATTTAACGAGTAACACTTTGAACAACATATCGAAGTTTCCTTATCGATATCATCTCTAATTTTGGATTTTGCAATTGTGTTGAAGGATGTTTACGATTGATGCTTGCAATTGTGTTGAAGGCGGGATTGGCTTGGGTCGGGAAAATAATAACTTGAGTTACTTTGGATTAATATCTCCATTACGGAAAAAAAGTATTAATTTAATGTAAATTTAAATTAGCGGGGACTTGTGCGGTGCATGAGATTTGTTAATTTAAAGATAAATAATAGAAACATGTAAGAGTATATAATTGTTTTATATAATAATTGATTATTTTTAATATTTTTTATAATACAAAAATAACAATAATTAATTTTAAATAGGGTTGTTTATCAAACTTAGGGATGACAGTTTTTCCCATTTTCTCGATCTCCGTGGGGATTTGCCCTAAACGGGGCGGGGATGGGGATGATTTGTCCCCTCCGAGGATGGAGATGGGGAAATTTTCATCCCTGTTGGCGGGGACGGGGAGAGCACTCTCTACCCCGCGGGGACCCTAATCCCCGCCGCTAATATATACATACGTCTATATGTTAATATTTTTAAAAATATGGTTAAATGTGTTTGAATCTTTTCTAATAGAATTGTAAATTTTAATTATTTTATTTTTATTTTTTAAATAAAATAAAAAGAAAAAACATAATGGTTGACATTATAAAGAATCATGGGGAGTGGGGATCCCCAAGGGGATGGGGAGAGGCTCCTCGTCTCTACCTCACCCCGTTGCCATTCCAAATCAAACTAATGAAATTGACCAACCCAATTTTTAGTATTTCCAGTCGACTTTGGTTCAATAATTTCCCAACCCAACTAGGTTGGATCAGTTTTGCTTTGGCTATTTGTAAACTGACTAAAATCGACTGACCCAACCATAGATATATATTAATATTTTTATATTTTAAATATAGGAAAGTAGAAAATTCCAATATTTCTTAGGCTAAAATAATTTATATCATAAATTTAATTTTTTAAGTTTAAATCTTTTCAACCGACCGATCAAGCCGAAAATTGACCCAAACCAATATAACTTGAGTGGCCAACCCCCCAACCTAATCGGGTTGATTTGGTTGGCCAAACAACCTACAATTGAACCAAATCAACCTGTGAGCAATAGTTTAATCTCCAACAATTATTAAAAATTTATAGCTAAAATACACAATAAATTAAATTTAAAAAGCTAAAAAATAGTAGTTTAAACTCCAATTATTATTGAAAATTTTCTATTAAATAAAAAAAACAAAAATAGATTTATACATAATCATTGAAAATATATTTATTACAAAAAATAATAAATAATTACTGAAATACATTAAATAATAATTTTAGTGTGTATATATATATATAACTAAAGATCAGGTTTTTGAAATTATTGTTAATAAATAATATTTTTTTATATTTATTTTCTAGAGTTATTATATATATATATATAACTAAAGATTAAGTTTTTGAAATTATTATTAATAAATAATATTTTTTTTATATTTATTTTCTAGAGTTACTAATTGGTATAAACGAAATTAGTTGTTTACAATATTATTTATTTATTGAAATAATATCATTATTTAAATTTTAAAATATTAATAACTTGTTGACTTTAATATTCTATAAAATTATAGTACTACTAATACATAATTTTGTTATTTTAACTATTTAAAATCTAGCTATGTTAAATATTTTGTTATTTAACTAAATATTTAAAATCTTAACTATTATAATTAAAAGTTACTTAGTAACTATTTAAAATATTAATTTAAATATTTTTTTATTGAAATATTAATAATATTTCATTTTTAATGTTAGATTATTATTATTTTAATAACATTTATATTGAATAATCTAGAAAATCATAGTTTATATTGTTTGTACATAATTTTGTGATGAATTTTGTAAAAGTATATAATTATTAATAATATGAATATAAATTAAATAAACTTTAATTATTTTTGTCTTTTTGATAAATATTTAAAATTTATTATATAATTTTGTTAGAATATTTAAATAATTCTTAATTTTTTTAATTCAAACTTTCTTTAGTTAGGTGTAGATAAAAAGTAAGGGAGAAGATAAATAAGAATTAGGGATAATTTAGGAAAGAAACTCTCTACTAAATTAGAGATTACTTAGGAGAAAGTTGGGGATAGTGGGGGAGCTTGTTTAGTGGAAATTTTAGGATATTAGATTATTTAGTATATGTTTGCCATCGATGTTGCAGATATAGCAGCGTTTTGTCAAAAAAGAGTACTACTAATATGTGGGTTGGAAGCACTGCTTTTTTAGAAAATGGTGTCTTTTTGTTTTCTGTCTGGAAATGTTGTTGCCAGATAGGATGTTTCCTACAACAGCAGCAATAATAATTTCTGTTTGGTACCAATATTCCATGTTTATTTTCAGCACAGGTACCCATTGTAGTAAGTCCATGCCAATGCCACATCACGTCCTCATTGATAGCAACAAGCTCCTATTGGAGAAAACATCAAATTCAGCTTGAATTTCCTACCCTTGAGAACTCTACCCAACCTTACCCACATAACATGGCAGCCACACAAAAAGAACATTTCCCATACCTGTACGTTATCATGCATGAGACATGTTCCTAATGCACGACTGTAGTGTTTTGTGGGTAACTGTGAATAGAGCCCTTGTGGGTAGGAGATACAGTCTCTCTCTCTTTTTTTCTTAAAATAAAAGAAATATGTTACTAGAAAATAAAAGTAGAATAGAGAGTTAGAAAATTCTCTTAATAAAATTTGTGCTCAACTCTCTCAACCTTCCTTACCTTTCATTTTCTATCGAATTAAACATAGCCTTAAATCATCAAGACATCAAGAGATACAATGTTAGGGCTTTTGGAAATTGAATTTCCGAAATTTGGCTTGAGTTACAATGATGACCTTATTTTTAAAAATGGAAATTTCATCATCCAAGAAAAGTACAACTATAATTAAAACACGCACAAATACCTATGATTGCAGCAAGACCTTGTGAAGGTTTGAATTTTGTTTTTGAACTGAGAATTCACTCCATTATAGTTGAGGGCGATGCTTTAATAGCCGTCATTCAAGTTTTGTCGGAGAATGCTACTTCTCCTCCTTGTCGATGATGTCATCTTCTCGCCAATTGCAGAGCGTACCATGCATAAATTGCCTGATGCTCAGTTTGTTACTTTGTTATGTCCTAAGATCAGCAAACTCGGTGGCTCTTTGTATAGCCCAATTTTGGTTTATTCATCTCTCCTATTTAGATTAGGGTTGTTTGTCTTATATTCATACAATATTGTTTTCATAGAGATGGTGTGCTGAGCAATAGTAGACGAAAGTGACTTATCAGGCTTCAAAAATCACACACAAATTTAAGACATGCTACATAAGCTACTCACCATATCCTATGTTTAGTGCCATTAATAGTTACAAATTTACAATACAAATTGACATATATTTATTATTTGAGGTTGTTTATAGTGGCAATTGGTATTGATCAATCCAAAATGTTCCAAGTATGGGAAAATGATAATAAGTTCCCTAAAAAAACCCATTAGCAACTTCTAACATCCATGCTAACAGACGAAACTGTTTAAATCCAGCCTTATTCTTTTGAAAGGCATGCCTTGGGACTAAAATGTTATCAAAGGCATTTTCCCATTTTGAACAGTCACTGCCTTGGGACTGTAACTCGCACATAAGGCATGTGATTACCTTGGGACAAATCAAGGGCATGCTTGATAAATACTTATGCAATCTTCTTCCCCGGTGACAGCCATAAGTCTTTTCTGGAGACGATGACAATTGATTTCCTCTACATTCGGTGTGATAATGATGTGATCTCCGACAGAACTGGGATGGATTGTACTAAGGGTTTTTTGGCCGGGTTTGAAAGGATTTTACACAAGCGTTTTTTTCAGTGGGTGTCTATTTTTGACATTTTGAAAATGTGAATTTGAATTATAAAAGGTATTGTTGTAAAATGCCATTTTCTATTATTAGAGTTAATGGAGAAGGGGGTATTTAGTACAGGAAGTCCTTATAATTTACTCTTTTTTTTATGACATCTTAATTTCAAGCATATAGTAATATAGGATCTAACAAGTAAAACGAGATGAAAGAAAACATGTTCCTAACACACGAACATTAGGACGATTGTTTGCATAAACTATAAATGTGTGTTTCGTCCAAAGGAGAAACTTATGGTTGTTAATCACAAAGTTAAAGATCTCACGTTGAAGGGGAAAACACATAAACAAACACGTGTGTTTCGTCCTTGAAGAATGGGTATTGATAAAAGGAAGACTCTATATAGTTAATTTCTCTGATTTGTCCTTCACGGTTCACCAACCAGTTGCAATTCCAAACTTGAAAAAAGAATAGATGGTTCGAATGACCCTATTAGAATCATGTAATTAACTTCTCATTATTTCATTCCATTTTCAGATTTTAAGTGGGTCATAGACTCATAGGGTGAGGGTTCATATAAATCATTCTTGTATATTTTAATGGGTTTAATTTTAAAGAATTTCAATTTTCTTTTTAACCACATAAAACTTTTTCAAATGTCAATAAGGGTAATTGGCTTCTACGTAGATCCACCCCTCCCTCCCTTGATTATCTTGTAATTTTGTTCGGTATAAATTTTTGTCCTGTAATAGATGCATTGAAATTATGACTGTGCCCACCTTGGTACTTATGCTAATAGGAAATACTTAAGTTGTAGCCTTATTTGGAATTTAAGTGAATAATGAAAAGTGAAAATCACTTAAACAAATCATCTTTTTTCTGTAATAATTTTGGGGATAATTCAGTAACTCTTCAACTAATAAAGTTTTTCATTGGTAAAAATGGGATTTCTAAAACTCTAAACTAAACGTATTTCTTATAAAGAATCGGTGGAAGGGATGCAATTGTATATTCATTTGAAGGCAAAATCTATGAAGGAACCAATAAAAATGAATAAATCATGTTTTGTACTTAGGGGTGCTCACGGTTTAGTGGTTTTTTTTTTTTCAAACCAAACAGGTAGTATTGGTCTTTAGAAAGTTGGTAACCGAAATCAAATCAAAGTCAATCAGTTAATCAGTTTGGTTAATTCAGTTAACCGGTTTGTTTTGTTAATTTTTTATTTTTTTTGATTTTTTATAATATACATTATAAATGAATATATAAATATATAATTAAAAACTATATATAGAATATTATATTATAAATAACAAATAAAATATTAGATATTATAAATATATATTTATATATAATGCATATATACATTCATTTATAATATATAGATAATATAAAATATATAAAAATACATAATATATATAAATATATAGATAATATATAAATATATCCATAATGACCGGTTTGATTAACCATTGTTTTTTGTATTGGTTAACCAAAACCAAATCGAAACCTTCATTTTTTTTTTTAAAATACCAAATTGATCAATTCGTTTAACCAAAAAAATTTGGTCCTATCTCATCAATTCAGTTTAGTTTTTTGGTTTTTCATGATCACCGCTAGCTGTAATCAATGGTATTGGTTTTAACCTACAACATTACAACAAACATTGAAAAAGGTAAATTTCTTAAATTATCCTTATGAAATATTTAATTGACTAAATATACCGTTAGTATTTGACTATTATGTAAGACTTGTTATCATCCGTTAACATTTCGTCAAAATCCATGCACATAAAGTTTAACGTTTTTTTAAAACCCAATGTTACCCTCATCCCATTCCTCTTAACCGGCCACCCCTTCATCCTTTCACATTTCTCTCTTCTCTCTCTTCTATCTCCTTCGACCGTCTCCATCAGTACCAGATAAGCGGGATTCTTCGGCAACAAAATCGATTGCTCTTCAGAACAGTTACTTCTTTCGAGGGGTCACTCGTTATCTATTTCTTTCCTTTTTTTTTTTTTTTTTTTTCTTTCAATTTCAGAATGGAGAGGCTTCATTTTTCTTCTTTGAATTTCAGAATTTAGAGGCTTCCAGACATAAAATGGTTATCTGAAAGCAATACTCTTTGATCCAGAGGTCTCAATGTTTCTTTATCGTTGCAACAGCGGCGGACCGGCGGTGATGAGGGAGAAGGAGAGAGTGAGAGTATTGCTATTCAAGATTAGGATCGTCTTCAAGAAGCTCCTCTTCACTCTCATGCTAAAGGTCGCCAACGACAGAAATTGAAGACCCTCGCAGCAGCCAAAATCGCCGTCGGCAACGAAAAGCTCCTCTTCATTCTCGTGTCGTCGACTACAGAAAGAGGGAGACAGAGAGGAAGGAACCGAACAAAGCTCCTTGGTTAGTTCCAGACTACCAGGAGAGAGAGAGAGAGCCAGGTTCGCGAGCGTCTTGGTTTTTATTTGCTCTGGTGCTCTGTACCCTCACAATCTCGACGCAGTGGTGGAGCAGCGACACTTCCTTCTCCCCTTCGACCTTTGTAGTTCCGACAGTTCCAACGGTTTCGACTTCCTGTTTCTTCCAATCTCCTTTTTCCGCTCTAGTGAGAGGAGATCTGAGACTATTGTTGACTGATCTCCAATTTCAGCAGTTCCAATCTGCAGTTCCGACGATTCTGACTTCTTGTTTGTTTATATATGCTTTTCCCATTTGGTGAGAGAAGATCTGAGATTATTGTTGCCCGATCTACAGTTCCGGCGGTCCCATTTTCGTGGTTGCAGAGGCGGACTAACAGTGACGAGGGAGAAGGAGAGAGAGAGGGGCCGGAGGTGGAGGGGAAGAACGAGAAAGAGAGAGGGAGAACAGAAATTGAAGAGAGAGAATGGAAGTAGGAAAAAGGAGCCGCCGCTGCTTAGAAGTTGCAGTGGCAGTGTCGACTCGATGAGGGCTAAGGATATAATGGAAGAAAGAGAGAGGGAGAACAGAAATTGAAGAGAGAGAATGGAAGTAGGAAAAAGGAGCCGCCGCTGCTTAGAAGTTGCAGTGGCAGTGTCGACTCGATGAGGGCTAAGGATATAATGGAAGAAAGAGAGAGAGGGAGAGAGAAAGAGAATTTATTAGAGATTTAATGAAAGGGTACAATTAACATTTCAATCTTTCTATTATTAATATTTAAAGATAATAGTTATTTTTTGAAACAATTGGAGTAGTATTAGATAATAATGAAACAATAACAATATACTTCCTTAATTAGTTAAATTATAAATTCAAAAATCAAGATGCATTGTATTTGGATTCTGTTTTTCATAATGTTCAGTTAAGGAATATAAATATAAATATTTAGTAAAAATATATACTAAATAATATAAAATACAAAATTTTACAATCTATATATCTGTTTATAATCCTTCTTTACTAAGTCTAAACAATTATTATTAGAGAAAATAGAGATGAATAATGAACTTGTTAAATAAATTTCTTTTAAAATTCTATTAAATACTATAAAATGGGTTATACTAACGTGTGAAAATAATAGGGTATTCCAAAATCTCAGCCTCTCGAAATGATAGATGAGGTCATCGAGTGGGACCACGCATTCCAATACAGGAATTTTATGCGGTCACAATTCATTCTCGTGGCATTGCATCTGCAGTGTTTTTCACATACTAGCATTTGTCTTATATTCTGCAAAAAAGAAATATTTACACGATAGGCAAACAGGACGCTGAATCGTGAGCTTTCGTAATGATTAGGTGAAACAAAGTAGGGTCCAAAGGTAGGCACGGTAGCCAGTACCACTTCATGGGCCGGCGCGTGGCCTCTCAGAGTCGACTTTCGATGGCTTTTTTTACAAGTTAGCCCAAACTTTTATAAAGAGAGAAGAGGAGAAAGCCCCGGTCTTCCAGAAACTTCTGGGAAACTCCTGGTTAGGAATGGACAACGCATCTACTGGCCTCGAAGAAGCCACGTGTCCACCTACTCCACGTCGTCATCCGACTTGGCACCTCCATTCGCTTGAAAATGATACGTCCCATCCGGCCATCCTCTATCCTGTGAAGCAAATTAGGGCACTTTCTATTCTGGTCACAATTGCGCAGAGTCGAGCATATACAGAAAGAAGAGTCCATCCAAGCTCTGAAGCGAGGAAGCAAGATAGGGAAAATAATAGAAAAAAAGAAAAAAAAAAAACAGGAAGAAGTAAAGGAACAACGAACAAAGAAAAAAAGAAAAGACAATAATAACGGGGCGGGAGATAGACACGGAGATAGAGCTTGTTGTATTATTACCGCCATGAATGGCGATGGTGGAGGAGGTGAAGCAGTTAAAACTGAGAAAACGAAAGAAGCTTTAGTGTTCATGTGGGGTTATCTTCCCGGAGCCTCACCACAGCGCTAGTTTCTTCTTTTGCCGCTTGTTGTTCGGCTTCCGGTCTCAATCGGCGTTGGAGATTATTGGAATGATGTTTGTGGTGGTGGATGTGGATTTGCCATGGCTATTTCTGGTGGTGTCTTCGATCCTCGATTCATCTCCATTAGATAGATTCGTCTTTTCGGCATTGAAATGAAAAATGCTATTGATTCGAGTAAATGTAACCCTCAAGTACTGAGGGGAATTGTTTTCTTTGGTTCAATCGTTTTGGGGAATATTTATTGTAGAAGTTACTGGTTACGAACCGTATATCACTTCTCGATTGTTTGCTCGGATTTAGAGATTTTTTTTTTTTTTTTTTATCTTTCTGTTGTTATTTCAATTACTGCTCTCCATTTTCTACTTTTTTCTCGACAAACTATCAGTTTAGTTTGAACTTTGAAGATCTCAATTTTGAGAATATTCCGCGGTTCTGAAGATTCCGTTGAGTTAGTTCTCCTTCGGTTGCTTGTCTTTGTGTGTAACAACCGCGGGTTTCAAGTATACTTCGTTGCAGTTCTTCAAGTTTTACTGTTTTAGTGAATTTTGTTAGATTACCATAACTGTCAGAGTTCCTAGATTACTCGTTGCCCTGCACTGAAATAACTTATTTGGCTTATTTGGTTCATTCTTTATTTTGTCATACAAGCCGCTACATTATTGATTTGTATTTTGCATGAATTTAATTTCTTTTATAATCTGTTTTCTCGAAGAAGTGTTTGAGTCCGTACTCCCCTCTCAATGTGTTAATGCTTCATCCGTTAAGTTGCGCATGCACTTACACTTCTGTCTTCAACAGAATCTGGAAAGCTTATTACCTGGGGTTCAGCAGACGATCCTGGCCAAAGCTGTGTGACTTCGGGGAAGCATGGGGTTAGTGCGTTGCTTGATAATCCTCTCATTACACAACTTTCTTCCTTTTTTTTTTTTTTTTTTTTTTTTTTGCTTTAAACTGAACCTTCGTCTCCCTCCATTTAATTTTTGAAAGGAAACTCCAGAGCCATTTCCTATTGAAGGCTGCAGCAGGTTGGGCCCATTGTGTTGCAGTTACAGGTGCTAACTCCAGTTATTCGTGATATACTAATATAGAAACGTAATGTTAGAAGAATTATTGGAAGGAAATACCTCTATTTTTCATTCCTTGCTAGCATATACATTTCAGTTTATATTCTCTCATGCTACTGGTTATTCATGCAGCCTAGAGCTGTGGCATAAGTAAGTTAATTTCTTGAAATGCAGAGAAGGGAGAAGTCTATACATGGGGCTGGAAAGAGTGTGTTCCCTCAGGGAAGGTCATTGGAGATGCAGCTATTGGTGGAAGCATAGAAAAGGATGTACTTGAAAGGCAGAGTTCGTTATTGACCGAACAAGGTAGTTCCAATTTACCTGTTTCTTATGGGTGACAATCAAAAGCTGCTTTTTGATTTGTTGTGGACTAATGCAATGAAAAATAACTCTTACAGTCAGCCCAAGATCTCACGGTTCAAGATCAGCTAGTGGAACAGTTTCTGGTTTTGACAGTAGAGGAAGTGGTGAGGAAGGTACAAAGCGAAGAAGAATATCATCATCTAAACAAGCACCAGAAAGCTCAACATCTGGTGATGAAACCCTCTCAGCTTTGCCATGTCTGGTCACTTTAAGTCCAGGGGTGAGGTTTACAACTGTTGCTGCAGGTGGGCGTCACACTTTAGTATTGTCGGGTAAATCCATTTTCGCGTAAGTCGCTACCACCACTTGAAAGCTATAGCTGTAACGGTGCAGGTGTCTCTGTTTTACAGTTACAACATATAGTTTTGTAGGTTCTAAGAAGTACGAAGCTATGGAAGATATATCATGTTAGGCAAGACACCTGATGGATCCAATTTTCCCCAAAGTTTCAGATATAGGACAGGTGTGGGGTTGGGGCTATGGAGGTGAAGGACAGCTAGGGTTGGGTTCTCGTATCTGCATGGTCTCTTCTCCTCATCCTGCCTGTACCTTGCCTTGAACCTTCTGCATATGGAAAGGACAAATCTTCAGCAGTTCCTCAGGGAAGCATGAGTTCGAAGGGGCAGGTTTGTAAAGTTCCTGGAAATTATGTGAAAGCCATTGCCTGCGGAGGTCGTCATAGTGCTGTAATAACAGGTCTGCATTTTGATGGCTTGATATCTAGCTTGTTAAAGTGTAATTTAGTACTTTGGTTCTTTATTTGAAGCATTAGTCATGGGTTTTGTGATATAGATATGCTTCAGTTACTTGTATCTGTATCATCACTTGCTGGGGCATTGAATTGTTAATGGAGTCAAAAGGAACTGCTTTTAACTGAGATAGCATTGGATTTGATTCAATGACCATTTTATTGCATGCCTGATTTGTTTTTATCCTTTGTGCTGTTGATCATACTGAGTGTGTCTTCGCTTTTGTCATTTAATGCATCAACAGATGCTGGAGCACTACTTACTTTTGGTTGGGGACTTTATGGACAGGTGAGTTCTTATTTCCAGTTAGTTTGTTGTGGTAATGCAGTTTCTTGCAAGGGTTGTTTATGATCTCCATTCTTCTTCTTCTTTTCCCTTTGCCCCAGTGGAGAAAGCTACAATGGTCTAATTTGTTTGATAGTTTAGATGGTCTGTTTCTGGGCAGAACTTAGTTATACTTGTGTTTTTTACCAGTTTGTGGTGTTCTGTTTCACTGTACCTCAACCTTTGTGCTACTTACCATTTAGCAATCAACATATCAGAAAATCAATTTATTATTGGACAATGGACAATTGCCCTTCAACAATGAGGGGGGATTTTTTTAACGAACTTTGTCTTTCACATGGATGGCAAGCAATTTCATGTGATAGTTTACCTAAACTTTTTATTGGTGTTCGTTTGTGAAATGCTTCTTTTTTATTTACCATGAAGCTATGTTTTAAAACCCAACATGGAGACTGAACTTTCCATCCAGCAGTTCAGTTGTTCAGGTCAACCGGTCTCCTTGTGTTTTCATAATTACAATGTAAAAATAAAAAAATTAAAATATTACAAAAATCTGGTAATCCACTGAACAGGTCAAACAGGTCAGTGTTTTTTTGGTAACTAGGTGGGTTAGAGATTCAAATGAATCGGAATTGTGACCTGTGTTTTCAACCCGCCATTGACCCAGATGGTTGAACCGTCACCTGGACCTGATTCTGCGACCAATTTTCCTAAAACTCAGGATTTGACCAAAAACCATTGACTTGGTCAAAACCCATTCGGCTTGGGTGGTTGAACTGTTGACCCGTTTACCTGGTCATAGGTTAACCACTATATGTATATGCAAACTTCCGGAGCCCATATTCGTGCTTGGTTATCCAATTAGAGTGATCTTTATGTTGATTTTGGGTAACCTTGCACTTTGCCCCACTATTTTTGCCAAAACCCCCTTTTTGGCCTTAAATTCCAATTTTTAACATTTTTATAAATAAGAAATAAAAAATTGAAATCAAAATATAAATTAAATATAAAATAATACGTATATGCACATATATTACATGTAGGATATAATTATACAATATTTTATATATATATATATATATATATATATATTCAAATCTTGGAAACAGCCTCCCTGTATGTGCAGGGGTAAGGCTGCGTACATCTGTCCCTCCCCAGACCCTGCATTGGTGGGAGCCTCCTGCACTGGGCTGCCCTTTATATATGAATTCCAGATAGCATTGAATCCATTAAGGGATGACTCTTTTATTGTGATTGATAATTGATTGGGGTGAAATGGTAAAATGATAAAAGCTAAAATTTACAATAGTTCATTTTGAATAGAATATTGTTTCCTTCAAAGTAATGTATCATGGTTCTTATTTTTGTGCTCTGAACACAACTATAGCATATAGTTTATGCATACAACTTCTTATGGTTTTTGGAGGTTGAGGATATTTTTGTTTAAATGCTAATTATGGTGGTGTTGGCATGGAGGCCAAGGCAAGGTTGCAATGCAGTAATAGAGAGAAGAAATGGAGATTACTTTGGCTGTTGGGGGCCAACAGCTTATGCTGTTGAGAGCGTTTTTAGGGTGGGCACATTCACCTATTCACGCTATGTCTTTCATTTTGGTCAAAATAAAATAGGTGGCAATTACTAATTTACCCACTCTCATGGTTATGTGGCATTCACAGAAATGCTCTCAACAGCATAGGCTGTTGGCCCCCAACAGCCAAAGTTTTTCTGAAGAAATGGGCTAAAAAGAAGGCCTAGTCCTAAGGCCATGGGTTGTTTGGTTGGGCTGTGGATCATACAGGCATGAACTTCAAGATGGTTTTGCTGTGTAGATGGTATGACATACAATAACTGAAAGCTATTTTAATGGTGGTTTGCAGAAAAGGGAAGAAAATAAAAAAGAAGAGAAAGAGAGAAATAATATGTTGTAAGCAAATTGTAACGAATGTATTGTGGGAGCAACAGCTCCTACCTTGAAGCCTTCTATAGCTTGGCATTTCTCATGGACTCAAGCCTTCAATCTCTATATCTTGGTTTTGTCAAGGGTGGCCTTTGTCTTGAGGTTGCAAACATCCAAAGCACCTCAAGGCATGAGGTGACAAGTAGGACTTTCCTCATTGAAGTAAAGTAAGAAATTATTAATAAAAGACAATAACTAAAATCACAACTTCTACTTATTTTTAGGCCAGGAATTAGGAAACTATTAAATATCCTAGATTTAAGAACTTTTTGGCATTAGGTGGAATGCATGTTTGATCCTTGCTGTAGGTGGTGATTAATAGGTGCTTTTTTTTCTAGGAGGGTAAAGTTCTTTGAGCAGCTTTCTTATTGCCACCATATGAGGTATTTGGGGAAAAGAAACTCTGAAACCTTGCAAGATAGGTTTTTCGTTCCACACATAAGTTTACCAACAGAATCTTTTTTTTTTTCTTTTCTGCAGCAAACTTTGGCCTTGCATCAAAGAATCATGAGTCCCCCCCTAAAAAAAGAAAGCTCTATTAATAGCATGAGATTGAGCTATAAAATACTTTACCAGTCCAATGGCTTGGGTGGGCAACCAAGCAAAATGACTTTGACAAGAGAAAACAAAGCATGAGATTGTGCTATAAATACTTTACCGGTCCAATAAAAAAATAAAATACTTTATCAGCCTTAAGTCCTTTTTTATCACTTTAGATCGATTTTCATTTGTCTTTCTCTTGATTTTTCAGAGCCTTCTATGTGCACCAATTTACTCTGACTAGTGCATTCATTGGTTAGGAGTGACAAGTTGCAGGAGAGTCATTGGCCTCGGTTGACTCTCACTCATCTTGTTAGTAATTGGGTTAGTCCTAATAAGTCTCATCCAATACACTAATTTCTGATTCTATCCTTCAGTCTTGCCACTCGTCCATTTCAACATCCTTATCTCAGTTAAAATCATTTTTGAACATGTTATTTTTTGATTGCCCAACACTGTGCCATATAGTAATGCTGGTATTATAACTATTGGCTCTTCTTGAAAGGAGCTGAAGCCAAGAGAATTGAAGGCACATGGAGTTAGGGATAAATCAAAAGACCAAATTCCAGCTTCTTTGAGTGTTGTTTTTTTTTTTTGATAATTGAAATGATTTTATAAATCAGCAATAAAAATAGTACAAAGTCCTCATGGAAAGGTACGAGTTGCAATCTCTCCGGGCTGGTTAAGTACATATTTCTGAATTAATAACAACTTACATAGAAGCACAAAAAAGATCTTCCCTAGAAATTCCCTGTTTGGCTAGAGCATCAACCAAAGAATTAGCAGACCTACTAACCCATTTTACCTCAACTCTTATATTGCTGGTTAACCACTTTACTTTTTTGATGCGATCTTTGTAGCCCCAAATGGTGGTATCCAAGTTTAGGAGCCACCTGGTTACCACCTGAGAGTCCCCTTCAACTAGGAGATGCTCCACCCCAAGCTGGTTGGCGATCTGAATTCCTTGTACTGCAGCAAGTATTTCTGCCCTTGTGGAATCCCCCACTCCCACCGGTCTTGAGAATAGGGAAATTATGTTGCTGTCCTTATTTCTCAGGATACCCCCTATACCTGAAGGCCCGGGATTGCCTTGGTTGCTTCCATCGAAGTTCAGCTTAATGACACCTTCCAAAGGCGGAACCCATTCTGACAGAATTCTATCATTCTTTGTTGAAGTGTTGGCTATTACTAGCCAATTTCTCCACAAATCATCAAAGGAGAAGTCATCAAAGATATCCACAGTTTTCAGCCAAATGATTGTTCTTGTTAGGATACAATCCTTCATTTCATCTAACCCTCTTTCCTTCTCTAAAAAAATTCTTGCATTCCTTTCCTCCCAAAGAGTCTACATAGTGGCTGCCCTGACACATCTCCACATGACCTTACCTCTTCTAGTGTGCCAAACAAAGACAGATGGGTTGAATAACAAGCTTAAATCAGAAGGCAGAGACCACTTACCTCCAAATAGACAAAGGCTCCATCTCCATATAGGTTCTTTGAGTGTTGTTGATCCACAAATTATAAGAGATTGTGATATGGAATTGTTGAGCCTTGCAAAGAGATGTGATTTAGACCAATAAAATTAGCAGAATAATTTAGATTAAAGCAAAAAAGAAGTAAGGGAGAAGAGGAAGACAAGAAGAAGAAGTAGGAAGATTGGAGAAGAAAGGAGAAAGAAAGGAGAAAGAAAGGAGTTCAATAATCTCCTCTTTCCTCCACACTAATATTTTATTAGACTTAAGTTACATAATTTACAAGACTGCCCTTAAGTAGGCATCCACATCAACAATACACTTAGAAAACAAAACAAAAGCTAAAGGCCCATAAAGAAAGAAGGCCCAATAAGAAAACATAACAAGAAGGAGCTAATAAGAATGACACTAATGGACTAGGGCCCATTCGACCTAGTCTCTCTACACTCCCCCTCAAGCTGAGCATAGATATCTATCATGCCTAGCTTGCTTATATAGTGAACTAGCTTTCCTTTAGGAACACCTTTTGTTAAAACATTAGCCAACTGTTCTTCAGAAGCAACAAATGGTAGACAGACTTTTCTTGAGGCAACTCTCTCTTGTATAAAATGCTGTCAACTTCAATGTGCTTAATTTTGTCTTGTTGAACAGGATTATGTGCAATGTTGATAGCAGCCTGGTTGTCACAATATAACATCATTGGTTTCTCACAGTCTATACCCAATTCTTCTAAAAGTGATCTCAACCACAAAAGTTCAGAAACTCCATGTGCCATTGCTCTGTACTCTGCTTCAGTTGCGGATCTTGCCACTACAGACTGCTTACTCCTCCATGATACAATATTCCCTGCTACCATAGCACAATAACCTGAAGTGAGCCTCTTATTATCAATACATCCGGCCCAGTCAGCATTAGTGTATGCTTCAAGCTTCATGTGTCCATGCTTATCAAACAAGATACCTTTCCTTGGAGTCCCTTTCAGATAGCACAGAACCCTCTCAGTAGCTGCTAAATGTGTATCTCTGGGAGAATGCATAAACTGGCTAATTACATTAACTGCATAAGAAATATTTGAGTAGAAGCAGGTCGAGCACCTAGTTTGCCGGTCTCTGCAAGGAGATCAAGAACATACTTTCATTGAGAAATGAAGATACCATCCTTAGATCTAGCAACTTCAATTCCCAAGAAATATCTAAGTTCTCCCAAGTCTTTAATTTCAAATTCAGTATTAAGAAAACTTTTAAGATGAACAACTTCTTGAGTATCATTGCCAGTACCCACAATATCATCAACATAGACAATTAGAAGGGTCACTAAGGAATCTCTCCTCTTAACAAACAATGTATGATCCGACTGAGTCTGTGTGTACCCAAAAGCAACAAAAGCAGCCCAAAATCTGTCAAACTAGGCTCTAGAAGATTGCTTAAGGCCATAAAGGGACTTCTTCAGTTTACAAATCTTTTCTTGCATCTCCTTCCCATACGCCCATGGAGGTAAAGACATATAGACCTCTTCATGTAGGTTCCCATTCAAAAAGGCATTCTTTACATCAACCGAACTGGCCGTATATCTCTCAACAGTACCATCAGAAAGATACTTAATAGTGAACACCCACTTACAGCCAATTCCTTTCCCTCAGGCAAATCCACAATTTCCCAGGTATTGTTCTTATGCAAAGCATCTACTTCAGTCATCATAGCATCCCTCCATTTTGATTTGGACAAGGCATCTAGGAGAGATCTGGGAGTCACATGTGGAAATAAAGGCAATGAAGGAATAGTAGAAAGGGGAAAGAAAGCTGTAAGATAGGTGAAGGCGTGGAAACAACTTGCATGTTTCTAACTCTTTGTCTTTGGTACCACCTTTGGATAATAAGATGGGAAGGAAATGTGGAGGGATGAGCAGGAGGAGGATGGGGAGCAGGAACATGAGAAGAAGAGCCAATAGAGGACTCGATTGGAGGAGACTATAGAAGATTCAATGGGAATTGGAAGGGGGACAGATGGTGACAAAGCAAACAACTCCTTTGAATGCTCCCCTTCAGGAGAAGTATAAAAAAAGGAACAAACTCTGCAAATGTGACATCTCTAGAAACAGAGTGAGTGCCACGAACCGGATCAAAACAACAATATCTCTTTTGTGTGGAGGCATATCACAAAAAGACACACTTGTGTGCTTTAGGCTCAAACTTATGTCTTTGATGACGATGAACATGAATATAGCAAGTGCACCCAAACACCCTGAGAGGAAGAGAGAAGAGATCCTCATTTGGGAAAAGCAAGCTAAAGGGAGTTTTAAACCCTAGAACCCAAGAAGGCATTCGGTTTATCAAGTATGTAGCTGTAAGGACAACACCACTCCAAAACTTAATGGGAACATGGGAAGCAAAAAGGAGGCTCCTCGCAACCTCAACTACTTGTTTGTTCTTCTTTTCCTCCACTCCGTTTTGTTGAGGAGTGTAGGAACAGGAACTCTAATGAATAACTCCTAAGGTATCAAAGTAGGAGGAAAGGCTCTTCTCAAAATATTCCTTTGCATTATCAGATCGGAATATTTTGATCCGAGTGTTAAACTGGGTGAGTATAAGTTCATGAATTTTTTGTACAATATTAGTTCATCAGCCAATCTCCCTCTCATCAGAGTTTCCCTTTCAAAGAAGTCTGGTGTAGGCCGATCCTCCCAAGGTTATGGCTTTGTGTTGGGAAGTGTGGCATGGTAAAGTAAACACGATGGACAACCTACAAAAGAGAAGACCCGTCCTTTGTATTTCACCAAACTGGTGCATTCTTTGCAGATTTCATGGTGAGGATTGTAATCATCTATTTTTATCTTGTAGTGCTACTGTAGGGCTCTGGGCTTGGCTTTTATCTTTGTTTGGGTCTAGTTGGGATATGCCAGCAGAAGTAAGCACAATCTTTAACCCTTCTTTCTTCTCTTGGCCTCATAAAAGAGGAAGGAAAATGTGGAGATGCTCACGAGGAGCATTGTTATGGACGCAATGAGAAGAAAGGAATGCCAGAATCTTCCAAGAAAAAGGAAGAAGCAATCAAACCTTAAAGGACTACATTTTGTTCAGGTCTTTACATTAGTTAAAGACTCTAGAATTATTTAACCATTTTACTTTTATTGATTGTTGGAAGGATTGGAAGTTGGTAGCAAGCTGTTCTTCCTACAAGGGAAGGGTAGTGACTAGCTGGTTCCCCTCTCCTCTTGGTTCTTTGAAGCTGAATTTTGATGGGAGTAGCTAGGGTAACCCGGGTCCCTCTGGGATGGGAGGTGTACTGAGGAATGAGGCTGGAGAGGTTGTCTTAATCTACTTTGGCCCTTTAGGAGTTGGGAACTCTATCTGGGCAGAATTGGTAGCTGCAATACAAGGAATACTTCTTGCAAAAGAAGTGGGTGTGGAGCAGCTTCTGATTGAAGGAGACTCTAAGGCAGTGGTGGACTAGTTAAATAATTCGGAGGATGTCACTTGGGGCTACAAAAATGAGTTAAAGAAATTCAAATGGCTGACAAGAAATATGTCTATAACAATACAATGGGTTGGGAGATCAGCTAATGCTTTTGCTGATGTCTTGGCAAAACAAGGGATAAGTAGGGAAACATTGTTCTGGGCACAATTGTAACTATTGTTTTAATTTCAACATTCATGTTTTCTCTGTTGTAGTTTGTGTATTTTCTATTTTGAGAGGCTGCTCCTCGCGCCTCTAAGGGGATCTTCTTGTATCTATTCATTATTTTAATGGAATTGATGTTATTTATCAAAAAAAATTGTACAATATTTGGTACTTCATTCCGGTATTTCTTACGGTAAATTCAGGTGTAACGAGAGAAATCATCAATGAAAAGAATGAAATATTTGTAACCCCTATAGCAGGTAAATGATACGGCCCCCACACATCAGAGTGCACAATATGGAAAGGAGAAACGAATCTTTTATTACTCACTGAATAAGATTGTTTACAATGTTTTGCAAGTTCACATGACTCACAATGAAGACTCGATAGGGGTATTTCCTTAAATATTTCTGGAAACAAATGACTTAAAGCTAAAAAAGACAAATGATCAAATCTGAAATGACATATCATGACTCTATTAACTGACTTTGATAAAACAAACTCCAAAGCTACTCCACTAGGTAATCTAGGACTTTGATCAGAGACATCCAGCAAGTATATACCATTCGCTTCATGGCCGGTTCCAATCGTCCTCTAAGACTTCAGGTGTTGAAAAACACAATAAGTAGGAAAGAAGGTTATGTTGTAGTTCATTGATTTTGTTAAACTACTAACGATAAAAGGTTAGTGCTAAGTTTGGGAACATGAAGGATAATGGATAATACAAGTGAGTCAGAGGCTTTAATATCCCCCTTGCTAGAGATGGGAGCAAGAGACCCATCAGCAAGTGAAATCTTCTCTTTACTCGAGAGGAGCTGGCATGAACAAAAAAGGTTGGGTATGCTAGTCATATAGCCTGATGCACTAGAATCTATGATCCAAGGAATTCTACGATTACCTGAGGTTGTATCATGATTTGTAGAAGCACAAATACGTGAATGGGAAAAAGCGGATGTAGAGGGGGTGCCCGAGGAGGATGCAACAATAGACTCCAAGTGGTTTATCAACTTCCCATATCTCTCAAATTCTGCCTTCATTGTTGCCAACTATTCCACAATAGATTTTTCTTTACTTTCAAATACTGTAGCAACATTTGCATTCTTAGGCTTTCTAGACTGACCATTTTTCTTAAAGTTGTTTTTCTCAAACCTCTCTAGAAGAAGATCTGGATGAATCTTCCAACAAGAATCCTTCATATGTTTCGGCTTCTTGCAATATTCACATATCACCTTCTTTTTTTCATTTACCCCCCTTGGTTTTATTCTAGAATGTGCAAAATGTTATGGAGGAGGTGGGGTCTGTAGCTGTACTTGTCACCTTCTCTCTTCACTACTCGTAATAGAGTATGCCTGAGCAAGTGACACTTCATCCTTGGCTAGAATATTCTGCCTTGTATTATCAAATTTAGGATTGAGTCTAGTAAGGAATTCAAACACTTTGTTTCTTTCCACAAATTTCTTGAAAGTTTCTTCATTTTTGGTGCTTTCCCATACGATTGCTTCCATAACATCTACTTCCTGCCAAAGTGACTTCAACATCAAATAGACAACCACACTTTTCTCCCCTTGTTTTAAAATTTTCACATCATTCTTTAGTTTGTATGCCCTTGCAACATTTAATTTCTAAGAGTATGTTTCTGTAACACTATCCCAAATCTCCTACAGTCATCCACATATAGTGTTGACTTATGTGGGGCTGCATAGAATTTACCAACCACTCGATAACTATGTAGTTATCCTGCATCCATTTCTCATATGTAGGATCAAACTCTTCTAGCATCACCTTACTACTCATGAGAAACCCTAGTTGACCTCTACTACAGACATGGATCTTAATAGATTGTGCCCAAGCAAATTAATTTGTTCCATCAATGTAGTCACTCTCGTCATAATGGAATCTAGGGAACCAACCCTTGACACTTGGATCTGCTTCATGCCACTTCTTGATTGCTCCATCAATCAAACGAAAATCAAAGAACAATGTTTTCAACCTTTGTAGACCTAACTAAGGTCAGTCAAGCACTCAAAAGTCCCAAAACTAGGGTTTCACCGTACCTGGCCTCTAGGGAGAAAGAAAGAAGAGGTAACCATTCAAACGAGAGTTATCCCAACCACTTCCAATTGCAGCCACCCACTTTTGGAGATAAAAAGGAACCCTCCAAGCCTTGAGCGTCACACCCAACAACCTCTTCAACCTATAACTGGAAATTCTCTAGTCGACTAGGGTTTTGGGAAAAAATCTACAGTCCTACTTTCTTGGCAATCTTCGGCCAGATTCTGGCTCTCCAAACCCTCTACCAACTAGGCAAACATTATCTCTGAATGATCAGCAATTTATCTCTCCATACACCTTTTGATTAGAAAAAAAGGGAAAAGGAGAAAAGCGAAGGGAGACCTGCTTTGATAGCAAGATGTGATTCAGACCAATAAAATTAGCAGAATATTTTAGATTAAAGCAAAAAAGAAGCAAGGAAGAAGAGGAAGATTGCAAGAAGAAGAAGGAAGATTGGAGAAGAAAGGAGAAAGAAAGGAGGAGTTTGATAATCTCCTATTTCCTCCACACTAATCTTATTAGACTTACTTAAGTTACATAATTTACAAGACTGCCCTTAAGTAGGTGTCCACATCAGCAATACACTTAAAAAACAAAACAAAAGTTAAAGGCCCATAAAGAAAGAAGGCCCAATAAGAAAACATAACAAGAAGGAACTAATGAGAATGGCACTAATGGACTAGGGCCCATTCGGCCCAGTCTCTCTACACAAAGTAGTAAAGCTCTCAAGGGTTGTATATGCACCATGCACCCCATAATGATGACGTTGAGGATTAACATACGAAAACAAAGCCTATAAATGAGAACAATTATAATAGCCAACTAATTGGAAGTAATAATAATAGCTAACTGAATGAAGGCCAACTCTAACTTGTTTTATAGGGTTCATGATGGCATGCATTTGGGTTAATCAACTATCTTGAATCTTACAATGGATTTTGACCTTTTCAAAGTTTTTCTTTTTTTTTATTCATATATTAAATCATGACTAGAGGGAGATTTCTTTGGTGGGTATAGTACGTGTATGATGGATTATTGGGACTTTTGACTGGAAATGCATTAATTTAGAATTCCAGAAGTATAGAAAATGCAGTCTAGAATTCAATCCTTGGGAAGTGATATTATTGTTATAAAAATGAATCTTGGATCTATTCCCTTCCTTTCTGAACTACACACATTCATTAGCAACAGGGATTTCCTTCTGTTCAATAGGCATGATGCCTGTTTTGGTAATAAAGTGCTTTTTTCTAGGAAGATATTTGGCTCGAGGAAACCCCTCTTAAGGATCACTTATCTTCTCTTTACTTTTTTTCTTTACATAAATTGAAATCCATCTCCTTTGTTTGTGGTGTTGGGATTCTTGGGATTTGAGTCTAAGGAGAGGGCTTAGGGAAGCTGAAATGGGTTGTTGATGAAATTCTTTCTCTTCTAAGCAATGTTTCCTGGATCAGTCTTTGTTTGGACAGTAGGATCTGGACGGCCTCTCCTAGATTTTTCTCTTATGCTTCTCTTTTCTTTGACCTTCACAGCTTTGTCGTTTCCAACTAAAGAAGTGTGGTGTAATCCAATGTCTCCAAAGATCGGGTTTTTGTTGGGAAGCAGTTCTTAACATGGTTAACACTTGTGATGTACTTTAGGAAAGAAAGCCAAATTGGTGCCTCTCTTCTCATGTCTGTATCCTTCTCAATAATTGTGGTGAGATGGCTGCATACTTGCTAATCTCTTGTTTTTTGTTTGATATATTTCAGATTGGTTTTCCTCTCTTTGGTTGCAGGTGGTTGTATCCTATTTCTATGCTGCTTTCTTTGAGGCAAGTTTCCTTAGACAACCAAAGAAGAGTTGGGGGGGGGGTGAGATGTATGTGGAGAGTCACTAGAGCAGCAATTTTATTGAAAGTGTCAGAAGAAAGCAACGGCCATATCTTTCAAGGTTCAACTAAATCTAAGGAGGAACTAATAGAGAGCATCACCATCAAAGTAGTACATTGGTAAAAACAAGCATACTGTTCAAGGAGTTTTCAGTTCAAATGAACTGTTCAAGGGTGTAATGCAGTAGCTAACTCATCTTCTATCAAGGATTTTGTTTAGGACAGTTGAGTCCCTTCAGCAGCTAAAAGAATTAAGCTTAATTTTGATAGGAGCTCTTTTGGCAATGCAGGACCATCCGGTATTGGGGAAGTTTTTTAGAGATGCGGAATGAAAGGTGATGGCTCTCTATTCTGGTCCAATAGTGGTGGGAGACTTTTTGTTTTTGGTAGAAGTGGGAGGCTCACTTAGAGCAGAAGCTTTGGCCGTCATCCAAGGACTGAAATTAGCGAAATAGTGGGGTGCTAATAGATAGAAGTGGACGGTGATTCTAAGCTAGTGATAGGGTGGATGCAAACAAAGAACTTGGGGGTGTATAACAAGGGATTAGGGGGTGGGGGGGGGCGGTTGTTGTGCTGCTTTGTAATCAATTTCAGCACTCTGTATTCTGACTGTTGCAACATTTTTAAATTTTAATTATTAATCGAGAGTTGCTGATAAAAAATAATTGAACGTTACTGTTTCCAAGAAAAAATTTCAAATGTTCTAGAATAATCAGAATCTTAAGTTTGTATGAGTTTTGATCAGGAGTTATATATATAGCCAACCCCACATAGTTGGGATAAGGCATGGACGATGATACATTACATAAATACATACATATAAAGTAAATGCTAATTCAATTGGATAAAATTTGGGAAGTTACAGTAACGATGTAGAATTGTATAATCACTAATTATGATAAGTATTTGGGTAAGGTTTTATTTCTAAATTTCAAGAATGTTGACAAACCCCTCTCTGATAAACGATTGAGTGTTCAATTAAGTTGAAATTTGGCTGCCTAGATCTTAAATTCACACCAAGAAATCTGGTCCAGTTTGGCAAAAGTCGAGATGGTATTAGTGCTATGGGTCAAATTACATGGGTGTGGTAGTTTCAGTGAGTTATTTCAAGATTTGTTCAACTTATTTCTAAACTGTTTCACGTAGACTTGTCTTGATATTTTTCATACTACTAACTGCCCTTCAGTATAAGATGAAGAAATCATACAGAGCTGGTAAAAAGACATGATAAAATACTGAATAGGATGTTCATTGAAATGGGGCAAACATCATGATTATAGATTTCTATTTACATTTTTCTCATTGTTTTAGGTTATGTTATTATCTGTTAGGACTTTGAGGTAAATGGTACAAGAAAGCAAGGTTTTGGTTTCTTATGGTTGTTTTTGATCCAGTGTGGGCAGGGAAGTACAGATGATGAGTTGAGTCCAGCTTGTGTATCATCTCTCTTGGGTATCCAGATAGAGGGAGTTGCTGCTGGACTATGGCATACGATTTGCATTTCAATTCAAGGTGATGTGTATGCCTTTGGAGGAAATCAGTTTGGACAGTTGGGTATGACCAAGCTGAGGTACACATAATATTACCCATCTCTGACTGGTGACTTGCTTTTTATTTCTTTTATCCAAGTGAAACAACAAAAAACAGTTGTTATCATAGGCATGATTTCCATTGAATAGCTACAAGGATGGGCTACTCTGGCCCAGTTCTGCGTTATTATAGGCATGATTTCCATTGAGTAGCTACAAGGATGGGCTACTCTGGCCCAGTTCTGCAATGATGTATATGGGGATTGCAGTATTGGTGCACCCTCTATAGTTCATCATTGGTGTAACTTCCACCAGATAGGCATGATTTCCATTGAGTAGCTACAAGGATGGGCTACTTTGGCCCAGTTCTGCAATGATGTATGTTGAAGATTAATTAGTTTTATGATGTTTTTTTGAGTAGATGTTTTATGTCAGTTGTTAGATAGGAGGTGGGGGCCACAGTAGTTATGTGAGTCCAAATTTTATTATGTTTTTGGGTGTTATATATGCTGTTTTATGTTTTGCCGCCCTATAAGGGCATAGTTATCTTTGTACTGTTCTATTATTTTAGTATAAATAATAAGTGAAGGGGGCGGCCAGATTATTGTTCTCTTTTCTTTCCAACTTCTCTTCTTCTCCTTCTCTCTTTTTTCTCTCTTCAAGAAACTACTTTTCTTTTATATTTTTTAATTCAACAAATTTCTACTTGGTATCAGAGCATCGGCTAGGGTTTCTTGAAGCATTTAGCCTTTAGATCAGTTGACTGCATGAAGTAGTAAAGGGCTGATTGATCTGCTATAGATTGCTTAGTTTTTGGAGTTTTTGGTGGGATCTAGTCATCAGGAAGGTGATCTACTGTTCGGCATCAAAATCAGGAAGAACTGGAGTACGGGGAAGAGTCCCAGAAAAGTTGGACTATTTGTTTTTGATCTGATCTTGGGCACCCAGGTATTGTTAGTTTTCTTTTGATTTTCTGAAGAGGGTGGTTTGGTTTTTGAAATTTTCTAGGCCTCTCAGAGCAATTCATTTTCCTCTCTATTAGGAGGCGTGGGGAGGAGAGAGATTTCCCTCCATCTAGGGTTTTCTTCTTTCAGAAGGATTGGTTTCTGTGTGTGTGATGTTAAATTATTTTTTGAAGGTCTCCAATCATTTTTTTTTCTTACTGTTGAACTGTTTGAAGTAAGATGAAGAATTGGAATACCGAGATGAAATCTATCGGTATTGTGGGACTGGTGTTGGAAATAGTAGTGATATTTTTGGGTTTGGGATCATTAATACAATAAAACTTAATGGTACAAATTATTTGGAGTGGGCACAATCAGTTAAGATGGCTATTGGTGCCCGTGGAAAATTAAGGTATCTCACTGGGGAGGAGAAGAAACCTGATACAGACTCTTCCCGATGGGTGCAGGAGAATTACATGGTAATGTTTTGGCTGTGTAATTGTATGTTACCTCATATTGCAAAAAATTTTCTTTGGGCTAATACTGCTAGGGAGATTTGGGATAGAGTGACTGAAACCTACTCTTAGAAGCGAAATGAGGCCAGAGCCTATCAATTAAGAAATCAGGTGATAAGTATGATACAGGGAGAAAAACTTCTTGCTGTGTATTTCTCCATGCTGAAAACCCTATGGAAGGAAATAGATCACTTAAAAACTGTGGTATGGGAAAGTGTAAATGATGCAACAAATTATCACAGATTGGTAGAGAGGAATAGGGTTTTTGAGTTCTTGGCAAGTCTGAACCCTGAATTTGACATTGCTAGGCAGCATATTCTTTTTAGGGAGGGTGTGACACTCTCTCAGGCCTATGCCTTCGTCTCTGGAGAGGAGAGCAGGTGGAATGTAATGTTAAGACAGCTTGGGATTAACCGGTCGGTTATGGTTGGTACAACAAAACCTAAGCCGAATGGAGACAGGGGGAGTGATGAGACTAGAAGGGAAGATAAGGACTTGGTGTGTGATTATTGCAAGAAGCCTAAGCATATTAGGGACATTTGTTGGAAGTTTCATCCAATTCTTATGCCTGCTCGGATAAGAGACAAGAAGGGAAATGCAAATGTAGCCACTGCAGGAGACTCTTTAGCCCTTCTCTCCCAAACTGATTGGGAATCCATTGTAGTAGTAGCAGTGAGAACAGAATTGGAGAGGTTTGGGCAACTTATGAGTAAGAATGATTCACCTAGCTCTAGCCTTCCAGATGGATAGCAGAATGCAGGAGCCAACTACACTACTTCCTTTGCACATATAGGTAGTTCATATGCAACTGCAATTCTTGCATCCACTTCAGGTAAGGAGGGACTTCTTTGGGTTATAGGCTCAGGAGCATTTGAGCATACGACTAATGCCCCTACCATTTTTAGTTCCTATCAATTATGCTCTGGTAGAGACAGTCTCTACAGTAGATGGTTCACATGTGCCCATTGCTGGGAAGGGAACAGTTAGAGTGATCAATGATATAACTTTGTCTTTTGTTTTACATGTCCCTAGACTTCACACCAACCTACTGTCTGTTAGTTCTTTAACAAAAAATTTGAATTGTTCCGTGATCTTTTTTCTTGGTAATTGTGTTTTGCAGGATCTGGAGTCAAAGAAGATGATTGGGAGTGGTCGTGAGGTGAATGGAGTCTACATTCTGGATGAGATTCCGAGACATCAGGGCCATCATGTTAGCAGCAGTAGTAGTAGTGGGTCATAGTGAACCAGATTATGCTTTGGCACAATTGCTTGGGACATTACTCTTTTAGTTCTTTGAAATGTCTTTTCCCAAAGTTGTTTGAGTTTGTTCAATTATCTACTTTGGGGTGTGAGAGTTGTCTGTTAGGAAAGCATTGTGGACAGTCTTTTAATCCAAGTAATAAAAGAAGTACTTCTGCTTTTGATATTGTTCACACTGATGTATGGGGGCATGTCATATCCCTTCCATGGGAGGATTTCATTATTTTCTCTTGTTTTTGGATAACTATACACGATGTTCTTGGATATATTTGATGAGATCACGTGATGAGGTTCCTAACTTGGTACAACAGTTCCACCAGATGGCTCTCACACAATTTGGAGTGAAAACTAAGGCTTTTAGATCAGATAATGCCAGAGAGTATTTATAGAAGGACTTGACCACGTATCTCTTAGAACATGGTGTAGTTCATCAAAGCAGTTATGCATATACACCGCAACAGAATGGAGTTGCTGAGAGGAAAAACAAACACAATGTGGAGGTGGCAAGGAATCTTATGGTGTGTGCTTCAGTTCATGTGCAGTTCTTACAGCCGTGTATTTGATTAACCGTGTTCCTTCATGGACATTGGGGTTTAAGGTGCCGTTTAGCCTTCTTTTTCCAGATGGAGAGATATTTCATATACCTTTGAGGATTTTTGGTTGTGTTTCTTTTGTTCACATTCTTGGCCCTCATCGCAAAAAATTGGATCCCAAGGCCAAGAAATGTGTTTTTCTTGGGTATGTTCAGAACCAAAAGGGGTATTGCTGTTATGACCCAGTGTCGAAAGCAGATTTGTCACTATGGATGTTACATTCTTTGAATCCACATTCTTCTTCTCGAGTGGTTCTCCTTAGGGGGAGAGTTTTGGGGAGGAGAACTCACAATCTGTTCCTCCTCTTGTTTTTGTGGTGCCTCCATCTATTTAGCCAACATCTACATCAGTTCAGCCAACACCTGCACCTCCAGTTTCATTACTTGAGCCACTACGGGTAGCCTCACAGAAATATCAGCGCCTGCAGATGATGGTTAACTCCACACATCCTCAACCCACACCACTCTCTGTCAGCCCTTCTGAAACTCCAAATTTGATAGATATAGTTCCAAGTATTCCTCTTGAGCCTGAGCCTGAGCCTATTATGTTTTCTGATAATAATGTTTTTGTCCCTAACACCATTGTTGCAGCTGATTCCACTGACCTTGATCTTCCCATTGCACTTCATAAGGGGAAGAGAAAGTGTACAACCCACTGCATTTCACACCATCTTTCCTACAGTGCCTTATCACCCTCTTACCGTGCTTTTCTTTCTTCCCTGGATTTTGTGTCTATACCTAGGAATGTTACTGAGGCTCTCTCCAAACCCGAGTGGAAAACAACCATGCAAGATGAGATTGATGCTTTGGTCAAAAACCAAACTTGGGAAATAGTTGATCTCCCCCCAGACAAGGAGGCAGTCGGATGTAGATGGGTATTCACAGTGAAGTATAAGGCCGATGGCAAGATAGAGAGGTACAAGGCAAGGTTGGTAGCAAAAGGGTATACTCAAATCTATAGTGTTGATTATTTGGAAACCTTTGCACTAGTGCTAAGATGAGTTCAGTTCGTATCCTTTTATCTCTAGCAGCCACCTATTCGTGGCCTATGTTCCAGTTTGATGTCAAAAATGCTTTCCTCAATGGTGGTTTACAAGAGGAGGTATATATGGACATTCTAACAGGCTTTTATGAAAATGTTGGTAAAGGAAAGGTGTGCGGACTTTGAAAATCTCTGTATGGACTGAAATGGTCACCTAGGGCTTGGTTTGACAGGTTCAGAGGGGCATTCATCCGTTTTGGATACACACACAGACACAATCTGATCACACCCTCTTTGTGAAGAGGAGAGATGCTTTGGTGTCAATTTTGATTGTGTATGTGGATGATATAGTGGTGACATAAAATGATGTGGAGGAGATTGATGATCTCAAAAAATCATTGTAGCAAGAATTTGAGATCAAAGATCTTGGTGAGTTCAAATACTTCTTAGGGATTGAAGTTGCAAGATCCAAGCATGGGATCTTCATTTCACAGAGAGTATGTACTTGACCTATTGCAGGAGACTGGGAAGTTGGGGACCAAACCAACAGACACTCCTATTGATCCAAATCACAGAATTAATGGTGCGGATGGTGAGTTGATAAAGGATGTGGGGAGATATCAAAGAATGGTGGGCCGACTGCTATATTTGTGTATGACATGACCGGGTGTTCCTTATGCTGTCGGTGTTGTGAGTCAGTACATGCGTGCACCTCGGGTTCAACACTGGAAGCTATTGAGAGAATACTTGCATATCTGAAAAAGCACCCTTGCAGAGGCATTCTTTTCTCAAATCATGAGAATCTGAAGCTAGAATCCTATATAGATGCAGACTGGGTAAGATGCTTAGATGACAGGAGGTCTACATCAAGAGTGTGTACCTTTGTAGGTGGAAACTTGATCTCCTGGAAGAGTAAGAAGCAAGCGGTTGTGGCAAGGTCAAGTGTAGAGGCTGAGTATAGATCCATGGCTCATGGTGTCTCAGAACTTCTTTGGGTTAAATCTCTTTTGAGTGACATTGGGGTATAAGCAGAGGAACCTATGATGTTATACTGTGACAATTAGGCTGCAATCAATATTGCGCACAATCCAATTCAGCATGATAGGACAAAGCATATTGAAGTTGATAGACACTTTATAAGAGAAAGGGTAACAACCAGAGAAGTTTGTTTGCCTTACGTCTCTTCAGAGTTGTAGCCGGTTGACGTTCCCACTAAAGGGGTGGCAAAGAACAAGCTTGAACATGATCTACGCAAGTTGGGAATGTGTGACATTTACTCCCAACTTGATGCGTTGAAGATTAATTAGTTTTATGATGTTTTATGTTAGTTGTTAGATAGGAGGTAGGGACCACAATAGTTATGTGAGTCCAAATTTTATTATGTTTTTGAGTGTTATATATGTTGTTTTATGTTTTGCCACCCTATAAGGGCATAATTGTCTTTGTATTGCTCTATTATTTTAGTATAAATAATAAGTGAAGGGGGCAACCAGATTATTGCTCTCTTTTCTTTCCAACTTCTCTTATTCTCTTATTCTCTTTCTCTCTTCAAGAAACTACTTTTCTTTTACATTTTTTAATTCAGCAGATTTCTACTTTGTATATGGGGATTGCAGTATTCAGCAGATACCTGATGTGTAAGGAGGTACTTTTTATTTTCAATCTAGGATATCAAATTTTTGGACCTTTCTCAAAGATATGTTAGAGCCAAAAAGTATAACTTAACCACCCAAGGGTTGGTTGCTCCTCTACCCTCCGGTGGTCATAGATGTGAGGAAAGAATCTAGAGGTAAAGGTCCACCCTGAATACATGGCCTTTTATTGAAGAGGTCTCTAAGGGCTCAATTCATTGTACATTACCAATAGGAGAATGAATGTTTGCCACTGTCTAATATTGGATGGGTATTGCCATTAAGTGTGGTGGTACTGGGACTTTTTAGTCAAAATATGATCATATGAAGAGGTCTCTAAGGGCTCAATTCATTGTACAATTCCATTAGGAGAATGAATGTGTACCATTGCCTTATATTGGATGAGTATTGCCATTAAGTATGGTGGTACTGGTTTTTTAGTCAAGATATGATTATATGAAATTAAATGAAGCATACATTTGTTGCTAAACAAGATGCTGGTATTAAATCTAGAAATGGTGGTACTGGTTTTTTAGTCAAGATATGATTATATGAAATTAAATGAAGCATACATTTGTTGCTAAACAAGATGCTGGTATTAAATCTAGAAAGAACTCTAGTTTGTGTAATATGTTTTTAACTATTTTGTCAATTCATTGCTTATGAAGAATAAAAGAAATGTTTTTTTTTTTTTTTTTTTTCTGATTGATTCGCTGGTGAAATTTTATTGATGAAAAGGGATATATAAAAAGGCTATACAGATAGTATAGTCAGTATATATGTAAGAAGAAAAATTGGATTTTGAGAAGATAGGATTGTTTAGAAAGATGCAAAATCAAAAGAAAGTAGTAGAAATCAGAGTTCAAGAGGGGAGAAGATGAAGAAGAAGGTGGCGGCAACTTGAGTTCAGAGAGAGATTTTCGAACATAATCTCTTCTCTTACACCCTTAATTCTATTTTATTAAGTTAAACTTTGGTAATTTACAAAGAAGCCCTTAGTTGGGTAGAAAATTAAAAAGACATAACATAAGAAAGAATATGCCCAGATTAAGGCCCATTACAACAAAGAACATAAAAGATAAAAAGGATAAACAGCAAGTTGAGCATAGATGTCAATCATGCCAAGCTTGCCAGTATCATGTTGAAGTTTAGCCTTGGGAATGCCCTTGGTGAGGAAATCTGCTAACTGTCCTTTAGAGGTGATGAAAGGTAGACACATTTCACCAGAAGCCACTTTTCTCGAATGAAGTGTCTATCAACTTCAATATGCTTAGTTCTGTCATGTTGCACTGGGTTGTGAGCAATGTTGATGGCGGCCTGATTATCACAGTATAACATCATTGGCTTATCATGCTCAATACCCAGTTCCTCCACCAATGATTTAAGCCACAAATTTCAGAAACTCCATGTGCCATGGCTTTGCATTCTGCTTTGGCTGAAGATCGAGCAACAACTGATTGTTCCTTGCTTCTCCAAGAGACAATGTTACTTGCCACCAAGCTACAGTACCCAGAGGTAGATTTTCTATCATCAATGTTTTCAGCCCAGTTAGCATCTGTGTAGGCTTCAAGTTTCATATGGCCATGCTTGGCAAATAGAATTCCCTTTCCAAGGGAGCCATTCAAATAACACAGAATCCGCTCTACTATTGCCATATGAGTATCCCTAGGAGCATGCATGAACTGACTGATGTAGCTGACAACGTATGCAATGTCTGGCCGAGTCATGCATAGATAAAGAAGTTTTCCAAGTAGTCTCTGGAAGACTCCCTTGTCTTCTAACAATATTCTATCTGAAGCAGAGAGTTTATGGCTCATATCAATAGGAGTAGCAACTGGTTTAGCACCCATCTTCCCTGTTTCAGAGAGTAAATCAAGAACATACTTCCTCTGAGAGATAAGAATCCCATCCTTGGATCTAGCAACTTCTATGCCAAGAAAGTATCTCAATTCCCCTAGATATTTGATCGCAAGCTCTGTATGAAGGAAAGATTTGAGATCATTAATTCCTGAGACATCATTACTAGTCTCAACAATATCATCAACATACACAATCAGGTAAACAACTTCGAATCTTCTCCTCTTCACAAAGAGTGTATGATTAGACTGTGTCTGTACATAGCCAAAGCTAACAAGGGCAGCCCTAAACCTTTCAACCCATGCTCTAGGGGACTGCTTGAGTCCATAAAGAGATCTCTTCAGCCTGCAGACCTTTCCTTTCATATCAGTTTCATACATCCCTGGAGGAAGAGACATATAAACCTCATGTAATTCTCCATTCAGAAATGCATTCTTTACATCCAGTTGATAAAATGGTCAGTCTGAGTGTGCAACCAAAGATGGAAGAACTCTTACAGAAGTCATCTTGGCAACAGGGGCAAAGGTCTCTAGATAATCAATCCCATATGTTTGTGTATAGCCTTTTGCAATCAGCCTAGCCTTGTACCTTTCAATGGTGCCATCAACATGATATTTGATAGTAAAGACCCACTTACAACCTACTGGATCTTTCCCTTCAGGCAAATCAACCACTTTCCAAGTGTCATTCTGTGTAGGACATCAATTTCTGTTATCATAGCATCCCTCCATTCTAGAATATTAAGAGCTTTTGACACAGACCTGGGAATTGGGTTAGAGGCAACAGAAGAAAGGTAGGCAAAATATAAAGGAGAGAGCAAATTATAAGAAAGGTGTTTGGAAATGCAATGTGCAGTACACTTCCTTTTTCCTTTCCTAACAGCAATGTGGATATCAAGGTCTGGGAAGGATGGCTCCAAAGGGGCTGTAACAGTATCTGTTGTCTCATCTGTAACTGGAAGTGCATGAGGCTCATGTGTTGTAGGGGAAACAACCTGCTCATTTATGGTTCTTTGCCTTTGATACATCCTGGGATTAAAAAGAGGGCGAGGAGGTAAAGGGGGAGGAATAAGAACATTGGAATGAGAGTGAAGTGACTGATTCTCCCTTGATTCATTTGAAGGAGGAAGAGACTTAGCAAAAGACTCAACTGGGACAGGAAGAGGAAGAGCAAACACCTGTGACAAATCCTCCCCCTTTGGACAATGTCTCTCTAGAGAGGAACCATAAAAGGAAGAAAGCTCATCAAAGGTGACATCCATTGAGACATATCGAGTGCCACTCTTTGGATCAAAACAACAGTAACCCTTCTGTGTGGGGGAATAACCAAGGAAGATACACTTGTGGGCTTTTGGTTCAAATTTATACACTTGGGATATGTACATAACAGGTGCAACCAAAGACACGAAGAGGAATAGGAAAAAGATCATTGTGTGAATGAAGGAGACTGAAGGGAGATTTAAACCCTAAAACCTTGGATGGCATACAATTTATAAGGTAGGTAGCAGTGAGAACAACATCACCCCAAAACTTTGTAGGGACATGTGAGGCATATAGAATACTTCTTGCAACTTCAACAATGTCTATTTTTTCTTTTAGCAACTCCATTCTGTTCTGGGGTCTTAAGACAGGAGCTTTGATGAATAACCCCTAAATCAGTGAGATAGCAAGTCAAGTTTTTCTCAAAATATTCTTTTGCATTGTCGGATCTGAAAATTTTAATCTTGGTACCAAACTGGGTTAGGACAAATTCATGGAATTGCCTCACAAGTCTGGGAACTTCATCACGAGACTTCATAAAAAATATCCAAGTGAACCGAGAAAAGTCATCAATGAACAAGATAAAATATTTGTAGCCACCCATAGAGGGTAAGTGGTAAGGCCCCCACATCAAAGTGCACAATATTAAAAGGAGAAGAAGATCTTTTATTACTCAAAGGATAACTGTTTCTACAATGTTTTGACAGTTCACAAGACTTGCAATGAAGACTGGACAAACTAATTCCCTTAAACAGTTCTAGGAATGATTTAATGCAGAAAAAGAAAGATGACCCAAACGAAAATGACATAACATGACTCGACTGATGGACTCTGTAGATGTAGACCCAAAAACAACTTTTCCAAGTTGTTCATGGCACTGTCCAAGAGTATCTAACAGGTATATTCCATTCGCCTCACAACCACTCCCAATCACCTTTTGAGACTTCAGATCCTGAAAAACACAGTAGGAAAGGAAGAATGTTACACAACAGTTTAATGACTTAGTTAGGCTACTTACAGATAACAAGTTTGTATTTAGTCTAGGTACATGAAGAGTAGAAGGAAGAACCAAGGAGTTTGTAGCCTTGATGGTTCCCTTGCCGGAAATAGGGGCAAGAGAGCCATCAGCTAGGGTGATTTTGTCACATCCCGGAAGTAAATCATATGAAACAAACAAAGTAGAAAGGCTGGTAATTAAAGCCCATATAGAAGCAAATTTTTTTCTGCAATTGTAGAATTTCCAATGTTCACTGGACTAGAAAATGACAACCGGCCCGACATAAAATATTGTGGATCTGGAACCAACCCAGGTTTGTAGTTTTTAGACCTAGAACTGAACCAATCAATTCTCGGGATAATTGGGTCTGAGTCGTCTAAACCAATAGACCCAATTATAATAAATAAATAAATAAATGTTTAATATATTTTAAACATTATATATTATACATTATATATATTATGTATATAGCTCGGGTCGGGACTGGGTAGAACCGGTTCCAAACTGATAATAATTAGAACACTATATTAGGAGTTTAGGACCCAGAACTGACCCGTTGGTTCCAGTTCCTGGAATCAGAACTGGCCCAATTAGTTTGGGCCCATCAGGTCTGTTGGCTAGGAGGACCCGACCCATTGACAAGCCCTAATGGCAATAAAATCTATTCATGATTTTTTGTTGCGCCTCTTACTCCTGATACATGAGGCTTACCCTAGCTACACCCATTAAAGTTAATGCAAGTACTTGCCATCCCCTAAAGATATCACCTGTGGATTAACAAGAAAGTTCCTCCAAATTCTTTATCTAACGGTTGACTGATCTCTATTACTATAGTCTTTGGGTTGATACTTGTTTGAAAAAATCCTGGCATTTTTTCCTCAAATTGTCTAAGAGTGGCTGTTCTTGTGCACCTCCATGATATCTTCCCCTTCTTCTAAGTAGGGAGGAGAAAAGGCCAAAATAAAGTATCTATATCCTAGTGGTTGGTCCCCTTGGTAATAAAGATAGTGAAAAGTGTTAGCAAATATCTGTCACAAAAATTAGGTGGGTATTGGTTTGACAACTTGCCTTGCAAAGAAGGAAAATATGAGGTAAGAGAGTCCCAATATGGTCTTCTCAATCTTTACAGGCTATTTCATTTGGTTTTGTGGGTAACGGTATTTCTCCTTTTCTTGCTATTTTCTAATGCATGAAATGCTTTTTTTGGGTCAATATTTCTTCTTGTCTAGGAAACTATGAAAACAAATTGACCATTGCAACAGCTCTATCAAGTCATGGACTGTAGGATTTAATGAAGACTAATGCTCTATCAGCAGTTTAGTATGGAAATAAAACATGACTATGCAGCAATGTATTAGCATGCATTCTGTCCAACATGAATCCCTGGAAAGAAAATATTTTCCACCTTACCATGTATTAGCATGGTAGAACCCGTCAACAACTAAAAGCTCAATTTTGGGAGTTAGCTGGACCGCAGGGCTTAGGAAACTCATTGTGCTGGAGTCCTGGGCATGTAAAATGAAAACCAGATTACGTAAGTCAAGTGCAAATGGAAGAGCTAATTAGTCAGTTCATGGAAATGGAGTCAAGTAAAAAACTACTAAATTAGCTCTTAGATTGATTTAGATTATTGGGCAGCAGTTATGCCAATTAATTCCATTATTTAGTTACAAATAGCTAGTTTGTATCCTTGCTACTTTACTAAAAACTGTTATTGAATAGCATGTAGCTGATTAGCTTTTGTCCAATCTGTGCTTCCCACCCATGACATCTAGGCCAAATTTGAATTTTTGTCACATGAATACATCAAAACAGGTTCTGTTCTTCTCATAAAAGGGCCCTGTACCTATGTCAAACATGTGACTACCCACACGACACTTCAGGGGGACTGTACTTGTTGACACATGTAATATGTGATCAAGGAACCTCAAACTCCTAAGGAAAAAAATTGGACATGAGAGTTTTAATGCTTAATAGTTCAATATCATTTTTTTTTATAAGATTAATAGTTCATTATTTAGTTTAATATAATTGCTCTTTATTTTGCGTAGTATGGCTCACTTTATGAAAGAAAATGCCAAAGGTTTCAACTGCATACAGTCCATCCCTCTCAGGACCCATATGGCTGGACCAACATTGGCCATTGGGTAATGGTACTTTTTAATCCTTGTTTGCTTAGTACTATTTCCATTCACTTATTTATCTATATTTAATTTTTTTTCAGTAATTATCATCATTATTTATATAACATTAAAGATATATCTTTAAAAATATAAATTAAAACTAAAGTATAACAGCCAACTCCCTAAATCTTATTTTTATCTTGGGCTTGCCGAGTCCAACACCTAGTACACATCAAATTTTGACACTCTTTCCGGTACCAATAAAATAGATTTGAATTTGAATCCAATTTAGATGATCCTAACTATCTTTATTTTGGTAGGAATCCTAACTATCCAGTTTATCAGCTTAGTTTGTTGTTCTGTGAATTGGATTGTATGCTGTCTAGTGAAAATGAATATAAGGGATATTTGGTATCACCTGGATGTCCCATGCAATCTCCCTCTACCCATTTGTGTATTTGTTGCAAGTCTTACTACATTTTGTACTGACCCTGCAGTCTAAACCAAGGTTACTAGTACCACTGATTTCCTCCTGTTAGAAACAGTGTTCTGTCCATTGGAGGTATTTGATACTGGAATTAAGCACTTAATGGGTTTATGATTCAGGTTCTTCCTAAGCTCTTGGATGCCCCAAGTTTGGAGAATAGGAGTGCAAAATTTGTTTCTTGTGGAGCTCGGCACAGTTCTGTGATCACAGGTATGCCTTCAAAGTACAGGCAATTTCCTTGGTATAGACTACTATTTGGCCTTGCTAGTAACTGAGCATCATCACCCTTTAACCTTTGGATTCATATTACATAAAACTAGATAGTTCCAATTTATTGGGTGTGACCCTCGTTTCCTGGTGGTCTGACATCACATTGTACCACTCTCCTGGATTCATCAAACCTTCAAGCCATGTTTGGTTTGAAGGAAAAGGTAGGGAAAGGAAAGGAAAGTTAGGGAAACCTTCACAAATCTTGTATAGGTTTCCCTACCTTTCCTTTCTTTTCCCTACTTTTTCCTTCAAACCAAACATAGCCTCAAGGGAAGCTATGGTCCAGTATTTTGATTTTGTTTTCTTCTCTTTTAGGAAATTATGGCCATTCATCCAGCCACTCATGTATTATTTACTAAGGATGAAAAAAAGGCAAGTCTCTTATTTATAAATCAACATCGTTGATGAATCCATTCACTTCAAAACCTTATTAGTGGAAACTGTCATTAGTCATGCAACTATAAAAACCAGAAACAAACTATAAGTGATTGATATGATGGTATGGTGATTTACCAATGCTTGGGAAGATTTTTTTGATAAGTATGCTTGGGAAGACATTCCTGTGTTCTTTTTGCTTTTGTAACATAAGCATTTGACGTAATGCACACATACTTGGAACTTGAAAAGAAAAACAAAAAGGCAAAGCAGAGGAAGTGTTGTCAACAGCATTTCAGCGTAAGTGCCATTTTAAAATGTAAATGGGCCAATCTTAAGATATGCTGAAGTTTTGTTGTCACACCTTCCATACGAGTGGAGGACAGTCAACTTGCTTGCTCCTCCATTCGCTTCGTCTGACATTTTTCTGCTGTGTCATCTCCAACTCAAGGAAATACTAATAAAAGAGGTACATCGTACATGTGAGAAGAGGCACGCCGGGATGATAGAATTCCTGGGGATTTATTGAAAGGTAGGATCATAATTGTAGTTAAAGTAGCATGTTGCTAAAGGTAAGCCTTGTGCGGATGAGTCAACCTGACTCGTTTTAACTTTTATGTTTGTGGCTCTGAATTGAAGATGATGGAAAAGTATTCTGCTGGGGATGGAACAAGTATGGCCAGGTATGGTTTTAGCCATTTGATTGATTTGACCTAACATAAACTTGATCTACTCGGCATCACAGATTCTTATTGTATGTGCTGCTGGTTGAATGGCAACTTGGTTTGGGTGATGTCAGCGACCGCAACCTACCTTGTCAGGTTCCCCTAGATGGTGGCACACGCTGGTGCTGGCTGAGTCACCAATTTGAGACAAACTTATTCAGAGGCTGATGCAGTTTTGTTAGGACGTTAGTTCTTTTTTTCCCCTTTCTTGACTAATGTAGGTCATCTGTATGTTATCTACATTATATGTACATGTAAAATATAAATTTAATGCATGCATGAATCATGATTCTTTCATGGTCGAGAAGACCATGACTTTTTCTTCTCTGTCGTTTGCAAGAAAATAATCGCTCGTGTTGTGCAACATAAATAATCATTATGTATATCTTTAGTCCGATACAAACTTGGAGAGTTTCCATATCATTAAGAGCGAAAAAGCATCAAAACTTGCATGCGATGGAATTGCCGCTCCGCTGTAATAACTGCATCAAGGGCCAGAATACATCCGTTCTTTGAAAACCACTCGAAGCCTGCATTAGTACAAATTGATTAGTGTAATTTCTATGCAAAGTAAAACATATCTTTAGTATCTAACCACGTCTATAGCTAATTACCTCGACAATAAAATGGGCCCAGATTTTGTTCGACCGGCTCTCCATTACGCCTTTTAAGATGGTCAGCTCTAGGTGTCGGATAACTTGAGCAATTTCGAGGAATAGTCCATGTTCGTCACATAACATCTACAACGAATGAGAAAAAAAACCAGTTATATAATATTAAAAGCAATAACTATCCTCTGGATTGGTTTGCCCTATCAAACGAACCATAGGAATCCATCCATTGACTTGGGGCGACCAAGTCTGGATTGCAGCAAATTCCAAAAAGATAATCACTTAGGGTGGTATTTATCAAAGATTCAGTGTGTGATCAGCCTAAACCAACCCCAGTTGGTTGAGCCTGAGGTGGCGTTTGATAACATTTTCCAGACCTCTCAAGTCTGAAAATGTTATTTTTCAAACGCCACCTATGTTTGGGTTGAATATAAAAAAAAGACCTGAAATGCATTTTTAGATCTTAAACCTAAAGACCCAGGCCAGGCATTGAATGCCGTCAGATGCACTTCGACCTGGCCAAAGTCTAAAGTGTCCTTGATATTTTTAATAATGACATTATACTCATTTAAACTCGATCAAAGCCTATTCGATTTGTTGCCATGAAATGGGAAGGGAGACTGCGATGGAGAACTCGAAGAAACCCTACGATGGAGATCTCACTGGACTGAAAATCTCTCAAATCCCATCCCCCCCTCTGTCTCCCTCTTCGAGATCGACCGCCATAAAGCTTTGGAGTTGGGATTGGGTGTAAGGTTTTGTTGTTTGGGGACTAGGATTCATCAACTCATTCTTCTGTAGTTCTATCTAGATTCGAAACCAAGAAAACTACTGGCAAGTTTTCTCCCTGATGGCGAAGGCACCACAGACTGGTTACGACACTCTCTCCATCTCTTCTCCACTCCCAATCATTGTCATCTCCGTTCCATTCACTTTCTCTACAACTAATGTAAAATAGAATACTATTGCAAGTGATGTAAAATTAATTATTAAATATTTGAATAGTTTTTAAGATATTAATTTGTTAATTATTAAATATTTTTTAATTGTTTCATAGACTTTATTATTATTTTAATTCTTAATAATTTATTTTTGATTTATAAATTTATACATATTTTCCAATTCTATTATTATTAATTATTTTTAAATTTTTAAAATTTTATTTGTATTAATTATTAATTATTTTTAAATTTATTAATTATTAAATATTTTAATACTTTTAAGATATTAATTTGCTAATTATTAAATATTTTCTCATTGCTTCATGGACTTTATTAATTTTTTCATTATTATTTTAACTTTTAATTATTTATTTTTAATTTATAAGTTTATACATATTTTTCAATTTTATTATTATTTTTTATTTTTATAATTTATTCATATTTTTAATATTACTTTTGAATTTAATAATTTATTTTTTATGAAATAATGCAAATTGAACTCAAAATTATCAAATAGTTTGTTTTAAGGCTAAAATAGTAAAATCAAGGAATTTCAGATGACGAAGGTTCGATCCAACACAAACAGCCTTATATATTCAGAGCCTCTACAAAGTAGAAAAACATTATTCCTTTTCAGATTTCAGACACTTTTAATATCTTTTTAACTTTCCAGATTTCAGATTTCAGATTTATCAAACGCCACCTAAGTTGGGTGTTGTGTCTATGGTTATGCTAGGTCAAATACTATTGACCGTCTAACCTCTAATACAAGAAAAAAACAATAATAAAAATAAAATAAAATAAAAATGTTAAACAAAATTCATACTTGTAAGTAGCTTATGCCTCTTTTAGTAAATCTATATGAAAAATCTTAGTTCAAGGACAGGTTGCTATTTATAACCATAAGAATCAAAACCGGTTTGTGGGTCATATGAGAAAACAGTAATAAGTACAAATACCCAGGTATAGACATTTTGGCTTGGCCAAATTATGATTTTTTTTTTTTTTTTTATTTTGCATCATAAGGTGATCATCAATTCTAGTCCAAATCAAGATGTTGATGCTAGAATCCAACACCAAACAGTTCTGGAAATGGGTTCGCCAGTTTGGTTTGCATCATTATGATTACAATACTATTAAAGTTGAAGCATTACGTTCTTATGAAAAATAGACTGGTAGGTTGAAACTGAAATTATTAGAAAATACCTCAATGAGCATGTGTCCTGGGTAGTCCAGATCTTCCACCACTATAGGGCACGCTCCTAGTAGAGTTCCCATTTGAAAGGGCCTGGTGCCATTCTGGTGACTCTGGCTTCCAGATTTCCAGTTCTTACAACCAATGTTCTGAAAAGGAAAAAAGAAAAAGTTATACAATTATGCTATAGTGCTAGGAACCTCTAAATAATGGTGGTGGTTAATTTTGGTTAATCAGAACCAGTAACAGTTAGTCGTACTCTTAGGGGGTGTTTTCCGGTATGTAAAAATATCATACACATTGTTGAGAACCCCCTTAATTGATTTTCAAAAGCAAAACTAAAAAAAAAAAAGAAAAAAAGAAAAGTAAAACTTAAATCGACCTTGCTTGCAATGGGTTCAACCCTAACCTCTGCAACACCCAACAGCAATGATTTTTAGGTTTTACAAGCAGATGTTCCATGATTTTAAGATGCCCACTCTTATTCATTTTAATTTTATGGGGTAAGAATTATATGTTTTGTGAATGTAACAATTGCTATGAACAAAACCATCATATAGGTGATTTTGTCATCTCCAAGATCTATGTATAAGAGTAAAAGTTCATGGTGATCGATCAGGTCAAGAGAAAGCATGGTCTATTGGTGTTTAACTATGAACATAAATACAGATACAGTGACTGATCAAAAAATAAATACATGTACAGTGTTTCCCTGTTAAGATATGGCTGCTACTGCTGGAATATGATAACCAATACAAACTACATGATAAACTAGACCAGTGGTTCCAAAGATATGAATCTAATTCATTTTTGTCAAAATATAGTGTTTCATGTGGAGTGTGAGATTTACATCTTGAAATATGCTTCAAGTCCATTTACAAAATAAGTATCTCAAAGAGAATCCTTTACCTGATCAACAGTTTCAATTGGAGAAAGATAATTTGAGTTTGTTAAGATTGCATTCTATAAAATCCAATGGTTGGAAGTGCAAACCAAATAAAAGAAGCATATGAAAGATCTGATACCTTTGGACGCATGCACTGCCCCAATTTCTTGGCTTGATTTGCAACACTTCTTAAGAACAGCATGTGCTTAATAGTTTGGTCTAATAGCGCATCAATGCTAAACTGTTGTTACAGAACATAAAAAAGGAAAAATGAGAAGCTAACCCACAGTATTAAAACTGCAACAAGGAAAAATAAGTGGATATTTTTCCCACCAAAAAATAAAAAGAAAACCAGGGGAAAGAGTTGGTACAAAATCACCACCTTTGCACCATTTGGGACAAGTTCTCGTAATTCCTTAACGCGATCTTGAATCATCTGTCTGTCCCTAGGCCTTGGCCTCTGAATATCAATGGATTTGGACTTTCTTTGATTAACATGAGACGACTTTGAGCCCCTCTTAGATCCAAACTCCTTTTTTCTTTGTTCTTTGTCAATCACTTTGCTCATCATGCTTGTCAATGAAGATGCCCCAGGTTGAGTGGTACTAGTAACCTGTTTTCCTCCTGACACAATTGAAGACCTCAATTTGTACCATGGAACAGAATCATCTCCTACCAACAGCCTACCTTCAGATGGACACTGTGTTTGGTAAGAAGCACCTAGCTGCCCTGAGGAAGTAGTTAGTGAGACATTGTTAGATCTGTAAGATGCAGTATCATCGGAAGAACCATATAAGTTGGCAACCATGGCACCCAAGAGATGTTCAGCATCACTTCCTTTCTTAAAACATGAATTAGATTCCACATCTGCTTGCTCAATTCTCCCGGTGAGATCTCTATGCCAGGTTGGATTTGATCTCCCACATATATCCTGGCATGGAATAGTTGAGTCAAATAGGAATTCATTGGTTCCTCTCTGAAAATCTGGGCCAAGTGCTTTGTATAGCTCAGATTCTATGGAAAATTTTGAAAAGCCACTGATGTCAATCTGATCCATCTCATCAATAGTCTCATATCTGAATGGTTGATCCATCATATCTCCAACCGGATAAAAATCCATGTTCAAATTTGTGTCTCCTATGTTAGGACCATCACATTGATAAGAGGCCTGCAAACCTTCCTCAAGAGAAGGAAAACTAAACATGTTTCCTTCCATTATCTCCGAATGGTTAGCATTCATAAACTGATTTTGAATCACTGACGCTTCTTCAGAAGAGTCCATTGACAGAACATCAAACTCAGCATCCTTTGTGCTTCTGAGGACCTGAAAGCTGTCTTGAACAAATGATAGTGGCATAAACTGGTGACTTATATTTGACAGTTTGATTTCTGTTGTCTGAGAATCATCCCAAAAAAATGGATTCTTCATTAATGCTTCTGTTTGGATTGGATTTAGCATGTTACTGGGAATAGCAAATGGATCAGCTAAGTTCTCCAAGAAGAGAGATGCCAGTGAGGATGGTTGAAGAGCTAGGAGGTCCTTTCTTAAAGTTAAAGGCAGGGGAGTTCCTCCAATATACTGAAGGGTGTTGAACATGTCCTTGATAAGAGCAACCAGCATAAGATCTTCATCAACCTGGCATGACAAGTGGAAAGACTATGAGACAAGGCACTTACGATCAAAGATCACAAATAAACACATACTACTGTAAAAAAAATCAAATAGGCCATCATCAACCTTGTACTATTCTAATATCAGTTGGTTATACTGTTATAGCATAGTGACCAATACAAACTTAAGTACAGGTCTTGTTGAACATAGGAAATACTTCTATCATATGTAAAATTTCCTTGAAGCCATATCAAGCTATAACAAAATGCCAAAAATAAATAAATAAATAAAATTTGTGATTTAGATACCCTGCCTCCTGGCATGATAGATCATTAGATCTTGGTATACTAAGTACCTTTTTTATAAGATTAAGACTTGTAAAACAATCAAGGAAAAAAGAATCTTTGAGCATAATGTCATGGAAAAAAAAGAACCTTCATGGAAAGAAAAACCGAATGTCATACTTAATAAATGTTATATCTAAGGATGGTGATCCCAGTTTCAGCAGATGAGCAACCGATGAAAGAATTGTAACACACACTAAAACACTCTGAACAATTTGGAGCAAGGCAAAACCAATTCTGCTATGCATGGAGGGTGCAGGGATATGGGGATTGAGATGCCCATGTTATGCTTGCATAAAGGGAAAAAGATCAAGTGATCTTTGAGCCACTTAACCAAGGGGTCTTCTGGGTCCAACACCATGCAGACCAAACTTGATGTCACTGGAACTGTCTAAAGACCAAAAATCAGAGTCCATTTTCTCAACTAGATAATACTACATGACTTGTAAGACCCTTACAAAGTCATAGCATTGGAACTTAATAAATCAACTAGAGAGTTCTCAGTCTATGTGTATATGATCCAAGACATGTTTTGTAGTCAATGTGTTAAGCTGGCAACATTCACGTACCATTTCCAGAGAGCCAAGTTGCACAACGCCATGTGTAACAGGTACAAGTAAAATCGTCTGCAAAACCATACTTCACCTATGATAATCATATTGTTAGAGAATATCAACCTATTCAAGGATCTAACCTAACAGCTTAAGCTTTTAGATTGGATGGTTCTTTGAGATGGTACCAGAGTCACTTTGAACAAGTGGTCTAGTGTTCGATCCTTATTACCCCCATTATATAATTAGTTAAGTTTCAGTACAAGGTATGGGTGGGCCTGTGCTTGTACACACACTTCAAGCCCAATGGGCTTTCATGTGAGGGGCATGTTAGAGAATATCAACCTATTCAAGGATCTCACCTAACAGCTTAAGCTTTTAGGTTGGATGGTTCTTTGAGACATATCTATGTTATGGTGCCAAATAACAGAAACAGATACAACTCCCTTTTTCTGGGAAGAAATTACCTTGATACCAGCTGCAAACTGAAGTGCCCATTCATCTGGATACTATATACGGAATGAACTGAATCAGTTTGGTCTCTGACTAGCACTTGCAATATAAGTATCAATTATCTTGACAGAAGGTACTTTGCTTGAAGACTCACCTCAGCCAACTTAGAGTTGATACCAGTGTAGACCTTGTCAGAAAAAATCCAACAATGCTTTGCTGAAGATGCAACTTTGCCAACAGTCCTGATTGAGTAACATATTAATTAATTATGCAATTATAATAATCACCCTGGGAACAACTGAAATTGGAGTGGTACTGTTGCAAAATCTTTGAGAGATGTCGAAATTATATTTCATAGCTTGAGTTTATAAAGCTTCCATGGAAATAAATATCAGCTTGTAATTATATAACATTGGATACGCCTTGCCAAGGTCCATTGCTGATCAACTATGTAAATACCTAGGCACCCAGTTCAAGGCTGAGAACCAGGGTCATGTGGTCAACAACAGGAAAGCTGAGGGATTGGAAAGACAGTTATTTTACTATCCATTTTGTTGTTTATCCAATATATCTTTAAATCATTTGACCTTGAATGATGATATAACTACATTAATTAGCATCAGGCTCTGAATAATTATAATTTATGATTTATTAACTGTTGCCTCTCAAATCAATATTGCAAGATAACCATAGTAGCTTCAAAAATGTACATATGTTATCCTGTGACGAACATGTTAGCAATATTTAAAAGCAAACACTTTCATTTCTGAGTTGGTCGTGCACCTTTTTTTCATGGAAAATCAAAGCTGAAGCATTAGAAAGACTCAGTAATATAATGATGATGAAGAATTGCCTTAATTGTACTAGTGCTTCATCAGAAGCATTAACAGAACAGAACAAACACCCATATAATTTGTAATTTGATGGATATATAATAGCCTTAATCATTTGATTGCATGAAATTCATTTTATAAGCAGTACAGAGGGACAAAAAATTTGCAATTTTAGTAGCTAAGAAAATAAACATACCCTTCTCCAAGTGAGTAAACTTGGCATGACATATTTGCTACTGCTAAACCAATTGGATATTCCACAGAAGTTCCATCTGATGTGCTTGTTTCACATTGGAAAGATTTAAACCCATTTATCTCCTTTAAGCAGACATCGTCTGATATACTTTCAACCGGCTCTACTGACTTTGGATAATCACAATATCCATCTTCCCAGGTCAAAAGCCTGAAAAAAAGAAGAAAACTGATTAGAAATTTGACAATAAGGAAGTAGAGTTATTAGAGTTGTTTAATCTTTTGTCATTGCCCCTCGTCCTGACAATTGATTTTTCTACTCTCTACACCTTTAACAACCAATATTCAACAGTCTAAGCATCTAAAAATTTTGTCAACTAGGAAGATAATGACGTTTATCATTCAATTCAAATTATCCTCTTAGAGATACAAGTTGTGTTATGGTAAAATAATCACTTTGCATGTTCTAATGCCGCCAACAGTCTCAGAAATATAATCCATATAAGAGGAATGCCATTGTAATGCAAATGATGAAGAATAGTGGGGTAGTTTGTTCTCTTGTGATTCAAGGGCTTGATTGACTCTGTTGTTAGGAACTTGCTATTTGCTTAGTTCAAATTAATAGAACCTGGTCCACTAATTAGGGCACCACTTATCGGTTAAATAGCTTATAAGCAGTTTATTTAGATTTTTAAGGAATAAAAAAAGACAGCAAAAAGTACGAAACAAACAATAATATAGCTAATAGCTCTTTCCCTAACTGAACAATGTCCCGGAAACAACTTACATTCGACTCTGGTGCTTAAGCTTCCAAAAAACTGCATATTTCCACTGTGAATTAACGCACAGACTCCTCAGCAACTGCCTCAGTACATTAGTCCCCATCTGTTGACTATCGGGCGGGGGGGAGAACAGGTTTACGAACACAAACTAGCCAAATTAATTAACACCTTACCCTTCCCTAACTACCTCTATACGAGCCTCGTCCAGCCTGTTTTCTGCGTAAACCAGCTCGTCGTTTTATCGGTGGCACTTTCGAACCAAGCAGCAAAAAGTCCATTACAGACAACTCTCAAGAAAAGCTACTAATTTGTTCGAAGGTTATATACAATTTAATCAACATTGTAAGCAATATTCAGCTCCGTGGCTTGCAAAATCTCTTGAAGGAGAAGCTTTGCCATTAAATCAAAGCTTAGAATGAAATATTTCGATATCTTCAAAATTCTCTAAGACACAGTACACAGCTAGAGAAACACAAGTTTTTGAAGGAAGAAGGCAAAGGAGAAGGTATCAAGTTCCGTGATTCCAATGCTATATTTCTTCTAATCAAACAGAATTTACGTAAACTTCAATTTTCTTCAGCGACTAGACATCACTACTCACAATAGAAACTTGAGTAATTCCATCAGATCGTTTTAAGAGGCAACACTCTTTCTGTTTTCGTAATTCTTCTGAATCGAAACAAAAGTCGAATTGCTTAAAGCTCCACTAAGACCGCACGGAGTAATCTTCTCTTCCTCTTATCTGATATTGAGAGAAGGTCAGATTCTACTGAACCCAGCTGGCTAGCTCGACGAGATAACTTCATCGACTTCAGTCTGTGTGCAAATGTTCTGCTCAAAGAAATCACCAAAACCTCCTGGAATTAGCTACCAATACCAAATTAAAATTTGAGACAAAAACTAAACACCGACCAACCAAAACCACCGTGATTATCGCTAGTACCTTTTTCGCCTGTCACGAATGGAAAAGTATTCACGAGCTATGCTTCTCGTTAGACTTCATCTTCGGAGAAACCAAAATCTCGTCGATCTCAAGAGTTCTTCCACCAAATTATCACAGACAGAAGTCAAAACAAAAACCCAAGCATTATGGATTCGTAAATCTATGCAAATTAAAAGCTATCAAAGATTTGCCCTAGAAATCTGAAGATATTCGAAGAAAAAGAAGAAGAAGGGATCAAGCCGCTCTTTCTGTGGCGACTAGGACTAGGAGGAGATCAGGAGATGCAAAACATGTCTCTCTCAATCCCCACTGCTACGAGTGTTTCTGCAGAGACCAGACCATCGAGCGTCTATTTAAATACTAAATAGCCGCCCCCGCCACACACTCGTTCTCTTTCCGGATTTGAAAATTGTCAAGAACTGAATTAAAGAACCCCAAGTGGGGTTCCGGGCCCACATCGACAAATATTGATGTGGGCCTGTGGACTTTGGAGTTTGCGTATGGATAGTCGCTTTTGCGGTCGGCTTAAGGGATAGACACGTGTAGGTAGTAAAAGGGTAATTTTGTACTTTTAAACGGAATAGAAAGTATTTAATTACAAAAGAACCTCCCACATTATGAAATAGTAAGGCGTAAGCGCTTCGACAAACGTAAATAACAACCGGGTGGATGACCCACCCGCTATTGACCTTTATTTTTTTTTATTTTTATTTTTAAATAGAATTAGCTTTGCCTTGCGTTTGCCTTGCTTTCATCACCCAAAGACAAACACAAAAAAGCACCAAACAAGTTTCTTCTGTAATCCATGTCGTAATGCCTTTCGTAATTGGTGATTACTTTTCCAAATTTATATCATTACCGACATGATTTTTAAGGGTTAATCCGAAATTAACCAAATTATAATTTTGTTAGTATTCTTGGCCTTGTATAAATATTATTTTCTTTTTCTAAACTAACCAAATTATAAATAATATCATAGTTTTAGCTCGCTAACAAACGAGATCAAGGTTTTCCTTCCATGTATTGTTGTGGCGCCACCTTGAACTAGATGAAGTGATGTTATGGTGAGACACACCTATAAATTAAATTAAATGCCTTGATTATTCTTGATACTAGCTCTTCATTAAAATCATGTTTTAGTAAAACTGAACGGGTAAAAGCTGTATAATAAATAAAGCTGTATTTGAAAACTATGCAAATGGAGTATAAATCTTGATTCAGGGTAAATTTGTATTCTAGTTTATTTTTGTCTGTATTTGACGACATTATATTTGATAAATGATAAAATATATATTTTTCAATGCATATTTACATTGATAAAAAGATGTAAAAATATATCAATAAAAAAGAAGTAAATTTGCATTAAAGTGGGCTTTTGATAAAAAAATACGTATGCTTTATTAGAATTCGTATTTGCATCCATTACAACTAAAAGTCTGTCTAATAAGAAAATAAATTTATCAGTGCAAAATTAACCCAATTTTGCAATTTATATGGACTTTTTTACACTCTACGTATTTGCATTAACACTTATTTGTATCGTTTCCAAATGCAGGCAAAGGAAAAAACCAATTATGTTCAAATGTTATATAATTTATTTATTTTTTAATACGAGATAGATTTATCATATTAAAAACTTTGATAACATTAAAGATGCCATATTTTTTGATATTTCAATTTATTATTAATTTACCTTTTTTCTTTATGATGCAATTTCTGTGTTATAACTTAAATCTATAAATTGCTTTTGATAAAGATTCATTAGCTATTCAAGTTATACAGAAGGGGAAATATGGTGTTATTATAACATATAACCTCTGAAACACTGGTCCCATTTGTTTTTATTTATTTGGGTAATTACGGTTATTTAGGTAAGTGTTTCTCAAGTAAAAACTTATCTGGATAAACAAGTTTCAAGTGTTTTTATTTTACACTATCAAATACTCAGGTAAAGAGAGATGAGAGGGAGATAGTGTTTATCAGCTTCAACAAGCGAGTGGGTAAATTGTTCAACCACCTGGGAGGAAGGTATTGATTAGGCAGGTAAATACTCTTAGGACCCAATATAGTGGCAAATGAACGTAGGTATTATGGTCAATTTACCAATTAACCAACTTATCTGTTAAATACTATCAAACAAACAAGGCCTTGCTATCAAGTATATATTCTTCTTCTTTTCTTCTCCTTCTATTTTATTAAAAAATAGAATAAAGGGCTAAGTAAAAAGATGGAAAACATTTTAAATAAAAAATTTCAATTCAACATATAATGCGTGTCTATGCAGTCGATAGATAAAACGCTTATCCATTGTTTTATTTTTAGACCATGAAAACTTGGGAAAAAAAAAAGAATGGAGAGGGTGAAGACGAGATTCGATGGTAGTAACTATATCTACTTTCTTTTCCTTATTCTGAGCCAAAAATTGTTCATAAACCTAAAAAAATAGATTGGCTATGAGATGAGAATTCTCTCACCAGAAAATTGAAAATGTCAACAGTTATTGATGTAGGATGAAAATGATTCCGTGGTGAGAGTATTCTCATGTGATCACTGATCACGATTTGTGAAGAATATGCAGGCTTCTTTTCTTAACATTTTCAAGCAGTTTATATAGATCAAATCAACTGCAGAAAATTCAAAGTTGACTTGGTTTCAAATGATTGCTCAAATTGCGATCAAATAAAAATTAGAATAGTGTAATATAACATCATGTGAAGAAATAAAAATATGTAATCTAGGGTGGCAGGTGCACTGTGGACTAAGTGGCGCATTTGAATGTAAGTAGCAAGTCAGATCACCGTGGATTCATTCAGATGTGTGACTTAGGTTCACGTTAATTAACCTGCTCTCGGGTAAAGTGAGGTGATTGGATTAAGCCTTGTGACGATATTCCATCTGCTTTAAAGCTGTTAATGGACCGGGTCTGGTTAGGGAACGAGTGGACCAAATTATAAATCAGTTTTATAAAATAGTCTTAGAATCGAATTAATTAGGGTCATTTATTAGAATACTCCTTATAGTTTTATAGATTTATGTAAATTTATCTTATAGTTTGTATTTTACTATAACATACCTTATAATTTGTAAGTTGTTTACTTAATTGACCTTTCATTAAGAACTATTTATTTTGCCATCTGAAAATAGTATCACGATCACCTAAAGTAATTGGAAAATGTTCAAGGACATAGACTTATGATTGTTTATTCCAAAAGCACCCATAAACTGAGTGAAAAATGTTCAAGGGCATGGACCCATGGGTGCCCGTTTTTTATTAGGGGCGAAAAAACATTTTTATTTTTAGTTTATTTTGATTAAATTTATTTGAATGGATATTAGGATTAAAACCAAAGTTCAAAGTATCAACACGTATTGGCCGATACATATCGTATTGGGAGCACCCCAATGTACCCCTACAGAAGGTGTATTTGAATTCGGGGTTTTGACCAGTTCAAGGGGTGGAGAAGCCTTAAACCAGCCCATCAACCAGTTTGAAAAAAAATAAAAAAGTAAAAAAAAAAAAGATTCGGTACTGCCTGATACGCCTCTACTGCCATATCAGGCGTATCGATATTTATAACCTTGATTAAAACTATTATTTTTTATTTTCATACTAAATAAATTAATTACAAACTGTGGAATGTTTTAATAAAATACAAATTAAACCACAAAGATAATCAATATGGTCGATTCGTTCTATCGAGCAGACCTGATCCATCGCAGACCTATCTACATTTTTATTACCCGCGGAATAGACCTGGTGATTGGATTAAGCTTTTCTGTGGATGATTAAATAACCATCAAATTGATGAAATCATAATTCTTCTCCTAACCAAATTTAGTCGTCCACGCATCACAGATGCATATGTCACCACTCACCACTGGAAGTTGAAATTACATGCATACAAGATAGAGAGGCAAAAAGCAATTAATGTTGACTTTTTTTTTTTCCCGACAAACTTCACCAATCAAGAATTTTAAAGTTTAAAAACACTTCCGCCTATAAAGAAGCTTGAAAGATACGCTTAGAAACTAGAAAGCTTACTACAGAAAGCGACATTTTTTGTTTGTAAACTTGATGAGCAGCTTCGTGCCTGGGTTCATCACTCATTAATTAATCAGAAAGCAATTTTCCTCCCAAATAATAATAATAATAATAATAATAATAATAATAATAATAATAATAATAATAATAATAATAATAATAATAAAATTATAATTAAAACACCTTCAAATATAAGACAAAATATATGATACATTCACCACGTTGTGTCATAAAAGACATCATTGGTTGAATGTAATGATAATTATATCTTATTAATCTGAAACCATATATTATGAAACGTGAATTAATAATATAAGTAAATAAGTTTTAACATGATTAGTTGAGAATTGAATTTAACATGCAGTCAATATTTGTGGATGAATCTAATTGAACTAATATAAATAAAATGAGTGATTATTTGATTTACGGGAATAGGGGTTTGGAATTGGCCATTTTAATTTCAACTATTTTATTGAGCGTCATTGGAATCCCATTTCCATTTCTGGTGGAATGTCATTTTCCCATTTGAGGAAATGGCTATTCCCACCCTCTCCCTTGAGAATGAAAATTTTCATTCCAACTAATTTCAATTCCCATTCTGATTCCTGTCTGAACCAAATAGATTATGGAAATAGACCATTCTAATTTTGATTCAGATGAACTTCAATTTCAATTATGAATCAAACGGGCCCTGAATAATATTTTGGTAATTTTACTTGAACAATATAAGAAAGGCTGCATAAAAAATCTATTTGGAACCACTTGTGTTTATTTGTTTTGTTTTGTTTTGTTTTTTCCCAAATTAAATTGACTTTTACTAAAATAAACTTAAAACACCGACTAAAGCAAATAAAGAACAGTTTAATAACTTATAATATTTAAGGCAAAAGTAATATAATAAGGCTATATTTGTTATTGCTTCTTGTGATAATCTTTTTCATTTTATTTCCTGAGAAAACGTTTGCAGTTGCATCAGACTTGGTAAGGGGTCACCTCAATGCCCCAAGCGCTGCTGTCAAACAAACAAAAACAAATTCCACCTAACTATGTAAGATCATGACTTTGTTTGTTCTGATAAGTTATATATGTCTGATATGAACGTCAATTTATCAAGATAAATTATGATGTAAGGCTCACATGATTAGTACGTGTTTGCACCGTCTTAATTTAAAGAATTTCCCTAATGCTTATGAAAATCTTTCATTTGGGCTTAGGAGTGATCAAAATCTCTGTTGGGATTTATGTGAATGATGTATAGTAAAAGTCTTATATTCAAAATGAATGAAAAATGTAAGGGACTTATATACAAGAATGATCTATAATCTAATAGCTTAATTTTTTAGATAGCAAATGATAATTTCAGTCATTGAAAAGGAAACGCAGAACCAAGGTTGAATTACAATGGAAAACAAGAAACAGATCTTTGAGACCAACCAAAGTAGGTTTCCTCTTGCATGGTTGTTGGCAATGGATGGTTGGGACGTGGTTGGTAGCTGATCTGAACTCAATTTATAGATCTTTGAGACCAACCAAAGTAGGTTTCTACACACAGTATAATTATTATTTTTTGTTATTTTTTAATTAAGCTTGTTTTCTATGGTGTATCTTTTGAGAGGTCAGGTCATATCTCCCTCCCAGATTTCATTAATAAAACTCCTTTTTAAAAAAATAAAAAAGACAAAACTTATCACTTCTAGAGTAAATTCAGACTTCTAAAGTAAATTCAGAGGATTATCTACTTTCAAAATTAAGATGCATAATAGCTTAATTAAGTTGTTGAATTGAATGGCTTATTATTTTGTTCTTTTTATATAAAATTTTTAAATAATTAAGTATCAGAGAATACACTTGCCAATCCAATTAAGGAGCTTGCCTCCTTAATTAAAAACTTATTCGTCATAAGATAAAACAAATAAGTCATTCAGTTCAGCGATTTCAGAAATTATAAAACGGCCCCTAAGATTATTCTTATATCCTGTGGCAATTAAATATTTGGGTACGTGTTTGCATGAAAGTTTTAATTTGAGTGGATATGTACGTTGGCTGCAACCTGACAAAGGTTCCCTTGCATTTTTAGAGGAACTTCTATGATCTTGAATTAGAATCTACTGGACACCCCATCTCAGCTTGTGCTTTTATTGTTCATATATTTCATAACCCCATCAAATAATGAAAAGTCACGTACGTGAAAGCCCTTCATTAATTTGTGACCTTATCAATACAATAGATTAGCGCTTTCTCTTCTTTACCTATCACAGATAATTTGTGGGTGCGACAATGAACTAGGGAAGCCTGAAAACCAAATTCAACTCTCATCAGTTGATTTCTATGCTAATTCCACCTGCAGCATCGACAAATCTTCCATTTGAATGATTAGGGAGAGATGCCAGCACTAGGCTTCTCAATTCTTATCATTTATCGAGAATAGGGGTGTAACTTTTGTGGGTTAGGATTGGGATTTTGTTAAAACAGTGTAAAGTATTGACTTGGGCCAATCCGGCTTATACCCCTAATCCATAATGATGAATATACCAACTAGCTAGGGTTTACGATCAGTGGGTGATGGAGGTACTCGTGCCTTAATGGGTAGGGATTTATTATCAACAAAACACTTCCAATACTATTCTAACATGGCACTTCAGCTATGCATTGGAAACATTTCCCATATCATTCACGGGTTGATGGAACATTATTGTAATTGAAACCCTGTGTTGGTAGCTGATTCAATCTCTGCCTTCACATTTCCTTATTAATTTAATTTTGGTGACTAAAAGCCCTCAAAACGAAAAGAAAAAAATTTAAGGCCTTAAGTTATTTACCTGGAATGCAATTACTTGGATAATTTTTTTCTAAGAAATACTTACCTATGCTTTTTTATTTTTCAGGTAAATAAGGCAATGACCATTTTAACCATAAAAATCCATTATTAAAAAGGGCATTTTCGTTCCATTCAAGTGTTGTCAACTTTCCTTCTATGTGAAAAGTTACTTACCCATTTAAAAGATGAATATCACTTTCTTAGGTAAATGATACCTAATAAAATAAATTTTATAGGATTCTTGATCAATAGAACAAAATCCCATTGACCAACTTCCCCACCCCCCCTCCAAAATCCAATAACAGAACTCAACCTAAATAATGCCCTTATAGAGAAAAGAATTCTCATAAATCTGTTAGGTATATAAAACGCTTAAAGCCTGTTTTATTGCATGTCTTTAGGTAAGTTAATTCTCTTATTCTCTCCTTAAAACACTTAATATTTATCCCTTATTTTTATTAAATATTATATATGAATTCAATTGCATGATACTAAAAACTAAAACAACTTACAACCAATCAACCCGCATCATAAAAACAGTAACCGATCAAGTGGATTTTCATCAAATTTAAGTTATTGCAGGTAAACCATGAGAAATTGCTTCCATGTATGATGAGAGATATGGGCTTGGATTACAGATGAAGCTGAAACACGTCCACCATTTGGCCTTCCGGCATCAATAAACCGGGAAATCCACCGGACACCCGTGACAAACGGTTCCAAAAAACAAAATAGATGACATTATTATACATGGGATACGTGAGGAAGGCTGAATACTTTAGTGGGCTCACTTCCGACACAATGAAGAGACCAGGTGGTGAATGTCGGGTCTGCCACCAGGCGAGGCCCAATTAAGTACACACGTGTGATGATAGGGACAGAACAGAAAGCTGAAGCTGAAGGCCCAGCTCAGGGCGTATGAACTGCGAAGAGCAGAGTTCCCCCAAAAAGCTCCATTGCCATCCCCAACGTGAACGTGAACGTGAACACGAACGCTATTGCCAACGTACACGTACTCCATTGCAGCACCAGAACGTACAGACAGGGGCGATGGGCGCGATGCTACCCTAGACGATACGCCCAAGGTTGACGACACTCAACACTGATTGCTACTTGCTAGTCATTGGGAGTGGTGAATGTGTAGTCGGTAGACAGTAGTCTTACTCCCACCATTCAGAATAAGATCCCCAGGAGAGGAGCGACGACAAAAGTCACAGAACTACGACCCAAGAAGATGAAAGACGAGGAGTGTAGTTCAAGGCAAAAACATTACTCCCATGCATCAAAGTGCAAATAAAGTAAAGCCAGCTCTTTTACCTTTTTCTTCTTTTTCTTTGTATTTGTGTACTGTTTACACACAAACAACACCGGTCAGCTAACATGAAGGAATGCGCTGCATGCAACTTGTAGAATAAGCCCAAAAATAGTTTCTTGGATCATTTTTTTTTTCTTTACATATATCGATCGTTTCTATAAACCAGCTTTTGCAGCAACTCTCTTTTCTTTTCTTTACATAATAAGGCTGCATTGCATTCTTTACGGACCACATCGTGAAGAAAAAATGGATTAAATAAAGTGTCTATAATGACAAATGAATCCCATGTTAAGTATATCACTAATTAGTGTATTTGTTTGTGTACTATGCCTGCTACAGCCTACAAGCCTCTATTAACTGATTCAGCAATACCTCTACTTAAGTTCTGCAAGAGCCCACTTCTATCATTCAAACAAGGCTTGCCTTAATTAGGTCAATCCAACGCACCCTCAACAAGGATAAAAGTGAAAGTCTAGACTCTAGTGAAGTTCCCAGTTTCCCACCAAGCAAGAAGCTTGATAAACTGATTTATTTAATTCAATCAATGAGTTATATGTGTAGTTCAGGTGTAGGCATTAGAATTAAAGTTGAGTTGCATTACACTATATCTGGGTATATCTGGGTAGGCAAACAAGTCCTTTACTTTGGAAAAGAAACTCTTTTTATTGGGTAAAGATATTTTTAAAAGGAAACTAGGAGTCAGTTCTTATGCATGCATGGTAGATGCAGTACGGTTGAAGGAAAACAAAGAAAATTTTGAATTGAACTATAGATTCTAGGCATGCAAGGAGGTGCCCCACCACGCTCGCAGTTGGTTTTCCCTATGTATTCTTTCTTGTTTTTATTTTATAGATGCTTATAAGAGAAGATGATTACATTTGAATAAGGAAACAATGAAGGTTCCCGCACAGATAAAGGTTGAAAGACAAGATTAAAAGAATGAGTCGAATTTCACTATGTACATGGCTGAATATTTATGCAAAAATAATAAAGAATAAATTAAAAATAATTACAAGAATAGAAATAAAGAAATGAGGAAAGGTCTTCAATAGGAAACTTGCTAAGAAGAGAATTTCTTTTTTGTTCTGATTGATCTCTCTTTGGTAAGAGTCCTCTGTATAGTAGCTGGTCTTTCTTTGGCAAGAAGACTAGAGCCTTCTTTGGTAGGAGATCTGAGGCTCTCTTTGGTAAAAGTGTTGGAGCTCTCTTTAGCAGGAAGGCTAGAGCTTTCTTTGGTAAGAGGAGAAGAGCTAGAGCTGGCCGACCTCAATACGTCCCCTCAAGCGAAAGTGGGCTGGGAGCACTTGAAGCTTAGACCGAAGCCATTCAAACCGTTAAGACGAAAGTGGCTTAGTGAAAATATCAGCAAGTTGATGCTGTGTGGGAAGGAATCGCACGATCAAACATTTCTTAACGATGAGATCCCGAAGGAAATGAAAATCAACCTCAATATGTTTAGTACAGGCCCAAAAAATGGGATGGGCTGCAAGATACCTGGCCCCAATACTATCACAATAGAGAACCAGTGGAGACTTAAGTTTGACCCCCAAATCGGAGAGAAGAGAATTTAGCCACAAGAGTTTGATGGTGGCATTAGCTAGAGCTCGAAATTCAGCCTCCATGCTAGACCGAGCTATTGTAGGTTGCTTCTTAGAACTCTACGAAATCAAATGAGAACCAAGAAAAATACCATATCCGCCAGTAGAATGTCTGTCATCGGGGCAACCAGCCCAATCGACATCGGAGTATGTTGTTAATGTGTCCGACGATTGTGTCGAGAAAAACAAACCAGAGCCAATAGTTCCTTTGAGATACCTTTGAATCCTCTTTACTGCACCTCAATGTTCATTAGTGGGAACTTGTAAAAACTAATAAACTTTGTTCACTACGAAGGCAACATCAGGTCTTGTCAGAGTGACGTATTGAAGAGCACCTACAATGCTCCGGTACTGAGTGGGATCAGATAGCGGTTCACCAACAAACTGAGAGATATGGGATGAGGTGACCATTGGACTAGAAACAGGTTTGGCCACAACAAGGTTAGCCTTCAATAGAAGATCCAAAATATACTTATGCTGAGGAACAATCCGGTTGCATCACGATGAGATTCAATACCAAGGAAGTAATGCAACGACCCCAAGTCTTTCAAAGTAAAGGTCTGAGATAAATTGCTGATAAGTTGAGAGACATGAGCAGAGGAGGATCCAATAATAAGAATATCATCAACATAAACAAGAATGTAAATGGTAATTTGTTCTCAGCTGTAAATGAACAAAGAGGGGTCACACTGGGAACTTTGAAAATCGAGATCATATAGACGATTACTCAACCGAGAAAACCAAGCTCGAGGAGCCTGTTTGAGCCCATTGAGGGTCTTATGAAGTTTGCAGACATGATGGGGATAATTGCTGTCCTAGCCTTTGGCTGGTGCAAAAAAATAGTCTCGGTAATGAAGCCATTAAGAAAGGCATTATGAACATCCAACTGCCGAACGTCCCAACCACGGGAAACTGCAAGAGCAAGAACAGTGTGCATAGTAGCAGGTTTGACTACAAGACTGAAAGTCTTAGTGAAGTCGACGCCCGAAACCTGAGTGAAGCCTTGTGCAAAAACACGGGCTTTGTAGCGATCAATGGAACCGTCAAAGTGCCATTTGATTTTGAAAATCCACTTGGAACCAACCACATTCATAGAAGCATCATAGGGAACCAGTTCCCAAGTACCATTATGAAGCAAGGCATGAAATTCGGCAACCATGGCAGCTCACTAGTGAGGAGACTCGGAAGCCTATCCGTAGGAGGAGGATTCCTCCTCATGAGTATAAACATCATGCAGTAAAGCAACTAGGAGAGGATGGCGAGTGGTAGTGGTGTATGAGTGCGCACTGGAGGGTCTCCAACAGGAGTTGTGTTCAACAGTTCCTGAATAGGGAGGGTAGTGGTGGCAATTGGGCGGGTTGGGTTGGGTTTGGTTTGGGCTGAGTTTTAACCTAACCCATTTAACCCACAATCCGTTAATGATCCAGTTATATAAAATTAAATGGGTTGGGTTCAACCCAAACCCGCTTTAACCCAATCCAATCCGCCTAAACCCATTAATCTTATATTTATGTACTTAAAATAAAAAACTAACTCCTTTTTAAAAAATAAGTTAGTCATAGCTTAGTGGTAATAGTAGTTGCTATTTACACAAATGGTCAAGGTTCAAATCACATTAGATGCATGTTATTTTTATACAAGCAACAAAGCCATTTAACTATGTTTGGGTTTCGGATTTGACGAACCACATAGGTTCAAACAGGTCAACCAACTTGAACTATCTAATTGAATTGTCTTCGAGGTAATCACATCAAGTTCAAGAGTGGTTGAACCGTTTAGATCCGGATAAGTCTGGTCGGACTAGACCTCGCCCAAACCGGTTCAATCTGGTTGGACAAAACCGTTCAAACCGGATTCAATCCAGTTAGACCAGACCGAACCCAATTGGATCGGTTCAGTTCGCTCGGACCAGATCCCGACCGGGCCAGTTCAATTCGGTCGGACCAGACAAGACTGGTTCAGTCAATGGTGGATTTACTTGGGTCGGCTCATATCAGGTTTGTGCATGGGTTTGGGGCCAAACCGATTGGCCCAAAGTGGGTCAAAAGAAGTAAATCAAACCGAGTTGGATTTGGGTCGAGTTGTACAGATATGAACCAAACTGGACGATCCAAACCAGGTAAAGAAAGCATGGTGGTTTAGGGTTCGGACCCACCGATCCGACCCGTTTCGGATTAGGTCGACCCATACCAGCCTGTACTGGGTCGAGCTAGGCTCCGTGAATAATGGTTGGACCAGATGACCTAAACTAGGCAAAGCAAGTGGTATTGAGCCATCCTGTCCGAGGTCTATTTCGAATTTGAGTCGACCCGAATCGATATATGTTGGATCGGGTCAGACTGTGTTGAACTGGTTCGGACTTGGGTCAAATTGATTTGGATTTATGTTTGGTGAAGTATATTGATTCAAGACAAAACTAAATTTAGTCAACAATTAATAGAAATTTAATGCATTAATTATAAATTATTTAATTCAAATGAAGAAAATAAAAAAAAGGCTAAGGAATCAATACTAATGTTTGTAATGGTTAACCCAACGGTTATCCACAACCCAACCCAACCCAACCCATTTAAATGGGCGGGTTGGGTGATGGGTTGATCACACAACCTGCCAAGTAAATGGATGGATTAGATACTGGGTGGGTTGGGTGGGTTCAACGAGTTGAGTGAAAAATTGCCACCCCTAAGGGCGGGTGGGTAGAATTGGTAGGGAATCAGCACTGAGAGAAACTCCCTATTTTGGCTCAAAGGAGGAAGTAGTAGATGCCTCATTAGTAATAGATATAGATGGCAGGGGAGAAGAGGATACCTCAGGAGTTGGACACGCGTCACCACTAATGGTGCCCAAAGAAGGAAGAAAAACTCCAGTAGGGGTAACAGGGACGAAAGGCGAAGATGGCTGTGCTGATCCGGGAAAGGAGTACTCATTGAATACAACATGTCTCGCAATTAACTCTTTGCTAGTAGTAGGATTGTAACAACGATACTCTTTATGACTTTTGCTATAGCCAATAAAGATACAGGGAGCAGAACGGTAATCCATCTTGTGCGCATCATAAGGCTGAAGAAGATGGTAACACTTACAACAAAAAACCTTTAGCATAGAATAATCAAGAGGCTTTCCAAATAGTTTCTCATAAGGAGAGAGATTACCAAGGCCCGGAGTTGGTAGTCGATTGATGAGGAAGATGGCAGTTTCAACAGCATCTGCCTAGAAGGACTAGGGGAGAGAGGAGGACGCTAGTAGAGACAATGTGGACTCAATAATGTGCCGATGTTTTCGCTCAACACTACCATTTTGCTCATGCGTATGAGGACAAATAAGGCGGTGAAGAATACTAGGATTATCAAGATAACGAGAGAGATTGCAAAATTCGCCACCCCAATCACTCTGAAACATCTTAATTTTTGTAGAAAAAAGATTTTCCACATGATTCTTAAAGGTAATAAAGGCATTAAACACATTTGACTTCCTTTCAAGAGGAAAAATCCATGAAAATTGAGAATATGCATCTATAAATAGGACATAGTATTTGAAGCCCTTATTGGACAAAGTTGGGGCAGGTCCCCATATATAAGAAAAAACTAGTTCAAGAGGTGCAGAAAAAGTAATAGTTGAAGATGATAGATTTAAACGATGGGCTTTACCCATTTGGCAAGCTTCACACACAAAAGGACAACTGAAGGATCCAAAATAAGGTAAACCAAATATAGAAATAATATTTTTCACAACTCGGAGAGATGCATGACCAAGTCGTTGATGCCATTCTGCCACAGAAGTTTTCTCTCCTACAAGAGCTGCCGAGTTCTCTATCTTGTGTTGAACTGCTCCAGGAAATTGATAAAGTCCATCTTTACTGGGTCCTCAGAGTAAAACTCTCCCCGTATGGTTATTTAAGACAAAGAAATCCGGATGAAATTTAAAAATCAGATTATTATCCTTGGTAAATCTACTTATAGATAGCAATTTTTTAGTAAGAGAAGGGACATGAAAAATATTCTTCAAGGCAAACTGATTATGTTTGCAAACTAGAGATGCCAACCTTGTATTATTTATAGTCAAACCTGTTCCATTATCGATCTTGACTTGATCAGAACCTTGGTATTCAGTCCGAACTTGTAGGTTATCAGCATTCGGTGTCATGTGATGAGTGGCGCTACTATTCGGATACTAGATTAGATCAAATCCGGTTCTAGACATAGAGCCATTGTGTGAAATGTCACTATGAAAGGCTAAAGGATTTGCTGGATGCATAGTGTTTTCTCCCTGATACGAGAGATCAAATCTTTTGTAACACTTCAGTGCTCCATGGCTTGGTTTGTTACAAAGCTGACAAATAATACTGTTTCCTTTTCCACGACCTTGTCCATGACCTGAGGGCTGACCACCACGTCCCCTGCCTCTGCCATGATTGTTGCCACCCCTGCCTTGATTGTAAGAACTCTATTTGTGCGGAAAACTATTAGTCAAATTTTTATTATTATTCATTGCAAGATTTGCATTAGGATTTTCACTAGAAAAATTGTGCTGCAAAAGCCAGACTTCATGATTCAGAAGTAACCCAAGAACATCACTAATATTGAGCTGATCTGCATCGGCTCGATTTGTAATAGCTGTAATAAGGGATTCATACTCACTGCCCAAGCCGTATAGGATGTATAAAACCATATATGCTTTTGCTACTGGTTCTGAAACTATAGAAAGATTATCTACAATTGTTTTGGCTTTTTGAACATAACCGTTGATGGACAAGTTCCATTTCTTGAGGTTTTGAAGTTGACGTTTGAGTTGAAGTACCCTGGATCGAGAATGAGAAGAGAAAGATTTCTCCAGAGCATTTTAGACTTCAGTGGTTGTAGAGAGTCCAACAACTTGTGCTAGGACTCCTTCAGTTAAAGAAGCTACAAGTCAACTTAGGACCAGCTAATCTAACTGCACCTAGGTGGAAAATTCTAGGTTCAGAATTCTCTTACTGCTATCAACAGGATCTGGAATCACTTCTGAGGGAGGTTTGGCCGATCCATCAATGAGCCCCATCAACTTGTGGGCTTGAAGTACTGGAAGCAGTTGAGCTTTCTAGAGAAGAAAATTTTCGCCATTAAGTTTGATTGTTAGATAATGTGAAATAATAGGAATAGAACTAATGTTCATTGGTAGGGAAGAATTCTGGGAAGAGGTTGAGCTCGGGCTCATTATCTCAGAAACAATGGGGGGTGTTGTAGGCCATGGCTCTGATACCAAGTTAAAGCTTGAAAGACAAGATTAAAAGAATGGGTTGAATGTCACTATGATGAATAATTGTACATGGCGGAATATTTATACATAAATAATAAAAAATACATTATAAACAATTACAAGAATAGAAACAGAGAAATAAGGAAATGTCTTCAGTAGGAAACTTGCTAAGAAGATAATTTCCTTTTTGCTCTGATTGATTTCTATTTGGTAAAAGATCTGAGGTAGGAAGACTAGAGTCTTCTTTAGTAGCTGGTCTTTCTTTGGCAAGAAGACTAGAGCCTTCTTTAGTAGGAGATCTGAGGCTCTCTTTGGTAAGAGTGCTAGAGCTCTCTTTAACAGGAAGGCTTGATAAGGGGAAGAGCTAGAGGGTCGGCCAGCTCCTCAATACTGACAAGTTTCAGTAGAAAGGGATAATAAATGGGAGGTCTAAAAATATTCTAAAAATATATGTACCAAATATATTAACAGTTTGAGGGAATGATAATTCCCTCTATAAAATATGTGCACCGAAAATATTCTAAAAAAAAATATTCTATAAATTCCTTTTCCCTCGTTTGAGGGAATGATAATTCCCTCTCATTGAGAATAAATTCCCATTCTAATTGATCCCAATTTTCACTCTGATTCCTTTCTGAACTAGATAAACTTTAAGAATAAACCATGCTGATTTCAAAGGACTTTGATTTCGATTCCTACCGACCCAAATGGACCCTTAGCATTTGATCTTAATTGTGTTTGAACTATGTATGAATTCAGATTAGCTGTTAACCAATGATAAGGCCTACATCATCAGCTAGCCATGCCGTGAACTGACAGATTGGAGTAATGGAGTGGTTGTGGGACATATCGATGTTTGTTTCTTTGATGATAAAGGATTTTCCCACCACCCGACGCGGCAGCAACAGATCTTATAGTCATTCTGTTCTTTGATCTTTCTTTTCTTTTCTTTTTCTTTTTATTCTTTTTTGTGAACATGAAAATAGAATGGTTGGTCCCTTTACTGAATACCCTGTTGGCACAAAGTTTAATTTTTCATGCCGGCCAAAGTTCAAAATTTTCACACCATAGGTTCATCCATCTATTTTAATTTAAGGCATTTTAAGAAAACTTTTATAATTATTAAAACACATAAAATAATCCCTCTCTGAAATTTTGAAAAAGAAAAGTTAAAAAAAAACATAAGGCTGTGTTTGGTTGCAGTTTGCACTAGTACAAATGCCTGAGAATGCAAATGTAAAAAATGTAAATTCTTGATTAATTTTGTTTTGGATTTTATTTTATTCTGCTTCATATTTTAATTTACTTCATTTGTAGTGCAATCAAACAAAAAAAACCTAAAATTTGAAACAAAAATAGGTCAAATTTTATACTCAAATAATTTCAACTACTATAATTTTACATCAGTGCAAATTTATTTGCATTGCAACCAAATACAGAGTAAATGTATCAACATGTATTGATATGGAGAGACAAAGTGAACTTGGTTTATCGTCAAGTCATTCTGCCCGTGAGGGACCTTTTCTCTCATCTTCTACATTAATGAGCAAATCGCAAGGTTTGACAACTACACCTGCAATTCTTATTTGCTTAGAACGAAGGTTTTTAAAATTGATTCAGATAACGAACTGGTTAGGGTCTGGTTCCAGGGTTGAAAGGTCAGTTCGTTCTGACAAAATTTAAAAAAAATAAAAAATCGATTAAAACTGCTGAACGGTTCGAACAATTCAACCACCCGAATCAATGATTTATTGACCAAATCAATATTTTTTTTCAAAAATTTCAATTTTAATGAAAAATAAAACTGATCACTTGACCGATTCCCCGTTTTCCGATCCGGGCCCATTCTGAAAATCATGCTTACAACCTTACTGCAATGCTTTTTTGTTTGGATTCAACGTGCTATTGTTTTGCTTATTTGCGTGGAGTCAATATGTTGTTATACATACTCACTTACTTGGGTTCTTGTTTATGATAATTCATCCATTGCTATTCTGTTGAATGGAAATATTTCGTATGGAATAGTGAAATTATGATTAAAATTGAGGTGCGAAATTCAATATTATTGGCTATATTTAGTATTTTGAATACACAATAATAAAAAATAAAAAATAGAACACACATAACATGGATCGTGGCAGGCCAATAATTTATAGGCCTAATTTGTCCAAAAGCCCCCATCTATCAAACAGCTAGGCGGTGCTCATATAGCCTAAAAAGTTAGGCAACAAAGTCTGTACCCTGTCACCTAGCTAGTCTTCGATCCCTTGCTGCCTTATTAACCATGCTACATGGACCGTATCCACGATTTATCATTTTCCTCCCTAATCCTCATATAACCATGCTTGTTTTTCAGACATTAATTAGTAACCCACATTTTCACTGGGAAACAAAAAACCAGTAAGAGATGCGACCTATGGAATAATACAGACTTTTCTGTGTTGATCCCATTAATAATACAGACTCCTTAATTGAAGGGATCTATTCTAGGGCTCTAAAGTTTGGACAAAACAAGATAAATAGAAGGGTTCGCTGGAATAGGGGTTTGGAATTGGAATCATTTCGATTCTATAGAGATGCGACCTATGGAATAATACAGACTTTTCTGTGTCGAAATCTCATTTTCATTCCTAACAGAATGACATTCTCATTTGAGGGAGTGACCATTCCCTCTCTCTCCTTTAAGAATGAAATCTCATTCCGATTTTTGTATGAACCAACAAATCAAATGGCCCTATGTATATTTAATTACTTATATGCTCAAGTCAACCCAACAAAGTTTCCCCAACCACATAGGATCAACTACATGAATCCAGTTCCACCACTCTGATTTGTCCATTGTTAAACTCCCAGCCTATAAACACCTTCACAGCAATTGGCAACCTTCAAAACACTTCTTATGTCCCCTTCATTTATTTTCAGATGCTTGTCCAAATTCCCCTCCAAACCCTAGTTTCTTAATTCCAAAATAGGCTATTCTCTGACCTGAAAGACCACACCTATAAACTCAACAGAATCCCCCTTACCTAAATTTTCAATCCTAAACTAATACAACCTGTCCCATAGCATTCATATTGAATTCCCTTTTCATTTCTAGACCCTAATATCAAACTCTCCATTTTCACTAACCTGTTAAACATCTTTTCTTACTGATACCCTACTACAATCTGAGAGCCAGCTCTCTCAACTCACTCTTTGTTTGCCAGAGGACTTGTATTTGCTTTCCAGACATTCTCTTTCATTGTCCTTTACCTCCCACAATCTCAGAAATACCAAAGTTTCACCCACCACCAGCTCATTTTAAAGGCATCCCTACTTATCCAACATTAGATCCCTTAGCATGTGCTGTGGCCAACAATAAATCTTGATTGGCAAGTAACAGAATAAATTATCATAATGCCAAAAGTAATGATGTGGAGGCAGTTCATTATCAATTCAAGATGAAAAGTATATAGGGTCACTTATGGGCTATATGGGCTTGGTTAGGCAATCAGGGTTTCAAATAAAAAAAAAAAAAAAACAATGAGCTAGGGCTTAAGAAAAGGACTAAAGGAAATGGGGAAATCTTTATCAGAAGGATTAGAACTGTACCAATTGGCTAAAACTATTTGGTTCTACATGGATTAAATATCACAAAGATCATAAAATGCACCATAAGGAGTGAGTTGGTAAAGTTGAAAGAGGCAAAAGGCCAGAAAAGAACTACTTATTGGCAGTATGGAAAAATCGCAAAACTCAGATCTTTATCAGAAGACATAGTCATAGATCCAGAGTTGACACTGGTGGCAAAAAAATCCACCAATAGATCTAGAGTTAGAGTTGCATGGTCACTTGGAAAAGAATCAAAATGAATTTTGATGGACGCAACGTTAGAAACCCAGGAGATTCAGGTATAGATGGAGCATTGGCTATGTTTGGTTTGAAGGAAAAGGAAGGGTTTCCCTTCCTTTCCCCACTTTTTCCTTTAAACCAAACACAGCTTTAGAGATTGTAGGGGGGACATTATTTTGGACTTCTTGGGTCGAACAGGAATTTGAAACTCAATAAGGGCAGAACTTGAGGCGGTGCTTCAAAGACTTAGACCCACAAATTAATACATTTAGAATCAGAAATCTTAATGTAAAAGGGAATTCACAAACTATCATAGGATTGCTAGGTGGAGAAATGGAAGGGACCATGGTTTTTAAGTCACCGAATTAGGGAAGCAAGATAATTGGATGCTATCATGGAAGCAGTATGTACATGGATACCATGATCTGCCAATTTTCTTGCTGATTCCCTACCCTAAAGAGGAGAGTTAGCAGCAGGGACTCAGGGACTAACTCTGCGGCACACCCTTTGCAGTAACTGAACAGTTTGTATGAAAAAAGACCTAATAGAATCATGGGGATGCTGAGTTAACATTATTTATGTTTTTGGAGATAATAATCAGTTGTTGGTAAAAAAAAAAAAAAAAAACAGAAAAGAAGAAGAAATAGTCCAAGAGCAGATTCCCTTACGTGGGAAGGTGTAGGTATAAAGGAATTGTGGTGGGAAGAATATCCACTAGTTTAATACAGAATTGCATGTAGGAAGGGAGCACTTTCTGGAGCAAGGGTCAGCAGTATGCTAGTGCTTTGTAATTAAAAAGTTTTTACCTTTATACATTAGTGCGATGAACGGGCTTTGTTAAGCGAAAAATAAAAAATAGAAATACAAAAGAGTATATAATTGTTTTATATTTTAACTTTTTAATAATCAATCAGATCGAACTTGACTCAAGTTGGTCAGTTTTCTAGTATTTTCGATTGGCTTTGGTTCAATAAGTTTCCAACCCAACCATAGATATATATTAATACGTTAAAGTGGGAAAATTTTCATATTTATTATTCAAAAATATTTTATATCATAAATTTATTTTTTAATATTAACACTATAATTTACCAAATTTAAATTTAATTTTTAAGTTTAAATCTTTTGAACAAAGAAACCAAACCAAAACTAGACAAAAACTGATAAAAGCCAAGTTGGCGGGATTTCACTAATGGTCAGTCGGTTTTGAGTGACAAACTCCCGACCTGACCATGTTGATTTGGTTGGCAAAACAACTTGCAACCAAACTGAACCAATCCATAAACACTCCTAATTTCAGCTAAATTAGTAGTCTAATCTCTAATAAATAACAATAGTTTAATGTCTAATTTGAAAATTTATAGAAAAAATACAATTATTAAAAATAAAATTGTAATGAAAATATAACAGTAAATAGATATCTAATAAAAATATAATAATTACAAAAATACAATAAATACTACAAATATATTAAATTAGTCGATAAATAGTGTAATCTCAAATAATAGTTTAATATCTAACAAATATTAATCAATAAATTATGAAAAATATATAATTACTAAAATTAAGTTTATAACATAAATATAATAAATTAAATTGCAAAAGTTAAATAATAGTTGTTTAATCTCCAATAATTATTGATACTTTTATGTTAAATAACAAAACCAAAGTAGATTTATAAATAATTACTGAAAACATATTTATCAAAAAAATACAATAAATAATTACTGAAAATAAAATAAATATTAATTTTAGTATAAATAAATATATAATGAATAAACACTATTCTTGTAAAATCATTACTAGTAAAAATTAATTTTTTTGAAAGTTATTTTCTATAATTATTAATTGATATAAATGAAATTATTTATTTACAATATTTTTTAGTAATTTAAATAATATTGTTATTTAAAATTTTAAAATATTAATATTTATCGAATTTAATAATCAATGAAACTATAATTAGTACTATTATTACATTATTTGTTATTAGTTTGTAAAATATTAAATTATTATTATTATTATGAATATTATGAAATGTATTATAATTATTTTTCTACTTTTAATTTTTAAATTTATTACATAATTTTGTTATTTTAACATTTAAAATTTTGTCATGTTAAATATTTAAAATTTTAAAAAATTTTCATTATTTGAGTTTTGTTTATTTTAATGTTATTAAATAATATTAAATATTTTTTGATATAACTATTGAGCTAATTTTAATGTTTGTTATTTAAGATATTTACTTATTGAAATATTTAAATAATGTTTTGTCTTTTAATGTTAAATTTTTATTATTTGAATAACATTTCAATTGAATAATTCATAAAATTATAAGTTATATTGTTACTACATAATTTCCTAATGAATTTTATAAAAATATAGAATTCTTAATAATATAAATGTTATTAAATATATTATAATTAGTTTTTGTGTTTTGAATAAATATTTTAAAGTTAGTATATAATTTTGTTATAATATTTAAATAATTCTGAACTTTTTTAATTGAAACTTTCTTTACATAGGTGTAGATAAAAAATTGGGGAGAGGATAAATAGGAATTAGAGATAGTTTAGGAGAGAACCTCTCTACTAAATTAGAGATAATTTAAAAGATAAATAGGAGTTAGAGATAATTTTGGAGATAAATAGGAATTATAGTCAATTTAGGAGATAGTGGAGGGAATGTGGTGCCACTTGGCTATATTATTTTCTTTATGGTTGTTAGAAATAGAAAAGCAAATCCCACTTTCTTTATGGTTGTTAGAAAGAGTTAAGCCTATATTATTTTTTTATTGATTTAATGGGTAATTATGTGGAAATAAAAAAATAAAAAAAAAATAAAAAATTAGGAATGGGGGTTTGGAGCAAGGAGAGGCATGGTGACGTGGACCATCTTGCTATATATATATATATATATACTAGCGGGGACACGTGCGATGCATGGGCTTTTTTAAGCGAAAGCTAAACATAAGAGTATATAATTGTTTTATATTTTAACTTTTTAATAATCAATCTGATCAAACTCGACCCAAGTTGGTTTGCTTTTTAGTATTTTCGATCGACTTTTGTTCAATAATTTTCCAACCCGACCATATTTTATATCATAAATTTAAATTTTTAAATATACCACTGTAATTTATTCAATTTAAATTTAATTTGTAAGTTTAAATCGTTTGAACAAACAAACCAAATAAAAAATTGATCCAACCCAAGTCGGCAAGTTTTCACTAATGGTGAGTTGGTTTTCGGGTGACAAACTCCCAACCTGACTAGGTTGATTTGGTTGGCGAAACAACTTGCAACCAAATTGAACCAATCATTGAACACTCTTAATTTCAATTAAATTAATAGTCTAATATCTAATAAATAATGATAGTTTAATCTCCAATAATTATTAAAAATAAATTTATAAGGAAAATACACTAGATATCTAATAAAAATACAATGAATACTGAAAAATAAATTAAATTAGTCAACAAATAGTGTAATCTCTAATAAATATTAATCAATAAATTATTAAATTTTAACAAGTACATAATTACTAAAAATAAATTTATAACAAAAATACTTTAAAATAAATTTAAAAAGTTAAATAACAGTTGTTTAATCCATAATAATTATTGATATTTTTTTTGTTAAATAATAAATCAAAAATAGATTTATAAATAATTATTGGAAACATATTTATCAAAAATAAAATAAATATTAATTTTAGTATATATATATATATAAATATATAATGAATATACACTATTATTGTAAAATTATTACTAATAAATATTAATTTTTTGAAAGTTATTTTCTATAATCATTATTGACAAAATTATTTAGTTATTCAAATAATATTTTCATTTAAAATTTTTAAATATTAATTATTTATTGAATTTAATAGTCCATAAAATCATATTTAGTACTATTATTACATAATTCATTATTAATTTTGTAAAATACTAAATTATTATTAATATGAATATTATGAAATATATTATAATTATTTGTCTACTTTTAAAAAAAATTAAATTTATTACGTAATTTCATTATTTTAACTATTTAAAAGTTAGTTATGTTTTCTTTATTTAAATATTTAAATAATATGTAAAATATTTAATTTTGAGGTAAAATACAAAACCTCCCCTGAAGTTTCTGATAATCATAAAAACCTCCCCTATAGTTTCATTTTAGCAAAAACCTTTCTATTTATGACAAAATTAACAAATACCTCCCTTCCATCAACAACGACCAAGACGGAAAACGTTAAAGAAATGATCATTTTTTTTCAAAATATCTATTTTACCCTTTCTCGAATACTATCTTCTTCCTGTTCGAATGCAGAAGCAAGGCAACTGTGACATCCCTCTAATTAGTTATTACTTGAGTTGAGAGCTACTTGCTTCTCTCTCCTCTTCTCAAACGATAAAAGATAAAAGGTACATCAAGAAAAAGCGGACACTAAATATCAGCAATGATATATCGATTCTGGGGATTGTAATGCCTGAAATTCTCTTCCTCTCAGTTATCTTCCATGGGTAACGGTTGTGGGAAGCTTGGGACCTCCTGCTTCCTTGGCGTCGATGGAGTTCGACATCATCATGACATAGTTGTCATTATATTTGAACCTCTCAATGAAGGTCTTGGCCATTCCTTCTGCTACGTTCGCCTCGATCCCTCTCGTCTCTCCTCTCCAAGGTTTACTCAGAGGAGACCACCACCTTTGAATCCATATCTGGCGCTTCTGTAAGTGCTAACACGTCTACCCCTCTCTCTACAGCTTTTGTTGATCTCTATTCCTATAACAGTCTTGTTCGAGCTGCCGCTTTTAAAAGCTCTACCTCCTTTGCTTCCATTCCCCTGCAACCTATTCCTTGCTATCTCATGAATTCTGATCCATTATCCAAAAATTTCGGGGGAGTTATGGGTTTTGATCCCCTTGACAAGGGATTTTATCTGGTCCGATTGAGAGAGGCTTCATGTTTGGACCTCTTGAGTGTGGATTGTTTTTAGGTCCTTTGGATAAAGGGTCTGATTAGTTTCAGAGGAACTTCTCTCATGGGGGTTATGCGTTTAGACCAAGATCCAAAAAGGAGTCTCTAACTCAGGTTCTTCGGTAGGCCATCGCAAAGACCATCAGTCGTGGTTAGAACTCCATAGTTGCCCTGGCCAAAGGGGTCGTCTCTATCAAAGAATCCGATTGGGTTGTTGGGTCGGAGAAGAACAGGGAGAGCCTCACCGTTAGCAACACTAATTTGAGTAGAAAAGGGAGCTTGGATGATGACTATTCTTTCGAAAGCCAAAATCTTCAATGGGCTCAAGGGAAAGCCGGAGAAGATCAAGTCCATGTTGAGAGTTGCTTGCTCCTCTCTCCTCTTCTCAACCCAAGGAAAATATAACAGAGCAAAGAAAAGATTTTCAGAAAGGCAATTGGCTTTAGATGAGGATTGTGGAATGAATCACGTAACTAGAAGGTTGAATTGACATATCTATATGTTGGTACAGAAATATTTAGAGGGGTGCCACCGCTTTCTCTACTTCTGGCTTCAAACGGGAAGATGGACAATGTTTGAGAAAGGGTAAAATAGGTATTTAAAAAAATGATCATCTTTTTAACATTTTCCATCTTGTTCGTTGACGGAAGGGAGGTGCTTGTTAATTTTATTAAAAATAGAGGGGAGATTTTTGCTAAAATAAAACTATAGGGGAGGTTTTTATGATTGTTAGAAACTTCAGGGGAGGTTTTTGTATTTTACCTTACTTTTTTTCATTATTTGAATTTTATTTATTGTTATGTTATTACATAATATCAAATACTTTTCTATATAATTATTTATCTATTTTTAATATTTTTTATTTAAGATATTTAAATAATGTTTTATTTTTTGATGTTAAATTTTTATTATTTGAATAACATTTAAATTGAATTATTCATAAACTTATAATTTATATTGTTACTACATAATTTCTTGATGAATTTTATAAAAATATGAATATTGTTAAATCTATTATAATTAATTTTTGTGTTTTGAATAAATATTTTATTGTTAGTATATAATTTCATTATAATATTTAAATAATTCTAAAAATTTTTAATTGAAACTTTTGTTAGATAGATGTTGATAAAAAGTGGGGGAGATGATAAATAGGAATTAGAGATAGTTTAGGAGAGATTCTCTCTACTAAATTAGAGATAATTTAAGTGATGTTTAGGAGTTGGAGATAATTTATGAGATAAATAGGAATTGGGGCAATTTAGGAGAAAGTAGAGGAAAGTTGTGGCACTTGGCTAAACATTAGAAAAGCAAATCCCTCTTTCTTTATGCTTGTTAGAAATAGTTAAGCTTATGTTACTTCCTTATTGGTTTAATAGATAATTATGTAAAATTAAAAAATAAAAAAATTCAAAAAAACAGGAAATTAGGAAGGGGGCTTTGGAGAAAGGAGAGGCATGGTGACGTGGATTGTCTTACGATATATATAGATAGATAGATAGATAGATGGATAATCCTGTATATTTTATGTTACGATTCATTTGTCCCATGTTAGTAGTATGGGATGCTAATGTGAGGTATCCCACATTGGTAGAATAGGATGTTGTTGTGGGGTATATATTTGATTGGGTTCCCTCCCTCTAACAGCTAGCTTTTAGAGGTGAGTTCTCCTAAGGCACATAACATTTTTATTTTTTTAATTATTAAAATCTTTCAAAAAAAACATGAATAATGTAGGTAATTATAGCACCTTACACTGTTTTAGACTTGGGCCCATTCAAATTTTTACAAAAACCTGACCCGAGCCCGCCCAAGTTGCTCCCAACGAATATCTTCATTACACATTGGTTAAGCCAGCCTTTGTCACTCCTGGTGGAGAGAGTGCGACATAGAGCATTTGCGTTCTTGCCTCTCTCTTTTCTACGCCATATGATCGAAGAAACCCTAGTGTTTTTTTTTTTTTTTTTGTGGTAATTAACCCTGCTATATCAATATAACGTTTTCTCCTGGTATTTCAGAGGAATTCGGACATATGGGCACCCTACATGCACATCTCAATATGTATTGAAAACATTTCCCGGAGATGTAAATTCTTATGGATCTAGGTCCTATCGGCTCTCAAATGAGGCCTAAATGTAAAACCAAAAAAAAAAAAAATTGCAGTATAATTTCATTTGCTATGGTGCAAAAGCATGGGAGTAAAAATTCTTTGAGTGCATATTCCAATTTATTTTTGTTTTAGCTTTGACTAATTATTTTGTCTGTTCAAATGAAGTGAAATAAAACCGGAAGCAAAACAAGTGAAACCCAAATTTAAAATCAATCAGAATTTACATATTTTTTGCTTGCACTCTCATGAATGCCTTAACGTTTTGGGTTCTAAGTCATGGTAAAATAAACCAGTATTACTTGAAGTCTTGAACTGGACAAATTTCTTATTATAAAGCTCTAGATTAGGCTCAAAAAATCTTCCTAGAGAATTTTAAGATGTTTGACGAAATTGTTTTTGAACTCCTCTTGCATAGACACAGACACGGTAAAGGATTGTATTTATAAGTCAGCTAGATTCCAGTACTCATTTTTATATAAATTTTTAGAAACAATAATGTTATAATAGATAATTATACTAATCAACATAGAATGAATGACTTTGTCTAATACGCCTGATTTTCTAAGGTCATTGATTCTTTGATCCTTTTTGAGATGTAATTAATTTTTATTTGATAAATGGAATTTAGCCTTTTGAGTGGATGATGCATGCTTTTGGCAGGTTTGTAGTCAATGTCGAAGTAAGTAAAAGTCTAATAAAGAGGATAAGGACTCGCCAAATGGGTATTTTTGGTGACTAAATTGAAAACCACAGATATGGATTTAATATCCTCTCCATTTAACAAGTATAGCCTGCAAAGTTCTATTTTTTTTTTTTTCTAAAGGAAGAAATCAAACAAAGCACGCAGTGGATCCCCCAATTACCTGGACACGCGACCTGTTAGGGTATCCAAACCCAAACCTGAGACTTATTTAGTTGAACTTCTTCAATTCCCTGAACTGATGAGTAATGATTCAACCTTAACCTGAAACAGATGGAGTTAAATTCTTCAAATCTGGTAACTGACCTATAATTGGGTCTAATTAGGTGTATAAATTTATGACCAGTTAGAGTGGGGTTCAAAGAGGACTTCATCAAATAGCTTCCTTAACCCGCCCACGCATCAAACTAAATGCTGATTTATAATTTTAAGCTGTGTTTGATTTGAAAGAAAAAGTAGGAAAAGAAAGGGAAAGATAAGAAAACTTTTACAAACTTGTATAGGTTTTTCTAACTTTCTATTCTTTTCCCTATTTTTTCCTTTAAATCAAATATAAGATCGAATCAGCCCCCTATAACGTCTCACATCACATCTCTGCCATATATTAAGAATACTTCCCAATGATGACATCATCATTTCTGATATTATCATCAAAAAATATTTATAATACATGGCGAGAATATTCTGTGAGACGTTGTAAGGAACAGTATTGTGGAGGGTTGATTTGAACTCACCAAATATAGCCCAAGTGTTGTTGTTTGCATAGTTGAAACCGATGCATATTAAATGATCTAATCTAATACATTCTTATAGAAAAAAGGGAGAATGAAAAACCCGATGCATGGCGACCTATGAATCCGGTATTCGGAATAGCACAGTAAAATCATAAATAAACATATGTCAATTGGTCATTTAGTTTACTCAACAATGATTAAAATTTAAAGCATCCATAAGCTGCAGCTACAAGTTACAAAAGCGAAGATTTTGTTTAAGCCTCTTTTTCTATTGTGCTTCATTTACTTGGTAGTAATGATGGGCACCCTTGTGTATTTTGTTATAAGCACGCTGTTGGTTTTCTGGCTTTGTTTGTAGGGGTGATCATGGGCCGGGCCTGCACACAAACACTTGGGCTCGGGCTTGGAAATTTGTGGGTTAGCCGTGCCAGGCTAAGAATGATCTCCCCTATTTGTTTGGTTTGTTATAATGTTTTAAAAATAAATCTAGAGGCCCAACCATTTTTGTCTCTGCATCATATATTTAGTGTATGTATTAAATATATATATATATATATATATATATATATATATATATATTATCAATAAATAATGTATAATTGTATTCTTTATTTAATATTTTTAATTCAATCTTTAATTTTTTATTTATAAAAAATACTAAAAATTATAATTTGTATCCAAAAAAGGTTATATTTGGAAAAAATAAAAAGGCAAAGTTACGACCTTTGGAAGTTTGCACATACCTTGAGTGTGCAACCTTGATTGGATCAAATGGGTCATTGGTTCAACCGCCTAGGTTGGACATTTTTTACCAAATCAACGCATTTTGACCAAATACTGGATTTTAGCCAAACTAGACCTGAAATCGTGGCCGGGTGATAGTTGGGATGATTTGATCATCCAGGTCAATGGTAGGTTGAAAACACTAGTTTATTATGTTTGTGAGGAGCCTAGATCTCCTGCACTTCTACCTACACTTTAATTCTGCCTGTGACAGATTTTGCATTACATGTAAATACTAAGTGCTCATTTGGGAGGGCAAAAGTGCAGCAGCTTATGGCATTTTGTGCAGAGTCTCACACAAATGAGTCTGGATTTGTAGACCACAACTAGGGGTGTCAATGGACCAATTTTAGGTTGAACACCATCCAAATCAAAATCAATCTGGACAGAATGGACGAACCAATAAGACATTGAATTGGACCAGTCCAAACTTAATGGTCCACAATATTTATTGGGTTGGATTGAACCTGGTTCATCTGTAATGGATTTATATTGAATTATATTGGATTGAATCAATATCCGGTCCATTTCTAAAAGATAAGAATATATGTGTCAATAGATTAGGTTTGGATTGAAACCAATTTAAATTAAAACCAATTTGAACATCTTAGACAATCCAAACATTGATTTGCATTGGTTCAAAATGGTCTAGAATATTCATCAGATTGGATTGGACCTGGTCTTTCTGTGATGGACTCATATTGAACCTAATTGGGTTGGACCAAATCCGGTTCAATTGACACCCCTAACCACAATATTGTACACAACATCCCATAGTCACACATGGGGAGCATCTTATACCATTGGCTATCATTCATGGGAGATGTTCTCCATTTGTAGCTATGTTATTGTTAGGAGAGCCCAAATCAACTGTCATTTAGTTATTTGAAGGGCTATCTCCTTCAGTTACTTTAAATAGCTTATCCAAAGTGCTTCAAAACAGATGAACAAGTTTAACTTAATATTCATCTCAGCCTTCTGAATTGGTTCCATAACTTTATGAAGATAAGGGCATGTGGGTAGGGGTGGCCACGAGTTGAGCTTCTCACAAGTTATTCAAGTTCGGTTCAGCTCGATCCAAATCGAGCTTCGAGCTGAGCTCAAGTCTAATATATAGGTTCATTTGTTAATCGAGCCTAGTGTAATAAATAAATAAATAAATTTTTATTATATACATATATACATACATATATAAATATATAATAAATAATTTTTGTTATATATAATATTTTTATTTTTTATTTAAAAATAACTTGTCTTAGAGTTGAGCTTGAGCCGAGCCAAGCTCAAACTTATGAGCTTTGAACCGAGCTGAGCTCAAACTTGTAAGCTTTAAATCGAGCCAAACTTAAACCTAACACAATTTTATCTAGCGGAGCTCAAATAATCAAATATTCGGCTCGACTCGACTCGAATTCACCCTGTACCTGTAGGGCTAAAGCTTTGGTTGAGATCTTTTTGTTAAACTGCCTTAAAAAAGCCACTAACAAATATGTACATGCAATGGAGTCCATATCTGCTATAGCACTTCTTGCACCAAACTCACAAGACGTCCAGAAGCATCTTCTTTTGTGATGCGTGTTTTTATTGGTGGGAGATGTTTTAATACACCATGTGATGTGTTGTGAGATCGGTGTGAGATGCCTCATGTAAGGAGCAAATCAAGATGAACCCGACTCCATGTAATGGGACTACGGAGAGAATGAAAATGCGGCCGGGTGACACCAGTTGTCAACCAACGCCCACAAAACACCCCGCGCCCGATGACTATTCTTCTTCTGCTTTTGGCCTTTTGTTGATTCGTCCTGCTGGCGGCAAATACATGGGACGGACGACCTCCGAAGACAGAAAGGATTAGAAAAATGGACAAACACATAACAATCGTTGATGATGAGATGACGCAAATAATTACTTCATCTACAAATGAAGGCAGATGGATTGAAACATAAGAAGCAAATTAAAAGCAAAGGAACGAGCTCCCTATAGTAGTACTCCTAACGGCCGGAGAAAACAAAATTCCGGTAGCCAAGGAGTTCACGCAATTCAAGTTTTTAAGTAACTTCTACCAAAAAAAAAAAAAAGCAAAAAAGACGTTATTAATTAACCCATTTTGTAACTATCTTCATGAAGACTAATATAGATAATATCTGAATGAACTTTTATATATAAAATAAGCTCCAAGTTGCCGTTGACATTTAATTGGCATGGGATATTTTATATCTTAGATTAGAAAGACATTTTTCAATAGAGGTACTGCATATAAAATGGTAAATACAGTATTATAATCTCCAAAAGCATGCTTTTCTACTTGATTTAGGTCACATTTGAATTGGGGATTTTAACACCAATGATGCATGAACTTCACTGTGAAGTAAAAAATCTTGATTACAAGTGATAAAATGATATATCAAAGTTGAATATTTAATTGCTGAAGTCTTTAATAATAAATATATCTTATAAAACATGAATCAATGAAAAATAAATAAATCATGTAGGCTTCATTTGGAAATGATGTAAATGGAGTGTAAATCCCGGTTTAGGATAAATTTGCATTCTGGTTCACTTTTCCTTGTGTTTGGCAATACTATATTTATGCATTGATTAATAACAAAAAACACATTTTTCAATGCATATTTATATTGATGTAAAAATACATCAATAAAATGAATTAAATTTGCATTCAAGTGGGTTTTTGATGAAAAAAGACATGTTTTATTAGAATTCGTATTTACATGCATTACAGCTAAAAGTCTTTGGTATGAAGGTAAATTTGTCAATGCAAAACTAACCCAACTTTGAAATTTATATGAAGGTAAATTTTGATTTAACATGTAGCATAAATTCAAAATTCCCCTCATGATGATCCGGTTATATATATGAGGTTAGTGGTAATACTAGTTGGATTATGTGTTGAAGGGACTCTTAGTAATCAGGATTAAAGTTTAAGAATTGACCTTCAAACGTGAAGGATATATGAAGCTTATTAAGCTACGCCAGCTTTCTAGCTTTCTCTATCTGATTCTTTGTGTGGATCAGTGGCCCACTGATCTTTCTTAGCCTTTTGGATAATTTTTAGGAACACTGTTGAAAGCATAAACTTCACCTTTTTTCAAGATAATCAAGCTTACCTTCCAAAACAAGAATAAACAAAAATAAAAGTTGAATATAAGGTTAATTATTTTGTATCCTACGTTATCTTGGTTTCAGCCTGTGATTCCACCCCTTCCGCTTGAATACTCGATTGGATCACTAGCTTACTCATTTTAAATCAGTGGGCTGATTACCAGAAAGGATTTATATATTAATGCCGATATAATTGGTTGCTCAATTTGAATCACACCGTACCAACCGTGTACTACCATCCATGAGTCTTATGGATTTCACAATTCACATCCAATTTGTTACTTCTTTTTCTTTGAATCATGGTGCTAGTCTCAGTAGTTAGCCATTGATGCAGATTGCAGATAGTAGTTTTTCATTTATTAATTCGTCGGTTTCTTGTGACTCAAGGTGAAAGTTACAAGTGATGGGATTATGGTACTCTAACAACAACCATAATTTATTATCATATTGACAACATAATCTGGTTAAATCTATCCACTTATTGTTATTTTAAGGCTGTGTTTGGTTTATCAGGAAATTATTGATCAGATAGAAGGGGATGAGATTGTGAGAAAATCTTTTAAGGCATTTTATGAATTGATTAATTTATTCAAGAATTTTCTTACAACTTTTCTTTTCTCATCAATTTCCAATTTCCAATTAAGAAACCCAACTTACCCACAAATCAAACACAATGGCATGTATCAGTATAATCAATGAGTTAATATAAGAAAGTAAGAGGAGACAAAGGAAGACAATGAAATGAAATTAACAAATCTCAACAGCTACTGGGGTATTGCATCCTGTGTAATACCAGTACCACTCAGGCTATCATCCTTGGGATGGAATTAGTAAGCCAGGAAGGTGATCGTTTCTTGTAATGATAAGTTAAGATATCAAATCCATGCAACGTTTTTTCCTATAATCCTAGCTGTTGTCTACGCATACATAACCACACAATATAAATAAATATTGCATTTCAAATGAGTTTAGCCTGGGGAGGACCGTCCAGAAGCGATATTATGGACAGATATTTACCAAAATAAATTTTAATTAATAAAAAGAAGACAATTAACAGTAGTTTATACTGGGATTTGGTGAGATGTTTGAAGGCAGTGGATACGGTTTGAATGGAGCTTTCACTCACCTTTCAAAGACTTTGTTGGATCACTGGATTACGTTGAAGTCCTTCTCGAGTCTCCATCGCCCTCTCCGCGTGGCGTCGCGTGGAGCTAGAGCTGGATTCCAACTCCACACTCCACGTCATCCACCCCTCTTCTCTCCTCTTTTAAGCAGACCCAACCCCGTTTTTCTTCATTGTAGTCTGGTCTGAAGACATTTCTTCTACTAGTCTTCTCTCTCTCTCTCTCTCTCTCTCTCTCTGCTATATCTAAATTCTAAAATGGAGGGTCTTATACCCTACGTCTACAGAGCCATAGTGCAATACAGAACTGGTGGGCAAGCATCCATGGCGGGTACATGGTTCGACGAATCGCCTTCGGCTTCTTACATGAGACTTCCAGGCGACTCGGGACGGTTCCAGGCATCAGAAATCCAACTCTTACGGCCAGATCGTGTCACCACCTCTTCCATGGCTCCGTCCACGTCTCAGCTAATCGCCTCTACCACAGCTCAGTCTCCTCTTTCTCGTTCGGCTTCTCGCCGACTCGTCGCATGATCGGTCATAACATCTTCATGGTGTCGCGCGTCGTGGTTGAGTTCCCAACTGGGAAGGAGCGCCGGAGGGAACATCAACATGGGAAGCTTGTTAAGAACTGGTACCGTTTGGATTGGTAATTGTATCTAGAGAACTGGTGTATGATAATTTTCCATTTAATTTCCTTTTCCCAGTACTTTATAAGATGAATAAAATGAGTAGGGCAACTTAAGGGGCCTAACTCTCCACTGGTAAAGGGGTGCGATGCATATATGGATGTTGGTCTCTACATGTACAAATACCCAGAGGGGCCTTCTCCTGTAAATGCAATCTGAGAAATAATTATATCTGAATTTGTACAAAAAAAATTGTGAGAAAGTTTTTGCTTTCTAGAGATTTTCTCTCATTTCTGCCATGAATTGGTAATGGAATACAGACTTCACAGGGAGAATACTTTCCCAGGTTCTCTTAGAAAAAGGATTTCTACTTTACAGATTGTTGGTACCGTGATGGGCCGGGCGCAGATTGAGAGAAAGTCGGACATTAACCAAAAGCTGACTAATTTTTCAATATGAAAAGCCAAGCCCCCAGAAAGTGGGCAGTTGGTAGGAGGATAAGGTTGCCATTTACGTTAGTTCCACTCTGATATAAGTCTATCTGCCGCGTGCGCACGCAACGCACTACCTGTGCGCTAGCTCCACTGTATCGCACCTTGTGCTCTGTGAAGTTGCACCCGGGTATCTATCATGTGTACAAGGATTCCCCACAACATCAGTGCAGCATTAGACACAATAAATCCAAATCAAGGTGAAGGAGTGGCGGAGTGATTTTCTGCACACAACTTGTTTATGAGGTTTCCTTCTCCAGTAAGCTCATGTGTTTAGGGATAGAGTTTGTTTAGAAATTTATCTTCTATACATTTCAAAGTTCAAATTTAAACGGAATCTGACGTAAAGAATGACATTTTGAGTTTTCTCTTATCCTGAAGGGAAAGCGCAAGGGAAGAAGCAAAAAAGTTCATTTTAAACACGAAAATAAAATACTCATAAGAGTTCCGCTTCTTAAGTAATTCATTTAAATGGTATATTAGAAACTCAAAAATAATTTATTTATATTTTTTGATAAATAAGGTCAAAATCATATGATTATGTCGATGTTCGGTACAAGTAACCTCTTAACGGGTGGTTCCTGATCCCACACTCCAGCTCCCTTTGTACGACCTGGACAAACCCTAGAACCGGCCCTGCTGCTCCGGCTAGGTGGGGAATACTGGGGTCTAGAAAACTGGATTTTCTTAGTCGATCCGATCTATTCTATTATTTATCTGCTAGACCCGAGTTAGCTAGTCGAATTCAAGATTTTATGTTTTCTGTGTGACGATGGCTTGAGATTCATTTTAATTCGTTTTCTAATAGCACTCGTGAGCTATGGCAACGAAGCACAACCGTCTGGTCTATTGAGTTTAGGGCTTGGTGTCATGTGGACTAACTGACAATATATGGGTTAGGGTCTGGTGTTTTCAGGAATGAAAAAAATAATGGCCCTGATGTTAATTTATTGTGTTTTTTGTATGCATATATTTAGGGTCTATTTGATTCTCAGTTGAAATAGTAATCGGAATCTGAATTAAAATTCTTTGGAATGGGAATAGGAATGATTATTCTGGTTCAAAAAAGACTCAGAATCATAATCAGAATTAGAATAAACCAGAATGAGATTTCATTCCTAAGGGGGAGGAAATGGTCATTCTCTCAAATGGGGAATGCCAATCCAACAGGATTAGGAATGGGGTTCTGATTCCTCCCAATCAAACAGTTGAAATTGGAATGACCCATTTCAATTTTAATTCCAAAATCTAAACCCTATTCCTACAAACCAAACAGGTCCTTAATTGTTTCTAAATTAGGGCTTTTATTTTAATAAAAACACAATTATTACATGTCAACATTACCCTTAAAACAAATGGTTACCAAATGTTGTAGCATACAAACAATGAAATAACAAATTAACTTGAAAACATAGAAAATACTTAGAATTAATGGACCATCTAGATATCTACCCAAACCATATTCATAACATTTGGGAAGAAGCTTTGAACCTGGAAGGCCCAACGGATGCTGGCATGCTGCCCAAGGTGGGCCTATTTCATACGTGCAGCCCAAAAGAAATTTGTCAACTCCTGCTTAATTCATCCATTCTTCGGCTATTGATTAATTGATCCAATTCTCATTTGGAGGGACCTAACTTCTCCCACAATTAGGAGATCTACCAACTAAGATTGCAACTTAACGTCCATCTGAAGCTCAAAAGTATCGTTGTAATTTTGCAAGGTAAGTTTTAACCAATAGCCCTTCTCCACGTAGCAAAAAGTGATTTTCGTCTTGGTTTATCGAGAAAACCTCAACAAAAATAAGTGTTATTATTTGAAGGGGAAGAATTAAATACATTAAAGCCCAGCTGCCCTACCCCAGGGGCTTTTTAGATTAAGCCCAAGCCAGAACCATTGGATTTTATATATTAAGATTTAAGCGAAACCCAGGGCCCAAGGAAACAATAAGGTAGATACAGGTCCTACGAATATGTCTTTTGCTCAAACATCAATTCCTATGTCTATAATCATTCAAACTATTTACCAAACTTTGCGCAACACAAGTCCTGTTACGGGATGGGCTTCAAATTTGGGCCATGAATATTTTACACTGTTTCGAGGGGCTTCGAACCGGATTCATTCAGATTTTGGCAAAAGTTAAGCAAGCCCATCACATGAACAAGTTGGACAAACTCAACTTGATAGGGAACAGAAGATATAACAAATAGCAACAGCTGGACTTCCATCAAATTTATTTTTGGCAAGGTTTTTAAAATTGGACTGAACAGGGAGTTGTTCTAGGACTAGTTTTTATGTCAAACGGTCTAATCATCCAGTCCATCAAACAGATGGATCATTCTGACAAAACAAAAATAAAAATTGGTTAATGATTTGCTGACCAAATCAATAGTTTTTGGTCAAAAAGCGATTCTGGGGTAAAATGGAACTAATCAGGTGATCGGTTTAGTTTTTTTGATCCCGTCCAATTTTAAAAACACTAATATTTGGTAAGTGGATTACAACCTATTTGTGCTCAGAAATGGGATAAAGCCAACTGGGCGATGGGATCCTCTACAAGTAAAAACTATGTACACGTTTTAAAAAACAGGGCAGTTAATTGTATATTGAAAACATCTTCCTATAAATTTAACAAGCTTATTTACCAAAAAAAGCTCATATCCCCTATTCATAAACTCTTTCCACAATCCTACCTACAAGGCACTACAACCGTGCGTTCGAAATATTTCCCCTATCATTCATGGGGAGATGTTTCCCAATTTGTATACATGTTGGTAAGGGTGTCAATGGACCGGTTTTCGAATAGACCCGTTCAATCTAAAATCAATTTTGATGAATTGGGTGGACCAACAAGACATATTGGATTGGACCGATCCGGTCTAAAATATTTATTAGATTGGATTGGACTTGGTCCATCCGTAATAAATTTATATTGGATTGGATTAGATTAAGTCAATATAAGATAAGAATATAGGTGTCAATGGATCAAGTTTAAGTTGAAGCCAATCTAAACCAAAACAAATTTAAACAGATTGGATGGTCTAGACATTAAATTAGACCGAATGGTCCAAAATATTCATTGGATTGGATTGGACCTATTCCATTTATAATGGACTCACATTTGACTAGATTGGATTGAACTAGAGGTGTAAAGTGGACCATGCCATCCTCCCCGGTGGAAATTTTGGGGGTCGGACCGGCACAGTCCACGGCCCAGGCCCAAGTGGGCTCGTGCCGTGCTGTGCCAGCACGCAGGCCTGGGCCGAGTTGAGCTACAAGCCGTGTCGGGCTGGGCCACAGGGCGGGTCTTGGGCCTAGGCCGAATCGGGATAGACCCATTGAATGGATTAAGGATTATTGTCAAATCAAATGTCATATCAGGGGTTCAGGATCACTGGATCAGGATTCAGGAATCATGACATGAAACAAATAATAAATTAATAATGAATTTATGATTACCCAATAACCCAAAGAATAAATAAATAAATTTATGATTACCCAATAACCCAAAGAATAAATAAATAAAAGTATAAAGCAATTCAAATAGGAATTTAAAAATTTTATTTCATTTAAATTTGAACGAATAATGATACAAATTACAAAGCATACAATTATACAAATATTAAAATTATGAAATATACAATGGTTGGATATTTCATAAACTTCATACTTGGATAGTTGGATGAATGAAATATGAAAATGGAATAAATTAATAAAATATAAAAATACAATATAGAATTATAGACTATATAGTTACAAATTGAAAATACAAAATTACATTGAAAGCAAATAAATTAAATAAAATTTATAATAATTTTGTGTTAAAATTTACAATTTAAACAAAATTTACATAATACATTATGATGAAAGCGTTCACACACACTTTCATCATCTCCTTCAGGTGAAAAACTAAATATCCGGTGTATGTAGTATGTAGTATTGTAGTAGTCTATAGTATTATGCCCTCATTTGTCTTGTAATTGTAAAGTTGTAATCTGTATTATGCATCATGATTCATAACTGCATCTAGTCAACCCTGATAGGCTGGTACAGTGGTAGTGTCGTAGTGTGGTACTTGGAGGTCGTGCACTAAAACAACTAAACAAGACTCCAAAAGAGCTATAGATTGTAGACACCGGAGGAGTTAGTAGATCATGGATCACGTGCCATGGCGGGATTGGTGGTGAGAAATGTTCTCCGAGACTCCGACTTCTCCCAATATTTTTAAAATTTATTTTCCTTTATTTCAAAAATTCATTTAAATTGTGGGTTGTTTCTTCTTCCTTCTCATGTGTGAGAAAATGTCTGGTCAAATGGCTAGTACCACCCTTGCTACAATAGCTAAAGTCTTTTCTACATTTTTGGCAAATTGCTTTTTTTCCCCTTCCCCTCAACATCATCTATTTTAAATATTCTCCAAGTCATGCTATTAAACTTGGGATTTTGGGAAGATCTGGCCATTTTTTTCAAATTCTAAAAAAAAATAAAATTAATTTAATCGGACTTTCAACGTGACAATGTTCAAGGCTCTAAGCCTCTCAAATTACTAACTTGGAGAATCAGACAATCAACCAATCAGCCTATGAGACTATTAGAGTTCACTCAGATGGCAGGGAATGTATGAGAGACTAAAAGAGACTAAGAGATGAAAGACTGAAGAGATTAAGAGAATAACTTAATAGGAGAATTGTTGAATGTTGATTGTTGAATTGGTATGATGAGAATGGTGGAGGATAGGGCTATTTATAGGAATTGAACATAATTCAATTGCCTAAAATTCCCAATAAACAATCTGTTATTTTGTTGTTGGGAGGGGTATTTTGGTCATTGTAAAGTTACTTATAACTTTACCCAAAATGCCCCCTAAACTAGTTCTTATATAACTACTGGGGGGTATTTATGTCATTTTTTTAACCTCCCATAATCAAAACACACAAATACCCCCCCCCCCCAAAAGTTGAAACTAGCCATTGGGCCGCTTGAGGGGAGGGGGGGGGGAGCGTGGCTCGTTACGCATCTGGTGGGCTGTGCCGACCCATGGGCCTCGAACCTCAGGCCCAGCACGGCACAGCCCGTTAGCCGTCATGTTGGGCCCGGCCAAACCTGTTCAAAATCATGCCGGGCCACGCTGGCCCGATTTATACGTTTATATTGAACTAAATCCAGTCGAATTGACACCCTACATGTTGGTTGTGAGTTGTGACTTTAAGGATAGTGATGTCTGAAAATTTTGTGGGTAGGAGATCCCGAGTGTATAGAGAGGTTTGACTATGATGCCCGAAACTGAAAATACATAATACCTATCAGTGGGCATCATAAAAGTGATAATCAACGAGGTGGGTTTTCGGTTTCCGGCATCATGTCTTTCAGTTCACGCATCACGTATTTTTTCTTAGGGAGATGTTTTCAATGTACTGAATGTGGTGTGCATTGCTTAATTGGTTATTTTGATTAGGGACTGTTTGAACTTTGAAGATGACAACTGGGTTAAATGTTTCCTTCCCTTTTATAACCCGCAGTGCCAATAGGTTTGCTCATGTTGCTGTTCAAAGAGGTCTTTGCACCTCGGAGAGTTGGGATTTTTTTTTGTGGGTGGGGCCTCGTTGGTTGGCTTCTGAGTCGAGTTGCTGATTTCTGTGGTTTGGTGTTGCTGTCTCATTTGTTCTGCTGTATTTTTACATGCAAAGATTCTGGCTCAAGCCCGGATTCTCTTCCCACAAAACTCTACACGTACCCTAAAAATTACTAACATCCACCCGAACATTGGGCATATTTTTCGTGTGTAAATTCGTGTGGAGTTATTGAGGCCATTCTTCTTTCAGGTTGCATGCAGAGTTTTGGGTAAGATATCTCGTATCCCCACAAAACGGACAAGAAGGGACATATGTCAAAAAAAATGACACGAAATTAATATCTGCGAATTTTTTGAAAGGGAAAAAGAACTTTAATTCCATACAAAAGAAATTCAATTTGTAGAGCGTGGAGAACATTCTCCTTCTGATCGGAATCTATATAACGGTACATCCCACCCTCGTATATCCTGGACTCCATTTCACACCAATCCATTGGTTTACGAGCAGCCACTTAAATTCCTTTCTTAACCATCCGTTACTTAAATTCGAACGCGCAAATCCCTCTGGTTTAGGAACCTGCCAAAAAGAATCCCTCTTCCTACGTAGGAAAAGCTCACCAAATGGAAGAAACCACCCCCTGCCATCCCAAGCGCCAAGCGCATTGTTTCAAAGGAGCGTCAATGAAAGCATGAAACCTCAAACCTTCCTCACCTACTCACCCATCACCAGTCCAACTCCAACACCTCAAATCCCTACTCTTTCAGCCTCTCGCTCTCTCCGTCTCTCCGCCTGTTCCCCGCAGATCTTCTCTCAGTCTCCGATGGACAAAAACACGTCTCTTCTGCTCTTCGCAGCGGCTATGCTATTATGCGCGGAGTTCCCCTTTTCCATGGCCGCAAAGCGTTGCCCAGACTGTGGCACCACCCCCGTGCCGTACCCACTCAGCACCGAAACCGACTGCGGCGATCAATCGTACAAGATCCGGTGTGTATCCGGCACGCTTCTATTCGACGCCCTCGACGGATCTTCCTACACCATCACATCCATCTCCCCGGAGAACCAACGGTTAGTGATCAGCCCGGCTAACTTCGCTGGCAATACTTGCGTGACTACCGATATCGTAAGCGAAGGCCTGCACCTCAATAGCAGCCTTCCTTTCAACATCACCAGCAGCAACACCATTATGTACCTCAACTGTACCGATATTTTGTTGCGATCACCGTTGGATTGTTCTTCCACTAGCCTCTGCCACACCTACATGAACAATACTGCTGAGGCAGCGCCATGTGAGAACGCTCCAATCTGCTGTAGTTTCAGGACCGGTGGATCCACCACCTCTTATATGATCAGGGTTCAGGATGCAGGGTGCAGGGCCTACCGGAGCTTTGTGAATTTAGATCCTTCCTTGCCCGTGAGTAGGTGGCCGCAACCGGGGTTGGAGATGGAGTGGGCGTTACCGAAAGAACCCATTTGCCGGTCGCAGGCAGATTGTGACGAGGGACCGAATACCACATGTTCGTCGGACTCTGCTGACCCCCGGCTCAGCAGGTGCTTCTGCAGGGCCGGGCTCCAGTGGGACCCCATCAACGGATTCTGTGCTAATATTTGAGCATTCCGTGGTTTCCATCTTTTCCCTTTTCATAATCAGAGTATTGGATTGTGTAGTATCATGAAAGGAGTAAACCTGTCTATCTAAAACATTAAATAAAATTAGATAGTATTTATTAAATTTCGTATAGGTGACCACTTTGGGGGTAGTAACGTACACTAATCGGCCTTAACTTTTTTTAAGTGCCACAATCAACTGCTGAACTTGCAAAAATCTATTTACAAAAAAATTCTGGCCACGGCAGAGCTCTTTGCAAATTGCAATCTATTCGATCTGCTTTGGTTTTGGCTAAAAAAAGGCACTGGAAGCGATTAGTGTCTGATACTAAACTTGTGATAGAGTTTTTGAATACGGCTTCCCCTTCTCTATCCTAGGATGCCTCTGCTTGGACTCCTTTCCCAATGGTTTTCCTTTGTGAAGTTTAACCATGTTCGTAGGTCTTTGAATGGACTGCCCATGAATTAGCTGAGGTCTCAAAATGATTAGATGTGGGTTTTGTTCATTGGGTCTGCCCATGAATTAAATCAGGTCTCAAAATATTTAGATGTGGATTTTGCTTATCGGGGCAGCCCTAACATCTTTTTTTTTTTGCACACAAGAAAAACAGATTCATTGATTAGAAAATAGTTTTACATGGTTTTGGGTAGTACAGTGATATGCTAGAGTGCATCTGTTCTACCCTTACAAGCAAAATAAGCAAAAAGATGGGCCATTGGATTTAACCGTCTATCCACATGAATAAGCGAGAAGGATTGGAAACTAAGCAGCGGCTTCCGGATGTGAGCCCAGTGCATCTGTTCTACCCGTGAACTTGGTCTGGTGTGAATTGTGAAGAGATTAACCAGGCAATCAGAGTATATTGTTATATCAACTACATTCGCTGTTGAGGCTGCTTCTAGACCACTAGTTAAGGCACGAAGCTCCGCATCATAACTTTCTACGGCCCAACAACTTCTGCCGGTGTCTTGAAGAACGAAAGCTTGTCCTACAGCACCTGTGTTTGGGTCAAATGAGCCATCTATGTGAAGAGTAGCACAATTCCCTACTCCAATCATGTTAATGCGTTGTGCTTGCATACCCCTTGCCAATTGATTGTTATCACCGGAGAAATAGTATTTGGCTTTGCTTATTATATCAGAAGGCATCATCTCAACTCCATCAAATATTTTCTTGTTGCGTGCTTGCCATATTATATAAACCATTACACAGAATTTACCAAAGTAAGAAGAGATTTCTTGCTTGGTCATTTGAAATTGCAAAGACCTCAGCCACTCTTTAATTAAGAGTTGTAGAGGTCGCGTCACCATTGCGTCTGGATTGATCCCAATCTGTACTTCACACCAAACAGCCCTAGCATTAAGGGCATGTGAAAAAGTGATGATGAAAAGTTTCTTGTTTGCTGTAAACAAAAACAAGCAAATTTGATCATGTGGAGATAGCCATTTAGCACACTTGTCCTTTGTTAATACACCACCCTATAACGCTTTCCAGACTAAAACTTGGCATCTATAAGGGATCTTAAACTTCCAAAGCAGATTCCAATTGAAGTGAGGGGCTGAAGAAGAAGGCAGTAAAGAGAGAACTTTTATATGCAGATTTGACTGCAAAAACCCCAGAATTGGTTCTTTTCCAAATCATTTGATCCCTTTCTAGATCTATCTGAGGTCTTATTTGTGTGATGTGACTCAAAGTAGTAGGACTCTTAGATCCCATGTACCTTCCCCACTTAGAAGGTCTGCTACCTTCGGCTTCAAGGTGTGTGACTCACATGTAGGACTTGGTGTCGGTATTCCACTTGGAATAGTTGGTACCCAAGGATCATCGAAGCTGATATGGATCAGTCATCCTTCACAATCCATAGTAGATTTGGCTTTAAATCAGCTAATAAACTATGAGCTTGTTTCCACCATTTAGAGCTTTGCTGCCCTTTCTTTGCCATGAAGGGATTGCATTTAGGAAAATATTTTTCCTTAACTAATTTGCACCATATACTGCTCTGCTGTGTGAACAACCTCCGTATCTGTTTGCTGAACATAGCTCTATTCATTAGCAAACTCTTCCTGAAACCTAATCCTCCAGCTGCTTTAGGAAGACATAATTTTTGCCATGAGATAGTGTGCTTAACACTATGTGATTCAGGTTGCCACCAAAAGTCACTTGTGAGCTTATCATATTGGGTATGAAATGTATTAGGAAGAATCATAGATGCCATTGAATAGTTTGAAATGGATTGTATAACTAACTTCACTACTGTGGTTCTTCCCGCTTGAGAGAGTAGCTTTGAGCTCCATGAATTAATTATAGTGTATGCGGCCCAACAAATTTTTATTGGAAAGCTGAGTTTTGGCATTTAATTCCACTTTAGAACCTAAATATTTAGTGCCCCAGATGGATTTACTCACCTTGAGAACTTTTGATGCTAACATGGTACATTTCTGCTAAACATCAAGTTTGATTTCTCATAATTGATTCTCTGTCCTGATATCTTTTTTAAATTATGAAGTATTTCTCTAAGGACCTTGATTTGTGGTAGATCTGCTTTACAGAAAAATATGCAATGCAAAGAAGAGATGTGTGATAGGTGTACCATCATTTGATACCATCTGTGAGACCTGAAGTAGCTACATTATTTAACAATTGGGAGAGAACCTCCATGCCGATAATAAATAAATAAGGGGAGAGTGGGCGGCCCTAACATCTTATTTCATTGTACTTAGTCAATTAGTTGGTGCAGGTGAAAGTTGAGGCTTTTAAGTGCCACTGCAGTACAAGTACCACCTATCTGTAATTTTCTATGCACTTAGTCAAATCCATATTAGTGTAAGCGAATGTGCTTGGCAATTAGGCACGTATGCAAGTAAGTATTTAGTTTATATGGTATAGATTTAATTAGTTTCAAATTAGGACGATTATTTAAATAGGAATACAATTACTATATTCCAACATTACTTTTAAGGGGCATTTATTTTTTGAATTTTGAGAGTGAGAAAAATTGGTTAATGGGATTTTGGTTTTTATTGACCAAGAAATTCATGTTCTTTTTTTTTTTTTTTAAGAATTATATGGGGAACAGAGAATTTTTTTTTCCTGGGTAAATAACTTTCCCACTTGAGGGAAAATTTCCAATATTTGGATGAGACAAAAATGCCTCTTTTAATAATAGATTTTTATGGATAAAATTGCCATTGTCTTATTTATCTGACAAATAAAAGAATATGGATAAATGAATTTTCCTAGAAAACACTTACCCAAATAATTAACTTACCAAAAAACAAACGAGCCTTAAAACATGTGGTTACCAAATACTATAGCATACAAAAAAATGGCAAATAACAATTTAACAACTTGAAATCATGAAAAAAAAAGGATCCAATTTAGAGGCACGAGATGTACAGGAAAGGATCCTTATATTTCTGCAAGGCACGTTTTAGCCAATATCCTTTTCCTCTCAGCAAAAACTGATTTTAACCCGTGTTTTTGAATTGTTGTTGGTCCGGACAGTCAGATCATTTGGCCCAACAACTATCTAGACAATTGGTTCTATTTCATCCTTAACCTGTTATTTGGCCAAAAATCATTGACTTAGTAAAAAATCCATTGATCCAAGTGGTCGAACCATTGAACTGTTTGACCCCAATAAAAAAATTGGGCCTTTTTATTTAAAACTTTTTAATTTAAAATGATTTAAATTGAATGATTTAACCACTAATCCAAAAACCAATGGCCAAAGTGGTTCCTGATGAGGATGGATTTGGCCCTCCAGTGAAATTGTGACACCTGGCACCTCATGCAAACCAAGTGCAGCCTCTTGACAACTGGGCAGCTTGGCAGAGCTTGCCACAGCTTGCCATTTATAGACAGCTCAGCATGGCTCACCACAGGCAGCTCAGCAGAGCTCGCCACAAGCAGCTCGGTATAGCTCGAGGAGCTCGGTATAGCTAGGGGCAGCTCGGCATAGGCAGCTCACCACAAGTAGCTGGCCATTTCGCAGACAGCCTGGCGTCTTACGAAGAGCTCGCCACTTAGGGGCAGCTTGACACTTATAGGTAGCTCGGCATAGGCAGTTCACCACAGGCAGCTAGCCATCCGCAGGCAGTTTGGCGTCTTACGAAAAGCTCGCCACTTAGGGGCAACTCGGCACTTACAGGTAGCTCGGCACTTAGGGGCAGCTCGGCGTATCGTAGGAAGATCTCTTGCCCGACAACTGTACCTGACAGATCTGGAGACCTGTGCCCACGTCTCTCGCTAAGCGGCACCGTGCCTACTAGTCTTGAGAGCTGTCCCTTGACTGCCAGAGCTGTACTCTACAACAGCCGCCTGCACCCGCCACCTCAGCTCTAGCAGTAATGGCTGTGGTAGAGAGACAGAGGCGGTTACGCCTGACTTGACAGAGGTTGTTATGCCTGATTTGACAGGACACCACTATATAAGGACTCTGACCCCCAAAGACAAGGGGGAGAGAGGAGGTAATCCCTGCTCTCTAGCTCATTTCTCTCCAAGCTCCCTACAATCAGAATGCTAACTTACGCATCGGAGAGTCCCCGCCGGGAAAATACCCCCGGATCCTCTGATTCAGTTCTCTTAGGTTCCTCATCTCCCGCCGCCTACAAAGAGGAGGAAAAGATGGAGTTTTCATAGGTCCCTCAGCTCCCACCGCCTACAAAGGAGAGGAGATCACCTCATGCAGAGGGCAGGTCAAATGACGAGTCCACCCAAGTAGCTCACTGCCAGGGAGCTTGTCACCAAGTAGCTCACCACCAGGGAGCTTGTCACCAAGTATCTCACCATCAGGGAGCTCGTCAACAAGTAGCTCACCGCTAGGGAGCTCGTTACCAAGTAGCTCATCATCAGGGAGCTCGTCACCAAGTAGCTCACCCCAGGGAGCTCATCACCAAGTAGCTCACCGCCAGGGAGCTCGTCACCAAGTAGCTCACCATCAGGGAGCTTGTCACCAAGTAGCTCACCATCAGGGAGCTCGTCAACAAGTAGCTCACCGCTAGGGAGCTCGTTACCAAGTAGCTCACCATCAGGGAGCTTGTCACCAGGTAGCTCACTGCCAGGGAGCTCGTCACCAAGTAGCTCACCACCAGGGATCTCGTCACCAAGTAGCTCACCACCTGGGACCTCCACCATCCTCTCCTGGGAGCAGGTCAAATGGCGAGGCACTTAGCCAAAAAAAATTTGATACATCACAAAAAATTGGTACGTGACTAGAAACGGTTACATCAATTGGCGCTGTCTATGGGAACACACTACAAAAAGCTAAGTTCTCATCCTACAAAAGCTAAGTCCTCTTCTCCTAGAAAGCTAAGTCCTCACTTTTTAGAAATTGAAGCTCTCACTTTATAGTTTACATTTTTGATGAACTCAAAGACTATGTAGGGAGCTAACAGACTAAGTTTACTTTCAAATCAGTTAAAGCCTCATTAGTCCTCTTCGCAAGGTCCCCCTACAAAGATGAGCTCTTCGTGGCTTCTATGGGAGTTGGTGGCAAACAGACTACATAGGCTCCCTTACTGCTCGAGCCTTCCAAGGCTCCCGTGTGAGTTGGCGACCTAAAGTTAGTAGTGCTGCCCCCGAAGGTCAAGCTCCTAGTAGCTTCGGTGACCGGCATTACGAAGCTAGTGCAGCGCAATCATAGCTCTAAGGCACCCACTTGGTCAGCTCGACACCTTACAGGTAGCTTGACACCTGGTCAGCTCGGCACCTTGCAGGTAGCTCGACACTTGGTCAGCTCGACACCTCACAGGCAGCTCAACACCTGGTCAGTTCTGCACCTCACAGGTAGCTCGACACCTGGTCAGTTCGGCACCTCACAAGCAAAGCCTATGGGCCACATTACTACTTAAGTCCCAGTCGCCTCTTCGGACGGGCGAAGTAAAAAAAGAGTGGACTATGAGTTGCTCCCAAAGCCTACGGGCCACATTACTACTTAAGACCCAGTCACCTCTTCGGCACGGGCAAAGTCAAAGAAGAGTGAACTACGAGTCACTCCCAAAGCCTACAGGCCACATTACTGCTTAAGACCCATTCACCTCTTCGACATGGGCAAAGTCAAGAAGAGTGGACTACGAGTCGCTCCCAAAGCCTACATGCCACACTATTGCTAAATACCTAGTTGCTTCCTCAGCATGAGCAAAATCAGCAAAAGTGAACTATAAGTTGCCCGTAGAGCCTAAGGGCTACACTACTGAATTGGCGGAGACCTCCTCACCTTACAGGCAACTCGCCATTGGCAGGCAACTCGCCACGTACAGGCAACTCCCATAGCCTAAGGAATTGGATCAGCACTTTCTAGCTCGTCGACTTATGGGCTAAAAGAAGAAATCTACTCCCTTCGTTGAGTTACTCTCAGTTTAGGAGTGGAGGGAAAATGATGATGGCAGATTTGGCCCTCTAGTGAAATTGTGACACTTGGCACCTCATGCAAACCAAGTGCAGCCTCTTGACAATTGGGCAGCTCGGGCAGCTTGACAGAGCTTTCCACAACTTGCCACTTACAGACAGCTCGGCATGGCTCACCATAGGCAGCTCGGCATAGCTCGGGGAGCTCGGTATAGCTAGGGGCAGCTAGGCATAGGCAGCTCGCCACAGGCAGCTGGCCACTCCGCAAGCATTCTAGCGTCTTACGAAGAGCTCGCCACTTAGGGACAGCTCGACACTTACAGGTAGCTTGGCATAGGCAGCTCGCCACAGGCAGCTGGCCACTCCGCAGGCAGCCTGGCATCTTATGAAGAGCTTGCCACTTAGGAGCAGCTCAACACTTATAGGTAGCTCGACATAGGTAGCTTGGAACTTAGAGGCAGCTCGGCGTATCGCAGGAAGATCTCCTGCCTGACAACTGTACCTGACAGATCCGGAGACCTGCGCCTACGTCTCTCGCTAGGTGGTGCCGTGCCTGCTAGTCCTGAGAGCTGTCCCTTGACTACCAGAGCCGTACTCTACAGCAGCCACATGCACCCGCCACCTCAGCTCTGGCAGTAATGGCTGCGACAGAGAGACAAAGGCAGTTACGCCTGACTTGACAGAGGTTGTTATGTCTGGTTTGACAGGACACCACTATATAAGGACTCCGACCCCCAAAGACAAGGGGTAGAGAATGAAAAAATGGAGTTAATCCCTACTCTCTATCTCTTTCATTTCTCTCCAATCTTCCTACAATCAGAATGCAAACTTACGCATTGGAGAGTCCCCACCGATGGTACGTGACTAGTAAAAAAAATTGATACATCACAAAAAATTGATACATGACTAAAAACGTTACATCAGTTCTGATTACAAATCTATTTTTAAAACATTAATTTTAATCATGATCAAGACAACTTCGGCGAAAGTAAAGGTTATTGTTTGAAGGGAAGAATAAAATACATTAAAAACCAGCTGCCCTAACCAAGCTGATTTTTAAATTAAGCCCAACCTGAACCACTTATTCATATTCATACATTAAGCGCAGCCCGGGACCCAAGGAATTGCACAAAAACAAAAAACCAAAAAAAAAAAAAATAATACTAGTAGACCGAACCTTTTGGTTAAGATCCCAGCATCTCTATCTACCTTAATGTCTTCGATATCAATTCTTATGCCTGTAATCATTCCTAGTGACTTTACACAAAATTCAGAGTTGACTAAAATATTTTATGTTTGAGTTTGATCGAGAATTCAACTCTAACTTTAACATAATACTATTTTAGTCTAATTGGTTTGGCTTGATTTAACTAAATAATGTTGATTCGAAGTTTCGAATTCTATTTTCTGGTTTGATCGAAATAATAAATCAAGTAGAATTGAATCAAAATCTAGCCTAATTATACTTGAGCCCAAACCATTCAATTAAGGCTGTGTTTAATTTTTGTTTAAAATTAAGCTAAATTTTGAAACAAGAATATGTCAGAATTTACACCGACAAAGTTTCAAGTCCTAATACTAAATTCAATTACACCTCAAGAACAAATATATATATATATATATATATATATATATATAACCAATAGTAATAATTGGACTTTAATCAACTTCTTTTTGGTCAGTGGATTATATCCTATTTGCTACTATTTGTTACTTGATGTTGTGCAGTCTGACTACTTCCGGTTGGAGGGTGATTTGGCTTCCAATTGAGCAGCGAGCTAGATCAATCTGCAAGACGATGAATCAGAGGACCCGAGGTGGCTAACTCGGCGATGTCGCTTCGATGCTTAAGTTAGTATCTGTGAGATAAATGCTTTGAGAATTTGAGAGCTTGAGAGCGAGAGAGTAGAGTGATCACGCGTACCTAGGCCCTGGAGGGGTTGTTGCTCTTATATAGCTGAGCTCCCGCGGGTTTTACGGAACAGTTCCGGGATCTTCGGCCTGAGGGGATGAGATCTGTTTTTGCTTTAGTCGGGGAGTAACGCTTTAGTCAATAAAGTTTATCGTTTCCACTCGATCCGGGCGGGGAGAAGATAAGGCATGCCATTATGCGGCGTGATCCCATGAGGTTCGGAATCTATTGGAGAAACTTTCGGAGTCGTTATGTGGCAGTTCGAGTTGTTAGTCCCGAGCTGATACTTCGGATCTTTAGCTCCAAACTGGGTTAAATATCGAGGTGTCTCTATGTCGGGGTGACTGAGCACCCGAGTTCAAATGTTGGGAATCAAGCTTGCCAGGCTGAGCTGTCATCCCTTAGTCAGGTTGTGTCCATGTGTTCCCTTCTTGCTAGGTCGCGCCAAATCACCCTTCATCACTACTATTCGCTACATTTTTTTAGGCTCCGTTTGGAAATGTTGCAAATGGAATGCAAAGCCTGGTTCAGGATAAATATGTATTGTGGTTCAGTTTTGGTGGTGTTTGGCAAGAATACAATTATGTATTGACAAATGATAGAAATCACATTTTCCAATGTATATTTACATTCAAAATGAGATGTAAATGTACATATATAGTAAATTTGCATTCAATGTATTGGCTTTTGTTAAAAAAGGCATATATTTTATTAGTGATGGAGTGCGATCCGGCCGGTCTTAGCTGTCAACGAATTCGCCTCTGAGCTGGAGTGTCGGGGAGCCTGAAACGGGAAAGATGAAAGAACTTCGGGGGGGAACCCAGTGTGATAACTCCAGAGCTCAAGTCAGTAATCTCTCAAAGGCAAAGTGTAGACCAGATAGTGCAAAGTTCACATACCTTGTTTGTTGGGGGCAGGGGGCTTTTATAATCACTTCGCGCACTCGCTCCGAGGCCCTTGTCAGGTGGGTATGATTACCCTTGCGTCTGTCAACTCGGACATCGTCCTTTCTACTGGGACAGAACCGTCACTGCCTAACCGTCTCTCTAACTGGAGATGGTGGTGGCAGGTGGTCGTTTAGAGTGCGGCCATCAAGCATCAGATCCAAAGTCAGTCAGGTGCGGCGCCCTCAGGTACGGACTTCCTCAGTGTCAGGCATAGTGCGGTTTACTTGGTTTTGGTGCCCTAAGGGTGATGTGGAGTGGTGAGCAAGGCGAAGTCTTGAGTTTGGAGGTATGTATAAGGCAAGTCAGCTCGACGAGGGGTATCCCGAACTGTTACAAGGCTGGCCAGTTCGGCGAAGTATGTCCCGAACTATTACAACGTAGGCCAGTTCGGCGAAGTATGTCCCGAACTATTACAAGGCAGGCCAGTTCGATGAAGTATGTTCCGAACTGTTATATGCAGGCCAGTTCGGATTACTTTTCTGGTTTGGGGCCAAGGGTGAGTTTGGGCCCCCAGTAGGGAGTTCTGACCACTGGTTTCTCCCCTTGGTGCGCGCCTTAGGCTTGCTTTTGTGCCGAACTGTTGCCTTTGCCACGTGTCGCATAACTGTGAGGTCGGGCCAAATCTTCCTTCATCAATTGCCCCCCTCCTCACGCCAAGGGTCTTGCTCTGATGCGGGGAGTTTTGCGAGGTGGTAGGTGGATTTGTCCTGTTCTTCGAATCTTTACTGCGCGAGTTGCTTTTGCCAAGGTTCTTCGGTTTTCTGGAGTGTCCGAGAAGGCGAGATACGTGCCTATTGCTCATAAATGTTGATGGACGTGGCAGCGCGCGTTTATTTTAAATTTCAAAATTTCACGCCGGTGGGACGTGACAGCGGGTCATTTAAATTTGAAAAAAGCGCGCCACTACCATTCTAGAGGGACGTGCGCTGGCAGTTGCCAGTTGCAGGGAGACGTGCGGCATGTTGTCAGTTTCAGAAAGACGTGCACCGGGGCGACATTGGTTTCAAAAAGATGTGCGCTGACATTTCGCTCTTTCCGGAAAGACGTGCGCCAATCACGTCTCGATCTCAAGGGACGTGCGGTCAGCGCGACTACGGGCCGTCGAATTGTCTTTGATCTGCACTGTCGGTTCTTGGTTACTGTAGCTATAAATAGTGGGGGACCCCAGTCGATTTTGTCACTTCTGCGGTTTGCCTCTTGAGCTCGTGTCCAACTTTTCAGCTCGCGTTCGGGTTTTTCAGCTCGCGTCTAGGCTGGTTACTTAGCCTTCAAGGTTTTTGGCTTGTTCCCGTCTCCGGAGCCTTCAAAACTTTCCGGTGAGTACCTTCCTGAATCCACCTCTTTTCCTCGATGTCTAGCTTCGATAGCTCAGACGACTCTTCAGATAGGACTGATGCAGGTTCTACAAACCGTGCCGTATCCCCCAACTGCCTTAGTGATCCTGAGGTGGAACTTGATGACTATGAACCCGTAGGTCGAGCTGCTTTGGGCAGTTTGGCATCTACCTCACGCCGAGGTCGGATGCTAGACAGGTTTGGTTCCTCAACCATGACGCCCGAGGGGCTCCAATCTATACTTATGTCTTACAATTTGCCTGGGGGTATACATATTTCATTCCTTCGGGTAGCTTTCCTTGGGAACACGGTCCTGATGAGATCGTGATTTTTTGAGAGCAGCTCGCTGCGGGTTGCGACTGCCTTTCCACCCTCTTCTCGTCGAAGTTATAAACCACTTCGGTGTTACCATTGGCTAGCTTCATCCGAACTCTATTCGGAACCTAGTGGGGACTTTCTCCCTTTTTTGCGAGCAAAAATTCCCTTTAGACTTGGATATATTCTCCTCCATCTTGATGCTCAAGAGACAAGCGGGTTCTCTTCCTGGGGGAAGACGAACATATTACCTTTCTCCTCGTCCGGGCTTTAAGCTTCTGCACGATCTTCCTAATAAGGTCCTGGCGTGGAAGTGGGACTACTTCGGTGTGTGAAGTGCACAAGGATGGCCCTTTCAGACCGGGTGGGGTGAGGCCGCTCCTGATTCTGGTGTCACTCTCGACAAAGAGACGGTGAAGGGCCTCCGGCAATGGGCACGGCAAGGTTTAAAGTGCCATCAGTACTTGACGGAGGCCAAGCTTATTGCGGCCGGCCTGAGTTCGGGTAGGTTTCTAGTTCTGCGGTTTCTTGTTTGCTTTGTTCCTTCATTTTTTTCTGATGTCGAACTCGTTTCTGTAGGTGTGATGGATGCAGAGAGAACTCGTGGGAGGCACCTGTTCCAAGGCATGAAGAGGAGGAAGCGGGTCGCCAAGCGAACTTGTACCAAACTGCCCCTGGATGAGGAGCCTCAAGTTCCAGGCCACACGCTAGAGGATCTGCCTAGGGAGCCCAAGGTGACTCCACCGATGCATGAAGCGGCCGGGGTGCCTTACGCTGAGACTACTCACACGGGTGCTCCTTCTCACTCTAGGTCCACTCATATGCGAGCTGGGCCCTCGGGCTTGGGAGCTCAAGGAGAGTCCAGGAGCGTGTTAACGCCGAACTACGCTCTTCAGAAGAGTAGGGAGGCTACTTTCCCCGAGGAGATCGTGGCGTTGACCAATCTTCCTTTGAATTAGGTCGCCTGCCACGCCGTAACACATGCTATGGTGGTAAGTCAGATTTCGTCTGCCTTCATTTTCTATCGCTTTTGCTGTTGTTGCTCACTTGTTTCTTTTGGTAGGTGAATTCTTCTATTCACGCCTTAGCGGCCCAAGTGGAGAGGAGTTCGCGACAGGCGCGAGCTGCTGAGACTGCCGCCCATGCTGCTGAAGAGGCTTTCCGTGCTGCCGAGGCAAATACCCGAGCTGCTGATGCGGCCGCTTATGCTGCTGAAGAAGCTACTCACGTCGCCATGGCCAGACAGGCGATGTCTCAGCGTAATGTCGAGGCCATGGGGGTAGTCGTCAAGCACATGGCGGACTTGAAGTTGGACTTGCAGCATCAAGTCGAATATCTTCAAGAGGACATCAGGGAGAAAACACAGATTTTTTCCCAAGGCATTGAAGACGCCAAGAAGAAGGTCGTTGAAGACTATATTGCCTCTCCGCGTTTTGACGATCTAATGGTGGATTCTTACAGAAGGGGGTTCAAGCTGAGCCGGTGGATGATCCGGAACACGTACCCCGACCTTGATGTTAGTGCCATCTCCACTTCGCATATAACTCAGGAGATGGCCAATGCTGCCGATGGCGAGCCGGATTCTAAAGGAGAGGCAGGGCTTTCGGGTGTTGTTGAAGTGCCTTTTGATGGCGAAGAAGTAGGTCCGGGCATGTAAAGATTTTTTTTTGGAAGTGCCTTCTGATGGCCAATGTACTTTTGTTTCTTGCAACGGAATAGACAATCTTTTTGCCTGTGTTCCTTTTCCCGAATTGATTCTTTGTCAAACTTATAATATGCCACTGTTTCTTGTCCGGGTTATTGTACTTACGCGACCTGTTTCGGCGCTAAGTATTTTGTAGCGAACTGATTTTTTGCCGAGTTGATAATATGGCCGACTTTTCTTTTCTTGCTTACGCCAAGGTTCCTCTTGGCTCTACATCATGGCCCTTAGGCCCTTGAAGCGATTTCGTCCACTTTTCTTGGCGGTTTATAGGTAGTATTGCCTTAAGTTCACAATGTTCCATGCTCGAGGTACTTGTTTGCCTTCTAAGGTTTCGAGCTTGTATGCCCCCCCGAGCGCTCTCTTTACTTTATAGGGCCCTTCCCAGTTTGGTCCAAGTTTGCCCACGCCGGGTTCGGGCACCATAATCTTACGAAGGACCAGGTCGCTGACCCGGAAGCTTCATTGCTTTACTCTGGCATTGTAGTAGTCCGGATGTGCGCGAGGTCCCTTACCTCATCCAGTAAGTCAAGGTTGGTCCGTAACTCATCTTCGTTTGTCCAATCATCATATGTTTGTAGTCGCAATGTTGGTACTTCGATTTCCACCGGGATCATTGCTTCAGTGCCGTAGGTGAGGTTGAAGGGGGTTTCTCCCGTGATGGTTTTTTCTGTAGTTCGGTGGGCCCATAAAACGCTTGGTAGCTCTTCAGCCCACAATCCCTTAGCTCGATCTAGACGTGCTTTCGGTTCGCACAGGATGACTCTATTCATAACTTCCGTCTGACCGTTTGCCTGCGGGTGCGCGACTGATGTGAAGTTCTGCCGAATCCCCATGTTCTGGCACCACTCTTGGAACTTGATACCCTCGAACTGCTTGCCGTTGTCAGAAATTAGTACCCGAGGTAACCCAAAACGACATACTATGTTCTTCCAAAAGAAGTTATGTATGTTTCGGACCGTAACTGTTGCTAGAGGTTCGGCTTCTATCCACTTTGTGAAGTAATCCACTGCCACAACTAGGAATTTTCTCCCTCCTATTGTTGGCGGGAATGGCCCCAAGAGGTCGATGCCCCATTGTGCAAAGGGCCACGGGTTGGCGAGGTATTTGAGGTTGGAAGCAAGCTGATGGTGGATATTGGCATGCTTTTGGCATTTGTCACATTTTCTGACGAGCTCGACTGCTTCTGCCTTCATCGTTGGCCAGTAGTATCCTTGTCGAAGTGCTTTTTGGGCGAGTGCTCTACCACCCAGGTGTCTGCCGCATAGGCCTTCATGAGTGTCACGGAGTACGAACTCGGCTTCGGTAGGTCGCAGGCAACGCAAGTAGGACCGTCGGTACAACCGTTCGTCAATTATGACGTATTTGGCTGCCTGGCGCTACACCCTCTTGGCCGCATTGCGTTCTGCAGGGAGGGTTTCGTCTATCGAGAAGCTCGCGAGTGGGTCGATCCAGCTCGACTCTGCTTCGAGGACGGGAGCGACCTCCTCTGCCCCCCGAGAATACTAGGCCGAGGTAAATTCTCTATGTACACGGTTCTCATGTTGTTGTGACTTGTGCTGGTTAGCCGGGACAGAGCGTCGGCCTCAGTGTTCTTTGACCTCGGGATTTGCCTGATGAAGTGTGACTAGAAGTTGAGCAAGGCCTCTTTTACTTTCGCCAAGTATGCGATCATAGAGAGCTCGCGTGCTTCATACTCGCCCGTGACTTGGTTGACCACGAGCTGGGAATCGCTGCAGATGACCAAGTGCTTTGCTCTTACCTTTTGCGCTAAGTTCAGCCCGGCTATAATTGCTTCGTATTCTGCCTCGTTGTTAGATGTTGCGAACTCAAAGCGTAGCGCGTATTCCAATTTTGTGCCATCCGGGCCACATAAGACTATTCCAGCCCCGCTGCCTTGCTGGTTCGATGAACCATCTACGTGAAGGATCCAGGGCTCCTCATCCCAGTTCGCGTTTTGCCTGACCAGGAGAGATGCCACACTGGTTGCTACTTCACGGGGTTTAGACTCTATTGGCTCGGGAGTTCCGGCTTCGCCCAAACTTGGGACCTCAGACTCAACTTGTTGGGCTTCGTGGCTGAAAGTGCACTCGGCAATAAAATCTGCCAAAGCTTGGGCTTTAATTGCGGTCCATGTGTGTACTGGAGATCGTACTCGCTGAGTTCGATGGCCCACTTCGTCAGCCTACCGGAGACCTCGGGCTTCAGCAAGACTTGCCTTAGGGCTTCGGTAAGACGATGCCTTAGAGCTTTAATCTGCTCCCTACAGAATTTTACTAACATAATAGACGGGCCGCTGGACCCGGTCTACTTGTTTTACTAATACCGAACTGACCACCTCGTCGCTCGTCGAGAGGTATAGTTCTAAGACTTCGCCCTCCTCGGGTCTAGCTAAGGTTGGTACGGTGGCGAGGTAAGTCTTTAGCTCGTCGAACGCGAGATGGCAATCTTGGGTCCATTCGAACCCTTTGCCTTTGATTGCCTTAAAGAAAGGCAGGCAGCGGTCTGTCGACTTGGACATGAAGCGGCTCAGAGCGGCTATGCGACCGTTTAGCCTTTGAACTTCTTTTACTTTCCGAGGTGGTCTCATATCAAGGATGGCCTTTATTTTGTCTGGGTTGGCCTCAATACCGCGCCGGTTGACAATGTACCCTAGAAACTTACCCGATGTGACACCGAAGACACACTTGTTTGGGTTTAGTCTCATGTTATATTGACGCAGAATTTGAAAGACAGAATCCAAGTCTTTTATTAATTCTCACAAAAACTGTGTTTTGACGACCATGTCATCTACATAACATTTGATTTTCGTGCCAATTAAAGGTCGAAAAAGTTTATTTACAAGTCTTTGAAAGGTCACTCCAACATTCTTTAGCCCGAAGGGCATGACCTTGTAACAGTACAGGCCGAACTCGGTAATGAAGCTAGTTTTTTCTTGGTCGGACTGGTCCATCTTGATCTGGTTGTAGCCTGAGTAGGCGTCCAGGAAGCTTAGCAGCTCATGTCCCGAGGTCGCGTCCACTAGACGGTCAACTCAGGGTAGGAGAAGCAGTCTTTTGGGCAAGCTCGGTTTAGGTCGGTGTAGTCGACGCACATGCGCCACTTGCCGTTGGCTTTTTTCACCAGCACTGGGTTGGCTACCTAGCTTGAGTAATGAACTTCCCTTATGAAGTCCGCTACGAGGAGCTTTTCGACTTCTTCGTCGACCACCCTCCAACGCTCCGGGGCTAAGTTGCGTTTCTTCTGTCTAATGGGTCTAACTACAGGGTCAGTGTTAAGCTTGTGAGTTATAAGGCCAGGGTCAATACCGGGCATATCTACCGCGGACCATGCAAAAATATCTAAATTTTGGAGTAAGAAACTTACCAGTTTAGTTCGCAAAGGCTCCTTGACGGAGGCACCGATTTGGAGTGTTCACGCCGGATTTATAGTCGAGGTCAGGACTGCGACTGTTTCCTCAGTGGACGAAGCTCGTTCCTCGCCCTGCTCCGCAGGCCGCTCCAGTTTGAGGTCGTCGGCTGCCTTGGTTTTTCCCTTTAGGGCGACGACATAGCATTTGCGGGACTCAAGTTGGTCGCCCCACGCTACCCCCACACCGAAGTCCGTTGGGAACTTCATTGCCAGATCATAGGTGGAGACTACAGCACGCAGAATATGCGTAATTGGTCACCCTATTATGGCATTGTATGGGGAGGGAGTCGCGACCACCAGAAAATCGTGGTTGAGTCTTACCGCGCATGGCCATGTGCCGACTTCCGCAGGTACTGTTATCTTCCCCAAGGGCCTGACTTCCTCTCCACTGAAGCCCACCAGAGGAGTGTGCGCGGGTTTCAATTTGCTTTTTTGCAACTGCAATTGGTCGAACGCCGATTTGATTAGGATGTCCGCCGAACTGCCTGAGTCTACTAGTACGCGCCGGACTTCGAAGTCGTTGATCCTTAGCTTTATGACGAGCGTGTCGTCGTGGGGGTAGTGAACACCTCGCGCGTCGTCTTCTGTAAAAAAGATTGGTTCTTCCTTCTTCGGCCTCTTGGGAGGGTTCTGCTCCTCTCGGGCTGCTTCACAAACTAACATCCTTGCCGCCGCCGAAGTGCATCCTGCCACCACCGAACCGCCCACTATCACGTGGATGGTTCCCCTGACTGGCCTTTCTTCTGGGGGAGGTCGCTGCAAGGCTTCGGCCGGTCTGTTGCTCGGCTCGGGGACATCCTTCCCGTGTTCCCCTTGCCGACCTACTTTATTACTATTGTCATAATGTACAAAATTTCTTAAGTACCCGTGACGGATGAGTCCTTCTATCTCGTCGCGGAGATTATTACATTGCTCGGTGCTATGACCGTGATCTTTATGAAAACTACAATATAAATTTTTGTTCCTCTCGTTTGGGTTGCTTTTCAGGCGAGGTGGCCACTTTATGTAGGGGGCATCCTTAATCGTCATCAAGATCTCGGTCCACCTTGTGTTCAATGGCGTGTAGCCCATCCGAACTACTACAGGAGGTCGGGACGGTTGGCTTGGCTTCGCCTCTCGGTTCTGGCTTCTTCTGTCGCTGGGGTTGGAGGGCTTGCGTTCTCTTTTTCTTTTTTCAACCCCGCCTTCGTTTCTCTGGTTGATCTCTTCCTCTATTCTCATAAACTTGTCAGCGAGATTGAGGAAGTCGGCCACAGTTGTTGGCTGGCTGGCCATCATGTGCCATTTGAACTCTTTGTGCGTCACCCCTCTTTTGGCCGCGGGGAGCTGTACCGCGGGGTCTAACCGAGGGATCTGCAAACATGCTTCATTGAACCGTTTGATGTAGCTCCGGATGGGTTCTCCCTCTCTTTGGATCACCCCGAAGATACTTTCCTCGGTTCCGGGACACCTTTGGGTGGGAACAAAGTGCGTAGTGAAGATCTGCACGAACTGGGGCCAACTTCTTATTGACCCGGAAGCTAGGTTCCGATACCAAGTGCGGACCGCCCCTCTGAAGGTGGTGGTGAAGGCTATGCACATGCACGACTCGCTTGCCCTAGCGAGGTGCATTTGCGACTGGAACGCGTGGACGTGGTCGTTGGGGTCAAAGGACCCATCATACTTGTCCAGAGAAGGGAGTTTGAAATCTCTAGGCAAGGGGACTGCCAAAAATTCTGCTAAAAGGGGGGAAGGAACTGAGAGAATGGGGACGGTTTTTACCTCGCCCGAGCTCGTTTCTTCCTTGCCTCTGAGCTCGGGTAGCACACGGGTAGCAGTTCGGCGACTTCGCCGATGCCTTCTTTGAGTGGGCCTGGTGCTGGCGCTGCTGGCCTCCGTGTTGCCAAGCTCGATGGGCCCGGAATGTTGGCCTGCTGCTAAGACGCTGAAGCGGTTCTCTGTGAGTGGGAACTCGGGCTTGGAGCGTCGGGGTGACTTCGTGCGCGAGGTTCCTGACCCACTCGCGAGCTGCGAGGCGGGGGTGATCTTTCTTTACTTACGGCCCGGGGATGAGGCCTGACTATTTGTGGGGTTCTGTGGTCAGGAAGCCTCTCCTTGGTGAGGTCATCCACCATGAGGGGAGGCCTTGACTGACTTTGAAACAGGGTGTCGGGGGGGGGGGGGGGGAAGCAGTGGTTGGTTCAATGGTAGCTGAGGGAATTGTTGTTGATAATGGTGTTGGGAGAGGTGGTGCAACACCTGGTGTTGCTGGAGTTGGTGCATTTGGGCTTGCATTGCCCGCATGCATTGCATCAAATCATCTAGTTGGTTTTGGTGGGCTGCTAGTGGGACAGCAGTTGGTTCCGCGAAGTTCGTTTCGATGGGGAGTGGAAGAGGAATGTTCAATGAGGGAGTGTTCAGAGGTGCCACCGCCTGTGGCACATTCAAACTTGGGATCCCATCCACCGAAAGGGGGATGGTGAACTGCCCAATGCACACTGCCGGAACATGGTGTTGCTCTCCGGTAGTGGCTGTTTCGGTTCCACGTCCGACACTGTTGGAGGAGGCCATTTTGGTGTTGGAGTTTTTTGAAAGAAAGGTAGGTAAAAGAGATTTAGAGGGAGGCTTTTAGAAGCGTTCCCACAGACGGCACCAATTGATGGAGCGCGATCCGGCCGGTCTTAGCTGTCAACAAATTCGCCTCTGAGCTGGAGCATCGGGGAGCCTGAAACGGGAAAGATGAAAGAACTCCGTGGGGAACCCGGTGTGATAACTCCGAAACTCAAGTCAGTAATCTCTCAAAGGCAAAGTGTAGACCAGATAGAGCAAAGTTCACATACCTTGTTTGTTGGGGGCAGGGGGCTTTATAATCACTTTGCGCACTCGCTCTGAGGCCCTTGTCAGGTCGGGTATGATTACCCTTGTGTCTGTCAACTCGGGCGTTGTCCTTTCTACTGGGACAGAACCGTCACTGCCTAACCGTCTCTCTAACTGGAGATGGCGGTGTCAGGAGGCGGTGGCAGGTGGCCGTTTAGAGTGCGACCGTCAAGCGTCAGATCCCAAGTCAGTCAGGTGCGATGCCCTCGGGTACGGACTTCCTCAGTGTCAGGCATAGTGCGGTTTACTTGGTTTTGGTGCCCTGAGGGTGATGTGGAGTGGTGAGCGAGGCGAAGTCTTGAGTTCGGAGGTATGTATGAGGCAGGTCATCTCGGCGAGGGGTATCCTGAACTGTTACAAGGCAGGCCAGTTCGGCGAAGTATGTCCTGAACTGTTACAAGGCAGGCCAGTTTGGCGAAGTATGTCCCGAATTGTTACAAGGCAGGCCAGTTCGGCGACGTATGTCCCGAACTGTTATATGCAGGTCTGTTCGGATTACTTTTCTGGTTTGGAGCCAATGGTGAGTTCGGGCCCCCAGTAGGGAGTTCTGACCATTGGTTTCTCCCCTTGGTGCTCGCGCCTTAGGCTTGCTTTTGTACCGAGCTGTTGCCTTTGCCACGTGTCGCATAACTATGAGGTTGGGCCAAATCTTCCTTCATCAATTGGGATTCATGTCTGCATCCATTACAACTAAAAGCCTGTTTGGTAAGGTAAATTTGTCAATACAAAACTAACCCAACTTTACATTTACGGCTCAATTTAAAAGAAATACAAATTCAAATATGCAGAGTACAAATAGATACAAAATAATATAAAATAAAAGGTTTTATGCTTTACATATTTATATTTATACTCTTTTCAAATGAAACCTACATGAACCGTTTTACACTACATATTTGTATTCACACTTTGTTTGTATCATTCCTAAACGGAGCCTTATGTTTATTTCTAAATAAACATGTTTAATTTAGTTATGTGATGTTATTTAATATCCAAATATGATCAAAGTCGATCTGGATCCGATGGATAAACTTTATTTAAATTTGTTTATAGCAGTAGAACTGCCCATCTGCGAAAAGCTTGCACATTCATTTGTAGGTCAAGGATTTAAAGCAAGGTGACAGAACCGATGATGTTCCCTGCCTCGGAGGCCGACGACCCAGTGAAGGATCCGGGTTGGGCATCTTCGCATGTGCCCAACCCGTTTATGCATGTAGATTAATAGTAGCTGTTTGGTAATGCAATTCAAACAGATCAACAAACGCCAAACTTTATCAGCCCTTCGAACAGCAGCCACAACAATAATATAGACAAAGAAAGAATCAACAGTAAAAAGGTTGATATAGAACAAGATGTAGACGACCAACAGGTCCAACACACCTTCCTCCATCCGGTTCCACATTCTAGAAGGGTAGAAAATCGGCCGATTTTGAATTTTTGATCCCTTAAAATAAGAGGAAAGGAAACATCAGCTATAAGCCATGAGATTTATTTATTATACCTCAGAAACATAAGCAACATGCTTCACCAAAAAAAAAACATAAGCAACATGCTTCACCAAAAAAAGAACATAAGCAACATGCACAACATTCAAAACACTTCCTACTTTTCAATAATTCTTATCCAAAGTGTAAAAGAAAAGGTGAGTGGTTTGACGGTTGAAACAGCAAGGAAGCTTCACACACACAGACACAGTGGATCAATCACATTTTTTTAAAGCTAAAATAGAAACAAGCCTTCCGCACTTTGTTCGGGAAACCGGGATTGGAGTAAAAAAATGTAACCGGTTATGGGTCCAATGATTTGATTGCCCAGATTAATAGCGGTTTCGAAACATTGTTGTGAATGATTTAATTAATCATTTTGTTTTGTCACACTGCCAATTCCACATCACCCTCGTCAACAAGGTTTTTAAAATTGAATCGGACAAATAACCGTTAAGGGGTCCAGTTCGCAAGTTGAATGATTCAATTGTTTGAACGGAATGGATGGTTCATTCTAATAAAAAATAAAAAAAAAATTAAAAAGAATAAAAAAGGATAAAACCTTTTGGACGGTTTGACTACCTGAGTCAATGGTTTAGTGATCAAATCAGCAGTTTTTTATCAAAAGGCAGTTCTGAGATAAAACAGTGACTGGTTCCCAATTTTTTTGGTCTAACCATTTGGTCTGGTCTGATTTTGAAAACATTGCACGTCAAATCCAATAGAATTCTGATATCCACCTAACAAAAAAGCTTTCAATACGCACCATGATGGGTATCATTTTTGAGTTCTGATCTATTCTTCACAGAGCCGACTCACACTGACCTCACAACACGTTTTGACCGTGGTTTTAGAACATCTCCGCGTTTGTAAATTTTTATTCATGAAGAGATATTTCACGATTAAAACGTGCTGCAAGGTCAGTGTGAGGCGTAGTGAATCATATCGATATTCATCATGGCTATTGATACAAGATGTGGTAATATTCTCTATGCGGAGTCCCTCTTTTTCCTTTATTCTCTCATTTATCTTCTTGTTTTTTTCTTCTTCTTTTTGCATGTGTTTTGACAAAAGGATTACTTGCTCTTGGATCCTGTATTGGACTTTTCGATACCGATGGGTGTTGCTTTATGTTTTTGCCGTTCATGATTAAGTCTTTCGTGGTTCTCTGGCAGAAGCAATTCATGGTCAGTTCCATTCGCAATTCTCCAACGAATGCCGTTTTGGAAAGTAGTTACAGTATCTGGTATCTGTTGTAATTTTTGGGGCTCTATCCTCTTCTGTGGATCTACTCCAACCATGCTATTACCGACTCTTTGCAATCTCTTTTGGAAAACTCTCATATATTTTCTCTCGCCATTTGTGGTGGATTAGAGTTGTGATTTTCTACTTATGTTGGTGATTTTTTCACTTTTTTGGATTCCAAAAGTTTATTTATTCTCCTACATCCATTTATATATTTTGTTCTTCTTGAGAAATTGTATTTGGGTTCTGATTGGCCTTTTGGCAATTCTATGTACTTGTATCAATTTCTTGAATGAATGAAATATGATTTTAGCCTTAAAAAAAGATGTGGTAATATTAGACAATTAGTTACATACTACATGAGCTGTATGTTTGGGTTGTATCACGCTGTATTTGTAAATAGATATGGTGTGCATCCATACAAAAAATGTATGTGTCTCGTTTGACAAATTATATATTCACCAATTTTGGATAGTCTTTGAACTTTAATAAAAACTTAAAAGTTATAATTATAAAATCTGAAATAAATAATTTAAGATTTAATTTTTATCTTATCTTAAATGATTTATAGTTTTATTTATATATATATATATATTATATGTTAAAAATGAAAATATATTTATTATTTAAAAAGGTAGAGTTATCATTTATACAAAAATACTAAATAATGATTTTTTTCCAATAAAATTAATATAAATTAAAAACTATAATTATAAAAATTATTGCATGATGTGTAGGAATAAATACGAATTGGGCTTTTTACAAAATATTCAAACTTGACCTGTGAAAATCTTGATTGGACTCAATTTAAACTGAGTTCGAACCCAATATATAGGTCATTTGCTAATCGAGCAAAACTAAAACCCAATAACACTTGGCTTGTAAGATTCGAGAGCCTAATAGAAATTATATATAACTAAATTTTATATGTATGATTTTTTATTTTTATAGAAAACTTGACTTACAGCTGAGTAAACATACAAGTTTAATTGAACCCGGAGACTCATGAATTTTTGCTGAGCCAAATTCAAATAGAGTATATTAGGCTCGACTCAACCTGAATCGACCCCTATAATGATTGTACATGTCCAATATTTTTCCGTATATATAAGTATTAAAGTATGTATTTATTATGTATTTATAACTTGTTAATAGGTAATTCAGTTTTAAATTTAATATTATTAATATATTTATATGATTTTGTATGCATTTCCTAACATATCTAAAATGTTTCGTATCTTTCTTATATGCATTTCCAACCAAATAACAATTGGGTCGTAGATTGATGAAATGTCCGATATGATACAATTGCAAATTTGCCAATGCTCAGTTGGGTGGCTGATCTGGCAGCAAAATTAAAAAAGTGGGTGGTTGATCGTGATTCCATTTCTTTCATGAATCGAGATTCCACGGAAAAACCAGTGAAACTTGCTGTCCGCGTAATAAGTTAGATTAGGTAGGTAAAGCCAGGTTCAACAAAGCAAAATAAAGGGAGAAAAGGACAGACGTCAAAATGCCAATGCTCAATGTACATCACTACATCCTGCACTCGTATTGTCCTGAGCTTCAGTTGACACCACCAATCTGTTCGTGTCGTGTCGTTTGTGGGGACCGCTACACAAATCCCTCTGTTTCAGGAACTAACCAAAACAAAGAATCCCTCTGCATAGTTCCGATTGTAAGAGAGAGAAAGTTGACCAAAACACCTCAGAAACCACTCACCCAACCCAGGCCAACCGCAATTTTTCAAAGTACCAATGAAACCACCCTCACCTCACCTGTCACGAGTCACGAGTCCAACTCGAACATCTCAAAATATCTACGGAGAAGTACTCTTTCAGCCTCCCTCTTCCTCTCCGTCTGACCGACCCTTCAGATCTCCTCTTCTTCAACCTCATCTCTCTCCTCCGATAGTCCGATGGACAAAAACACGTCTCTTCTGCTCTTCGCAGTGGCTATGCTATTATGCGCCGGGTTCCCCTTTTCCATGGCCGCGAAGCGCTGCCCAGACTGTGGCGCCACCCCCGTGCCGTACCCACTCAGCACCGGAACCGACTGCGGCGATCAATCGTACAAGATCCGGTGTGCATCTGGCACGCTTCGATTCGATGCCCTCAACGGATCTTCCTACACCATCACATCCATCTCCCCGGGGAACCAACGGTTAGTGATCAGCCCGGCCAGCTTCGCTGGTAATACTTGCGTGACTACCGATATCGCAAGCGAAGGCCTTCAGCTCAACAGCAGCCTTCCTTTCAACGTCACCAGCAGCAACACCATTATGTACCTCAACTGCTCCGACACTTTGTTGCGGTCGCCGTTGAATTGTTCTTCCGCGAGCCTCTGCCACACCTACATGAACAATACTGCAGAGGCGGCGCCCTGTGAGAACGCTCCGATCTGCTGCACTTTCAGGACCGGTGGGTCCACCAACTCTTACATGATCAGGGTTCGGGATGGAGGTTGCAGGGCCTACCGGAGCTTTGTCAATTTAGATGCTTCCTTGCCCGTGAGTAGTTGGCCCCAGCCGGGGTTGGAAATACAGTGGGCGTTACCCAATGAACCCATTTGCCAGTCGCAGGCAGATTGTGACGAGCGCTCGAATTCCACGTGTTCGTCGGACCTAGCCGATCCCCGGTTCAGCCGGTGCTTCTGCACGGCGGGGCTCCAGTGGGACCCCATCAATGGATTATGTGCTAACAGTGAGAATTCCCATTCCCTGATTCCATCCTTTTCCTCTTCATCTTCCTCATGGAGTTCTAAATATCTAACGCAGTAAACATCTTTTTGCAGATGTGACGTGTCAAGATTCCGGAGGTTGTGATGGTATTGATCGGACCCCACTGATAGCAGGTAATTCCTTGTCTGTTTACATCATCCCAACTGAACAAGAAGCATGGAGATGGGGGATGAACCGGAGATGGCGGTCGTAAATTTTGCTTGTATGACGATATCTGACACGGAATGCACTTGAACAGGTTTGACGTCGGCCCTGGGTGCGGCGCTTCTCGTGGCTGTCGCTGGCGTTCTCGTGTACAAGCGACACCGGCGCATCAAAGAGGCTCAAGAACGCTTGGCCAAGGAGCGAGAGGAGATACTAAACGCCAACAGTGGTGGCAAATCTGCCAAGAACTTCACCGGCAAAGAAATGAAGAAGGCAACTAATAACTTCTCTAAGGACCGGTTGCTTGGCGCCGGTGGCTACGGAGAGGTCTACAAGGGCGTCCTCGAGGATGGCACCATCATTGCCGTCAAGTGCGCCAAGCTCGGGAACACCAAGGGTACAGATCAGGTCCTCAACGAGGTCAGAATCCTGTGTCAGGTGAACCATCGTAGCCTGGTTCGACTGCTTGGATGCTGTGTTGAGCTAGAACAGCCCCTCATGGTCTACGAATACATCCCCAACGGGACCCTTTACGAGCATCTACGTGGTCTTCATTCCGGCGGGTGGTCAAATCTCACCTGGCGCCGGCGGCTCAGCATTGCTCACCAGACAGCTGAGGGTCTTGCCTACCTCCATTCTTCCGCCGTGCCGCCCATCTACCACCGAGACGTTAAGTCCAGCAACATCTTACTAGATGAAAAGCTTAACGCCAAGGTCTCGGATTTTGGACTCTCCAGGCTTGCAGAGACTGACCTCAGCCACATCTCCACCTGTGCCCAAGGGACCCTTGGCTATCTTGACCCCGAATACTACCGGAACTACCAGTTAACGGACAAGAGCGATGTTTACAGCTTTGGGGTTGTTTTGTTGGAGTTATTGACAGCACAGAAGGCCATTGACTTCGATAGAGGGAGCGATAATGTGAACTTGGCAATTTATGTGAAGCAGATGGTGGATGAAGAGAAGCTGATGGATACCATCGATCCAATGCTAAAGGAAGGAGCCAGCGACCTCGAATTGGACACCATAAAGGCATTGGGGTTTCTAGCAGTAGGGTGCTTGGAGGAACGACGACAGAATCGGCCTTCAATGAAAGAAGTTACAGAGGAGATAGAATATATTATGAGTATTGTGGCAGCAGAGGCTTCAGAGGCCAAGAAGGATTAGTAGAAGGGGCCGTCATACTTGCCCAGTTCGGGGATTGGCTAGGCAAACCCATGTGGCATATTTTCTGTATTTTACTTTGGCAGATTAGATAGAGACTCAAAAGATGATGATAGCAGGAATATAAGTGGTGGATTTTCTCATTTTAATTAGGTTGTTATAGAGACTAGAGAGCAGAGACTGTGAGTGTTGTATATTCCCCTATCTTATGTTGTTTGTTATAGACACCAGAGAGCAGATACACTCTTGACTGTTGTATATTTGGTGGTTCCATATTCCACTAGAGTCTAGAGACCGAAGATTGTTGCCTTCATCTGTGTTGATGTATTGAGAAAAGGAGATGCAAATTTGGCTTAAGGCCTTGAGAGGATGAGGGCAAAATGCAGTTCCTATTCCTTCTCCAGCAATGCACGTGCCCGGCGACGGGCTGAACTATCATCAATTAGGCTTGAAACAGAAGCCAAGCCTTTTGCTTCTGTTTCACTGATTGTTGTAAAATAATAAAGAAAGTAGAATGTAATGTTGCATAATCTCAAAATTGGGAATTGCATGGACGAGAGTTGAGTTGTGCCACTTGGTCATTCTCCTTAAAACCGTATTTGCCCCCTATGTAGTCGGTTGATAGTATATCGGTTGTTAAGATAAAACAACCCACAGGCCATTAGTAGGCGTGTACTCGTTTAATAGACATCTGTGAACCACAAAAGATTGATGTTTAGATATGTAGAAAAGACAGGTAGTAAAAAATGTGATTGATTGAAAATTGAATCGTCCAATACTCCTTTTATAAAGTATTCTCAAATCCGAATGGAAACAAAGGTGTCTTTTCAAACAAGAGCTTCTTCAAAACAGGGCACCTATTCGAAAAGGCATAAAAAGGAAGAGACACGAACAAGGAAAGAGAAAACGCTTTAAAACATTAAATTTGAAATTCGAACAGACACTTGTTCGAATGGACACAAAACCGTTTAGTTCGAAAATCAAATTTGGTTAAAAGCAAAAAACGGTTTGATATAAGACACGTGCACGCCTACACTCGTGCCTTGGCCCGGTTTGGCACGGCGTGCGCATGTAAAAAGCACCCCCAACCACCCCTTACATGCATAGAATATCTATAGTGCTCTCCTCCTCTAGGTCTTTACTCATAAAGAGCAAAACTACAAATATAGTCTACTTCCATTCCCTCCTTAAGCAATGTGAGATAAGGAGTCTTCACATGCACTCAAGACTAGGAAGAGGAAAAGTCAAACACAAGAGAGGGAGGAGGGAGATTCTTGAAAATTTGAATATTCTTCCAACAATCCCTCACAAGATTCAAAATTACAAGAAGATAGAATAATCTGAGCATCTGATAAAAGTATTCATGGTGATGTTTTTTGGAGTTCAATCAATACTTAGGTATGACGGATTATGTTACATAGTGCAGGTGGAGTTAGAGTCCTTCAACTTTTCCTCTTTGTCGTAACTAGCTAACCAGCCAACCAACTCAACTCACCAGTTCTTTAGTGGTTCTTTTATTTTGGAACATCTCGACCTTGTTTCCTTCTTAGAATCATGAGTGTTTTAGAGAGTCAGCCCTAGATTTCGCTTAGAAGTGGCCACGCTTTATCATTGGCTTAGGTCAGTTATTAGCATGCACTACACACACTATTCTTAACTAATTAAGAGTCTTATACTCAACCTCCTTAAATTATAATGAACATTATCTTACCTCGGCATCTGAAATGGGACACAAATTGATAATGTTTTAACAAATCATCTAATGACTCATTTTTATCCATTCAACCTAATTCTCTATTGAAATATTATTAAATATTAGGAATTTGGGAGTTTAAGACTAGTGTAGGTGTTTTTCGCTTATGGGAGTCAAAAGTATAAGTGCTACAGACTCATTTTGCATGCTCATTCTCCACTATACCTGGAGAGAGCCCAGCGTTATGTACAATCTAAATCAATTTTGAGAGAATAAAAATTAGACAAATCAGACGTTACTCATTTTGCATGCTCATTCTCCACTATACCTGGAGAGAGCCCAGCGTTATGTACAATCTAAATCAATTTTGAGAGAATAAAAATTAGACAAATCAGACGTTAGAAAAAGTCGAAAGAGAAGTAAAAAATAAAGGCAGCCATGGATTTGGGACCTAATACTTAAACGAGAAGAATGAAATTGAAAGCAAAGCAAATAAGTGAAAAAGAAAAAAAATAGGGAGATGTAGCGAGACAGACCACGCACATATACCAGATATTTGGAATATAGCTAGTCTCATGGGAAAATCAAAATACACATTTTTATGTAGTACGTTTGAATTTGGGTAACCAATGGTTCACCAAAGGGTAGTGATGAAGGAAGATTTGGCCCGACCTCTCTATTATGTGACACGTGGCAGAAACAACAGCTCGGTAAAAGGGGCTAAGCCTAGGCGGGAACAAGGGGACACACTTCACCAAACTGACCCTTGTAATAGCTCGGGATACACTTCGCCGAACTGACCCACCTTGTGACAGCTCGGGATACACTTCGCTGAATTGATCCACCTTGTGACAGCTCGGGATACACTTCGCCAAATTGACCCTTGTAACAGCTCGGGATACACTTTGCCGAACTGACCCTTGTAACAGCTCGGGATACACTTCGCCAAACTGACCCACCTTGTAACAGCTCAGGATATACTTCGCCGAACTGACCCACCTTGTAACAGCTCGGGATACACTTCGCCGAACTGACCCACTTTGTAACAGCTCGGGATACACTTCGCCGAACTGACCCACTTTGTAACAGCTCGGGATACACTTCGCCGAACTGACCCACCTTGTAACAGCTCGGGATACACCTCGCCGAACTGACCCACCTTGTAATAGTTCGGGATACACCTCGCCGAACTGACCTGCCCTATAGATACCTCCGAGCTCAAGACCGCCTCACTCAGCACTTTGCATCACTTTCTGGGCACCAAAACCAAACAAGTCGTACCATGCCTGACACTAGGGAAGTCCGTGCCCGAGGGCGCCACGCTTGACTGACTTGGGATCTGACGTTTGCCAGCAGCACTCTAAACGGCCACCTGCCACCGCCACTGACACCGCCATCTACAGTTAGACGGTTAGGCAGTGACGGTTCTATCTCAGCAGAAAGGACGACGGCCGAATTGACAAGCACAAGGGTAATCATACCCGATCTGGCAAGGGCCTCGGGACGAGTACACGAAGTGACTATAAGAGCCCCTGCCCCCCGACAACAGAGGTATGCAAACTTTGCGCTATCCGGTATTACCTTGCTTTTGAAGGATTCTAACTTGAGCTTCGGAGCCTCTACACCGGGTTCCCCCCGGAGCTTTCCCATCTCCTCTGTTTCAGGTTCCCTGCTACCCCGTTCGGAAGCAAGGCAGCGGACAGCTAAGACCAGCCGGATCGCGCTCCATCAATTGGCGTCGTCTGTGGGAACGCTTCAAAAAGCCTCCCTCCAAACTTCGATAACCCCTTTTTCTTCAAAACACCCAACACTCATAGCCTCCTCCAGCAACACCGGACATGGCACGGAGACAAACGCCACCGGGGAGCAACTTCAGGTCCCCGTAGTGTGCATTGGACAGTTCACCATCTCCCTTTCGGCGGATGGGATCCCCATCTTGAACGTGCCACAAGCAGTGGCACCCGTAAACCCTCCTACCACAAGCATCCCCTTTCCTCTCCCCATTGAGACAACCTCCATTGAACCAACTGCCGTCCCCCTGGCAGATAGCCAAAACCAGTTGGAGGACCTGATGCAGTGCATACGGGCAATGCAAGCCCAAATGCAACAGTTCCAGCAACACCAGCTTCACCAGCACCAAGTGCTGCACAACATCTCCCAGTATCACTATCAACAGCAATTCCCCCAACTACCACTGAACCAACCACTACTTCCGCCTCGCCACCCCGCTCTGAGGCCGGTCAAAGCCTCCTCGCAGGATGGGCGCCCCCACCAGGCGAAGGCCTCCCGGCCCCAGAACCACCTCAATAGCCAGGCCTCGTCCCCAAGCCGAAGAGAGAAGAATGTCTTCCCCGCCTCGCAACCCGCAGACGGGTCGGGAACCTCGCCCGCGAGGTCGGCACCAAGGCGCTCCAAGCCCGAGCTCCTGCTCACCGAAAACCGATTCAGCGCCCTGGCGGCAGACTACCAGCATCCCGGGCCCATTGAGCTCGATAACACGGAGGCCAGCAGCGCCAGCACAAGGCCCGCTCAACGGCGAAGTCGCCGAACCGCCACCCGCGCCTTGTCGGAATTCAGAGGCAAAGACACGAGCTTGGACGAGGTAGGGGCTGCTCCGGTTCTCTCAGTTCCTTTCCCCCTCGCATCGGAACTCCTGGCGGTCCCCTTACCCAGAGACTTGAAACTCCCACCTCTGGACAAGTACGACGGGTCCTTCGACCCCAACGACCACGTTGACGCATTTCAGTCCCAAATGCACCTCGCCAGGGCCAGCGAATCGTGCATGTGCGTGGCCTTTACCACCACCCTCAGGGGGGTAGCCCGCACTTGGTACAGGAACTGGCCCCCGGGTCGATAAAGTGCTGGGCCCAGTTCGTGCAGGTCTTCACCGCACACTTCGTCACCAGCCAACGGTGCCCCAGAACAGAGGAAAGCATCTTCGGAGTAGTCCAAAGAGAAGGAGAATCCATTCAGGGCTACATCAAGTGATTCAACGAAGCATGCCTGCAGATACCGCGGTTGGACCCCGCAGTGCAGCTCGCGGCGGCCAAAAGAGGGGTGACACACAAAGAATTCAAATGGCACATGGTGGCCAACCAGCCCGCGACCGTAGTTGAATTCCTCAAACTCGCGGATAAGTTCATGAGGACAGAGGAAGAAATCAACCAATGAACCGAAGGCGGAAACGAGAAAAGAAAGAGAGAAGGCGAGCTCTCCAACCCGGTGAATAGAAAAAACCCGACTTGGGAGCCGAAGCCAAACCAGTCCTTCCGGGCCACCCTAGCAGTTCGGACGGACTACACGCCGTTAAACACGAGGCGGACAGAGATCTTAATGACGATCAAAGATGCTCCATACGTTAAGTGGCCACCTCGCCTAAAGGGAAATCCGAACGAAAGAAACAAGAATTTGTATTGTAGTTTCCATAGAGACCATGGTCATAGCACCGAACAGTGTAATAACCTCCGGGACGAGATAGAGGGACTAATCCGTCGCGGATACTTGAGAAACTTTGTACAGCACAACAATAACAATAAAGCAGGTCGGCAAGGGGAGCACGAAAAGGATGCCCCCGAGTCTAGCAACAGACCTGCCAAACCGTTGCAGAAGCAGCCTCCGGAAGAAAGGCCAGTTCGGGGAACCATCCATGTAATAGTGGGAGGTTCGGTGGTAGCCGGGTGTACCTCGACAGCAGCCCGGACTTCGGTTCGCGAAGCGGCCCTCGAATAACGGAACCCCCCGAAGAGACCAAAGACTGAAGAACCAATCTTTTTCACGGAGGACGACGCGCGAGGAGTCCACTACCCCTGTGATGACGCGCTTGTCATTAAACTAAGGATCAGCGACTTCGAGGTCAGGCGCGTACTCGTAGATTCGGGCAGCTGAGCGGACATCCTCTTCAAATCAGCATTTGACCAGCTGTAGTTATAGAGGAGCGAGCTGAAGCCCGCGAACACTCCCCTGGTGGGTTTCAGCGGAGAGGAAGTCAGGCCCCTCGGAAAAGTAACTGTCCCTGTGGAAATCGGCACATGGCGTTGTGCGGTCAGACTCAACCATGATTTCCTGGTAGTCGCGACCCCCTCCCCATACAATGCCATAATAGGGCGGCCGATCACGCATATCCTACGGGCGGCGGTCTCCACCTACTATTTGGCCATGAAGTTCCCTACGGACTTCGGTATAGGGGTAGTGCGGGGCGAACAACTCGAGTCCCGCAAGTGCTACGTTGCCGCCCTGAAGGGAAAAACCAAGGCGGCCGACGACCTCAAACTGGAGCGGCCTGCGAAGCAAGGTGAGGAGCGAGCTTCGCCCACAGAGGAAACAGTCGCAATCCCGACTTCAGCTACGGACCCAGCTCGCACGCTAAGCATCGGAGCTTCCATCGAAGACCCCCTACGAGCCGAACTGGTGAGTTTTTTACTTCAAAATTTAGATATTTTCGCCTGGTCCGCGGCCGACATGCCCTGCATTAGCCCCGGACTGATAACTCACAAACTTAATACTGACACTGTAGTCAGACCCGTTAGACAGAAGAAACGCAACTTAGCCCCAGAACGCTGGAGAGCGGTCGACGAGGAGGTCGAGAAGCTCCTCGCAGCAAACTTCATAAGGGAAGTCCATTACCCGAGCTGGGTGGCCAACCCGGTGTTGGTAAAAAAGGCAAGCGGCAAATGGTGCATGTGCGTCGACTATACCGACCTGAACCGAGCTTGCCCGAAAGACTGCTTCCCCCTCCCTAGAATTGACCGCCTAGTGGACGCGACCTCGGGAAACGAGTTGCTAAGCTTCCTGGACGCCTACTCGGGCTACAACCAAGTTAGGATGGACCCATCCGATGAGGAAAAAACCAGCTTCATAACCGAGTTCGGCCTGTATTGCTACAAAGTCATGCCCTTCAGACTAAAAATGCCGGGGCGACTTTCCAAAGACTTGTAAATAAGCTATTTTGGCCCCTGATTGGTACGAAGATAGAGTGCTATGTAGACGACATGGTCGTCAAGACTCAGTTTTCACAAGAGTTAATACAAGACTTAGATTCTGTTTTCCAAATCCTACGTCAGTTTAGCATGAATTTGAACCCCAACAAGTGTGTCTTCGGCGTCACCTCGGGCAAGTTCCTAGGCTACATTGTCAATCGGCGCGGTATTGAGGCCAACCCGGACAAAATAAAAGCCATTCTAGATATGAAACCACCTTGGAAAGTAAAAGAGGTTCAAAGGCTAAACGGCCGCATAGCTGCTCTAAGCCGCTTCTTGTCTAAGTCAGCAGACCGCTGCCTACCCTTCTTCAAGGCAGTCAAAGGCAAAGGGTTCGAGTGGACCCAGGACTGCCAGTTCGCGTTTGATGAACTAAAAGGTTACCTCGCTAGTGTGCCAACCTTAGCCCGGCCCGAGGTGGGCGAGGTCTTAGAACTGTACCTCTCGGCGAGCGACGAGGCGGTCAGTTCGGTACTGATAAAGGAAACAGACCGGGTCCAACGACCCATATATTATGTTAGTAAAATTTTGCAGGGAGCAGAGGCAAGGTACCCGGAGATAGAAAAACTAGCATACGCCCTAGTAATAGCAGCTCGGAAACTCCGCCCATACTTCCAGGATCACACTGTCATCGTCCTAACTGACAAACCTCTTAGACAAGTTTTACTCAAACCCGAACTCTCCGGTCGACTGACGAAATGGGCCATCGAACTCAGTGAGTACGACCTCCAGTACAAATCGAGAACCGCTATCAAGGCCCAAGCTTTGGCAGATTTTATCGCCGAGTGCACTTTCAGCCATGAAGCCCCACAGGTCAAGCCCGAGGTCCCCAGTTGCGGCGAACCCGGAGCACCTGAGCCCATAGAGTCCGAACCCCGTGAAGTAGCAGCCAGTGTGGCATCTCTCCTGGTCAGGCGAAGCGCGAACTGGGATGAGGAGCCCTGGATCCTTCACGTGGATGGTTCCTCGAACCGGCAAGGCAGCGGAGCTGGAATAGTCTTGTGCGGCCCGAGCGGCACAAAAGTAGAATACGCACTACGCTTTGAGTTCGCGGCATCCAACAACGAGGCAGAGTACGAAGCACTGATCGCCGGGCTGGACCTAGCGCGAAAGGTTAAGGCAAAACACTTGGTCATCTGCAGTGATTCTTAGCTCGTGGTAAACCAAGTTATCGGCGAATACGAAGCACGCGATCTCTCCATGATCGCATATTTGGCCAAAGTAAAAGAAGCCCTGCTCAACTTCCGGTCACACATCATCAGGCAAATCCTGAGGTCAGAAAACACTGAGGCCGACGCCCTGTCCCGGTTAGCCAGCACGAGTCACAACAATATGAGAACTGTGTACATAGAGGACTTACCTCGGCCTAGTATTCTCGGGGGGACAGAGGAGGTCGCTCCCGTCTTAGAAGCAGAGTCGAGCTGGATCGATCCACTCGCGAGCTTCCTAATAGATGGAACCCTCCCTGCAGAACGCAATGCGGCCAAGAGGGTGTAGCGCCAGGCAGCCAAATACGTCATCATAGACGAACGGTTATACCGACAGTCGTACACGCTCCCCTATTTGCGTTGCCTGCGACCTACCGAAGCCGAGTTCGTACTCCGCGACACTCATGAAGGCCTTTGCGGCGGACACTTGGGGGGCAGAGCACTCGCCCAAAAGGCACTTCGACAAGAATACTACTGGCCAACGATGAAGGCAGAAGCTGTCGAGCTCGTTAGAAAATGCGACAAATGTCAAAAGCATGCTAACATCCACCATCAACCCGCCTCCGACCTCAAATACCTCGCCAGCCCGTGGCCCTTCGCACAATGGGGCATCGACCTCCTAGGGCCATTCCCACCAGCAACAGGCGGAAGAAAATTCTTGGTTGTGGCGGTAGATTACTTTACGAAGTGGATAGAAGTCGAACCTCTAGCAACTGTTACGGCTCGAAACATACAGAACTTCTTTTGGAAGAACATAGTATGTCGGTTTGGGTTACCTCAGGTTCTAATCTCCGACAACGGCAAACAGTTCGAGGATATCAAGTTCCAAGAGTGGTGCCAGAACATGGGGATTCGACAAAACTTCACGTCAGTCGCGCGCCCGTAGGCAAACGGTCAGACGGAAGTAATGAACAGAGCCATCCTGCGCGGACTGAAAGCACGTCTGGATCGAGCTAAGGGATTGTGGGCCGAAGAGCTACCAAGTGTCTTATGGGCTCACCGAACGACCAAAAAAGCATCCACGGGAGAAACCCCCTTCAACCTCACCTACGACACTGAAGCAGTGATCCCGGCGGAAATCAAAATACCAACGTTGCGATTAGAAACATACGACGATCGGACGAACGGAGACGAGTTACGCACCAACCTCGACCTACTGGACGAGGTAAGGGACCTCGTGCACATTCGAATGGCGGCATACCAGCAGCAGGTAGCTCGCTACTACAATAGTAGAGTAAAGCAACGAAGCTTCCAAGTCGACGACCTGGTCCTCCGTAAGATTATGGTGCCTGAACCCGGCATCGGCAAGCTTGGACCTAATTGGGAAGGGCCCTATAAAGTAAAAACAGTGCTCGGGGGCGCATACGAACTCGAAACCTTGGAAGGCAAACGAGTTCCTCGAACGTGGAACATCGTGAACTTAAGACGATACTACCTATGAACCACCTAGCGAAGTGGACGAAATCAGGCCCTATGTGCCACAAGGGCGTAGACAGCACATTATCAGCTCGGAAAAAAATCAGTTCGCAGCATAAAAGACCGCGGAAATTTAATAACCCGGAAAAGGAACAGCTGGGGGAAGATGAGCAAGGGGAAAAAGACACTCCATTGCAAGAAACAGTACATTGGTAAAAAAGAAAAAAAATTTACATGCCCGGAGCCACTTCTTCGGCATCGGAAGGCACTTCAACAACACCCGAAGGCCCTGCCTCTCCTTCAGAGTCAGGTTCGCCATCGGCAGCATTGGCCATCTCCTGAGTTATACGCGAAGTGGTTATGGCACTTACATCGAGGTCGGGGTACGTATTCCGGATCATCCACCGGCTCAACTTGAACCCCCTCCTGTAAGAGTCCACCATCAGATCGTCAAAACGCGGAGAGGCAATGTAGTCTTCAACTGCCTTATTCTTGGCTTCTTCAATGCCTTGGGAAAAAATCTGTGTTCTCTCCCTGATGTCCTCCTGAAGATATTCGACTTGATGCTGCAAATCCAACTTCAAGTCCGCCATATGCTTGACAACTACCCCCATGGCCTCGGCATCACGCTGAGACCTCGCCTGTCTGGCCATCGCGACGCAAGCAACCTCTTTAGCAGCATAAGCAGCCACCTCAGCAACCCAGGTATTTGCCTCTGCAGCACGGAAGGCTTCTTCAGCAGCATGAGCGGCAGCCTCAGCAGCTCGCACCTGTCGCGAGCTCCTCTCCACTTGGGCCGCCAAGGCATGAATCGAAGAATTCACCTACCAAAAGAAACAAGTGAGCAAATGACAGCAGAAGCAATAGAATAAAAAAGGAAGACAGAATCTAACTTACCACCATGGCATGTGTTACGGCACGGCAAGCGACCTGATTCAAGGGAAGATCGGTCCACACCGCGACCTCCTCAGGGAAAGTAGCGTCCCTACTCTTCTGAAGAGCGTAGTTCGGCGTCTACACGCTCCTAAACTCACCTTGAGCTCCCGATCCTGAGGGCCCAGCCCGCGTATGAGCAGACCCGGAGTGAGCAGGAGCACTTGAGTACGCAGGAGCGCCCGTATGAGTAGTCTCAGCTTAAGGCGCCCCGGTAGTTTCGTGCACCGGTGGTCACTTCGGGCTCCCTGGGCAGATGCTCCAGCGTATGGACTGGAACTTGGGGCTCCTCATCTAGGGGCAGCTCGGTACGAGTTCGTTTGGCGACCCGCTTCCTCCTCTTCATACCTTGAAACAAGCACCCCCCACGAGTTCTCTCCGCGTCCATCACACCTGCAGAAACGAGTTCGACATCAGAAAAAATGAAAGAACAAAGAAAACAAGAAACCGCATAGCTAGAAACCTACCCGAACTCAGGCGGGCTGCAATAAGCTTGGCCTCCGTTAAGTAGTGGTGGCACTTTAAGCCTTGCCGTGCCCATTGCCGGAGACCCTTCACCGTCTCTTTATCAAGAGTTACACCCAAATCGGGAGCGGCCTCACCCCACCTGGTCTGAAAGGGCCATCCTTGTGCACTTCGCACACCGAAGTAGTCCCGCTTCCAAGCCGGGACCTTATTAGGAAGATCGTGCAGAAGCTTGAAACCCTGGCGAGGAGAAAGGTAATACGCCCGTCTCCCCCTGGGAAGAGAACCCGCCTGTCTCTTGAGCATCAAGATAGAGGAGAATATCTCTAAGTCCAAGGGAAAGTTCTGCTCGCAAAAAAGGGAAACTGTCCCCACCAGGTTCCGAATAGAGTTCGGATGAAGCTGGCCGATGGTGACACTGAAGTGGTTTATGACTTCGACGAGAAGGGGATGGAAAGGAAGTCGCAACCCTACAGCGAGCTGCTCTCGAAAAATCATGATCTCGTCGGGACCGTGTTCCCAAGGAAAGCTACCCGAAGGAATAAAATATGTGTACCCCCCAGGAAGATTGTAAGACAGAAGTATGGATTGAAGCCCCTCAAGCGTCATGGTCGAAGGACCAAACCTGTCTAGCACCCGACCTCGGCGGGAGGTAGACGCCAAACTGCCCGAAGCAACTCGACCCACTAGTTCATAGTCCTCAAGCTCCACCTTAGGATCACTGAGGCAGTCTGGGGACACGGCTCGGTTGGTGGAACCTACGTCGGCCCTACTCGAAGAATCGTCTGAGCTATCAAAGCTAGACATTGGGGAAAATATGGATTCAAGAAAGTACTCACCGGAAAGTTTGAGAACAAAGCCAAAGAACCGTGAAGACTGTATAACCAGCCTTGACGCGAGCTGAAAGGTTGGACGCGAACTCAGTAGACACCGCAGAAGTAACAAACCGACTGGGGTCCCCCACTATTTATAGCTACAATAGCCAAGAATCAACTGTACAAACCGAAGACGATCCGACGGTCCACGTTCTTACCGACCGCACAACCCTTAAGGTCGAGACGTGATTGGCGCACGTCTTTCCGGAAAAAGCAAAACGTCAGCGCACGTCTTTTTGAAACCGACGTCGCTTCGACACGCGTCTTTCCGAAACTGACGCGCCGCACGTCTCCCTGACAGTCGCCCGCGCACGTACAGCAGTGGCGCACCTTTTCGAAATGACTCGCTGTCACGTCCCAGCGGTGCGAATCGGTTTGAAATTTAAAACACCCGGTCCCAACCACCAGCGTTCTCGAGTAAGCACGTTTCTAGCCTTCTCGGAAACCGAAAGAACCCTAGCAAAAGTGTCTCGTACAGTGAAGGTTCGAAGGACGGGACAAATCCACCAGTTACCTCGCGAAAACTCCCCGCACCATGGCAAGACCCCCGGCGCAAGGAGTGGGGGGCAATTGAAGAAGGAAGATTTGGCCCGACCTCTCTATTATGTGACACGTGGCAGAAACAACAGCTCGGCAAAAGGGGCCAAGCCTAGGCGGGAACAAGGGGACACACTTCGCCGAACTGACCCTTGTAACAGCTCGGGATACACTTCGCCGAACTGACCCACCTTGTGACAGCTCGGGATACACTTTGCCGAACTGACCCTTGTAACAGCTCGGGATACACTTCGCCGAACTGACCCACCTTGTAACAGCTCGGGATACATTTCGCCGAACTGACCCACCTTGTAACAGCTCGGGATACACTTTGCCAAACTGACCTTGTAACAGCTCGGGATACACTTCGCCGAACTGACCCACCTTGTAACAGCTCGGGATACACTTCGCCGAACTGACCCACTTTGTAACAGCTCGGGATACACTTCGCCGAACTGACCCACTTTGTAACAGCTCGGGATACACTTCGCCGAACTGACCCACCTTGTAACAGCTCGGGATACACCTCGCCGAACTGACCCACCTTGTAACAGTTCGGGATACACCTCGCCGAACTGACCTGCCCTATAGATACCTCCGAGCTCAAGACCGCCTCGCTTAGCACTTCGCATCACTTTCTGGGCACCAAAACCAAACAAGTCGTATCATGCCTGACACTAGGGAAGTCCGTGCCCGAGGGCGCCACGCCTGACTGACTTGGGATCTGACGTTTGCCAGCAGCACTCTAAACGGCCACCTGCCACCGCCACTGACACCGCCATCTACAGTTAGACGGTTAGGCAGTGACGGTTCTGTCTCAGCAGAAAGGACGACGGCCGAATTGACAAGCACAAGGGTAATCATACCCGATCTGACCCGATCTGGCAAGGGCCTCAGGACGAGTACACGAAGTGACTATAAGAGCCCCCTGCCCCCCGACAACGGAGGTATGCAAACTTTGCGCTATCCGGTATTACCTTGCTTTTGAAGGATTCTAACTTGAGCTTCGGAGCCTCTACACCGGGTTCCCCCCGGAGCTTTCCCATCTCCTCCGTTTCAAGTTCCCTGCTACCCCATTCGGAAGCAAGGCAGCGGACAGCTAAGACCAGCCGGATCGCGCTCCATCAGGTAGCAAGGGACTGAATACTAAGGTCCGTTTGATTTGCAATTGGAATGGAATCGGAATTAAAATCATTCAGAATCAGAATTAGAATGATCTATTCCCCATCTATTTGGTTAAGAGGGGAATCAAAACCTGTCTACAATGGATTCTCATTGCCATCTGAAATTTGCCCATCTTTTGTCTATAGGCCCCTAATCCATACGTGGCTGGATTCCAAGACTAAGCAAATGTCTTATGCAACTAATTTTGTCGAGAGACATTTTTCTATGTTGGTTATTATTAGATTCATCTGATTCTTAAATTGGTATAATTATGGTGGACGGGTTATGCTTCGTAGGGCTGGATTGAAATTATAATATTACTATTTGCTATATTAAGATAATGATTTTTTAATAAGAAATTTATAATTATAAGTATTCAAGTCTTAAAACTCATATAAAGATCTAAAAGGGATTATTATGTGCTCGTTTTTTACATATTGTTTTAACAAAGCATCTCATATAAAAGAACTTGATCTTACAATGATAGTTCTGAGTTCTATTTCATAGTTGTCTTTTGTTTCGGAGGGACCCTACCAAGTAAGGGCTGGATTAGTTTTGTAACATTACTATTTGCTACGTTAACACTGGTTTCTTAATAAGAAACTTGCAATTATAAGTATTCGAGTCTTGAAACTCATATAAAGACTTAAAAGAGATCATCATGTGTTCATTTTTAAATATTGTTTCAACAAAGCATCTCATATAAAAGAACACGATCATACAGTAATAGTTTTGAGTTCTACTTCATAATTGTCTTTTGTTTTACATCAAGAACTCCCAATTGACCTGGATGGTAAGACCGTTCGGCCTGGGAACCGTCCAGGCAACCAGTTATATTTTACCCCAAACTCGGTCCTTGGCAAAAAATCGTTGAATCAGTCAATGACCTATCAACCCGAGTGGTCAAATCGTCGACCCGTTCAATGGTTTTGGTCATTTTTACTTTTATTTATTTTTTAAAATTTTAATTAATGTTGTCAAAACGGGTCATCCATTCGAACCAAATGGTCAAACCATCAACTTGGAAACCGATGGCCAGAATGGTTCCGTTTCTAGGTCATTTTTTCTAGATGTCAATAATTAGACGAAATAACTTTGTAGTCATAGTCATGGGAATGGTGGACATTGCAAGGGATTCCAAAACCTTGAAAGATAAATTCAAAGTGACATTAAACATAGAACAAAAAATTGGTGGTAAATCCACCAAACTAGAAAAACCAAGGAAAAAAATGAAAAATTTGAGTCCAAAGTTCCGCTTTGAAATGGAGCTAAACATACATGCAATCAAAGAAAGAGATGAAACAGATTGTTTTGTAAGAAAAATAAAACATTGCATAAGAAAACCCAAAGAAAAAAACAAAAAGGGAAGAAATGAAATGGTGGTAAACCCTAAACCGTTTTGGAGGATCTTGAAGAAGACCAAACACAAAAAACAAAAACAAAAGCAGAAAATGAAAAAAAAAAAAAAATATATATATATATATATATATATATATATATATATATATATATATATATATATATGCACACACTCGAATAAAGCCCATAGTAGAAGAAACCTTTGAATGGTGAAAATCCAAAAGCATAAAAAACCATGGTTTTTGAATAGTCATTGACCAAGACGGACGAACATTTCGGCCTAGGTACCATCTAGGCAATCGGTTCCGTTTTACCCTAATCCTTATCCCTGGCCAAAAACCGTTGAACCGGTCAATGACCCATTGACCCGGGTGGTTGATCCGTTGACTCGTTCAATGGTTTTTGGCCTTTTTTTTATTAGGAACCATCCAGGCAACTTGTTCCATTTTATCCAAATCCTAGTCCATGGCAAAAAATTGTTGAATCGACCAACGACCCATTAACCTGGGCGGTTGACCCGTTAACTCGTTCAATGGTTTTTGGCCATTTTTTATATTTAAAATTTTTGTTGTCAGAACGAGCCGTCTGTTCGAACTAGACGGTTGAGCCATCAACCCAAAAACCGGTGGACAGAAATGTTTCGTTTTTGGGTCGTATAAGTCACATGCTCGAATGACATAACATGTATGATACTACTTAATGGACCTCACACACTCAATTTTTTGCTAGTAATTTTTGTTGTCAGAACAGATCACTCGTTCGTTCTGGACGATCGAAATGCTGTTTTTTATTTTTTTTAATTGGGATCTATCCAGGAAATCGGTTCCGTTTTACCCCAACCCTGGTCCCTAGCCAAAACCATTGAATCGGTCAACGGCCCATTGACACAAGTAGTTGAACTATTGACCTATTAACCCATTCAATGGTTTTTGGCCATTTTCTTTTTTTAATTTTTGTTGTCAAAACGGGTCGTCCATTCAAATCGGACGGTCGGACCGTCGACCTGAAAACCGGTGGCCAGAATGGTTCCGTTTTTGGGTCATATGTCACATGCTCGAATGACATAACACGTATGATACTGCTTAATGGACCTCACACACTCAATTTTTTGCTTATAAGGTTTGTATTTAGAATGGGTCATCTGTTCAAATCGGACAATCGAACCATTGACCAAAAAATCGGTGGCCAGAACGGTTCCATAATTTTTTGATAAATAATCAGAATTTAACTAAAAAGTTGTATTTAATGCTGATTTTAATAATCATTTTTTGATCAATTTGTTGATTTCTTAAAAATTGGTCCATTAAACACCAAAATAATCAACTATATACACAAGGTATTAAAATTCAAAATGCTTTTAAAATCTTAAGGTTGCATTTGGTTGCAATTTATTAGCAATAGTATAAATGCATGGGAGTGCAAATGAAAAGAATACAAATTTTGAGCTCATATCAACTATCCCCTAGGCTCAGTTTGGAAGGAGTACAAATACAAATATGTAAAGTACAAAACCTAGTATTTTATATTGTTTTGTATGTATTTGCACTGTACATATTTGTATTTGTATTCTTCCCAAGCTAAGCCCTAGGGGCTGAAAATTTTTTGTCCCCTCTAATGGAAATCGAACACATTACTCATCCCACTTACCATTTCAAATTGATAGAGTCTAGAGTCTACATGTCTTTTATTTGGGAAATTGTCTAAAATTTCACCATGAGTTTTCAACATTTCTCTTAAATTCACCATAACTTTTTAAAATGTCTAAAACTCACCATGTCACTAACTTGACTTTAAACAGACTAATGGGAGTTAATATATTATGATTTTACCCTTCATAGATAAATATAAAATATATACCTATATATTTCAATATTTTAACTACAAAAGCATGAACAAAATGAAAATGTTCGAAAAATATTTTCAAATATAAAATACATAAAAACACAAAAATAAAAAAAATAAAAAATAAAAAACATAGAAATTGAAAAACAAAATCAGAAAATAAAAATTGTAGAAAAAGCACCTATAATTATAGAAAAACACAAAAATTGAAAATAAATAACAAAATATATAGTAAAAAATTATAGATTATAGAAAATAGAAAAATGTAAAAAATTAGACATTATAAAAAAATTGGAAATTATGACAAAACACTAAAAATGCAAAAAGAAAAAGAAAACTAAAATATGAAAAAGACAAAAAATACTAAAAAATTATACATATTGGATAAAAACAGAAATTGCAAGTATACATAAAATGATAAAATTTCACAAATTATATATTATAGAAAAAAGTAAAAAAATTGTGAAAAACACAAGAAAGTGATAAAATTTTCAAAAAGATAATAAAAACCTGCACAAAAATACATAAAATGATAAACATTTAAAACTCTCAACTCAAAAAGAAAAAATTAAAAAATGATATTTAAAAAAAAAATCAAAAATTACAAACAAACTAATAAAATGATAAAGTTTTTAAAAAATAAACAAAAATTAGACATTGAATCCAAAGATTATTGCAACAAAATTTCAAAAAATATTTCATACAATCAGATAAAAATTTACAATTATTTTTTGCATAAATTTGTAGAACCTTCTATAGGGATTTACATTCCAAATTCAAAAGAATACATTGCAAATGTTTCAAAACATAAAAAAAATTTGAAATTTCTGATCGTCTTCTTTTAGATCTTCAAATCAGTAGATCTGTGCAACAACAACCTTCAAGAGAGAGAGAGAGAGAGAGAGAGAGTGGTGTAGAGAGGTGTTTTGGTGGGGACAAGATCCGAAGGGGGTGGTGCAATGGTGACAATATTTGAGCAAGAGAGAGGGTGGTGCGGTGGCTACCTTCATGATCTAAGCGAGAGAGAAGATGGTGCGACGACAATATCTAAAGAGGGTGGTGTGGTGGCAAGATCTGAGATAGAGAGAGGGTAGTTGGCTACCTTCAAGAACAAGAGAGAAGGTGCTATGGTGGCAACAAGATTTAAGCAAGAGAGAGGGTGATGCAGTGACTACCTTCAAGATCTGAGTGATAGAAGGTGGTGCAACGGCCAGATCTGAGCAAGAGAGGCAAATTAAAGTAGAGTAGAGCAGAGAGAGGGAGAGAATTTCGGTTTAACCCTAACCTAAATGACCCTTTTACCCTAAGTCACCATTCAAGAGTAATTTGGTCATGAAAACAGTTAATTATGCTGACATGGTCATTTCTGTTAAGAAACATTAATGGTGCACTAATGGAAGGTGAGATTTGGAAAATAAAATTCACTGGGTTCCTTGGACGTTTTGAAAAGTTGTGGTGAGTTTAAGAGAAATGCTGAAAATTCATGGTGAGTTTTAGACAATTTCCTTTTTTTATTTGGTAATGAAATCTACATGTTTGGACTCCAACTTCTTTTTGTTTTTATTAGATGCGGCCCAGCCCCTTCCCCTCATTCATTTTCATTTCTCTCCTCCACACCATCTGCCCTTTCCCCTCTCTCATCCAATCAAACATGCTATAACGTGTTCAGTTCCACTGTTAATTTAAAACAGTGGCATTTAAGAAAATGGGATTCTCGGATGGAGCTTTGAACACGACCAGTGTAAAGTCTCCGCTAGATATAGTACCGAGTATGACTATGCTCGGTGGAGTTTTGAGCATGACTGTGCCAAAGAATCCAAAACACAACACAACAGTAATGGCTCTAGTAGGTGGAGCTTCAAACATGTCCTCGGAAAAGACTACAAACAATAGCATATCGCCATTCATTCACACCCAGCCAAATATCCAAATAAATACTAACAAAGATTCAATGAAAACAAAGGCAAATAATACCCTCGTCATTCATTACCCACACTGAAACCGTTTTTCTCTTATACTCACTCTCACTCACTCAGACCTTTGCTTTGTTTAGAGAGAAAAAAAAGAATATCTGCTTTCCACTCTTATTATATTCCTAAATTCATATCCACAAAATTCCAGCCCTAAATCACTCTCAAGGTTGATTAGTCAATATGGAGATTAAGCTGATACGTGCATGCATGCAGCAGCCGAAGACCCGGTCAAAGTGGATAGCAGCAGAAGACCCGGTCATGTTAGCTCTTAGTTGGGATAAGCCTTATCCATTCAGTTTTAATTCTGTTAGAATAGATAAGTCTTCAATTCTGCTCCTAGATAAGTGCATTCTGTTTCCTAGATAAGTGCATTAGATAAGTCTTCAATTTCTGTTCCTAGATAAGTGCATTCTGTTTTCTAGATAAGTGCATTCTGTTTTTTTTGTTGATTAGCTCCTAAGATTAAGGGGCAGTAGTTCCTATTTCTACTCCCAGTTTGTAGCACCATAAGGCTATAAATATAGCCTGAATGAATGGAGTTGGCATTGGCTTTTCTACAAACAAACTCTCTCTCTCTCTCCCTTCTCCTTATTCTAGATCCTTCTCCCTCTTGTTAGATAACTTGAGCGCATCATTGGTATCAGAGCCGGTTCGACCATGGACACCCGTGGAAAGACGAACGCGGAGTTCCGCAATGAGGTCAATGAAACCTTAGCACGACATGAGTCGAGATTCGACCAAATGAACACTGTCTTGCAAGCAGTGTTAACTGAACTCCAAGCCCTTCGAGCCTCACGAACCACTCCCAATACCACTCCCGAGACCAACCCCTTCGCCCATGAAGAATCCTCACAGCCCCATACTTCCCGTTCAAGCTCCACCCATGACCACCCTCATCAACACGTCAAGCTGTCATTCCCAAAATTTAATGGGGATGATCCGAGCGGTTGGATTTACAAGGCGGAGCAGTATTTTGAATTTCAAAATATTGTTCCGGACCAACAGGTGCAGCTAGCTTCCTTCCATTTGGAAGGCATCGCCTTACAGTGGCACAGGTGGTTGACCAAGCATCGCGGACCGCTCACATGGGAAGAACTCTCCAAAGCGGTGTTACAATGGTTCGGCCCCACCGACTACGAGGACCCATCAGAGGCATTAACCCGCCTAAAGCAAACCACCACTGTGACGACTTATCAAGAAGCCTTCGAGAGGCTCTCTCACCAAGTTGATGGCCTGCCCGAGAGCTTTCTCATTGGCTGTTTCATTGCAGGACTTCGTGATGACGTTCGTTTAGATGTGAAGATCAAGCAGCCTCGAACTTTGATAGAGGCGATTGGAGTGGCCCGGTTAATTGAGGAACGAAATCACTTACAGCAGAGAGCTAGCCAACCGATTCGATCCCCATCAGCCATGACAACCCAGAAGGCGTCGCCCAACCCCATGGCCGGTGTACTTGGGCCTCCACCAAGCTCGTGCGCGAACCAGGTTTCCAGTGCTCCTTCCTCAACATTCCGGCGACTCACCAACTAGGAGGCGCAAGAACGTCGTGAGAAGGGGCTGTGTTACTACTGTGATGAGAAGTTCACCTCTGGCCACCGTTGTGCACGTCCACAACTGTTCATGATTGAGGATCCGGAACCGGCGGACGTGGAGACTGTCGAATCAGAGGAGGAAAACCAAGAAGCCATCCCTGAAATCTCCTTCCACGCTATTGCAGGAGCTGAGCACCCGCAAACCATACGTGTTCTTGGGAAACTGAAAAACAAGAACGTGACTGTATTAATTGATGGCGGCAGCACCCACAACTTCATTGACCAAGCCATCGTCTCCAAGCTCGGGTTGCTAGTGAACCGAGACAAGAAATTTCAAGTTATGGTGGCCAACCGTGAAAAGATCGAGTGTATGGGGCAGTGCCGATCTCTCACCCTCGCCATTCAAGGACACCCCGTTACCGCTGACTATTATGTTCTTCCCGTCGCAGCATGCCAGTTGGTGTTGGGAGTACAGTGGCTAGAGACACTTGGACCCGTCGAGATGGATTACAAACAACTAACCTTGACGTTCAAAAAGGAGGGACTCTCTTGCACCTTCCAAGGATTGGGACGAGCCAGCATCGAAGCCTTAACCAACAAGGAATGCAATGGGTTACAAGGTACGGGATTTTTTTTTCAAATAGTTCCTTCACGTAGCAGCGGCCAACCAGGTTTTCTTCCACCCGAGATGGACCACCTTCTCACCGAATTTTCCCATGTGTTTGAGCCGCCCACAAGCCTGCCTCCTAAACGACCACATGACCACCGGATTGCACTGCTTCCCGACAAAGGACCGGTGAGTGTGAGGCCATATCGATACCCGTATTACCAGAAGACCGAAATAGAGAAGATGGTGAAGGAGCTTTTGCAGACAGGGCTGATAAGACCAAGCAATAGCCCATTCTCATCGCCAGTTTTGCTAGTGAAGAAGGCTGATGGAGCTTGGCGGTTTTGCGTGGATTACCGAGCACTGAACGAAATCACTATTAAAAACAAGTATCCCATTCCCGTGATTGATGAATTATTAGATGAGCTCTACGACACCAAATTTTACTCCAAACTAGATCTACGGTCGGGATACCATCAGATTCGAGTGCAAGAAGAAGACGTTCCTAAAACGGCTTTCCGTACACATGAAGGGCATTATGAGTTCTTAGTGATGCCGTTCGGCTTGACGAATGCACCTGCAACTTTTCAAAGCCTCATGAACGACCTCTTCCGCCCATACCTCCGGAAATTTATTTTGGTCTTCTTCGACGACATTCTGGTTTATTCTAAATCATGGGAAGACCACCTATCTCATTTGAGAGTTGTTCTAACTGTATTATCCTCTAACAAATTATTTGCAAAAATGTCAAAATGTCAATTTGGGGTTTCGTAGGTCGAGTACTTGGGTCATGTGATTTCAGAACAAGGCGTGTCCGTTGATCCAGCCAAAATACAAGCTGTTCTCGCATGGCCTACACCGACATCAGCAAAGGGGGTCCGTGGCTTCCTCGGGTTAGCAGGATATTACCGGAAGTTCATCCGCGACTTCGGAAGCATTACAGCTCCCTTAACCCAACTGTTGACCAAAGGGGGATTTCAATGGAACGAGGCAGCAGAGCTGGCCTTTCAACAATTGAAGAAGGCACTCACTTCACCGCCAATCCTACATCTACCAGATTTCTCCCAACGATTTGTGATTGAATGCGATGCGAGTAGAACCGGGATTGGCGCCATCCTCATCCAGCAAAACCGACCGGTGGCCTACTTCAGTGAAGCATTGAAAGGTTCAGCCTTGGCATTATCCACCTATGAGAAGGAGATGTTAGCTATTGTCAAAGCCGTTAAGAAATGGCGCCCATATCTGCTTGGGAAACCATTCACAGTCCGCACCGACCAAAAAAGTCTTAAATATTTACTCGAGCAGAGGATAACCACACCGGCACAAACGCGGTGGCTGCCAAAGATACTGGGCTACGACTATGAGATCGAGTATAAAAAAGGGGCTGAGAACCAAGGTGCGGATTCCTTGTCACGTATGGCTGAATTTCAGTTTCTTTCCATCTCTATACCACACGCAGACTGGTGGCCGACGCTACAAGAAGAGGTTAAACAAGACACCTTTTATGGGGAATTGATGAAAAAGTGACCCTCCCACAAGTTGCTTCAACGGGATGGGGTATGGTTCAAGGGGGACAAGATTTATTTGATCCCCACCTCCACCTTGATTTCAAAGGTGGTGGCGGACTGCCACTCATCCCCTGTAGGGGGACACTTTGGGTTTCATAAGACCCTCTCTCGCATCAAACATAGCTTCCTTTGGCCCCACATGCGTCGGACGGTGAAGGAGTTCTTGCAACAATGTGACGTATGTCAGCGCTTCAAAACAGATTGCATGAGACCAACGGGATTGCTTCAACCATTACCAATTCCTACTCAAATGTGGACAGACATCTCCATGGACTTCATCGAAGGATTGCCTTCCTCCAATGTGTACACGGTTATCATGGTAATTGTGGATCGGTTGACAAAATATGCCCACTTCATTCCCTTAAAGCACCCATTCACTGCCACCACAGTCGCGAAGGCATTTGTTGCCAACGTTGTCCGCCTACACGGAGTATCAACATCCATTGTTAGCGACCGTGACAAGGTATTCATCAGCTCATTCTGGCAGACACTTTTTCAGATGCATGGGACGAAATTGTGTATGAGCTCCAGTTACCACCCCCAAACCGATGGGCAAACCGAAGTTGTTAACCGAACGTTGGAGCAATATCTATGGTGCTTTGCAGGTGACCAACCGCGAAAATGGGTAGAGTGGGTTCCTTGGGCAGAATACAGCTACAACACCTCCACTCACTCTTCCACCAAAATGACACCCTTCGAAGCAGTCTACGGAATCCCACCCCCTAGTCTCCTGATCTATGTACCGGGTACAGCTCGAGTAGGGGCAGTTGACGAATACTTGCGTGACCGGGACATCATCCTACGCGAGCTACAACATAACCTCCAAGTAGCCCGGAACCGGATGAAATGTCAAGCAGACCAGCACCGACGAGAAGTCTCGTTCATAGCAGGTGACTTTGTGTATGTGAAGCTACAACCTTACCGGCAGACCTCGGTGGCGTTTCGGCGTTCCATGAAGCTCGCCCCACGTTATTTTGGGCCGTACCCAATCATTGAGAAGATTGGTCCAGTAGCCTACCGCTTAGCCTTGCCCCCCGGCTCTCAAATCCACAATGTGTTTCATGTCAGTTTGCTGCGGAAGCACTTGGGACCCATCACCCCTACTTCCACTCAGTTTCCTCCAATCTCGGATACTTCGACCATCCTACCCCAACCGGAAGCAATCCTGGATCGCCGTATTATTCACAAGGGCAAATACCGCCCAAAATCCGAAGTCTTGGTCAAATGGATTGGGGCGCCAGCTGAGGATGCAACCTGGGAGAATGAATGGCGCTTCAGAAAAGCTTATCCCGACTTCCTTGCGGACAAGGGTCCTTCAGGGGGGGAGGAGAATGATACGTGCATGCATGCAACAGCCAAAGACCCGGTCAAAGTGGATAGCAGCAGAAGACTCGGTCATGTTAGCTCTTAGTTGGGATAAGCCTTATCCATTCAGTTTTAATTCTGTTAGAATAGATAAGTCTTCAATTCTGCTCCTAGATAAGTGCATTCTGTTTTCTAGATAAGTGCATTAGATAAGTCTTCAATTTCTGTTCATAGATAAGTGCATTCTGTTTCCTAGATAAGTGCATTCTGTTTTTTTTGTTGATAAGCTCCTAAGATTAAGGGGCAGTAGTTCCTATTTCTACTCCCAGTTTGTAGCACCATAAGGCTATAAATATAGCCTAAATGAATGGAGTTGGCATTGGCTTTTCTACAAACAAACTCTCTCTCTCTCTCTCTTCTCCTTATTCTAGATCCTTCTCCCTCTTGTTAGATAACTTGAGCATATCATAAGCCTTTATGAGGACTTATCAGGCAAGCAACATAAATCTATAAGGCGAAGTTTGACTTGTGTACTTTTGAAAAAAACCATCTCTTCTGGATTATTAGGAACATAAGAAAAAACACATCATCTAATAAGATCACCAATGGCACGTTCTTCTAGGTCCATCCTCTGAACATGTATAATATATTAAGGGAGAGATTGATTGACCCAAATAGACCAAGTCACTAACAGGGAAACCCAGATATTGTTGCTGGTACTGTGAGAACGCCATGGAGCAGAGTTGTCTGCGGTTGCTATGGTAGGGGAGAGAAAGGAGGGGGAGACATAAGAGGAGACAGTCTCCGGTTACAACGATAATGATTGCGGGTGAGAGGGAAGAAATGGAGGGGCAGGTTGCAGAAAAGAGAAAGGGAAGAGGAAATTGGAATGAGAGCGGGTGGGAAAGGGAGAAACAAAAGAGGTAGAGGGCCAGAGGGGTAAGGGCGGGTTAGCAAAATTTAAATTTTTTTTTTTTGAGTCCAAACTGTCGTTGGGTCTGGACTCCGTCGGTCTCAAATTTATTTGGGAGTGGTTTTTCAATCCGAAAATTGAAACCAACCTGAACCAAAATGACCATAAATAGTAAAAGTCTAATACTTCGGATTTTGGTATAGAAACAATGGGACTTTCTCCACTTTTAAGACTTTACATAATATTTTTTTTTACAAATATAGACAGTTGGACTCTACTTTAGCTATTACTTTTTTTACATTAGTCTTGAAGTTGGAGAAGATTGGGATAGTATAGATGCAACACGCTAAGCATTCTCTCTTTATATTCTATATGTTGTATAGTTTCATTTTTTTAACTAATCTTATGCCTCTACTTTAACTAAAGTTTATATGAAACTCTGCCAGATACTTCACTTCGCTTGTTGATCTTCTCAACTCCGCTTGGACCATTACTTAGCACGAGACAAAATTAATTGAATAGGCTTCTAAGGTTTTAAAGAATTATGTTCTATTAACTTTGGAGCTATCAAATATGTTTGAAGAATATCACTTAAACTACCATTTTCTTGCCGAGGCTATAAATTATGTGATGAAGTTAATTATTTTGCATTATATAGAGGAATTCATTTTTCTCCGGTTCAAACTTGATAATAAGTATTAATCATGATGGATCCCCAAGCTATATCAGTTTTGGCCCTTTTGGGTTGAAATCGGATTCAGTCGGTACAAAATTTATTCCACTAGTTAATATAGCCTTGCATTGGAAATATTTCTCCATGAAATAAAGCATAGAAGTACAGAGATGTTTCTGGTGCAAGGCTGTTTGAAAAGGTATTCGAACTGGCTTTGCATTGACTAAAGCAGATTTCTTTTGGGTTTATAATTGCTGTCCCTAAGACATCACAGAATGGTCTTCATATTCTTGAAATCTTATCATCTACCAACACACAGTGTTAATAATGTCCTAACCGGCCATTGCAGCCGTACATGGAACATCTCTCCATAAATGACAAAGGACATGTTCCCAATGTGACGTTGTCGTGGATGTTGGGACAGGGTTAGTAGTATTTTGTTGGTAGTAGATGTTGGGAAGAAACTAAGTTTATCCACAAACTATTTCTCTCCCAAAAATAAAAACATGTAGATATTCAACTATCACAATTCCAAACAAGATATCAACAAAAACAATCATAAGCCAAGCAAAGAGAGACACACACGATATTTAACGTAGAAAACCCTTCCAGTGTGAAGGGTAAAAACCACGGGGCAAAGGAGACCCAACAAAAAATCTCCACTAATAACTTGAGGTAACAATTACAGAAACTCAAACACCACAATATGCTCACAAACTTAGAGCAAATACAGATTCTCAAACATACAAACGAGAATACCAAAAGCGGTGAAAATAACAGTCAGAAAAACTCACAAACGCGGCTACTGTTCAGGCCACAACATGGAGACCTTCACTACTCCAAATCAGATCTCCACCGTTCCAATCGTAGGTCTGTGAGCTTCGAACAATTCCACCAAATTTCAGCCAAATCGAACAACAAATGACCCTTGATCAGAATAATTGATGAAGACTGCCGCGGAATGTTTTCTTTTCCCGAACAACTACGAGTTGCTTCTGTTCGACCTCAAATAACCGGCTATTCAGAGCTCCGATCAAAGATCCGACCGTTCAGAATGAAGAAAAATGAGTTATCCACTTACTATCCAAATTTCTGCTCGATCGGACGGTGGATCGGAAAGTTCCGGCCGTTTGATGAACTCTGCACACTGAGAAATCTGTACAGTATTTCGATTTCTCTCTTTTTCTCTCTCTCTTCAACACGTTGCGCGCAAAAGAAAATCTAACCATAGTTTTTGTTTTTTTTTTTTTTTTTTTGAAAAAAAAAACAGTTGGCTGAAGGAGAGTGGGCTATAATATGGGTCAATATCCCATAATGGGCTGGGCCCAACAATTCTCCCCCTCCAGCCCATGAGAGAAGGGAGACACTTCAAAAAAGGCAGCTATGCAAATTTAAGGCCGGCTGCTCCGGCACACAGTTCAAGCTTCTCTCGAGGCACCACTTTTGTCATCATGTCAGCAGCATTTTTGTCAGTGTGAATCTTTTCAAGTTCAATCAACTTGGAGTTCAAAACATCTCGAATCCAATGATATCTTACATCAATATGCTTCGATCTATTATGAAATGTTGGATTCTTACCAAGATGAATAGCACTCTGACTATCACAATATAAGACATACCTCTTTTGAGTGAAACCAAGTTCATGCACAAACTTTTTCATCCACAGCAACTCCTTACATGCTTCAGTAATAGCGACGAACTCAGCCTCAGTCGTAGACAATGCAACACACTTCTGCAACCTAAACTACCAGGCCACAGCTCCCCCTACAAAGGTAATCAAATAACCAGAAGTAGACTTTCTAGAATCAACATCCCCAGCCATGTCTGAATCTGTAAAACTACAAAGAATAGGTTTCCCAATTCCAAAACAGAGTTTTAAACTAGAAGTACCCTGGAGATATTTCAATATCCACTTCACAACAGTCCAATGTTCTCTACCTGGATTGGATAGAAAACGACTAACAACACCAACTGCATGAGCTATATCAGGCCTTGTGCAAATCATTGCATATATTAAACTTCCTACTGCAGATGCATAAGGAATACGCTGCATTTCTCATTTTTCTTTATCACTAGAAGGAGCTTGTCTAGTACTAAGCTTAAAGTGTAAAGCAAGAGGTGTACTTACCACTTTAGCATTATCCATATAAAACCGCTGAAGTATTTTCTCAATATACTTCTCTTGAGATAATTACAACTTCTTGGCCTCTCTGTCACGAGTAATCTGCATGCCAAGTATATGGCTTGCTGGTCCCAAGTCTTTCATTGCAAAAGACTTACTAAGCTCATTTTTCAATCTGTCAATTCTAGAACAGTTATGACCAACAATCAACATGTCATCGACATAGAGCAATAAAATGATGAAGTCATTATCAGAAAACTTTTGCACAAAAACACAATGGTCTGAGGTTGTCTTTTTGAATCCCTGATGGATCATAACAAATTCAAACTTCTTGTACCATTGTCTCGGGGCTTGTTTCAACCCATATAGACTTTTCTTCAATCTACAGACATAGTCTTCTTTACCCTTCACCACGAAACCTTCTGGTTGCTCCATGTAAATTTCCTCCTCCAAATCACCGTGAAGGAAAACAGTTTTTACATCCATCTGCTCAACCTCTAAATCAAGACTGGCTGCCAAACCAAGAACAACTCGGATAGAAGACATTTTGACAACAGGCCAGAAAATCTCCTCAAAGTCAATTCCCTTTTTTCTGACGATAGCCTTTGACAACTAATCTAGCTTTGTATCGTGGATTAGAAGTATTCTCCTCAGTCTTTAACCTGTAAACCCACCGATTTTGCAAAGCTTTCCTGTCCTTAGGCAACTTGACCAGCTCAAAAGTATGGTTGTCAACCAAAGATTTCATCTCATCATTCATAGCGGTAACCCATTCTTTCTTGTGCTCATTTCTTGTGCTCAGACTCCATAGCCTCTTTGTAGCAATCAGGTTCTCCTCCATCAGTGAGAAGCACATATTCATTAGACGAATAGCGAGTAAAGGGAATATGCTGTCTAGAAGACTTTCTAAGTGGGGCAACAGGTTCACCAATAGCACCACTAATAGAAGCATCAATATCATCAGCAACATCATCATCATTATCTTCAACCAAATCATCATGAATATGATTCTGGCCATCATCATGATTACCAAACTCAGCTACACTGGGCGTATGTGTCTCAGGAACTGGATTAAGATCACCAATCCATCAGTACTTGAAGACTCTGATTTCTCTGCCTTATCAATATCCTCAATGGTCTGATCCTCCATAAAAATAACATCACGACTTCTTACAAGCTTCTTTTCAACTGGATCGTACAATCTATAGCCAAATTCATCGTGACCATAGCCAATGAAGATACATTGTTTTGTCTTGACATCTAACTTGGACCTTTCATCTTTTGGTACATGCACAAATGCTTTACAGCCAAAGACATGTAAGTGGTCATAGGATACATCTTTTCCGTACCACACCCTGTCAGGAACATCAGCTTGCAAAGCAACAACAGGAGATAAATTAATAACATGTGCAGCAATATATAAAGCCTCACCCCAAAAAGATCCAGGCAACTTTACTTCTGAAAGCAAACATCTAACTCTCTCCATCAACGCCCTGTTCATCCTCTCTGCCAAGCCATTAAGCTGAGGAGTCTTAGGGGGCATCTTCTGGTGTCTAATGCCCTGCTGCCTGCAATACTCATCAAATGGTCCACAATATTCACCACCATTATCAGTGCGAATACATTTCAGTTTCTTCCCTGTTTCCCTCTCATCAGAAGCCTAAAACTGCTTAAAGACACCAAGTACCTGGTCTTTACTCTTCAAGACATAAACCCAAAGTTTCCTTGAATGATCATCAATAAAAGTAACAAAATAAAATACACCACCAAATGTTTTTGTCTTCATCGGACCACAGAGATCTGAATGCACCAACTCAAGCAACTCTGATTTCTTAGAGGGATGATGGCTCTTGAAAGAGACTCTATTTTGTTTCCCAGTCAAGCAATGAACACACTTTTTTAACCTTGCACCTTTCAAACCTGAAAGTAGATTCTTCCTCGCCAAACAATCAAGTCCCTTCTCACTGATGTGGCTTAGTCTTTTGTGCCATAACACTGATGAGTTATCACACTCAACTGCATTCACACCATCAATGGAAACTGAAGTCTTGGTCCAGTACAGACCAGAACACTTCTTTCCACGTGCCACAACCAAAGAACCTTTCGAGAATTTTCATTGTCTATTACCAAAGGTACTAACATAACTATCATCATCAAGAACACTAGTAGAAATCAGATGCAAATGAATGTCTGGTGCATGTCTGACATTTTTCAAAATCAATTCAGTCCCATTACTTGTTTTTAGACAAATAGTGCCAATGCCAATCATCTTTGACAAACCATTATTACCCATCTTTAAAACCCCATAATCACCTGGAGTATAAGATGTGAAAAAATCATTTCTCGGATGTAACATGAAAACAGGCACCACTGTCAACAACCCAACTTGTCTCATCACAAACAATATTAATCAAATTCTCATCACAGACAATCACAAGATCACCTATAGTGGTGGTGGCAACACGATCATCATTGTCATTATCTTTATTTTGTTGCTTACCTTTGTTACCTTTATTGTCTTTCTTCAGCTGAAAACAAAATCTTTTGATATGTCCCTTTTTACCACAATAGTTGCATTCAAGGTTTTTGTACTTAGACCTTGATTTGCTTCTAGCCTTACTATTACCTCTGTTACCTTGTCCTCGGTCTCTATCATTGCTTCTCCCCTTGTTTTCAGTAATCAAAACCTCTGATTGAGAAGAGAATGCTTGCTGAGTTCGTCGTCTGACTTCTTCATTCAAAACAACACCTTTTACATATTCCAAGGTCACTCACTACACCAGTAGGAGCAGAACTGGACAAAGTCACGTGCAAATTTTCCCAAGAGTCAAGTAGAGTATTAAGCAACCAAAGTCCCAAAATTTCACCTTCAAATTTTATACCCATGTCGGACAATTGATCAAAGCACCCCTGAAATTCACTTATGTGATCAGAAATAGGAGTACCTTCCTTGTACCTCAAATTCATAGCCAGTTTCAGCAGAAATAATTTATTGTTCCCAGATTTAGAGGCATACAAAGTCTCAAGCTTATCCCACAAGGTTCTGGCATGCGAATCATTAGCAATATGATTCAAAACATTATCATCTACCCATTGTCGAATAAAGCCACAAACCATCTCATACTCAAAAGCCCATTCTTCATCAGATTTATTTTCAGGTTTTTGAGTAGAAAAAACTGGTAAATGTAACTTTTTCACAAATAGTAGATCCTTCATTTTTCCTCTCCACTTGTGGTAATTGGTGCCATTCAAACTAATCATTCTACCATAATTAGGCTCCATCATGCAATCAAACAAATCTACAAACAAATAACTTGGCTCTGATACCACTTTGTTGGGAAGAAACTAAGTTTATCCACAAACTATTTATCTCCCAAAAATAAAAACTTGTAAATATTCAGCTATCACAATTCCAAACAAAATATCAACAAAAACAATCATAAGCCAAGCAAAGAGAGACACACACGATATTTAACGTGGAAACCCCTTCCAATGTGAAGGGTAAAAACCACAGGGCCAAGGAGACCCAACCAAAAGTCTCAACTAATAACTTGAGGTAACAATTACAACAACTCAAACACCACAATATACTCACAAACTTAGAGCAAATACAGATTCTCAAACATACAAACGAAAATACCAAAAGTGGTGAAAATAACAATCAGAAAAACTCACAAACGCCGCTACTGTTCAGGCCACAACATGGAGACCTTCACTACTCCAAATCAAATCTTCACCGTTCCGATCGTAGGTCTTTGAGCTTCGAACAATCCCACCAAATTTCAGCCAAATCGAAGCACAAATGACCCTTGATCAGAATAATTGATGAAGACTGCCGCGAAATATTTTTTTTCCCGAACAACTACGAGTTGCTTCTGTTCGACCTCAAATAACCGGCGATTCAGAGCTCCGATCAAAGATCTGACCGTTCAGAATGAAGAAAAATGAGTTATCCACTTACTTTCCAAATTTCTGCTCGATCGGACGGTGGATCGGAAAGTTCCGGCCGTTTGATGAACTCTGTGCACTGAGAATCTGCACAGTATTTCGATTTCTCTCTTTACCTCTCTCTCTTCAACACGCTGCGCGCAAAAGAAAATCTAACCCTAGTTTTTGTTTTTGTTTTTTTTTTTTTGAAAAAACAACAGTTGGCTGAAGGAGAGTGGGCTATAATATGGGTCAATATCCCATAATGGGCTGGGCCCAACAGTAGATCCCTGCTTCATATTCTTATATTGGTGGGCTAAAAACTTGTCTGATATAATTTAGAAATTAATGTGCAAACTGTTCATGTGAACATGTGAATAAGTGGATGATGTCCAATACTTCACTTCTAAAATATTCTAATGACTTCTTGTATCTGCAACTATTTAAATGTAAATAGTAATCTTGTAGCTTATTAATTAGGTTCTTCAATGACCATTGGTTCTTGTTTGGTTAATATACTTAATTTTCTATCCATCTCTAAAGATAACAAATATGTCAGGTGTAAGGATCAGCCTGGGCAAGTCATATCTTGTTGAATCATATATCTCATCATGAGAGGCACATTAAGATTATATAAAACCTTTAAATATTTTATATATTATATAAGAATTAAATAATCAATCCAACTTTATTATTTATCGAATCAAATCAAGTCATATCTGAATTTGAATCTGATTAAATAATCAGTATGAATAGGAAATTACGTCATTCAAATTATCCAAGTCTGTTTCGATTATATCAAACCTTAAATTTAAAATCGGATTTTCGAATACTGTTAACACCCCTAGGTAGAACTAGTATGCAAGCAATGAATTTCTTGATTGATATATTCTATTTGTATTGCGATTTGAAGCAAAATATTAGGCATTTTCTGGGAAAACTGATCCAGGTAAGTACATAATATAAGCCCTTCCTAACTTTGCCCTACCATTCTTAGGATTTGTAGTATTTCTGAATAACTTGGAGCAGAATTTCCCATTGCTGAGTTTGGAAGGAGTACACATGCAAATATGTACAGTAGGAATACATATAAAATGATACAAAATACAATGTTTTGCACTCTACATATTTGTATTTGCACTCCTCCAAAGTACAAACAAAGCCTATGGAGCAAAAAAATGATGGTAGGTCCAAAAATATGAAGCCTTCCTAAACACTAAGCATGGTGACATGGAAAATCTATCCCCATTGATTTTCTTTGCCCTATGGGCGGGCAAGGGCAGAGCATCGGGACTAGTTGAACGCTTTAGCAATGTAGTAGGTTGTGGGCCCAATGATAATGCCCCACACCAGGGATAAAATATATGGAACCTACACTGAGAGGTTGAATGGTTGCATTCAGCTAATGCTGTCTCCATGAAGACATCTGCGTTGGTTTTATAGTGTATCTTTTCATGAATCCCACCATGTCTATACGGCAGAGCATAGAAGAGTTGCATTAACTTGTTTACTAGAATTAAAGAATGCGGAACTTCTGTAGATAGAAAAATCATAAAGGAAAAAATCTGAGAAAAGAAAGGAAATTCATTATGGTGTGGGAAAGGCAAATGGAGAAGAAGGGATGCCTATTTGTATTTATAGTGGCATGTGGAAAAGGAACTAAGGTTTTGAAAGGACCTTTATGTTATCGCTGCTCGTGTGAGGATGGTCACAACCTGTGTTAAGGAAATGATCAAGCAGGGAATGAGGGAATCAAGGGATAGGAGATTATATCATTGAATACAAGCTGAAAATACCAGAATATAGAAGTTATCCCAGTATGAGAAATCAGAAAAAATTATTTAGAGAAGTAAATCCAGCCCTATTGCTCTTTGAAAAAAGATACTGTAGAGTTAGCATATGGATAGGGGTGATAATTGGACTGAATTTGGTCTAATCCAATCCAGTCTAATGTGAGTTCATTACAAATGGATCAGGTCCAATTCGGTCCAATGAATATTTTGGACCATTTTGGACTGGTCTTATTCAATGTCTGCATTGCTCAATCTATTCAAATTTGTTTTAATTTAAATTAATTCTAACCCAAACCTACTCCGTTGGCACCTATATTTTATTTTCTATCAATGGACCAGATATTGGCTCAATTCAACCTAATCCAATATAAATTTATTATATATGAGTCAGATCCAATCCAATCCAATAAATGCTTTGGACCATTAAGTCTAGACTAATCTAATTCAATATGTCTTCTTAGTCCATCAAATGCGTCCAATTGAAAACCGGTCCATACAAGTTTCTGACCATAAATGGAACAATAAGCACAATAATAGAAAATAAATGGAAGCTTGGCCAAAGGTTTGATCTTCAATTTGGTTTCTTTATGTATTAGAAATACCACTTAGGATGGCTCTCATTGACAAATGTCTTTGTACATAACATATAGTATTCCACTATTCTAACTAATCTTGCAAGTACAAATTCTTGCTAAAGCAGTTTAATAGCAATCCTGAGGTGGACTTTTAAATGGACTTCTTTTCAAACTTAACTGAAAATGCTAACAATGTTGTAAAGCGTTTAGCTCACATATTAAATGGAGATAGCGAATCACCAAAACCAAATATATATTAGAATATGAGAACAACAAATAATAGAAATGCTTATTCACAAAGTGCTGATTTGAGCAGAAGAACATAGAACCTGTTGATACTAGCAATTGTTGTAGGCCCATGCATGATGTTTTAACTCATTGCTTAATTTAACCAAACCAGTGGAATGAATTGAATGCTTAAGGTTTCTTTATTTGAAATTCAACTCATACAGGCACAGGAGTCATCAGCAAACCAGAACAGCAGGAGGATTCACTACTTGCTTTGCAAAATACCCAGGAAGCCCTCCCAATACAATGGAAAAACTCTAGGCTGTTTGAACAGTATTTTAGTTATTAAAATTTCAAGGGGACTGTGTGACGCCCCTAATCAAGGTTAGGCATGAGACAACGCTGCATGCTTACTATCATGTAAGGCTTTACTTGCTTACAATCAAAACCAAAATTCTGACAATAACTTTAAATCAAAACGAATTATAAACTAAATGTAAGATCACATAATCTCTAACAGCTTGAATTCCATTAGATGTCTAAGATTCTAGTGAAAACTTTTCTCTACAAAAAAAAATGAAGTAAATCTAAAAAATAAAGTCTACTACAAGTTCTAATGTAAAGAAAATTTGTACTAACGCTCTCTCCCAAGCAATTCCAAACAGTAGCTATTCTGTTTCAACATCTGAAAAGGAAGAGAAGTAAGAATGATGAGTATGACCCTCAATAAGTAACATTTCATCCCCCTAGTTGGATCAAGCATGTAGAAGAAGATAATAATACTAATAACAATAAATAATTCCTAAAATCCCCATATTATTCACAAGATAAGTTTCAAACCACTTAATCTATCTTGGAGAAGAGAAATTCACATACTCAAAAAAAGTATCAAACTTTCTAATAGTTCACAAAATCATAAGAACAAGTTGAATAAAACATATGTCATGGACTTATATGAATATATTCAAATTCAAATTCAAATTCAGAGTCACATAGTAATTTCACAAGGGTAGACTACGATCGCTTTCACCCTAGTGATAAAAGACCACATATATGCCTTGTGGTGAGGGCCTAAATTCAAAATGATTTAGTCCAAGATGCCACCATATTCATTCCCAATGGCAAGGTCTAGACTGTAGTCATATATTAAACTACAACCACTTTAACCCTAGTAATAAGGGGCCACATATATGCCCTGTGGCGATGATCAAATTCAAAATGGACTAGTCCAAGATGCCATCATATTCATCCCCAATGGCAGGGTCCAAAGCATAATCCTATATTATTAGAATGTAACAGATACATCAATCTACATATAAGTCTCACAAAGGAATTTGTTATAGGAATATCTACATAGCTAAATAAAGAATAACAACTTCAAAAAGGAAAAAAAGTCACTATTTCTTTTAAGGAATAACATTGTGTCAAATATAGATGATTCACAATAACAAAAAAACATGATCTAGATTCTGAATTCATAATATGCACATGATAGTTGACAAAAGAAGAAAAAAGGGAAAAAACATATATAACTAGAAGATAAAAAGTCACTTACCTAACACGCTAAGTCCAAAGTACCAATACAAGTGAGTCATGGTATATCCAAAAGCCTATAAATCAATGAATAGCTATCACCACTAACTTCAAAAGTTATATTGATAAATTTGTGGTGTGAAAGCTGTAAACTTATCGTATTAGTCTACCTAAATCTTTGGTAGTTTACTAGCTTAGGTTCTAGACTCCTAGATCACCATATTTGCTATGTTCAAGGATCCAAATCTTAAGACTCATAACTTCTTATTCAAAAGTTCATTTCACAAGTATGATATATCATCATGAAAGTCTCATAGCCCCTTACAATTTAAACATTACTCTCGTCTAAAGAGATCACCAGATGGATCCTTTTTGATAGCCTAAAATCGTTTGGTCATTAGAATTTTCTCAAGTTTCCAGATTTGGGCAGATTTAAGATACCAATTTTAAAAATTCATAACTTTTAGTACAAAAATCCAAACAATGAGATCTAAGTACCATTTTAAAGATCTCATCGAGAAATGCAATTTAGAACCAAAATCTAGTAAAAAATGTCACCAGAATGCCAATTTTCTGTGGCTTAAAGTCAGCTAATCCCTTGTGTTTCAATCCAAAATTTAACCTAGCTTTCCATCTATAAATCCAAGACACAAGGTTGAATTCGTTGGGTTCCTAATGTCAATAAGTATCTGTTAGAACTATTTTTATTGTTGGAGATTGTTTAGAAAATGATCATCTGGCAAAAATTCTAATTTTAAGTTTAATACAGAAGAAAACGAAAAACAAAAATTTAAGGGAGAAAAACACTTACCTAAAGAGTGATTTGATGCAAAAAATCACTGATTCTCTAATGATATATTGTCTTCATCTTCTCTTAGCTCCGAAAAGAAAAAATGACGAAAGAGTTCTTGCATTAGCTAAAGAAATTAGATTTCTTTTTTAAACGCATTTTTCCTTTTTGCTAAGAAGTCTCCTCTTAAAAATAAATTCGGAACAGCCCCTCCTACAACACCCACTCTCCCATTATTAACCTTAGTGGGTTTTTTTTTTTTTTTTTTTTTTTTTGGGGGGGGGGGGTATTATAGATTGACCTCCCAATGTAAAGAACCACTCCCAAACCACGATAGAAATGCTTGAAGAACAAATAGAAGTGCATGGCGCCTCAAAATTCTGTTTCATGAATGTATTTGCAAACATTATTCAAGAAGGTAAAGCTTAGGCATGTTTAGGGAGGGCAATTTTGCACCAGATTGTTCAACCAAATTAGCTTCATTTTGTAGAAAAAAAATGCCAACTAGACCTCAGGTCCTTCAGTACATTGCCTTTTGCCCTCATAGGGCTGTATTTCATTTTTACTTGGCATAGTACATCACTTTTTTTGAGCAACATTCTGACAACTCTTCTCAAAGGTAAGGTGGTGGGATCCAATAGCGGGTCTCAAAACAGCATCATTTATGGAACTACCGAAACTAAGCACCAATCGAGCCACCACTCAATAATCAGATGAACCTTGGAACTTGGAATTCTATTGCCTTTAGGATCTTAAGCATTATACTTTTAGATTATCAATTTACCTTAAGGTTTGGATGACTGGATCTAGATCCAGCCCAGACCGAAAGTGCTCAACCCAGTGCCGCATAGTCCAGCCCAATTGCAATTTTAGTTGTAAGGTTGCTTTCAATATATTTATGCCCTTTGAGAGGCAATCTGCATGAAGCAAATGTCTGCCTCTAGATATGTAATGAACCTTTCAAATGTAACCTAAATGGATTAATACTGATATGTGGTTGAGGAGATGGGTGATATATGAATTCACATTCCTTGGTTGGTAGGATTTCATGACATAAAGTATTGCTTTCTAAATCAAAGTCATTTTCAATCAAAAGATGAGATTCTAATGTGAGGTCAATTTAGGATTTCTGAAGCGATGAACTCTGCTTTTTTCTTTTTTCCTCAAAAGAGGAAATAACCTGAGTTTGGCTTGGCCCAGTGGGGAGGCCTGGACTGGAGGGCAAATTTTGATGAACGTGGATGGTACAAATGACAACGTTTGGCCTAACCTTTGAGTTCACAACAACGTCTATACTCTATATTAGTCAGATCTCTTACTGGTACAAAAGTGAAGGCATTTATTAACACTAACTTGGACTTTCAGTTACATGGCAATGAATCCTGTGCAAAAATACATCTTATTTAAAAAGTAAGATTTCTCACGTATATAATACTTTGCACATATTATTGATCTTTGTGTGGAAAATAGGAAAAGTACTTAAGTACATCCTACGTTACATTTTCTATTAAGCAGACAATCGGACCAAAAACATGCTAAATAAGTAGTTAGGGCTTGACTGGTTAAAAAAAAAAAAAAAAAACTAGGGCCTGATTCCAAACTGGTTTATTTGTGTTGATAATAAGAATTTAAGCATGAAAATAAATGTTAGATATTCATTAAAGTTTAATATCCAACACTTATTTTCCTGCTTGAAGGTTTTAAGCATTCATAATTTAATATTGGATAAGATTGGCCAAATAGGAATAAGGGTTCAAAAAGAAGAAGAAAAGAAAAACCATGGATTGCAGAGAAGAAATCACTTGAACCACCAAACCAAGATTCAGGCGTCAACCCATTGTTTTATTCGACAAAGCCTAAATGAAGATAACTAGACGCGTTGACCCTATTTACCCACCCAACTCCAAAGTCCTAGTTTCACCGACAAGCCTCATCTCATCACCATGTGATACTATATTTATATACTTTTCTTCTCAACCTTCCTCATTTCTGTTCTCATCAATGCCTTTGATTTCTTTTTTGCCCTTTCCTCTCTCTTTCTCTCTCTTTCCGTGTCCAGAGAGCATCTACCAACAAAATATATTCTAATAGCCTACCAACATAATCTCATACCACACATCTTATACATAAGGACAGAATCCCATCTTTATGGTAGGTTCCTATCTCATGGTGAGCAGTATTAGATCAAGTTGTTAAATCTCTCTCTCTTTCTCCTTGATCTGGTATGTACCACCAAGGTTGTCACTTTTAGCCTGCCTACATATCTTATAAAATGAGCATAAACTGAACCTGATAGGACTTAGGGTTTGTTCAAACGAGGTATTGAGCTCATCAGGTCAACATACATTGTTGTCAGGTTACTTTGCATGAATAACAGATCAAGCTTAAAGTTAGAAACCCTAACGTTTGGTTGCCTGCCCAAGAGAATGGTTGCAGAAAGGTTATATATGGGGGAGGTGAACTTTGAGAAAAGAAACTTTGATAAACAGTTAAAATTAAATTAAAAGAAAAAGGAGACTTGTATCAGATGTTTTTTGTTTGTAAGATTAAGTTCTGACTTTCCCAATTAAAGATTCATTGAATAGCTTGATCTTTAATCATAATTGTTGGCTCTTTTTTGAGATCAAACTAGAACTATCGGTCCAAAATCAACTGGTTAATTAATTGATTGGTTCTATTTTTTTATTTTTATATTTTATGATATATATTATAAATAAATATATGAATATAAAATATAAATACTATAAATATATAAAAGTATATTATTTATTATAAATATATTATATGTTATAAATAAATAATAAATAATATATTATATGTTAACCGGTCAGTTGAATTAACCATCAACTTTTCTTTTGATATAATCAAAATTGAACTGATCGATTGGATTAATTGGATTTTTTAGTTTAGTTACTAGGAGTGCAAGTCGGGTACCCAATTTGAAGAGTTTACATTGTATCAAGCCAGGCCCACAATTTCCCAATCCAAGTTTACCTAGTTCTACCTCTATTGGTTTCCTCTGTCCGATTTAGTTTCTCGATTCTTCGTTTTTTGCTGAACACCCCAATTTCTAGAAAGCAAGTAGTATAATTGGGTTCATTTCATTGTCACTGATTCATTTTCCTTTATAAATGAGCATTTAAATAGGCTGTTAACGGGTGGGGTCTGGGCCAAACCAGCTAGAACCATAACTGACCCAACATGACATATTATAGACTTGAAACTAAATCGGATCTAATGGGATCTGTAATTTTTAGACCCAGAATCGAATCAATTGGTTTTTAGGATATAACTCGTGTTGGGTCTGAATCAGTTCAGGACTAGATGGAACTAATTCCAAATCAATAATAATCAAGACACATAACCAATCCATAGGTTTCCAGTTTTTGGAATTAGAATCAACCCAAATCGGTGAGGGTCCGTTAGGGTTGGATTTGATCCATTAACAGCCCTACATTTAATACATAGGCCCTTTTATCGAACTCAATGATGTAGGGCTATCAACGGGTCGGGTCTGGGTTGGGACCAACTAGAACCAAAACTGACTCGACATAAAATATTGGGGACTCGAAACTGAACCAGACCCGATAGAATCTATAATTTTTAGACCTAGAATTGAATTGATTTATTCTTGGAACAACCACATCTAATCTGATGGACCTAATTATAATAAATAAATAAATAAATATTTAATATATATATATATATATATATATATATATATATATATATATATATATATATATATACTGGAAACCAATAATAATTAGAACACTATATCAAGACCCAAAAGGGCACCCCACATAGAGGATTAAGGATGAAACCAGTTTGGGACAAAATAAACAAATAATATTAATTTGTGTCGAATATAAAATTATAAATCAATAAATAATTTAACAATATTAAAATAGTGGTTTAAGATAATTATGCAACAAGTAATGCAATTAATGAAGGAGGCTAATTAATATAATAATAAAATTCAAAGAAAAGGTCAAACTTTGATTTAAGATTTATTCGCTGTACGATCACGTTGCTGAGTTTTTTTTTTTTTTTCTTTTTCTAATTACTTTTTTCAGACAGAAAAGATAATTCCAAATTGCATCCCTGAAGCTACCAACGTGGAAACAGTAACAAGCAGTCAGAGTCCAAGGTTCCCAACAAAGTTAAAGCCCTTCGTATATATAAGCTCTGCGGTATGCCTGCAAGAATTCGCTCCCGAAAAGCGAACGCTTTGAACAGCACCCCCCCTAACGAACCGTTGGGGGAAAAAGATAGGGAAAACCAACGGGCCAAATCCACAATTCTCGCATTCCCGCCAGTACTAGTTTCCGGAGTTCTGCCTAGTTGCTAGAATACGACTGCTTTCTGGTAAGAACCGGCGAAATCACTGCAATTTTCTGTGTCAACGCCTATTTTGTGTTTGTCTTGTTTCTGAATTCCGCTCTATATAAGGTTTGATCCTTATTTCTTGAAGATATTTGGAGGATTTGAAACCGCTTGATCTCTTTCTTAATGATTGGTTCCAGATCTCGGTAAGAACTTGGCAATGTAGATAGGATTTGATCTTCCTTATTGAGATGCGGGATCACTTAGGCTGTGGTTTGGTTTGATTGTAAATTAGGGAGAAACAGAAAGTTAAGGGGAAGTTCTTAAGAAATTTGGCAAACATAGCCTAATTCGTCACAAACAAAATGCCTTAAGAACTTTCCCTCAACTTGCCTTTCTCTCTAACATTCTATCAAATCAAACAAGTCTTATTTATGATTCTTTTGTTCTATGTCTTTTCTGTCGTGCTTTAATTTAATACTTGCTTTGATTTCGTTGCCTGGGTCGGGTTTATCGAAGGTTCTTTTTTCAATCTTTATGCTCCTTGTCAGTAGAAGAAAAAAAGAAAGAAAAAGATACCTTGAATTTTGATTGTTTCATCAGATCTGCTAGTTGTCTAGGCTTTATCTGCCTGTCGGTTTATACAAGTTCTTACATTTGTATTTTCTCCGTCTTTTTTAATTTTTGGTGCACACAAATTGCTGCAAGCTTTCCATCTTTGCTTCATATGATGCTTTTTGATATACTTAACTTTTACTACTGCTTATATTCTGGTTTCCTGACCCAATGAGAGATCGATTATCTTCTGTTTTCTCACTACAGACGTTGTTGTAATTGGTATATTGGTATTGTAAATGAGTTCCTATCTAGTTCTAACTTCAAATCCTAGCTAACCTGCAATTGCCGATTCCATTTGCCAAACCCAGCCTGTAGCTTATCTGGAACTTGTATGTTTCTCCGGTATAAAAGATACATGTAGATTCCTCCTCGCTGTTTTAATATTAGTACTCATCTATTCAGACATGCTTTGAATCTTTTGGTAGTTTCCCAGTATGTTTAGATTCAATTTTCCACACATTTTATTTCTTAATTCTTTTTTAGACTAAAATTCTTCCCTGAGAATGAGCTCATTGATCACAATTTAAGATCAAAAAATGTCAATGAAGAATTCTGTAAATGATCATACCTTATCTTTCTATTTAGTTTGTGACAGTCTACTGAGTAAAAGCTACTTATTTATTGGCAGTAAATACAGGGGATTTTCAAAATGAAGGCACTTATTCTTGTTGGAGGGTTTGGAACACGGTTGAGGCCATTGACACTTAGTTTCCCAAAGCCATTGGTCGACTTTGCTAACAAACCCATGATTCTGCATCAGGTTTTACTTCCTAAATTCCCATCTTTCTTTTTTTCAACTCTTTTCTTCCTATTCTAATATGCAAGTGGGTTTCTTGACATTTTGTGGAAGAGATTAATCATCAAATTGTAATATGTATGGATTCGATTGATTTTTTATTGTTGTTTCATAATGTTTTGCCTCTGTGTTTCAGTTCTTGTTATCAATGTTTTTAATGGTTCTCTGTTTTTTAAGTGTCTGTGAATGTGCTTTTGACTGCTTGGTGCTTAAGTGGGTTGAAATTCTCCATAGGCCCAGAGCTCCTTCATCTAGTATGGGTTGATGACCTAAATAATCAATAACTGTGTTCAATGAAGAAATAACCCAGTATTCCCTAGAAAAAGTAAATAATTTAAATCTACTTGGCATATCTATACTATTTGGGTCACCTTCAGCATAGCCTTTTTGTTAACTATCATTGCTAAATCTGTACCAGATAGAAGCTCTCAAGGCTATTGGTGTCACTGAAGTAGTATTGGCAATCAATTACCAACCAGAGGTAAAAGTATTAGACAATTTGCCTTATTCCATAGAACCGCTTTGGATGCTCTGAGTGCTCTTTCATTGTTTCTTAATTGCTTGTGGTGTGTGCTTGGGTATTTTTCAGGTCATGCTTAGTTTCTTGAAGGATTTTGAGTCAAAGCTTGGAATCAAGATCACCTGCTCACGAGAAACTGAGCCACTTGGAACTGCTGGTCCTCTGGCTCTGGCAAGGGACAAGCTGATTGATGACTCTGGTGAACCATTTTTTGTTCTCAATAGTGATGTTATCAATGAGTACCCATTGAAGGAAATGATAGATTTCCATAAATCCCATGGAGGAGAGGCTTCCATAATGGTTACTAAGGTAGTTCTGATTTCATCTTCTTTGTTTCTGTTACCAAGGTGTCTGATATTTCTTTCTAGGAGGCGTAGTTTTATTTTCTCAGTCAAAACTAAAATGGAAAGACTGAGAACCATCTTGTTTGTTTGACAGGTGGATGAGCCATCCAAGTATGGTGTTGTGGTTATGGAAGAGGCAACAGGGAAAGTTGAGAAGTTTGTAGAGAAACCAAAAATATTTGTTGGTAACAAGATCAATGCTGGGATTTACCTGTTGAACCCATCTGTTCTTGATCGGATTGAATTAAGGCCAACATCAATTGAGAAAGAGGTGTTCCCAAAGATTGCAGCAGAGGGAAAGCTTTTTTCTATGGTCCTACCAGGATTTTGGATGGACATTGGACAGCCAAAGGATTATATCACAGGTCTCAGACTCTATCTGGACTCCTTGAGAAAGAAATCTTCATCCCAATTGGCACGTGGTTCTCACATTGTTGGAAATGTTCTGGTTCATGAGACTGCTGTGATTGGAGATGGCTGTCTGATTGGGCCAGATGTTGCCATAGGTCCAGGATGTGTAATTGAGTCAGGGGTTAGACTTTCGCGTTGTACAGTAATGCAAGGAGCTCTCATTAAGAAGCATACTTGCATCTCGAGCAGCATCATTGGGTGGCATTCCACCGTCGGGCAGTGGGCTCGTATTGAGAACATGACCATCCTTGGGGAAGATGTTCATGTAAGCGATGAAATATACAGCAATGGGGGTATTGTCCTACCCCACAAAGAAATCAAGAGAAGCATTTTGAAGCCTGAAATTGTTATGTGAGAGTGAGAACCAGAGAACAAACTGAAGCCTTGAATTAAATTAGAATGTGTCTAGATTTTAAGGTTGTGTGCGAAAAGCTTTTGTTTTTTCTCCTTTCTTTCTTTCATAAATGTAAAATTAAGTTTTAGTTTGAGCAAAATTGGTGGATGGTTCTGTTTTCCTTTTTCCTAGGATACATATGTATATTGGTGTGAGTTGTAAGCTTGCGTTTGTAGATCTGTAGATATAAATTATCAATGCCAATGGCTTCTCTGGAGTTCTATTTTCTGCACCAGGAATTGCCTTTATTGTTCACCAATCAGCACATTTTGATAAATCTCTTTTCCTAAAAGCATTTGAGGATCAATCATCAAACAAGCAATATGATTTTTTTTTTTTTTTTTGGGGGGGGGGGGGGGGGGGGGGGGGGGGGGGGTGGGGGGGAAAGTGAATAAAAAACACTAGAATGAAATAAACTGTTCAATACAATACAAGGAGGGCTACTCCACCACACCCGATCCTCACTCAAACAAACAATGTGATTCAACTCTGGAATGAGTTGTCGGTGGGCAATATTATTGCATTTTCACTGCAAAAAGCGCCTCATTTCTTTTTGGTAATGTAATTGTAGGCTACCAAGGAGGCACATGACTGCCCGATGGTTGGGGCGTCATGTGTTTCAGAAGTCCCCACGATTAGAAAAATAGCTCTGCCAGTCTGCAACCCGATCCTGTATACAATATTGTTTGATTGGTTATTAACTTATTATTCAATTGTTGATGTTATGATAGTGACGCAGCACTTAAGCGGCCAGGATTAGCAGGAAGCATGTGAGCCCGTTGATCGCTTTGATTTATTGGTGGGGCTGCACCAAAAGAATGGCGCTATAGATGGGCGGTTAGCATGGGGCCAAACCATCTATTTGTCTAGTTTAGTGTAAGAGACAATGACTCTAGTTGATCTGTGCCTTAAATCAAGAGATGAAGAAAGAGGCAGAGAGTGTGTATCAGAGAGAGATGAGAGATGAGAGATGAGAGATGAAAATGAATGAAGCGTTGGTTTGATAGGAAGAGAGGAGTATTAAATATTAACTACCAAGTGTTTGATTAGGTTTGCTTTGTGGTCTGCGAGAGTTGAGGAAGACCCCCGAGTGCGACTAGTGTGCGGTTAGCTTCTTGCTGCCTTAAGATGGAGAAGCCTTTGGGGGTTTATGGCATGAATTGAGTTGTGGGTGGCAGTCCACATCTTTCCACATACATATTGGCCGAGTTTCTCGAAAGAGCAATTAAAAATTACAATTGCTATTACATGTTTCTTTCGGGATCTTGGCATGGTTTCCTGGAAAGAATCGTGGAAAGCTCCCACTGTTCCAGAAATGAATAAGACATTAAGATTGATGTATATATTATAATGTCAAGTGGATAAAACGAGAAGAAAACAAACCAAACACGTATATTGGCTGATATGTGAAATTGCAATTTTCGTCATTTTCGTGTGAAAAATAATAGCAATTTGGAAAACCACTAATCCATATTATGGGGAAGATGACGGTGGCAATGAAGCATTATTCCAACTACTTAGGGACCGTTTTCTTCACTGATTTAGTGAGGTGTTCTAGTGGTTCAAAAAAATTTAGGTGCTTGTGTTCCATAATCTCACCACATTTTTCTCTGGGAAATGGCAATATATTTTTGAATTATGTATAACGTTTTTCTTTTCTTTTTTTTTTCACAAGATCGTGGTTGTCTTTTGAGCCACATAATATCACAACCCACTGTCCTCTTTGTGGTTCATTTTCTAAACTAGACATGTGGTGAGTTTTTCTATATGACTTACATGTACAATACTGTTTCATCTATTATCATTAAATTTAAGGGTTTGACTATGATACCGGAAAAGATATGGATTCTGAAAAACTTATGATCAATCAACCCGTCCCATAAATGTGATAATCAATCAGGTGGTATTTATCAAAATTCACGGATGGATTTTAATTGCTCAAAACTCTTTTGATATCATATCTTTCCGGCATCATAAATTTCCCTAAAATTAACCATACGACAATTTTTTATCAAATGCCTATGGGCCCAAATGAAAAATGTGATTTGGATTTTAGTTCATCATTTTATGATATGTTTAAAATAAATCATACCTACTTTGTGGTAGGTATACTAAAAATAAATAAATTAAAGGATGGGCCATCTTATGGCTATGAATTTTAGTCCATCCTTTGATACACGTAAAATATATAATATAAGCACATGCAGAATTATATATTAAAAATAACATGTCAAGGAAGATAACAAGATGATAATATATCTAAGAGGAGCCCAAAGGTAATGCATTTCCCATTCTAAGACGGAAAATTGGTGATGTGAGATACAACTAATCTTTTGATAGCGTCAGCATACTTTTTGAACCATGTTGCGGGGTTCAAGAAGCTATCTATCTTAAGTCTTTGCAAACTGCTGAAATTTTTGGTTCTATCTATCATTCTAGAACTAGAAACAATGCCCCTATAAACTATAAAATAGTATTGCATTCATGAATCAAAAGAAACATAAAACACTCCCTTGCTCCTAGTGAAACAAGATAAATAACTTATTTATTGATCTTAGGGCCTGTTTCATTTGTCGTTAGAATCGGAATAGAATCGAAATCTTTTAGAATCGGAGTTAGAATAGTCTATTGTTATAGTTTGTTTGATTCAAACAGGAATGAAAATGTGAATTAGAATCAGCAGGAATGGGATTTCCTCAAATGGGGGATCCGATTTCATCCAACCAAACAATTAGAATTTAAATAGCCCGTTTTGATTCCAAACCCCTATTCCCATGAACCAAATGGGGCCTTACATCTTGTGAGTTTTATCCATGCCTCCACATTCAGTGGGATGTTGAGTGACCATTTCAGCCTTTGGATCATCCTCAAGAATATAATTTAATTAATACATATGCATGATAAATAAATGCTTAGATACATCTGACGTTGTCTGATATGAGGTGTTCCAAATCGAGGACACGATTAGATAGTCTTGCCAACTGGATGAGACCAAGGTGGAATGACGAAGCCGCACATCGAGATCTACAACTAGGAGAAGGGTCAGAGGGCCGAGGAGTTGTTCCCCAGGTAGGCACTTCGATGCTCTAGTTAATAGGATAAAGAGAGATGTGGTTAGGACAAGCAAGTTGAGGTAGTGTTGGTCTAAGCCGAGGGGATAGTGCAAAGAAGTATTCAAAGAATGTAGTTCCAAAAGTCCCTTACCTCGAGCGGGGAATACCTACTTATGGTCGGGCGTTCGTGTCCCATATGGATAAGGTTTTTGGGGCTGTTGAGATGAGAGCATCCGCTGAGGTCTTTGGGAGTTTCCCTCTTCCTCAGTGGAGTCTGCTTCCTTATCCATGTAGGACACTCCTTAGTTGTGCTCTCCCGTTACGGGTGGCATTGACATGGGCCGAGAGGGGGTGGCCGTGGAGATAGCCACATGGCATCCTTGGCCAACTCAACCATCACCCGAACACTACTCCCCCAGTTCTGAAGTTGAGGAGTGTAGTGCTTATCCACGGTTGGGTGTGTAAGAGTTCTACGGTCTTTGGTTGAAGAACTTTAGTATCTTCGAGTTGACTAACCCGGGGTAAGATCGGTGCTAGGAAGACCAGATGGTTCAACACTCGTGCCATTCCCGTTATAGATTGGCTGATGCATCGTTTTGTCTTCTCGAGGTCATGCACATGCAAAGTGTGGCGTCGTTGGTTTGAGCTGATCTAGACCGTTGGTCTTCTCTAAAAACAGGGAGGTGGAGAGCCATTTTACTTGTCATTTTGAGTGAGTGATAATAGGAGCTCGGCGAGTGTTAGTCCTCGGCTGGTGTTTCATGTGTTCCATGGTGTAGTTCTTCAATAAGATGTCTTTGTCTTCCTCCAAGTCTTCTTGCTATTCCTCTTTCTTTAGTAGCACGTCCGATAGTGAGTTTGAGCCAGGGTTTCACCCTGAAGCTACCGCACTCAAGGTTTGCGAGACTGACACCCGCGGAGCCGAGGTCGATGGGCCTGAGGGTGAGGGTGTCGTGGCAGAGGAGGCTACAATCCTTCAACGGGATGATGTTGAGGAGATTGGCAAGGCCAAAGTGGACATTGTGTCAAAAGAGGTGTTTGACGCTCTTGCGCAGTTTGGTAGTTGCTTTTCGTCTTCACCCTCTAGGTTAAAACTTGGAGACCTAGACCAAATTAGGGCCCTTTACTGCATTCCCAAGGAGTACAAGCTGAGGTACCCCAACATCGGTGAGAGGGCCACCTCTCCTCAACCGGGGAGCTTTCCGTCTATGAGCACAACCTAATAGCTGGGCTGAGGTTTCCTCTAAGCGAGGGTATTGCAACGATGCTAAGGTGGTACCGCGCCCAACCAATCCAACTGATGTCCAATTCCCTTAGATACTTGGTTAGACTTCTTTGCTACTACTCGATCATCACCCTGCCGATATTCACATACTTCCTACACTTGAAGAAGCACTAAAGGGCTATTATTACATATCAGCTCGACACAATAATAAGGTGTTCGTCGGAGCCCCCTTCTTGGTGAAACACTGGCCTAAAGGAAGGGTTCTTCTTTGTCCGCTGTCTGGGGGTTGGTCGGTCCCTACCGAGCTGTCAATCCTGAGGACTAGGGTGAGAATGCCAATCGAGACTAAGCTTTCAAGGGAAGAGTTAACAGCCATTAAGAGGATAGTGCCAAGAGGTATTCAAATAATGTACTTCCAAAAGTCCCTTACCTCGAGCATGGAATACCTACTTATAGTTGAACGTCTATGTCTTCGGGATGCTACCTCTTCCCCGATGGAATCCACTTCCTTGTCCATGTGGGACACTCCTTAATCATTCTCTTCTGTTATGCATGACGTTGACTGAAAAGGAGACGGGTGTGGAGATAGCCACGTGGCATCCTTGGCCAACTCAACCATCACCTGAACAACATCTTACATAACCCGAAAATCCTTTCCAACATTGTGGCTGGATTGCCAAAGCTATGAAATATACTTTTTTAGTATACTTTTAAACCTTAGAGGTGGTGCCCTAACAACTTAGCGGGTGTTCGAACACCCTCCTATTCATAAATCATTTTTCAAATGGTGTACAAGAAAGTTAGTTTTTTTTTTTTTTTTGTGTATATATATATATATATATATATATATATATATATAGAGAGAGAGAGAGAGAGAGAGAGAGAGAGAGATTATCAGTTACAATATTTTTAATTGAAATCAAGTACTGAGTTTTTTTAGGAAAATAATGATAACAACGTATTAATAATTATTACAAAAAATTATTAATAATTTAATTAACAGTAGTTTTCAAATAATCTATAAAGTTACATGTGTAGAAAACAATAATATAATTTATAATAATAAATTAGTATATTATTTTTCAATATTAGGAATTAATGATAACAACTTATTAATAATTATTATCAGTTATTGTAATTATCAGTTAGAAATCCCAAGAAATTATCAGTTACAAATTTCCGATAACTTTCATTTTTTCAAACAGTACACAAAATTCAGTATTTTTAACTGAAATCAAATACTTTCTTAGGAAATAATGATAACAACTTATTAAGGATAATTAAGAAATTAAACTACAAATAGGAAATGGTTTTTAAATAGCTAGTATTTATTAATTATGGTAATTAATTACAACAATTAGGAAATTTGTAGTTATTTTAAATAATTAATAATTAATTTATAGAATTATTTTAATGAAATAATTTTAATCCATATAAGAAAGTGTTTTAAAATTGCTAATAATTAATAATTAGTGTAATTTATTACAAATTTTAGGGAATTATTAGTTATTTTAAATAACTAACAATAATTAATTCTATAGAACTTACAAATATTATTGAAACATTTCAGTAATTTTTTGGAGCAAAATTAATTATCAGCTGAAATTAGTAACACTGAATTCTAATAATTTACATATTTTTAATGCAAAATTAATTATTAGCATATTATTTAAAAAGCATAAAAAGAGAAAATATAAATACATAAACTTGAAATGGGATCGAATCTCTGGTCATCGTCATCGGCATGAAATGAAAAAACAAGGGATGGGTGGAGGCATCATTTTTTGTTAATTTTTAATAGGGGCACACTTATGAGATAAAATTTTCTCTCCCATGTTTGTTTTCATTTTAACGGAAATAGGTCTTTGCAAGTAGCAGCTTCGAGCATCTTCTTCGTCGAATCTTCGCCGTATTGAAGAAGACGAAGAGTCCATGAACAGGGGCATCTACTTTGATCGAGAGAGTCTACAACTCATAGGTTGATGCAGCTGAAGCTTCAAGGTCACCAGAAAGCTATTATGTGTTTCATTCGGCGCCAAAACTTCTGCAAAAGAAAGTGAAGACTTCCATTTCTCCCTTGCGGGAACTTCTATAATTCCTATCGGGCAATTCCTCTTTCTCTCTCTCTCACTGTAATTCCTATGTAATTCCAATCAGGTATCAACTGTGGGTGTGTATGTCTCTATCTCTAGTTTCGTTGCCATTCTGATATACCTTAGTGGGTTCTCTCTACTTTCGTCTCTCTCTCTCTCTCTCTCTCTCTCTCTCTCTCTCCTCAAAGGTAAATGAGTTTTCCTAGAATCCAACTACCCGCCTAAGTGGAACGGGTAAAGCTAGCATGGCCACCAAGGAGATACTCTGAGAATATGGCTCCTCTTAGACAAAATTCCAATAGCAAATTGAGAAGGTCGAGGGAGTCAATTAGCGAGTTACTTGAAAAGAAACTGACAATAACTAACCTGCGACGTTCTTCCATGGGGTATAGGTATATACATATTGTCAGTTTTGGATGCATTGGTCTTCTTGTCAATGGACAACTAATGGTGTAGTTATAAATTTTTTTGTACTCACATTACGAGTCCTCAAATGTGGAAGATGATTAGGAGGCAGAAGCTGCAATGGAGGACAGCGAAAGCGATGATGATTAAAGGCCAGACAGCCTTGTTGTTAATGACAAAGCAAGAAAGAAGGAAATGAGAAAGAGTATTGATCTAACTACTACGCTGGAATATATTGAGAAGAACTTCATCATTACTGATTTGAGATTGCCTGATAACCCCTTCGTAAGATTTCAATTCTCTGTTCCCTAAACTTGGTAAATTGTACGTAGTCGAAATATTGAACGTAGCCCACCTTCCAGTAAGTGAATTCCTAATTCGTACCAATCATATTTGCCCAATTCTGACCGCTCAAATTCGCAAATATTTGCTCGGACAGCTTCTTGGAACTCACAGAGTATAGCCGTGAAGAGATCTTGGGAAGAAATTGCAGGTAATTCTGGCCTTCAATGTCTCTACATGTACTACGAAAACTTGTTAACATGTACTAAAGTATACCATTCTGGTATACCTTAGTAGGTTCTTCTCTCTACTTCTGTGAATTTGCAAATATAGCATGTTTAACAGGATTGAACTGGGAATGAAAGAAACTGAAAAAAAAACAGTAAACTGTAAAAAATAGAGCATGTATTACTAACTCAACTAACCTGATCGAGAAAGGTTGCAGCATTGTAGATGATGAAGCTTGAGATATGAAAAATTGTCGTTTGTTGCACTTGAGAGGGAAAATGATAGTTCGGTTAGATGAAGAATATAGGCAGAAATAGGTGTGGATAAATTTTTGTTTTTGGCAACAACTATTTATAACTGTAATATGTGATTGTTGCCAAATGTCGATTTTCTTGTAGTGTGAACAGCTATTTATTCAGTTAATCTGAATTCCCGAGAAGGCTTTTTTATATATATTTTTTTTTGAAGTAATATCTCTGATTCAAAAAGAGCACTGCCCTTAAGGAAGCTCCTGATAAATTCCATAGAAAATAACTTTATTTAATAGGGACATGATAGAATTCTTCAGTTTTTTTTTTTGGTAATAAATTCTTCAGATATTTAGACCATTGCTAATTAATAATTTCTCATTTTGAGATTCTAGAAAATAGACTCTCATTTTTAGATAAATATAAATATTAAGTTTAACTATAAAGGGACCTGCATGCCCTTATGGAAGTCAAAACTAATTTTTTCTTCTGAATGTTGGATAAATTGAAGAAAATATCTTCTAAAAACTGAACCACAGCGTCATCTTGGGGGATGCTCTACAAGATGAATGTTTTTTCTTTTATTTGTTTTTGAAATTGTATTGAACTCTATTTTTGTTTTTGGTTTTGTTAAAAAAAGAAAAAACAATACATGTTTTTGGATCCATCAAAACAATCGTTTTTAGAACAAAAATAAATTTTGTAGTGTAGAGCTTATATGATTTATAGAACATGATATTAAATAACTGAAACATGTTTTTGAAACTACAAATTAAAGAACATGCTTTTGGTTTCAACATTTCCCAATGTATTTTGATAATTCCACTTTATATAAACTACCAAGTATGCATTTTTTATGCATATATACCTCATTTATAGTAATATAAGACTCAGATTCAGTTTTATTGACATATTTTGGAGAATTTATTTGAATTTCTCTAGCATATCCATGTGTATTTATGAGTATCCAAGGCATATCTCAATGCATCTGTTAAAATAACCTTTACAATATTCTTTATGTTTCTATACTTTAAACCAATGTTTTTCGAATCATCATTGACCTGGACCATCGGACCATTTGGCTCAAGAACCATTCAGGCAACTGGTTACATTTTACCCCAAACCCGGTCCTTGTCTAAAAACCATTGAATTGATCAGTAACCCACTGGCCGAGCAATCAAACCGTTGATCTGTTCGACTCATTCAACAGTTTTTAGTTGTTTTTTTTTATTTTTTATTGAAACAAGCCATCCATTTGAACCAGACGATAAAATCATCAACCCAAAAACCAGTGGTCAGAATGGTTCCAATTCTGGATTAATTTTTAAAACCTTGCTTTAAACCCTAGTTGGCATAGCTTTATTAATAATCTCTTTGGTTCTATCAATTGAATATCAATTTCTATTAAAGTAATTCATCCATGAAGTTGTGATCTTACACCAACCAATCACTTTGTGGCAGGTGTTCCCATTTTACATATGTAGCATACACAGTTTCTTTTGAAAGCCCTGTTCCTATGTTTAATTCCAATTCATCAAAAGAAATCATTACAGATCATTGTCTAAAGTGGGGCATAAAAAAAGATAGTGGTGAACCTTAACCTCACCTTTTGTATTTGCAAATTTTACAACACAATGGGGAATAGCATTACATAAGGCGGGGGTTAAAAGAAACAGTTGCACTAGAGAATAGCTGAGATGTAGTAGTCTTTAATCTTTATTGATGTCTTCTTATTCTCGAAGGTGGGTCTCTCTCAAGTTTCGAAGCTGAACAATATGTAGTGCGTCAGCCTCAAAGATTATGTTGGTTTAATGCTTTTCTACACAAAGAATTAACCATTTAGCTGTATAGAGAAGTTTCAACTTTAGATTAATTCTTTTTGATTTTCCTTAATCTAGAGAATAATTAAGAGGTTTGGAATCAGTGCCATTTTCCCAAAAATGATGTCACATCAGTGTTATGTTGGCGTTTCGTGGTTTGAAGACACGTTTTCTATTTTGTATATGATTGGCATGGATGTTTTCAGCATTGGGTTGGAAGCATCAGAAAATTGTCTTTTTTTTTGTTTGGAATTGTTGCTGTCAGAAAATGTTTCCAGCACTGATACCCATTATTATGTGCCACATCATTGCCACCTCACATCCCTGTTGGCAGTAATGAGTTGCAGCTTCAAAAAATGTCAAATTCGGTTTTTTATGGCTTAGAACACCATTTTTTATAAAAAAATGATTTCAAACACCTATTTCGTGGAGCACCATTTTTTCCGACATGATGCTAATGTAGCACCATTTTCTGGAGCAACCACAACGATGCCAAACAAGTGGATTGGAGTTTCTCTAGAAAACAGTAAAAAAACAACTGACTAATGTAGCACCATTTTTTCCGACATGATGGTAATGTAGCACCATTTTTTCTCATTTTTATAGCATTGCTAACAATGGTTAACTGATGTAGCAACGAAAAATGTTTAGGTGGTGGAAATAAAACCAAACAAAAAAAATGTTGTCGTTTTTTAAGAAAATAGTACACAATTGCATCACTGTTTTTTTAATTAGAAAACAACAATGAAGAAACAATATCAGTTCCAAACACCACCTGAATTTAACATGTTACTCAACAAAAGAAAAATGAAATTTACTTGTCAGTTACACTTATCATGCAATGACTGGTTTAATATAAGAAATGTAGGAAAAATGTCCAGCACATATGGTCTTTCATTAACTTGTATACAAGTCACCAAGGTGCATTGTCATGGTTTTCAAAACCGGACCATACCGAACGGTCGAATTGGAAAAATTGGGAATCGGTCAAGTGACTGGTTCCGTTTTACTCCAGAACCGTTATTTTCTCAAAAATCATTGATTTGATCAATAAACCACTGATTTGGGTGGTTAAATCGTTCGAACCGTTCAACAGTTTAGCCAGTTTTATTTTTTTGTCAGAACAGGCCATCCCTTCAGTTCAAACTATCAGACCATTTGACCCAAAAACCGACCCCTGACCGGTTCATTGTGCAGTTCAGTTTTATAAACCTTGTACATTGTATGTTTTATTCATGGGGAGATATTCTCATCAATGCAAGGGGCTTGTGAGGACAGTTTTGTAAAAACAAAATCAGAATTCCTTTCTGCCCAATCCTACTGAACCTGCATTTAATTATTTGTGGTAATTTATAAACCGACCAACCAGAACTCATCATAATTCACGATTTCATGGAAATTGTTTTGATGGATTATGTTTTGCTGAGTATCAGCGAATTCAGATCAGCTGAACGCTTTAGGTTTGTGGCGGGTTGTGAAGCCAATGATGATGCTCCATCAATGTTTTAAAAAACGATTTGCAATCAGAATCGTTCTGGCCATTACTTTTTGGGTTGATGGTTTGATCATTCAGTTTGAATGGACAGTTCGTTCTGATAAAAAAATTAAAATAAAATAAAATAATGGTAAAAACCATTGAGCATCAATAGGTCGTTGACTGATTTAATGGTTTTTGGCCAGAAAATGGATTTAGGGTAAAACGGAATCAAATGCCTGAACGATCCTCTGGCCAAACGGTCCAACCATCTGAATCAACAACAATTCGAAAGCCATATGCTCCACACCAGTAATAAAATACACTGGATCCACAGTAAGGGGTTGAATGTTTGTGGTGACCATGTATTTTATAACTGATGTGGGTCATTCTTATTGATTCCACAGGTTGCTGAACAGCTAAACCTATGTCAGTATCAACAGAAAATAAAATAGATTAATAGAACGATTTAGAAGGAGTAGGTGAGAACTCAGAACTCAGAAGGTGATCCCCAACCGGGCCAACCCCACCATCATCACGAATTCAAAACAATAATATGCGGCACATGGAGGGCCACCTCACATTCTCATGTTGCTTTTAGATTTTTGTTTGCTTTTTTTTTTCTTATTATTTCACTCCATGTTAAATTGTTATTGACAGACTTGTGGCACTTTCTGTGAGAAGGAAGAGTGTGCGGATCTGCTAATCACAAGATGCTATTTGATGAAGGAAGATTTGGCCCGACCTCGTAATCACTCAACACGTGGCAAAGGCAAACAGCTCGGCACAACAACGCACCCAGGGCGCAAGCACCAAAGGGAAGAAACCAGCAGTCCGAACTCCCTACTAGGAGCCTGAACTCCCTACGAGGAGCCCAACCTCCCTACTAAGAGCTCGAACTCCCTACGAGAAGCCCGACCTCCCTACGAGGAGCCCGAACTCTCCCTTAGGCCCCGAGCCACACAAGGCAATGACCCGAACTGGCCTGTCTCATGGCAGTTCGAGACACTCCCCTATCCGAACTCAAGACCACCTCGTTCGCCACTCCAGCACTTCGCCTCCGAGACGCCGAACTGAACAAACGTACCATACCTGACACCGAGGAGGTCCGTATCCAAGGGCGGCGCACCTGATTGACTTGGGATCTGACGCTTGACAGCCGCACCTCAACGGTCACCTACCACCGCCACCTGCCACCGTCATCGCCAGTCGCAGAGACGGCTCCGACAAAAGGGAGTAGTGGTGGTTCTGTCCAGCAGAGGGGATGACACCCGAACTGGCAGGAGACCAGAGGTAATCATACCCAACCTGACATAAGCTTAGGAGTGAGTGCACGAGGTGGCTATAAAAGGCTCCCTACCCCCAAGAACAAGGTACGTGAACTTTGCGCCATCTGGTTTTATCTTGCCTAAGAATTCTAACTTGAGCTTCGGAGCATTCATACTGGGTTCCCCCCAGAGCTTCCCCATCTTCTCTGTTTCAGGCTCCCTGTAGCTCCGTTCAGAGGCAAGATCGTTGACAGTTAGGACCAGCCGGATTGCGCACCATCAGTATTCATGCCCTACCAACAAAGTAGTATAAGCAGATAGTACGAATATGTATTTACTTGTATATTACCATTCATGCATGAGAAGATATGCCTGATGTATGGCTGTAATGCATTGAGTAGTAGATCCTATTGGCGTGAGCTGTAAAACTAGGGGATATTCCTTGAATTCAGGGACAACTCTCAGCCTAAGTTGTATGTAACTAGGAGAGGTAGAACCAGAATCTATGTATAATTAGGAGATGCTTGTATATATATTTCTGAACCCCTGCAAAGGAAGGATAATAAGAAGAGAGGAACAGTTTCTCATTCTACTCGAGTTATCATGGTATCAGAGCATACCGATCCATGATAAACTCGACGATCTGATCGCTGCGAAAACTTGGTCGCCGGGAGGTGACCACTGCTATCACCGTCGTAGGTCGTGATCGCTGCGAAAACTCGGTCACCAGGAGGCGACCGCTGCTATCTCTACTACAAGTCGTGATCGCTGCGAAAACTCGGTCGCCGGGAGGTGACCACTACTATCACCGTCGCAGGTTCTGATCGCTGCGAAAACTTGGTCGCCAGGAGGTGACCGCTGCTATCTCCGCTGCAAGTCGTGATCGCTGCGAAAACTCGGTCGCCGGGAGGTTGTTCTTCCATATCGTTTTCTCCACCTAGCGATCAAGACGATCAAGGAAAATTTTTTCTCACCAGGAGGAAAGCGAAGAAGCTTCCTGGTTTCGGAGATTGTTCCAGAGCATTCGTCGACAAAAAACATTGAGGATTCCTCTGCTCTCTGCTTCTTCTTCTTGAGGTTCAATCAAAGTTCTCAATCTGTCAGCCGAGATCTCCTGTTATTGTTTTTTGTAGATACCAGGAGGGGACCACCACTATCACCGCTGCAAATCCTGGTCACCGCGAAATCTTAGTCACCGGGAGGTGACCGCTGCCATTACCGCTGCAAGTCCGACGGTGGCTCTATCCATTGCCATTACCGCTGCAACTCCGGCAGTGGATCTATCCAGAACTATCAACCTCACCGCGAACCCCGGGTGGTTGGCTACTATTACTGTCGTCACAAGACCGACAGGTGCTCTGCTGCAATCTCGCCACCCCATCGTGGTCGACGGTGCTACTACCGCTACAACCCGCTGATAATCATGTCTGATTCAGAAACCTCAGATCCGTTTGGAGAACAACAGCCTAATCCTACTCTCACTGAATTGACCACCAGAATGACTGAACTCCTGCACAGACCGATCTCAACTACAGAAACCTCTGCTGCTCAGATCGGTATCAAGTTGGATGGCACCAACTATGCCCTTTGGTCCCAAGTTGTTGAGATGTATATATCTGGCAGAGACAAACTGGGATATATTAATGGAGAACTTCCTCAGCCTCCACAAACTGACCCAACCTTTTGAAGGTGGCGCACCGACAACGCTATTGTCAAAGGTTGGTTAATTAACTCCATGGACGTATCCTTGATTGGTAACTTTATTCGTTTCCCTACAGCAAAGATGGTGTGGGATTCTGTGGCTACCACGTACTCTGATGGCAGTGATACCTCGCAAGTATACGATCTCCGGCGCCGTGTGACCCGCTTGCGCCAGTCTGGAGGGTCTCTTGAAAAGTACTATAATGATCTCCAAGGATTGTGGAGAGAAATTGATTTTCGTCGTCCGAATCCGATGGAGTGTGTGGTAGATATTCAACGGTACAATACTCTCCTTCAAGAGGAGAGAGTGTATATCTTCTTGGATGGTCTTGATGACAGACTAGACAAGATTCGGGCAGATGTACTCCAAATGCACCCGTTTCCCACTATTGAACAGGCTTACGCACATGTTCGAAGAGAAGCTATCTGACAGAGGGTCATGATAACCGGCAACCATATTGAAACTCCAAGAGCAGTATTGACCTCTAAAGGTGTTAAGACTGGGCAACCTATGCCTTCTTCAACGAGCTCTCTGCCTGCAAGTAGCGAAAAATCAGGTAAAACCTCTAAATCTCGAGCATCTTCTGGTGGTACTAAATGCTCTCATTGTGGCAACTCAAAGCATACCCGGGAGAACTGCTTCAAGCTACATGGCTATCCCGACTGGTGGCATGAACTCCAAGCTCGGAAACGTCAAGACAAGGCTGAAACAAGTGGTAAGGCTACAACAGTTACAACAGAATCTCAACCCTCATTCGCACCACAGGGAGAAGTTCACCTCTCGGATTCAGGTAACAATCTTCCCAACAAGACCATTGACAACAAGGCATGGATACTTGACTCAGTAGCCACTGACCACATGACCTATGATGCTACTGATTTTTCAAAGACTTCACCACCAAGACGAACTACAATTGCTAATGCCAATGGGGCAATCTCTCAAGTCACAAGAGCAGGCACTGTGACCTTGTCACCTGCTATATCCTTGAAAAACACCTTGCTTGTTCCCTCGCTCTCCCACAAATTACTATCTGTTAGTCAAATCTCCTCTGATCTGAATTGTGTTGTGCTCATTTATCCCACTTTCTGTCTTCTTCAGGATATTCTCACCAAGGAGATAATTGGGCGTGGTACTAGGCAAGGGGGGCTCTACTACATGGATGATCTTAGCACGGGTCAAGCGCATCATACACATCATCAAGGGAATGCCAAGGAACAACAGATTTGGATTTGGCATTGCCGGTTAGGACATCCATCATTCAGTTATATGAGACATTTATTTTCGGAGTTATTTTCAGATATACAGCCGCATGTTTTTCAATGTAACACTTGCATCCTAGCTAAGAGTCATAGAACAATCTATCCCTTAAGTATGAATAAAAGTACAGTTTCATTTGCTTTGATTCACTCGGACGTGTGGGGGCCATCCCCGGTGAATACAGTCTCTGGATTCCGATGGTTTGTAATCTTTGTTGATGATTGCACTCGCATGACATGGTTATATCTACTTAAACATAAAGATGAAGTGCTGACTGTCTTTCAATCCTTCCATATAATGGTGAAGACTCAATTCAAATCACAGATTCAGGTACTCCAGTCTGATAACGGCGGGGAATACATGAATCAACAGTTCCAAGATTTTTTTCGGGTCCATGGATTACTTCATGAGACTTCATGCCCCCAAACTCCACAGCAGAATGGCATTGCAGAAAGGAAGAACCGGCACATACTCGAAACTGCCCGTGCCTTGTTACTTGGAGCACATGTACCTAACCGACATTGGGTTGATGCTGTTGCTACCGCCGTGCACCTCCTTAACCGAATGCCCTCATGGGTCCTGCAGTTTAAAACACCATTACAAGCTCTTTCATCTCATGTCTCATTGCCTTCTGTTTTGATGATTCCACCTCGAGTTTTTGGTTGTGTGGCGTTCGTGCATCTACATCCAAATCAACGTACAAAACTGGATCCATGGGCAGCTCGATGTGTATTCTTGGGGTATGCGCTACACCAGAAAGGGTACCGATGTTATGACCCAGTCACCCACCGCACCTATGTTACCATGGATGTCACCTTTCTGGAATCTGAAACCTTCTACTCTCGACCTACAACCAATTCTTCTCTTCAGGGGGAGAGTCAGAGTGAAGAACAGAACTGGTTTTTACCCGACTGGCCGAATACGAGTGCTTCAACAGAAATGGTGGACCATGAAGCAACCAATAAGGCACCTACAGAGACTACACTAGAAGTATCTACAAAAACCTCAATGTCGGCATCACCTCTGCCAACAGAAGAAGTAGAGACCCCAACCTCGCCAGTACCGGAAAGCTCACCTCCTGAGGATATCCCGGAAGCACGTGAAAGCATCCCTGAGGTAACCTCCCCTACCACTCCTTCAAGCTCTAACGATACTTTGGTTGGCTACACCTTGCCTTTCAGGCATAATCGTGGCAAACCGCCAAACAGATATTCTCCAGATGTTGAGGATAGGAGGACAAAGTATCCAATTGCCAACTATGTATCAACGAAGAGACTCACCAAACCTCTAAAATCATTTGTGCAAGAATTGTCATCTAATCATATTCCCACCAGTATCCAAGAAGCTTTGACAAACCCAAAATGGACTGAAGCCATACAAGAAGAGATGGAGGCACTACTGAAGAACAAGACATGGACTCTAGTCACCCTGCCTGAAGGGAAAAGACCAGTAGGGTGTAAATGGGTATTTTCCGTCAAATACAATGCAGACGGGGCAGTCGAGAGATACAAAGCAAGGCTGGTCGCAAAAGGATATACCCAGACACAGGGCATAGATTATCAAGAGACTTTCTCCCCAGTAGCCAAGCTGAATACGATCAGAGTCTTATTATCTCTTGCCGCAAATCTTGATTGGCCACTACACCAGTTCGATGTGAATAACGCCTTCCTCCATGGTGATCTTGAAGATGAGGTATACATGGACATCCCACCTGGTTATACAGCGAACTCCAAGAACCAAATTCTTTGTAAGCTATAACGAGCACTATATGGACTAAAGCAATCTCCACGGGCATGGTTTGGGAGGTTCAGTCTTGCGATGAAAAAATATGGCTTCCAGCAAAGCAATTCAGATCATACACTATTCTTAAAGCACCAACGAGGAAAGGTGACAGCCCTAATAATATACGTGGATGACATGATTATCACAGGGAATGATTCGGGAGAAATAGCAACACTGCAGAAGCAATTGGCATCCGAGTTCGAGATGAAGAACTTAGGTGAGCTAAAGTACTTTCTAGGGATTGAAGTTGCTAGATCAAAAGAAGGCATATTTCTATCCCAACGGAAGTACACCTTGGACTTACTCTCCGAAGTAGGACAGTTGGAGTGCAAACCAGCAGACACGCCTATCGTTCAGAACCATAGACTTGGAGAGTTCCCAGACCAAGTACCTACCAATAAGGAGAGATACCAAAGGCTGGTGGGTAAACTCATTTACCTTTCCCATACTCGCCCATACGTCGCCTACGCCGTCAGCGTAGTGAGTCAGTTCATGCACTACCCAAGCGAAGATCACATGAATGCTGTAATGCGGATTCTTCGATACTTGAAGTCCTCACCCGGAAAAGGACTCATGTTCTCAAAAAACGATCATCTGAAGATAGAAGGGTACACAGATGCAGACTGGGCCAGAAATGTCTCAGATAGAAAATCCCCCTCGGGGTACTTTACATTCGTCGGAGGAAATCTGGTTACATGGAGGAGTAAGAAACAGAAGGTCGTGGCCCTATCAAGTGCTGAAGCTGAGTTTCGAGGAATGGCTAAAGGGCTGTGCGAGCTACTCTGGCTGAGAAGACTGATGACTGAAATTGGTTTTCCCCCAACCTCTGCAATGGACCAATTCTGCGACAACAAGGCTGCCATTGAATCTCTCAGAATCCAGTCCAACACGATCGAACAAAGCATGTGGAGGTGGACCGACATTTCATCAAACAAAATATCGAAGACAAAACCATTCGATTTCCCTTTGTCAAATCTGAAGACCAACTAGCAGATATACTTACAAAGGCTGTATCCAGTAAAAACTTCTACAACTCACTTGGCAAGTTGGGCGTCCAAGATCTGTACGCACCAACGTGAGGGAGAGTATTGGCGTGAGCTGTAAAACTAGGGGATATCCCTTGAATTCAAGGATAATTCTCAGCTTAAGTTGTATGTAACTAGGAGAGGTAGAACCAGAATCTATGTATAATTAGGAGATACTTGTATATATATTTCTGAACCCCTGCAAAGGAAGAATAATAAGAAGAAGAGAGGAATAGTTTCTCATTCTACTCGACTTATCAGATCCGGGCTAAGAGAAAACTGACGACCATCGAGTGCATAACAATATACGCAATAAGTATAATACACGTCTCCATTCATTTCTATCACTTGGAAACCGATGCCTATTTCTTTCTTCGATTATCTTTTCTTTGTTAAGGCTGCAAATAAGTCGTCGGATCAAATCAAATTCTGTATATTACGAACAAAAACAAAATAAATTGAAAATTAATTTATAAGAATTAAGAAAGTTGAATCTCATACAAAATTACAATATTAAGACCAATTTCACCAATAAATGTAATATAAATTTAAATAAAATCGAATAAAATAATGTCATATCTGAATCCAATAAAGAAATATATACGTTTGCAATCCTACGTACTTCAATCCTCAAGCATGAAATGAGACATAAATAAAAGGTTAAAGTAATAAGGCAAAACTTCCTCTCAAAGTTTTCAGTAACTACTCAGGAAAGATTACTTTACAGCGTAATCAACATCTACTGCCTGCAATGAAGCAATCAACTTCCTCTCGTGGTTTGTGCAAATGAGAAGCCATGATTCATGAATCTGGCCCGCCGTAAAACATACTCAAGTCATTCTTGAGCTCTAGCTTTATTTCAGCAGCATTCAAAATCCTGAATAATCAAAAACCATTGATCAATTTTTCTTAGGGGTATTATATATTCAAACTGCTAGACCTTGTCTGATTATAGATCGGCTTCAGTGTTTACAAAACTGTGTTAACACCGTTTTAATAGTCTTTTATACAATGTTTTAAAAATCGATTCAGAGGTTGAATTAATTTTGTCTTTGAGTCGTGGGTCACCTGTTCAATTGGTCGATAGAATAGTATATATGTTTAAGTATATATGTGTTTAATAGTTCAAACCATATCACATCAGCGTATATATCTATTAAGTATATATGTGTGTATGTGTATATAAATATATATTTTAGATATGTTTATATATTATTTTATATTTTTTAATTCAGTTTTAAATTTTTATTTATAAAACATATTAAAATTTGCAATTTTATGTCAAAAAATGGGTTTTTTCGCAAAAATAGAAGGGTACAGTACCTTAGGATGCATAGATCTCGAAAAGTTACTCAAAATAAGAAAAAAAAAATCATTCCAATCGAATATCGGAATGCTGTTATGGCCTCCGAAAGTTTTATATGCATTGAGTGTGTAACCCACGACCCAATCATAAGATTGAATGGATCAATAGTCGAACCGGTCAGATTGAATGGTTCTTGACCAAATCAATAGTTTTTGACTGCCTGGTGAGTCTTGACTGAATCAGATCTGAAATCCTGGTAAGGTGACAATTCAAACGGTTTGACCGACTGAATTAATGATGGGTTAAAAACATTACTTTTACAGTCGTACATTGGAAATATATTCATATGTTAGGATTTGTATCCACAATCGTTGGATTTTTCTTTTATAATTTGCAAACATTGGATTCAACCACAAATAAATTTAATTCAAGAACCATTAGGACCGGGGTCCAATTTGTACAATTTGGATTAACTGATGTAGCGGGCTGGGAAACCAATGAAAATGTGCAAGTGTCTAACGTCCCCAATTTTCATTCGTTGGGTAATGGGTTGGGTCCCGATCCCCTTTCTCATTATCTGGATTTAGCGGGTAACGACTAACGAGGTAAGCATTAGGCTGAGCTTGTCCAGGCCCAGACAATCTCCGATCCTGTCCAACTGTCCATGAAATATTACACTGACGATGGAAGTTGAACCCAATCAATGATAAAACCCACCAAGTGACAAAATTAGATAGCTCTTTTCATGACTCCTACCTTGTTTGTATGATGAGAAAATCCAAAATAAAAAACAATTGTATATCTTGATCCTCTATAAAAAATAGATTATATGATAACTTTGGATCTATGTTTCTAAGAAAACAACTTTGGGTCTACTTTTAGGCCCAGATCCAGCCTTAGTTTTTAATGGTCCATATCGAGAACAAGGCATGGCCAATTTTGGGCTGGGCCTTGTGTCTTACCTGTAACTAAAGTTTGCTACCGATGACCCACATCTCTACCTATGAGACACAACGGGATCTGCTACTCACACATGGGAGCCTCACATGCATATCCACCGTGCATTGAGAACATCTCCTGTGAATAATAACTTATAAGTACGAGAGATGTTCTCAATGCATAGTAGAATGTATGTGTGAGGTTGGTGTGAGGTGCTTGTGTGAGGTCTATTTTCCCATAGGGATGGCAATTTTCCCCATTTCCCCAATCTCCGTGTGGATCTTCCCCAAATAGTGTGGGGATAGGGATGATTTTCCCCCCACAAGGATGGAGATGGAGAAATTTTCATCCCCGCGGGGACCTCGATCCCCGCCTCGTTGGATCCCCACTAATATATTTGTATATATGTATATATGTATATATATACACATACATCCATATATTAATATTTTTAAAAATATAGTTGAATATGTTTGAGTCTTTTCTAATAGGATTGTAAATTTTAATTATTTTACTTTTATTTTTTAAATAAAATAAAAAACAAAAACAAAATGGTTAACATTATAAAAAAATCACAGGGAATGGGGATCCCCGTGGGGATGGGGACGGAGATAACCTTGTCCCCGTTAACAGGGACGAGGATAGGGAGAGGCTCCTCGTCCTCGTCCCGCCCTGTTGTCATTCCTAGTCTCCCATGAGACATTACAACTGTGCATTGGGAATATCTTCCTTGTCATTTATGGAAAAATGATTCCAATCCACGGTGGTGGTGCACTGTGGGTAGGGATTTGGGAACAACTTGTGGGTAGCAGATCCCAAGTGGTTTGTAAGACCTCGAAATCTCCTGGAAGCAAAAACTCTACCCACACCAAATCAAAACACACATTCAAATTATCTTCTCCTATATATATATAATAAAATTGGACTGTCCATGTTAGCATGTTTCTCCTTTGAGAGAAGCTATTTATCTATTTTCTCAATTTTTTGTATTTTTTATTTTATTTTGTTTTAAAATATAAAAAGTAATTATTATCCATTTTGACTATATTAATAAAGTTGTACACTATTATAATGAGAGAAGAGAGACCTTTGGATTTTCCAAAGCCTCTTATTTTAATGCATGTTAATATCACATTTAAAAAAGACATTTAAGAGAGAGAGTGCATGGGAATAGTAATACAAAATAATAAAGTAAAATATTAATAAATCAAATAATATAAGTAGGTTGAGGTTAAACAATCAAATATAAAATATAAATAAAAACATTATTTTAAAAAATTATTAATTTAAAAATACACTAAACTTTCACATAAAACTAATAAACATTAACAAAACTTAGTTTCAATTCCATTTAATAAGCACTAATAAAAATAATAAATGTAAATACAAAAAATATTAATTGATAGTTTAATAATATTATGTTTTAAACATGGGTTTGATATATTGCAAATAGAACCCACGTTCTAATATTGTATTTTGTTTTGTTTATTCTTTTTATTTTATTAGATAACTTTGTATTGATATATTTTTAATTAATTAATTAATTAATTAATATTATTAAAAATAATAATTTTTATGAGTTGAAACCTTTACTATGTATAGTGCCTATACTACACAAGAAACTTATAAATTTTAATGAAAATTTAAAATGTAGAACCCATTTTATCACTCAGACAAAGAAGACAAGTTAAATGGGTCTATATTAACCCATTTTTGAAAATATATAATAAATATATAAATAATAATAATAATTTGAAACATAATAACTATAGTTAATAAAAATATTAAAAGTTAATAAATTAATAAAGATTAGTAGTTCATAAATTAAAAAACTAAAAGACAATTTAATTCTATTTGAATATAATTAATATTAATAAGATAATTAAAATTAATAATGTCATAAGACTCCTACTTAGGGATGATCATTTATAACTTATCCCAACCTTGGGCTCAAGTAAATAATGCGGGTAGTAGGGTTGTAAAATTAATAAAAATTAAGAAATTGTATTTTAGTTTATAACTTAGCCTAACCTGATTAGGTCTATAAATTTTCATGCTTAAGCAACTTTTTTTTTCTTTTGGAGTTAGGTCTACCACAAAGTATGCACCAAGCTCACACATAATGTGGGTAGTAGGGCTCTAAACAGATCAGATTTAAATCAAATCCAGCTACACCCACATCAACATCAAATTATGAAATTTCTAGATTTGCATCCACATCTGATTATTATTATGTTGGATTTTGCATATATTTAATTTCTATGTGTATACAATAATTATACTACATATACAAAATAATATTTTTTTATTAGGCATGGATTTTAATCAAATTGGAAGGGGTTAAATCCACATCCAATCAAATTATTAACCAAATGTAAGTTCTAACATCCAAATCTAGGATAATTAGGTTCAAAGTCTAATTAAGTATCGAACTTTCAAAGTCCAAAGATCACGCTAGCAGATAGGGCCTAAGCTAAACAACCCTAAATAAGCTCAAACAATTTCTATATTAATATATATAGAAATGTAAAGAATATATTTTTTTTTTAATTTGTCAAAAAAATACATAGTTTTATAATTAACATGGGCAAGCCTATAGGATCAGACAAACAATTTCTATATTAAGATAGGGCCTAAGCTAAACAACCCTAAATAAGCTCAAACAATTTTTATATAAATATATATAGAAATGTAAAGAATATTTTTTTTTTAATTTGTCAAAAAAATCATAGTTTTATAATTAACATGGGCAAGCCTATAGGATCAGACAAATATTATTACACCTAAGGTGTGGGCTGCACTAGGCTAGGAAACATTAAAAATAAAAGGGTAAAATACAAAAACCTCCCCTGAAATTTCTGACAATCATAAAAACCTCCCCTATAATTTCATTTTAACAAAAACCACCCCTTTATTTTTTAAAAATTTGAAAGATACCTCCCTTCCATCAATGACCAAGATGGAAAACGTGTATAATTACATTTTTACCCTTGGGCGTCATCATATCTATTTGCAAAATTCTGTATTTGCCCTTAATAACCCTACCCATTACACGACGATATTGCTCGATATATTCCACCATTCATTTTTCTGGCGACTGTACTTCACTAGAGACAATCGTTTATCACCGCTCTTCAATGGAGACTATTATTCTATTCATTCTTTGAGAAACCAAACCATTTTCACTCTTTGAGAATCCAAAACTTTCTTCACCGAAGATTATCACTGTTCTTCATCGGAGACTATTTTGTTGTTCATTCTTTGAGAATAAAGACGGTTCTTCACTGAAGACTTCCGTTCTTTCTTTGTTCTTCATGGAAGACTATTGTGCTTTATACAACCACACTGATACCACCGTTTTGGGAATAGGCGGGTAAGGACGAATACCCAATACCGCGTGCTCTCCCAACAGTAATGACTCTGGATGAGAGAGAGAGAGAGATGTGGGCACCAGAAAGATGGGAAAAAAACTAAGTGCCCCTTCGCTTCCTAGCTGCAAAACTAGTATTAGATTCGGAGCTTTTGGGCCCACTGTCTAACCACACCAACAGCTTTGGCTTTGGTTTGGACCTGCATTTTACCATCTTAATTAATTTATTCCCAACAATGCCCATGCCCTTACCGATAATTTGCAATGCATCTCTTGCTATAGGTCAACTATTTCACACAACTCCAAGGGTTTTTGTTTATTCTTCTCACCTTATAAGGAATTGGTTTATCCATTCACTGACGTTGTTCTAAAAGAGATCATTGGATTTTTCTTTTCAGTCGGCGACAATTATTTTTTGAGTGGTAATGGACGTAATGTCACGGTGAACCACATCTTCCTTGAATCCAAATGCTCCATTATCCGTTCCATGGGCTTATCAGACGATGAAAGATTTTTCCTACCAATGGTGGGAGTTGGTCTAGACTTCTCCTTGGTTTCGTGATTACTGGCTCCTAGAGTGCTTCCAAGAGCCTTCCCTACATTGGTACCACTGAAGACCTCCTTGATTTTTGCTCAGTATGCACTCTTCGTTCCCAACATGGCTTCAATGAACTAGCGCCTTTCTCTATCATTAGACTCTGGTGCGGATTTCGACAACAACACTGGGGGAGTAGACGAACTTCGGCATAATGATCTCTCCGACACCATCTTCAAATCATATCTACAAATCACTGGCCAATCATCACCTGATCTCTCCAAGAACCAAACGTTCCTCACCTCATCCCGATGCATATGCCTTGAGAGAATCCAAACCTTTGATCCTACCTGGTCCTGCATCAATGGCAGTTTTGTTGTCTTCGACCTCCTTTGTATCCAAAGTTGGGCTCACCAAACGTCCAATCTCGTCGTTGAACGCTGTCTCTCACTTCTTCTGGGAACTCTTACCTTTACCCCACTCTCTAGTCTCTACAACTATTCTCAATCCTCAAACTGAAACTCTCTGCAACTATCCTCAATCATCAAATCGGATAGTTGTAGAGAACCAACCTAACCGAAATTCTTGGTTCGTTCTTCCTAAATTCATTCCCGTAAGTTGCTCCTCTTCGAAGTATAAAATGTTGATAGGGGTATTTTAGTGAAAATCAAATACACATTAATTCGTAAAGGGTAAAATAGGTATGTTGAAAAAAATAGTCATCAATTTAATGTTTTCCCGTCTTAATCATTAACAGAAGGGAAGTATCTGTCAATTTTTTTTCAAAAATAAAGGGAAGGTTTTTGTTAAAATGAAACTATAGGGGAGATTTTTATGATTGTTAGAAACTTCAGGGGAGGTTTTTGTATTTTACCCTAAACTACTAATGCACTATCAAAATTTAGCTCGAGAGTTTTAATTTTTTAGTTCATTAGGCTATACAATGGGGCTAGCCCAACCTTAGAGGTGTAAATTGGGTCATACCGTTTACAGCCCGACACGATGGTTAATGGGTCGTGTCGGGGCATGACACGATTGTATGGGTTGTGCCAAGCTTGGGATTTCAAGTCCATGGGCCAGGCCGGCATGGCACGATGGTCTGAGCCATGCCGCTTGTGGCCCGTGGGCTAGCACGGCATGGCCCGCGGCACACCCCATATATATATTTATATAAATAATATATATAATATATTATATATTATAATTACATAATAATATATAATATATATATATAATATTATATATTATAATTACATAATAATATATAATATATTAATAAAATAAACAATTGTATATATCAAAATTCATATAAAATAAAAATTTTAAGATTTTTTTCAACTTTTTTTAAATAAACCTTTCATAGTCCACGACTCACCCTGGCCCAAGGCTTGACCCATGGACCAGCCTGGCCCATGGAACACACGGGCCCACGTGGGCTCAGGCCGTGGGCCATGTCGGGCCAACCCCCAAACTATCCCAGGGGAGGGAGGCATGACACAACCAACACTTTGCACGGGTTACAAGCGGATCGTGCCATGCCAGCCCAATACGGCCCGTTTTATATCTCTTCCCATCCTTCATAGCTACTTTAGCTTCAATATTATTTAAAAATAGTTAAAAAAATCCAAAGAATAATGCATGCATGGGTTGCACTTGGTTTGGTTCAGTCCAATTACGAAAGTTATGATGCATGTAACTTAGGTGAGTTAGGTCAAGATGAGGATCAATCCAAGTCTAATCCAAAGTCTTAAACATTAAGTTTGGACTTAGATTAATTTAATTATGACTAAAAAAGTTAATTATAGATTAATTTAATTATAACTATAGCCTAATTTTATATGTTTGCTGATATTTAGGTATTTTAAATATTTAAGTGATATTTACAAAAAAAATTGAAACATTTAATCATTAATAAAGTAAAATAAATAAAATAGAACACTACCAAATAATATGGAAAAATAATTATTTTATTAAATAATTAGCAATGACTTATTTTTTTTGTTAAAAATATTAACAAAATTAATTCAAATTATTAAATTAATAAAACATTTTTGTAACAAATTATTAGAATAAAGATATAATTATTTTAAACAACATTGCATTTTTTATTAGTTATAAGTTTTGATTATTCTTTGATAAATCCCATGCATCGCACGGATCCCCGATAGTTCATTTATAAATAACAATTGGATGCCCATGCTTGAACAGTGTTGTGCAGAGGTTTACGCGTTCGCGGTTTGTAAACCACTTGGGTATGGTCCGGTTCATGGTAGACTAACTTCACTAATCTAAAAGCTCTTAGTAGCCAATAGGATAATCTAAATTCCAATTTACTGAAAAAAGTTGCAAAACAAAGAATTAAATGAGGAAAAATAATCTCTACAACATACAAATATATCAAACCCCAAAATTAAAAGTTAAACAAGCAAACCAAAACCTAAAGCTTCAACCGCCCAGCTAGTCAAATTAACTGTAATAGTACAGTTCATTTATGTGATTTTATGTTTTCTTCATTATCTTCATCAAGTGCACCTTACTACCCAACTAGGCATAACTGTTCAATGACAACATCCCAGAATTGATGTCACCGTTGAACCGTGTAAAATTCTGGAGGAGAAGAAAACTAGAAGATATAGAAGATTTTCTTGTATTACTTCTGCTTTCTGTACAAGATACAAGATAACTATTTATACAAGAAGTAAACTCTAGCTCAACTAATCTAACAAACTAACCAACTTGTACAACAACTTAACAGCTGTACTAACAGACTAACTAACCATAGCTAACTGACTAACTACTATATATAATCTGTACATCCCCCCCCCCTCAAGTTGGAGCTTGGGATTGGTGAAAATCAACCAAGCCCAACTTGGAAACAATGGAATGGAACTGAGAGCCAGCAAGACTTTTAGTAAACACATCTGCAAGCTGTAACTTTGTAGAGATGTATTTAGGAAGAACGAAGCCAGCTTTATACTTGTCACGCACCAAGTGGCAATCAATTTCCAAGTGCTTAGTATGTTCATGGAAGACCGGATTAGCAGTAATATGCAACGCTGCTAAATTATCACACCAGAGAGGAATTGGCAAAGGAAAACTGATTCGAAATTCCTGTAGTATGTAACTGATCCACTGCAGCTCACAAACAGTAGTAGCAAGGTTGCGATATTCCGCTTTTGTTGAAGATCTGCTGACTGGATTGTTTCTTGGTTTTTCAAGAAATCAATGAAGAACCCATAGATATATAGTAGTTAGTGAGTAATCGACGAGTCTCCTTACAAGCCGCCTAGTCTGCATCATAGTAGGCTTCAAGAGAGAAATCGTTTGTAAATGGAAAGAACAAACCTCTTGAAGGGGTTCCCTTGAAGTATTTGAGAACGTGAAGAGCTGCCTCCCAATGAGCCTTGGTAGGAGACTGAACATATTGGCTAAGCTGTTGAACAACATGCGTAATATCATGTCTAGTTAAATTGAGATAGAATAACTTGCCAACAAGCCTTCGATATTTCTCTGGTTCATCCAATGGAACACTAGCAGTAGAAAAATATTGCCCCTTTGGCAATGGTGTAACAGTAGGTTTTACTCCAAGAAGACCAGCATCTTGCAAAATGTCTAACACGTACTTCCTTTGGTTAACATAAGTGCCACCTGACCCTCTTGCAATCTCAAGGCCCAGAAAATACTTAGCAAACCCCATATCCTTGATAGTAAAAGTGTCATGTAGAAACTGTTTAACCTTTTGAATTTCACTTTCATGAGTGCCAGTGACAAGGATATAGTGGACACATTGGCAAGAAAAGACATGTAGAAACTGTTTAACCTTTTGAATTTCACTTTCATGAGTGCCAGTGACATGTAGAAACAGCTTTTTTGTCATAGCCTCAACCCCACTTTTCATTTTTGCTTGCATGATAATATGAACTAGGTTCAGGAATAGTGGACACATTGGCAAGAAAAGACATGTAAGTGTTAGTGAAAAGAGGTGATTTATGGTAGGGAAATGTTGGTGGTGTATAGGCTGTAGAACCTGGTGATGTAGCTGTATTTGAAGTTGTAATAGCAGTGGGCAAGTCAACAGGAACAGTCACATTAGAAACAAAGTCATTCATCCATGCTGGTTTAAATTTTTGTCTAGTGCTATGTCTTAAAGTAGGAACGGGAATATCTGAATGATGTGTGTCAGATGAAGATTGAATGGGGTCCAAAGACTGTATAGGATCTGAAATGATATCAGTATGGAAAGATTCAATAGCAATAGAAGGAGAAATAGTAGGAATACGATGAGTAGCAGGATCAATATTCTGGTTTAAAGGAGTTGTTGGCAAATGATTTGAATCGAAGACAATAGGATCATGAAAAGGAATAGGTAATGATACTTCACTGCTATCATTAGTAACATTTGCAAAAGGAAAGACATTTTCATGAAAAACCACATCCTGAGAAGTATAAAATTGATGAGAGTCTAAACCATAAACTCTATATGCCTTTTGACCTGTGACAAATCCTACAAAAACACACCTATATGCCATGGCTTCAAATTTATCCTTGTGTGGCCTAGTGTTAGTTGCATAGCATAAGCAATCAAAACACTTAAGTAGACTATAATCTAGTCTTTTGTTATGTAACACTTCATAAGGGGTGTTTATGCTTCCTCTCAACAATGCCATTTTGTTGAGGAGTATAAACACAACTCTTTTGATGCATAATTCCTAACTGAGACAAGAAAGTTTGACATTCATTGCTAGTAAACTCAGAACAATTATCCGTCCTAATGCATTTAACTTGTTTCTGAAATTGATTTTTCACCATTTGAAAGAAAATTTTCAATGTTTGTAATGTCTGATGTTTATGTGCAAGTAAAAATGCCCAAGTAGCTCTGCTACAATCGTCTACCACAGTAAGCATGTAATGTGCTCCTGTAATAGAAGATCAAAAATAGAATCTGCCCTAGTATTGCTAAGTGGAAAAGACAACCTATGTTGTTTTGATTTGTGACAAACATCACATGGTGAAAGCAGTGTTGTATCAATACCATTTAAAAAGGTAATATGTTGTAATGATTTCAATGAGGCATGACCAAGCCTGTTATGCCACAAAAGTTCAAAATCTTTATTCAAATTATTAGTAGCAGTACAAGAAAGATTGACTGAGTTAGAAAAAGATTTGACTAAGTCAATCTGATTATCACAAGAGACAAAAAATGTAGTATCATGGAATGAAGATTTGTCCAAAATGTACAGATTCCCAACCACTTTACCAACTGCTAGAACAACTTCAATCTAAGGGTCCTGCAGAATACATATGTCAGGAAGAAATACAAATTTAATTTGTGCAGTCTTGGAAAGTTTTCTTACTGAAAGAAGGTTAAATTTGAAACTAGGGACATAAAGTGCATCGGTCAAGGTCAGTTTAGGGCTGAGATGCACATCACCTATTTGATGAACAAGTTTAACAGATCCGTCAGGTAGGAAAACTGGAGTAATTTGTGATATTGGTTTTGGTTTATGAAGTAGTTTGGGGTTAATGCACATGTGGTTTGATGCACCCGTGTCCACTATCCATGTTCCACAATCCCAATTATCAAATGAATGTAAAGCAAAATGGAAAGCAGTACTAGAGTTTTTACCAGCAAAATCCTCAATATGTGCGAAATTAACATGATTGCCTTCAAAAGCAGCATTTCCCCTCATCATCTTCAACAATTCCTACTGAATCATCTCTGACAAAGACACTTGTTGATCAGTCGTTTTGCCAGCAACACGATCCATGTTAACATCCAAAGGATTATCAGCCATATTTGCCACATTTCTTCCTCTTGTAACCTTGCCTCGTTGCTCTTTAAGTTCCTTATACCACTCTGGATAACCATGCAATTTGAAGCATGTATCCCTAATATGACTGCCCATGTTACAGTGATCACAAGACAACTTCTCATATTTCTCATTCTTTTTGTCATTATAATTTGACTTCTTATGATTTCTTCTTCCAGCACCAGATCCTCTTCCCATAGGTGCTTTCACAAACATTGCTGAGTTCTCAACTTTCTCAGCCAAGTTAAGATTAACCTCTCGTTGCTTCTCAACTCGCAAGATCATTAATAAGCCTTGTTGACTGAAGGCAGGGGCTCCATCACCAAGATCTGGTTTCTCACATGATCAAAATCATCACTGAGGCCCATTAAAAACTGCATTAACCTGTTAAAACAAGCAAGATCTGAAACATTCTTCGCAACACCACATGTACAATTCTTACAAGTACATTGTGGTATTGGCTGCATACAAACCAATTCATCCCACAATTTCTTCAGCTTTGTGAAGTACTTCACCACTAACTGACTTCCTTGAGAAATAGCATTTATTTCTCTTTGAATCCGGTAAATCTACGGTCCATTAGATTCACCAAATCTCTCTTCCAATTCCAACCAAAGTTCTCTAGCAGTTGATGCATAGAGAAAAGCTTCCACTATTTCCTTAGAAATAGAGTTCAAGATCCATGATCTAATCATACAATCCACACGAATCCACTTATCATATTCAGCAGAATCTTCTTCTGGCATTACACACCTTTCATCGATGAATTCGAGCTTCACCTTAGCTCCTAGGGCTATCTTAATCGATCTACTCCAAGACAAATAGTTGTTATCTGTCAAAGGAGTCATGACAAATTGCATTCTTGGATGATCCGAGTTTGCCAAAGCCATTGAATCTCCATTAAAGGTACTTGTCGTTTCCTTGTGTACAGTTGCAGTTCCAATTTGAGATGCAATCAACACCGCTGGATCTTTAATGACTTCCATTCTTTCAGCTGACATAGAACCAAATACAGGCAGATCTGGATCGATTTGCTCTGATACCATATAAAATTCTGGAGGAGAAGAAAACTAGAAGACAGAAGATACAAGATGACTATTTATACAAGAAGTAAACTCTGGCTCAACTAATCTAACAAATTAACCAACTTGTACAACAACTTAACAGCTGTACTAACAGACTAACTAACCATAGCTAACTGACTAACTACTATATATAATCTGTACAAACCGTCTGCGACTGTAAACTGGTCGGAGGTCAGTTACAACGTGAGTTCGTGACATTCATCCTTTTCGTCTTTCTAGCCTTAGCCCGGGCTACCCCGATAGAATACAGCGGCCGTGGTGTTGTCGAATTTGAAGTGACCAAAGTTATTATTCACGACAATCTGGGCGAGTAGTCATGTTATGGGAAGGTGTCGCCCCAGTGACTATTTTCAGGTTCTCAACCGTGACACTCGTCAACTTAACACTAGGGTCTAGGAGTTCTGATCTTCACTTCAGCACGGTTAATGCCAACACAAGGATGATTACGGTCTGAAACACAGCAAATGCAGCGATATAAGCAAAAGTGTTCGATGTTTCCCTTCAGTTATCGAAATGGGTCGATCAAGAAATTGACTTCGGCTCTTAACAAATTGGGCTAAGGCTGCATTGCACCCTTAACTCCTTGCTCAGATTGATCGGGCCTGATTCATTATTTTTTGATACATTGCCAAGTAATTACTATCCCATTCATTAGGCCAGGTCATTAAGAACGAGAACCAGTTTCAGAGGACTGTTTTTGGAAGAATATAATGCATTTACCCTTTGGCTTCTCTGGTTCATTGCTGGAAAAAACTGTATCATACAAAAATGAAAATAACATGAAAAGAGACCATATAGCATGTGTTGGTGAGAGAAAAGGAAGAAGGGTAGGGGTCATTCAAACAGAGGCCAATAGCCAAAACATGATAAAAGAGGATATGGCTATGAGGAACCAGGTAATGAAAGCTAGCGCTATAGAAATTTGGAACCTGCTGCATGGGATTTGAGGTTGTGACCTGCAAAAATTCAAGTCCTTCGCATAGAGTACCATTACCCCAGCTGATGAACATGCTGCTGCAAGTGATAGAGTGGCGGTCACCTGCATTTTCAATTATTCTTATGCCACTCAGTTGAATTCATACCAAAAAATGAAAAGCTTAGAAAGAATGTTGTTCCTTTTCCACAGCCATTTTACATGCAACCAAACAATGTAAGACAGCAATTTTTCCGAAAATTGTTCATTTTCTTTCATTTTATGTGCAAAAAAAAAGGGCGTAAAACAGAACTACAAACTTTACATTGCAATCTTAATCTGAAAAAATCTGGATGCAAAGGCAATTCTGCAATATTGTATATCAGTACCAGGCGCACAATACAATGGTGATAGATACACATTTTGAATTCATGGCTTCACAGCAAAAAGAAACAGACCTCTATCAACAGCCTTCTTGGTAAGATATAAGAACAAACTTGGAGGGGCATTTAGAGAACATGGAGAAGAGGTTATATTGGTTTTCTTATGTCCAATTCGCTAAGCTACTCCTACTAGAGCCAAGACCCAGGCACTATAAGAGAATCTTGTACTATATCTTTGAGAGAAAATAATCCAGAGGTAGAAAGGGATTCACCAATAATTATAGAAGATTGGATGGGCTGGAAAAGTCCTTGGTCTTTGTGACATGCTATCAGAAGCCAGGTCCTTGATGCCCTATGTGATATAGGGGCCTAGACCCATATATAGTACATGTGTTCCCAGAGCCAAAGAAACTCCCTTACAAAAAAGAAAAAAAAAATGAAGAAAAAGAAAAGGGAAGCAAAACAAAAAGAGGAGAACAATTTTAATGAGAAGTTCAATAAAAAGTGTCTTTCCAACAAAAGCTAATGCAGAATGGGACATATCTATAAGTAGCAGTAACAAAGCTTTCTTCCATCTGAAAACAAATCAACATATGCATCCAGCCCGCAACATCCAAAACTTGTTTTTATCTGAAAGATACAAGCCTTCTTAGGGCAGAATTACTGCAGTCCCTTGGGCAAATGACAAAAGGGGAAGAACCAATCATAAATAAGTATCTGAAATTATGCATATCCATATCAAGGGGAAGTCCCTAATTTGCAGTGATTTCATGTGAATACAAAGGAGCTCCACACCTTAGGGCATTCATCCGGTTAGCATCCAGAAAAGATTATGTAGGAAACTGCAAAACATGGGAGAGCTTCTCCCACAAGTATTATGAAATAAAACCACCTCATCTGGGTTTTAACCATTGAATTTCCCCTATCAAAACTGACCTTTGCAACAGCACGGGAGACCATTCATCTATGACTTGATTACTCCAATATGAAAATTTTAATAGGCAAAATAAAAAAAAAAAAATGACATTATAATGTTATCCAATTTAGAAGTAGTCCACCAAAACATAGGAAAACAAAGAGGGGATTGATAAACAGATCGATATAAGGTAAGCTTAAGCTCATATTATATGTAACATTCCACAAGTCAAGAAGCTGTCATACCACATTTTTCTAGGAATAGTTCGTGATACAGTTCCTTGAAAACAAGGTCCATTACCCTGTCAGGCCAGGCAATCCAGGGTCTTGGGAGGAGTGGATTGGACCTAACTTCTGTCATTCTGTGCACGAAGTGACCAATCACAGACTTGAACCCACATTTTTATGCTTGATAACCCGATACAAAATATATGTGCTAAATGGAGGAAGAACTAACATTATGACCTTGTTCATCATCCTTATGAACTAAGCCACTTCATGCAATGTGTTACAAGAAAGGGTAGCACCACATTTTTTTGGAGTTTCTCAATGTACATTTCCTTCAGAGGAAGTCATGAATTAATTACATGGGATGCAAAGGAACAAGAAAAATAAATGAAAATGATATTATAACCCATGCATCCTCCCATGTATCAAAAAGTGACATGTATATGAAGAAAACGACAACTTATGTTGCTAATTTGCTCAACATTTTTCCAAGAAAATTTAATTACAGGCTATGATATCTTGAATAGAAAATATATGAATAATTAATGTGTCAAAAGAACATAGCTCAAATAGTTAAAATGAAAATTTAAAAAGGAAATAACCAAAAAAAAATTGACTGCCACGAATATTTTCAGCAAATATCATTGTATCAAAGTCTGAAAATGTCTGTGAAGTTTCACACTGAAAAATCCATACATACATAGAAACAAACAAAATTCACCAAAAATATCATGCTGAAATATTCATGTACATAGTAAAGTTAATGAAGCTCAAGAGCAAAAGGATAATTACCCAGTCACCAACAACAAACAGGCTCACCAACACAGGACTCTGAAGGTTTCTCTTTATCCTCAAAGCATAAGCATCAAGACAAGCAAGTCCAAAACTCCATAGTACTTGAAGCCCCATTGAAGCAATTAAATAGCTGAATTTCAATGATATGAATTAACACATAACATTATGTTTATTAAGGAAAAAATAATTCAGTAAATTCACTAGAAAAGCAACTAGCCCATGATAACTACTATTGAAATTGAATGCATAAATAAAATAAAAGAGTTATCTATTGCTTATCAAAAAAATAAATAAATAAAATAAAAGAGAACATCCAATTAAAAGAAACAAACAACTCACGTATGCAGATGCCTAGGACCTAGAACTTATAACTTCAAGGACTCAGATGTGGTCCTTGTTCAGGTCTTTGTCCAAGGTACCTGGCAACTTAAGTCAGCAGCATTTTGTCATGTTTTACAGAGATCAAAATCTTTTAGTCTAATGATTGTGGGAACCTTATAAAATTGTCAGGTCAACATTACAGGGATAAATATTAGTTAAATTTTCTATAGGCAATGAATAACTATGCTGTAAAACTGAAAGAAAACCCACTGTGACAGGGGAACATGGATGATCACATGAAGAAATTTTTGAATTGGCCTTGTTGGGTGAAAAAGAGAACAATCACTCCATATCGGGTCTATTTTTCTTCATCTGGCAGTTGACTTCTGTGGACCTAGGGATGATTCTGGAGAATGTAAAATCTTGTTGTCTTCTTTCTTCTGTTATTTTTTCTGCTAGTCTTTTTTTGAAAGTTCTCTGCATGGCTGCACTTGAAGCCAACAGATGCAGGAAGAAGCCAATAAGGCCCAGAAATTTTCATTTTTCATATTGAAACTAGCACAGCCTAAATGCTGAAAACTACAGTACTTATTTAGCATCTTGCACATGTTGGGAAACAAATTGGAGAACCTCAAAATTTTTCATTTGACCCAATAGAACTGCAAAGCTTAACCTCTATACCGTAGCCTAAGATCTTTCTGGAAATTCCATTATTTTATAAGATATTCTCCATGTTATTCATCCATGTTAATGACCAGTTAGATTGATACCTTTAAATAAGTCAAATAAAAGCTATATTGACACTAGAGAAACAACAGCATGAACATGGAATGCCAGAGTTTGGTATATGTCTATGTAAGAAAACAGTCCTAACAGAAAAGAAGGAAGACCAAATGGTGAAATATCCCAGTTAGAATCACTCCATTCGGCTTGATCGAAAGAGCAGTTGGAATCAACCCAGATGTCAAAACCTCAAAAGTTGGAAATGAAGGCAATATTTTCAAGTTCAACCGGTGGCCATAGATGTCAATGTGTTTAATGTGGTCAGACATAACTAGATTTGGAGAATGGTTCGACTAAACAAAGCAAAAACACATAACCACATAAATGGAAACTTAACTACAAGAAAAGACAATATCCACAGATCGATCTGAAATGATATATTTTACTGCATATTGTGACAGTAACTAGAAATAATGTAAGAAATTAATTCAAACTCGTATAGTGCAGAAGCCCAACAAACACCAGTCAACAAAGTGTAGCTTAAACAGAAAGAAACAAAATGGTTACCATTTACCAAAAAACAGAAATAAACAAAAGAAGCAAAGTAGAATTGAATCATTTCTATACCTATTGTGATGAGCAACTTAAATATGCAAGAAATAAATAACGAAAAAATGGGGGAAAAAAGATAACCTCACAAAGTCTTTATCCATTACGCTCATCCAACAAGAAAAAAGAGATAAACAATCATACTATCATACTTCCACTAAAAAAGTCTATCGAACATGAACCTAGAAATAAGGATATAAGAAAATACATACAAGTACAACGATATAAAAATGAAAAAAAAAAGAAATATATCATATTTTATAAGAGAAGAAAACTGGGAAGAGAGGAAAGATACCAGAAAGCAGTATAGTTAGAAAAGCCGAAGGCAGAGGCCATCGCCCCAATTGAAGCAGAAGCAACCAAGCACTGACCTACTCTCAGGATAAGCCCACTCACCGTACCAGGGGCCCCAAACAAATACTTCATCTCTCTGTTTTTACTCCAAGGGCCCTTCCACAAAACATAGGGCCCTATAGAAACCCTAAGTTTCGATCACTCCCCATGAACGGAACTCCCTCCAAATGTCCTCCATTTTTACGCGATTTCAACTAGTTCTTGGAAAATGAATAAAAACCGAGGATCCTTTAAAGCCTCTACTACCAGATTTAGATAGATGCCAGCCACGACATTTCTATTCGAGTTCCCTGAGTATTACGAGCTCCAGAGATTCAGAGACTGAACTGGGTTTTGGGCACTTTCTCTCTTTTCAGACAAGGAAGCAGTTGCTGAATCGATTCATCTTTAAGTGACCAATAATCTGTTATTTACAGAAGCTTTGCGAATTAAATATACTAAATAGTTAATAATTAATTGCAAAAAAAAGTGGGGTTGGAGCAGTTATCATCTGAGAGAATCAGTCGTAACTAGCACTTGATTTTCTTCTTTAATTTTAGCTTTCTTTTTCTTTTTCACTTTCTTTTTCCCTTCTGTTCTGTTATCTTCTTATCTTTTGGAGGCGACCAGCTACTGCTGCTGAAACTGGGCCCCCGAGCATCAGGTTTTGATCCGTCTATTTTATTATATATTTATAAAAAAAAAAGAATAATTGGTCACGGGCTCCGACGAAAATCATTACGGACAGATGAAAGCGTTAGGAAGCCCCTGTTTTAGCCATCAAAATTCTGCTATTGATTCTGTCTACCACTCGTTGCCTGCTTGGTCTGGAAAGCAACCTTTGCCTTCTTGTAATAATTTTTTCCTTCTTTTACGAAGAAGAATGTTTTCAATGATTCAGTCTAACGAGGGAATTCCTCCTTTCCCACAATAATAACATCGCATGAGCTATAATAATAAAAATCAACCGAGGGCTGAATCGTTGTCGTTGGTGTGTTAGCTGGTTTGTTCCAGCGTTGACGCAGAATCAAACCCTCCAATCAGCAATTTGGGTAAAGTACTGAATACCAAAAAAAAAAGAGCTGATAATTAATAGGGCTATTCATAAGAATACCCAATCCGATTAAACTTACCAAACCGGACGGACTCAACCCAAATTGGTCAGGTTTTCTTCAGCATCGGTCAGTTTTGGGTTGTAAAAAATCATAAACCAATGGTTCGGGTCGGTTTTGGTTTTCAATCGATTTAGTAGTTAGTAGTTAGTTTCTAATTAGTATTTACAACCTACTTAGTTCCTACTTAATTAATTTGTCTCTATCCTATTTACAACCTAACTTAATTTCTAGTCTTCTAATTAGGAATGACATAAATGGCAAGTATTGTAAGACAACTAAACAAGGAACTTTTTTGGAAAAGTTCAAAGAAAAGAATCAAAGGATCCTAGTTTTTATGGTCTTTTACACCAAATAGGCAACCAATTACAATTAGAATTAGGTGTCCTTTTTTACTTAGATTAGAAGGTTTCTTGAAATATACAAATTTTAGTCATCTTTCTCTAATACAGTTTGACTTTCTATTTTCTTGATAACTTTTATTCTAACTTGGTCCGCCCCTACCAATTTCAGTCTTCTTTCTCTAATAAAATTAGGTGTCCTTTTTTACATCAAATTTCAGTATTCTTTCTCCAATCTACCAATTTATTACCATGGTTGAACTTAGAGCCGAAACCGACCCAACCCGACTCAAACCGACCAAGTCGATTTTGCTTAACATAGGGTCGGTTTCGGTTTCAATTTCAGGTAACCCGACCAGGTCGGGTCGGTTGAAAAATCTCAGTAAACCGACCCAACCCTAATAATTAATATGAGTAAGCTATGTCCGAAATCGACCGGCATACGTTGATTGACGGTGCCACGTGTTGTAGGTTGGATCGAATTTACATGGGCCCATGTCGTGCCATGTCATGTTGTCTAGGCCGGAAGGGCTGTAGGCTGTGCAATGGGTTTAGGCTGAAACGGGTCAGACTCAAACTTTTTTTTTTTTTATATTTTGATTTTTTAATTTTTTTTGTTAAATAAAATTCAAATACATTGAATTTTTTTTTAAAATCTAACAAAGAAATAAAAAAAATATTTATCAAAATATAAAATAGACAACAAATTAGAAAAAAAAAATGAATTTTATTTTATCTAAAATATAAAAAATTATAAATTGAAAATAAAAAATTACATTGTTAAAAAATAACAAATAATTTAAAAAAAATTGAAAAAACTACTCCATCTCCTCGACTTCATTACTCCAATCATTTACTTCGTAAGGTGTAGTAGTGTCATGTCCTTTTTTGTCTTGTAATTTATTCTCACCATCTAGCAAATTTTTGAAGTATATGTCTTTTTCTTGTTTCTCATGGAAGAGCAAATGTCTCTCCAAGTGGTTAGTACCACTCTTGCTACTGAAACTACAGTCAATCCTACATTTTTTACAAATGACTCTTTTTTCCCTTCCCCTCAACCTCCTCTGTTTTAAATACTTTCCAAATTAGGCTAGTGAACTTATTATTGGGGAATTGATTTCTAGAGGAGGAACTAGCCATTTTTTAATTCTAAAAAATAAAAATAAATTTAATTGCACTTACCTGGCCGAATGGCTTGGATTACTGATTTAAAATATCAACTTGATTTCAATGGTTGAAGCATCAAAGACCAAAGCCTCATAAATTGCATAGTGTATGACATTATGACAATATGAGATGGGAGACTGAGAGAGTATGAGATAATGAGAATAAAGAATTATGAAGAGAATTCAAAATTGTTGATTGGTATGATGAGAATGGTGGAGGATTGGGGCTATTTATAGGAATTGAAAATAATTCAACTAACCAAAACACCCTAAAAACTAGCCTTTTTTTTAATTATTGGGAGAGGTATTTTGATCGTTATAAAATCATTTATCACTTTACCCAAATGCCCCCTAAGTCCCAAACTAGATGTTATATTATAGGATATAAATGTTGGAGAGGCAATATTGTCTTTTTCTTCCCCCAAAGCCAAAATACACAAGTACCCTCCTATATAGGTGTTTATAGGCTTAGAGTAATATAGTTGTTGATTGAGGGGGTATTTCTGTAAAACCCTCCCCCAAAAAGCTGAAACTAGCAATAGGGGGGGGGGTCCTTAATAGCTAGTTTCTTGGGCAGGCCACGTTCGGCGCATAGGTCATGCTATGCCATGAGGCATGCTACAAGTTGGATCGTTCTAGCACGTGGGGCGCGGGCTATGTGTGTCGTGTCATACCGGCCCGTGGAGTTGAAACCCTTGGGCCAGCACGGCCCACACAATTGTGTCATGCCTGGCACAGCCCTCGTGCCGCCTTACCGAGCCATGGGTGTATGCGAAATCTAATCACATACACCCTTAATTGTCTTATATTTTTTTATTTTTATATATAATTTAAAATATGATTTTCATTTTTCCCATATTTTGAAAATTTGGATCATACATATATTGTATAATTTCTGAACAATTCACATTTTTCATATTTTGAAATATATATACAATTCAAGATATTTCATTAGAAAACAACAATACTTATATAATAACATGATATACATTAATTTGCTAATTATCGTCAGCTTCAATCCATCATATAGGAGAGCCATGGGGTTGAGCATTAAGTTTAGATTCATAATTTATGGGAGGATTCATAAGTATCATTTTGACTTTATCAAATTTTATTTCTATTAATTGATTAGCTTAATTCAAATACAAATCTTGATAGTATTTCGGATTATGTAAAAATCACTTTGAAAGATATACTATCTTGACATTTAGATGTTTTGTTATATATAGTGTTTAATGGCATTTATGTGTATTAAATAATAATAATAAATAATTGTAATATTGTATTTTTTGTTTATATCATTTTTTTCCTCGAATGCAATGCAATGCCGCAATACCAAACACCCTTTAAAACAAATGCTATGTGACATGTTATTAGGCTAGGTCAGTCTGGGCTTGAATTGGATCCGCCCAAGTTACACTCCTAATTGCCTTGGCAATTTTGAGTATTAACATAAACTATTAAATATTTTTATTATTTATAAAAATTTTCTCTCCAAAATTGAGCTTATTACACAAACTTTGCTAACATCTTTAGCTAATGTTATTTACTTATTCATGAATACAAGTAGAGGTGACAATTAGACTGGATTTGGTCCAACCCAATCCAGTCTAATGTGAGTCTACTTACAAATGATCTGGACCCAATTCAGTCCAAATCCAATCCAATCCATTAAGATGTAAATGGATGGGATTGGATCCAATCTAAACCAAACCAAATGAAATATAAAAAATAGAACATATAAAAAATTACAAAAATATATTAAAATAATGAAAATCTGAAAATTATAAAATATACCCTTTTGGCATTGAAAAAACACTTTTAATGTGCTTTGATAAAATTACTTTTATAAAAGTACTTTTGTAGAAGTGCTTTTGTAAAAGTACTTTTATAAAAGTACTCGTAGAAGTGCTTTTGTAAAGGTACATTCGTAGAAGTGCTTTTATAAAAGTGCTTTTGTAAAAATGGTTTCGTAAAAGTACTTTTATAAAAATACATGTACTTTTATAAAAGTACTTTCGTAAAAGTGCTTTTATAAAAGTAGTTCCATAGAAATTCTTTCGTAAAAGTACCTTTAAAAAAGTACTTCCGTAAATGTGCATTTATAAAAGAAATTTTGTACTTCCATAAAAGTGCTTTTATAAAAGAACTTCCGTAAAAGTTCTTTTGTAAAAGTGATTTCATAAAAGCACTTTCGTGTAAAAGTACTTTTATAAAAGTGCTTTCGTAAAAGTACTTTTGTAAAAGTGATTTCATAAAAGTGCTTTCATGTAAAAGTATTTTTATAAAAGTGATTTCGTAAAATTACTTTTTTTAAAAGTGATTTCATAAAAGTATTTTTGTAAAAGTGCTTTTATAAAATTGATTTTATACCAACTTCAATTTTAATTGGTTTCGAATTGGATAAGGGTTTGGCGTCATGATCGAATTATTGAAATTTTGGTTTAGGTCCAATTCAAACCAATAAAAATATGGACCAATTTATTTTGGATTGGCCCAATCCAATAATTACAATAGGCTACCCAAATCCGATTTAATAAGATTTGGATCGGATTAGATCCAAACCAAAACCGGTCGATTGACACCCCTAAATACACAAGGTGGGGAAAAGGAGAAAACCTTGGCTATCAATAGGACTCTCATAATGTGATATGGTGGTTCACCCAACAATGCATTTAGCTCCAATACTTGTTCTTGAGGTTGTGTTTGGTTGTAGTGCAATTTTATTTGCACTAGTACAAATAGGTTTGGTTTCAGTTGTAAACATTGGTTTCTTAGAGTTCAATTTTTGTTTTTAGTTATGGTATTTAGCAGTTCAGTTAACTGAAAAAAAATCAAACTTTCAAGGGTAAATAGGTAAAATAGCTTCCTTCCTTACTCTCAATTTCCTAAATCCTAATAGTAATGGGCATTAGGCAATTTCGAAAAAACACAAAACCCCTTCCCCATTGTCTTCCCACCCAGTTCTCTAAATTCCCTCCAAAGGTTTTAGTTACAGCCCTAGTGTCAGCGACCTTTGGGCTTCATCTTCCGTTATCTACCATTGGAAATCAGTGACGCCAGTTAGTCCAATGGCAATGACGAGTTTCAGTTCAACTTCTCCAAATTATTACAACCTCAAGTAGCGAGTATCTCTGTATTTGTTAAGTGAAGAATGAACTATGCAACTGTGTAAAACTCAGAGACACAGAATTGATGAAGAAATAGTAGTCTCTTTCAATAAAATAATCAAGTAAATATAGTCATTTATTACAAGAAGCCAAAAGAGGCTGATGTGGCATTTACAAAACAACCAAAACAGATCCGTAACCGATTAATAGATTGGTAACAAACTTATTCCTGAGAGTAAACCACATCGCAGCTAAGGCTCATCGCAAGAGTAAAGTTCATTGCAACTTGCATCAACTGGGTATATTGGGTATTCTCCTAATACCCCCCCCCCCTTCAAGTTGGAGCATGAGGATTAAAAATGCTCAACTTAGGTAATAAAGATGCAAATCTATCTCAGCCAACAACTTTAGTAAAGATATCTGCAGGCTGAGCCAATGTAGGTAGATGAGCAGTAGTTATAGCTTTGGATTGAAGGTACTCTCATATAAAGTGGCAATCTAGTTCAATGTGTTTGGTGCGCTCATGGAATACTGGATTAGCAGCGATGTGGGGTGCAGTTGCCTTGTTGTCACAATATAATTGCATCAGTTGTGGATGAGAGAGACCAAGATTAGAGAAGACTTTCTTCAGCCATAATAGTTCGTTGGTGGCAGCTGCCATTGTACGGTACTCTGCTTCAGCAGAAGAGTGGGCAATTGTTGCTTGCTTCTTGCTCTTCCATGACAAAGGAGATTGTCCTAGGGTTGTAAGATAGTTGGTGATGGATTTTCGGGTGGTTGGGCAACCAGCCCAATCTAAGTCGCAATAAGCTCGCAATTGGAGATCACAATCAGTTGGAAGAAGTATACCTTACTCAAGTGTAGCCTTCAGGTATCAGAGGACGTGTATTATAGTATCCAAATGTTGTTGTCTAGGATCACTCATAAACTGACTTAGAATGTGAACTAAATAAGTGAGTACTGGTCTCATAATGGTGAGATAGAGAAGACGACCCACAAGTCGTTTGTACTGATTGGATTGAACAATTGGTTCACCAGATTCAAGTCCCAAATGATGTTGTTGTGCAATGGGAAATGTACAAGGTTTGTATCCTAGCATGCCTACATCCTGAAGGATGTCAAGGGTATATTTCCTTTAACTGAGAAAAATGCTGGAAGAAGACCGAGAGATCTCAATGACAAGAAAATATCAAAGGATGCCAAGGTCCTTGATTGGAAAACACTATCGTAGGTAGTCTTTAAGAGCAAAAGTACGGCTTGTGTCATTTCTAACAATCACCAAGTCATCAACATATGCAAGTACCACAAGAATGCTGCCTGATTGGACTGAAGTAAAGAGGGTATTATTGCTTGAAGCCCCGTTGGCGAAGAGCATGAGCTAGAGTTTCAAACCAATTGCGCGAGACTTGCTTGAGGCTATAAATGGATCTGTTCAAGCGACAAACTCGCTGATCCTTAGGAGGCAGGAGTCCTGGTGGACACACCATGTAGATTTCTTCATTGAGAGTACCAAGAGGAACACATTGTCTACGTCCATCTGATGCAGTTCCCAATTTCGGGCTGCAACCAGAGCTAAGAGGTAGCGTACTTTACTAGCTTAGCAATCGGGGCATATGTCTCTGTATAATCAATGCCTTCAGTTTGAGTATAACCTTTTGCTACCAAGTGGGCTTTGTAATGCTCAACAGTTCCATCAGATTTGTACTTGACTTTGTAAACCCAACGACACCCAATGGGAGTCTTTCCTGGTGGTAGGTAAGTCAAGGTCCAAGTATGGGTGTGCTCAAGTGCAGTTAGTTCGATTGACATAGCTTGTTTCCAACAGTCATGTTTGTTGGCTTCATTATAACATGAAAACTCAGGTTGTCCAAAGGAGATTGATCCCATAGTTAAAAAATTAGAGATTGGGTGGTGGGTGCTGCATGACTTAGTTTGTCACTAAAGTGTTGGGAAAATGTAGTCAGCTAGGTGTGGAGGAGGTTTCTTGGAGCGAAGTGGGCGGTGGTTATGTAAGGTTGGATGGCAAGAAACAGCAGGTCCAGAAGTTGGTGAAGTGATGAAGTCCATGTTACTAGTGTGTTTGAGCAATTTTGAACTGACAGAGGGTTGTGAGCTGTCACAAACTGGTTCAGTTCTAGGTGTTTGACTTGGAACTGTGTCAACCACTATATCATCGACTATCGACGGAGGTATGGTTGATGGTGGAGATGGGTCCAAAGACATGTCTTCATCAGCAAAGGAAAATTTTGTTCAAGAAAAATCACATCTCTGGACACAAACATCCGCTTGATTGTCAAGTCATATAATCTGTATCCTTTCTGACCATCAGGATACCAGACAAATACACATTTGGTGGCACGAGCACCAAAGTTATCACGCCCGCGTAGAGATGTACTTGCATAGCAAAGGCAACCTTTTCTTGATTGTCAGTGCTATTATTGGATGTGGACTTTGATCGAGTTCCCCAATTCGTTGGATACCCGAACAATTCAAAACAGTGATCCTTGTTGTGACCCTGTTTCTTGCAATGATCATAGCAAATCTTGGACTTTTCTTTTCCTCCTTTTGGATTGAATTTTGGACCTGCCACATGAAAAGCAACAGCCTCCGTAGTTGAACCATGTTGAGCAATTAAAGACTGATGTCTTTCTTCTTGTGATACAAGTGCATAGACTCTACTGATGCTGGGTAGAGGGTCTATTCTCAAAATGCTAGATCTGATGTTGTTAAATTTTTTCATTCAGACCTACCAAAAATTGATACACCTTATCTCTTTCCCGTTCTGTAACAAAATTTTTCTAGACTCCACAAGTACACAACCCGCAGGTACATAATGGTCCAGCAATGTAGGCTGACAATTCATCCTAAATTCCTTTGAGTTTTGAAAAGTAAACAGAGACAATGGCAGTTTCTTGCCTGAGCAGCATGAGTTGTCTCTTGAGATGAAAAATTCTTGGTGCATTTCCTTGTGAGAACCTTTCTTCCAAATCTTTCCACATTTCTTGAACGTTTTCAGCATAGGTTGCGCTTGCATGGAGATCTTTGACTAAAGCATTGAAGATCCATGAGACCACCATAGAATTACATTTCGACCAAGTCAAGAATTTTGTCTAATTCGTCGGATCTAGCTTCTAAATCATTCCATTCACAAAGCCAATCTTGTTCTTGGCGCTAAGAGCAATAGTTGCTCTTTGCCAAGTCATATAATTGTCTCCATTAAGGAGACAAGAAACAAGCACTATGCTAGGGCTGTCAGAGTAGAAAGGTGAATTCTGATCACTAAAAGAGGAGATCTGATCAACAATAGTAAACATGGTGTTTCCACTTCTATTCGCGGCCATCCTTGTTGATGGCGAAAAAGGGAAAAACGAGAGGAAGAAGAAGATTGGAGTCAAGAAGGGAAAAACAAGAAGTAGAAGAGGATTGTGATCAACAATTGGAATTTTCCAAGAGGGCCTGTAGCTCTGATACCATGTAAAACTCAGAAGCATGGAATTGACGAAGAAAAAGTATTCTCTTTCATTAAAATAATCAAGTATATATAGGCATTTATTACAATAAGCTAAAAGAGGTTGACGTGGAATTTACAAAACAACCAAAATAGATCCATAACCGATTAACGGATTGGTAACAAACTTATTCCCGAGAGCAAACTTCATTGTAACTAAGGCTCATCGCAAGAGTAAAGTTCATCGCAACTTGTGTCAATTGGGTATTCTCCTAATAAACTATGAGCATATGCGAGTATGCAACTGTGAACCTACCTTTTTCGGCATTGGCGAGACTGCAGCTTAAGGTATAGGTAATTTTTCTTTTTTCTTTTTTTGTTTTTCCCTTTTTTATTCTTCAATTATTCTCTCGCTGGTTTTTTTAGCCATTTGGATATGGACTATGGACTATAGTTTGTAGTCAGTTGCAAAGTTGTAGTAGATGACTAAATATTGCTCTCACTTGTCTCTTGATTTCTTGATCATTTGGCATCTTCTTGATAGAAAATAAGAGTGGAATAGAAAGATGGGAACCAAACACAACCTTATTATCTTTACTTTTTAGTTTAACCTTCCCCAAAACCACTCAAAGTCAAAGATCTGCATATTGGCTTGTAAAGCTAGCCATTTCGTTTTTTATCAAAACAATCGAATTAATTGAAAAAAAATTGTTCGGTTTGTTTGGTTTAATCACACATTGGTTTTGGTTCGGTTTTCAATTTTACTAGTTCGGTTTTGAAAAATTCGGTTCTAAACCGAATAAACCGTTTGCTCACCCCTAATACAAATGAAAAAAAATGCAAATTCTTGTTTAATTTTATTTTGGGTTTTACTTTATTCTGCTTCATGTCTTAATTTACTTCATTTGTAATGCACTCAAACAAAATAAACTAAAATAAAAATATGTCAGAATTTACAATCAAACCATTTGCACTGTCACAGCTTCGCATTAATGCAAATTTATTTGCATTGCAAGCAAAACACAACCTTGAAGGAAAAAAATGGCTATTTACATTCTAGGTCTCTACCATCAAGATCGTGATTTAAAAAGTGTTGAGGCACATGTGACATGTCTCACGGTGAGACAAAGTCAAAACGCCTAGCCTTAAGCGTCTTATTAATAAACTAAGTATATGTTTGCCATCGATGCTGCAAAGGCAGCACTGTTTTCTGATGTGTGGGTTGGAAGCACCAAAAACGATGCCTTTTTCTGTTTGGAAACATTGCTGCCAGGTAGGACGTTTCTTGGAGCAATAACAACGTTTTCTGTTTGGTACCAATGCTCCAGGAAATGTTTTCAATACTGGTATCTATTATCTAGTGCCATGTCACTGCCACCTCACGTCCATATTGGCAGCAATAAGCTGCAACTTCAAGAAACATCAAATTCGAAGTTGCTCCAAACCATGCCTTCCTGATTCCTAAGGCATGACTTGGAGCACCATTTTTTTTATAAAAAACAGTTCCAAACAAATGCCCGTTTCATAGAACACCATTTTTTTCGACATAATACTGATATGGCACTATTTTCTAAAGCAACAGCAAAGATGCCAAATAGACGCTAAGAGGCTCTCACCTTGAATTTTAAAAGGTGGATGCTTTCACTATCCTTTGTTATCTACATCATCACTCCCTTCAAACAAAATTTGTTAATACATTACCAAGTTTCACATATGTTGCACCAAGATACCTTACTTATGACCATACTCAATTGTTAATTACCACTAAAAAATCATTACCCTTCACTAAACTCACTAAATTGCTTTTACCAATCATTCTAATAGAGCTATAAAAATTTACCAATCATTTTAATAGAGTTATAAAAATTACAATATGCATCTGTTAAAACTCGTGCCAATTTTTGTTGGACTCACAACAACAATCACCCATAAGATAAATCCCAAAGTATTTGAAACAAAAGTTAAATTATAAAAATTTAAAAACAATAAAAGTACATGAAATCTAAGCAAAGAAGAGAAAATAAACTGCCCGTTGGCATTAATGTTGTTTTTTGAGATTGGTGCCACGTCATAAAAAGCAGTGCTTCTGAAAACAACCTTTTATTTCACATTTTCCTAAAAAAACGTTGCTCCAAACCACACCTTGGAAATCAGAAAAGTGTGGTATGAAGAAATGTCAAATTCAATATTTTCTCAGAAAACAACCCATTGTTTCAAATAGTGCAATGATGTGGCGTCATCTTGGGCGTTGGACAATGTAGACCAATGATGAAAACAGTTATACAACATTGGTACTAAACAAAACCAGTGTTGTTTTCCCAGAAAACAACATTGGTACTAAACAACAGACCTCATGCATGCAGTACCGTTTTCTCATAAAACATCTTTGAAGCAATGACATCGATGCCAAACACCTACTAAGGTTCTAACCCATTGTTGTGACACATCATCTGAAGCGTTGGATAATGTAGACCAATGCTAAAAATGGTTATATAGCATCGGTACCAAACAAACCAATGCTATTTCCCCAGAAAAATCCTATGTCGCAACATCGACGTCGACCAAAAGAGTCATTTTCTAAGAAAACGGATTGGGATCTGCTCCTCACATAGTGCACCTTACAGGTGCATCTTACTATGTATTGGGAACATCTCCCATGAATAATAACATAAAAGTACTGAAGATGTTTCGGATAGATGGTGGAATGTGCTTGTGAAGTTGGTGTGAAGTGTGCTCTGAAAAGAGTAGATCCGGGCTCACAGCAGACCCTCATTATATAGAGACAGGATCTGCTCCGCTCCTCACACTTGGGCACCTCACATTCACATCCACCGTGCATTGGGAACATCTTCCGTAAAAAATAACTTACAAATACGGAAAATATTCCATGATAGAATGTGCGTATGAGGCGCCCAACGTGAGGAGCAGATCCGGTCTCGTTCTAAGATGGGGCTCTTACGTCGGTGTGAGGTGCACATATGTGACGTACACATACGTGAGGAGCAGATCCACATTCCATCATACAGCACCGTTTTCTCGTAAAATGACTATGAAGCAACGGCATCGATGCCAAACACCTACAAGACCTCCACGTCGTGGATTCGTGAAAGAGGACCTAACTCTTATTATCCCAATCCAACGGCTCCCGATCCGGAGTGCAATAAATAGAATCAGATCAGCTCCCTCGACAGTCGTCGCGCCAGTCTTTCTCGGGATCTCCACCTCACTTCTCGTAACTAGTAATAAATGTGTCAGTTTGGTAGGATATAAGGAAACCGGATCTGCTCTTCACACCTGGCGCCTCACTGACGCCTTACACGTAATTCCCAATGCACGGTGGATGTGCGTGTGAGGCGCCCATTTGTGAGGAGCAGATTCCACCACGGATATAAACCCTCGTAATCCACCTCAATTATCTTATCATATGACAGCAAATCATTCCATTTTAACGTTGATCATGAGTTTCAGTATCTAAAATTAACGCTTTATTATGCCTCACAAAACAGTTATCCTCTATGCGCTTACAGGTGATAATATATCGTGCTCCTCCTGAGTCGTGACCACAGTGAGGCTCTTCCATATTTGACAGCCGACTCTCCTTCCTTCGCCAAGTGGCCCAAGTCTAACACGTATTGAACTCTACGAATTCAAATCAGCTACTCCACTTGAAGTGGCGCTGCGCCAAAACCGTGAAATCACATTCAATTCAAGGCGGCCCACATTAATACATCGAGGGCCGTGATTCTCGGTTTTAGCTGAGCACTACCCGGTCGGGAGTAGCTGATTTTTCTGTGTCTGTACTCACGTTTAAGACGGTGGTTTCCCGTTCACATGCTGGCATTTACCTGCTGCAAGGCTGAAACCCATACAAGTCGGGGAGCAAAGATTCGTCTCTGGTTTTTTGTTCTTCTCTTGGAAGTTTGATTTGAAGTGATTGAGGATGGTGACTGAAATTCGATACTTTGAGTTGAATACTGGAGCCAAAATCCCTTCGCTAGGCTTAGGAACGTGGCAGGCTGAGCCAGGACTCGTTGGAGATGCCGTCGCTGCTGCTCTCAAGGTATTTCTAATTCGGTTCATCGCTATCTTTTCTACATTTAGAATTACTACCGCGCTTTTGTCATTGATGCCTGACTCTGTGTAAGGGGGTTGGATTTTCTTCGTAGGGAGAACGCAGAATTTCCTTGTTGTAACTGTTTCCCTGGCTTTATTTTTGTCTTTGATTTTTATACTCTTTTCGATCCGTGACCTATCCCTCCCGAAGCATTTTTTTAATGCTTGTCGTTTTGGGTTTTTTAGTATGTCTCAATATAGTTGGTTGTATGTTGTAACTGTTCCACTGGTTTGGTTTCTTCGGTTGCTTATGAAGCTGCCAAGAGAGGCTTGGTCAAGAAGGATTCTTCACTGATTCATGCCCCGGTTGGCTTCTGGACAGATTAATTTTTGACTGCTATGGTGTTGCAGTTCGTGATTTGCTGTTATGTTTTTACTTTTTACCTAGGCTGAGTTTGGAAGGAGTACAAATGCAAATATGTAGAGTGCAAAGCCTTATATTTTGTATTATTTTGTATGTATTTACGCTGTACATATTTGCATTTGTAGTGCTTCCAAACTGAGCCTTAGTTTTTTGGTGGTGTTTGGTTTTTTTGGTTTAAGTTCTTTGGTTGGATGCTGCCCTCTCCTCTGTATTCTTTCAATGAAAGTTATATGTAGAGTGCAAAGCCTTATATTTTGTATTATTTTGTATGTATTTACGCTGTACATATTTGCATTTGTAGTGCTTCCAAACTGAGCCTTAGTTTTTTGATGGTGTTTGGTTTTTTTGGTTTAAGTTCTTTGGTTGGATGCTGCCCTCTCCTCTGTATTCTTTCAATGAAAGTTGTCTTCTACCCCCCCCCCCCCCCCCTCAAAAAAAAAAAAAAAAGCAAAAGAGTTTTGTATGTGACCCAATAGTCATGCCTAAGACTGGCTTGCAAACCCAAGCCTGACCCCAAGTCAAATTGTAAGTACTAGTTGAGAAAGATGCCCTCATAAAATCTAAATATTTGATCTCATCAAAATTCAAACACCTACTCTTTATGTGATGCTCTGTTTTCCTTTTTTTTTTTTCTTATTTCTTTTTAATAGATGCATAAACACATGTTGGTGATAAAATTATGATAGATTGCTGATCAAAAAAATGAAATAAAATTATGATGATTGCTTCTTACAGGATATACCATTGTGAATATAAATTAGTCATGAAATACATTGTTTCAAAGGAAAACTATATTCTTAAAATGTGCAACCTTGTCAATTTAACAAACAGATTCTGCTGACATGGTTTTTCTCTAACACTTACATTTTTCAAGTGTTCTATTTCATTGATGTAGAGGCTTCTATTTTCAGTGTCTTTCTTATATAGGTAGATAGATAGATTAGCCTCTGCAGACTCAAACTACATGCTTAAGTTTTCCGGTAGTAATTTTTACTCATGTGGTTCATACTCGATAATTAATGATGGATATTTAATTGCTTTATTTTATTTATTTATTTTTGCCAATGCAGGCTGGCTATGGACATATTGATTGTGCTCAGATTTATGGAAATGAGAAAGAGGTAATTACAGTGCATACTGCTTTATTATCAAGTGGGGGTTAATGAGCTTGAACGATACTTGCACTTGAAGTGTGATCATTAGAATTTCTTTTTAAGAAGACAAATATCATAGGTTTCATAGATAATGAAATTCATATAAAAGATCACTTGAACCACCATGAGAATATTATCTATCAAGAAAATAAGTACCACGAGAATATTTCATTTAGCATCATCTGGTAAATAATATCCAAATAGAATCTAAATAACAAAATTATTGCCTTCTGGCCTTTGTAGATCGGTTTGGTCTTGACGAAGCTTTTCAAAGATGGTATAGTGAAGCGTGAAGATTTGTGGATTACCTCCAAACTCTGGTTTGTTTTCATGTTACAACCTTGTTCAATATTTTATCACTTACTTACCGAGACATAAGATTTCTTTACTTTTGCTATTTGAAATGGATTAATTTGCAGGTGTACTGATCATGCACCAGAAGATGTCCTAAAAGCATTAGATAGAACTTTGCAGGATTTGCAGCTTGACTATGTTGATTTGTATCTTGTAAGTGGTTCCTATTCAAATGTAAAAACTCCTTTACTCTTTTATGCAGAGTTATTTTAATGTTTAAAATGGTGCATGTGTTATGCTGTAAGACCTTTTAATTTATGTTTTGGACTTTGTACTATAAAGCTTCTCTAAGACCTTAATTAGGACAAATCTTAGGGAAATGGTAGTGTTTCACATCTGCACTGTTTCAACTATAAAAGTTAGGTGTAAGTGTTCAAAATTGATTGTTCCTTGTGTCTTTCTTTGTATTGGATAGAGTTGCTATAAGATGCCCAATAACATAAGGCTAATGGAGATGGTAACTTGCTGATTTGCACCAGCATCTAGGAATGTTTTATCTATATATTTTAAGTGTCTAAATTCAAGGGTTTAGATATTTTCTGCATTAGTAACCCAGTTTAGAGTGTTCTAGGCCCTCAGAATGTTGTTTTTTTGTCAAGAAAAGGTGTGAGAGGTCCCAAAAATCCATGACTATGAACTGTTTCATATATATAGTTGTTCATAAATGAAACAATTGTTGTTAATGAGTACATTAAATAATGGTGGGCACCTTTTTTTTTTCCTTTGCTTCATGGGCCAACACAATGGGGGTAGCCTGTCCCCAATCCCATAACCTTCCAACCCTGGTGGCAGCAGGCTTTGATCCCAAGTCTTGACTACAACCAGCCAGAGGACTTAACTACCGAGCCACCATCAGTTGGTATCTCACTCTTAAGTTTCTGTGACATTATGTCCTGTGTCTAAGGAGTTTCAAAAAATGCATTATGACTTGGCTTATGACTTTGACAATGCTGGGAAATCTGCAACTTAGGAGTTTCTCACTCAGTCACTTGTATAAAAAAGGCTATTTACCCAGTGTTGGTCCCAGCTATCTATGGTCTTGGGAGGGATGGACTGGATAATTAGTATTGCTTTTAAAAGAATTCATGAATAATTCTAGGCACTGAGATCCTTTTGAATAAATGTAAATATATGCCCTGCTTTTGAATCAAGTCAGTACATTCTTTTCTGTCTCCATTGAGATCTGGTATTGCCTAAAAGTTGTCATATTTTCAGATTCATTGGCTAAATTCTTGATGATTGATGCCATCTTTCTTGCTGATAACTTGTACTATTGAGTGCTGTCAAAGTCACATATATGATATATCTAGTATTATTGTTGTTATGCTTTCACTAAGTAGGGTCGTTAAATTCTTGAAGATCCATTGGCCAGTCCGCATGAAAAAGGGGTCAATTGGCTTTAATGTGGAGAACGTTATAGAACCTGACATTCCCAACACATGGAGAGCAATGGAAGCACTCTATGATTCTAGAAAAGCTCGTGCTATTGGTGTGAGTAATTTCTCTTCAAAAAAGTTGGGGGATTTGTTGAACATAGCACGCATTCCTCCTTCTGTCAATCAGGTGGAATGCCATCCTATATGGCAACAGAACAAGCTACATTCATTCTGTAAATCCAAGGGAATTCACCTATCTGTGAGTATGGAAATATAAGTAACTTAAATTTTGTAGGAAGGAAAATATATGTGGTTGACGCTCTTTATGTTTATTAATTGTTTGATCAATTCTCTTTCAGGGGTATTCACCATTGGGTTCTCGAGGCACAGCGGGGGTAAAGACTGATGTCCTTGAGCATCCTATTCTGAACATGATAGCAGAGAAGCTTGGCAAGACTCCTGCACAGGTGGCTCTTCGGTGGGGACTTCAAATGGGTCACAGTGTGCTTCCTAAAAGCACCAATGAAAAGAGGATTAAGGAGAATTTGGATGTTTTTGACTGGTCTATACCAGAAGATTTATTTGTCAAGTTCTCTGAATTTGAGCAGGTAAGTAGATTCGTTTTCATTTTGCCAGCAATAAACTTGTGTCATGTTGTGCTGCTGCAACTGCTGAAGTATTTATTTTGTATTTTGTGTTACAATGATCTCTCTGTAAGTTTGTAGGAGCTTCAAGTCAATATTCTCGTACTTATCGATTGATTTCTAATTGTGCAGGCAAGGTTGATTACAGGAAGTTTCTTTGTTCATGAGACTCTGAGCCATTATAAAACCGTCGAGGAATTATGGGATGGCGAGATCTAAGAATTTCATTTCATGGATGAATCTTAATCTACATCTTTATCGGAGATGAAACCCATCAGATGTTCTCTTTGATTAGTAAAACTAAATTTCTATGTTCAAATTCAGACTGAGCAATAGGATTTTTAGATGGTAAATAGAATATGATCAGTTGATACAATTTTCTTATTTTGAAGTGGTCAACGGTTTTAGCCTTTTAGGTCTCTGACTCTGGTGGTTAGGTCTCTTATTTTATATGCATGATACTGTAGAAGTTGCTTCTTTTCAAGTGCTTGGAAGGTTTTAGGTCTTTGATTTTTTTTTCAAGAGGAGCTACTACACCAGACGGGGTAGCACGTCTCCAACAATCAGCAAAACAAATAGAAATAAGATGAGGATTATTGTTATCTACAACAACTAAAAAAAGGTTTTAACGTCTAAAGACTCTAAACTGTAACTTAATGACCAGGTTAAATAGTTCAACCAGATGGATCAGTAGGTCATTTGGCTGAGTTACCCTCTTTTTGTAAACAAATGGTTCTACTATGTTGTAAGGTCTCTCGCTGGTTGTAGCGAATCCTGCCTGCATCAATGATAGTCGGGGTCTCCTGCCACACGAACTCTGTTCACGTCTACACACAGTCCGGAGTCCAGATGTGCGGTATAAGTGGGACCTTTCATGTATGAGATGTGCGCAAGTTTCATTGGCAGGTGATCCACCCTCCTGCCCCCACCCACCCACCCAAAAAAGAACCAACTTGGGGCCTTTCTTAGCAACTAATCAAGTAGGGCATTAAGGATCACTTTTAGTCATGGTTTTCAAAATTGGATTGGATCAGACGGTTGTACCGGAAAAATTGGGAACCAGTTAGGTGATTGGTTTTGGTTCTCTTCATAATCAGATTTTTTATAAAAATTGTTGATTTTGGTCAGCCAACTGTTGATCCGGGCAGTTAATCGTTTAAACGGTTTTGACTGTTTTTTATTTTTTTATCAAAATAGACTGACTGTTTGACCTGGTAATTGGACCCCTAACCGGTTTGATCTCCGAGTCAAATCTACGAATTGATTTTAAAAATCATGCTTCTAGCAATGCTTTAATTTTCAGCTCGGAGACAAAATCTATGATTCATCAAAATCATAGACAAATTCCAAGGTTTTGCCATTTCGCCTTGCTTTTCTCTTAAAACAGTCCACCTTACGTCTTAAAAGAAACACCTACGTGGCATACTCGAAACGACAATGCCACGCCACACTATTAAGCATCGCCTATATAAACATATCATCCAAATCTGAAATAATCAAATTGGATGTCAGCTATGGATTTTTGGATATCATTGACTAGAGGTTCTCTAGAGATTTTAATTTTTTCCCTTTTATCTTGAATTGGCTAGATGCTTTTGATTTATGTTGATGAGGTTATTCCTCAGCAAAATTGCTTTATACAAGTAACTTCAAATTATCAAAGTCCCCCCCCCCTCTCCCCCCAAAATAATTAAATAAATAGTTCCAGAAGTCAAAACAATAAATAAATAAATGGGTAAAATGCTGAAACCTATAATGAGGGTTTTGATTGTTGCTAACATATTTGCAAGTAGATCTCTTTTGTTAAAATCATCTAAAAAGAGACATGAAAATGTCCAAAAAAACTCATGCTTTTACTTTTACCAAAACATAAAATTTTCAAAATTCTCTTCATATGAATCGCTTGCCCAAACTCTTTCAATCTCTCTTCTGAAATTGATTTAATTTTCAAATTTGCCCTTCATATCAATTGCTCAAATGTAAAATTGCAATTTAATTTTTTTTTTTACTATTATTGTTTTCCATAGAAACTAATCTCACTAATAATTGTATTCATATTTTAGACATTTTCATATCTCTTATTAGCCGATTCTAAGTTTCTAACAAAAGACATCTACTTGTGACTGTGTTAGATGTTAGGTAGCTGATGCAGGGCTTTGGGTAGGGATATATAATTCTGTGTTTGGTATTACACCTTACAGGTTTTATTAAAAATAAAAAAGAAAGAAAAAAAAAAAGAAAAGAAAACAAGGTTCCTACTTCCGAGTTTCACGTTAGCTTTATCCTTTGTGACGATTAGTGCAGTTCTGGGGAAGAACAGGTTGACAAATTGAACAAACGAGATTGAGATATAAGAGTATAAGACCCTCCAACTTACATAAGAGAAAGAGGAGAAAGAGAAAATTTCCATATTTCTACAGTAGAAAGGAAGATGGTGAGTCTCAACGCTTTCGGAATCGGAGTCGTCTGTGTGGCTATTTTCATCACTTACATTATAATGATGGTGCTGCTGATTCGACTCTGCCGCTGTCTCTTCTGCTACTGCTGCTGCTGCGAAGAGGAGGAGGAAGAGATAAAACTCGACCAACGCCAACAAGTTTCTCTTATTATTGACGGTCGTCGTGGTGGTTATGGTGCCCGCCGGGGCGTCTGAGACTCTCTTTTTCTGTGTGTAAGAGTTGGTTTTGGCTTTGTATATCCATTGTCTTTAGTTCTTTAGTCCCAATTCCCAAAGACAACTCGCTATGTTTTCATCCCTGTGTAGTTTCTTCATTTGATTAATTATTTGTTATTTGTAGAAGGGAATACTGCTTTTTGTATCTCATTTTTATGGAGTACACGAGCCTGGGTTTATGCTGTTTTCTTCAACTGAAACTGTTTCTGCTTGCCCAAAAAAATGAAATTCTCTGGTTCTCTAAGAAATTTCTGACTGGAAAGGGGGTTAATTAGTATTAATTTCACCACTGGATATCAAGAAAAAGCTTGTGTGGTGCATGTTCTTTATGAATTTCATCACCGGAGAAGCCTAACTAATCAGGTTACAAGAATCGTTCCCTTTTCCTGAGCTTGGGCGTTTAATCTCAACTCCCAAGAAATCAAAGACTCATTCCCTTTCCCTTACCACATAACGCCTACGGTTTTGGTTTCTCTCTTTTTTATATTTGATACAGAAATAGACCCATTACCAAAACATATTTGTTTATGAGCCATCGTCAGCTTTGCAAATAAAAAAACAAAAACAAAAATTGTTTTCTCCGTGGGTAGAATGTCAAGCTACCGTGATTATTCTCTTCGTTGGTCTTATAGTTTTATATAATTAGCAAGACCTACCCTATAATTTTCGTATTATGACAGCTTTCTATTTCGCAACTGATTCATTTGGATGGAAGTGTAAAATGACATTTCTGGCCTTAACATTTGTTTTACCAAAATAATTAAAAGAAAATAAATAATTAAAATATCAATTTAAAATAAAAATAAAATAGATAATAATAGAAAAAATAATAAATAAAATAGAAAAAAAGAAGATAATAAAAATAAAAAAGATAAACAATAGAATAGACAAGAGGGGTGTTGTTTTTGTGGTTTAAGAAAAAGGCGGTTCTGTTTCAGAACCATACCACCTCTTTTTGAAAATCAAAATATTGGTTTTAATCATTATAGGCGTTCTACTATGTTCTGCAAAGAATCACAAAAACACACAACCACCGTTTCGTTTGTGGTTCATCTTTTTGCGTTCAAATACATTGTCAAGCTTTACTATGTGGCTCATGTATAGAAATAAATCATCTATTATTATTCAACTTTGATCATGAAGCTTTTTATCTATCATATGTGAATGTTAAAAATATAATGTCATATGTAAAACTGTAAATAATATGTTCATAAGTATATATAATTATATATTTTGTATGTGCATAAAATATATATTATATTTTATACCCTATAGGAATATGGCCCAACATATACATCAAAATTGAGATTTTGAACCACATGATTGTATTGAAAAGCCTATAAGAATGGAGATTTTGTTGGTTCTAGAACCATGTGGCTTTTTGGTTATAGAACTGGCAACAAAATAATAAAATAAAAAGAAAGAAAAGAAATCACACAATCATGCACCCTAGTAGTGGGTACACTCAAGCCTAACTGTCAGTTATCTTGTCTCTCTCTTTCTTTGTCTTTACTTCTATAAACATTAGCACGAGAAGTGGAAACTTATTTGAAATTAAGACTGCATTTGGAAACGATGCAAATGGATTGTAAATCTTGGTTCATGGTAAATTTATACTCTGGTTCACTTTTGTTTGTGTTTGGCAACATTACATTTATGCATTGACAAATGACAGACCAATGAATATTTGCATTGATAATAAGATGTAAAAGTACATCAATAAAAAAGAAGTAAATTCGCATTCAAGGAGGCTTTTGATAAAAAAAAATGCATATGCTTTATTGAAATTCATGTTTGTATCCATTACAGCTAAAAGTCTGTTTTGGTAAGAAGGTAAATTTGTCAATGCAAAACTAACCCAACTTTGCAATTTATATGAACCTTTTTACACTCTACATATTTGCATTCACACGTATTTGCATCGTTTCCAAATGCAGCCTAAAGTGTATTTATCTGTAATTTATCCTAAACATTTGAAGGTGTAATGGGTTTTGGAACATGAGATTCTAGCAAGGTTTTAAAAACTAACCCCAAAACAGAACCGCTCTGGTGATCGGTTTCCAGAACGGTTTGACCATCTTACCCATTAGATTGGAATATTAGGGTAAAATGCATACTATATAAGAAAAAAAAAAGGGTTGAAACTAGAAAGAAAATTGTTGGTTGAACTGAAAGAGTTTAGAAGAAGAAGAAGAAGAAGAAGAAGAGGAGGAGGAGGAGGACTTGCAGGCTTGCAGTAGCGACGGCGACGGCGATGGCGAACTATAGCGGCAACAGTGGCGGTGTTCTCAGTCTCAAATCTCACACACTCTCTCTCTCTCACCTTCTCGTGCAAGAAAGACAGATCTGAGATTTCTCAGTCTTAGATATGAGATTTCTCAATCTTAGAGATTTCTCAGATCTGAGATCTGAGTAGCAAACCGTTCTCCAGGTCAAACGGTTTACTGATCAAACCGTCTAGGTCAATGGTTCGTTGACTAATCCAATGGTTTTTGACCAAATGCCGGGTTTAGATAAAACAGAACCAGTCGCCTGAATGATTTCCAATCCAAACGGTCCGACCGTCTAAATCAACAACGGTTCTTAAATATTGGATTCTAGTGTGATGAAAATATTATGATATATTCAACTCCAGAACACACTGTAGCCCATACCAGAACTCGCCACAGCATAAAAGAATGCCGTTCTTTGTGATGCATTTTGGAATTAATCAAACAAAATGAGCCACACAGTCATGCTACAAAACACCCCATTGTAAAACAAATAAATCAAATCCCGTTGCCACCACGGTTGCGGATTAAAGGGGTGGGGATGCGATATCTCTAGCTATTCCCTGCGGTGTAGCTCCCAAAACTTAAAAATATATATATAAAAAAAACAAAAAAGACAATTCAAATTGTGGATCCTTAATTAAATAATCTGTATAATATGTGACATGATTATACCTGAAACAGTGCTTGACAAAGGGAACTCTACATTCTTCAACTCTTGATCGTTTTATTTCTGCTCGATGGGAATTTCACCATCTGATTTGTGCATAATATAGAAAGCTGTTTTGTAATGATGACCTTTCCCTCTCTACCCTTCAAATCAGAAAGCCATTATCTTCTGAGAAGTGCTGGTTCTTGGCCCAATTGGCCTAAATGTTAGTCAAAACATTTTGGTCGAGATATTGGATTATGGATATATAAGCGTTTCATTGTTTGGTTCAGTCGATTATTAAAAAATCGGGTATGTCTCGAAAATCAGGATTCCGCTGATACATGAAAGTTAAATTTAGTGTTTCATGTATTGGTGAACTGTTTTCCCAACGGTTGACTAATGTATATACTATGCGGTGCTTATCTGTCAGTACATACATAAAAAAGCAGTGATGAAAATTATCTTACCAAATAATATAGTGTTGCTCGATGTTTATGTGGCAAAAACATTTTTTTATGAAAAACAAGTCTTAAAAGCATGGACTTTTTTCTTAAAAATCAATACTACAAGGTGCCCATACTTCCAAACACCATGATAATTAGGAGGTACATGCGAGAGAGTTTTTTTACGTAACCTCCTCAGCTGGATGATGTGTCAAGTGTCAACCTCTAAGTGGTTGGATCCTTGATCACGCTAAAGTCCTGTTGCCGTTGCGATTTCCTTGATTGGCACGTCCATGTTTAATTGGAAAATATTGTGGCGGGCCCCCTCCCCGATCCATTGTGCGGCCTGCTATATAGTGCTGGTGGTGCAAGCAGCACCGCAAAACTGTGCCGTGCCGACTCATTATGGCCGAAATTATCTTACATTCATTCTTGTCTCACCAAACAAAGGGTTCGACTATGATATCCGAAAAATAAGTGACCAATAAGCAGTGTTTTCAAACTCTTGTTAACTTGGCTGGTTTAACTGTTAAATCATTCTTTGGTTTTGATTTTGGGTCCGATTCTATTGAAACCTGTCAATTAGTCAAACAAATGTTGATTTGGTTAAAAAACCATTCAATCTGAGTGGTTTCATCGTTGATCAATTGGATCCAGTCACCAGGTCGACTGGGTTGTACATAATGTATGTGTAAATCAAGGTTTTTTAAAATCGAACTGGACAAAACCATTCAGGGGTCCGGTTTTTGAGTCAAATGGTCCAACCATTCGAACCAAACGGATGGTCCGTTCTTAGAAAAGAAATAACAATTTAAAAAATTAAAAAAATAAAAAACAGCCAAAATTTGTTGGACAGTTCAAACGGTTCGATTGCCCATGTCAGCGGTTTTCTGACTAAATCAATAGTTTTTGGCCAAAAAGACGGTTTTGGGGTAAAATGGACTAGTTCCCAGTTTTTTCGGTCCGGTTTTGAAAACCATGGTGTAAATCACAATTTTTAATATTTTTCATAAATAAAAAATAAAAAATATAAATTAAATATAAAATAATATATATATTATATATAAAACATAATTATACACTATTTATTGATAAAATATGTATTTACACCCACGTGTAACAGGTGACCGGCAAAAGTAGGTCAGCCTCTGGGTGAGTTTTTAAAACATTGATTATAGGTTTCTTACAGCCAAAATAAGAGATTGTAGAGAGGATTACATATCCATAGACCTAGAGAACTGCTGTAACAATTTAGGTTTTGTTATATAAAGTGAATTGTTTTTCTTGTTGCTGGTTTCAAAAATATATCAAAATCACCTTATTTGAAAACAGATTATTTCTTAAAACAAAAAGCATGTTTGTACATGTGTTTTTTGTTTTCAAAAATCAAAACCAAAACCAAAAACATGTTTTTATCTGATTATTCAACATCATGCTGTATAAATCATATAATTTATATACTAGAAAAATTGTTTTTGTTTTAAAATCCAATATTTTGTTAGTTCCAAAAACATGTATAGTTTTCTGAAACAAAACATAGTTAAATAACATGTTTTTTTTTTCTGATGTAGTGATTCCAAAAACCGATGGAAACAAAAACATTTATATCGTAGAACCAGCTAAATTAATCAAAAAATAACTTTTTTTTATTACTTTTCTATGAATATTAACTAATTTGGTAATTACACAACTTTTTAATTTCAAAGAAGATGGTAGCGGGACTCGCATCGGCATCTTGGCTGGGAAAAGGGTTTTTAACCCAATAAATCGAATGCTGACTATCGTTCTGTGAATTCCACATCATCGACAAGGAAGTCAGTGAACGAGGAAGAGTCGTCGCAAATCAAATGAAAGAATTATGTGCTGGCTGTGTCACTGGTCGCTAAAAGCATTTTACCAGTCAAAGTTTGTTGTATTTGACCCCAAATATGGATGTACCCCAGAGATTTTGTAACATTTGCGACGGTGACAATGATTTCCCAAAGCGCAGTGGTGGCGATGGTGATGGAGTGGTGGGGGGTTAGCTTCAGTAGTCTATTGTGTGTGCTCCAACGAGGAACATAACTCTATGGTGATAACAGTTACCAGATCTGAGCTGTCGTGATAAAATCCAATTTAACAGGGATTTAATTTTCTCATTGCGGTACGTCTTTCACCTTTCAGTCAGTCAATGTATTACTATTCTCTCTCCTAAATGATATAATTGCGTGATCCGAACAATCTTCTGGACCTGGTTGAGTGAAGGCCTATCTTTATAAGAGCAATTCTTCACAGAAAATAGACAACTTGGAACTTGGCTCTCACAAGAAAGATGAAGATCCACCCAATTGCTTTCGCTGCTTGTGCGTTTATAATCGGCTCAGTTGTGCTGGTTTGTTTAATAATTTTCCTCCAAAGGAGTTGCCATAAGAAGGGAGATATCAACAGTTGGAAGGTTGGGGGAAGCGGAGGTCGACGTAAAGCTTTTCATCACGATGTAGAACGAAGAGCAAGTAAAACGGCTTTCATTATGTCATGGATCAACTCGGTCATAGCACCAATGGTGATACCGGCAGTGGCAATAAAGAGGCCGGTGTTAGTAGTTGAAGCGGGAGTCATGGTGCTGATTGTGGCGGAGATGGGTGATCGATGCCAATGCTGCTGATCGATCTTGGGATGCGGTGGTGGTCATGGCGGAGACAGCTGACATTCATCTTGACATTTGCTTTATTTGTTATAGATCTATAGTTGACTTGCATTCAATTTACGTCAATTAAAATCAAGAACCATGATTTCTCAAATCTTTCTAACGCCATCTCTGTGTGTTTCTCGTTTAATGGGCTATTTCTTGTTATGGTACAGTGAAATTGATTTTCATAAACTTTTATATTATCAATTTGGTGAGAGGTTGCAGCATGTCGGAGGAACTAATTATAGGATAGTACTGTTCTACTTATTAGCTTGGACCTCTAAGCTCTAAATAACTGAGTTCGAATCCACAACCGAGTCAGGATCTGTAATTGAATTGATCAAATCCCGTGATGACCACACCGGCAATCATAAATCCAAGTCAAGATCTGCTGCTAACCTTGCAACGCTAGTCTCGCGCCTAACCCAATTAATCACAGGGCTATGTGTCCCAGGCTCGTGTGATATCATTCCTGCGTGCAACTGCAATCAATCCCACAAGGTTAGCAGATCCTGGGTTCATAACAGCCAGAGTGAACATATATATGATCTTTTCTTCAATTCTTTTTCTGTAGAAAAGAATGGAGAAGACGATCCATGTTTATTTCATGCCGTTTTTGTGAGAACGGTGGCCCTCAAATGATCAGAGCTGCAGAGGAGATGGTGTGGCTCGAGGTTAGGCTTTGAGAGAGAAGGAAGAAATGGAGTCGCAAGGGGTGACGTGCGAAATGCGGTGGTGTTTGTCGGAGCTGAAGGAATGGTAGGATCCATCTGGTGGACGCCAATAAGGTTGCGGAATGGGTGGGCGAATTTTAAAAATTTTCCTACCTTCTTCCAACCGGGAATCATATTCCTTAAATTTAGAATACCATATTCAAGGATCTTACTTGAACCACAATCGAACCAGATCAGAACCAAAAAGGTAAAAGGGAAGAATATACCTGATCCAGAGAAACAGTATCTCCCAAAGTTTGTGTTCACGCCCAAAGAAGAAACCAAGATCCGCTCCTGCTGAAGATGACACAGTTGTGGATGGAACGGAACCAGCAGGGTGCGTCCTACACACTGGATCCTTCGCAAGAATCCTCTAGAAACTCTGAACACCGAATCTTTTTCAATCTTTCCTAAAAGACTAATGTCAAGAACTGATTTCTTGACTTCCTATTGCTACAAAGATCGAATCTTGCAAGAGGGAATGGCGGCGGTAGGAGGAGAACTCCAGGGACGAAGATGGCTGAATTGCTTCTCTTCTCTCTAGAGTATGAATGAGATCTAATCTCAATTCGCAGGGAGTTTTCTTTCACACAAAACCCTAATTCGAATTCTGATGTGTTTCTATTTTTTCTCTTCCTTTCTTCTTGATTAAGAAACCTCCTAATTAGGAGTTATCCCAATCCAAATATGTATTTGGATAGGAGATTATCTTAATCCTTTCTGCAGATTATGTTAGTTTACTCCTGATCTTATCAGGAGGTTATCAGATTCAAATCTAATTTGAATTTGGTCTCCTGGAGTGGATAAGGTTAAAGGCCCAATCCTTTTACTAACATCAATCTCAGATTCGCCCCTTAGATGGGTGATCATATCAGCCCAGCTCGAAATGGGCTTTTGGCCCATTAGATGTTCAGTGTTTAATTAGTTTCCAATCTGTTGCCCAGTTGGGCTTCTTTGTATGGCATGGGACCCAAGCATTGATCTACACACCAGCCACATAAATTCGGCCCAGCCTTTAATACAAGGCCCAGCCGAATTCACTGAAAAACTCAATAAACCCTTGAGCCCATCATATGAACCCTATGGGCCCAACACTTACATTAAGTGGTTACTGGGCCAAGCCATCTTATAAAAAACCCAAGGACTGTGGGCAGGTGCAAGATTAGCCCATCAGGTACTATCCTAAATGGTCTTACACTTAACCTCTCAACCCTTAATGATCAAGCACTGCCCGACAAGAGAGGACCTCTCCCTCGGCTGCAAGGAACAGTGTCGCACTCTCCACTCACATGGATCCCGGGAATTAAAACCATTTGCAAACAATTCGAAACCGTACATATATATATAAATATAATAATTTTGCAAAACAAAATTCCAACGATTGAAATCAACTATCGGCAGTTTGGTTTCCATCAGAGAGAGTGCATTCCCGATCATTACCCTTTGTCCGACAAAGGGGCTGATCCTGTCACTACGATCACCCACTCAGATGAATTCTCAGACTGTCCCAACATACCCAGGTTTTGATCCCCATCTAAGGATCTCACTGATTGGCATATCAAAGACAACCCGATCCGACACCTAGTGAAAAGTCATAATCGAGTCTAGGGGTCAGGTGTAACTTTCCAATTTTGCCTATCTGTCTCCAAGGTCCAGGGCAATACTGGAAATCTGGTCTGATTCAAGGATTCAAGTAATCCCATACTGCATGTGCCTCGGGTCTTACCCTGGTGGCTGAGACAGGCCATCCCAACACTTGGTGGCACACCAATATCAGCCTTGGCAGGATAAATCTCCCCAGACTTATCCAACGGCTGTGAATATTTAAAACTAACACGAGTCTCTATAAGTGTCCAGTTTTAGGGTCTTACACAGAATTAAACCAAACAACATGAACCAAACATGCACTTTATTTATTTCCACTAAATAACAAAAGTACATCAAATCGGATTGAAGCTAAGGGCATACAAAACTATCTAACAGCTCCCACTTGCACTTAGGTCCAATCTGGTACAAGCCGGAGTCCCATACTTTCCACGTGTTTCTCAAACACCTTCTGTGTCAGTGGCATAGTCAATGGGTCTGCCACATTATCCGCTGATGCTACCTTCTGAATTAGGACGTCCCCTCTACCAACGATCTCCCGCAGTACATGGTACTTTCTCTCGATGTGCTTTGACTTCAAGTAAGCCCGTGGCTCTTTGGCCTGGGCGATCGCTCCATTGTTGTCGCACAACAACGGGGTGATGTGCTGGATGAAATCGCTCCCAATTCGTGTATGAATTTCTTCATCCACACGGCTTCCTTGGCAGCTTCACTTGCGGCAATGTACTTGGCTTCGGTTGTGGAGTCTGTAGTGGAACCCTGTTTGCTGCTTTTCTAGCAAACAGCACACGATCCTATCGTGAAAACATACCCAGATGTAGACTTTCTATCATCTGGATCTGACTGGAAATCGGCATCGGTATACCCTAGAACTTGTAGTGAACTACCATCGAATACCAGATAAAACTCTTTTGTCCTTCGAAGGTATTTGAGTTTGTTCTTCACAGCAGTCCAATGCTCCTGCCCTGGGTTTGCTTGGAATCTGCTTACCACACTCACCGCCTGAGAAATGTCCGGGCGAGTGCACAGCATGGCATACATGATGCTCCCTACGGCTGAGGCATAGGGAACGTCTCTCATGCTCTCAATCTCCTCAGAAGTCTTGGGAGACATCTTCTTAGAGAGAGTGACTCCGTGCCTGAAAGGAACGTTTCCTTTCTTGGAGTTCTCCATGCTGTATCTTTTGACAATTTTGTCAATATAAGCAGCCTGGGATAATCCAATTATCCGCTTCGATCTATCTCTATAGAGTCGAAGACCCAGTATGTATGAAGCTTCTCCAAGATCTTTCATGGAGAACTGTTGTGATAACCATACCTTGACCGAAGTCAACATTCCTACATCATTCCCAATGAGTAGGATATCGTCCACGTACAACACCAAAAAGGTGATCTTATCCTCACTGGATTTTCTATAAACACAGGGCTCATCCGGATTCTGCTCAAAGTCAAACGTTTTGATTGCAGAATCAAAACGGATGTTCCAACTCCTAGAAGCCTGCTTAAATCCATATATGGATCTATTAAGTTTACATACGATGTGTTCCTGACCAGCAGCAATGAAGCCTTGCGGCTGCTGCATGTAGATATCTTCACTAAGATCTCCATTCAGGAACGCGGTTTTGACATCCATTTGCCAAATCTCGTAGTCATGGTACACTGCTACAGCTAGCAGGATCCTAATGGATTTAAGCATGGCCACGGGCGAAAAAGTTTCCTCATAATCGATGCCTTCTTTTTGAGTATACCCTTTCGCCACCAAAACAAGCTTTGTAGGTCTCAATCCTGCCATCGGGGCCCTTCTTCCTCTTGTAGATCCATTTGCAACCAATTGCTTTTACCCCGGAGTGCGGGTCTACTAGAGTCCAGACTCCATTGGTCTCCATCGAGTCCATCTCAGCTCTCATGGCCTCCACCCACTTCTGGGAGTCTATGTCTAACATAGCTTCCGCGTAAGTCACGAAATCCTCTTCACTAGTCAAGGCTTCCACCAGGTAACTATCCTGGTCATAACCATATCGGAGTAGTGGTCTGGATACTCGGGTGGACCTTCTAGGTTGGTCATTACCTGGAACTTGTGGGACATCTCCCACTGCTCCTGAGCTCTCCTCATCAAGAACTATTTCCTAACAATGGGTGTTCAGGATGTATTCGGATTCTAAGAAATGGGCGTTTCGACTGCAGAACACTTTCTGCTCACTTGGGTCATAGAATAGATAACCCACTGAATCCTTTGGGTAGCCTATAAACAGGCAACGGCGGGTTTTAGATTCCAACTTGTCCGCACTTGTTCTTTTAACGTGTGCAGGACAACCCCAAATCTTCAAGTGTCTTACACTTGTTTCCTTCTGGTCCAAAGTTCATATGGAGTTTTCGGAACTGATTTGGTTGGAACCCGATTCAGCACGTAGATAGCAGTCTCTAATGCGTATCCCCAAAAGGATGTGGGTAATTCTGAGCGTACGAGAAGTGACCGGACCATGTCCAACAAGGTCCTATTCCTCCTCTCTGAAACATCGTTGAGTTGAGGTGTAGCAGGAGGAGCTAATTGTGACACTATCCCATTGACCTTTAAGTAGTCCCTGAATTCGTTAGAGAGATACTCGCCACCTCGATCTGATTGAAGGGCCTTAATTTCTCTCCCTAACTGTTTCTCGACTTCCTGTCTAAACTCTTTGAACTTTTCAAAGGATTCACACTTATGTCTCATTAGGTAGACGTAAGCATATAGTGAAAAATCATCTGTGAAAGTGATGAAATACACGTGTTGATTCTGTGTCCTAATACTCAGGGGACCACATACATCAGTATGTATTAGGTCAAGTGTGCCTTCAGATCTTTCAAGCTTACCGTCAAATGGCCACTTAGACATCTTACCTTGAAGGCAAGGTTCATAAGTGGGAAGATTTTCTACGGTTAGAAAATCCAAAGGACCATCCTTTACCAGTCTTGTGATTCGGTCAACACCGATATAGCCAAGTCGGTAATGCCAGAGGCACGTGGGATTTACTGTATCACGACTCCTTTTCTTGGGATTTTTGACCGACGTAGTTTCGGTTAAGTTAGTTTCAGAGAAGGATGTAGAACATAGAGACCGTTCTCCAGTTTCTCGCATGTGATGAATTTGTTATTCCGTTTAACAGTAATCATATTATTAAAATAAACAGTATATCTATCAGCACACAGTTTAGAAACATAAATTAAATTTCTTCTCAAGTTCCGTACATAAAGACAATCTTTAAGCACAAGTACTCCTTCTCTAAAAACTAATTCTACGGTTCCTATTGCCGCAGCTGCAACACTTGCAGTTGTTCCCAAAAATAGTGTCACTTCGCCTTCGCTCAATCTTCTGCTAACTTTGAACCCCTACAGTGAGTTACACGCATGAGTTGAAGCCCCAGAGTCAACACACCAGGACACAGAAGTAACTAACATATTAGTTTCTATGACACAAGTTTCGATGTTACCTTTCTTAGATTCCAAGTAGGCAGGACAATTCCTCTTCCAGTGGGCGGTCTGCTTGCAGAAGTGACAAACATCAGATGCCTTGTTCTTCTTCTGCTTCTTAGGTTTGGCAACTTTCTTCTGGGGCTTCTTTGCCTTTCTCTTTTTCTTGGCCGATTTGTTAGCTTCAGCAAGCATAACCACAAGCTCATCCTTCTTGAGTAGATCCTCGGCTCTCTGCAACATATTGCTGAGTTCCTAAACGCTGACATTCAGCTTATTCATATTGTAGTTCATTGTGAACGCATTGAAGGAAGAGGGCAAAGAATTTAGGATGGCATCCACTTGCGTGTCAAGATCTAGCCCGGATCCAAGAGCTTCTAGTTCGTTAATGTATCCCATCATCCGAAGACAATGGTCATGAACTTTCTGCCCTTTGGACATCTGCGCGGTCATGAACAATTTCAAGACCTTCTGTCGAGTAGAACGGTTCTGCTCTTCATACATTGTTCTTAGACTGTCCAATATGTCATTGGCTAGTTCGATCTGATCGAACTACCTCTGTATTGAGTTGTCTAATGAGGCAATGACAAAGCAGCGGGCTAGGGAGTTCTTATCCTCCCAATCTTGGTAGTCCCTCCTACGGGCCTCAGAAGCCCTATCACCCGGACGTTCCGGGGCAGGATTTTTCACCACCTTGTCTAACTTTTCGGAAGTCAGGACCAGCATAAGATTTTTGTACCAGTCGGCATAGTAAGGGCCCTTAAGCTTATTATCGTCTAGCAGCTTTGCAAATTGACCGTTTGCCATTTTCTGATAAAACAGCAAAGACATTAATCCACAACCTTAGTTTGATTCAAGTTACCTACATAGATATGGATTTTAATCTATGTTCTATTCTCATTTGTTCATCTCTGAGATTTCCCTTATTTCTCAGTGATGGAGACGACAAAATGTCTCTGGAAATGTAGGAAATCACATGGGGTGCGTGAAGCCAACTGTTTCAGCTGCATAACCCCACCACCTTTCTGTGACGGATCATATCCAATCATCAAATGAGTTTTCCTTTTTGGCCTCTGTTAGACAAGGTTCAGAGCCATTTTCAGGTAAACCTTTCTGTCCAGTGAGTGCTTATCCATCATATTCAGGTTACGCCAAGGTACCGTGAGAGTGTTCCCATTTTCTGGTGAAGCCCCTCCCACATCGGTCTATGACGCCCCTATCATCTTATGAAACACTCTGACAGATCCAACAGCAAATGGATAGCCCAATTTTATGGTGTGTTTCCTCATTACTGAATGACCCATCATTGTGCTAATGATGGAAGGCCTTTAGAGAGTCCATCACATGGATCTCCCTATAGCATGCATTCATATTTGCTAGAGGGAACGAAATTACACCCTAGTTCTAGTTTAGGTCAAACCAAAGTGGCTCCCATTGACTTTCATAAAGTTAGATTTCTGGTGGGCCTTAATCGGCTAGGAGTTCCGTACGCATCCCTTTTCAGGGTTGTGGGACCCACCAAACAAAGAGGGGTCATCTAATGACCTTAAGGGACACCATGGCAATGATGTGCATTCAGCCACGGTGTGCGCAAGAGCCACTAACGAGTCTTCATGGGCCAAATGCTTATGGCCCATGGTCACAGCACATCAAACATCCAAACATCACATGTAAAGGAGGAATTGATCCAATCAATTAACTGCTGTAAAGCCCATCTAATAGCCCATTTAAAATCTAAATCATTAACAATTAATGTCTACTAGGTGTACGGGCTGAATCGCAGTTAGCAGTTCGGCCCATACAGCTTGCTATCACAATGATGGGCTTTTGTAGTTTTAACCCTTTAAAACTGGGCTTTACAGGTGGGCCGAATTAATCTCTGTAATTGAACATCAGATTTGGAACAACAAGTGTGAGAAAATTGGACTGAAAAACAGTCCCCTTTGAAACCCAGATTCGGTCCAAACAGTTTTGGTACAATCTAGTCCGAAAAGGTCCAAAACTGATTTTCAATTCAAGAATTAATTCATGAAAGATCTGAAATTAATAATCTTGATTTTAAACAAACACAAATCAACTATGGACTGTTCGCACCACCTGCAAAATAGAGGTTAATCACTAATGTTGCAGTTTCACAAACTGCAAATCGCAGGAAGCGATTTCTCCATCTGCAAATCTCCAGCGCCGCCATCTTCTTCCTTCTTCTTTAATCAAGAAAATAAATAACAGAAATCCTATTTCTATTAATTAATTACATTCTTGATCAAATCCTATACATTCAGTCTAGAAAATAAAAAAAATTATTTACAGACCAAATTGAATGAAAAAAAAATAAATAGAAAAGAAAAAAGGGTGCACAAACCATCTGCGCCAAATCTGCACTGTGATCTCCAGGTTCGAACAGTCCATTAAATCAAAATAAATAAAGAACAATTCTAAATAAATTTTAAATTTAACAAAATTAATTTCAGATCAATCGCCCTTAACAAGAAACCATTTCTTGAAAAAAAAAGAAAACAATCTACGCAAATCTTGGAAGAACAACTTCTATCCATATGCGCAAGGTCAGGTATGATTTTCTTTTGGTTCAAGATTCGAACCTGTGGCTCTGATACCACTGAAGGAATGGTAGGATCCATCTGATGGACGCCAATAAGGTTGCAGAATGGGTGGGCGAATTTCAAAAATTTTCCTACCTTCTTCCAACTGGGAATCAAATTCCCTAAATTTAGAATACCATATTCAAGGATCTTACTTGAACCACAATCGAACTAGATCTGAACAAAAAAGGTAAAAGGGAGGAATATACCTGATCCGGAGAAGCAGTATCTTCCGCTCCTGCTGAAGATGACACAACTGTGGATGAAACTGAACCAGCAGGGTGCGTCCTACACACTGGATCCTTCGCAAGAATCCTCTAGAAACTCTGAACACCGAATCTTTTTCAGTCTTTCCTAGAAGACTGATGTCAAGAACTGATTTCTTGACTTCCTATTGCTGCAAAGATCGAATCTTGCAAGAGGGAATGGCGATGGCAGGAGGAGAACTCCAGGGACGAAGATGGCTGAATTGCTTCTCTTCTCTCTGGAGTATGAATGAGATCTAATCTCAATTCGCAGGGAGTTTTCTTTCACACAAAACCCTAGTTCGAATTCTGATGTGTTTCTATCTTTTCTCCTCCTTTCTTCTTGATTAAGAAACCTCCTAATTAGGAGTTATCCCAATCCAAATCTGTATTTGGATAGGGGATTATCTTAATCATTTCTGCAGATTAAGTTAGTTTACTCTTGATCTTATCAGGAGGTTACCAGATTCAAATCTAATTTGAATTTGGTCTCCTGGAGTGGATAAGGTTAAAGGCCCAATCCTTTTACTAACATCAATCTCAGATTCGCCCCTTAGATGGGTGATCATATCAGCCCAACTCGAAATGGGCTTTTGGCCCATTAGATGTTCAGTGTTTAATTAGTTTCCAATCTGCTGCCCAGTTGGGCTTCTTTGTATGGCGTGGGACCCAAGCATTGATCTACACACCAGCCACATGGGTTCGGCCCAGCCTTTAATACAAGGCCCAGCCGAATTCACTGAAAAACTCAGTAAACCCCTGAGCCCATCATATGGACCCTATGGGCCCAACACTTACATTAAGTGGTCACTGGGCCAAGCCATCTTATAAAAACCCAGGGACTGTGGGCAGGTGCAAGATTAGCCCATCAGGTACTATCCTAAATGGTCTTACACTTAACCTCTCAACCCTTAATGATCAAGCACTGCCCGACAAGAGAGGACCTCTCCCTCGGCTGCAAGGAACAGTGTCGCACTCTCCACTCACATGGATCCCGGGAATTAAAACCATTTGCAAACAATTCGAAACCGTACATATATATATAAATATAATAATTTTGCAAAACAAAATTCCAACGATTGAAATCAACTGCCGGCAGTTTGGTTTCCATCAGAGAGAGTGCATTCCCGATCATTACCCTTTGTCTGACAAAGGGGCTGATCATGTCACTACTATCACCCACTTAGATGAATTCTCAAATTGTCCCAACATACCCAGGTTTTGATCCCCATCTAAGGATCTCACTGATTGGCATATCAAAGACAACCCGATCCGACACCTAGTGAAAAGTCATAATCGAGTCTAGGGGTCAGGTGTAACTTTCCAATTTTGCCCATCTGTCTCTAAGGTCCAGGGCAACACTGGAAATCTGGTCCAATTCAAGGATTCAAGTAATCCCATACTGCATGTGCCTCGGGTCTTACCCTGGTGACTGAGACAGGCCATCCCAACACTTGGTGGCACACCAGTATCAGCCTTGGTAGGATAAATCCCCCCAGACTTATCCAACAGCTGTGAATATTTAAAACTAACACGAGTCTCTATAAGTGTCCAGTTTTAGGGTCTTACATAGAATTAAACCAAACAACATGAATCAAACATGCACTTTATTTATTTCCACTAAATAACAAAAGTACATCAAATCGGATTGATGCTAAGGGCATACAAAACTATCTAACAAGAGCTTAGCAGAAGGCAATAGCTATGGGTGATGGAGAGATAAAGGAAATCAAGAGAAAACGAGAGAGAGAGAAGTGGATGGGCCGGAGTTGGAGAAGGTGGCAAGATTTTAAAGAAGAAAGAGGAAGAGGTGCCAGGTTGAGATAGAGGGTGGGACTATGAGAAGGTAGGGGTGCAACTCGGGCGGCCCCAGCCCCAGTTCAGTATGACCTTTCCGCTCAGCCTGACTATGTATATATAAATCACACATAAATGCATATATCAAATTTTAATGTGAAATCTGTGGATGTTTGATTAATGCAAGCCCAACCTGAATGTAAGATTGGGCCCGGATTGGACGGTTTGGGCATGACTTTATGTTGAAGAGATGATTTTTTTTAATTCAAACAGGAGAGAGAGGTAGCGGAGGCATCGATGGGAAAATATACTATATAATCAAAGTAAGGAAGATAAGAAAGCGGACAATGAGGGAGACTGGATTCTAGTTCTAGGAGAGGAGTAATTGATCATGCGCAAGAGTGAGATCACAACTCCGCCCCACAATGCCTTACAGCATATCCCTATCGTTAGGGTTAGCAATGAGTTGGGCTTTTTACAAGTTGTTCGAGTTCGGCTTGGCTCGGTTTCAATCGAGTTTGAGCTCGAGCTCGAGCCCAATTTTGTGGTTTGATTATTAAGCGAGCCGGCTCGAAAATATATATATATATAATATATATATATATATATATATATATATATATATATATATATATATATATATATATATATATTAATTATTATAATTTTTAATTTTTTAAATTCAAAATAAAAATCGGCTTCAAAGCCTTCATTGTTCACATGACCGTGCTCACTGTTCCCACAGCATTGGCCCCCATAGAGCATGCCTCAGATTTGCCCCACAACAAATTCCAACCATGCATTGAGAACAAGGTTTTAAAAACTGATCTAGAACCAGAATCCTTTTGGCCACCAGTTTCCAAGTCAATGATTCGATTGTCCAGTTCAAATGGATGGCCCGTTCCAACAAAAAAATTAAAATAAAAAACAATCAAAAACTGTTGAAGGGGTTGACGGTTCGACCACCAGGATCAGTGGATTACTAACCAATTCAACAATTTTTGGCCAAGGACTGGGTTTAAGATAAAACAGAACCAGTTACTTGGACGATTCTTGGGTCAAACAATCTGATCGTCTGAATCAACGATGGTTTGAAAACATTGATTGAGAATATCTCCCAGACTTGTTATGGGGAGATATTCCCAATGCATAGTTAGGATGTGTTATAGAGCACATGTGAACTGCGCTATGGGGAGCCAATCCAAACTCAAACAATGCTAGCAATACATCCAAAACCAAGGATGATCATGGGCCAGGCGTGGGCCGGGTTTTCATATGGGTGTAAGGGTAATTTGAGGTTCTCAATTCCAGCCCACACTCCGATCAAAATAATATTCTGGGCCCATTGCCAAGCGAAGCCCCGACCGAGTTGGTTTGAATAACACAATAAAGTTGAATCTTAATTTAGATTCAGATTAATATGCAAAAATTACAAACAAATATATAATAAACTTTTATTTTATCAATTATGGGAAAATCTATGATGTTGAAAAAAAAATGATACCAAGAGAGCTTTAACCAATCAAAATTCACCCATAAATTTTAATAAATACCAACTGAATGACTACCATCTTTATGATATCAATTGATTGGTCACAGATTATATTGGATACCATGACTTTTTGATATCAATAGTGGTGGCAATTGGGTGGGTTGGGTTGGGTTTGGTTTAGGTTGAGTTTCAAGCCAACCCATTTAACCCGCCAATCTATTAATGACCCACTTATATAAAATTAAATGGGTTGGGTTCAACCCAAACCCGCTTTAACCCAATTCAACCTATTCACACCCATTAATCTTATATTTATGTACTTAAAACAAAAAACTAACTCCTTTTAAACAAATATGTTAGCCATAGCTTAGTGGTAATAGTAGTTGCTATTTATGCAAGTAGTAAATGTTCAAATCACATTACATGCATGTTATTTTTATACAAGCACTAAAGCCATTTAACTATGTTATGGTTTCGGATTTGACGAACCACATAGGTTCAAACCCGTCCAAACCCATTAATCTTATATTTATGTACTTAAAACAAAAAACTAACTCCTTTTAAACAAATAAGTTAGCCATAGCTTAGTGATAATAGTTGTTGTTATTTACACAAGTGGTAAAGGTTTAAATCAAATTACATGCATGTTATTTTTATACAAGCACCAAAGCCATTTAACTATATTTGGGTTTTGGATTTGACGAACCACATAGGTTCAAACCCGTCCAAACCCATTAATCTTATATTTATGTACTTAAAACAAAAAACTAACTCATTTTAAACAAATAAGTTAGCCATAGCTTAGTGGTAATAGTAATTGCTATTTACACAAGTGGTGAAGGTTCAAATTACATTACATGCATGTTATGCTTATACAAGCACCAAAGCCATTTAATTATGTTCGGGTTTCGGATTTAATGAACCACATAGGTTCAAACCGGTCAGACTAACTTGAACTATCTAATTGGATTGTCTTCGAGATAATCATCACATCAAGTTCATGAGTGATTGAACCATTTAGATCCGAGTCAGTCCAATTGGACTAGACCCCGCCCGAACTGGTTCAGTCCGTGATCCACTTGAGGTAAGGATTTGCCTAATCCCATGTGCACCGTTTTTGTCAGATATCTGAAACTCTTCTCAGCCATCTCACATTTTCACTTACATATGTCCTACTATTGAGTGGCACATGCACTTGCGAGTGCAAGAAAGAAAGAGGGTGACTAGATGAATTTGTTTAAATCAGATTTGGATATCTTCGTAATTAGGTTTTTTTTTTTTTTGAAAGATAAAAATAATATATTAAAAGATAGAACAAAATATAAATTTTTGTACAAGGGAAGAAAGGGAGGATATTGAGATAGCAAAAAATTATCTTGCGTAGTGTATTTACTCCAATTAGCTATTTTACGCACTGGAACATTATACCTCCTATTAATAGCTAGAAACTTGATAGAGCAAAAGAAAAAAGATTGGTCATTGATGTTAAAAGTTCCAGAGTTGACCAATACAGAGAAGTTTTATTCTTGAGTGCAGCTGAGAATCTGAGCATATCAAAATATTGGACTTCTTCAATTGGCGAGCATAAGAAATTCCTTGAAAGATAGCACAAAGTTCGGCTTCCTCCACTGATTTCAAACATTTCCTGCTTCCTATGGATGGATTGGACGGACCAAGAAGACATATTGGATTCAGGGCTGTCAATGGATTGGTTCCGACCCGATGGACTCAAGTCGATTGGACTGGTTCTGGTTCCAAGAACGTGAACCGATGGGTCAGTTCTAGGTCTTGATATAGTGTCCCAATTATTATCGGTTTGAAACCAGTTCCACTCGGTCCTAAACTGATATATATATATATATATATATCAAATAAATTATATATAATATTTAATATATTAAATATATTTATTTATTTATTATAATCAAGTCCCGAGAACCGATCAATTTGATTCTAGGTCTAAAAATTACGAACCCTATCGGGTCTGTTCGGTTCCGAATCCTCAATATTTCCTATCGAGTCGTTCTGGTTCTAGCTGGTCCTGGCCCTGACTCGACCCATTGATAGCCCTAATTGGATTGGACCAATCCAGTCCAAAATATTTATTAGATTGGATTAGACCTGAACCATCCATAATAAATTTGTATTGAATTGGGTTGGACTAAGTCAATATCTGGTCCATTGATATAAGATAAAAATATAGGTATCAATGGACCAGATTTGGATTGAAACCTATCTAAATTAAAATAAATTTGAACATATTAAACGGTCCAAACATTGAATTTGACCAGTCTAAAATATTTATCGAATTGGATTGGACCTGGTCCATTTAGACTCCCATTAGACTGGACCGAATTGGACCAAATCCTGTGCAAGTGACACCCCTACAAGAAAGGCAATTGTGAATGATATAAATAGAAAGAAAAAAAAAAGAAAGATATTATTGAAACTTGATAATTTGAAACATGGACAAAGAGAAGGGGACTGATGAACCATAACACATTTTCGAGCTACCACGCGCTTGGAAATCACGGAGCCGTTGCGCGTAACTCTTCTTCGTGTTTTCTTTTTCATTTGACATTATTCCTTGTTTTAAGTTTCAACAGACGAGGAATGACAAGTCAACCAGAAATTCGTTAAAGATGATACCATGCTTTCGTAGAATTTCATCCCTGAAAATACAGCTCTAATTTCTGAGAGTACAAATCGGATTCAAATCATCACTAGACCCGCCTACCACCTTATATCTATATATCTATATATATATATATATGATATTATTTAAAAGATATTTAAAATATTTTTATATTTTAATTTTTTTCTTAATTTAGGTCAATCTATTTTCTTAAATAATTTTAATTTAAAATTTTTGAAAATTCTGATCCCAATGACGAATCATCTCTATCGGAGACCTCTCCGGGGATGGAAGGTCAATTTCTTATTCCCAGCAGCGATTGAAGTCAGAAACGGGGATTAGTTTCAATGTCGGGTCGGATACGAGGATAGTATGGTCCCAGCCCCGAACCCACCCCGTTATCATTCTTACTCATCAAGAGGATAACGGATCAAATAAAACCCACCAATCCGCCTCATTGACCTTTAAAGTCAAAGGAATAACAAAAAGACGTCAAACGTACATAAACCGCCCAGGCTTCAAGATTTAGTCCGAGGTGTCCAGCTTTCGAATGAAAACACAGAAAAAAATCAAAAAAGAAATCCAAATTTGGGGCTTAGGTACTCGCAGCGAAACAGCACTCCGTCGAACTCCGAAAATACTCCAAATTTGCCAGAAACTATATAACAAGAAGGAACCAACTCTTCCCCCCACATATAACCTTGAAAGCAGAGCTCAAGAGAAGAAACAAACGTCTGAGGTTGTACAAGAAGATGAAAGCATCAGTTGTTGTTCCTGTTGCTTTTGCTTGCGCAGTTGTGGGTTTTATAGTGTTGTTTCTGTTACTTGCACTCTGCAGCAAACAACGTGAGAAGAGAAACAAAGCCCGTTCCCAACATCCTAAGTTTGCTGGAAGTGGAACCTCCACTTTTAGTCACCATCCTTGTGGTGATGTTGAACGTGGCGGAGGTGGTATGCTCATTATGGCAAACGCAGGCGCAGTTTTAGCGGCTATGGATAGTGTTTGTAATGGTGGTGGAGATGGTCCTGGTACCGATAGTTGTAGCGGTGCTGGTGGCGGCTATGGGGGTTGCGACAGTGGTTACAGCGGCGGAGTTGGTGGTGGTTGTGGAGGAGGAGGAGGAGGTAGTGGTGGTGGGTGGATGGAGCAGCGGAGGTGGTGATGCTGGTGCTGGTGTTAGTGGTGGCAATAGTAGTGGTTGTGGAGGTGGCAGCGGGGGTGGATGGAATAGTGGAGGTGGTGGTGGCGGCGGAGGAGGATGGAGCAGCGGTGGTGGTGATAGTGGAGGCGGCGGAGGATGGAGCAGCAGTGGTGGTGGTGATAGTGGAGGCGGAGGGGGATGGAGCAGCGGAGGTGGTTGTGACAGTGGTGGCGGTGGAGGTTGGAGTGGGGGTTTCTGATATCTTCTCATCATTCCCACCACTTCTTTGTGCCTCGGCCGTCTCTCATATGTAATAAGTTATAGTTCTGCCCCTTCATTGATCCATTTAAAATTGTTGAGTATAGCATTCTCGTGTAACGCTTTAATTTAATTTGATCAGAGTGATGTAACGGACAGACGGTGATTGTAGAAACGTGGGTCCTTCAATTTATTTGTAATTTTGTATTCTCATGGTTCATGTATATATATACACAAGTCCCGTTAATTAATCGTCATCATGTTTTCGTCACTGAAGAATCCTAATTAACATGATCTTGAGGAAATTATATTTATATATATTCGGTTAAACCTTATAGACCTCATCAGAGAAATGTATAAGCATTCAGAGAACAAATGAATCCTGCTTAAAGAATAAAACCATCCAGTCATCCACACTTCGATCGGTTTTCCCTTTTGTTTTACACCAGCACAATCACTCTCATTTGTATTTATGGCTGGTGTGGAGAGATAAACCCATTCATGAGTCGACCTTGGGTTGAGCTTTTGCTGGCCATGGTCTGATTCCGAAGAATTCACATTTGCTCTCTCGACTCCAAAGCTCAATTGAGGGCAGAGGTGGGACTAAAAAGCCAACTAATGGACAGCAGTGGAATCAATATTTTTTTTAAGTGGGACTAAAAACTAGTAAACATGGGTGAAAGTTCAACCATAAATACCATTACTCTATATATATAATTGGACCCGTACTACCCGTATTTGTCTAACCATGTACTTAGTAAAATTAAAGGACATGTTTGTAATTTTCATAATATCACTGAAGCTCTTTCTCCCTCACCCTATCAGTTTCTCTCTCAGAATTGAGAAAGAAGACCCGGCCTGTTTCCCACAACTCTGTTTCACTCAAGAAAGAAGACTTAGAATCTAATCCACTTCTATGAATTCATTTACCACTTCGCCCTAAATCTAATCCACTTTTGCATTTTTCACGAAGTCATCTCCCACTTCGCCCTAAATCTAATCAGCATTTTGCACGAATTCATCTCCCACTCCACCTTATATCTAATCCACTTCTGCTTTTAATGAATTCATCTCCCACAAACTCCAAAGAAAGAAGATCTTTATTCCCATAAACTCGAAGGTTCTTTGGTCACGATTGGAGAATTCAGTTATATTTGGAAATCTATATAAATGGAGGTTGGGATTCCCTTGGAGTATGCACAACTCCAACAGAGCAATCGTAGGAGTCATTATTCAAAGAGAAAAGCAACGAGAGGAGTGATTATTCGAATAGGAGAGCAACTTGACGAGAGCAACTGGGGAATCTATAAGGTAATGTTTACTATTAATGTCCTTAGTTTTCCATTGTGTCATTGGTTCATGTAATTACCCCTACAATTTCTTGATTGTACTGTGATGCATTTTAAATGTTTGTTTCAAACCATTCATTTTAAATGCTGCTTTGAAACCTTTCATTTTAAATGTACTATGATTCATTTTAAATGTTGGTTTCAATGTATTATGATTCATTTTAGGTGTTACAGCATTTAGATTTATCAAACAAATACATTAAGAGGTAACCCGTTTGCACACCTGGCTATATTCAGGCCTAGTTTGGTTCGTGGGAATAGGGATCAGGAACCATGTTATATAGAAATACAATACATTAATAACTTTGGTATTTATTAATGTATATTAATAAATTGGTTTGTGGGAATAGGCCCAGTTTGGTTCTTTAGTTATATAGAGAGGATGGAAATCAAATCTTGTGACAGATCCAATAATTGGATAAAAAACCACAATAATTAAAAAGTTGAGATGATTTGTTTTGGAGATGATACAGATCTTAATGAGGGAGTGATTATTCTAATCGTCCTCTGTTTTCAATGTTGCTATTTTTATGCTATTGCAATGTTTATAGTACTAAAAATTTTAATTCCCATATTTATTATCGTTTGGAGGTTATTTTACCTCCCAATAAAACCTTCCTAATCGTATCATCTGAATCCTGAATCTTTATGTTACTCAAAGATTTAGGATTGTCTGTACTACACGGTTTCGATATATTAATATAACCAAAACAGATAGTGTTAAAGAATTAATTTTCTTAGTCCCACCTTATTTTTTAGTTTTCATTTAGCACACAGATGGAAACATTAAACCAGACGAGTATCTCAATCAAGAACGTACTTAACGAGTTGTGCTCCAAATTGTGCATGTCCCGTCCCATATTCTTAGTTGAAGATGTGGAAAAGGATTTCGAAGATCTGTTCTTATAACAATTGGGGAGGACAATTGGAAATTTTATGAAAAGGGATCTACTTCTAAAAAGGAGACGGAGCAAGATGCTACTAGGAAGGCAGAGAAAAAAATAGTCGAATACTTCAACATGAAAATAGATAATGTGAACTATGAAGAGTTATAGTACTATATGCATAAGTGCTCAAATCTGGAAATGTACATTGATGATTTGAAATCGAGGCTATTGAAACTAAAAAAGAGTCTTACTCAGACTGGAATTGTGGGAAATGAATGCACTGATATGAAGAACCCGAGGAGGAAGAATATTTAGTTGGAGGGCATTAGTTTTTAGTGGTTTTTCTTGTGTTTGGTTTATTGATGATGTTAAAGTCAGTGATAGTTTTTAGTGAATGTTTTAAGTTTTATTAACAAGGTCACTCATGTTCTAAGATAATATATGATAGAATTCCATGTAAGAAGGTTGATCAGGTTATTTCTATTACTAACTTTGCCATGTCTGAGTCCATTATTTGTGATGATGAACAAAGTACATAATGATTTCATAAATTACTGAATGAAACATAAAAAAAAAAAAAATTGTATATTCCCCACCTGAAGTCTTAGTCTCATTTCAGTAAAGCATCATACTGAATGAAACATAAAAATATGGGATACGTACTTTAGATAACCTGTTCAAACAAGATTCTTTATTCTACCCGAAGCTTTAGATTTTCTTGGTCCAACTCAGAAATCAGATTATCAGACAACTTGGATTTCTCAATATACTTCTGACAATCAAACAAGATCTATTGTTTGCTGATTGCTCCAACCCTTGAGTTTCGGAAATTCCATTTTCTTCCTTATGGACCTTATCTCCAACATCATATGGACCTTATACAATTTTGCAATCCAAAATAAAATTTCCCCGTCATTGGCTGGTTTGGAGAGAAGATTGTTGTTGTACATCAGATGGTTCTTTTTTTTTCAATCCCTGTACCCCTCCCCCCAAATATTCATGGGATAAAGAAGGGAATGGAGTCTAAATTTTTGGTTGTCAATTGTAGGCATCACTAGAAATATCTTAATAGGGGTGGGGAGATTTTAGTTGATTCATTAAATTTCTTGGTTTTATTAATTCATCAGAGGAAAAATTATAAAGTCCAACCCTTTGGCATGTGTAAATGCCTTCTTGGTGCAACCTTTCCACTTCATCCAGCACTCAGGCAGATGATGTTACCAATCCAACCCATATGATCAGTTACTCCAGAAATGCCTTAGCTTTCTCACAGTCCCTTGTCCACAACATACCCATGTCTTTGCTGAAAATGGTCTATTACTTTTATGAATGAACAGCCATGGGTAGGTCAAAAGACAAATTGATTAAGTTAAAAGGAACATGCATCCCTCCCCATTCTTTCATAAAGATATCAAAAAGACAAGGAAGAGTTGAAAGTGATCATACCCTCCCCTGTTAACAGATGCATCAATTTGTCCACGCATTTTCCTTTAACCTTTCAGTAGCAGCAGACACATGCGCAAAAAACATTTGCTATATTCAGTTGAACCATAAACCAACACATCAACGTACTTTACAAACCTGAAATTATCCTCTGTAGTCAGGCCCATACACGGTCAGTAAACACCAACCTCGAGGTCCAAGGAATTTTAGTTCATTCTCAGCCACTATACATTCATAGCAAGCACAGAATCAAAGTTGTATACTTCTGAACCTCCTCTCATATTATCAGTTAATGCAGGAGAAATCCATTGGTTGAAACATATGAACAAAATAAATAAATATAAATTAAGAAAAGGAGCAGGTTTGTATCCTTTACTTGAAAGGGAGTGGGCAAAGGATTTCATAAATCACAAACAATGCCCCACTCTAACCTTGTAGCAAGAAGCACTGATTTTTTTTATTTTTTTGATAATTAGTAAGAAATTATTGTATTAATAGTCAATATTGCAGCCACAACATTGGCAAGAAGCACAATCCATGAAAAATTTCATGCTGGTTCAATCTGTCCTTCGACTGGGCCCGCCGAAGTTGCACCTATTTATCAAAATAAACCTTGTAGCAGCACTGAAATTACAAACAAATTCAAGGATCGTACCCCTCTAATGTTTTATGTCCCATTTCCAAGTTATGTATTTTGCACCCTGTACAAAATATTGCTTTTTGCAGGATGCTAAGTACTGCAAATCATTTTCACAATTTCATGGTAGCAGCACATTGAACCCCTATATCCCATCAAGAATAATAAATCCCAATCTCAATTCCCCTTGATCCTTCCTCATGCTTACTGTCTTCTAAAGTTTTAAAATTACCTTTTTTGAACTCCTTTGGCACCATAGAAAAATTTCCATTGTTTTCTCTAGCCTCTGTGCTATCAAGGATATAACTATAAGACCAAGAGGTAATAAATTGGTAGGTTTCTTGATTAGAGTTTATAAGAGTTATTTACCTCCTAGAAAAACATGATTTTTCATGAAAGTGTTCATTTTTTGGGAAAAAAAAAAACATCTATGTCCAGGTTTTATTATCATAATAAGGAGAATACTGATACAAGTTTTCTTGAAGAGGCCCAGTATAAATGACCCCTTGTTGCCCCTTGCTTGGCTAAATAATTTGCAACATCTTTGGCTGAACTCCCAACCCATTGTATTCTTACAGTTAAACCCCTTGTTAGCAATTTAAATTTTAAACCTCTATATTTTATACTTATAGCCAGCCCGATACCACTTTGGAGTCACCCTCAATTACCAATTGTGCCACTCCTAGCTGATTTGCAAACTATACACCTGAAAACTGGTTGTTAGAATTTTATCCAATCATGCAGTCCACACAAGGAATGCAACTTGAGATAGGGCTTATGATTTCGAAATAAAACATAATGGGAATGAGCCATCCCTTTCCTACCCCTATCAGACCTGAATATACAAAGGTTCTATTATCTTAACTGTCCATTAAGCACTACCAATATCAACTTGTAATTTTCTTTATGCAATGCTAGGTAAGAGTCTTGCAAATCTGAAAGCTTTGCCCGTAGACTCTCAATCACAGCTTTCAGGAATACCTCCTGGTGCTTCCTTGCCTTTATCTCCAGTTTCAACTTTCCATTCATCTCTAGGAGCTCATGTTTCTTATCTTCCAGCATAAATAGCTTCTCTTTTTTTTATTTTAAAATCCAGTTCAAGAACAGTCTTTTCTAAGCCAATATCTGCTACATCTAATCCCAGTTGCCCCAGCACAGTTACTCGAACTGATTTTTCAAATAGAAGTTGTAGCTTCTTATCCTCAGTTTGCAGAAGAGTATACAATTGTTTTATATTTTTAACTTTTTAAATAATTAATAATTATTTATATTTTAGGTTCAACTATGATATGGGAAAGATATGATATCTGAAAATTTTTTGACCAATCAACTGGTATCATAAAATGTGGTAGCCAATCAGATGTTATTTATCAAAATTCATGGGTGGGTTTTGATTGGTCAAAACTCTTCCAATACCATATCTTTCCCACATCAGAGATTAATATTTTTTTTATAATACAAAATAATAATAATTAATTTCAGCTAGGGTTTGTTCATCAAACTGATGAGTTGTACCTTCTCATCCTCAGTTTGCATTCTCTCTCTCTCTCTCTCTCTCTCTCACACACACACACACACACACTCCCAATAACCTAAATAATATCCTTTCCTAAAATGTCACCTAACTATCCCCCACTTTCTCCTAAAGTATCTCTAATTCCTATTTATCACCTAAATTATCTCTAATTTAGTAGAGAGTTTCTCTCCTAAATCTCTCATTCCTATTCATCCTCTCCCCCACTTTTTATTTATATCCATCTAAAGAAAGTTTGAATTAAAAAATTTAAAAATGATTTATATATTTTAACAAAATTATATAATAACATTAAAATATTTATTAAAAATACAAAAAAAAAATTAATTATAATAGATTTAATAATATTCATATTATTAATAATTTTATATTTTTACAAAGTTCATCATGAAATTATGTACTAACAATATAAATTATGGTTTTCTGAATTAATAAAATTCAAATAACAAAAATTCTAAAATATTTTATATGTTCTATCAAATATTTAATATAACTAGATTTTAAATAGTTAAAAAAACGAAATTATGTAATAAATTTTAAAATTTATTAAAAGTGGAAAATAATTATAACATAATTAATATTCAAATCAATAATATTTTAATAGTTTACAAAGTTAATAACGAAATTATGTAATAATAGTAGAAATTATAATTTTATGGATTATTAAATTCAAGAAACAATTAATATTTTAAATTTTAAATAATGGTATTATTTAAATAACTAAAAATATTGTAAATAACTAATTTCATTTATATCAATTAATAATTGTAGAAAACAGCTTTAAAATTTTAATATTTATTGTATTTTATCTAATTACTTATTTTTTATGATAAATATATTTACAATAATTATGTATATAATCTATTTTTATTTTTTTATTTAACAAAAAAATTTCAATAATTATTGGAGATTAAACTACTATTACTTAACTTTTTAAGTTTAATTTGTTGTATTTTTGTTATAATTTATTGATTAATACTTATTAGGGATTAAGCTCATATTTGAGCTAATACTATTTATTGACTAATTTAATTATTTTTATTATTTATTGTATTTTTGTAATTATTGTTTTTATTGTTATTTATTGTATTTTCATTATCAATATATTTTCAATAATTATGTATTTTTTCTATAAATTTTTAATAACTACTGGAGATTAAACTATTGTTATTTTTTAGAGATTAGACTATTAACTTATCTGAAATTAAGTCTTTACCAGTTGGTTCGATTTAGTTGTAGGTTGTTTGGCCAATCAAATCGACCTGGTTAAGTTGGGGAGTTGGTCACCTGAAACAGATTGACCATTAGTGAAAACCGTCCAACTCGGATTCTATTAGTTTGGGTCAATTTTCAGTATGGTCGATCGATTCAAAAGATTTTAACTTAAAATATTAAATTTAAAATTTTAATTTAATTTAAAAAATTATAGTGGCTGGTTGGTAAGTTTCATTAGTTTGATGAACAATCCTAGCTAAAATTAATTATTGTTATTTTTGTGTTGTAAAAAAATTATTAAAAGTAGTATATAAAATATATGGGAAAATCTATGATGCAGGAAAGATATAGTATCAAAAAAGCTTTGACCAATCAAAATCCACCTATGAATTTTGATAAATAACATGTGGTTGGCTACCACGTTTATGATAAACACTAGTTAGTTGGTCAAAGATTTTTCAGATATCATATCTTTCCCATATCATAGTCAAACCAAAAATATAAATAATTATTAATTTTTTAAAAAGATAAAATATAAAACAATTGTGTACTTTTATGTGTTTCTATTGTTTAGCTTTTGATTAACAAATCAAGTGCATCACACAAGTCCTCACTAGTATATACATATACTAAAACACAAAAGCCTAAAAACTTTCTCCTTTTTTTTGAATTTTCTATTTTTTATTCCATGTCATTTTTAAACAACCAACAAGATTCCCTCCTTCCCCGTAAAAAATTACCTAAAATTTCTCTCTCTCTCTCTCTCTCTCTCTCTCTCTCACACACACACACACACACACACGTTCCCAATAACCTAAATAATACCATTTCCTAAAATTTCTCCTAAACTACCTCCCCCACTTTAACTAACTTATCTCTAATTCCTATTTATCCTCTCCCCCACTTTTTATCTATAGCTATCTAAAGAAATTTTGAATTAAAAAAGATTTAAATATTCTAGAAAAAACTATACAATAACTTTAAAATATTACTAACAAATAATTATAATATATTCAATAATATTTATATCATTAATAATTTTATATTTTAACAAAATTCATCACAAAATTACGTTAGTTTTGTGATGAATTTTGTTCAATTTAAATGTTATTCAAACAATAAAAATTTAACATTAAAAAATAAAATATTATTCAAATACTTCAACAACTTAATATCTTAAATAACAAAATATTAAAAATAGATAAATAATTATATAATAAAATATTTCATATTATGTAATAACTTTAAAATAAATAAAATTCAAATAACAAAAATTGTTAAATATTATATATTATTTAAATACTTAAATAACTAAATATTTTAACTAATGAAACATTTAACATGACTAGATTTTAAATAGTTAAAATAATGAAATTATGTAATAAATTTAAAAAATTCTTAAAACTAGAAAAATAAATATAACATAATAATCAAATTAATAATAATTTAATATTTTACAAAAATACATAATAATAGTATAAATCATAATTCTATGGATTATTAAATTCAATAAATAATTAATATTTAAATAATGATATTGTTTAAATAACTAAATAATATTATAAATAACTAATTTCACTTATATCAATTAATAATTCTAGAAAATAACTTTCAAAAAAAATAATATTTCTTAATAATAATTTTAAAATCTTAATCTATATTTATTATATATTTATATATGCTAATATTAATTTTTATTTTATTTTAAGTAATTATTTGTTGTTTTGTGATAAATATAATTTGAATAATTATGTATAAATATATTTTTTGTTTTTTTATTTAACAGAAAATTTTCAATAATTATTGGAAATTAAACTATTGTTATTTAACTTTTTAATTTTAATTTATTGTACTTATTGTATTTTTGTTATAATTTATTAAATAATATTTATTAGAGATTAAACTATTATTTAAGATTACACTATTTATTGACTAATTTAATATATTTTTTAGTATTTATTGCATTTTTGTAATTAGTGTATATATTATTTTTTCATTTTTAATATATTCTCAATAATTATGTATTTTCGTTATAAATTTTCAATAATTATTGGATATTAATCTATTGTTATTTATTAGAGATTAGACTACTAATTCAGTTGAAATTAGGAGTGTTCACGGGTTGGCTCGGTTCAGTTGTGGGTTGTTTGGCCAATCAAATCCGGCCAACTCGGGTTGTATCAATTTGGGTCAAATTTCGGTTCGGTTGGTCGATTCAAAAGATTTAAACTTAAAAATTTAAATTTAAAAAATGCAGTGGCCTTGTTAAAAAATTAAATTTTTTATTTTAAATATTTTAAACTAAGAAATATAGGAATTTTTCCACTTTCTCGTATTAAAAAAATTATATTAAAAATATAAAATAGTAATGTATATTTCTATGGTTGGGGCGTTCAATTTTGGTCAATTTTCAAATGGCCAAAGAGAAACTGATCCAACCTGGTCAGGTTGGGAAATTGTTGAACCAAAGTAGATAAAAAATACTAGAAAACAAACCAACTTGAGTCGAGTTGGTTTAATTGGTCGATTTCATCAATTTGATGAACAACCCTAGCTGAAATTAATTGTTATTATTATTATTATTGTTGTTGTTGTTGTTGTTGTTGTTGTTGTTGTTGTTGTTGTTGTGGGAAAGATATGGTACCGAAAGAGGTTTGACTAATCAAAATCCACCCATGAATTTTGATAAATAACATCTGATTGGCTACCATGTTTTATGATATCAGTTGATTGGTCAAAAACTTTTCAGATATCATATCTTTCCCATATCATAGTTGAACCCAAAATATAAATAATTATTAATTATTTAAAAAGTTAAAAATATAAAACAATTGTATACTTTTATGTGTTTCTATTATTTAGCTTTCAGTTAATAAATCCTGTGCATCGCACGAGTCCTAGCTAGTATTAACAATATAAGTGGGTATTGCAGGGAACGTTGTAGTCTTAGGGGAGCAAGACTCCTCTCGGATCCCCTAGCTATGCCCCTTTGTGTTGAGCAAAATGATTGGTCCAATAGCCCGTAAAACAACTATCAAATTCAACAAATCTTTCCTCTCCTTAGGACAGGTCAAATTCCATATACAATCAGGTTTCAACAACTTTTGGCTTTTCTTATGAGCTATGCTTAGATATGGCCTAAGCCTCACTTATAGTCACCTCTATGATCCTTACAGGTATTGAGCCAAATATTTGGCTATTCAAACTTAGCTTGCTTATAAACTATCAGGTTTTAGTTCGAGCTCGATTTGAATTAGAGAATTGGCTCGAGTCAAAAGCTTGAAAGTTCAGGCTTTACTTGGCTCAAGCTCGGCTACCTTTGATTATAGGTTCCCCTCAGTTGTTGAAGTGTCGAGCTAAGGTCTCCCAAGCAGTTGAGGTGCTGAGCCGAAGTCTCCCTCGGTTGATGAAGTACCGAGCTGAGGTCTCCCTCAGTTGACGAGGTACCGAACCGATGTCTCCCTCAGTAGCCAAGGTGATACCCTGTGTACATATATACTCAATTAGGCTCGCGAGACTCACGAGTCAAGCTTTATTAATCTCGAGCGCAGCTCGATTAGCATGAGCCTATATATTAGTCTTGACTTATGATCAAAGCTCGATTTAGACTGAGCCGAGCCGAGCTGGCCACCCCTAGTGAAGTTGAAGCCATTATGTTAGTTTTCCTTTCTATGTTCAACTTCAACCTCCATAAGCTCTATTTGTTTGTAGTGAAATCTAAACCATATATAAATTTTGCGACTGTTTCAATTTTGCATCATGATCTACACTCCTATCTTATTTAAATTTTGTACTCTTTTGTTTCGTTTGCATTAATTGGTAGTATAAAATTTGCATGGCTAAAACTATGAAAATTTTAAACCACCTTGCTCCTTGACTCTTACCTCAATTCTTTCTCATAGAAAGTAGAGATCACATTATTGTGATTCCTAGTTCCTACCTCACTCCCAAACAAATAAGCTTCCTCCTACGGTAGGGATTACATCATTTTACTTCCTATTGTATTTCTCACAAATAAATAAAATAAAGGTCAAGTTTGAGAGTGCTTAAAAATAAATGTTTATTCAAATAAAGACTTATTTTGAGCTAGGATCACATCAATAAGCATTTATTTGTATTTGAAAAATAAGCCTGAATAATCACTTATTCTTTTAGTTTCAAGAATAAGTGTTTATTCAACAAGCCCAAATTTTACACTTATTGTTAAGCACTTATTTCCTTTTTGACCTGCTTGACCCAATACAAAATACCTATACTACCCCTATTTGAAATAAGTAATTTTTCATCAAATTCTGACGAGTGTTCATTAAAAATAAACAGTTTTTTTAAGCATTTATTTTTCAAATAAACACAAACTCCACCAAAGTCAAATCTAAAACAAAATAAATAAACCTTTGCATTCCATCCTATGGGGCCCGCCGGGCCATTTGCGTTGAGTTCTGCAACTTTTTCGTAGATATTTAAATAAACCGAAGTCTTATATTCAAAGTGTGTTCAAAATTTTAGACCCAATAGCGTGTCCACGCCTCCACGGGACGCCGGAATCGTAGAACAGAGGTTCATTGACCCAGTCACAGATTGGATCAAATGGAGATTTAACTGATTTCAAAGTGAAGACGGACCGAACAACTAGTTTCCGTGGAAAGCACACTGTCATCCCTTGTTCCTCGTTGCTCTCTCGAAAATTTCTAAAAAATTTTAAGAACCATCCGAGGAATTTAAAAAAGTCAATAAAAAACTGAATAAAAATATCTCCTTGATGTTTCACAGTATTGACATTAGAGATGATGTTATCAGTATAGCTCTAAAGAAGAAGATACCAACTAGCGGTGAGAAATTTGGTTTTAATCTGTGTAGTAGCACGCGAGTGAGATTGAAGTAATGGCGAGTTGGGTGGCTTTTATCGGGTTAATAGCCTATGGTTGCATTGTCTTGGTAGCTGGATCGTTGATTTTGTTCTTTTGTATCCGTAGCAGAGCAAAGAAGAGAGAGCAAACTTGGGCAGCATTCTTACCCTCGAAACGAACGTAGTGGGGGTACTGGGAGTGGTAGCGTCAAAGACGGTGGCATGGTCTTCATGGTGGGCGCTGGTGCAACTTTAGCTGCTACTGCTGATGTTGCTTGCACCGGTATAGGTGGTGATGGTGGTGGTGGCACCGATACTGGAGGCTGTGGCGGTGGCGGTGGCGGTGGTTCTCTTTTTAGGCACTTCAACTTCAATCAAGTTTAGAACTTATGAGAAGATTTACAAACCGTCGGGAAGGGAGCTCATACTACCTGAAACGCCAGGAACATCTAGAAGGGAGATATTAAGTAATAGCCAATCTGGAAGAAGCTGTAAAGCCACTCGCTCATTCTAACTCTTTGGGACCAAAAAATCACTCTTAGGAATTGATTTTCTGGAGTTAGATCTTCAAATAGTGATTTTTGGGAGCAGAATTTTAACCAAACAAACATAGAATCAGGCAATTAGAAGATTGGATCAAACATCACTAATTGCAGAACCATGCAGACGGGCTTCTAATTGTAATTAGAAAAAGAAGCCCGGATGCTTGTGTGGCATTTTCTCTTGTTACTTGTGAACCCAGTATTTGTACAATATCACAGTGAACATGCTTTCTGGGTAAATCTATAAAGCGTGTAGGCTAATGAAGCTCTACTAGTAACATAAATAGCAAATTAAGCATCTAATTGAAAAAAAAAACGCATAAATGGAAGCTTAAGCATCTAATTAAAAAAAAAATACAAGGTCATCACACCATGAGTCATTCAAAATGTCAAAACTGTGATAACTGAAAAGTAGGACAAATCACCAGAGCAGAGAATACTTGCATTCATGTACCAAAGCTACGATCTCCTGCATCCCCTAATCCAGGGATTATGAACCTGAAAATGCACAATCCATCAGTACAAAATGAAAGACAGACTAAACACGTAGAGGTAGTGCATTGTGCTCATGCACCCAATCTGATTCTGGTAAGCAAAGCAGCAGGACCTACCCCTTATCATTCACAGTGGGGTCAATTATGCCAGTATACACATGAAGCCTGAAAAATCCAAAACCAACCATTTTATAATCTGTACAACAGGAAGTTGCTAATTTTATATAATATCCAAATAGACATCACTCTACCCGGGGAATTTCTCACTTAGCTTCTGAAGAGCTGGGGGAGCAGCTACAGCAGATATCTGCAACATACAAGATTTAATCGGGCATATAGATCTAGGAAAATAGAACAAAGTAAAGATATAGACAACCAAATTAGATTAACAGGCTAACAGCAAGACTGCAGAAAGAATTTTCACTTAATTTGTTCTTTCTCTTTATGTGCTTTTGTTTATGAAGACCGACTTAAAATTTTCAATCATGAAAATGGTGAGTGGACCCAACTATTGAATTGGAGTTTGTCACCATAATAACAGCCACTTTAGCAGTTGGTTATAACCTTCATTTTATTTATATATTGACCAGATTATAAACTTTATTTTGTTATTAAATATTTAAATACAATACATTCAGTATAATTTATTTGAGAACAAAGGTTTCAGAAAAATGTAGTATTTAAATCTTAAGGTAGCTTGACAATGCAGTTGCAATTTTATTGAGGACTATAATTTGTAGCATAATGTGATTTCTATTGACCCATGTAAGAAGCCTAGGAACCAGAGGCCGTTCCAGTTTTTCCCATATTTCTAGAAAACCGGTCAAATAGACCAAGAGTTGTTGAAAACTGGTCAGCTGCCTGGGTCACTAAATCGTTACAAACTTCAAAATGCCAATAGGAAGATTTGAATAAGACTTGAACCCTGGGCTGTTGTATCAAAAAGCAGCTAACTTAACCATCTGGCCACCTTACACACGTGATATAAATCACAAAATTTATTATCTATGTTATTTATATGACTCATGATCAACCCGTGACCCAGCAAGCTTTCGGGTTCTTATGTCCCATCCAAGTCTTACAACATTGCTATTGCCGGTTACATTAGATAGCATACCAGCAATGATAATTTAAACCTCGTGCTGAACCTGAAAAGGTTTGAATTTCAGCACACCACGAGTGCTTCCAATGATGCATGATTTATCCCTAGATTATGAAGCAATAGACTAATTTTTCTAGGTTTAAAAGAGAAGGTGAACTATAAAGTGCCTGTTTGGATGTCATCTGATCAACTAATAGAAATCTTTGCCTGCCAGGCACAAAAGTGGGGCCTAAGAAAAAAAAAAAAAAAAAGCTAGAACAATTTCCCCAATTTGTGTTGAGCTTTCAAAATTGTTTTCCAAAAAGGGAAAAAAGGTCCTCAGTGTCCTCTTCAAATGTGTCGATGACTGGTATTGTGGCATAGCTGCTTCAGTTTGCAAACAAGGATTTAGGACCTATAATACTTAATCTTGCAGAAATAAACAAGAACTTGCATTTTGGCCATGTGTATAGTTAAAAAGATAAAATAGCCAAGAAAAATTATTTACCACTTTTATTTGCTTGTTGTCCACTCCTCGCTCCTTCAACAAGTCAATTGCTGCAACTATTGTGCCACCTTAATTCATTTCCACAAGACATAGGAAAAAGCAATTTAGTCATATTCTTTTGACTACAGTTTCAGTTGTTAGAATTAAATGCAAGGGCCTATATAAGCAATGACAATGTTTTTCTCTCCTTTTTGAAATTACTATTCAAAAGAAAACAGTGTCTATAACATGTACACCAATCTATAAACAGCCTATACAGATCTGTTAACAGGCTATTAACAAGAGAGCAGAAATGCCCTTGTCAAAAAACAGACCATATAAGCATGACAATATTAATATTAGTGATGTATCAATAATGCAAATAAAGCTAGAAAGCTTGCACAAGCTCAACATTTTTTTATTAGCAATAAAGATTGATTCATTAATTAAAAATATGTGGGATTAAGTACAGTCTGATGACCCAAATGTCATCCCCAAGAACTACAACCAAAGTTACAAAGAGGCCCAATATAGATGCTGCTGCCTTTCAGCCCCTTGTTTGGCTAATGTATCTGCTAACCCATTTGCAGCACTCCTGATCCACCTGAAATCAGCATTTATATCCTTTGGTAATCTTTCCACTTCCCTGAAGATATGTTTGAGGGTCCATGGGATATGTCTGTTACATCTTGCCCATCCTCAACAATTTTATAAAAAAGGTGACCATCAACAAATAAAATGGCTGAATTTGACCATATTTTAGCTTACATTATTGGAAATTGGGAATTGAACGCCAACTCCATCTGCCTCCATTCTTCCATTGCATATTACAATGACACCCCAAACACAAAAAATAAGTGCAATTATCATATGCTTTTTAGCTGGGAAGGAAAGAGGCTCGTTAATTGTCTTGAATTACAAAAAACATGATTCAGTAGCACCATATCAGCAGTATGAAGCAGATGGCAGAGTCATGAGACAAGATATATCTATTTTTCTTATATAAACAGCAATTGCACATCAAAAATTCATACAAAAAAAGCCACTATACTCGGATAACAAACAGCAAAAAAAGGAGGTAAGCTAGATAAATATCATTCAGAAAATATATATACCTGTTGCCAGCATTGGATCTACAACAAGAACACGAGATCCTTCAGGAATTTTGTCAGGCAACCTACAAGATTTATTCCATAATGTGTGGAAGCAAGAAAAAGCATGTCATTTCAGTGGGAAAAAACAGTGATAAAAGACCATTACAAATAGCCATAGGCAATCAATGGACCAATAAACAAGGAAAAGTCTCTTACTTGTTCAGATATATAGATGGCTGAAGTGTTTCTTCATTTCTGCTAATGCCTAAATTTGCAAATGAAAAAAGAGGAAACACATTATGAACTAGTAGATCTAACCAATTAAATAAGTTTTTTTATGAAAATGCATCATCCCAAGCTTTGTCCCAACTATATAGGGGTCAGCTTCTCTAAAGTATAAGCAATATTTTTTCTCTCTTCTCCTGATATATGATAGACATGTATTCTTGTAAGAGAAAGCATTGCATATACCTATATAGGGGTCAACTATACAGGGGTCAGCTTCTCTAAAGCATATGCAATCTTTTTTCTCTCTTCTCCTGATCTATGATAAACATGTAATTTTGTAAGAGAAAGCATTGCATGTACCTACATTAGATAGAGTATCCAGATCAGATGTGTGCATATTCTTGGTTTAGGGGTAGTTTACTAAGCCCCTCCCCCCCCCCCTAAAAAAAATAAATAAATAATAAAAATAATACCATTTTGTGGAGGTGAGGGAAGAAAATCATGGTTTAAATGGTACAACTAAAATAATCATCAGTTTAAAACTACAAGATTCCTTCCTGCTCTAACAAAGAGAGGAAGAACCAGAAGCAAATACAAGCATCATAAAGAGGGCTGAAAGCAAAAGAGCCACAAGCAGATTGACAGTTGTTACAGACTGTATAATTAAAATAGGAAGATGTTACAGACTGTATAATTAAAATAGGAAGTAAATACTAGGGAGATATGATGTTATAGACTGTATAATTAAAATAGGAAGTAAATACTAGGGAGATATGATTTACCTTGATTGTATGACTGATTTGTAGGAATTTGATTAGTCTTCTTTCCTAATATATTCTTTCCTAACATAGAATTTGTAACTTGTATATATACATACGAGATTGATGAATAATACAACAAATTCTTCTTCTTCCTCTGTTTACTCTTATTTTACAAGGTATCAGAGCATCTAGTCTCTGCCTGCCCTTTTGTTTTTTTTTTTTAAGTAAACAGTAGGTAGAGGAAAATTTCTGGGTGTTTCGGGTCACCTCCTTGGAGCAGTCAGAGCATCTAGTTTCTGCAAAGTCCAGCAGTCAGCAGCCCTGCGCGTGTCTCACGCACCGCCTGAAGATTCTGCCACAGTCACAAGCGCCGGCACGAGGAGGCGCATCTGTCGCTGGAAAATTTTTTCGGTCGTTGTCTTTTGGCTCGCCTCGTCTTGTATAGCACATATTTGTGCTTTGTTACATGCTTATCCATTCCGGTGTTTTCAACAGGTGTGCTCTGTTGATTTTCAGTGTTCAAAATATTCTGTTTATTTGAATTTTGAGATTATGGCAGACAAGAAATCAGTAGTTATGTCGGATGTTGTTCTAGTGATGTCAAAAATAACAGAGCATAAACTTAATGGCTCTAATTATCTGGATTGGAGTAAAACTGTTCAACTATATTTGTTGAGTATTGCTATGGATAACCATTTGACTGATGACCCTCCTAATGATGACTCAAGAAAGTCTTGGTTGAGGGAGGATGCCCGTTTGTTCTTGCAGATACGCAACTCCATTGAAAGTGAGGTGGTTGGTTTAGTCACTCACTGTGGATTTGAAAAAGAATTAATGAACTATCTAGAGTTCTTGTACTCCGGAAAGGGGAATATTTCCCGCATTTATGATGTGTGCAAAGCCTTTTACAGGGCGGACAAAGGCAATAGATCTCTTACAAGCTATTTCATGGATTTCAAGAAAACATATGAAGAACTTAATATGTTGCTTCCGTTTAGTACTGATGTGACTGTTCAACAAGCTTAGCGAAAAAAGATGGCTGTTATGAGTTTTTTAGCTGGCCTACCTTCTGAATTTGAGACTGCTAAATCTCAGACTTTCCAGTTCAGAGATCTCTTCTCTACAAGATGCTTTCAGTAGGGTCCTTCGTACAAAATGTTCTCCACCTGTTCAGCCTAGTAGTGCCCTTGTCAGCCGCAATAATACATCTGAATCAGGAAGCCAACAATACAGGAGTGGTAGTGGTAGGTCAAGTAACTATGACAGGAATACTAATACTCGTGGACAGGAGTTAGGAGAGATAGTGTGTCATTACTGTCATAAGCCAGGGCATATGAAGTGGGATTGCAGGAAGTTGCAGAATAAGAAAACTCAGTTAGCCCATATTGCATCCACCACAGATACTTCTGAGAAGTCTGTTATGATATCTACAGATGAATATGCCAAATTTGCTCAGTACCAAGAATCATTGAAACCTCAATCTACTCCTGTTACTGCCATCGTCGAGTCAGGTAAACCCAATACATGTCTTGTTTCCTCCTCTTCAAAATGGGTCATTGATTCTGGAGCTACAAATCATATGACAAGTAATTCAAGTCTGTTTTCTACCTTTCAGTCACATAAATCTACCTCTCCCGTTACTTTAGCAGATGGGTCAACATCTTGTGTTATTGGGTCTGGCATAATTAGTCCAACACCATCACTTCCTTTGTCATCTGTTCTTAGTTTACCTCAGTTATCATTTAATTTAATTTCTGTTAGCAAACTCACTCGTACCCTTAATTGATGTGTCTCATTTTTTCCTGATTATTGTTTATTTCAGGATCTTACGACAAAGAAGATTATTGGTAAGGGACATGAGTCTGGAGGTCTCTACATCCTTGATACACAAGTTCCAAGATCCATAGCCTGTTCTGGAGTTGTAACCCCTTTTGAAGCACATTGTTGGTTGGGCCACCCCTCTCTCCATGTGTTAAAGCAAATTTGTCCTCAATTTCAAAGTTTGTCGTCATTAAATTGTGAGTCTTGTCAGTTTGCTAAACACCATCGTCTTAGTTCGAGTCCTAGAGTCAATAAACGAGCTAGTGCTCCTTTTGAATTAGTCCATTCAGATGTTTGGGGTTCGTGTCCAGTTGAGTCCAAAACTGGGTTTAAGTATTTTGTTACTTTTGTTGATGATTACTCTCGTATGACATGGGTATATTTAATGAAAAATCGTTCTGAGGTGTTTTTTGATTTTTTCTGCTTTTTGTGCTGAAGTTAAAACTCAATTTAATGTTTCTGTACAAATATTGAGAAGTGATAATGCTAAGGAGTACTTGTCAGAATCCTTTCAAACTTACATGCTTCAGCATGGCATTCTTCATCAAACTTCTTGTGTAGATATACCATCTCAAAATGGGGTTGCTGAACGGAAAAATAAACACCTTCTTGAAACTGCAAGAGCTTTGTTATTTCAAATGAAGGTTCCTAAACCTTTCTGGGCTGATGTAGTTTCCACAGCATGTTTTTTGATTAACCGTATGTCTTCATCTATCCTTCAAGGTAAGACTCCTTATCATGTTCTGTTTCCAAATAAAACACTATTTCCTATTGAGCCTAGGGTATTTGGGTGTACATGCTTTGTTCGGGATGTTCGTCCTCAGGTTACCAAACTAGATCCAAAATCTTTGAAGTGTGTTTTTCTTGGGTATTCTCGTGTTCAAAAAGGGTATAGATGTTATTGTCCTACTCTTCACAGATATCTTGTGTCAGGTGATGTTAATTTCCTAGAAGATACACCTTTCTTTCCATCTACTCCTCATTCAAGTCAGGGGGAGGATGATGATTTGTTAATCTATATTGTCACATCATCCGGTTCACATCCTATTGAATCTGCTCCTGCCAGGTCTAAGCCACCTATAGTACAGGTTTATTCTCGGCGACCAACCCCTCCGGATCCATGTCCTGCACCAGCTCCTTCGTCGGCAGATCTAGTCTCAACTGATCATGTTCCTTCGTCATCAGAACCAATCTCTAATGATGATCTTCCTATTGCTCTTCGTAAAGGTAAGCGTAAGTGTACTTATCCAGTATCTTCATTTGTGTCTTATAATCATTTGTCGTCCTCTTCTTGTTCTTTTATTGCATCTCTTGATTCTATCTCTGTTCCTAAGACTGTTAAAGAAGCCCTTTCTCACCCTGGATGGTGTAATGCTATGATTGAGGAGATGAATGCTTTGAGGACAATGGTACTTGGACCTTGGTAAATTTACCTGCAAATAAGAAGGCTATTGGATGTAAATGGGTGTTTACAGTTAAAGTCAATCCTGATGGGTCCATTGCCCGATGGAAAGCCCGTCTTGTTGCTAAAGGATATGCTCAGACTTATGGAGTGGATTATTCTGATACATTTTCTCCTGTTGCTAAACTTACTTCTGTCAGGTTGTTTATTTCTATGGCAGCTACTTATAATTGGCCCCTTCATCAGTTAGACATCAAGAATGCTTTTCTTCATGGGGATCTTCAAGAGGAAGTTTATGTGGAGCAACCGCCTGGCTTTGTTGCTCAGGGGGAGTATGGGAAAGTTTGCTATCTTCATAAGTCTTTGTACGGGTTGAAGCAGAGTTCTCGCGCCTGGTTTGGAAAGTTTAGTCAGGCAGTCGAGAATTTTGGTATGAAGAAAAGTAAGTCTGATCATTCTGTTTTCTTCAAGCACTATGTTGCCGGCATCATTTTGTTAGTTGTGTATATGGATGATATTGTCATTACAGGGAGTGATACTACAGGGATTTCATCCCTTAAATCCTTTCTCCACACTCGGTTTCATACCAAAGATTTGGGAATGTTGAAATACTTCTTGGGTGTTGAGGTAACAAGAAGCAAGAAGGGAATATTCTTATCTCAAAGGAAATATGTACTTGACTTGTTGTCTGAGACGGGAAAGTTGGGAGCTAAGCCATGTAGCACTCCAATGGTTCCTAACTTGCAGCTCACAAAAGATGGTGAGTTATTTGAATTATCTTACTGTAACTCGTCCAGATATTGCATATTCAGTTAGTGTGGCGAGTCAGTACATGTCCTCTCCAACAGTTAATCACTGGACAACTGTAGAACAAATTTTGTGCTACTTAAAAGGAGCACCTGGGTGAGGAATTTTGTATGGCAATCATGGTCATACTAGAATTCAATGTTTTTCAGATGCTGACTGGGCAGGATCCAAGGAAGATCGAAGGTCTACTTCAGGCTATTGTGTATTTGTTGGAGGGAATCTAGTTTCATGGAAAAGCAAGAAGCAGAATGTTGTCTCACGTTCGAGTGCAGAATCGGAATATAGAGCTATGGCCAAGTCTATGTGTGAAATAATGTGGATATATCAGCTTCTGACTGAAGTAGGTCTTAAAACTTCAGTACCAACCAAGTCGTGGTGTGATAACCAAGCTGCTCTTCATGAACGAACTAAGCATATCGAGATTGATTGTCATTTCGTTCGTGAAAAGATTCAACAAGGTTTGATTTCCACAGGTTATGTGAAAACAGGAGAACAACTGGGAGATATCTTCACGAAGGCTCTTAATGGGGTTAGGGTTGATTATCTTTGTAACAAGCTGGGCATGATTAATATCTATGCTCCAGCTTGAGGGGGAGTGTTACAGACTGTATAATTAAAATAGGAAGATGTTACAGACTGTATAATTAAAATAGGAAGTAAATACTAGGGAGATATGATGTTACAGACTGTATAATTAAAATAGGAAGTAAATACTAGGGAGATATGATTTACCTTGATTGTAGGACTGATTTGTAGGAATTTGATTAGTCCTCTTTCCTAACATAGAATTTGTAACTTGTATATATACATACGAGATTGATGAATAATACAACAAATTCTTCTTCTTCCTCTGTTTACTCTTATTTTACAACAGTATAGGACCATTATAAGCCCACTTTTATCTAAAGCTTTGCTCTAGTCAATGGTGATATGATAGTCTAACCAGACCACATAAAAATAAGTATTTCTCCCAGTAAGATCTAATCATAATTCAGAGGTATCAAATTCCAGACTTGACTCCAGTAATAACAACCTGTTAAAAAATCTTGATCCAATGCTTATATCAGCCTGAGCAACAACACTATGACTATAACAATTTCATCATAGAAGATTAATGGATGTCATAATGCTTAACAAATAAAAATTGCCACCCCTTCCATATCTATATATGAAAATTTTCTTACCTAGATGATAGGTCTTTGTTGCTGGCAGGACTGACGATGCATGCTCCACAAGAGCAAGGCCAGCTCTTAGTATGGGAACAATCTGAGTAAAAAAAGAATCATGTCTCACTCGGTAGTCCAATATAAGAACTCCATACAATCAAAAAAATAGAAAAAGCAAATGAAATAATCATAAAGTTCACTTTCATAAGCAAATCAAAGAAAGCTATAAAACCAAATCAAAATTATTCAATACATATAACAGAATACATACATGTAATGAATTTTACATATTCTGGAAAATCTAAACCATACTCTAGAAAATTAATAGAACACACATATGAACACAGAATCAATAGAACACATATTTTAACAATAGAAAAGAAAGGCTAGTAGACACCAACAACAAGAAAAAGAGAATACTATTGAACACTAACCGTCACAGGCTCCCTTGGATCAATAAATTCAACAGAAGCAACACCCATTGGCGACTGAATCTCTCCAGTGACAGTAGGCTGCCAGAAACCATACCAGATAATCGCAAGTGGAACTGTTAGTACATAAATGTGGAAGAGTGATGGGAATGAAAACATGTGTACAAGCTAAGCACATAAGTTTCTACTGCAATATGTATCAAATTTGATATACATTTTCAATGATCAAATCTTCATATAGAGTACATGTAACACTGTTAGAGTGAAAGCCAACACAGAACCATGTCTGCAATAGGCATTTACCACCAAAATTTGTCCATGTGCAGCTATACTTCAAATGGGGAATCAATTCAAGTAGCTCCAATTTTGCCACTATGTGCAATGTATCAAGAGGCACCTTGAGTAAATATTTCCATTTCTCTGAATTGTACTTTGGAGAAGGCACATAATAAGTGTAATGTGTACAGATTACAGAATTTGCAAAAGGGAAGATGTTGTTACTTTCTAGCATCCAGCGGCTCTATAGAGAACCTCTGTGTGTGTATGTGTGTGGCAGTCTTAAGGTTAAATTTCGGACTTTCTTCTGGAGATCTTTCTTCCTGTTCTGTCCCTGTTTTTCGGTTTTTCCTCTCCATATAAGCACTACAACCATAAATATTTTTCTACACACTAGAGTGACTAGACAATACTGTTTGGTTAAGCTTAGATAATATGGGTGTGAAATTAATGCATACATTTTGCATTATAACATGCATCTACACTATTGTGAACTACTATTTGATGCAAAAATTAACACAATACAGGAATTAACAGTACTCAATATGCAATAGTATGCACCAAATGCAAAAAAGACCTCACCAACCAATCTCTTGATGCTTCATATATAAGTAACCTCCCCAGCTCTCCCATAGCATTCTCTACAACAACAGAATCCACATTGAAACTAAGAACAACTCATGCTCATATGTTGAATCAAAATCTAAAAGAAGAACAGAGGGATCATAAAAAATAGGTAAGTTCTTAGCATCAGTGTCACTTGTATAGACAGGTCTTACAGTATTTATATTCTCTATTTTCTTTTTGGGTCCGTTTTACAGTTATAAGAAGTGAAGTATGTATGATAAACAATAGATCCCAGCGTGTTCTCCGCAACAGCATAAGCCATCAAATAAGCAGTCCACAATTAAATGTTCTTGAACAGCCAAGTTCATAAAAGACAAAAAATAAGAGGTAAGATTTCGACTTTCATCCTTGAAATTATTAGTTCTTCACTGGAAATATTAGGTCCTACACACTAAAACGCTAGATATAAAATTAAGTAATTAATTAGTTATACTATAAATATACAATTAAGAAGAAATTTATAGCCCGAACTCAAAAGTTACATACTGAAGATGGGGCAAGGAGTCTGTTCATTTCTGAGGACTGAAATCCAGTGCTTTATCAACGGGTGCGGCGGAACAAAGACCTGTACATCCGATTAAAAGATGTAAAGGAAATAGAAAGAGAAAGAAGATTGATTTTACGTATCAGAAACAAATGATGTTTATGATCAAACCAGCATTCTATCGTCAGAAACCGGTCTCTTTTCCGTCGCCGTCTGAGATTTCACGACAAGAAGGGCACCTCTCCTTCTGTTAGAGCAAGAAACCTGTGGCGATGGCAACAGAAAGTTTTGCAAAAGCCCATAGAGAGATGGAGAAAATTGGGGTCACTACATTTATAATTTATAAAGTAAAATAAAAAGGTATCGACAAGCACAGATATTTAGAACTTAATTAATAAGGAAAAAAAATGAGTTGCAGAGAAAGTTCTACTTCTACCTTTGGTGAATGGAAAGTGGAAGGAGAGTGAAGGAGAATGTTATTATTGTATACACATGCATTTTGGCGGGAATGCACCGCCGGAAAACATGGCGAATTAAGAGGAGTTCGTATCGGTGAGTTAATTCGGCACGCCATTCGACTGAGGAAAGATAGACTCTACATCGACATAGAGGAGGGAGAGAGAGAGAGAGAGTAATGGATTGTGCCGATCTCGTCTCAGGACTTTCTTTTTGGCTTGGATTTTGAGTTTCGGAGAGTATTCGCAATCGGTGTCGGATCAAGATCAAGCCGTTGGAAAGTTACCAAGAACCCTCTGATTGTTCATAAAATTACGAAAACGACCCTGAAGATATCTCGTTTGGTGTTAGACTCTAGGTCGACACGGCCCTGGATGGACCATTTTGTGGACCGGACCGGCAACAGAAATTACAAAATTGGACTACCGTGGTCGCGAGATTAGCCATAATACGCCTCCTTCGTGTCATCGGATGCAAACGGTGTACTTTTGTGTCCAGTGGTGTTTTGGAAGCCGAGTTCAGTTCAGGCTCACTGCTACAAGGTGAGATTGGGCTCATTCCGTCATTCGGGCTCGGTTGGATTGGGCTTGGCTCACTGCATCCAGTGTACGTACCAGAAGCTTAAATGTCAAAATAGAAAATACAAAAGGTACCGTCAATCAACATTCTTATCTATTTCTTCTTTTTTTTGTATTTAGATCTTATCTATTTCCAGATGCATATATATTATCTTTACAATATATTCAATATAGTTATCAAAAAAATCTATTCTAAAATCTATATAGAATATATACTACATAGAACTTACTATCATTCTATATATTACTATATTCTATATAGAATATATAATTTTTACCATTTCGAAATATATTTTTCTTCCCGCTTACTGGTTTAACCATTTGTTTCTAGTCGTATCTGATTTTGTCAAAACATCAAACTTTATTAATTTTTTTAGTAAAAATCCTTGCTATATACAGAACTAGCAGGGACCCATGCAAATGCACAAGGTTTATTAAGTGAAAGCTAAATAATAGAAAGTGTTATTTACTAAAATATTCCTTATAGTTTTATGGGTTTATTAAAATTTACACTATAGTTAAAATTTTACTAAAACACCACTTATAATTTGTAATGGATTTAATCAATCTTTTATTAGATGACAGCGGAAAATGATAGTATTGACCCTAATGTTCATTTAAATAAATTTAATCAAAAGAAAATAAAAATGAAAATACCATGTTTACCCTTTATAAGACACGGACAACCATTCTATTACCTATATTTGGTTTATTTTGTTTTATGTACACAAAAAAGTGTTATGTGTATTTTTAGAATAAAAAATCATGGGCCTAATGGCAAAACAAACACTCCTTAATGAAAGGTTGATGAGTTATAACAAAAACAGTATAATCTTGAATAATAGTTTAATCTCTAATAAATATTAATCAATAAGTTATAACAAAAATACAATAAGTACAATAAATTAAATTTAAAATTTTAAATAATAGTAGTTTAATCTCCAATAATTAGTGAAAGTTTTCTGTTAAATAACAAAATAAAATAAATTTATACATAATTATTGAAAATACATTTATCACAAAAACCAAAAAATAATTACTAAAATACAATAAATATTAATTTTAGTATATATAATTATATAATAAATATAAATTAAAAGTTTAAAATTTTTATTAATAAATATTTTTTTTGAATTTTATTTTCTTCAATTATTACTTGATATAAGTGAAATTAGTTATTTACAATGTTATGTAAAAATATTAAATTATTATTAATTTTATATTATGTTATAATTATTTTCTACTTTTCAGATTTTTTTTAAATTTATTACATAATTTCTCTATTTTATCTATTTAAAATCTAGTTATGTTAAATATTTTGTTATTTAAAATACCCATTTATTTAAATACTTAAATAATATGTAAAATATTAATTATTATTGAATTTATTTATCCATAAAATCATAATTTATACTATTATTACATAATTTCATTATTAATTTTGTAATATATTAAATTATTATTAATTTCGATATTATGTTATACTTATTTTCTACTTAAAAAAAATAAATTTATTAAATAATTTTGTTATTTTAAATATTTAAAATCTAGTTGTTTAAATATTAAAATAATCTATAAAACCTTTAAAATTTTTTGTTATTTGAATTTTATTTATTTAAAGCTATTACTTATTATTAAATATTTGAAAAACATTTAAATTGATGATCCAAAAAACATAATTTAAATTGTTAGTACATAATTTCACGATATATTTTGTAAGAATATAAAATTATTTTTTTGTGTTTTTAATAAATATTATAAAGTTATTATATAATTTTGTTAGAATATTTAAATAATTCTTAAATTTTTTAATCCAAACTTTATTTAGATAGATATAGATAAAAAGTAGGGGAGAGGATAAATAGGAATGTGAGGTAATTTAGGAGAGAAACTCTCTACTAAATTAGAGATAATTTTGGAGATAAATAGGAATTAGAAGTAATTTAGAAGATAAATAGGAATTAGAAATAATTCTAGAGAAAGTGGCGGAGGTAGTTTAGGAGAAGAGATTATTTAGGTTATTGGGAAAGTGCATCTCATTGATTGTTTCTAGAGAAAGTGGCAGAGGTAGTTTAGGATAAATTTTAGGAGAAGAAATTATTTAGGTTATTGGGAAAGTGCATCCCATTGATTGTTTCAAAAATGGCATGGTATAAAAAAATAAAAAATTCAAATAAAGGAGAAAATTTCTTGACCGCTTTGTTTTAATATATATGTGTGTGTGATAAATTAATAATCAAAATTTGTTGTTAATTAACTAAAAGTATTTAATGTTATTGTTAATATTTAAAATTTTAATAATTGTATTATTCATTTAATGTTGATTTATAGAAAATAATTATTGTTAATTTAATATGAACAAATATTTTTTAATAAATTTAATTTTATTAATAATTTGTAGTAATTTTAGTAACTAATATGATTTTCATTATTGTTAAATGAAATTTTGATTGGCTTTAAATAAGTAAAATAATTACAAAAGCTAATATTTTTATTAATTTCACTAATAATTAACAATTATATAGAAATGGCAATGGCGCGAGGCACCCCATCCCTGTCCCATTCTCAGTGTTAGGTAGGTTAGGGCAAAGCACCCACTCCTCGTCAAGGATGGAGAATCCTCATATTTTCTCCACCCCAACCCCAGTGTCGATAGGTTCAAGGCAAGGCACCTATTCTCTGTTAACCCAATATTTAATTTTATGACAAAAATGATCAAAAGGATATTTTGAGTATCACACACATGGTAATTTCTAAAAGTACACTAAATTGTCTTTAATTTTCAAAAATGTAATTTTATGAAAATTTATTACATTTGTGTAATTATAAATCTCATTCAAATTTATTTTTAAATTGGTATTAAATAATTTATTTTCCTTTTAAATGATTTACTTACAAAATTACACTAATTTATCTTATATTTTATAATATAAACTAATCAATAATTTCCTTTTCCAATATTATACTAATTTATCTTAATAATTTGTGTAAGTATTGGTTCAAATTACAGTTTTCCCTTTCCCATACTCATCTATCTTTAATAATTTACAATGAAAGTTACATAATTTTTTCAATAGTTTTCTAAAATATATCAAATGTATTAATTTTTTCTAAAATTTCCAAAATATTCCAATAATTTTCAATTTTTATTTAATAAATTTTAAATAAAATTTCAAAAATTTTATATCTTTTAATTTCCAAAATGTTATTTTTCGAAAATGTAGTTTTAAGAAAAAAATTGAAAATTTTATTACACTTATGTAATTATGGAGATCTATTGAAAATTATTTTAAATTGTTATTAAACATTTATTTTTATTCGGTAGTTTACTAAAAAATTACACTAAATTATCTTTTATTTTACAATATAAATTACTTAATAATTTCATTTTCCAACATTATAATATTTTATGCATTCGGTTATTAACTATAATAATAACAATAACTAAAATTTTATATTTTTTTATAATTGTTAAATATAATTATCAATTTTATAGAAATTAGTTAAAGAGTTTTCAATTTCTATAAAATGTTGTTAATTAATAACTATATTTATTATTTTTTGGTGATTTACTAACCATACTAATAAGAAGATTTAATTTTGATAATTTACTAACTGTGTTTATTAACTTTTGGTAAAAACACTATTTAATACTTATTGGATATGGGTGAAATTAAATGTTAACTGTATTTAACTATTTATTAATTAGTATGAATATTTTAAATGAGAGGGAGATGATAGATTGGGGAGAGAATTTAGGAATTGAGTGGGGAGTGGGGTAACATGATACATTACTTATGGATTAGAAGATATATCTTAGGAGAGAGATTCTAGGAATTAATCTGAACTCCACGAATTATTTTATTGGATTTATGCCTACATTATGAATAATTTTACAATTTAATATGCTTTTAAGCCATTTGTTATAGATTTAAGTGTGCATTTAGGAAACTAGCATGGATACTTACACAATATAAAATATTTAATAGAAATATGATAAAAGCTTACTTGTCATTTATTGTGCTGGAAGAGTAGCAAAAAAACTAAGGAACTCATGTGTGTTTGTGTATACTATCGAGGACCCATGCGATGCACGAGCTTTGTTAAAAGAATTTGAGGCAAAAGGAGCTAAGAGCACAACTTTGGTGGCCCCAACTCGAGTATGACCAGACTCAACTAAAGCTTTTTGTACTGATTGGGCTTCATTTTTGGAACTTCAAGTTTGGCTTGGACCAAAATACTCAAGCTTAACCTAAACTCAAGTTGGGCATGGGTTGAGACCTTGGGTAGCCTAAGCCCAATTTAACCTAATCTGAGTCCTACCAACATTTTTATGATATATATATCTACTTATTTATCAATTAACCTATTCTAAATTGGGCTACAAATCTCGACATGCCCAAGCCCAAGTCCAGGTTGAGATGTTGAGTTAAGCTTAGGTTGGGCCTAGGTTGGTAAACTTGGGCTCAACCTTGAGTTGGGTTGACACTGAGCTCGAGGTTTAAGACTTAAGGTTGGGCTTGGGTTAACCCTCAACCCAACCCAACCCACCCAAGTTGCACCCCAAGAAGAAGCATTGTGACATTCCTAATTAAATTTAAAACTAATAGTATTGTTAAGTTTTTAATTTTATCAACAAATTTGCTATATCATTCTATGTTTTTAAATAAAATATAAATGGACATCATATTATAAAATTTAATTATGAAACTAAAATTTTCTTACTTTTGGTTGAAATTTTTATTACATTTGTGTAGTTTTGAAAAATTATTGAAAATTATTTTTAAATTATTATTGAATAAATTATTTCCCTTTTAAATATTTTTTTACAAAATTACACTAATTTCTCTTTTTTTTCAACATAAGATAGTTAATAATTTACTTTTTCCAAAACTATACTAATTTATCTTTTGAAGAAATTTTCCAAAAGTACAATAAATTTTTTACTGAAAATGTAAAAAGAATAAATTGATATTTATTAAATTATTTTTCTAATGAAAAATTACTGAAAGTTTTTAATTATTATCTTATAATATCATTAAATTTTAACACATTGATAAAAAATACTTAAAATATCAATAACTAATTATTGCTCAAAAATTACTGAAAATGTAAAAAAAAATAAATTTATGTTTATTGAAATAAAATTTCCAATAAAAATTACTGGTATATTTTAATTATTATCGAATAGCATCATTACATATTATTGATATTTATTATTATTTTAATTAATTATTGATATCAATAATTAATTTTCAAAAATTTATGAAATTAAACTTCCAAAATCAGTAATTTCAGCAACTAAATTTTCACTAATTAAATTTCCCAATTTACCAAAACTAAGGAAAATATAAAAATATTTCACAAATTAATATAACTGATTAATAAATTAGAAAATTTTACTAATTTAATAATTACCAAAATTATTTTGCAGTAATAACCAAAAAAATTTAAGAACAATTAAATGTAGTGATGACTAATTACCAAATTTAAATATTTTAATAACTGCAAAAACTATTTTGAAAAAATTACCAAACAATTAGGGATATTTAAATGTAGTGATTATTAATAAGTAATAATATTTTAAAATAAATAATATATTTTTTCTGAATTAGCAATTAATAATTTCTAATAATTATAGTAATCTGTACCATAATTTTTGATAAATTACAATAATTATTTAGTATTTATATTGTAATAATTAGTAGTTAAGTACTGATAATTACTGATAATTTATATTTGCTGAAATAAATATTTCAATGACAAATTACTGATAATTTTTAATTATTAACTGATAATGCCATTAAATATTAATAAACTGATTTTTATTAATATTTTAATTAGTTTTTTGATTTCTGAAATTAAATTTCCAAAATCAATAACTTTTAGTAATTAAATTTTGTAATTTACTAAAATTACAAAAATATAAAAAAACATAATTAATTTAAGTAATTAAAAAATTAGCAAAATGAACTAATTTAATAATTAGCAAAATTATTTTTCAATAACAATAAAAATATTTAGGGATAATTAAATGTAGTGATTACTAATTAGTAAATTTAACTCATTAGTAATTAATTATTGGAAAAAATCCAGATTAGTCCCCTGTATTCTGGGTTTAGTGTCACTTTGGTCCCTGAACTTTAAAATGTGACAATTTAATACTTGAACTTTCAAAACGTGCCAATCTAGTACCTGCCATTAACCAGCCCGTTAACCAGTCGTTAAGTGCCATTTGAAAAGACATAAATATTAAAATGTGACAATTTAATACTTGAACTTTCAAAACGTGCCAATCTAGTACCTGCCATTAACCAGCCCGTTAACCAGTCGTTAAGTGCCATTTGAAAAGACATAAATATCCTTTGAGTGTCATCTAGCTCTCTTTATCAACCATCCAAATGTTGACAAAAAATGAACAGTCCCAAAGCCTTTTTTGTTCAAGAAAGTTGGGGTCACTAGAATGCCCATTGAGACGTAACCCCAACTTTTTTTAATAGAAGAGGCAAGGATTTGAGACTATTTATTTTTTATCAACATGTGGATAGTTGATAAAGAAAATTAGATAACACTTAAAGGACATTTGTATCTTTTCAAATGCCACTTAACAACTGGTTAACAAATTAGTTAATGACAGATTGATTGATACAATTTAAAATTTTGAGTACTAAATTATCGCGTTTTAAAATTCAGGAACTAAAATGATACTAAGCCCAAAATACAGGATATTTATAAAAAAAAAAATCCCTTAATTATTTGCATTTTGGGAATTGGGTGTTAGATGGGTTAAGTAGAATCTAGGTTGGAGCCGACCCGCCTGTCCTATCCATCTCAGTAATCAAAGTTATATATATGACTGAGTACAATCGTCTATTGCCAAATCATGGGATCCCAGTTGTTAATCACGCTCTAATCGCATGGTGGGACTTAGGTTATTGTCTAGTTAGAAGTTAGAACTCAAAGGATACAGAGGTACGAACTGGAAACCATTACAGTAGCCATTAACAATTAGATCTCTATAGTGGGACTGTGGGAGTGCATGAGAAAACTAACCCGAGTAAAACAATGATGAATACTATAAAATAGAACAGAAAAACCGACAACCAGTGATTAACAATTAGATCTCTATAGTGGGACTGTGGGAGAGAATGAGAAAACTAACCCGAGTAAAACAATGATGAATACTATAAAATAGAACAGAAAAACCGACAACCAGTGATGATTTTCTCGATTCCAGATCTAAAGCCAATATTCGATCTGCATCTACAACCAATAAAGACCATAATAAAAAGAACTTTGCTTATCAACTGAACATCGACAGAGAGAAAAAACAACAATATGAAAGAGGCCTTATTAATCTGAACATGCGGTAGTTTTTCTTTGTCCCTTAATGCTGCGTTTGGTAGAGGTGTAAAATCAAACCGGGGTAAACTTTGCCCTTCGGTTTGATTTTGCAAGTATTTGATAAACATGTAATTTTACATCGAAACATTTTACCATTTAATTACATCGATAATCAATGTAGTAAATACATTGAAATTTTTGATGTATTTATTATATCACTCGCGCTCTCTCTCTCTTTTCCTTTTCTCTTCTTCTTCTTCTTCTTCTTCTTCTTCTTCTCCTTCTCTCTTGCTCACTCGCTCGCTTGCTCTCTCTTCTCCTTCTCTCTTCCTCCGACGAGAACAGAGAGGTGGCGATCTCTAGCAGCTTCTCCATCGCTTGTTTTTGGGTTTGATACGCCGGTTGCAACACCTGGCAAGGACTACAACCTGGTCACCAGATGAGAACGATAATGAGAACAGAGAGGCTCATTGCAGCCCAGTTTGATACGCTGGTTGGAGATGCCAACAAGTAGCAGTTATTTGCGGGTATGGAGATGCCGACAAGGGTTGTGCTGTCGTCGTTAAGAAAGTCGGTGCCTGTGTAATCATTACTGAGATGGACTCCATTTCGCTCTTTAGGATCTCATGGAAGGCATCCCATTGCTGACCCTCGAGGACGTCGTAGCCGAGGCCGAACCATAACTCTGGTTCCTATGCACATGGTTGGAGGAGCAAGGAGCTCAGTAAAAGTAGTCTCATTATTAGCTTATAGCTTGAAAACCAGAATCACCATCCCCTAAAACTAAAATGAAGCATAGAAAAAGAAGAAGCAGAGAGAGAGAGAGAGAGAGAGAGAGAGAGAGAGGTGAAAAGGAGAAAGAAAGGAAAGTTGAATAAGGAAAACCCCTTTTCAGTTTTCACCATTGACATGAGATCTGGGCAGCTAGTCTTCTTGCATCATGACGCACTAACTATTGCTGAGCCATCAGAGATTTATAAATTTCAATAAGCACTTTTCTCGTCATACTCCTTCAATAGAGGCCTCTCAAACCCAAAGCCTGCCCCAACCGCACCACCACCATTGAACCCAACGCTAAACACCCTGGAATTGGCGAACCCAAGCATCATCTTAACATACATATCTCAAAGTCGGATGAGAAGTTTATTGGGGGAGAGGTGGTGGAAGAAGTGGAGTTTGGGGGTGACCCTAATGCGCCAAAAATGCCTCCTTCTGTTGGAACCTGCCCCAACAAGCTCCACCTGGGTTTTCTGCCGGCGTCCAGCCCCAACCAAATGCTCGTACTTCCTTCTCTTCCAATACCCTCTCAAGCCCTTTGTGTAAACTCACAGACACCTTTTTTCGTTTTCTACCATTATTGCTTGCTTCGTTTATTATGAGCATCGAAGAGAGAGTTTCAGAGTAAACTGAGCAGAAATTTTACACCGTAACACCCAAATGATATGAGAGAAAAATTCCAAAATACCTCGATTCCATTTTCCATCGATCACTAAACTAGGGCTATGTTTTTCATCGGTGTAAAACTGAATTTACACCTAAAACAAATACATCCTAAACGATACTAAAAGGGATGGGCATAAAATTGAACTGAATAAATCAAAATAAAAAAATAAAAACCGAATTACAAGAAAACCAAAGTAATCGAAATCAAAAATTTCAGTTTGATTTTAGGTTATTTTGGTTAAAAATGAATTTAATTAATATATATATATATATATTAAATATTATATATTATAATACATCATATATAATATATTAATATATAAATATATAGCATATTATATATTGTATATTGTATATTATATATTACATATTATATAATAAATTTCAGTTATTTCGGTTTTTTGATTAACCGAATTTCTAACTCTAAAAATCGAAACTAAAATTTTCGATTTTAACTGAACCATACTCACCCCTCTAAAACAAAAAAAATATTAAAACAGGAAGAGACAAAAATGATAGTGAACTGAAAACGGAAAGACAGAGAAGAAAAGAAGTTTTGTGTTTGGGAGAGGAAAAGAGGAGAATGGCGAGAAAGGAATTTTTTTTGGGAGAGGGAAGGAGAAGGAAACTATTTTGGGAAGTTTCCTTTTTCCTCTACGTAAGTTATTTTGCAAGTTTCTGCTGCTGTTATGGTGGTGAAATAGTTTAAGTTGGCAAATAGAGGCATTCCTTGAAAAGAAAAGTCTCTTGCCAAGTGGCCTTTTGGGAGGCTTGGGTTAGGTAGGGAGAGCTTGAATTCTGTGGAGGGTCACAGTAAGCGTGCACTTGCAAATGAAAATTGAGCACGTCACCTTATTAAGTTAACGGGAATTAACGGAATTGCTCTGTTAAGACTGGTCCAACCAGTCACTAAATGACAAAAAAGTGAAAAATGACAATCTCCTCTATTCGAATTCCTCTCTCACCGTCTTTCAGCATCAAACCACAACAACCAAGTTGGGAGACCGATGATCGGTGACCGGCAGTAAAATCATCATCTTCTCTTCCTGTCACAGATGGAATGGAAGTGCAGGATATGTAGGTAGAAAAAGAAAAATCGGAAAACAACGAAGAAGAAGGCCAAAATCAATCGGAGCATTCTCTCTTGCATTGTCCCTGACATATTAGCTGATTTTGCATCATGAGATCAATGTTTTATGCTCTAGTATTCTGACTTTCAGGTAATCTTTTGCTAGCAACTTCTGTGTGTCGGAATTAGACCGACTGTAATCCAAACTTCTTCATGTAGTTGTGCTACAGCCAATTGCTTCTTGGATTATTCAATCCATAATTTCAAGTGTTTAAATGCTCTTGGAAAATCTACATGCACTTAGCGAGGATTGGGGAATTCTTTAAAGCTACTAGAAATGAGGTTTAACTGTGTAGTTTTGATTGCCTTTTTTTTGCAATTCAGGGAATAGAATAAAGCAATAAATGAAGGTAATGACGAACAACACATTTTTTTTAACTATCCCTGGATTGATTTTCTCTCCTAATACCTCGAGTAGCAATTCGACTTTATTCATGTTTTCCTTTTCTCCCTCTCAAATGTCAGAGCTCAGCCTACTTTAATCATTTTAATTTTGAAGGTTAGGCTTACTTTACTCCAACATCACCTGGTAGGGGTCGATTCCTTGCCACCGGATCAGATAGAGGGTATTGGGGGCTGGAACACGGCCTTAAGATTTCAAAGGATTGTTGTCGGTAAAAAAGAGAAAAAGAATAAGAAAATGGGAGGAAGAAGAAGGTGGAGGAGAAAGAGAAGAAGAATTTATCATCAGTCTCAGATAGAGGGTTGATGTCTCACACTGAACGTCAATTGTTATGGTGGCCGGTGGTCTAGTTACAGTATATTGAGACTTGAGAGACAGTGGGAGGGGAGTTCGAATGAAAGAGAGAAGTATTATTGGGTTTTATTGCTTTTTGTCTTTTAATGGCTGGTTCAACCAATTAGACCATTATTAACCGAGTAGCCCCGTTAAACTCTTGTTAATTTACTAAGACGACGTGTTCATTTTTCATTGGTAGGTGTACGCTTCTTGTGAGAGCCGAAGGGTCCATAGGATTCGTGCTCAAGTAGATAAAGAGAATGAGAGAGAGAGAGAGATGGAAAGGGGTAAGGGAGAAAGGAAAGAAGAGAGAAGTGGGATCGAATAGGATAAAGCACTGTTTTGAAAACTGGACCGGATTGGACGGTTAGACCGGAAAAACCGGGAACCGGTCACCTTCATTTTCCTCTAAAACTGCTTTTTCCTTCAAAACCGTTGATTTTGGTTAACAAACCGCTGAACCGGCCGATTAACTGTTCGAATGGTTTTGACCGTTTTCTTTTTTTTTTTTTTGTCAGAACGGGCTGGCCGTTTAAGTCAAACGGTTGGATCATTCGAACTGATAACCGGACCCTGACTGATCCGATCACCAATTCGTTTTTAAAAACCATGGGATAAAAAGAGGGTGCTGACATAGACCCTATATATATGACTTCTGATACTACCGCCTTTAACTTAAAAGATTATTGATTAATTTTTGTATTAAATCCAATATATATATATATATATATATGACTTCCGATACTACCACCTTTTTAAAATGTTGACTTTTGCACGTCCTAACATCAATTTCCGTTTTGGTTTTAATTTCATAGCAGGTACTTTTTGAGTTGCATTATTTTCTAAACATTCTGAATTAATTATGAAAGATCATAGTAATGAAATATACCCATGAATCCTAATAGTATATGTCTAGCTTGTTACAACTTACAACCACCAATTTATTCATGGTGACTGATTCAGACAAAATGGGAAGTTGGAAATTGGCGTATGAACAATTAGAGCGTGTGAAAGGTGCCTTCATCTGGATTTATAATTTTGGCCACATTTCACATGCTTTCGAATTTTTATCCAATAAAATGTTAGTATCTTCGAACTTCACTAATAAGAGTTAATAAGTTTCATGGAAATTTGACCTGGCCTCTCCTTGGGGGTGTCAACAGTATCCAAAAATCTAAATTATTTAAGATTCACGTATAATCGTATAGAATTCAAATATGACTTGATATAAACGCTGTATATAATTATATATTAATTTATACAATTTATATAAATAATATAAAATATATGATAATAATTAATCGTCTAAATCAAATTGAATTGAATTTGACTTTCGAAATTCTATTCAAATTCAATACTGAAAATTACTTGATTCCATTAGAAGTCAATTCATTTACACCCCTACCTCCAACTTGATGCACCTACAATGAATACTATATGACAATTAAATAAAACTGCACGTAGTCGTATCATTCCTCTTCTTTGTGCCATTGACATGTACACTCCAATTAAATAAAACTGCACGTGGTTATAAACTCATAATGAAATTTTCTCATGAAGATTTTGAAGTGTTTCGGGCTCTCTGAGGCTTTCTGCAATCTAATTCTATGCTGTGTTTCTTTTTGGAGCTTCTCCATTCTTATTAATTGCTGCCCAAATAAGTCTTTTTCTCCTTCCCGGGGTCTTAGACAGGGATGTCCACTTTCTCCATATCTTTTTATTCTCGGTACCGAAGTCCTCTCAAGAATGTTAGAAGTCAAATGTGTGCAAAATCTTTCTCATGGTTTCAGATTCAGTAACTCTAGTGTGAAACTATCTCACTTGTTATTTGTTGATAACTTGGTAATTTTTGGAAAGTGTTGTTCATCTGATGCAACCCAAATCTTAGAGGTGCTTAACTCCTTTTGCAAATGGTCGGGCCAGGAAATAAAATTTCAGAAATCTGCTATTCCTTTCAGTGCTAACACTCATAGGAAAAGGAGATCTCTTGTTCTCTCAAAATTTGGTGTTTCCACAATGAAGGCAAACGACAAATATCTTGGCGGCCCTTTGCTTCTAGGAAGGTAAAAAATTCAGGAATGGAGATATTTAGTTGACAAACTTAAATCCAAATTGGTGGGCTGGAAAAAGCGCTCTCTGTCCCAGACTGGCAAATCTGTACTCATCAAATCTACTCTCCAAGCAATTCCCCGGTGCATCATGCAAACATACCTTCTTCCTAAGCAAACATGCATTGAACTCAATAACATATGTTGTAATTTCTGGTGGTTTAAATCTGAATTGAATGGTCTGCACCTAAGAAAGTGGTCCTTGCTCTGTCAATCTAAAGCTTGTGGTGGGCTGGGTTTTCGTGACATGGAGGTGACTAATAGAGCCCATATCATGAAGTTGGGTTGGAGGTTACTCAAGTTCCCTTCATCCCTGTGGGCTAAGGTTCTTCATGTAAAATATTTTAGAAATTCCAACTTCTGGAAGTCAAAACCAAAGTCGAGTGACTCATTTATTTGGTGAGGTATCCTTGCTTGTAAATCTCACCTTTGCAAAGGCTGCCGTTGGATTATTAGCAATGGGTGGAGCATTGATGCTATATCAGACCCTTGGCTGCCACATGACGTGGATTCTTCTCTTCAATTTCATAGAAACATCTCTTTGAAAGTGGCAGAACTCATCAACCATCACTCAATGACTTGGAACTAAGGATTGGTGAATCAATTTTTCTCACCCCAATCAACTCAAGAAATTCTATCCTTAGATCTCCTGTTGTTGCATAGTAATGTTATGGAGGACCATTTGATTTGGACCCTTACTCCTAACGGGCAATTCACCACCTCATCTGCCCATTGGCACCTGTTGTTAGATCTCCCTAGCTCTTCAAAGGTGACTTACTTGTTTGAGGACTGTGAATGCTCCAAGTTCTGGAAGCTCAAGTGGACTTGTCCCAAAATTATGATGTTTCTTTGGAGGGCTTTAAATGATGCTCTCTCCACATTGAAGAGACTCAAAGTGTGGAAGTACAATCTTGATGCTCATTGCCCATTTTGTATGAATGATGAGGAGTCGACTGATCATCTATTCCTCAAATGCCTTACTGCAAAATTAGTTTGGTTTGGCTCCGCGCTAGGTGTCCGAACTGAGCTCTTCCAGCATCTACTAGAACTATTATCCTTCTGGATCTCCCCGGGGGCTCCCTCTATTTCCTCCTCACATCCTCCTTACCTAATGGCTTTCTCCATCATTTGGCACCTTTGGATGGAATGTAATGCGATCATATTCTGAGGGGAAGTTTAGTCTCCTAATCTGATAATTGGTAAGGCCCGAGACTTTGTCGCTCGATCTTTGGTTGGTGTTCTTCATGATTTTCAAGTTCTGCCTGCTACTTCAGTTCCTTCTCCCCCTAGCAGATGGTGTAAACCTCCTGCTAGAATGGTTAAGATCAATTTTGATGGTGCCACTTCTCCAATTCGAGCAGTCGCTGGATGTATCATTAGGGACTATCATGGAACATTGATTTATGCTCGATCTATTCCTCTTTGCACGTGCTTTGCTTGAAAGTCTACAATTTGTAGTATCTTGTGGTATTTCTAAGGTAATTTTTGAAGGTGACTGTGCTACTTTGATTAATTTCTTGTTGGAAGATTCTGGTTATCCTCTATGGAGTGTTTTTACACTCTTTCATAACTACAAGAATATTCTGAATCACCACCCTGATTTCTCAATAGTGTTTTCATCGAGGTCGACAAACAAGGCGGCTCACACCTTAGCTCATTTTGGTTTGACTTGTTCCTCTTCTTGTACTTGGTCATCTGTTCTAGTATTCTTGAAGAAAATTGTAGAAGAAGAGTCTACTGAGTTATCTAATGAATTTTAGGCTATTTGGTCTTTTCATAAAAAAAAAATGTATATAACTAATATGGTAATTGTACATTAATTAGTTGCATACCACTATCCAATCTGAATTGGGATCTACTCCTCACGTAGCAAGCCTCACACATACCTCACAGCCACATCCCACCCTATAATGGGAACATCTCCCCATGAATAATAAATTTAAGGAAGAGAGGTGTTCCCAATGTGTGGCCAATACATGCTGTGAGGTCGGTGTGAGGCATGCATTGTGAGGAGCAGATCTGGACTCAACCAATTTATCTCTCTATATATAGCAAAACAGTCCATGTCACCATACCTCTCCTTGCTTCATTACCTTGACCGAGCCTTCTCCTCCATTCACTCTCTCTCCTGATTATTCCCTCCCATTAAGTCAAGTCATCAAGACTCTAAGCCTCTCCCATTAGGTCACATCATCACAATTTAAAAAACTCACAATCCTAACAGAAGTGGAAACTTGCCTAGCGATCAACAGGAAAAATGAACTTGCCAAAAGAGTTCCTTCTTCCTTTAGAGTTTTGGATAAATGGGAAGTTACATGGTTAGTTTAACAAGGAATGTGATTATGCATCACTCTCTATTAATGAATTGGGAATTGGTTTTATTCCACTTCGTCCCATGCTCCAAAATGTCTCAAATTCGATTTTCAAATTCTCCTTTTTGATAATGCACAATTCTAGAAACTGCTCTTTGTTATTTTTTTTCCTATCATTTGAGAACTAACAGCCCCACTGTGGTAAGACACGACCTTTTCTGTTCTTTTTATTTCAAGCTTTGAAAACTAATTGAAATTGGTTTGGAAACAATGGTAACTTCATTTATGTATTCAAATAAGTAAATCAGATTTTTGTTTGAAGATTCTCAAATTTGTGCTTGACTCATAGAGTTTTAGAGTTGAAAATGAAAGGATTTCATTAGGTTTTTCTCAAATTGCCAATTACATGCTAGAAATCGGATTCTAGGAGGTTACCAATGACTACAGAGCCCTTATCGGTGTCCACATTGCTAGAGGTTGAGGTCTTATTGTCTAGCACCAATATTGTGAGAAGAAGGGATTTTCAGGTCTAATGTGTAACGATGATGACTAAATAGCGGTTTCTCTTTGAAACTATTCAAAAAATTGAGTTAGGAGTGATTTATGATAAGGGTACATGAAGCAAAGTTGTGGTCTTTGAGGAAGCTAATTCCCCATGTGTCAAGCTTTGAGAAGAGTATGACCCACCATTATATATGAGTCTAGATCTCCTGCACACAAAAACTCTATCCACGTCTATCCACATAACATCGCAGTCACACATGGAGAACATCTCATCCTCCTACATAGTATTATGCAGGGGGAGATGTTCCCAATTCACGGAGGTAGTGTGTTGTGGGTAAACGTAAGCAGAGTTCTCATGGGCAGGAGATCCGGATTCATTATATACATCTCATCCTCCTACATAGTATTTCTCTCCTTTATTGGAAAGAATCAAACCCTTTAGTTTGACCTTTTCCTGAAGAATATCCTTAATTTCATTACTAAAGGGATTAACTTCATTTCATCATAAGATGCTCTATGATTTTGTGCTTTTTACTAACTTTGGACATTTAAATCAAAATTACCATTTTCTAATTAACCATGGTGTTATAAGGTATTTTCATGAGTTTCATAGATTGACTATAAAATCAATTTAATGGAAATGTTCAATCAAGCAAGGCTCCTTATTTTAATTTCAATACATATGCATTTGAAGTTTCGGTTGCAAGGTTTTGGAGGGATTGAGTAAAGTTTGCGTTTAGAGAGATCTCTGCATGCATGCTTTATTTTCCATTTATCGTGGTTCATTTTTTTTAATGAGATTGTTTCTACGACTTGGGTTGGTTTTACATGCTTTTTTGTTCAATAACTCAACTAGTCAACTGCATTCAAAATTGGGTTGTGTTTTCTTGCATGATTAAATCCATTCTCCATAGCCTGGTGTTGTTAACTACCAACTCTACATAAACTATCAAAGTAGAACACAAATGCTTAATTTGCACCAGATTACAAAGTTACTTCTCGAGATTAAGTGATCAAATCGAACATGTCAATGGTTGAATCGTCCGAGTTAGATGATTTCTAACCAAAGGTTGGTTTCAGTAAAACCTGACCTGGAAGCAAGGCTAGGTGACGATTCGAATGGTTCAACTGGTCGGGTCAACAACGAGTTTAAAACACTAGTATTGGTTTGGGTCGGTTTTCAGTTTGGTCAATTGGTTTAAAAGATTTCAAATTAAAAATTAAAATTAAATTTAAAAAATTACAATGATATTATTAAAAATTTAAGTTTACAATATAAAATATTTTAGTATAAGAAATATGGAAAATTTTCCACATTCCTAAAGGGTAGGTTTCAATAGAACCTAAACTGGAATCAAGGCTAGGTGGCAATTTGAATAGTTCAATCCGTTAGGTCAACAACGGGTTGAAAATATTGGTATAGGTTTGGGCCAGTTTTCGATTTGGTTAGTCTGTTCAAAATATTTAAACTAAAAAATTAGATTTAAATTTACGATGTTATATCATTAAAAAAATAAATTCAAAATTTAAACTTACATAAAATGTTTTAGACTAACAAATATGAGAAATTTCCACTTTTTAGTATTAAAAAATATTTTTTAAATATAAAATATTAATATATATCTAATCGGGTCGGGTCGATTTTGGTTGGTTTACAATTGGCCAAACCAAAACTAACCCAACTTGGTTGGGTTGGGAAATTGCTAAACCGAAGCCAACCGAAAGTTGGTCAGTTTGTTCGATTCATCAATTTGATGAACAATCCAAGCTGAAATTAGTTATCGTTATTTTTGTATTTCAAAAACTTATTTAAAATAGTATATAAAATATAAATAACTATTAATTATTTAAAAAGTTAAAATATAAAACAATTATCTACTCTTATATATTTTTATTGTTTAGCTTTAAATTAACAAAATCCATGCATTGCATGGGTCCCCTGCTAGTAGAGGCTATAACATTAACTTTGATGGTACTCATATTTGGTTTCTTGGAACCTAAGCGAGACTCTATGTCAAATAAATAAATAAGTAAAATGGGCAAATCTATACATCAATGTACCTATAATAAAAAAGGTAGTTTCATGCGCTCAGTTTTTAGGCCATTTGTTCATGATCATATTTTCCTTTTTTTTTTTTCAAAAATTGCCCTTGTAAACTCTTAGGCCCCGTTTTCGCTTTTCGATAAATTACTTACCTAGGTAAATGTGTTTACCCGGGTAAGTGTTTCCTAGGAAAGACTTATCTAGGTAAGTGCATTTACCCATGTTCTTTTATTTCCCATGTAAATAAGGCAATGCCCATTTTAACCATAAAAATCCATTATTAAAAGGAGCATTTTTGTCCCACTCAAGTGTTTGTAATTTTCCCCCAAGTGCGAAAGTTATTTATCCACCTAGGAGCGGGTAAGTGATACCTAGGAAAATAAACTTTCCCTAGTCCCCATATAAATCTGAAAAAAGAACATGGTATTCTTAGTCAATGGGAATCAAAATCCCATTGACCAACTTTCCCCCTTCTCAAAATCTACAAAAATAATGCCCCCTTAGTTTCTTCTTTGTTTTCCTTTTATATCAATGCAATGATGTTGATTTTCATGCAACTTTTGATTGATGATTGATTTCTTATTTTCAATACCTACCATTTTTTAAAGTTGTTAATATACTTTGTATCTCTTTCACTCATTTATTTATTGTATCTCAATATTCTTGGTGTTATACGTGTATCTACACTTTGCACAGAATAAATATGTGGCAACCAGGAGGATGTTTAGTTCTACTGGCATTTTTTCGAAAAAGGGAAAATCTATGATGCGGAAAGGATATGGTATGGAAGAGTTTTGAACAATCAAAACCCACCCATGAATTTTGATAAATAACATCTGATTGGCTACCATGTTTATGATTCCAGTTGACTGGTCAAAAGTTTTTCAGATATCATATCTTTTCCATATCACAGTCGAACCCTTCGAAAAAATGTCACAATGTCAATGCCACATAGGCATAGGCATTTATTTAGAGTGGAACAATTATTTGTTTTTTTGGGTACTTAAAACAACATAGGTGGTAATACCAGGATTCAAATCGTGTCTCTGTTGGGCCTACCTAACAATAATTTGGTTAGGTCTTTATCAATTAAACACCAAAAAATATAAATGCTTGGGTTTTAGTGCATTGAGCAAATTCTCGCTTCCCTCAACGACCCATTGTTTCTTGAAATGAAAAATTCATATGATGCTGATGTGGGGTCTTACGTGGAAACATTAAGAAGTGATCCGATGTGTTGTGGATTATGATGCATTGCTTTTATTTTGTTCTACTAATTATTATATTATCAAATAAAACATATATTATCATTTTCTATTTTAATGTAGGTTGTATGTCAAGTAAGAGGGGTTACCCTTTGTCAATGGCTTAACTGGTTCTAGATTTTATAGGATAGATGTGATCATCAAATGATATGAGCCATTATATTTGGTTTGCATGCAAAATGTACCGTTGGATCTCAATTTCAGCCCTTATAGATGTGCACAGGCATTATGGACCATAACTTGATGGCGCTCAAACATATAGCAAGAATGTCACACTGGATTGTTTATGGTGTTGTTTCTTAAAACACCCCACCAAACAATCTAAAAGGAAAAAACTTTTGTTGTGCTTAGGTGGTAGGTGCCTTTTATGGGGTGTTAGGAAACGCCCCACCAAACAACCAAAACTATTAAATATTTAAAGTAGCATTTTTCATATAAAGTGTTTATTTGAAAAAGCGTAATTAGAACCAAACACGTATCAGATGTCTTCTATTTTCTTACCACTTTAATGGAATTTTAAATCTTCAAGCGGATTGATAAAAAACCCAACCAAACTTGACAAGTAAACAAGATAAGCAAAACCTAATGAAGAAAACTAAGAATTGAAGCACTACTTTAAGTCATGATTGCTCTACACTACTTTAGGCCCTCATTGTTTATTTGTCTTTTTTTTATTTTAATGGTAGAGGTTGTATTTTGTGTTTATGGATGTATTTTAAAAACATAGGCAGACCTATATCACTCATTCATCTTGTGCCATGTGGACCATTTAGGCACGCCGCTCATTTAACGGTGGTATGAGAATCTCCCCCGTTTCTTGAAGAAACAGTGAACAGTCGACTTAGTAACCGTTTCCAAGTATCCCTATGATCTCGATGGTCGAGGCCATTACCTCCGATAATCTCTGAGACGTTCTGATTGCTCCCAAGAGACTATTAGCACTAGTACTCTTATTTTGCTCTCCCTGCTCTGGGCTCTCTTTAACTTGGCACTAATTTAACCGTTGGAACCTCATGCTTGGGTCCACAACCCGAACACTCTCACATCATCTCTTTGTATGCATAGGCTATACGACCTCACCTAACTCTCTCCTATCCAACAGGGACTGGGCAAATCGAGTGACATCAAGTTACACTTACTTTTTTAATAATGGAAAATCCTTTTGTTGTTGGATTTTAGGGTATTTTGAATTCATTTTTATTAGTTGCATTTTTATTAACTTAGTTCGTGATATGTTTTCTTATATATATATATTTTTTTTAATTTTTATTTTCTTTGTATAATCGTCAATATAATGACTCTAAGTATGAGACTTGTTTCTAATCCTTTCCACTGTTGTATAAACATTTTTCATTAAATTATTGTTTTGTTACTATATAGGTTTTGTTTCCAGTCATTTTCAACAAGGGATAATGATTTAACATCTTTGGCTTTCTCCCTTATTTATTAGATTAATTGATTCATTGGATTGTTTTATTTCTTGATTCGAGTGTCATTTTGAACAAAATGAGGAAACTCAATCAATCAGGCATAAGACTAAATTCAATCTAGACAATGTACTAATACATCATATTGTTGTTCTTATTTATTCGAGTGTACCATAATGTTTATCCAACTCATTATTACAATTTATTTTTAAGTTATTACGATATTATTTTTTTTAATATAACAGAATTAATTATCCAATGTATAAATTATGCTTTGTATGTTGTTGATAATTTTTTATTAGAATAATCATCCTATAATCAACTATTAATTGAAGTTGATAGAGTATTGAAACGTGTTTTGTTGGCAGATCCTAACCGTACAAGAAAAAGCTCATAATACCTACTGCATGTCCATCCATATTATATTAATATCATTATTGCAGATGAAGTTGCAGAGCAGTGAAACCCATTGTTTATGATGGAGGTTCTCTCCGTAAGTAAAAAGATGAAAGCCACAAACTGTGCTTCCACGAACTTGCTAGAGATTATGAACTTTGAGCAGAGAACTCAATCTTCAATCTTCTCACAGTAAGATGATGGTCGCCCTGCGATTACTTAATTATTTATGGATCGTCCCTTTGGTTCTTATTTAAATTGGAATTATCCAAAACCAGAGTCTATCATCTGGTTTGAAAGAGGAAAGTAAATGGAGGTGCTAGTCATTGAGAGCTCAAGGAGGAAGTCACCGAAGCTCCGACGAAAGGACAGAAAAAAGAGGGGAGAGCGCATAGGAGAGAAGGTGATAAGTTTAGGACATTTGTATTTGGGGATGGATTTAATAGAGGCAACTAGGCAAGTCTTTGCTGACCAGTTGGTCAGGGTTAATTTAGTCATTAAATAAATATTAATATAACAGCTTTTATCATGGTCTCTAACGATTCGCTGAAGGAAGGTAAGCATCTTACAAATTACAATTAGAATATTTGACAGGGGTCTCTCTGGATGGTAAGTTTAAGAGAATTCGACAAGTGAGGAGGAGTTTTTGGCTAATAATCCGAATTATTGCTGATATTTTGTGATGTTACTACGGTAAAATGATAGAAAGGACTGTTAGATGAAGCCCGACATTTTTCAACATAAAAGAATAGGACCCACCTGCCTGATAGACTGTTCGTATCATTCCGATCCAACGGTTAATAATTTTTACGTGAATGCCCGTGCACTACTCGTCTTCTTCTTTTATTTATAATTCCCGGTTTCCTTTTTATATTTCAAAAATGTCACGTCTGACCGACGTGGCCCAATTGAAAGGCCACAAAGAGAACATTTTAACTATAAACTCGAAAACCCCTCTGACGTTTTTCTCCTTCTTTTCGTTTTTCTGCCTTTTGTTTTCTATTTTTCTTTCTTCCCATTCCTTCAGCAGGACGAAAGGTGAAGTTACGGCACTTTTGAATCAGTGTTGCAGGGGGTCTGAAAGGGAGTTTATATTTTATTCTTCGTTTCATGTTTAAAGCCATCACTCTCCTTTTGAGCATCGGCCATGGATGAATCTTACACTAGTCTTCCTTCCAGTCATTTGCTCGGTTCAGTTCCTGTACGTATCTGCTCTCTTTTTCTCTTCGTTGTAATCTTTCATAGAGTTGCCTTAGGTCTAGGGTTACGGAAAACAAAAAACCAGCATGTGTTTTTTTTTCAATTCTTAACAGCGAAGATGATGGACGTCTCTTAGTTTCACTAGATGAGTTCTTCTCCATGCTTTATAAATATTTCTGGTTTGGCATGCATTCTGGGATATTTCGATGCATTGAGATGTTGCAGTGCTCCCGCAATGTAAAAACAAAATAGTAAATTCGGTTTCCATTTCATCTATTTATTTCTTAAATTCAGGGCAGATCGAACTGAAAGTAAGTTAAGTTGTTATTTCACATTTATTTCTTAAGTTCTGGCTATGTCGAACTGAACTTTGAATCAGGTGCAACTTAATTATTTTAATCACTTAATATAGGCATGCTCATGTGCAAACCAAAAAACCAAAGTGTCGTTGGAATTTATGGAGTCATGAATGTTAACATGGCTTATATGGTTAAATTAGGGTGAAGAGATCTTCGTGGTGAAAAAAAAAACTATTGGGTTAAAATTGTTTGGAAGAAATGTCCTTCTATGTCGAATTTGTTTTACACTGCACCACAAATGAGAATTTCCCTGAATTAGAAAGGTATTTTAGGAGCTCAGGCCTCATTGCCAAGGGCATTAGATGGGCGGTGAGGAATGGGAAGAACATTAGTTTCTGGACTGATTATTGGCTAGCTAGAGAACCTCCAGATAAAATCCAAAACTTAGATTATGAGAGTATTGATAAAAAAAGTTGATAAGTTTATGAGTTGCCAAAACAGGACCTGGAACATTGATAACATAGCACTACTCATCTCAAGTGAATTGTTGGACTAGATTAGTGCTATCCATATTCTTGGTGAAGATGTGGATGGCAATTTGGTTGAGAGAGGAAAGCTCAGGAAATTTCACTATCAAATTGGCCATGGGATGACAAACCAGTTGCCAAAACAGGACCTGGAACATTGATAACTTAGCACTTCTCATCTCAAGTGATTTATTGGACCAGATTAGTGCTATCCATATTCTTATTGAAGATGTGGATGTCAATTTGGTTGAGAGGAAAGCTCATTAGACTTCTTTATCAAATTGGCCATGAGGTGACAAACCAGTTACCAACTAATAACCCCATCCCATTGAATCTAAAGTTCTAAACATGTACATGGAAGATTAAAATCCAACTTAAAATAAAGATTTTCTTGTGATTACTTCTAAGAGAGAAATTGTCTTCAAGTCATAAATTATGCGCTCATGGAGTAAACATTGGTTCAGCTTGTAGAGCTTGTGAAGAACAACATGAAGATGAAACCATTTATTTGTATATTGCCATGTAGCAAGGGCATTGTGGAAAACAAGACAACTGCTCCAGGTTACCAAAAGTTTGCCGACATGATGGGAATGAATTAGGTAAGCAAATGACGATAAGATTCACATGCTTAGGCATCATATAGCAACTAGGCACCCTTGGTTGGGCACCTCGCCTTAATACAGTGACTTGTAGTGACAAGGTACCTGCCTAGATGTAAGGTGCCCACCTACACCTAGGTGACAAAAATTACCGGTTAGGTGCCTTATTATAATATATCCTCCTTAACCATTAAAGGGGATTCTGCTAATACTATAGTTTGGTTACAAGTAAGGGAGGGCCCTAGAGACTAGCCCACTTCCTAGCTGAAGCCAGGGATATCTTAGGCTCTATGAATGTGAAGTTGGTCTGGATTCCTAGGGAGCAAAATTCTGTTGCTGATTTCCTAGCAAAATCAGGGGTCTCTAGAGATTTCTTGTTTAGTGACAATTGTTTGCCTATGTAATCCTGCCAAGCCTCTCTTGGCTTCAATACATCCTCTCATGTACTTCTGTTTGTTTCTTCTTCAATAAAAAGTTACCTTTGCTTCCAAAAAAAAAAAAAAAAAAGAAAGAAAGAAAGAAGAGAGGGATAAAGAGGAGGTCCGTTTTTTTTTTGTTTTTTTTCCTATTCTCTTTCTTTCTCTCTCTCACATTAAGGCCTCATTCTTTTGCTAGGAACATGTTTACTTAAGCTCTTTGCACCAACCACTTTTCCTTTGTTACCACTTTTATCCTTGGGTTTTGTGTGTTGATAGGGGCATTTTAGTCCCACAACAGTTTGGGTGGTTTTCCCCCCTTCCATGGGAAAGTGTTTTTTTTTTTTGATAATTTCCATAGGAAAGTGATTTACCCACTTACCCAGGAAAGTGGCCCAAATTTTACCTGAGGGAAATGCACTTCCTTAGGCCCTACAATTCCTTGTAAAAGAACGTGGGGAAATTGGTCAACTTCCTTGTTGATCTACTTTCCTCCTCTTGTACATTGCAAAAGAGCGGGTCCTAAATAAAACGGCAGCTCTACCCTTGTTCCTTTTCTCTTTTACTTACTCTCTATCTTAAATTTTTATCATATAAAATTGTAGTCTTCTTAGTTGGTTGTGCTTTATTAAATACTTATTATATTGGTATATTTTTTTGAAGTACTGATTATTATATATAAATACTATCATGTTTTTAGATATGACTAGTGTAACGACATGTGTTATGCACACATGCAAGTAAAGGGTAAAGATATAAGTTGGTGTTATATAGTCAAATTTAAATTTTATGATTTACACCAAAACCAAGGCAAGTATCCGCTTTATAATAGTATGGATGATTTGCCATGTTTTGACTTTTGAAAGGAAATTTAATGTTCTTATAAGGAGAATTGTGTGAAAGAAATCTGGTGCAAGCCTATTCCCCCAAAAATCCAAGTTTTATGTTGGGAAGTATTCCTTGGTAAGATAAACACTTGTGATATGCTGCAGAAAAGAAGGCCATATATGTGCCTTTCTCCTCACGTGTGTTCACTATGTAAGGAAAGTGGTGAGACCCTTTCTCATTTAATGATATCTTGTTCTTTTGTGCATCAAATTTGGGATTTCTTTTATACTCTATTTGGCTATAGGTGGGCTCCCCTCAAGATGTGGTAGGACTCTTCAACTATGATTTCTTGAGACAGAGAAAGAAAAGAGGGATGATAATGTGGAAAGCAACAAAGGTAGCAATCTGTTGGGTAATATAGGAAGAGAGAAACAACAGAATCTTCCTAGAAAAAGGTAAAATAGTAGAGGAAGTGATTGATAATATCAAGGTGAGAGTAGCCCATTAGGTAAAACTCTTGGACTGCTTTCAAGTCTTCTCGATTGCAGATATTCTAAGAACATGGTCCGAAGTAGCACAATCTTCGAGAGTAAGAGATAAAATAAGGCCGGAGTGGAAACCACCTGAAGGCAATAAAGTAAAGCTGAATTTTGACGGGTGCTCATATGGAAATCCAGGCATCTCAGGAATAGGAGTACTAAGAAACCTTGACAGGGGGATATTGGGCATGTTCTCAGGGCCAATTGGCAACGAAAACTTGTTGAAGGCTGAGCTACTGGCATTATTACAAGGGTTAAAGCTAGCCAAACAACTAGGATGCAGACATGTTAAAGTGGAAGGGGATTCAAAAGTAGTAATTTCATGGGCAACAAATAGCAGCCACACCCCATGGACGTTTAAACATGTAATAGAAATCACTGGTTGCAGTTTTAGACAAATTCCTTGTGAAGAGAAAGAAGAAGAAGATGAAGAGTTTCAGTAGTAGAGAAGAAAAGAGGAGAAGAAAATGAATAGGATGTCAACCAGAATTGAATTAGTTCTGGCCACCAACCTCTCTTTGTATTATATATACTTAACTTAAAAGAATAAGAGATTACAAGAATGCCCTTAGTAGGGCGACTACTTAAGTAGCTAAACATTTACAACTTAAAAAACATAAACTAATGGACCTAAGTAATCAATGCCATACGTCTGTGTGTACCCTTTTGCAACAAGTTTGGCCTTATACCTTTCTATACTTTAATTTGCCTTATATTTGACTTTGTAAATCCATCTACATCCCACAGTTTCCTTGCCCTCAGGTAGATCCACAATCTCCTATGTTTGATTATTAATTAAGGCTTCTATCTTTTCCTGCATAGCAGTCTTCCACTAAGGTTTGGAGAGAGCCTCACTGACACCCTTGGGTATAGACACAGAGTCAAGAGAGGAAAGGAAAGCACGGTAGGAAGGAGAAAGTCCACTGTAAGATAAATACTGTGAAATACAATGAGCAATACACTTTTTCTTCCCTTTTCTGAGAGCAATAGGAAGGTCCAGGTTATTTGTAATGGGATTAGTAGAATCAATGGGAATTGAAATAGTAGAGGGATCAAGAGGAATATCTGAATCCGTGTCAGCTGAATCTGGAGTCTCCAAGGAATCGATAGGAAGTGATGTGAGTTCTGTTGCAGTAGAATCAACCTCCCTGTGAAGTCTCTATCGTGAGTAACGCTGAGAAGCAGGATGAAAGGGAGGTGGTAAGGTAGGTGACATAGGAGGATCAGACATAGGAGTGGACACAGGAACTGGAACCAAAAGAGAGATAGACTGCTCACTCATTTCCCCAAAACACTCCCCCTGAGAATGATTCTTTGAAAAGAAGGATGTGGACTCAAAAAATGTGACATCCATAGTAACATACCGAATCCCAGAGACTGGATCATAGCAGCAGTACCATTTATGATTTTCTGCATATCCAAAGAAGACACACTTCTTTGCCTTCGAATCAAGTTTCGAACGATGATGACCAAGAATATGTGCAAAGCAAACACACCCAAACACTGAGAGAAATATGGAACATCTCCCCCTCAGGAAAAAGGAGACTGAATGGGGTGCTAAATCCAAGTATACGGGAAGGCACCCTTGTTAATCAAAAAGGCTGCTATGAGAATTGCATCACCCCAAAAACGAATTAGAACTGTAGATGTGATTTTCATGCTTCTTGCAATCTCAACAATGTGCCTATTCTTTCTTTCTACAACACCATTCTGCTGTGGATTGTAGGAACATCTACTCTGATGGACAACACCATATTCTAACAGATACGAAGCAAGATGTTTTTCAAAATATTTCCTGGCATTATCTGATCTGAACACCTTTATTCGTATCCCAAACTGTGTTAGCACCATCTGATGAAATTGCCTTACCAAGGATGTTACCTTATTTCAGGATCTCATTAAGTAAATCCATGAATATCGAGAAAAATCATCCACAAATAAGAGAAAATATCGATAACCACCTATAGAAGGAACATGATAAGGTTCCCACACATCAGAATGAATAACATCAAAAGGAGATGAACATCTTTTATTACTAGCTTTAAAGGAATTCCAAGTTGACAACCTTCACACTCCAGACTTGACAAATTAACGGACTTAAAAAGCTTTGGAAACAAGAAACTCAAAGAAGAAAAAGACAAATGACCTAAACGATTATGCCAAAGCATAATCTGACTCACAGACCTTGATTCACTATCCCTACTGACATGATGACCCTGACGAGGAGGAATCACATCCAGGAGGTAGATTCCATTCACTTCACGACTACTCCCAATCGTCCTCTTTGAATCCAAATCCTGCAAAATACAATGACTAGGAGAAAAAAATATTGTACAATTTAGGTTCTTAGTCAAACTACTAACAGATAACAAGTTAGTACTCAATTTGGGAACATGAAGGATAGAGGGAAGGGAAATGGAATCATTGATCTTGATAGACTCCTTCCCAACAATGGGAACATGAGATCTATCAACTGTGGAGACTCTGTCTCTACCAGAGCAGAGCTGGTAAGAGGAAAAGATAGTTAAACTATGGGTCATGTGCTCTAAGGCTCCAGAATCTATAATCCAAGGAGGTCCCTTCTTACTTGTAGTAGAAACATAATTTGTAGTGGCATGTAAACTACCTATGTGAGCAAAGGAAGTAGAGTGTGCTCCACCAGAATCACCTAAACTTGGCTGTCCACCTGTTACTGAAATAGAACTAGTTGTATCTCACTGATTCAGGAACTGCTCATATCTCTCAAATTCGGCCCTCATTGCAACAACTGCAACAAACTCTAGAGTAGCTGTAGTGGGAGGGGCTGGTATGTCACCAGTGACTGCCATGTGAGCATTTTCCTTCTTGTTTTTGAGTCTATTTGGCACTAGATGAGAATGAAGCTTCCAACAAGTATCTCTTGTGTGTTTAGGCTTCTTACAGTAGTCACAAATCAAATCCTCTGTCTTCCTTCTTGATTTCACTACCACCCTGGTCTCCACTCTGTTTAGGTTCACAGTGCTAACCATGATCAAAACCAGAATTTTTCATTATCACATTTCTCCTGCTCTCTTCTCCTAACACAAAGGCATATGCCTAGGAGAGAATAACATTGTCCCTAGAAAGAATGTGCTGTCTTGCAATATCATACTCGGGATTAAGGCCAACAAGAAATTCAAAAACCCTATACTTCTCTAGGAGCTTTTGATAGGTAGTTGCATCCTTGGTGGTTTCCCAAACAACTGTCTCCAGATGGTCAATCTCCTGCCACAGGGTTTTAAGGGCTGAAAAGTAAACAACAACAGGTCTATCTCCTTGCCTTGTGGCAATAATCTGATTTCTCAACTGATAAGTTCTAGCAACATTCTCCCTCTATGAATAGGTTTCTGCAACCCCATCCCATATTTACTTAGCTATATTTGCCCACAAAAGAAATTTACTTATATGCGGCAACATCGAATTAAAAAGCCAAGTCATCACCATATAGTTTTCTTGTACCCATCGGGAGCTGTTAGTTTCGGCTTTCACTTCTTCACCAGTGATATACCCTAACTTCCCACGAGCACCAATGGCCATCTTTGCAGATTGTGACCATTCTAAGTAACTTGAACCATCCAACTTAATTGTAGTAATGGTTGTAGCCCTACAGAGGTCTCTGACACCTCCTCCCATTGGTCCCATTTCACTCCCGGGCTTGTTTTCAATTCCGTTACCCTCAATAATTATCAAAAAGGGGGGAGAAGGTTACTGTAATATGCAAGAATATCAAATAAATCACTTTTGGTACTAATGACACCCTTCTGGTGCCCTAGATGGTCCTCCCACAAAAGATTCACTTTTTGCGGGACGGGAGAAGAGAGAGAAGAGGCAGCCGCTCTCTCCAGAAACCTCCAAAACAGGCAGGACTTGAACTCCCCTCCTGAAAACTCCAAGGAACCCTAAAAAATTAGGGCACTACTTCCTAGGTCAAAATTGAAGAGTCCAACAGAAATAAGACTCTCCCCTTTTCTCCAGTTTTTCCTAATTTTGATGGGAAACCCTAGACCAACTATAGGGAAAAATAGATCCACCAAAAAAATCCAAAAATTGGGCATACCTGAGATCTTCGATCAACCTCTTAAGTCACCATGCAGTTGGCTGATCTAGGGCTGCATGATAGAATAACTCAAGGAACCTTTGCGCTTGCTCTAATACCAAGTAGAAATCACTGATTGCAGTTTTAGATAAATTCCTTGTGAAGAGAAAGAAGAAGAAGATGAAGAGTTTCAGTAGTAGAGAAGAAAAGAGGAGAAGAAAAGGAGTAGGATGTCAACCAAAATTGAATTAGTTCTAGCCGCCAACCTCTCTTTGTATTATATACTCAACTTAAAAGAATAAGAGATTACAAGAATGCCCTTAGTAGGGCGGCTACTTAAGTAGCTTAACAGTTACAACTTAGAAAACATAAACTAATGGGCCTAAAGCCCAACAACTTCCTAACTTAACAACTTAAAAATAAGAAATAAATAACTGGGCCCAATAACTAGAAATCGGCCCAACTCAACATTCCCCCTCAAGTTGGGAGTAAATGTCACACATTCCCAATTTGTGTAGGTCATGCTCCAGCTTGTTTCTTGCTACACCTTTTGTGAGAACATCAGCAAACTGCAGATCAGAAGCAATGTATGGGAGACAAACTTCCCCAGAAGTCACCCTTTCTCTGATGAAGTGTCTATCCACTTCAATGTGCTTTGTCTGGTCATGCTGAACAGGGTTATGGGCAATGTTAATTGCTGCCTGATTATCACAGTAAAGAATCATAGGTTCTTCTACCTTCACACCAATCTCTCCTAACAAGGAGCGGATCTAGAGAAGTTTTTGAAACTCCATGTGCCATGACCCTGTATTCTACTTCTGCACTTGATCTTGCCACCACTGTCTGTTTCTTACTTTTCTACGAGATTAGGTTATCCCCAACAAGGGTGCAGACTTCTGAAGTAGATCTCCTGTCATCAAGGTATCCTGCCCAATCAGCATCTGTATAAGCCTCTAGCTTCAACTGTCCATGATCAAAAAATAGTATGCCTTTGCCTAGGTGTCCCTTCAGATAAGCAAGAACCTTGTCAACAACCTCCCAATACTGGACTTGTGGGGCATGCATGTATTGACTCACCACACTCACTGCATAGGAGATGCCTGGTCTTGTCATACACAAATACAACAGCCGCCCCACAAGTCTTTGATATCTCCCAATGTCCTTTACCAACTCATCTTTTGATGTATTAATTTTGTGATTATGATCAATAGGAGTACTGGCTGCCTTTGTTCCAAGCTTCCATGTTTCTTGTAGAAGATCCATAACATACTTCATTTAAGAAATAAAGATTCCATCTTTTGATCTTGCAACTTCAATGCCCAAGAAATACCTAAGCTCTCCAAGATCCTTAGTTTCAAATTCCCTGTGTAGATTCTTCTTCAAACTGTCAATCTCCCTTAGGTCATTCCTTGTGACAACAATATCATCCACATAAACAATTAGGACTGGCACCAAGGATCCCCTCCGCTTCACAAACAAAGTATGGTCAGGTTGAGTCTGAGTGTAGCCAAAAGCAACCAAGGCCTTCCTGAACCTGTCAAACCATGCTCTAGGTGACTGCTTTAAACCATAAAGTGACTTCTTAAGTCTGCATACCTTTCCCTTTTCAGCTTCACTGTAGAAACCAGCAGAAAGATCCATATACACTTCCTCTTGCAGATCTCCATTTAGTATATGGCAGCAAGAGAAATAGGGGCCAAGAGTATGTGGCAGCAAGAGAAAGAAGTATCCGAACAGAAGTCATCTTTGCAACTGGCGCAAAGGTCTCTAAGTAATCAAGGAGGTTGAGGCTGAATTTAAATGGGTCCGTAGAAGTGCAAATGGGCTAGCTGATAGATTAGCAAAACAAGGGGCATCGAGACAGCAATTATTTTGGGCTACATTGTAATGTGGGATGAATAGAGTGAGGAAAAGGGATCAACAGTCCCATCGTCAAATTGTACAAAATGTTTTCAATCTGAATCTGAATCTTAATAAAACACATATTTATTGATAAAAATTTGCTTTTTTTCAATTTAATTGATATATAACAAAGGGAACTAACCGTTTCTTTTCTTATATAATTTTATAAAATTCTCATTATCTAGCCAGCACCTAGTCACCCTTTTTTTGATAAGTAACGCCTAGGTACCCCATTGCATGGGCTGCTTGACAACTATGAGATGAACTTGGAAAAAGTAACATGTTCTCTAGGAAATTTAAAAACAGAGAAACAACTAGATTTTTCAACAATATTAACCCAATGCCAGACAGCGTGATTGAGAATGATTCAATAGAGATGGTGGGTTATGTAGAAAATGGTGTGTCTACCCAAGAACATTCCCACACCAAAAGCGTATGATCTGTGTTTCACATATTCCACCACAACCCAGCCAAGTCAAGATCAATTTCGATGCATCAGTTAGCAGTGAGGGTGATACTTCTGTTGGATATCTTTCAAGGAGCCACCATGAAGAGCATGCTTGCAGCAAAACTCTTTGCTTAGGAAGGACCACATTAACATGACAGAGACTTGGGTGGAAAAGGTAGTGGTTTTATTGGATAAAGACTTGAACTTCAATGACAAACATGAGTTTCAGCAATTGTTGGAGGGAAGGTGATTCTAAACTTGTGATAGGCTGCATCAACAGAAAAGCGGACATTCACTGATTTCATCATTCGTACCCTATTCATTTCAAATTTATCCTCACTTTAAGAGAGGGAAACCAAGCTACTGATTGCATTGTCAACTTGGGACATGGGGTTCATGATATGATCTGGAGAGGCTGGCCATGGACTTAGGTCTCCCAAATCCTTTTTGAAGATGCCTGGAGGCATTCTTCCCGTAGGCTCGTCTTTTAAGCCTTCTACTTGTATACCAAATAAAAGTGTCTCTAAGCAGAGTTTATAAATCAATTTGATGGTTCATCAATGATGAATGACCTAGTATTTGAAAAGTTTATTCTCTGTAAAGAATTACTTGAAAAATGTTGAGATGGATGAGTGGAAAAACTAATTATTTGTGTAGCACTTTTCTAAAAAGTGAGCATAGCAGAAATGCGAATGTTGAGATGGATGAGTGGAAAGACTAGAAAGGACAGGATAAAAATCAATTTTGATGGGGTTGGTGAAGACATTTGAAGGTGTTTCAAATATGAAAGTCAATTTTGAAATGAGTTGCATTTTTGGGATTAATTTGGAAGAAAGAGAATTAGAAGCTATATCAAAGAGTCTTGAGTGTTCCATTTCCAGTTGTTCTTTGACCTATTTGGGGCTCTTTTTAGGTGTTAATCCCAAGGAGAGTAGATTTGGAATCCAATTCTAGAAAGGTGTGCAAAAAGATTAGCAGTGTGGAAGAATGAAGAAGAGTTACATCTCATTGGATGGTAGAATCACTTTGATTGGGTCAACCTTGGCAACATTTTCGCTATATTATTTGTCAGTATTAAGGATTCCACAAAAGGAGGCTAGGAAGATTGAAAAGGTAATGAGAGATTTCTTATGGGAACCAGGGAGGAGAAAAACGATCATTTAGTGAGATGGAAGATAGTGACTAAAGGCTGATAAGAGGGAGGTTTGAGTTTGGGTAATGTAGACAAGAAGAATTTAGCACTGTTAGGTAAATGGATTTGGAGGTGGCCTTTGGAGAGAGATAGTTTGTGGCATGAAGTGATGGCTAGCATTCATGCCTGGCTGAATTCTGGATGGGATGTAGGAGTGTCTTGACGGGTTACTCTTCCTTCACCTTGGGTCTTGGAAAGCTATTCATAGTATTCTTCATTAGTTTCTTATTTTCGTTAGGTATGATATGTGTTTTAGGGATGCTGTCAAATTTTGGGAAGATGTTTGGGTTGGTTCTTCTACTCCTAAGGATTTGTTCCCCTCTCTGTACTCTGTCTTTGTACAAAAACAAATGTCTTGGAATTTATTGCTTCTCATATTCATCCTTTGGCTCATAATTGGGATTTTGGGTTCCGAAGAGGGCTGAGGGATGCCGAACTTGTCGAGCTCAATGGGCTGTTGCAACTTCTTGATTCTGTTTGCTTGGATCCTTCCAAACCATGTAGATGTATTTGGATTCCTCACCCGAAGGATTGCTTTTCTTGTGCTTCTTTCTTTGAGTCTCTTTGTTTGTCTTCTCCTTCTCAGCCTTTCCTTGCTAAGGAAGTTTGGTGGGCCTATTCCAACCAAAGTAGGAGCTTTTTGTTGGGAAGTGTATCATGGGAAGATTAACACTCTAGACATGTTACAAAAAAAGAAGACATATCACTTACTAATATCCTGCCCTTTTGCTGCATATATATGGGATTTTTTTTTTCTTTGTTTGGGTGCAGGTGGACCTTACAAATGGAGGTAAACGAGCTTTTTGACCCTTCTACCTTTGTCTTGCCTAAAAGAAGGGGAAGGATTATGTAGAGACGTGTAAGAGCAACGGTAATATGGACTCTTTGGGAAGAATGAAACAATAGAATCTTCTCAAGAAAGGCGAGAAGTAAAGAAGCGATAAGAGATTGTATAATGGTAAGGATGATACACTAGATTAGGACCTTGGATTCTTTCTTGCATTGTCTTTTGATGATATTTGGAGAAACTGGGAAGTGGTGGCTAGAAGTTCTTCCATAAAAGGAGTAAATATAATGTGGAAGCCCCTGACTTGAAAATTTTGTTAAACTAAACTTTGATGGGAGCAGTCAAGGCAACCTTGGCCCTTAGGGCATAGGAGGGGAATTGAGAGACGAAGAAGGAAATATCATTGCATTATTCTCCAGTCAAGTGAGAGTGGGGGATTCTATTAGGGCAGAACTGCTTGCTGCTTTGAAAGGGGTATGGATCTCTAGTGATTTGGGCTCGATAAATGTGGAGATTGAAGGGGACTCAAAATTGGTGGTAGGATGGCTGAAGGATCTAGAGTCTATAACCTGGTGCTTTAGGGATGAGATAAAGAATTTTAAATGGCTAACCAGAAAAATGAATTTGAGAATACTTTGGGTCCGGAGAATGGTTAATGCTATGGCAGATGTGTTAGCTAAACCAGGGGTAAATAGGGATAATTTGTATTGGGCTCAGATATAATTGTCAATTGTAATTTGCTTGATATATGAGAGGCAGCACCTCGTGCCTCTCTGTGGGGATGCTTGTACTGCCTATTTTTATTGTTCTTTAATAAATTCTTACTTTTACTTACAAAAAAAAAGGAATGGATAGGATAAAAATGAACATATCCATAAGAAAGTAGACTAGGATGGTTTGGGCACATGGAGAAAAAACCATCTGCAGCACCAGTGAGAGAAGAAATTATCTTTTGCAAGTTCAAGGGTCTAGAAGAGCTACTAGGGGCAGGCCAAAAGGACATGGATTGGAGTAGTGAGATATGACTTGAGGGTCAATAATTTAACAATGGACATGACACTAAACAGTGTGGACCGTCTGAACAGGATTCATGTAGTTGATTCCATAAGTTTGGACAGGGCTTAGTTGAAGTATATGTGAAGCACTTCTCCTAGATTTCTGAAGTAGATCAATTATTGCTTGCAATGCAACAGGGAACTGTAGTGGGTGTATGGTGTAACTGTCATGTATTTGCATTGCATAAGAATGTGAATGAAAAATTATGAAGGTCTAACATCCTTCAAGCTGTTGACAATTTTCATTCAGTGCAGTTTAGTTAGCAGAGGTTTTGAGTTTTGACAAGTTATTTGGTGTTTGTTCTGCAGTATGTGATAAGTTATTTTGTCTATTGTCTAATTTGGGCTTCAATTGTGAAATTTATGAATTTTCATCCATAGAAAAAGCTCTAGGATACCTAATGCATTGGTTACATGAAAACGTGTACTTGACATATGGTAAAAGCTACCTCACCAAACTTTTTCTTTTTTTTTTCTACTTTATTTTTTTGCTAATTAAGTACAAGAAGATTGCATTTAGAGAAATGACAAAATAAAGGAAGTTTGCAATGTAGAAAGACTGTCAGTACATTTCTTATACTTGGAAATATGTTGTTATCATCATTGTCACTTCTATTAGCTTCTGGAATATTTTCTTTTTATTTACTGAAGGATATTAGTTTAGTTATGCTCAACTGTGAGCTTTCATATGTACATAATACATATTGCTTGTCTGTGCGTGTCTGTTGTTTTTTCCCATCTTTTTATTCGTTTTGAACCATTGTTACTGTCCCCAGGCTGTAGTAAGTGAGGAGAAGAAAACAACTAATTATGAAGGTATTATTCTAACTTATAATTGTTTTGGAACAGTTCCTTTCTTTTCTTCTTTCTTCTTTGCCCTCTTTATATTTACACTTTTTTTTGATAAATTATATTTACACTTGAATAATGCAATTTCTTTTACCTCTTCCTTTGTTTATTTTAACTTTTATGTAGTTCCTGAAGCAAACTTGCAAATATTTCCTCCTGCTATTGGAGCTGATAGAGGGCGTGGATATCAATCTCTAGGAAGCCTGAATGGTATGTTGCTCTTGTTATGATCAGTGCTCAGATTACATGTTATTGTATAAGAATTTCTATTATCTGGAGAATTTAATAAAAGATATCTCAGTCACAGTTCAATGGGAAAGAAGATCGGAAAATGGGCTGGCAAATTTCCTGGCCAAACAAGGAGTACATAGGAATCAGCTCTTTTGGGCTCACTTGTAAGCTTTATGATGTAGTTTGGAGGCTGCACCTCATGCCTCTTTGTGGGGAGTTGTATGATGTATACTGTGTTTTTATTGTAATTAATAAAATTACCATTATCTATCAAAAAAATCATGGATTAAACTAATATATCTTAGATGCAGGTTTATGATTGTTATGGATGAAAAACCAACCTTTGAAATAACTCTACTAATTTCTCTGTTATTGATAAAAAAAACTCTACTAATTTTAAAATTAATGCAGTAATTGTAAAGTTGAGTGGCAAGCTTGTTCTTCATCCACTGCTTAATCACTACTCTGTTAAACTAGCAAAAAATAAAAAAAAAACCTTTTTTTTTGCTTCACTTATCAATGAGCAAATTGAGAAGTGTTGAAGTTCCCAGTTGGTTGGGTGGTATTAGTCAACATGCATCTTATTGGACATGGATGAAATCCTTTTTTTTTTCTTTCATTTTTTAATCAGCGAGTGGGAGATTAAATTAGGAAAGTAACTACTTTCAGGTTTATAACTCTTTGGAAATTAAAACATGACAAGTGGATTAGGGTTTGAGGTTTTCTGTCATCTAAGAAAGGTGGTTGCAGTGAATGGCTTTTACAGGATGTTTGGAAGTGCTTAAAAATAAGCACTTATTTGGGCCGGGACCACATCATTAAGCACTTATAGGTATTTGGTAAATAAGCCTGAAATAAGTGCTTATTTTAAAAATAAGGGCTTATTTTTTAAGCCCAAATTTCCAGCTTTTTTTAAGTGATTAAACAATAAGCACTTATTCAATTTTTTCCTCCAGAATTGTTCCCGGTCAACTTTTAGAATACTGGTTATACCCTTTCAACATAAAAAACGTTGGGCACTGCCGGTGACTTCCTGGACCAGAATGGCGACATATCCACCAATAGGTTGTCCTAAACAGGTTGTTGGACAAATGCTGCAGGCTTTCTCTTACCTGAACATGATTTAGTGAAGTATATAGTGATAACTTGCATCTGTTACCTGAACAGGTTGCCGCTTCTCATCCATTTGTAAGCTTGGGTATAAGCGGCTGTAGGTGCTTGCAGCCAAGTGTGAGGGAGGGTTCATTCTCCCAAAGCCCACGTGAAAGCTGATGGACCTTCATGTTCAAACTTCCCATGGGGAGGGGAGGATGAGACTGAGTGGTGATTATATAGGAGTATTCAGATGAAAAAGAGGGAGAGAGTGTGCATGTGCGTTATTGTAGGGGGGTTAGAAAATGTGGAGTGAAGTGGTGCCTGAGAAAAAAGACCAAATGATGAGGTGAGGTTGACTTGAGGAGATGAAGAGAGAGAGAGAGAGAGAGAGAGAGAGAGAGAGAGAGAGAGAGAGAGATGGGCACTTGTTTTTAGGCATTTATTCAATAAGCACTTATTTTTAACAGAAGCACTCCCAAACATGGCCAGAATGTTGTTGGTACATTTTAGAGTGAGCCGAATAGGGGTAGTTTAGTAATCTCATGTCAGTTAAGTACTTTGCTTATGTGGCTGTTTTATTAGAGTACTCTGCCCCACACTTAAGTGAGGGCAGTTTAGTCTTTGTAAGTGTAATTAGAACCTAATAAACATTAGGGGGTCGACTGAATGGGAGACTAATCAATTTCGACTAAACCCTCCTGTTCTCTCTTTCTCTTGTCTTCTTCCTCATCTTCTTCTTCCTTCTTCACTGGTTCGGGTTACTGTAGCTGCTCCAAAACATGGTATCAGAGCGAGGTTTCTGACCTGCTTCTGCTTGTAAAGCATCTCAGCTGTGTTCGTGACACCTTCTTCTTCGTTTCTGGTTAGTTAATGGAGAGAGCTGGTTCGCCCTAGGTCTGAGACATCACAGGTCGTTGCTCTCTGCTGCGCACAGTTTTCTTCATCAAGGAAGGTGATTTCAGCAGTGAATGGTTGGCCGATACTCTCAAAGGAAGGTTGGTTATGTAGTCCTTTTGTGTTGCTGGTATTTCTGGATAGGAACCCTTCAAGAATCAGTTAGTACTGATTAGAACCTAGAGAACTAGGTTCATTGTTGCCCTAGGAAGGGCTGTGTGTGCAGTAGCCGAATGGTGTAGGGCTGCTGTGAGTTGTTGAGTGGTGTTGGGGCTGCTGTAGGTGGCCGAGTGGTGTAAGGTGGAATGCAGTGACCTTGCCAAGCTCCTTGTGGTTGTGTAATGCCATCTTAAGCGTGTTAAACAAGTCTGAATTGGGTGTAGCAGTTTGATTGTGTTGTGGTGCTTGTGATGCACAATTTTTTTTTATTGGGTGGTTGTAAGAGGGCCTACTGTTGTGTTGTGGTGCTTGTGATGCTTATGTGGGTCGTAGGTGTGTGAAGTTAGCAGTAGTGTGAAGAAGAACGAGTGTGTGCTCCCACTGTTGTGTTTAGGGGCTGCAATAGGTGCTGAAGTATCAAACTGTGAACAACATCAATCAGCTTGTAGCTGAGAAGTAAGGTTAGAGGCAATTGTGAAAGAGTACAATGGCAGCAATAGGAGATGGCTACAATGATCAGAAACCTAGTGTGGTAATTTCCTCCGACTACCTAGGGGTACAAATGACCTCAATTAAGCTGAATGGGGAGAACTATGTTCCATGGGCTAAATCAGTGGAAGTGTTTCTCAAGGCAAAGAAGAAAGTAAAGCATGTAAGAGATGAGAAGCCATCGGAGGACTCTCCAGGGTTTGATGATTGGGAACAAGAAGATTCTCAAATCATGACTTGGCTATGGAATAGTATGGAACCCAAAATTAGTGCCAACTTCATGTTCCTTGATACGACTAAGGATATATGGGAGCATGCTAAGAAGCTATATTCTGGACAAGATAACACAACAAGAGTGTATCAGCTTTATCAGGAGTATTTTGATTTACAACAAGGAACCAAAACACTAGAAGAATATAAGGAATGAACTCAATGTCTATCACCCCCTTACTCCAGATATTAAAGTTCAGCAACAACAAAGAGAGCAACTTGATGTTACAAGATTTTTAGTGGGGCTGAAGTCGGAATATGAACCAGTTAGAGCCCAAATATTGGGGGGATCTACTCTTCCTACACTTGAGGAAGTATTCACAAAGCTTCGTAGAATTTCTTTGGGACAGACAGAGAACACACAGTCTGATAGATCAACACTTGTGATAGGTAGAGGGGTTGGACATAGTACAAGAGGGGGAGGTCATGCTCCCCAAGGAGGCCGTGGCAGTTCCATGATTAGTCGGGGTGGTCGTGACTCAGGGGGAGGCCGTGGCAGAGGGAAGAATAACTTTACAAGGAAATGTACTCATTGTGGTAGAGAGGGACACACTGTGAATTTCTGTTATGATTTACATGGCCCTCCTTCTAAATGGGCTAATCATGCTATAGCAGGTGAGGTTGATATCAGTGACAGTAAACCGGTAGACCGAACTCCTCTAACATCTACATCTACATCTACCTTTGGGAGGGAGATGGTGAGCGTACTGCATGATGAGTATGAACGGTTCCTTCAAACTACTTCACAGTATACCACTGCCACACTTGCCCAATCAGGTATTGCTTGCATGCCTCACTTGCCCAAACTACTCTCCCTGGGTTATTGACTCTGGAGCCTCAGATCATATGACCGGGACTCCAGGTGTGTTCTCTTCTCTTTCTGAAACCTCCACATCACAGACTGTTACACTTGCCAATGGGTCCTCATCCCCCATATGCGGTGTTGGTAATGTTGACATGGCTTCTGTTTCCTTATCATCTGTTTTATATGTCCCTAAGTTTCCATTCAATCTTATGTCTGTTAGTAAAATAACCAAAGCTCTTAACTGTTTTGTTACCTTTTTTCCTTCCACTTGTGTTTTTCAGGATCTCAAGATGGGGAGGAAGATTGGTGGGGGGCATGAAGCTGGTGGATTGTATTATCTTGACAGTGGTGGATCTTCAATTGCTCTTTAGACTTCACTTACTCCTCTACAAGGGCATTGCCGACTGGGACATCCATCTCTCAAGGCTTTCAAGATTTTGGTCCCGTCATTGAGTCATTTGTCAGTTTTGCAATGTGAGTCATGTCAGTTTGGGAAACATCGTCGTGTGTCCTTCAGTTCAAGAGTTGAGAGTCGTATGTTGAGTCCTTTTTCTTTGGTGCATTCAGATGTTTGGGGTCCAATCAAAATAGAGTCTTATAATGGGTACAAGTATTTTGTTTCCTTTATTGATGATTGTTCAAGAATGACATGGATTTACTTAATGAAAGAAAGAAGTGAATTGTTTTCCATTTTTCAAAAATTCCATGCTGAAATACACACAATTTGGTGTTCCAATCAAAATTCTCCGTTCAGATAATGGTCGTGAATACTTTCTTACTTCATTTCAACAGTATTTAGAACAACATGGCATTATTCATCAGACATCATGTGCATTCACCTCTCAACAAAATGGGGTAGCTGAACGGAAGAACCGTCAGCTTCTTAAAACAGCTCGGTCTATTCTTCACCACATGAATGTTCCTAAACGGTTTTGGAGTGATGCTGTACTCGTTGCATGTTTTCTCAATAATCGAATGCCCTCCTTCATCCTTCATGGTCGGTCCCCCTTCTCTATCTTGTTTCCCACTTTATCTCCACTCCCATTAATTCCTCGTGTCTTTGGTTGTGTGTGCTTTGTCCACAATCTGAGCCCTGGAATAGACAAGCTAGATGCACGCTCAATTAAATGTGTCTTCCTTGGCTATTCATGGACTCAAAAAGGGTACAAGTGTTATAATCCCATTACCCAGAAGTGTTGTCTGCCCTGATGTCACATTTTTTGAGTTAGTCCCCTTCTTCTCAAGTCCTGAAGCACCTTCGTCTCCACCCGTCCTTCCTCTTTCTCTTCCTCTTCCTGTCAGTGATCCAGTTCCAGATGCTGTTGTTGGAGTAGACTCATCACTTCATCCCGTGCAGATCACCACAGAACGTCCACCAATCCGGCAAGTGTATACACGTCGAACAACACCGGCCCCTCCTCCAGCTTCTACCTCATATGCAGATCCTCTCATGGCTCCTATTGTTGAACCTTCAGACCTTGACCTACCCATTGCCTTACGGAAAGGTAAACGCAGTTCTACCCTTCATTCCATTTCCAATTTTCTTTCATTATCTCGTCTTTCTACCTCACATCGCCAGTTTGTTTCCCTTTTATCCTCTATTTCCATACCTAACAATGTTCAAGAAGCTCTCAGTTCACCTAATTGGCGGCGGGCAATGGAGGAGGAACTTTCTGCTCTTCAACATACTCAAATGTGGGAACTTACTACTCTCCCACCTGGTAAGCATGATGTGGGTTGTAAATGGGTGTATACTGTGAAATACTTGCCAGATGGTAGTGTGGAGCGTCTGAAGGCCAGACTTGTTGCTAAAAGTTACTCACAATTGTATGGAGTGGACTACATGGAGACATTCTCTCCGGTGGCTAAGATTGGTTCTGTTCGTGTACTAATTTCCCTGGCAGTTATGTATGATTGGCCTCTGTTTTAGCTTGATATAAAGAATGCCTTTCTCCATAGTGATCTTGTGGAGGAGGTATATATGGAGCAACCACTTGAGTTTGTTGCTTAGGGGGAGGATGGTAAGGTATGCAGATTGAAGAAGGCAATTTATGGGTTGAAACAATCGCCGCGTGCTTGGTTTGGAAAGTTCAGTGAAGTGGTGAAGAGTTTTGGAATGAAGCAGTGCAAGGTAGATCACTCAGTGTTCAGCTATGACTCAGAAGCTGGGAAGATTCTATTAGTGGTCTATGTGGATGATATTGTCATTACTGGCAGTGATAAATTGGGGATTGGCAAATTAAAGGTATTTCTGCAAAATCATTTCCAAACAAAAGATCTTGGAACATTGAAGTATTTCTTGGGAATAGAGGTTGCCAGGTCAAAACAAGGTGTAAATCTGTGCCAAAGAAAATATGTTATTGATCTATTGGAAGAAACATGACTGTTAGGCGCAAAACCAACTGAGACCCCTATGGAACCAAATGTTAAGTTGAGCAGTGGTACAGGAGAAGTATTTGAAGATCCTAGAAGGTATAGACGACTAGTGGGGAAGCTGAACTATCTGACTATCACGAGACCCGACATGTCCTTTGTAGTCAGTGTGGTGAGCCAATTCATGCAGAACCCTCGTATACCTCACTGGGATGCAATTCTTAGAATTGTGAGGTATCTGAAAGGAGCTCCAGGCCGTGGACTATTGTATAAAGCAGGAGGAAAACTTGAAGTAGTGGGGTATACAGATGCATATTGGGCAGGCTCAGTGAATGATAGGAGATCTACTACGGGCTATTGCACATTTCTTGGAGGAAATCTTGTGACGTGGAAGAGTAAAAAGTGGACGGTTGTGGCCAGAAGTAGTGCTGAAGCTGAGTATAGGGCCATGGCACATACTACCTGTGAGTTAGTGTGGTTGAGGAATCTTCTACAAGAAATTGGATTTCACATGGATAAACCAATGAGACTGTATTGTTACAACCAAGCTACACTCCATATCTCATCCAATCCTGTATGTCATGAGATAACAAAGCACATAGAGGTTGATTGCCACTTTGTGAGGGAGAAGGTCCTTGCTGGGGAGATAAACATAGAACATGTGGGCTCGAATGATCAATGGGCAGATTTGTTTACAAAAGCTCTAAACTCAGGGAAAGTGAACTATCTATGTAACAAGCTGGGATTATATGACATATATTCTCCAGCTTGAGGGGGAGTGTTAGAGTGAGCCGAATAGGGGTAGTTTAGTAATCTCATGTCAGTTAAGTACTTTGCTTATGTGGCTGTTTTATTAGAGTACTTTGCCCCACACTTAAGTGAGGGCAGTTTAGTCTTTGTAAGTGTAATTAGAACCTAATAAACTTAAGGGGGTCGATTGAATGGGAGACTAACCAGTTTCGACTAAACCCTCCTGTTCTCTCTTTCTCTTGTCTTCTTCCTCATCTTCTTCTTCCTTCTTCACTGGTTCGGGTTACTATAGCTGCTCCAAAACAGTACAGAAAGTAGAGATGGGTATAAAAGTGAGTTATCACCCCATCTTAGATACAAGTTGTTTTATGATAGAGGGAACACATCTTGGATGCAATCAACTATGGTCCATAGTCTCTGTCTTTGTTGAACATGAAGAAATGTTAGAGGTTTCTCTGTGGGTTTGGCAAGGATAAATATTTCACAATGTATCAATCCATAGTGGCCGATATGTATCGCATCAGTGAGTCACTGATACGCGAAATACAAAGAGTTTTGGGTTTAATCAGTTTCAGGGGGGCAGCCAGGCATTATACTAACTCCCCTGAACATAAAAAAATATAAGCTCTCTCTTCAAAAGTCTGATATGCCCCATCCAGCGTATTGAATTGTATCGATATTTGGAGTCTGCTTAAGGAAGTTTATCTTTTGTCCATAACATTGGGAACTACTGGAGATTGGGGTGAGCAAGAAAAACCAAAAAACCAAACCAAACCAAACCGAAAATTCCGGTTAATCAGTTAACCAATATAAAAAACCGGTGGTTAATTGAACCGACCGGTATATATATTATTCATATATTTATGTCTATTATATATCATTTATATTATTATTATTATATATATTTTTTACAATCTATATATTTTATTATTTATAATATATAATATATTATTTATTATTTATAATATAATGTTTTATATGTATTTCTTATTTTTTATTATATATATATTTAAAATATATTTTATAAAGTCAAAAAACCCTAAAAACGACAAACTAAATCAATAAGCTTCGGTTCAGTTTCGGTTACCAGTTTTCCAAAAATTGGTACTACCGGTTAATTGAACCACGAGCACCCCGAATTGGAGATGCCAGTAATTGGGCATTGGGATGATGTACAGAGCCAGGGATGAGATTCTGTTGTTGGAACCAATTGTAGGTAGCACCAATTAATGTTCTCTTTTTTGAGCCTAAGGTGTATACTAATACCCCCAAAGGCCATGCTTGGATTGAGGTGATGTTGTAGGATCAATTTTCATGGGTACTTCCTATCAAGGTTTCATAGATTGGAGGATTATTTTTAAATTTCAAGGTTTCTAGGTGCTTGGATAGAGTAATTTGTTTGATTATAATATGGAGGTAATTGGAGTAAAAAAGTTGCTTTGTTTATTTAGAGAAGACTGTCATGCTGGGAGATCAGTCTTTCCCATTCTCTTGATACGGAGAGATTAGTACTAGAAGGTTACCCCGGTATTGTCTTTGGATATATCCATATATGGTGGTCCTCCTCTGGCAGGGTGCAGTGAGGTGCCTCATGTTTTTGATGGGACTGGGGTTGGCACTCTGTTGAGGTTATTGGGCAGCCTTGTGGCCACACCAAACCTTCTCACTGGGTTGACATGAAAAAGAACCAGCCAAAACTATATCTGAAGGCCCAACAAGAAGGCTTGGCACATGAACAGGGGTACAAGTATTCAGTGGCTCTCTCAAACCTTCCTAATGAGTCATTGGCAGCTGTAACTTGGCCATCTTTTAACTCCAGGTAAGCCTTCCAGAAAGAGAATAGGCTGGTGGCCAGTAGCATTGCGGTCATCATTGGCACATGGTGTTCTCCTTTTTTCACTCATTCTAGGAAATGAAAATCCAAGTCATTTTGGACAGTTTAAGCCTATTAGCTTATGCAACATCTTGTACCAAATTCTTTCTAAGACCATTTCTAGAAGGTTCAGCATGAATGCATGATATTGCCCAAATGGATTGAGAAACATGCATTTGAAGTTTATTGCAGTCACTGCTTATATTATTCATTAGTTCTTCCTTTTCTTTATTGTGACCTATTTGTCTACACAGGGGGAGATGAACAACAAGCGACAAACAATTGGAAGGGACTTTTTAGCATCTCCTCGTATACACAGTATTTCAATGTGGATGCGGATATTGTTGTTAACAGGATTATCGGTTCAATGAATCCTACCAGTGGAAATTTTTTTGACAAGATTGAGGCTAATCCTGATCTGTGAGTTTCACATTTCTTTAGCTAATATTTGGAAGAAACACATCATTATTATTATTATTATTATTTTATTTGGTTAAACTTTCTAATTTGATTTTTACATGTATTGTGAAAATTTCCTTGAAGAGCTTAAGCCTTCATCTATATTCTATTTGGTTTATTTTTCTATGCCAATTTGAAACCCTAATAAACGAATCTATTTCCATTTTGGTTTAACTGATCAAGTGCAAATAGGGTGGGCATCGTAAGAGATTTGACACCAGAAGTTGCCAGTCAAGGGGATAGAAAAGATTTTCCGCTAGCTTGATTGATGGAAGTCATATTAAGCTAGTTTAAGTTAATGGAAAGACAGATATTTCTATGAAAAATCATGAATGTTAAATGATTAAACAAAAAGACAAGTTGCTAAGAAAGTGTGCTACATATATCTTAAAAGTCAGGAAATTTGGAAATGGTGGACAGAATTCCAGTTTGTAAAATAGAAAGGGCTTTAGGCCTATGATGCCTTCATACCTGTACAAGGGTGCCATATTGTTTTGGATATTCCAATTTTTAGTGTAATTTTGTATATGATACCATATCCAGCTGTATCCAGCTAACATAGCTTTAGGTAGGGGTGTCAATCGACTGGTTTTGGTTTGGATCCAATCCGATCCAAACCTTATCAAATCGGATTTGGATGGTCCATTATAATTATTGGATTGGACCAATCCAAAATAAATTGGTCCATATTCTTATTGGCTTGAATTAGACCTAAACCAAATTTCCAATAATACAATCATGAGGCCAAACCCTTGTCCAATTTGAAATCAATCAAAACTGAAAACATAATAAAATCACTTTTATGAAAGTACTTTTACGAAAGCACTTTTACAAAAACATTTTTATAAAAGCACTTATAAAAGTAATTTTATGAAAAGTATTTTTACGAAAGCACTTTTATAAAAATAATTTTACAAAAGCATTTTTACAAAAGTACTATTATGAAAGACTTACAGAAGTAGTTTTATAAAAGCACTTTTATAAAATCACTTTAATAAAAGCACTTTTACAAAAGTACTTTTACACGAAAGTACTTTTATGAAATCACTTTTACAAAAAAACTTTTATGGAAGTACTTTTACGAGAGCACTTTTATAGAAGTACTTTTATGAAGGCACTTAGAAAATCACTTTTATGAACTTTTACGAAAGCATTTTTACAAAAGTACTTTTGTGAAAGCACTTTTACATAAACACTTCTACAAAAGTACTTTTATAAAGGCACTTTTACAAAGCACTTCTACAAAAGCACTTTTCCGAAGTACTTTCAATAAAGTGCTTTTGTAAAAGCACTTTTTTGAAAATATTTTTATCAAAGTACTTTTACAAAAGTGTTTTTTCAATGCTAAAAGTGCTTTTATATAATTTTTGATATTTCATTCGGTTTGGATTGGATTTGGTTTGTATTGGATTTGGACTGGATTGGGTCCAGTCCATTTATAAGTGGACTCACATTGGACTGGATCAGGTTGGACCAAATCCGTCCAATTGACACCTCTAGCTTTAGGCAAACCCATACCTTCCCTGGATGGGTACACCCAGTTTGTAGGAATATGGAACCCACCTACCCACCCTGGTGCTATAATTTTGTACAGCAAAGGAAAACCTTCATAGTTACAAGTTGAAGGGGATAGAAGAACTAGGGACAGAGTTGGAAGATTGAAAAGGACTTGGGTGGAAGTAATATGAAATGATTTAAGTGCCCATAATTTAACAATTGATATGGAATTGAACAAAATGGATTGACAAAACAGGATCATATCGCCGACCCACATACTACCTCTCAGTGTTTAGGGTTTCCTCAATGGTGGTAAAAAGAGAGAAAATGATGAGTTTTTTTTTTTTTTTTTGGTGGGAGCCTAGGGAAACTAAGAACATCTAAACTGCCTTTGGTTCCATCTACTGATGTGCCTGAAGATATCCTTGATGTGAAGCTGATTTTTACAGAAAGTGGGGGTTGTCAAAAGTTTCTTGTGAAGTAGACTTCTTTCTGAATGCACATGGATTACAGCTGATGACTTGTATTTTTTTTTACCAACAAGAAATTTAAGATTTTATTAAATGATGTTAACTCTGGTTATTACAAATGAAGCAGTTCCACTCCCAACTGATTACAACTGTTACACCAGCGCCCAAAACAACTGTTGTCTATATACCCCTTGTTTTGCTAGAGTATTGGCTATCCCATTTGCAATCTTTCTTACTCAATTGAAAATGATGTTCAGTTTTTGTGTGATGCTTTCTATTTCCCTAAACTCATGATTATAGATCCAAGGCACAAGCTGTTTATTTCTGGCTCAAGACATGATCAGCCTTGAATCTCCCTCTACTTCCAAGTGCAGAAAATTTGATTGTTTAGCAAGCTTTAAACCTTGCAACAGCGCCATCAGCTCAGCTTTCAAGGAATCTCCCAACCCCAGGGGTCCTGAGAACATAGCCAGCACTTTCCCCATCAAAATTTACTTTCACTTTATTAGTTACTGGGAGCTACCACTTCAGTTGAATCAGTCCAAGCTCCTATAATGTCATTCGCTGAGAAGTCTTTGAATATGTCAAGAGTCTATCCATTATGTTGCTCTAACTTTTATATTTTCACATATTTCCCCTTTAGATCTACTTTTCTCATTGAAGATCCTCCTATTTCTTTCCTCCCAGACAGTCCACACTACTGCACCCGATTTGCTTTCCACGTAATTCTTCCTCTCTTTCTTGGTTGTCTTAGGAAACTTGGGCTGAATAGGCTCGCTACATCCTGTGGAGAGACCCACCTGCAACCAAAAAGAGAACAACAGAATTCTCAAATACCAAGTACAAAAGAACAAGAAAGCAACAAAAGAGATAGGGATTCACCACTTGCTAGGCAAAGGAAGCAAATGTGAGGTGACAAGGATTCACCACTTGTATTGTCTTAATATAGATCTTTATTAATAGTATAATGCCTTTAACTTGATAGGGTTGTGTTCTTTTAAGCTTGGGAAAGATGATGGGGATCAGTCCAGACGTTTTTTTTTATATCTTCTGAAGGGCTACACAATGCCCGGGGGGCGCAGGGGGGGTAGCCCATCCCCCAGCCCATAACACCCCTAACCCGGGTGCAGGTGGGATTCGATCCTAAGTCTCCACTATGACCAGGTGCAGGTGGATTTCCATTGCAATAAATAACTTTGCTAATTCCTTAGGAAGTTTTGGGGTCTCAAGGGAATTAATTTCTTTTGTGGGGATCACCTGGGTTGTGGTGAGACTTGTAAAGTATAATTAAAAAAACTAGGACTTGTCAGCAAAATTCTGTTCTTGCAACTTTCTGCTCTGCTTTCGAACAGCAAGAAATGATTGTTTTTTATTAACAAAATTTCTATTTACAGTTTCTTATAAAGAAATTTATGCAAAAATGTTGATCTTATGCTTCCTATGTCTCATCATTGTCTCCAATTGATTTTGGTTATAATGGAATTTCTTCTATATTTCATCAAAGCTTAGAATGTTTGCGCACAATAAATTGCAAATTTTGCTATATTGGAATTTTTGAAATATCAGGAAAATATTGAGAAATATTTGATTCTTTTACTCTAGGGGTTTTTTATTTTGCCCCTTGGAAAAGTGAAAGTTTTAGGGAAATTTTGAACCATGGTTTGAGGAACTTTTTTCCCTCTATTGGTTATGGAAACTTGTTTTCTGGTTCAAAGATTAGAGCCTTTGCAAATAATTTCTTCCCCATAGCATTCCTAATTCTAATACATGTTTTGCAATGATGGTACATTTTGGTGACTCCAGTTATGGGCTGATTTGGATCTCCGCCACTTTGGTCTTTTTGCTTGCTTCACTTGGTAATTGTGCAACCTACCTGATACACAAACAGACTAATCATAGCACGTCATGGAGCTTTGATGTCAGTTATGTAAGTGTGGCAGCATGCACAGTGTATGGTTATGTGCTTGTGGTGCCAACAGCATTTTACTTCTTGCTTCAGTATCTTGGAATAAGTGCAAGCCTTGTGCGCTTTTGGTGCATGTGGGGATATTCCCTCTTCATCTTTATTCCCACCTCTGTAAGCCATTCCTACCTTTTGACTGTGACATCCATATCATTCGCATTTACTTTACTGAATCATGAAAGTTCAATCAACATGTATACTGTCTTGAAACTTCAAAGACTTCAAAACTTGAAGTCAAAAATTTATAAGCATGGAAAAACTCAAAATTTTATCCAATCATCATCATCATCATCATCATACTAGTTTCTTTCTTTCACCCGTTCTTTTCTTTTCTTTTCTTTGCCTTTTCCTAGGATAAAAATTGAGGTTCAACCCCTCTATTTTCTGAAATTTCTTTTCTTCCATTATTTTCATGAATATGTTGATTTTCTATGTTTCAAATGAAGCTCATACATTTTTTGTGAAGATTGTAAACAACTAATAGCGAAAGATGGTTGTTGCTTATTATAGAACCTAAGGAATTACCCCAAGATTCATGGATTTTATTCCGTAAAATCCATCACCTAGGTGACTAGACAACAATTAATAGTAAAAGATGAGTTTTATTAAAAATAAACCATCACCTAACCTCGCCTTGAAAACTATGCCCCATTCCCTTTGGCAATCAAGAAATACAAAGATAGCTTAACATCTGGAGCAATGAGTTCACATGGTTGCAACACTTTATTTTGACCCTCCAATAAAACATGACATGCTATCAACCAAATGAAAAACCAAAATCACCCAGTAAGTGCATTGTGCTGTTGCTACCCTAAATAACATACTAGCAACCTGCTAACATATAGAAAAATAGAAATTGCCTCTAGGGTCTACTGCCTTTGACAATTTAGAAATGTCAAGGTAGCCTAACATGTTGAATGATGAGTTCACACTACCACAACACTTTCATGCAACCCTCCAGTAAAACATGTGCATGTTATCAATCAAATGAAAAACCAAACCACTAAACGAGTAAATGCCTAGGTGATTTGGTTCCAATGAGCTCACATGATCACAACACTTTCTTGTAACCCTACAATTAAAAGCAAACATGCTAATTGTAAAGCTATGTGCGTGAAGGTGGTCTGTACCATGAAATCTGAGGAATTTGTTGATGGTTTCGACAGAGGAAGGGGAGGAAAATGGAGGAAAAGAGCAGTGGCCAGACCCCCAGAGGGGCTATCTACATACCCTCTGGCGAGGGATTAGGCCAACGTAGTTCACTAGAGATGGAATTCTGGCAAGGGAAGATGAATAAGGCTGCTGGTTGCAGAGGAGAAGAATGAAGAGAGAGGAAAGGGTCTAGCATGGGTGCAATGGATCAAGAAGGTCCAAAAGGGTCTCTCCAAAATGGGTACAGAGACCCCTATTTATAGAGTTTGGGTGGGCTGGAATCTAGAAGTTTCTTCATCTAGATTATTCTTATTTTCTCTAGAAGTCTCTTTGCATAAGTACATAGACCTGGGTTATTTGGTTTTCATGAGTTCACACCAAATGATACAAGAAAAACCCACTATCATGTAGAATAGAGACTACCTCTAGGGTACTACCTAACAATGATAATCAGGTAATACCGAGGCAGAACATGTACAGTGACACCTAGGCGATAAGGTGCATGAAGGGCTGCCTCTCTTAATTGTCAATATATTTTTTATGTGGTGCTCTTGGATACTTTTATATTCTCAACTTTTTGAGATTATAATAATAAAACAAACATTGATAAACTAAATTTTTTCAGTTTGAGTTAAAATACTAGTTTCTTTTTATTATTTTTCTTATTTGTTTGGGTTCAATCAAGATGTATACTATCTTAAACCCTTGAAGACTTCAAAACCTAAACTAATATGCACGGAAGAACCCAAAATTTTGTCCAATCAACACATTGATTTTTTTCATTTTCTTTTTTCATCATTTCTTCTTTTCTTCCATTTTTTCATGAATATTTTGATTGTTTTAAATAAAGTTTATACTTTTTTTTTGTGAAGATTATAGACAATTAATAGTAAAAGATGGTTATCGCTTGCTTTGGAACCTAGGGAATTACCCTAGGATTCATGGTTTTTATTCAAAAAAAAATCTCATTGCCTAGGTGACTGGGCAACAAGGTGCCCCCTATCACCTAGCCTCGTCTTGGCACCTTGAAAACTATAGTCACATTGCCTTAATTTCTGAATTGCCTATATCTATTTCTTTTCTTTTTCTGAATTACAGAAGAACAACTTTCGTAGCTTCTCCCTGATTTATTTTTGTATTTTATTTTGATTTCTAATGCATTAAGCTTTTTATGATTTTCAGTTTCTTCTGATTATTCCGGTCGAGCTAATTCGATGGATCATCATTATTCTTGTCTCTGTAGCATCAGCTTGTTTTGTCACCCTAAACCTGAAGTCTTACATACAGGGAAATGATCTTATGTTGATTTTGGTGTCATCATTTGTTTTGCAAGTTGCTCTAGCACTTTTCATCAAGATATGGTTCTTCCCATAAGCCTGAGTTGCTCATCTTCTTGTAAGGGCTAAAGGACAAACTTCAAACATATATTTTATGTTCTTTCTGGATATGATACTTTCATGGATGTGGTCATACATCTTTATTATTTTTGCCTCTGGAAGTACTTCGAAAGCAAGCTCTGTAACAGGATGCATGACTATTTGGAGATGGTTGTTCTGTGCATCTAGGAACCCTCTTGCTTGTTTGCATTTAAGTGCAGACATGTATTTGACACTGTAAGAGAAGAAAGTTGCACTTTGAAAAAGATGGGTTATTAAGAGGAGATTTCGATAGAGAAGGAATTGCACTTCAGTAGAGGATAGGTGTGTTTGATAAAGAATGGTGTTCTAGTGATGTCTTTCAGGGGGTGTATTAATCTGAGTGGATTAAGCTTTGACAACTTCTAACCTCTAAACTTTTTAATACTGGGGAAAGATAAACGAAGTTTGGGGATATTGAGGTTGTTTTCGTTTTAATTTTCCCATCTATGTATATTAGTTTATGAGGGTGAATTCTATCATGCTTCATTTTGTTTCTCACTGATTTTTGGTGTGCATTGGATGTTTTTGAACAATGGAATTTATGTAGACACTAATTTCCTTGTACTGTGTTGTGTCATGGTAGAGCATTTGAAGAGGGGATAAGTTTATAAACTGATGTTTGGTCTTGTACGTAAATTGGAGAAAAAAACCAATGATTTCGTTGGAAATTGATGTTCAATAGAAAATGAATTACATTCCCAATTTTCCTAGTGTTTTGCTTAATTTGGAAAACAATCCTAAATGATTGAAAATATGAGTTTTGTAAGCCAAAATCCAGATTCCAGAGAACTAATCTCTGGAAAGACGACTTGTGGAAAAGTGGAAAATTGAAAGAATGTTATTGCAATTTATATTCGATTTTTGAGAAATGTTAGTTTTCTACTATGTGAATATGATGTGCAGTAGGTATTATTAAGGTTCACTTTGGGCAAGTTACTTACATGGGTAAATGCACTTACGTGGGTAAGAAAATACTTACGCAAGAAAGTGCATTTATTCATGTTCTTTTATTTTTCAGATAAATAAAATAATAACCATTGTGGCCATAAAAATTCCATTCTCAAAGGGTTATTTTTGTCCCATCCAAGTGTTAACAACTTTTTTCCATGTGAGAAATGTTATTTATCCACCTGGGAGATGGGTATCACTTGGCTGGGTAAGTGATACCTAGGAAAATAAACTTTTCCTGATCATTACAAATTTGAAAAAAGAACATGAGCTTCTTGGTTAATGGGATTGTAAATCTCATTGACCAATTTTCCTCCTCTCAAAATTCCGAAAATGAATGACCCCTAATTAGTATTATTGCCAAAAAGAGGATTCCATATTCCCATCAAGATAACAAGTTCATGGAGTTTGTCTTAATCTTTATTAAAAGGGGATTTTACCAATTTGATAGTTGAAGGGTGACCCCATTATTCAAGGGATCCCACCTGAGACATTGCAAATTCCCAATTCGGATCTAACCTTGTCAAATTTTGCTACAGAGCATCTTTTTGGTAGGGTTCCTCAAATGGTGGATTCCTGATTGTTCCCAAACCATCATACAGCAATACATTGAATTCGAGGTAAGTGTGATCCAGATATAAAAAGGGCAGTCCGAGAGAGCCCTCAAATGTGGGGTCTGGGAAGGAACAGATGTACGCAACCTTATCCCTGCATATACACAGGGAGACTGTTTCTGACCCCACAACCTTGGTCACAGAGGTGATCCAAGACCGTTACGGAACTGCTCCAAGATCAAACCCCAATGCTCTCTGCACCCTATCAAAAAAAAAATAAATAAATAAATAGATTCATCATAATCGTCTCAAAAACATAAACCGATCAAGAACTTCAGTCCTTATTTCCTACACGTAACATTAGACCGTATGCTTACACATTTGCTTTAGTCACTGCTCCGAAAATGACTGTTTGACCATTTGTCCTTTTATCGGCTTGTCTTGTAACAGTTAGGCTTATTCTCTGGAGATGAACTGCATTAAGAAGAAAAAGAATTCAGTTTTGTTTTCAAGAGTGGCATAGTACTGCTCAAATATAAAATGATCCATGTATTAAGTCATCTAAGGCCTGTTCATGTCAAACCTAGTACGTATTTTCTTGGCAGTTGCTAACTGTGCCGACTTCTTACTGCTCTAGAAACAGATTCTCTGTCGTTTGGTCTCTTTGATCGTTTACCAGCAGTAACATCGAACCCAAAAAGGGTGCAAGGGAAAAGTCAAAAAGAAAAAGGAGATTTGGCTTTCAGTTAAGATATGATTCCCTAACAGTCTTAAGTACGCAAATTTTCAATCCAAAGAGAACGACACATATGTGCTTCAAGCCTTCAACTTCTCCAGATGAAAAAAAAAATCACGTTTTTAGACTGTAAAATATTAGAGAAGGCTAAATTAATTGCATTGCATTAAATGAGAATTGCATGACAATTTATAGAATGAGGTGAACAAATCCACACTGATTCAAACTCTTCTATCTTAATTTACTTCAAACACAAATATTATCAACTAATCTCAAATTTATCTTTTATCCCATAATATTCTCTAATATGAGGGCGGATTCTGTCCTCACAAAATTGTGTTCATGCTATTCTCACAGTATTTTCAACCTGTTCATTGAAAATATCTCTATGTTTATATTTTTTTATTCATGAAAAGATGTTCTCAATGCACGGTTGAAGGCTGTGAAAACGGTGTAAACACAATTTTATAAGCGCCAAATCCGATTTCCCCTAATATAATCAAGTTTTACTGATGAGGTGTATCGATGAGGGATCGGGATCAGTAACCTCTAATGAATCAGAAATAAAAACAAAAGCTTGAATAAAGTGGTGCTCTCTCTTTCAATTGTCCTTTTCTCAACGGTGCAATGCAATCAATTTGATATGGTCGGATTTTGTAAGTAGTTGGTTCATTAATTCACCCGTTATCTAAACTAAAGTGGCGTTTGATATCTGAAAATTTAGATTTTTTGGAGGTTGGATCTCGTTTAATGTTAACACAAACGTCTGAACAATGTCTCTGAAAAATGTCAATAGGTCTGATTTAGTGAAAGGCAGCCATGCACGGAATGTATTCAAACGTGTTTCAGCCGCATGTTTACTACGAAGATTATGATTTCAGCCGCACGAAATCGTTGAGCGATTTTTTAAGCGAGTCATGGTTTAGATGCTAGTATGCATATGATTTTTTGGCCAGGAACAAGGATCCATGTTGAGTGTCGTCATGCTCCACACTAAAACTAAAGAGGTAATAATTGATCTGTCTCAAAATAATCTTTTTTATCAATAAGGGCAACTTTTGGTCAGGATTAAGTAGCCCGTAAACGGTATTCGAAAATTCAAATTCGAATCCAAGATTGGCACAATCCAATTGAATTTGGATAATTCGAATTGGATATTTGATTGAATTTGAATATTAATTTTGTATCGATTAAATTATCGTTTGAATTCGGATATGCATTGATCCGATTTGATAAATATTCCAATCACATATATATAAATTTAAAAAGGAGGTTAAAAATGTAAATAAAAAAATGAAGCAAATATGAAACATTTGAACCTTTTTGAATCTCTGATTTCTCTCTCTCTCCTGTCTCCATCTCCTTGCAAACCCTAACCCTAATCCTCCATTCACTCCTACCACCGTTGTCGCCCGAGCAACCACACCAGCTACACCAGCGACTCAACAGTCAAGTACCGGTCACCGGCCACCGGCCACAACCCCTCATCCTTTGCCTCTCTTTGGTTCTCTCCCGTATCTCATCTAATCATCTTCTCCTCTATCTCCTCTTTCAAATCTCGATTCATTATTGCAGTCGCTCGAGCAACAACCATCACCAACAGCAACATCAGTGACAGCAGTCTTGACGGCAACCACCATCGCCGACAGCAACCATCATCTTCTCCTCTATCTCTCCTTCACTACATTGCCATCGTCAATGACAGTAGTCTCGACAACAACCATCATCTTCTCTATCTCTCCTTCACCGTCGCCGCACTACCATCACCGCTCACTGGCCACCACTACCATCGGTCGAATTCGAATCAAATCGAATATTCAATTTGATAATCGAAATCGATTTCGAACTCAAATATTCGATATTCGTTAGATATCAAATTGAATTCGAATATTAGTGTTAATAATCAATTTCAAATTTGAATCTCTGATTCGATTCAAATTCGATCCACTTACAGGCCTAAAAATAAGGGAAAGTTTTGAGTCTTATTATCAATAAAAATAATCTTTTTAACATAAGTTTTAGAATATTTTTTTTAAATACTAAAAAAAGGCTAAAAATACTGTTCATCTCCTTTTAACCACGGAACAAATCTTCTCACGTCCCGTCTCTATCTTTCTCTTTCCTCCTCCTCCTCCTCGTTTAGACGACCGAACTCATGAAATACCATACCAAGTACAAGAATTGGCAGTTTAGTTGATTTAAAAGTTTTTTCAGAACCCGTAATTTGGGAGAGCCTGGTATCCAAAGAGAGAATGATCACCATCGCTGAAAGCAGCACTTGAAAACAAGCAATGATACCCGACTAACCACCATGGGACGAAGAAATCGAACCCACGAGAAAGAGAGAACGAGAGATAGGGAGACACTTTGTCAAATCCGCGAGAAAGAGAACGAGAATGAAAGAGATGTTATCAAATCCGCGCTGCAAGTTGCAGCCGTGGTGGCGGAACAGGGGAAGTGAAAGAGGAGAAGAGAGAGAGAGAGTGGGAAAGAGAACTGTCGCCGTCTGAAGGAGCGCAGATCAGACCGTCGCTGACACTTTGTCAAATCCGCGAGAAAGAGAACGAGAATGAAAGAGAGGTTATCAAATCCGCGCTGCAAGTTGCAGCGGTGGTGGCGGAACAGGGGAAGTGAAAGAGGAGAAGAGAGAGAGAGAGAGAGTGGGTAAGAGAACTGTCGCCGTCTGAAGGAGCGCAGATCAGACCGTCGCTGCTGGTTTTCCATTGTGTCGGATCAGTTCACGATTCTCACTGTTCACTCTCACCTGCTCTCTCTCTCCTTTCTTGCCACAGAAGGTCGGTTGCTGCGAAGGCCCGATTTTCTCTTCCAATTGTTTTTGTTGTTTTCCACAAGTGGTTATTTAGACTGTGTTTGGTTGGAAGGAAAAGGTAAGGAAATTTATATGAATTTCTTTACCTTTCTCTTCCTTTCCCTACCTTTTCCTTCAAATCAAACACAGCCTAATTAAGGATCAACTTAAAAATTCGGAAGTTCTCCTCCGTTATTCCTCTACCCTTGGTCAAGGTTCAACAAATGTATTTTTGGATTGAAATCTTAACAAATACAAGGCGTTTCTTGTCTTTGTTTCATTTGTCTTATTGAGGAGGTTGCATTGGTACTAGAACACTTAAATAAAATAGCCATACAGACCCAAAGAAACTTGTATCTTATGCTTTCCACATTCATATTCTTTTACATTTTAGTTGACAAGCTAGGAGTTTTGTTAAAGCAATTTCCTGTTTTTTCCGAGGAATGCCTTTTTTGTTGACAATCCTACAAACATTTTTGATATTGACTTAAACTGATCAGGAGCTTCAAAATTACTGCTTCATTACCTCTTCATGGAGCGCAATCCGGTCGGTCTTAGCTATCAATGATTTCGCCTCTGAGTTGGAGCGACAGGGAGCCTGAAACGGGAAAGATGAGGGAACTCCGGGGGGAACCCGGTGAGATAACTCCGAAGCTCAAGTTAGTATTCTCTCAAAGGCAAAGTATAGACCAGATGGCGCAAAGTTCACATACCTTGTTGCTGGGGGTAGGGGGCCTTTTATAACCACTTCGCGCACTCACTTCGAAGCCCCTGTCAGGTTGGGTATGATTACCCTTGCTTATGTCAGTTCGGGTGTTGTCCTTTCTGTTGGGACGGAACCGCCACTGCTCTTTGTCGAAGCCGCCTCTACAACTGGAGATGGCGGTGTCAGGAGGCGGTGGCAGGTGACCGTTTGGAGTGCGGCCATCAAGCGTTAGATCCCAAGTCAGTCAGGTGCGCCGCCCTTGGGTACGGACTTCCTCGGTGTCAAGCATGGTACGGTTTGTTTGGTTTTGGCATCCTGGGGACGATGTGGTGGAGTGGTGAGCGAGGCGAAGTCTTGAGTTCGGAGGTATGTCCTGTATTGCTAAGGTAGGCCAATTTGGCGAGGTGGGTCCTGAACTGCTACAAGGCAGGCCAGTTCGGCAAGGTGTGCCCCGAACTGCTATAAGGCAGGCCAATTCGGCGAGGTGTGCCCCCAAACTGCTATAAGGCGGGCCAGTTCAGTGAGGTGTGTCCCGAACTGCTATAAGGCAGGCCAGTTCGGCGAGGTGTGCCCCCAAACTGCTATAAGGCGGGCCAGTTCAGTGAGGTGTGTCCCGAACTGCTACATGCAAGCCAGTTCGGGTGACTGTCTGGCTTGGGGCCAAAGGGAGAGTTCGGGCTCCTAGCAGGGAGTTCGGTCCGTTGGTTTCTCCCCTTGGTGCTCACGCCTTAGGCGTGCTTTTGTGCCGAGCTGTTGCCTTTGCCACGTGTTGCGTAACTATGAGGTCGGACCAAATCTTCCTTCATCAATTGCCCCCCACTCCTCGCGCCAAGGGTCTTGCCCTAGCGCGGTGAGTTTGCGAGGTGTGGATTGGTCCCGTTCTTCGAATCATGACAGCACGAGGTGCTTTGCCAGGGTTCTTCGGTTTTCTAGGGCGTCCGAAAAGGTGGGAGATGTGCCTACTACTCATAAATGTTGACGGACGTGGCACTGCGCATTTATTTTAAATTTCAAAAAATCGCGCCGCTGGGACGTGACAACGGGTCTTTTAATTTTTGAAAAAAGCGCGCCACTACCGTTCCGAAGAGATGTGTGCTGGCAGTTGTCAGTCGCAGAGAGACATGTGCGGCGCGTTGTCAGTTTCAGAAAACGTGCGACGTCGTGTCATCGGTTTCAGAAAGACGTGCGCTGACGTTTCGTTCATTTCGGAGAGACGTGCGCCAATCACGTCTCATTCTCAGGGGACGTGCAGTCAGCGCGAATGCGGGCCGTCGGATTGGTTTTGATCGGCCTTGTTGGTCCTTGGTTACTGTAGCTATAAATAGTAGGGGACCCCAGTCGATTTGTCACTTCTGTGGTTTGCTTCTTGAGCTCGCGTCCAACTTTTCCTCTCGCGTCCAGGCCTTTCAGTTCGCGTCTAGGCTTGTTACTTCGCCTTCAAGGTTTTTGGCTTCTTCCAGTCTCCGGAGCCTTCAAAACTTTCTTCCGGTGAGTACCTTCCTGAATCCACCTCTTTTCCTCGATGTCTAGCTTTGATAGCTCAGGCGATTCTTCAAGTAGGACTGATGTAGGTTCTACAAACCGAGTCGTATCCCCCAACTGCCTTAGTGATCCCGAGGTGGAACTTGAGGATGACTATGAACCCGTAGGTCGAGCCGCTTCGGGCAGATTGGCGTCTACCTCTAGCCGAGGTCGGATGCTAGACAGGTTTGGTCCTTCGACCATGACGCCCGATGGGGCTCCAATCTATACTTATGCCTTACAATTTGCCTGGGGGGTATACCTATTTCATTCCTTCGGGTAGCTTTCCTTGGGAACACGGTCCTGATGGGATCGTGATTTTTCGAGAGCAGCTCGCTGCGGGGATGCGACTGCCATTCCACCCCCTTCTCGTCGAGGTCATAAACCACTTTGGCGTTACCATTGGTCAGCTTCATCCGAACTCTATTCGGAACCTGGTAGGGACAGTCTTCCTTTTTTGCGAACAGAGTTTCCCTTTAGACTTGGAGATATTCTCCTCTATCTTAATGCTCAATAAACAAGTGGGTTCTCTTCCTGGGGGAAGACGGGCGTATTACTTGTCTCCTTGCCCGGGCTTTAAGCTTCTGCACGAACTTCCAAACAAGGTCTCGGCGTGGAAGCGGGACTACTTCGGGGTGCGAAGTACACAAGGGTGGCCTTTTCAGATCGGGTGGGGTGAGGCTGCTCCCGATTCTGGTGTCACTCTCGATAAAGAAACGGTGAAGGGCCTCCGACAATGGCCAGGATAAGGTTTAAAGTGCCATCAGTACTTAACGGAGGCCAAGCTTATTGTGGTCGGCCTGAGGTGTCACTCTTGTTCTTTTCTGATGCCGAACTCTTTCCTGCAGGTGTGATGAATGCAGAGATGACTCATGGGGGGCGCCTGTTTCAAGGCATGAAGAGGAGGAAGCGGGTCGCCAAGCGAACTCGCACCGAGCTGCCCTCGGATGAGGAGCCTCAAGTTCCAGGCCACTCACTGGAGGATCTGCCCGAGGTGGCTCCTGCGATGCATGAAGCAGCCGGGGCGCCTTACGCTGAGACCACTCACACGGGTGCTCCCGCCTACTCCAGTGCTCCTACTCACTCTGGGTCCGCTCATACGCGGCCTGGGCCCTCGGGTTCGGGTTCTCAAGGGGAGTTCAGGAGCGTGTTGTCGCCGAACTACGCTCTTCAAAAGAGTAGGGAGGCTACTTTCCCCGAGGAGATCGCGGCGTGGACTGATCTTCCCTTAAATCATGTCGCCTGTCGTGCCGTAACTCATGCTATGGTGGTAAGTCAAATTTCTTCTGCCTTCGTTTTCTATCTTTCTTGTTGTTGTCGCTTACTTGTTTCTTTTTTGTAGGTGAACTCTTCTATTCACGCCTTAGCGGCCCAGGTGGAGAGGAGCTCGCAACAAGCACGAGCTGCTGAGGCGGCTTCTCATGCTGCCGAAGAGGCTTTTCGTGCCGCCGAGGTGAATACCCGAGCTGCTAAGGCGGCTGCTATGCTACCGAAGAGGCTGCTCGCGTTGCTATGGCCAGGCAGGCGATGTCTCAGCGAGATGCCGAGGCATTACTTCTGTCTGACCGTTTGCTTGCGGGTGCGCGACTGATGTGAAGTTCTACCGAATCCCCATGTTCTGGCACCACTCTTGGAACTTGATATCATTGAACTACTTGCCATTGTTGGAGATTAGTACCCGAGGTAACCCAAAACGACATACTATGTTCTTCCAAAAGAAGTTCTGTATGTTTCGGGCCATAACTGTTGCCAGAGGTTCGGCTTCTATCCACTTCGTGAAGTAATCTACTACTACCACTAGGAATTTTCTCCCACCTGTTGCTGGCGGGAATGGCCCCAGGAGGTCGATGCCCCATTGTGCAAAGGGCCACGGGCTGGTGAGGTATTTGAGGTCGGAAGCAGGCTGATGGTGGATATTGCCGTGCTTCTGACACTTGTCACATTTTCTGACGAGCTCGACGGCTTCTTCCTTCATCGTTGGCCAATAGTATCCTTGTCGAAGTGCTTTTTGGGCGAGTGCCCTGCCCCCAGGTGTCCGCCGCACAGACCTTCATGAGTGTCGCGGAGTATGAACTCGACTTCGGCAGGTCGCAAGCAACGCCAGTAGGGGAGCGTGTAGGACCATCGGTACAACCGTTCGTCAATTATGACGTATTTGGCTGCCTGGTGCTGCACCCTCTTGGCCGCACTGCAGTCTGCAAGGAGGGTTCCGTCTAGCAAGAAGCTCGCGAGTGGGTCAATCCAGCTTAGCTCTGCTTCGAGGACGGGAGCGACCTCATCCGCCCCACCGAGAATACTAGGCCTAGGTAAGTCCTCTATGTACACGGTTCTCATGTTGTTGTGACTTGTGCTGGCTAACCGGGACAGAGCGTCGGCCTTAGTGTTCTCTGACCTCGGGATTTGCCTGATGAAGTGTGACTGGAAGTTGAGTAGGGCCTCTTTTACTTTCGCCAAGTATGCGATCATGGAGAGCCCACGTGCTTCGTACTCGCCCGTAACCTGGTTGACCACGAGCTGGGAATCGCTGCAGATGACCAAGTGCTTTGCTCTTACCTTTTGCGCTAGGTTCAACCCAGCTATCAGTGCTTCGTATTCTGCCTCGTTGTTAGATGTCGCGAACTCAAAGCATAGTGCGTATTCCAATTTTGTGCCACCCAGGCCGCATAAGACTATTCCAGCCCCGCTTCCTTGCTGGTTCGAGGAACTATCTACGTGAAGGATCCAGGGCTCCTCATCCCAGTTCGCGCTTGGCCTGACCAGGAGAGAAGCCACACTGGCTGCTACTTCATGGGGTTCAGACTCTATTGGCTTGGGAGCTCCGGGTTCGCCCGAAATGGGGACCTCGGGCTCAACCTGTTGAGGGGCTTCAAAGCTAAAAATCCACTCGGCGATAAAATCTGCCAAGGCTTGAGCCTTAATTGCGGTCCGTGGTTTGCACTGGAGATCGTACTCACTGAGTTCGATGGCCCACTTCGTCAGCCGACCAGAGACCTCGGGCTTCAGCAAGACTTGTCTTAGGGGTTTGTCGGCTAAGACGACGACGGTATTGAGCTTGGAAGTACGGGCGGAGTTTTCGAGCTGAAATCACCAGTGCATACGCTATTTTTTCTATATGCGGGTATCTCGTCTCTGCTCCCTGCAGAATTTTACTAACGTAATAGACAGGCCGCTAGACCCGATCTACTTCCATTACCGGTACCGAACTGACCGCCTCGTCGCTCGCCGAAAGGTACAGTTCTAAGACCTCGCCGTCCTCGAGTCTGGCTAAGGTTGGCACAGTGGCGAGGTAGGTTTTTAGCTCGTCGAATGCGAGCTGGCAATCTCGGGTCCATTCGAACCCTTTGCCTTTGATTGCCTTAAAGAAAGGTAGGCAGCGGTCTGCTGATTTGGACATGAAGCGGCTCAGAGCGGCTATCCGGCCGTTTAGCCTTTGAACTTCTTTTACTTTCCGGGGTGGTCTCATATCAAGGATGGCTTTTATTTTATCTGGGTTGGCCTCAATACCACGCCGGTTGACAATGTACCCTAGAAATTTACCCGAGGTGACTCCGAAGACACACTTGTTTGGGTTTAGTCTCATTCTATATTGACGCATAATTTGGAAGACATAATCCAAGTCTTTTATTAATTCCTGTGAGAACTGTGTTTTGACGACCATGTCATCTACATAACATTCAATTTTCATGTCGATTAAGGGTCGAAAAAGCTTATTTACAAGTCTTTGGAAGGTCGCCCCAGCATTCTTTAGTCTGAAGGGCATGACTTTGTAACAGTACAGGCCGAACTCGGTTATGAAGCTGTTTTTTTCTTCGTCGAACGGGTCCATCTTGATCTGGTTGTAGCCTGAATAGGCGTCCAAGAAGCTTCGCAGTTCGTGTCCCGAGGTCGCGTCTACTAGGCAGTCAATTCGGGGCAGGGGGAAGCAGTCCTTTGGGCAAGCTCGGTTCAGGTCGATGTAGTCGACGCACATGCGCCATTTTCCGTTAGCTTTTTTTCACCAGCACTGGGTTGGCTACCCAACTCGGGTAATGAACTTCCCTTATGAAGTCCGCTGCGAGGAGCTTTTCGACTTCTTCGTCAACCGCCCTCCAGCGCTCCGGGGCTAAGTTGCGTTTCTTCTATCTAATGGGTCTGACTACAAGGTCAGTGTTAAGTTTGTGAGTTATAAGTTCAGGGTCAATACCGGGCATATCTCCCGCGGACCATGCAAAGATATCTAAATTTTGAAGTAAGAAACTCACCAGTTCGATTTGTAGAGGCTCCTTAACGGAAGCACCGATCTGTAGCGTTCACATCGGATCTGTAGCAAAGGTCGGGACTGCGACTGTTTCCTCAGTAAGTGAAGCTCGATCCTCGCTCTGCTCCATAGGCCGCTTCAGTTCGAGGTCGTCTGCTGCCTTGGTTTTTCCCTTTAGGGCGGCAACATAGCATTTGCAGGACTCAAGTTGGTCGCCCCACGCTACCCCCACACCGAAGTCCATGGGGAACTTCATTGCTAGATAATAGGTGGAGACCACTGCACACAGAATACGCGTAATTGGGTGCCCTATTATGGCATTGTATGGGGAGGAGGTCGCGACCACCAGGAAATCGTGGTTGAGTCTTACTGTGCACGGCCATGTGCCGACTTCCACAGGTACTATTATCTTCCCCAGGGGCCTGACTTCCTCTCCACTGAAGCCCACCAGAGGAGTGTGCGCGGGTTTCAACTCGCTTTTCTGCAATTGTAATTGGTCGAACGCTGATTTGAATAGGATGTCTGCCGAATTGCCTGAGTCCACAAGTACGCGCCGGACTTCGAAGTCGCTGATCCTTAGCTTTATGACAAGCACGTCGTCATGGGGATAGTGAACACCTCGCACGTCGTCTTCTATAAAAAAGATCGGATCCTCTGTCTTCGGCCTCTTGGGAGGGCTCTGCTCCTCTCGGGCTGCCTCACGAACTGACGTCCGTGCTGCTGCCGAAGTGCAACCTGCCACCACCGAACCATCCACTATCACGTGGATGGTTCCCCGAACTGGCCTCTCTTCTGGGGGAGGTCGCTGCAAAGCTTCGGCTGGTCTGCTACTCGACTCGGAGACATCCTTCCCGTGTTCCCCTTGCCGACCTGCTTTATTACTATTGTCACTATGTACAAAATTTCTCAAGTACCCGCGACGGATGAGTCTCTCTATCTCGTTGCGGAGATTATTACATTGCTCGGTACTATGACCGTGATCTTTATGAAAACTACAGTATAGATTTTTGTTCCTTTCGTTTGGGTTGCTCTTCAGGCGAGGTGGCCACTTTATGTAGGGGGCATCCTTGATCGTCATCAAGATCTCGGTCCGCCTAGTGTTCAATGGCGTGTAATCTGTCCGAGCTGCTAAGGAAGCTCGGGATGGCTGGCTAGGCTTCGCCTCTCGGGCCTGGCTTCTTCTGTCTCCTGGGTTGGAGGGCTCGCCTTATCTTTTTCTTTTTTCAACCCCGCCTTCGGTTCTTTGGTTGATCTCTTCCTCTATTCTCATGAACTTGTCTGCAAACTTGAGGAAGTCAGCCACGGTTGCTGGCTGGCTGGCCACCATGTGCCATTTGAATTCTTTGTGCGTTACCCCTCTTTTGGCCGCTGCGAGCTGTACCACGGGGTCTAACCGTGGGATCTGCAAGCATGCTTCATTGAACCGCTTGATGTAGCTCCGAATGGGTTCTCCTTCTCTTTGGATTACCCCGAAGGTACTTTCCTCGGTTCTGGGGCACCTTTTGCAGGTAACAAAGTGTGCAGTGAAGACCTGCATGAACTGGGCCCAGCTTCTTATTGACTTGGAAGCTAGGTTTCGGTACCAAGTGCGGACCACCCCCCTGAAGGTGGTGGTGAAGGCCACGCACATGCATGACTCCCTGGCCCTAGCGAGGTGCATTTGTGACTGGAATGCATCGACGTGGTCGTTGGGGTCAAAGGATCCATCATACTTGTCCAGGGATGGAAGTTTGAAGTCTTTGAGCGGGCCTAGTGCTGGCGCTGCTGGCCTCCGTGTTGCCGAGCTCGATGGGACCGAAATGCTTGTCTACTACTAGGGCGCTGAACCGGTTCTCCATGAGCGGGAACTCGGGTTTGGAACGCCGAGGTGACTTTGTGGGCGAGGTTCCTAACCCACCCGCGAGCTGCGAGGCGGGGGTGATCTTTCTTTGCTTTCGGCCTGGGGATGAGGCATGGCTATTAGGTTGGTTTTGGGGTCGGGAAGCTTCTCCTTGGTGAGGTCGCCCACCTTGAGGGGAGGCCATGACCGGCTTCGAAATAGGGTGTCGGGGGGGAGCAGTGACTGGTTTAAGGGTAGCTGAGGGAATTGCTGCTGATAATGGTGTTGGGAGAGGTGGTGCAGTACCTGGTGTTGCTGGAGTTGGTGCTGCTGGAATTGTTGCATTTGGGCTTGCATTGTCCGCATGCATTGCATCAGATCGTCCAGCTGGTTCTGGCGGGTGGCCAGTGGGACAACAGTTGGTTCAGCGAAGTTCGTTTCAATGAGGAGTGGAAGAGGAATGTTCAACGAATGAGGGTTCAGGGGCGCCACTGCTTGTGGCACATTCAAACTGGGGATCCCATCCATTGAAAGAGGGATGGTGAACTACCCAATGTACACCGCGGGAACATGGAGCTGCTCTCCGGTGGTGGCCGTTTTTGTTCCACGTCCGGCACTGTTGGAGGAGGCCATGGGTGTTGGAGTTTTTTGAAAGAAGGGTAGGTAAGAGAGATTTAGAGGGAGGCTTTTAGAAGCTTTCCCACAGACGGCGCCAATTGATGGGGCGCAATCCAGCCGGTCTTAGCTGTCAACGATTTCGCCTCTGAGCTGGAGCGATGGGGAGCCTGAAACGGGAAAGATGAGGGAAATCCGGGGGGAACCCGGTGAGATAACTCTGAAGCTCAAGTTAGTATTCTCTCAAAGTCAAAGTATAGACCAGATGAGGCAAAGTTCACATACCTTGTTGCTGGGGGTAGGGGGCCTTTTATAACCACTTCGCGCACTCACTCCGAAGCCCCTGTCAGGTCGGGTATGATTACCCTTGCTTCTGTCAGTTCAGGTGTTGTCCTTTCTTCTGGGACAGAACCGCCACTGCTCTTTGTCGAAGCCGCCTCTGCAACTGGAGATGGCGGTGGCAGGTGACTGTTTGGAGCGCGACCGTCAAGCGTCAGATCCCAAGTCAATCAGGTGCGCCGTCCTTGGGTACGGACTTCCTCGGTGTCAGGCATGGTACGATTTGTTTGGTTTTGGCCTCCTGGGGACGATGTGGTGGAGTGGTGAGCGAGGCGAAGTCTTGAGTTCGAAGGTATGTCCTGTATTGCTAAGGTAGGCTAGTTTGGCGAGGTGGGTCCCGAACTGCTACAAGGCAGGCCAGTTCGGCGAGGTGTGCCCCGAACTGCTATAAGGCAGGCCAGTTCGGCGAGGTGTGCCCCGAACTGCTATAAGGCAGGCCAGTTCGGTGGGGTGTGTCCCGAACTGCTACATGCAAGCCAGTTCGGGTGATTGTCTGGCTTGGGGCCGAAGGGAGAGTTCAGGCTCCTAGTAGAGAGTTCGGTCCGCTGGTTTCTCTCCTTGGTGCTCGCACCTTAGGTGTGCTTTTGTGCCGAGCTATTGCCTTTACCACGTGTTGCGTAACTATGAGGTCGGGCCAAATCTTCCTTCATCACCTCTCTCACATGAAAGTCTTCAAAGGGTTAGAGCATAGGATGACAAGTTTCGCATCCCATGATGGTCCAATGTAACCAACACGATCTGTTTTTTCGGCTATTGAAGTGGTAAATGAGTGTGTGTCTATGTGAATTATGTGAATTGTGAATGGAGAAAGAGGATGAACAGTATTTTTACTTTTATTTGACATATTTAACAAAAAAAAAAGTTTTTATTGATATTAGGATTCAAAAGTTGCCCAAATCAGATAATAATTGACCTCTAACATCTCGAATTCGTTTAAAATAATTTTTCAGTAAAGAAATTGTCGTTGGGCAACCAAAACTAGCACACCTGGGCGGGCGTGGCCCAAAAATAAAGATGATTTATTATCATATGTGGGCCGAGGGCTGTGCTGGTCAATGCTTCGTGCCATCTTGTGCCAGCCTGTGGACCTCAAACTCAAAACTCTCAGCCCAACACAGGGGGACAAATTTTGTTGAGCTAGAAAATTGATTTTGCCTGCAGTGGCTTTCTACTTGGTACAAATGGCGGCAATTAGAACCAGCTAATACTAGGAAACGAGTTCATTTCCACAGGAGGTCGGCATGCTACTTAGTGCTGTTGGTTGCCGTACAGATATGGAACATATATATATGGATCCAGACCGTTTTAGTGTTAAACCATTCCTTGAATGGACCACCGGTAAAATACCAAACAGACAATGCTAACCGTCCGATAAAGAGCTGGAATTTTTAAGTAAAAAAGAGAAATATGTATTTAATTGTGAAGAAAGATACACAAGTTTACTTCGTCTCATGGCTTGTTTGGCCTGAGGTTCAAAATCCACCACATTGATGAGCATGTTTTTTGCTACATAGCTAAGCTCTCTTTAAGAAAATGAGCGAGGACTTCGTAGAGCAAAGATGGGTCTGATCCTTCGGCATAACTTAGCTGACTGCTATAATTGACTGAGCTTCACAGAAATTCCTCGCATGTACCGCGTGTTGGCCTAATAGCATTGCCTAGCGATTCAATTCCTAGGGGATCAGAAGCAAGGAAATTTACGCAAGAAAGTTACCAGAAGTCAATTCAACAACCTTCATCAGAATCTCTTTCTGTAATGCAAATATGGAAGATTAATCTCATATTTCGCCATCCCACAGTTCCTGGAGACTCTTGTATGGACTACAGGTTTCATGGACGGCGAACTCTCCTCGCAGGAGCCTTTGCTGCAACATATCCCAAATACCATGCAATCGTTAGTAACAATTACACGTACACATATGCGTATATGGAAGGAGAAAGTCATTATTTACTTGGTGGATATTGGAGAATTTGGAGAAGAGCTCTGGAGGAATACACCAGTCAAATAAACTGAGATTCTCCTTGATTCTAGACTCATTTACGCTCTTTGGAAGCACACTGTGACCACTCTGAATACCCCAACGTAGAGCCACTTGTGCAGGTGATTTGTTTAGCTTCTCAGCAATCTCAATCAGTGTTGGGTCCTTCAGAATCTCTCCTTTGATCCATGATCCTGGGGATCCCAAAGGAGAATATGCCTGCAAATACAATTTCATCCACAATTTGTTTCATGCAATTGCAAACAGACCCATATCCTCTACATGCTTGTTTCAGCAATCTGTCCAACTCCAAATTAACCAGTCAGAAATTTACCGAGAGATGAACACCGGTTGATTTGCACAAGTTGTGCAGTGCAGGTTGCTGCCAGACAGGGTGACATTCAACCTGGTTCACAGCAGGCGGCACCTTTGCATATTTTATCAGGTCCTCCAGCTTCTTTGTAGAGAAATTGCTCACCCCGATTGCTCTTGCTTGCCCTGATGCAAACAATCCCTCCATTGCGGTCCACGTCTCTGTAAGGCACAGAGGAGCCATGACTTCTGGGTCAAACCCACGAGATCCCGGCTTGGTCCGAAACGGCCAATGTATCTGTAACAAAAACAGTGTCATGCTCCAAGAGATCAAATCTTACACCCTGCAACTGTTTGCCTCAGTTTGTTAGTATGCTTTCCTTCTTTTTTAGTTTAACCCCTTCACTGAAATTTTGGTACATGGGCTGAGGTTGTGACCAAAAACATTCCCAGATAACCAGAAACAAGAAAAATAGAATAGTTCCAGAGACAATGCGATTAATCTCAAACTTCCCAAAGTTGAAATGGAGAGACATACAAGATAAAGGTCAACATAGTCAAGCTGGAGATCTTCTAAGCTCCTGCTCAGTGCCTGGGAAACGTCCTCAGGCGCATGGTCACTACACCTGTACATACATTATGTAAATCTAATACAGGTAAGAAAATAATCAAACATCAAAAGATCAGTAATTTTGTGTGGCTCAATTGTTTGTAGAAATCACCAAACCAACGATCAAATAAGAATCAATCAAAATGGATAGAAAAAAAATTACATGTATTTACCATAACTTGGATGTGATCCACATCTCACTACGCTTCACCACACCCGTAGAAAATAACTCCTTCAGAGCCATGCCAACCTGCATCACATCCAGTAGGTAGAAAAGTTGAGATTGTAGTTACGAAATAGATGAAATTAATTTTCACAGGAGATCGATCAATTTTGGAATGGACCGAATGTTCCTGATTGATTAGACACCAAAAACATGGAAAATACATTTGTGTCGATAATATTTCTACCACATCTTTGCCGCATATTTCTACAAATTAAATCATTCACACTTGATATTCTTCAATTGGGCGATTTCCCTTTACAAGGAATTATAAAGTAAATCTTACCTCCTTTTCGTTATCATACACATAAGCACAGTCGATATGCCTATAGCCAGCCTGCACGGTAACAATAATGAAGATTTTTTTTTATTTTATTTTCGTCTTCTGATTTACTTTTAGCTGCCTGAAAACGAAAAGAAAAACAATAAAAATTACAGATTAATGGCGTCGTAAGAACCTTGACTGCTGTGATCACTGCGTCTCCGACGACACCCGGAGGAGCTTTCCACGTTCCCAATCCGACGGATGGCATCTTTGCCCCCGTATTTAACTCAAAATACCGAGGTCCAAACTCAGACTTTTCTTCTCTTTCCATCTTTCTGTGAACAAGATTAAGAACAAAAAAAAAATCACAATCAAACACAATCTGAAAATAGAAAACAAATGTTATCTTCCTCACCTCCCTCCAACAATCAAATTAACAATCAAACACAATCTGAAAATAGAAAACAAATGTTATCTTCCTCACCTCCCTCCAACAATCAAATTAAACACTTTACTGCTCTTATAAAAAAAGCCATTTACCTCTATATGAAAAAAAAGATGAATCAATGTTTTGCACCTGAAAGAAAAATCCGTACACAGAAACTACAATACAGCACTGACTGTGACTTGTGTGTAACTGTAGTACTGAACTAGAATTTCAAAAAAGAATAAAAAGAGTTTGTAGATTTAGATTATAAATGTAACTGTGTGGTACTGGACAGACAACTCTTCTCTATTTTAGAAACGTTTTTGATGATGAGTTTTCCGGCTTTTTTTCACTTAGAAGGAGTTTTCCGGCTTTGATTTCGGAAAATAATGGCCCATGTTTTTGACGGTTTCTTATCCCGTATCCATTTGTCTTGCCGTTAATCGAAATATTAGCCGAATTCTTCGTTGTTTCATCTTTGATGTTTTTGCACGGCTCACATGATTCATCCCTTTCTTGAACGTTCAATCGCAAAGGAAAATTAAAAAAAAAAAAAAAGGTAAATTGCTGAAACCTCTCCCCTTACGTTTTTGGTTATTGTTAAAACCACCCCTGAAGTTTGGTAATTTCAATTACCTCCCCTAAACGTTTTGACCTAATTGTAAGCAGATTTCCTCCCTTGGAATATTCTAAAAAGAGATATAAAAATGTCCAAAAAAAATAACCATGCATTTACTTCTAACAAAAATGTTTGTTTTCTAAGTATTCTTTTCACATAAATTAATATCTCAAATCTTTTCAATCTCTTTTCTGAAATTGATTTTTTTTTTAAATTTGCCCTTCGTATCAATTACTCAAAGATAAAGGTACAATTTTAAATTCTTTTTGTTTTTGTTGTTCATAAAGTTTTTCTTTTTTTTTTCTATTTTGCAATAAAAACCAGCCTCAATAGTAATTGTATGGGTATTTTTGAACTTTTCAATGACCTTTTTAGAAAATTATACCATAGGGGTCTACTTGCAACTTTACCAGAAAGATAAGGAGATGTGATTACAATTATTAAACTTCAAGGGAGGTTTCAGCCAGTGCCAGAAACTTCAGAAGAGGTTTCAGCAAGTTATTCAAAAAAAGAGGGTATTGCCAGGAAAATAATGGCTTTATTTTCATTTGAAAAATCACTTGCTTCAAATAGAGGTAGGTAATATAGGCAAAGTTCAAAGGGGTTGGCTTATATCAGCATGCGCGCGTGCACACGCACACACATGCATACATACATACATACATACCCTCTAAACCATGGTCTGACCCAAAACACCCCCTATAGGGGTGTATTGAGAAGGTCACAATATGATACATATCGGCCGATACTGGCTAATACAGAATGATATTTTGAACCTTGAATATAGGTATTTTCAAAATGATATAGGCCAAGACAAGCAAGAAAGTAATAAACTTATTCAATAAACACTTAAAAATAAGCTTAATTTTGGGTTTAAGCACTTATTTTTAAACACTCTCAAAAGTTGGCTAGGAGGGAGTTCACATCTACACCCCACAAGGGGACATCCCACAATTTCCCACAGCACATCCTCACCTTGTATCCCAAACATCTTCCAATGACAAGTATGGAAGATAATGAGACATCATCATGGGGAGATGTTCCCAATAGGTGGAGATGTGTTGTTGGGCATTGTGGGGCGTATGTGGACTCGCTAGGAGGCTAGGAATAATATAGAAAGCAATGGCTTTAGTAAAAGCGTGGATCTCTTACCCATAAGCTCTTCCCACATCGCTACCCACAGGACACATCAGGTGCATATTGTGCATATTGTGAATATCTCTAATCTCTCTCTTCTCATTCATGCCAGAAATGTTCCCAATATACGACATCGTAGAGTCTTTAACTCTTAAGGGTAAGAATGTGAGTAGGAGATCCAGAGTGCTCTAGTGAGTGTTTGGTTTGGTGGCACTAATTTTCTTAATTATTTAATTTTTTATGTAGGAATAACCAAACCAAATCTATTGGTTTTTAAAAATTTCAAACCGAAATTGAAGAAAAAATCAACCGGACCAATTGATCTGTTGACCAGTTCAACGGTTTGCTTTATTTTTTTGCTTTTTTGCATTTTTGCTTTTTATATTTATATATTATAAATGTCTCTCAAGAGGCATCCAGGTTGGTTCAGCACTTCAGTTAATTGGATTTTCGAATTAAATTACCGGATTTGGCTCAGTTTTCTAGTTTCACGGTTTTTCAAAAACACCCCTACTTCCTAGGGTATTCCTAAAATGTATGTGAAGCTGTCAACCAGGATGGACCCGATTCAATCTCAAATCAATAATAAAGGGAAAATTATAAAAACATCCCCTACGTATTTTAGCAATGTTTATCTTATAAACCTTTTTATTGTTTTGACCCTAACAAAAACTTTCCCTGTAGATTACCAAAATGCCCTTATCTATATATTTATATTACCTATAAAAGTGTGAATAAGATATTGGATTCTGGATTTTTTTTACTAAAATACCCCTTCTCTTAAATTTGGTTCACCTCTATTGCAAGGGCATAAAATGTAATTAAAATAATACAATAAAATACATTCAATTACTTCTCATTAAGTCTCACATTTAAGTCATTAAATAAATCACATCCTCTCTCATTGAATCCAACGTTAATACTTTTGTTTCTCACTATTAAATTCAACTAATATATCTATACACAATAATTATTAATACAATGAAAATTGATATTTTTAAAATAAACCTAGAAATGAAATCATATTTTTCCATATAGGTGGTGGGTAAGTAATTCAACCATTTGGGTCAAATGGATAATTTCATGATGTCATCAATAAATAATAAAATTTTAAAAATACAAAATATACAAAATATAGAAATTTTGAAAAAAAAATGGACACAATTATATTATTATATATTTGTCATATTAAAAAAATAAGTACAATAGGATAGACATAATTATACGAATGATTGACACTGAATATACAACTTAAAGCTGGTAGGAAATGAAACAATTTTCCTCTCTAGGGGGTGAGTTACTAGTTCAACCTTTCAGGTCAAATGGGTTAACTCATGACATATAATTAAAAATAAAAATTTTAAAATAGAATAATACAAAAAATACAAAAAAAATATTAGGCACATTTATTATAGGAGTGAGCATAATTTGGTTAAAACCGAACTGAATATTTTGGTTTGTTTATAGGGTTTTGGTTAATTTGGTTTTTAGAATTAGAAATTTGGTTAACTAAATAAATTGGATCATATGCAATATATAATATATAATATATAATATTATTTATATATTAATATATAATATAATGAAATTTGCTTTCATAATATATATTATATATTATATGTTATAATGTATATAATATAGTATATACATTATTAAAAAATGATTTTAATCAAAAAAACTAAAAGCCAATTTGAAAATTTTGGTTTTTTTTATTATTCGGTTTCAATTTGGTTTTAAAAATTTTCAACTTATTTGGTTTCATTTTAACTGAATAAACCGAATGCTCACCCCTACATATATAATATATATTTTAATCATATAAACAAAAAATAAATATGATGAATAATAAATATTTTATTAGTGATATAAATTAAATGCAAATTTTAAAACTAGCCTAAAAATGAAACCATTTCCATATCTAGATGGTAGGTCAATGATCTAATCTTCCATGTAAAGTGGGTCAATCTATGATGTCATAACTAAGTAATAAATATTAAAATATATATATATATATAATCTCAAAGAAAAATATAAAATTTGTATAAAGCATTTTGATACAGTGCTAATGTTATATATTCATAATATTAAATATGAAAATAAGAATTACTTTTCTTGATGATGGAAATGGAATACAAGATTTAAGTAGAAAATGCAATTAAAATAATACTATTAAGTGCATTCAATTATTACCTCTCATCAAGTTTCACATTTAAGTCATTAAATAAATCACATTCTCTCTCTCTCTCTCTCTCTCTCTCTCTCTCTCTCTCTCTCAATACAACATTTATTCTTTTGCTTTTCATCATTAAATTCCACCAATAAATCAATACACAATAGTTATTAATATAATGAAATTTTATATTAAAAAAAAAAAAACTAGAAATGAAATCATATTTTTCCATCTAGGTGGTGAGTAAGTAGTTCAACCATTTGGGTCAAATGGACAATTCTATGATGTCATAAATAAATAATAAAATTTAGAAATATAAAATTATAGAAAAGAAATTTTGAAAAACTTGGACACATTTCTATTATTATATATTTGTCATATTAAAAAAATAAGTATGATAAAATAGACATAATTTTATTAATGATGGACATAGAATATAGAACTTAAAACCGATGGGAAATGAAACACTTTTCCTATCTAGGGGGCAGATTAGTGGTTCAACCTTTCAGATCAAATGGGTTAACTCATGATGTACAATTAAAAATAAAATTTTTAAAATAGAATAATACATAAAATACGAAACAATTTTGGGCAAATCTATAATATTATATATTAATCATATAAATAAAAAATAAGTATGATGAATAATAATTATTTTATTAGTGATATAAATTAAATGCAAAATTTAAAACTAGTCTGAAAACAAAACCAATTTAATCTTCTAGGTCAAATGGGTCAATCTATGACCATAACTAAGGAATAAATAATAAAAAATAAAAATGTAAAATTTTTTATAAATTTTATGAAAAATTTTGAACATGTATTAATATTATATATTCTTCATATTAAACAAAAATATATTTGAAAAAATGAAAATTATTGTTAGTAAAATTAGAAATAGCTAAAATACAAAAAAAAAACAAATTAATGTATTAACCATAACCCATTTTCCTGGTTAAATGTTAGTGGTTCTACCGGTAATGACCTCATTTGGTTCTTGACCAATTCGATGCTTTTTTTTTTTTGCAATAAATTGGTTTAGGTCAAAACATAATAAAAAAATGTGTCCAATTGACAAACCAATAAATCCAACTCTATGGTTCAACCACATGTTGAAAACTTTGGTAGAAACTATAAGAACATTTGAAGTTGGGTCTTTGAGTTGAACAATAATTTATACACTGCCATGTACAATATGCGTGCACTTTTACTAGTCACCGTAAAGGTGCAAAATCTTCAGCAATGCATTAAATTTGTAAATACTAAATTTACTCTTGACCAATTTCATTCAAATGTACATTTACTAAAATATCCCAAAAAAGAATTTATTCAGCTTCTTTAACTTAATCCCTCTTACAAGAATGGAAAGAATTATTACCCTTTTGAAAGTTGGAAGCAAAGCATAGTATTAAAGGATAAAGTTGAAATTTTAAACTATGTATTATGATAATATTTTCATGGTGATGAGGGCATTTTGGTAACTTTAATTTCTCTGTTTCTAAACATATGGAAGTTTAAACCTGAAGGAGGCTTTTAGAATGTTCCCATAGGCTCAATTTGGAAGGAGTATAAATACATATATGTAGAGTGCAATGCCTTGTATTTTGTATTATTTAGTAGGCATTTGTATTTGTACTCTTTCCAAACTAAGCCATCAAAACTTATGGACATAGCCCAACTACATCATGCTTGGATTAGGGTTGGGGGCCATTGAAAATTTAACAAATTCTCAATCCAACCCAACCCAAGATGAGCAAAGATTAGCTAAACGCTATGGTTGTTCTACAAGTTGTGAAACCAATGATAATGTTTCACGCCAGAAATAAAATACATAATATCTGCACCTTTCATAGTGGGGCCCTTGAATTTATTACTGGTGTTGTACATTATCATTGGTTCAATGGCGCACTGAACATCCATCACATTCAGCTAATCACAATTCACCCAAGATGCACCCCTATAAAAACATATTACATGTGCAGACTTGGTTCAAACCAAAGGCAGACCCAAAGTCAAACCAATTATATAATTGGGCCTATCATTTCTAACCCAATAAGATCCAACAACTCTCTACAAGGCACAAATTTAGGGCCCATTTGGGAGGGCCTCAGCGTTGATTGAGCTATATTGATTGAACTGCTTTAGAGAAGTTATCAAAATTAGCTTCATGAAAAGTTTGTCAGCTCGATTATATATTTTTTTTTATTTTTTGGGTTTTTTATTGATGGTGTGCGATCTAGAGGGTCTTCGCTAGATCATCTTCAGATACTCGAATATGGGTGGTTTCTTCCACCGAGGCAGCTCGCTCCTCTCTATGCTCGGGTGGAGGCTCTAGTTCAACATCGTCTACCAATATCACCTTGCCATTCAGTGCGGCCACATAGCACTTACGCGATTCCAGTAGGTCACCTCGTATAACCCCTACTCCGTAGTCTATTGGGAATTTCATTGCCAAATAGTAGGTGGACACGACTACGCGAAGGGCATACAGAATGGGTCGACCTAAAATCGCGTTGTAGGGGGGACAGAGTCGTGACCATGAGGAAGGTGTGCTTGAAGCGCACTAAGTTGGGCCACATTCCCGCTGCAATTGGCATTGTGATGCGTCCAAGGGGCCTGATTACTTCACCGTTGAACCCTACTAGAGGCGAGTTTATTAGCTGCATATCACTTTATTGTAGTTGTAGTTTTTTGAAAGCTTCCAGAAAAAAGATATCCGCTAAACTACTTGAGTCCACCAATATCCGCTTTACCTCAAAGTCATTAATGACTAGTTTGACAACGAGGGCATCATCATGCGGATACTATATCCCGTGAGCGTCACCCTCCGTGAAGTAGATAGGTTCTTTTATCCGAGGTCTTTTCGGTGGATTTTCTACTTCATGTTCGAGCTCCTGAACCAAGGTCTTTTCTGCTGCAATGGTACACCCCGCAACAATAGACCCGCCGGTGATCATGTTGATCACCCCACGGATCAGTTGTCCTCAGGCGGTGCTGCTACCAAGGTGGCTGGTCATTTCGCCTATTTGACTTCGAAGCTTCCCTTCTTTGGTTGGCTTGATGTTCTGCTAATTCTCTGCCTTCGCAAGATGTACTTCTTCATGTACCTACAACGAAGAAGCTCTTCAATCTCATTGCGGTGGTTTCAGCAATTCTCAGTTCGGGTTCCTGGTCACCGGATCTCCTTGCAACCTAGGTGGCCACTTGACAAAGGAGGAATCCTTCACCGCAATCAGGATTCCTCCTCGCTTTGTATTGAGGGGGTGTAGGATGCCCTTTCAACAGGTGGGGTCCTGGATCACCGACCTGATCTAGAACCCCTAGATGGAGACTTACTCTTCTTTCTTGGAGACCTACTTCTCCTTGGTGATTTACGCTTCTTTCGCTGATGCTTACTACAGCTAGCTTCTTCATCTTCCCTTTTCCTCTTTTCTCCTTACAGTACCTCTATGTTGGGGTTAAGCGCCTCCTCATTCTAAGTTTTCAGCATCGGAGAGAAACTTCTCGATGGTCTTCGACAGATAAACACCGAGGTGCCATGCAAACTCTTTGTTCTTGACTCCCTTTGTCACTGAATAGCTAGTTCAAGGTCCGGTATCTATAAGCATTCGGCGTTGAAGCATGCAATAAAACTTTGGATGGTCCCATTCTCCCTCTGTACCACGTTCAGAATGCTCGCTTGGGACTTCGGTTACTTCTTACAAGTGATGAAGTGGGAATTGAAGCGATCGGCAAACTAGGCCCAACTAGTAATTGAGCCGGGCGCTAAACTCCTATACCACGTTCTAGCTACCCCTCTGAAAGTAGTAGAAAAGGCGACGCACATGCTCGCCTCGTCTGCCCCGGCAAGGAGCATCTGAGACTGGAATGCATCGACATGATCACTAGGGTCGTACTTCCCATCGTAGGTCTCCAAAGTTGGGACCTTGAAGTCCTTTGGTCTTGAGGCTGCAAGGATCTCTAACTGGATCTGGCTATGTAGCTACGAAGCTCACTTCCTCCCACACTCTGCTATACTGCAATGGTTGACTATTCCTAGGTGTTGGGCTATTTCTAGCGAAGTGTCAACGTGACTTGCGAAGACATCGCTTCCTTGTTGCTTCCACGTTGGTGTTGTTCACCTCCGTGTTGTCTTGGACTTCAATCTTCATCCGCTCACGTTCCCAAAAGTTGTCGCGAGGTGGGAGAGGGTTTCGGCTTCCCACTTCTTCGCAGTCCTAAACTTGCTGATGGATGTTGTGGGGCTTGGAGGGGACTCAACGTGAGCCCACGCCTCTAGCCCTGAGTTGTTGTTGATCACTTACTTGGGGCTCGTGGTTCTCTCTCTGCGAATGCTACTACTAATCAGTCCATGTCCGGTAGTTGACCTCAAGCCGATCGTTCTGATTTTTACTCCCTTGAGGGGGGGAGGTGTATGCCGACCCTCAGTCCTGTCTCGAGGTGGAGGCTGGTTCCGATGAGGAATTGGAACCTGGGGATTTCCCACACCCCAGGGGGGTCACCAGTGCACAAATTATGCTGCTGGTTCGGATTCCTATTCAGGTTCGGGTTCTAGTGCTGATGCTAGTGTTGCAACAGTGGGAATTACTGCTAGTAGAAATAGTATTGTTGAAGTTGTTGGAATTGGTGCATTTGATTCATCTATAGCTGTATGGTTCGAACACTCCGGACTAGTTCATCGAACTGCTGACGCCCGACTCCAGGGGGACCATAGAAGGCTCCGACATGGAGAAAGTGGGGCTCATTGAGGTAGCAAGACGTTTAGCTGTTGTGTACCATAATAAGTCTATTGAGGAGAAATCCTCGAAGTCATGAGGGGGATAATGAACTGGCTGATGTAGACCGAAGGGAACTCCAGGTTGGTTGTGTTTTGATCTTGTCCCCCCAGAGATAGTCACCTCGGCACTCTTTCCAGTATTGCTTGAAGAAGTTATTTAGTACGAAATAATTGGAAGGTAAAGAATTTTAGCTTTTCATACAGTTCCTACAGACGGCGCCAATTGATGGCGTGCGATCTGAAAGCTCCTAGCTAGAAGATTACCTGGAGGCTGGTCGCGTAGTGAACTGGGTCGAACTGGAAGGAAATGAATCAGAGAACCCGAGGAGGCTAACTCAGCGAGGTCGCTCTTATGCTTAAGTTAGTAATGTGATCTTGGTTTCGAGCTGAAAGCATAAGTATAAGAGAGCTAGTGAGCAAGTAATCGTGCGTACCTTGTGCTAGGGGATTCAAAGTCCTTATATAGTTGAACTGTTGTGAGCCCAAAGGAGCCTCTCTGGGATCTTTGAAGCAAGTGGTAGGAGTCCGTTCTGTTTCAGATGGTGTCCAACATGCTAGCTGATAAGGCTTATCGCTTCCATCCGATTCGGGCAAGATGAGGATAAGTCCTACAATTACGCGGTATGATCCCAAAAGGCTTGGGAACAACTAGCGAGCTTCTAGAATCCACCGTGTTCCACCTCGGTGCATGCAGCTACCGAGATCCCCTGACTTTGGTTCTGTCCGAGGTGACTAAGGTGCCCAAAGTGGCCCAGTCTACTGAGGTGGCGAGAAGTATCAAGTCATAGCCTGGCTGGAAGGTCGCATCCACGTGTCTTCTATTCATTAGGTCACCCCTTATCATTCACCAAACACAGCTTCAAGGCTTTATATGTGAGGCCTACCTTGCAACACCAGAAGTCGTTGCATGAAATCCCTCCCAAACCAACACAAAATAAGAAAAAAAAAAAAAAAAAAGTATCAGCTTCCGCAACTGCTACCACAACCACCGCCACCACTATTGGTTTTTTTTTTCTCACAGAAAAGATCCAACAATTCCAAGATTATGATGATAACCTTGATGCCAATAGGCCCAATAACTCTCAATTTCGATCTCCTACAATCATGTCCGTATCTACCCACACAATATTACAACTGTACATTGGAAATATCTCTATGAATAATATGTAGATACAAGAAATACTCTTAGCGTGTGGCTATAATATGTAAGAGAATGAAATATTTCTCATGTGTGGCTATCATGTTATGAGTAGGTGAGAGTAGAGTTGTCGTTAGGGGTGAGCAAAAAAATTCGAAAAAACGAACCGATCGAAAAAACTGACTAAACCAAACAGAAAAATTGGTTAATTGAATCGATTGGTTCGATTTCAGTTAACCAATTTAAAAAACTGATGGTTAACCAAACCGACTAGTATACATGTTTTTTTATATATTTTCTATATATTTATGTATATTATATATATTTTATATATTATAAATTAATAAATACATATTATATATAAATATATTTATAATATATTATATATTACTTATTATTTAAAATATAATATTTTGTATATATTTATAATTTTTTATTATATATTTATATATATTTTTTATAATAAATATTATAAAGTCAAAAAAAAACTGAAAATTTAACAAACCAAACCACGAGTTAATCAAACCAATCAACCAATTAACCGATTGGTTTCAATTCGATTCTGGTTACCGGTTTTTCAAAAACCAATACTACCAGTTCAATTCACAAAAAAGGCTCACGGTTCGGGAGCAACCCTATAACTTGTCGTGAGTAGGAAATGTAGACTCCCTTGTGAATAGGAGATCCGAAGTGAATACCTGCACCGACTATCCCATAGCTTTCGCCATCTTCCTCCTTGCATCTACGGAATTTCTGATTTTTGTTCTTTTCTCCTGCGAGTTGGTATATATTTGAAAACTGCTACGTGGATTATTCATCAGTTGCTGCAATTTTATTTCCTTATAAATGTATTTTAATTAGTAACATAGAGTATCTATAAAAGATAATAATTAATAACAAAAAGTTATACCTTCACAGGATAAAGCTAACATGAAACATCGCGGAGAATTTTCTTTATAGTAGAGGCACAGAGTTTATTTCAAAGGACAAGAGTTGAGAGGAGATGGTGAAGAGAATCAAAGAACATGGCTTTCCTTTGTTGACACCACCCTATTTTATTTTATCTTCAAATGACATTTGCACGGGGATCAAAGTATCAGGCGTATTTGTATTTATAGAGATCCTATTCCCATAATCCTTATAAAAGTAAAAAGAATATATATGAAATTTCGCTCATATCACACTCGTATTGATATTTTTATCCTTGCTCGAAATGGGTTATCAGCAGCCACCCCCGCACCCACCACCACAGCCTCCGCAACAACCACCACCACCATCGCCACCTGTGCCACCATTATTACCATCCCCATCGCCACCTGTGCCACCGTCATTACCACCGCCCGTGATGTCTAAAGCGGCGCCTGCACCCACCAAAAAGACCATGCCACCGTCTTTAGCGCCATTGCCGCCGGTACCTCCGCCTCGTTCAACATCACGGGAAACATAGTAACTCGACGAAGGCGTAGAGCCTACCGTGCTGGCTACCTGAGGGCGGTTTGTTTGTCTCCTCTTACGACCACTGCCGCGAAGGCAAGTTAATACGTAAATTAGTAGAACGGCGCCAATTGCAGAGGCGCAAGCAATCAGTGCAATAGCATAGGCTTTCATCTTCCTTCTGTAACAGCTTCTCTACAACTCTGTATTTCTATAATATATTTATACAAGCTTGTTCAGTAAGTGTTGTGTCATCATGACTTGGTAACACAACAATTTCTGGTTTAATTCGTTGGATTTTTCAAGGAAGGCATATTTGAGAATTCTTCTTGTCAATGAAGTTTAAGGGGCCTGAAATTTAGGTGAAACATCAAGGAAAATTTCTTCTCTTTGCTGACCCCGTTGGATCAATATCAATAGAAAGTTTCTGCTGCTTGGAAATTTCCTGGTGAGACACAAAGTCAGACGTAGAGGATTTTTCTTTTTTTTATTAATTAACTACCTTGTCTATTACGTGTTAACTACCTAATCTTAATCCATTATAATATTCCCTAATAAAACTAGCATAGCTAGCTATTGGAATTGATAGTATTTCTTTAATCAAAGAGGGCACATCTGCAGGCACCATTACTGAAAATCTTATAATTATTTTTCTCTATTATCTTTCTACCCTATATGATTAATTATTTGGTAAGCTCTATTTATTTTATTTGTTTTAATGATATTCGTATTACTTTCTAAGGTCCATAAATTTGTGCTCTAGAGAACAAGTTTTGAGTTTTGATTTTGGACATTCATTAATTTTAGTCTGTGACAGGTTTTAAAACATGCACAAAAAAAAACATTTTAAGCCAAGCTTCAAAAGAAAAGTTTAAGCCAAGTTATATGGAGACTTAAGAGCTGTGGTGTTGAGAGTGAATCAGTGAACCTGAATGGTCCAATAGTTAGTGTGGGTTAAATCTGATGCCCTAGCCCATCACAAGCTGTACGTGTACCCCCACCCCATACAAATCTATATATATAATGAAATCTCGATGATCAGTCTTTGCTAGGGGTGTAAATGGATCGGATCATTATTCAATTCGATCCAACATCGGATTCTATTTGGTTGAATTCGGATCATCCTTGTTTGAATTTTTGGATCAAATAGAATAATAGATATGATCAGAAATTGGATCGGATTCGGATCACACCTTTCCAATCTGAGAATATCCGATTCGATATATTATATATTTATAAATATATATATAATACATATATATGTTATTTATTTATTTATTTATAAATATTTATTTTTATAATTTTTTATATAAATATATAGCGTTTACGTAGAATTAGACCTAGCAATTGGGTTGGGTGGGTCGGGTTCAGGTTGGGTCAAGGTACTTTGGGTTGATTTCGGATCGGGTTGAATTTTGGGTTGGATTATCAAATGCTAGACCCTAACCCTAAATGTTCGGGTTAGGGTTGACCCATGGGTCAATTCGAGTCATTCCAAAAAATAATTGAAATATAAAAAAATAAAGAAAAATTAAAAGAATTAACCTTAAAATTCCAAATATAAAATAAAAAACTTAAACATTTAACAATTTAAAGAGTAAACAATAAAAAGTAAAGACTAAATAGAAAAAAATTAAAGAGTGGAAACTTCTAACAATGCATAAATAATCTCAATTAGACTTGACAATCGGGTCACGGGTTGACTCATGACCCAACCCAACCCAATTTTTTGAGTCGGGTCAAGTCGTCATTTTCACATTCGGGTAGCTAATATATGAGACCCTAACCCTGTTTTTACGGGTTGAATTGGGTCGGGTTCACGGGTTGGGTCAACTTTTTGCCAGGTCTACATAGAATTAAATTCTGCAACAGCATGAAAAAAAAAGGGGTAATGGTGCATGGCACCGAAAACTAGGGGAAAAAAATACTTCTTTCTCTTCTTTTCTTATAATTCTATCTTTGATTTAATATTCGGTGTACACCGAAAAAGAAAGAAAGCATTGAACAAGGTGAGAGATAGTGCTAACTTAGAAGTCTTTTTTCATTTTCTTTTCTCCTTTTGCTTTTCAGTATTAACTTTAAAGTAAAAAAGAATAAATGATCTATAACCCACAAATCTGCTAGCAGCAGAGCTTAATTAAAATTAACAAAAAAGGGTCGGGATCTGCTCCTCACACATGGGCGCCTCTCAAGCACATCCATCGTGCATTTGGAACATCTCCCGTGAATAATAACTTATAAGTACGGGAGATATTCCCAATGCATGGTAGGATGTGTGTGTGTGAGGTTGGTGTGAGGCGCACTATGTGAGGAGCAGATCCGGTCTCTACTACTGCTATATAAGCAGAGAATAGAATGGTGAAAAAAGGTGACATATTCCGTTTTACCCCAGAGCCGTTATTTCGCCAAAAACCATTAATTTGGTCAATAAGCCATTGATCCAGGTGGTCAAACCATTTAAACCATCAAACGATTTGGCTGTTTTTTATTTTTTTTTTCTAAATATTTTTTGTTAGAATGGGTCATCCATTCGGTAAGAACGACTAGACCATTTGACCTGGGAACTAAACCCCTGACCGGTTCATTGTCATATTCGGTTTTAAAAACCTTGGTTGCATTCTCCTTTTTTCGCCGTTTCTCTTCTTTTCTTTCTTTTTCTAAGTACTTCACTTACTTCTGAGTTCTAAGACATCAGAGACTGTTGGTCTAAGAAAGCTCGATGTTAGGACATTTTTTTCTTTCTTGTTATGACTGTTGTTAGTAGATCCTTCTATAAAAGATAATGACGACTGGAATTTACCAAATCATTTTAAAGGTTTATCAATGACATGCATTTTTAAATGGTAAAAGAATCTCAAGTTCTCAACAATCAATGTCCCCTATATATATATACTACTTTAAAAAAAAAAAGTACGAATGGCCTCAAGAATATTTTTGGAATTTTCTAAGGACAACATTTACCCCTCTATATTTAAATTTAATGATAAAAAATGAGGGCAAATAGGGTAATTGGTTCTTCATATTAAATGAGTTGAAAATAGGTAATTTAAAGATATTCAATGCATTCAATCCCCTCTCATTAAATCCAACATTTAAGTTATTAACTTGCATTCATGTTCATTGAATCATATATTTAAGTCATTTTTATTTCTTCTCATCATTAAGTTCTATTTATTAAATTCATACTTAATAAATTAATAATTCCAATAACATAAAATCTTATACCTTTAAAATATACCTAGTAAAAATAGTGTTTTCATCTAAGTGGTGGTAAGAAATTAAATCATTTTGGGTCAAATGGGTTAATCCATGTTGGCATAATTAAATAATAAAATTAAAAAATAGAAATTAAAAAAAAATTGGGAATATTTTTAACATACATATTAAAAAATAATAAGTATGTTAAATAAGAAATGTTTTATTAATGACGAAAATGGAATGTAAAATTTAAAACCAATTGGAAATAAAAATATTTTCCTATTCTCTCTCATTAAATCATATATTTAAAATATATTTTTCTCATCATTAAATTCTTGTAATTAAATCCATAATATTAATTTTAATAGTATAAAAATAAATATTTTGAAAAGTAATTTGAAAACAAAACCATTTGCTTCCCTCCCGGTGGTGGGCAAGCAATTTGACCATTTGGGGTCAAAGGGATTAATAAATAATGTCATAATTAAATAATAAAAATTTAAAATAACTAACTATGAAATGTAAGAAGTATTTTTATTAATGATGAAAATGGAAAGCAAATTTCAAAATCTACCTAGAAATTAAATGATGCCAGAGTCAAATATAAAATTTTTAATAATAGAACATACAAAGAATCACAAAAATAAAAAAGAAAAGATAATAGAAAATTTTGGGCACATATATAATGTTATATATTTATAAAAAATAAAATATTTGGTACATCTCTAATATTGTACATTCATTATATTGAACAAAAATAAGTTTTATACATAAGAAATAGTTTTATCAATGATGGAAATGTAATACAAAATTTAATGTCAACCTAGAAATCAAACAATTTTTATTTTTAGATGGTGGGTTAGTGGTTTGAGTAAAATGATACCATAAACAAACAAAAATTAAGTGTAACAAGTAAAAAATATTTTATATAATATAAATTAAATATATAATTTAAAGAAAAAATTATAATCAAAGTCGGTTGTGCATTTAAAATTAGGTTGCAGGTTGTTCTACAAACCAACCAAACTCTGAAAACTGGCTTTACATTTCAAATTATAAAAACCCCCCGCCATGTCATCAAAGGCTTATGTGGCTATTGCCAACATGGGATTCTTATTCCATGTTGAACACAACAGAAAACCTATATCGAAAATAGGTTTTCAGTTTCTCTCCCACTCCCTCTGCCTCTTGATCTCCCTCCTTTCTCTCTCACTCTCACAGTCATCTCTCGATCTCCCGCTCCATCTATCTCTCCCACTCTCTCTGCTTTGGTCTATAGCCAAATCAAAACCTCTCTCTCTATTGTTCTCCCTCAATCTTTCTCATTCTTCTCCCTCACTCTCCCTCTCGATCAAAATCTTCTTCTCCCTCAATCTCTATTGTTCTCCAATTTGTGTAAATTTCATAGCCAAGAGTTTGTTGTGAATTTTATCAATTTAGTATAATAATTTTCAAACCATACCAAGTTAGTCTCATGTTCTTTTATACGATCTGATTAATACCATATAAGTGTGTAAGAAAATAAGAAAATAAAAATATGAGAGAGGAAGAGGGAGAGAAACCGAGGGAGAATGATAGAAATCATGGTTTTTAAAACCAAACCGGTTAGGGGTCCGGTTATGGGTTGAATGGTCCGACCATTTGAACCGAACACCCAGCCCGTTTTGACTAAAATTTAAAAAATTAAAAAGTGGTCACAACCGTTCGAATGGTTAACTACCCGGTTCAGCGGTTCACTGACCAAAATCAACGATTTTGGGTGGAAATCTGATTTTTGGGGAAAATGGAACCGGTTCCCGGTTTTTCTGGTCTAATATAGTTTCGAAAACCATGATAGAAATTCATGGAGAAGGAGAAATCGACCGAGAAAGAGAATGAGAGATATTAAGGGAGAACGATAGGTAGTCGTTGAGCAGGTAAAGATGACTGTGAATGAAAGAGTGTGAGGAAGATTGAGAGAGAGAGAGAGAGAAACTAAAAACCTTTTTTTTTTCAATCACCTAACATTAAAGGGCAATTTCAGTATAAGTTTTTGATTGTGTCCAATATGGATTAAGAGTCCCATGTTGGCAATAGCCACATAACCCTCCGATGACATGGCGAGGGTTTTTATAGTTTGAAATGTAAAGTCGTTTGTTAGAGTTTTGTTGGTTTACAGACCAACTTGTAACCAAATTTTAAATGTGCAGCCGCCTCCGACTATAATTTTCCCTAATTTAAAACTAATACAAAAGCAATGCTATTTCTTATCTACATGGTGGGTCAATGATCCAACTTTTCAAAAAAAATGCATGATGTCATAATTGAATAATAAATATTTAAGTTTACTTTTAATCATATTGTTACTTTTTTAATTTTCAATTTCTATCTTAACTATGACATATCTAAAATTCAAGTAATTCAAGTAATTTTCAATTTTAATTTTTCTGAAAATCTAGACATGTGGCATTTTCTGAGAAGTTGCAACATGTTAAAGCTTACAATTCACTATCACCATTCAGACAAATGGCCTTCTTATTTTTTAGAAAGCTAGACACATGGAAATTTCTAATAAATTCCTAATAAAGCCCACAACCCACTACTACAGCCCCTCACCTTTCATACATGTGGCCTTCTCATTTGTTTTGGAAAGATAGACACATGGCATTTTTTTTAGAAGTTGTTAAATCCCACAACCCACTACCACCATTCAAACACATGGCATCCTATTAATTCAAGAAATAGGATTCAAAAAGTGGGTAGTTTCACTCTAAACATTCTAAATAGACAGTTATTTATTAGCTTAATACATATTTATCCATAGTCTATTATTCCCATTAAAAGATTACCATAAACCTTCATTTGTTTTCAAATGATTTTTTTTTCAAAAAGAAAATACTTTATTAATTACAAACTTGATTTAACTTTTAGAAAGCAACCTAATTTAACTTTTAAAAATAAATAACTCAAAATAGATTTATTAGATAAATAATAAATACCAAATAAATTAGGTCATTATTTACTAATAAAATCTCATTTAATATCTTAATTCAAATTAAAAAAACATAAATTAATAGTGGGTTTCAAATAAAATAGAACTATTAATAATAAAGACGCAAAACCCATATCAATTTTTTTTTAATTTAAATTTTGATAATTAAAAAGTAAACTTCAAACTAAACTATATTTTTTAATTAGTACGGGCCATTCTCTAGTTCACATATCAATAGAAAATAAGTTACAATTTGTCATGCAGAGCCGGCGCTATTCACTTGATACAGGGTGCATGCAGTTCCATTAGACTGTGCTTGGTTTGTATGGTTTTCCCTGCCTTATCTTTCAAACCAAACACAGCATTACTGTCCCACTACAATGTTTGCCTTTATTAACAGGTTTCTCTAACTAGTTAGACTAGCTCTCTTTCTCGAGATCACATCTGCGCCCCACATGCACGTCTCATCGTGCAGAACATCTCTTAAAGTTGTCAGTGGGAGATGTTACCAATACACAGTTGGGAGTGCAGATGTGAATTCCTCTTTGTTGAACCAAATATAAATTTTGAACGTAGTTCAAATTTGTATCAATTTATTTGTAATTGTGATTTATACCATGCAAAATTTGCATTTTCTGTCTCATACTCTCATTTGCACTCATTTAGTACACCACTTTCCCCCTACCTTCTTTTTGCCTTCATTTTCTTTGGTTTAAACTTTAAAGAACCACATCATTCCACTTCTCATTTTACTTCTCAAAAACATACAAAATGAAGTCAACTTCATTTTCCCTATACAAATTTAGTAATAGTTACTTTGTTCTACTTTTTAATAAAGTATGCTTTTGCGCACCCTTCACAAGAACAGCTAATGAAAAGGTACAGTGAGGATATTACGTTAATCTTAAAGTCTTTTTTTTTTTTTTTCTTTTGGTAAAGAACTCTTTAGATTTTAGAATTGAATCCCTAGGAAAGCCCATCTGTGTGCGCAAAAGCCTAAACCCATGGGTTTGCCTTTTCTCTTGTTAGTCTCTTGTTAATAGTTAATGGTGGCATGGTGCTTATCATTCTTCATTTTTGCCAATAAGGAGAAAGACATTTTTTGAAATTATTAAAAAAGGGGTGTCTCCAAATTACCACCTTTTTTTGGGGTTGTTAGGCATGCTATGCAATTTAATTTGCATTCATGCAAAAGTATATAGGAAATTAGTTGAGTAATTTATTTTGTTTGTTTGCATTTCAAATTGAGTGAAGGCTGAAATCAGGATTTTGCACACTTCTCATTTACAACACCCGTGCATTCATACAGGTAGGGGTGGATTCGAGCCGAATAGTATTAGGCTCAAGCTCGGCTCGAGACTATTTTATAAGGCTCGAGCTCGGTTCGAGCCAAAACCTTGAGCTTGAGCTCGGCTCGAGACTATTTTATAAGGCTCGAGCTCGGTTCGAGCCAAAACCTTGAGCTTGAGCTCGGCTCGAGTCAAAAGTTCATAATTCGAGTTCGGTTCAACTCGGCTAGTTTTATATTTTATAAAAATATTTATTATATATTTTATAAAAATAAAATTATATATAAAAAATCATTTTATATTTAAAATTTAATAATTATAATAATTAATAATTATAATATTTTTATTTATATATTATTTTCTATAATTTTACTATATATATATATTCAAGCCAGCTCGCAAGCTTCATGAGCTGAGCTCTAGTAGGCTCGAGCTCGGCTCGTTTATTAATCGAACCACTGAATTAGGCTCGAACTCGACTAAAACCAAGCCGAGCTCGAGCAGCTCATGAAAAGTTCGTCTCGTTGCCACCCCTACGTATAGGTACAAATGAATTTACGGGAAAAAAATTGAAGCCTTAGCAGTTAGGATGTGTTTGGTTTGACAAAAAAGGAGGGAAAGGAAGGGATCCCTACCTGTTTTTTTTCAAAGCATGCAAACACATCCCTACTTTTCTTTCAAACCAAACACAGTAATCCCTTCCTTTCCCTACCTTTTCTTCCAAACCAAATGCAGCCTTAATGTAGTTACAATTACTGTGATTTCCCTTAAAAACTCTAGAAACAAATATCGTTAACTTTTTTGAGAAAATACCAGACCAGACCCATCATCATTTTTCCTGCTTCAGGCTACTTTATCGGCCACAGAATTTGCTTCCCATACTATTCCTTACTTATCAGAAAAAATAAAATATTTGGACCATTTCACCTTCCCTCCTGCCTTTCTATGCCAATTGTTTGTAACAACCCAACAAGGTGCCCCAGAGAGTCTAATGGTTATCTCAGCTTCCTGTTTTGCTGATCACAGAATGGATAAATGTCTAAACTAAACGAAGTCAAATTGGCCACGTCTTAATGGGGATTAGGACTTTTTTCTTAATTTATTCATATGGATTATTATAGAAGGAAAAGAATATTTAATTTGAACTATAAAAGTTTGAACAGCTCAAGTGTTGTGAAAATCGTCAGTGCAATCATGGTGATGGTGGCAATTGGAGTGAGCAATCTCGTTCCAATTTCCGGCCCACCTGCACATGAAACGCTTGATGCCGGTGAGTAGATGGTGGCCGGGCTTCTCTCTTGTAATATTCCTAATATTAATTAGAACAACTCATTGGATCATGCAGCTTCAATATATTCTATTCGGATATTCCATTACATCTCTTTCTAGCAAGGCAAGTTGGTGTCTTGCGCTAAACATCTTTTTTAATGACAAATAACCATTTGGACTGTTGGAGTTTGGCAGGACCCATGCAACTGTATTTCCTTCCTTTTTCTTTCTAAGCAAAATGGGTTTATTTAGATCATTATTTCAATATTCACAACCTTTCGGTTTCCTGGAAACTCTGACGATGAGAAGTCTCTGGTTCAATGTATAAACCAAACCAGTTATTACAAGAAACCCAATAAAAGGAGAAGAAAAAAAAGAGTGAGTTTCAGATGCTTTGTTTCTTTCGGAACGTGTATAATTAGGAGGAAAAAAAAGAGTGAGTTTAGTCACAGATGTGAGAATGGTTCACCGCTAGCTTCACGGTTGAAACACTGTGAAAACAAAGGAAATGAATAAGATGGTGAAAAGGCAGAAAATTTATTCAGAAGAAGTAAATAATAGCCAGAACCTCAAAATGAACTGAAATTTCTCTAATCTGTACAAAATAAAAAACTGAAACAATGGTGGTAGTGGGCAGTGGCCTTTGACATCAAACACCATCGTAACCACCGCCGTCGCAACTGCAACCGCTGCCGCTCTCTCCATGTTGGGCAGGTTTAACACTAAGGCAACAGCACATCAGCCCTATCAGTATCATGAAACCCCAAGCCGAGGCCAAGGCCTCCGCCCAATTCAAGTAATACTCCATCTCCTCTGTGTTCGCCCGCTCCCTTCAAGGCGTTCGAGCGTTTCATTATCTCAATCTCCAGCTATCTACTTTACAAGACACAGATCAAATGAACCCACAAGCCATAGTTGAACTCCTCCGCAGGGCCATTTATGACGATAGCTCTTCAGCGACCATACCAGCTAAACTGATCGATGTTCCTGAACAGACCACAAGAGAGAGAGAGAATTAGCTGTAGAAACTAGAGAAAGAGAGCAACGTTTTGTATCGTAGAAATAGTAGTGGTGGTGGCCCGGTGCAAATATTGGATGAGCTTGAGAGACAGGGACCAAAACAGCTTGGACCAGCCTGTGAATGTAAGAGGAAAAAGTATCTAGCCTCTGCTGGCCCAAAGAACAGACATTTTTTTCTTAAAGAATAAACTAAATATGAAGCACTTTAATAAGATACTGTTTGGTGAGCCGAAATCAAGTAATCAATTTGAAAGCATTGTGTACAATGGATTAAAAAACTCAGGAAAAAAAATACTAATTTTCATTCCTAGAAGACCCACCATAGCTTTTATGTAAAGAGTTAAATAATTAGGTATTAAATCAATTTGATTAACAAATTAATGGCATAAGAAGGAAAAAGGGGAATCTTGATCGCTTGGTTTGAACTTCGAAGCATCCTCTCAACCCGAACTTGAGTGTATCATGACCAAGACATCCTCTATTACGCTACTTAAATTGCAAACGGAACAAAATCCGTTGTTTAAGAAATGCAATGCTGGATTGGACCCAGTTTGGGAGGTGGGTAAAATGGAATTGAAACCTGTAAAAACATCAAAAATTGGTTGGAGCCCATTAAAAGCATCAAACATCCACACGTTTCATGGCCCAAAACCAAGCAATAAAATTATGGCCCGAAAAAGGGTTTAGAGGAAGGTTCATTATCTGGTTGATCCCACTTAAGAGATCATGTGGAGTCTAAGAAGTAAGAAACGAGATTGATTCCAGATGACTTCATTGTGGTTTCAACCCAGAATGCATAATTTCTACAATGACGTCGTTTTTGGATTATAGATTGTCATTTCTCAAGGGTGGAATGTTCGAATAAATGCACAGATGATTTCATTGAAAATGGCCTAATTCTTAGCTTTTTGTGATCCAAAGTCCAAAGTTAAAACAATCAAAATTTTAAGTGCAAGTATTGCATATCTTAATGGTATTCCTAAGTCCTAACTAATGTTGGGAGAATCATGAAATCAAGCAAACTCTAATAAAGTTCCAAATATTTTTCTCCCTCTTTGTGTGAATCTATTAGGAATCAATTTAGTAGAGCTTAAAACAAAAAACAAGCATACAAGAACACAATCAAATTTACGTGGAAAAACCTTCCCGGTGTGGGAAGATAAAAAAATTGCGGTCACCAAAAACTTCCACTATCAAGAAAGTGATTGTACAAGTGTTCTCTCTAGATAAAACTAGAGGCATATAATCAGCAAATCATCAAGAAAATACATTCCTTGGAAACTAACAAATATCTCAAGATAATGGAGAAATCTCACTCAAAATAGAGGTATTGTTCACGGACTCAAATCTCAAAAACCAATTATCCAAACCAGATCTCCACCGTTCATATTAAATAACATTAAGTCGCGAATATGCCTGCAAAATTTCAACTCAATCGGACCACAAACGACCTTCGATCGAAGCACAAGATGAAAACTGTGCAGGCTGGAATTTGAAAAGTCTGCTCTTTTTCTCTCTCTGTTTTTACACGGGATTCTCTTCCTTTCTCTCTAATCTTCCAGCAGCCAATACCACTAGAATGTTATTTTCTTTGACTATTTTCATTTGGGCAAAAATACCCTCATCCATGGGCTCAAAAATACCACATGGGCTTCTTGGGACATCCTCCACATAAGAGGGAAACCCAACAAATCTCCCCATTTCCCAACTAGGTGGAGGAATTTGCCAACCCGGCGACCAAGCGACAAACCTCAAGTTTTTCTCTTGGTAATGATTTTGTTAACATATCAGAGCCATTATCATCTGTGTGAATTTTCTCAAGTTCAAGTAATTTGTTGTTTAGAGTATCTCTTATCCAATGATACCTCACATCGATATGCTTTGACCTTGCATGAAATGCTGAGTTCTTAGCCAAGTGAATAGTGCTCTGATTATCACAAAACAGGACATACTTTTGTTCCTTGAAACCAAGCTCTCTCATGAACTGCTTCATCCATAACAATTCTTTACAAGCTTCTGTTGTTGCAATAAACTCTACCTCTGCTGTAGAAAGAGCAATACACTTCTGCAACCTTGACTGCCACGAAACAGCTCCACCAGAGAAAGTAATCAGATAACCTGAAGTAGACTTACGAGAATCCTCATCTCCTGCCATATCTGAATCTGTATCCAAATAACACTGGTTTACCACTGCCAAAACTAAATGTTAAATTGGAAGTACCTCGAAGATATCTCATTATCCACTTTATTGCATCCCAATGCTTTCTCCCTGGGTTCGAAAGGAAACGACTAACAACTCCAACTGCATGAGCTATGTCTGGCCTTGTACATACCATTGCATACATCAAACTTCCTACTGCTGAGGCATATGGAATTTTTTCCATATCTTCCTTCTCTTTATCTGTTCAAGGGCCTTGATCTGATCTTAACTTAAAGTGGTTAGATAAAGGAGAAGAAACCACTTTAACTTTATCCATATGGAACCTTTCAAGTACTTTGTTAATGTACCGTTCCTGTGACATGTAAAACTTCTTCTTTTTCCTGTCTCGACAAATTCGAATGCCAAGAATTTGTTTTGCTGGTCCCAAGTCTTTCATGGCAAAGAACTTACTTAACTGCTTCTTCAGATTCTCAATCATTGAAGAATTCCTGCCAACAATCAACATGTCATCAACGTAAAGTAATAAGATAATAAAATCATCATCAGAGAATTTCTGCACAAAAACACAGTGATTAGAAGCAGTCTTATTATAGCCATGCTCCCCCATAACTGACTCAAACTTCTTATACCATTGTTTGGGTGCTTGTTTCAAACCGTAAAGGCTTTTCTTCAATCGGCAAACATAACCCTATTTTCCTTTCACCTCGAAACCCTCTGGTTGTTCCATATAGATCTCTTCCTCCAATTCACCATGAAGAAAGGTAGTTTTCACATCCATCTGCTCAATCTCTAAATCCAGGCTAGCTACTAAGCTTAAAACAACACGTATGGAAGACATTTTCACAACAAGAGAGAAAATTTCATCAAAATAAATACATTTTCTCTGACTGAATCCCTTGACAACCAATCTGACTTTGTATCGTGGTTGTGAAGTATGTCCTCTTGCTTCACCCTGTAGACCTACTTGTTCTTCAAAGCTCTCTTACCCTTAGGCAACTTTACCAGCTCAAACGTGTGATTGTCATACAAAGATTGCACCCCATCTTCCATAGCACCAACCCAATGTGCCATGTTTTCATCTTCCATGGCTTTTGCATAACATTGAGGCTCTCCCTCATCTGTCAATAATGCATACTCATTTGCATCAAACCGTGTGGAAGGACGTCGATCTCTAGTAGACCTTCTGAGTGGAATTTCTGGTTCTGGCAACTGATCAATAGTCAGATGATCTGTCTCGACCTACATAGGAGCATCAGTACCATGTTGATCATCCTGGGTATTTTCCATCTATGTTGATAAAGGAATCGGATCCAAGTCAATCAAACCATCACTGTATTGATGGACTACTTTTTCTGTCTTCTTAACATCTTGTATAGTCTGATCTTCTATAAATACAACATCACGACTCTTAACTAGCTTCTTCTCAACTGGATTATATAATCTGTACCCAAATTCATCTAGACCATAACCAACAAAGATGCATTGTCGCGCCTTCACATCAAGCTTAGACCTCTCGTCTTTTGGGGTGTGCACAAATGTCTTGTAACCAAAAACACGCAGATGATCATAAAAAACATCTTTGCCAGTCCAAACTCTGTTTGGAACTTCAAATTGAAGAGGAACACGTGGTGTGAGATTAAGAACATGTACAACTGTATTCAAAGCCTCACCCCAGAAAGATCTTGGCAACTGAGCCTGCGAAAGAAGACATCTTACTCTTTCAACTAGAGTCTTGTTCATTCTCTCAGCCAAACCATTCAACTGAGGAGTCTTGGGAGGTGTCTTTTGATGTCGAATGCCTTGATGCCTACAGTACTCATCAAAAGGACCTAAATACTCTCCCCCATTATCTGTTCTGATGCATCGCAATTTCCTCCCAGTCTATCGCTCAACTAGAGCCTGAAACTGCTTGAACACGTCTAACACTTGATCTTTGCTCTTCAAAGTGTACACCCATAACTTTCTTGAATAATCATCCATGAAGGTCACAAAATAACAGGCACCACCCAGAGTTCTTGTCTTCATAGAACCACACACATCTAAATGTACTAGATCAAGTATACTGCGTTTTCTTGAAGAAGGGGAACTATTGAAAGAAACTCTATTATGCTTCCCTGCCAAGCAATGAGTACACTTTTCCAAATGTGGATCATTCATACCAAAAAGAAGATTCTTCTTAGCCAATACTGTCAAGCCTTTCTTGCTTATGTGAGCAAGTCTCTTATGCCACAACTCTGATGTAAGCTTATTTTTCACAGCATTGATAGCGTCTTGTGAGAGTCCCGCTTGCAATATATACAAGCTAGAATGCTTGTTTCCACGAGCAACAATCATAGCACCTCTAGTAAGCTTCCACTGACCATTACTGAAGGTGTTGCAATATCCTTCATCGTCAAGTTTACTTGTAGAGATCAAATTCAAACGAATGTCAGGAATATGCTTTACCCCTCTAAGAAGTAGCTTCATGCCATTATTCATCTCCAAGCACACATCTCCAATACCAACGACTTTGGCCAAGCCATCATTGTCCATCTTTACTGTACCAAAGTCACCTGTCGTGTAGGATGTAAAAAGTCATTTCGAGATGTGGCATGAATGGAGGCTCCACTATCAATAACCCAACTGGTCTCATGACATGCAACGTTGACAACATCATTTTCATAAATAGCAAGAAAGTCTTCAGTAGAAATGGTAGCAACTCTATCATTTTCCTTGTTATCACCACCCTCTTGTTCTTTGCCTTTCTTCTTGTTCTCCCGTTTCAACTATCTACAATATTTCTTAATGTGTCCTTTCATGCCGCAGTGATGACACTCAACATTAGCAAACCTATTGGACTTACTTCTTCCTTTATCTTTGTTCCTGGAGTCTTTGCTCTTACTCCGCCCTCTTCTTTCTGTAACCAAAATCTCTGACTACTAAGACGACCCATGTGACTTTCTTCTCGTTTCTTCATTTAAAATACTGCTCGTAGTCAAATCCATATTGATTATACCATTCGGAGTTGAGTTACACAATGACATTCTGAATGTTTCCCAAGAGTCTGGCAATGTACCCAGTAGACACAACCCCTGAATCTCATCATCAAACTTGATGCCCATTCCAGCTAGCTGATTAATTATACCTTGGAACGTATTCAAGTGATTTGTCAACGGAGTTCCATCTCGATACCTCAAAGCCATCAACTGCTTGGTGAGAATCATTTTATTATTTCCCGTTTTCCGAGCATACAACTCTTCAAGTTTATTCTATAATGTACGTGCATGTGTTTCTCCACTAATATGATTCAAAACATTATCATCTACCCATTGCCTTATATACCCACAGACCTGTCGATGTAACAAGGTTCATTGTTCCTCATACATATTATTTGGCTTCCCAGTGGCAAACACCGATAAATGAAATTGTTTAACATAAAGGAGATCTTTCATTTTTCCTTTTCAAGTATGGTAATTTGCACCATTCAAAGTAATCACTAGTCAAATTAACTTCCTTATTCAACACAAGATATTCAGTAACAATAATCACTCTAATACCACTTTGTTGGGAGAATCACAAAATCAAGCAAACTCTAACCAAGTTCTAAAACAGCGGAAATAATATTTTTCTCCCTCTTTGTTTGAATCTATTAGGAAACAATTTAGTAGAGCTTAAAACTAAAAACAAGCACACAAGAACACAATCAAATTTATGTGGAAAAACCTTCCCGGTGTGGGAAGATAAAAAAACCACGGTCACCAAAAACTTCCACTATCAAGAAAGTGATTGTACAAGTGTTCTCTCTAGATAAAACTAGAGGCATACAATCAGCAAATCATCAAGAAAATATATTCCTTGGAAACTAACAAATATCTCAAGATAATGGAGAAATCTCACCCAAAACAGAGGTATTGTTCACGGACTCATATCTCACAAACTAGTGAGCCAAACCAGATCTCCACCGTTCATATTAAAGAACCTTAAGTCGCGAACATGCCTGCAAAATTTCAACTCAATCGGACCACAAACAACCTTCGATCGAAGCACAAGATGAAAACTGTGCAGGCTGGAATTTGAAAAGTCTGCTCATTTTCTCTCTCTGTTTTTACACGGGATTCTCTTCCTTTCTCTCTAATCTTCCAGCAGCCAACACCACTAGAAGTTTATTTTCTTTGATTATTTTCATTTGGGCAAAAATACCCTCATCCATGGGCTAAAAAATACCACATAGGCTTCTTGGGCCATCCTCCACATAAGAGGTAAACCCAACAACTAACACACACGGCATTGCTTGGAGATGATGAGACCTCCGTTCTATTTATTTTTTCTGCAGGTTGTTTTCACTTTCTATGAATTTTATTCTTAGTACATTATAAGAGTGTAACCGAATAACCGACCACAAACGGGCTTTCAAAAAATATAGGGAGAAAGACGATTCAGCCCAAGGTCAGAATTTATTGGTACAGGGTACTGTTAATAGGTGGGAGTCTATGTTAATTCATAGGCGGGTATTAATGCATAGAACTGGATTGTTATTTTGAATGTTTATAACTCTGCAATGGAAATCAAAAATCTATATTGAACCTGTCTGTACTTCTATGAAAAATATAAGACGGCATGAAGAATTACTACACGACGAACTGGCTTCCAAAAAATATAATACAATACATCTGATACAAGACATATCATATTAACACTTTGAACCTTGCGTTGGTTTTTTACCCAGAAAACTCCAATCTGATGCTATGCTTAAAAAGGCTCTGACAACTAATTTACCCAATGCTGGTCCTACATGAATGATGTTTTGGGAGGGGTGAACTGGACACCGACCTAACCTTTTAGCTGCTAATGGTTGACCTTAAAAAGAACAAGTGTTAAACCAAAATTATCTCAAAAGAACCCAAAATGGTCTTATCAATTATATATACTAAGGCGGGAAGGACCATGGTCAAGACGACGTGGCCTTCTCTTCCCACAGAATAGGGTATCCGCACGTAAATTTTGTAGTAACGTATGAAGGGATGACGAATGAGGTCTGGGTTGATGTATTCACACATTTATTCTTGTCTTTTTAGTTAACCATCTCAATCACGTGTAAATATTACGTCGTTCTTCCTCTTTCACTGCAAGTCTCCAACTCCCGAGCTTCCCTGCAGAATTTATTTGCCATTTTGTTTCTCTTGATCATCTTAAGTCTCCCACAAGCTTCCCTGCTTGCGGACTCCGGCGCTCATGGCACCACCCAAGTCAGTGAAGGTGGTGGAGCTATGCAAAGTCGCTCCTGCAGCTGGGTTATTCAGTCATCGAAGTATCACCCCCACTCTTTTTCTTTGACTTGTTCTGGTTGCCGTTGCCACCCAAGCAACTACTTTACTCCTACCGCTTCTCTCATTCATCTACTCACTTCAGATAGAGTCTCCTTCCCTGCATCAAACACTCACTCTCCCTCACCCTCCTCCACTTCTATCTTTTTGCCGGACATCTGTCATGGCCACCGGAATGTCCCAAGCCCATGATCCATTACGCCCAAGGCGGCTTGTTTTCATTAGCCATCGCCGAGTCAGACGACAACTTTGTACAAGGACAAACAGCTACCACCAGCTTGCCTGTCGTCCTTCACATTGCTGTGCGCTTATATCTGGGTATCCTTGGTTAAGTCCGGGGATCAAAGGGTTTCCCATAGTTTTAAAAACCGGATCAGACCGGATGGTCGGATCGAAAAAACCGGGAATCGGTCACCTGATTAATTCTATTTTTTTCCAAAACCGTTGATTTTGATCAGCAAACCGCTGAACCGACCGGTTAAAACCGTTCGAACGGTTTTGACTGTTTTTCAATTTTTTATTTTTTTTGTTAGAACACGCCGACCATTCGGATCGAACGGTCGGGCCGTTCGAACCAGTAACTGGACCCCTGACCGGTCGATCACCGGGTCGGTTTTAAAAACCATGAGGTTTCCCTTTTCGTTCAACGTGGACTGTGGGGCTCGACAGAAGCCTCCGGTTCCGGCCACGTACTTTGGCAACTGCGTCGGGACTCGTGTAGTGACGGCCGAGAGGGCTGATTTGCTGAGGCACGATGGAATTGTCGTTGCAGCATGCTTGATCGAGGAGTCCATTAATGGGTTGGAAGATCCCGACTTCATTGGCGGTTCATCAGCTTTGTGAGAATTGAAAAAGGCAAGATAAAGAAAAAGAAACAAAGAAACAAAACAGAACTAAAATACCTACCCAGGAATAGGAACCGCCGAACCAGGAACCGAAGAAGTTATTTGATGTAATTGAACTGTAAATCGTTAAAACGGATTCTTGAATCTGATGCCATTAATGCATTTTCAGTCCCAATTTTGATTTTGGTCCAATTTGATGGTCGTTTTCTTCTTCATTTGTTCATTATTTGAGTTTGGCGCCACTGTTCCAGAACAATTTCTGTTATCGTTGGAGCAAATCTCGCCATTAAGGTTCTGTGAAGCGTCGTTGGTCATTTATTACAATTTATTCTGAGGCTTCTCGTAGACTGATAAATCAATCGCTGAGAATTTGAACAGATAAATTTCAAACAACTACCTTCCGCTCCGGGTTCTCTTCCATGGCCAATTGGAAAGTTTTCTGGCATCTAGAAGCTCCTCCTGGATGGGAATTTCTTCTCCCGTAGTATTCCGGCTGAATTAGGTAGGAACAGTTTTATGGTGAAGCGTCGTTGGTCATTTATTACAATTTGTTCGGATTTCTTCCCGTAGACTGAATCAATTGCTGAGAATTTGAACAGATAAATCTTTCAAACAACCGGCTTACGGGTTCTATTCCACGATCAATTGGAAATTTTTTTAGCATCCAGGAATTCTTCCTGGATAGGAATTTATTCTCCCATAGTATTCGTATCGCTCTCCCGTGCTCAGCACGGGTTACTCCGTTTGTATACTGTATAAAATTTACCCTTTTATACATGAAATATAACAAAAAAAAAAACTAGAACTTTATATATTATTAACTATAATAAGTTCGGGTTTTAATCAATTTAACAGTAAGAACTGGTCTCCACCCAATTATTAATCAGGATTCAGGACAAAACCACAAAAGCAAAACCGACCTAATTGGTTCAGCATGTTGGATAGACCCGACCTGTTGACAAAACCACACACTTCTCAATTGTTTTCATAAAACGGGAGATATTAAGTGTTAAATTAGATCTGCAAAAGATTTACACACACACGAGGGGAATAGATTATCGGAAACAAAAAAAAAAAAAAAAGTAAAACGGCGTGATTTAATTAGTGTTGCACCCTGGAGAAAGTCTAAACCATCACAAGGGGGAATTGAATATAGAAAATAAATCACAAGCCCACGCTATCTAAATTCAAGTCTCATTCATAAATAATGGTGCTACAACCAGATAAAATCATCCAAGAATGGGTGATTGCTTTCCTAAATTGAAAAGCATTCCTAGAAGGCTCAAGAATTCCTGAAGAATTTCAGCTCATAAATTCTCAATTGTTTCTCCATAAATGGGAGATATTAAGTATTACACAAATTAGATCTGCAAAAGATTTACATCCAGCGATCTATACGGATATGCAGCTACTTAGGGAGGGGGGGCTGCCAATAACAGCATTTTATAAGAACAGTGCGGCCGCAGCAGCAATAACCGGTAAAGCCCTTAGCTCAACTTCAGAACACAAACTCGTCAGCCAGCTTACAACCAATTGTAGGATTCCTATGCAGGAGTAGACAATTAATTAGACTACAACTTACATTAACTATAGTCAGGTGTCATATTTCATTCAAATCTAAGCATTCGTGACACCGAAATGAAATATAACTACATAAGTGGAGTTGTTACATTTAAAGAGCAACATATAGCAACTGATAAGGGGCAATTCCAACAGACACTGCCCATTCTGATCACAGGGGAAAAAACAGTCAACATGTAGAAACTAATGTTGCATGGACGTGAACATGAAAATCAGAAGCATACGTGTCTGGAACTCTGCAAGATGATAAGCAAAGACTCACAGACACATCTATAAATAAAATATATTCGTCGTCCAAATCTTATCCCAACTACATGGGGTTGGCTACATGAATCCTGTTTCATCATTCCGTTCTGTTTAAAGCCATATCCATTGTTAAGTTATTGGTACTTAAATCATTTTTTACTACTACCCAAGTTCATTTTGGTCTACCCCTAGCCCTTATAACCCCTTCAACTTGCAACAAATCACTGGCTATGCACATAACCAAACCATCTAAGTTAAATTGGGGCTTACTCCTATATTCCTATGAATAACTTCATTTCTAATCCTATCCTTTATAGTTTTTTTCACTCATCTATCTCAGTATGCACGTTTCTACCACACTCATTAGTTGGACATGTTGCCACTTGACTGCCCAACACTCTACTCCATATAGCATAGATGGCCTTACAAATTTTTTATAGAATTTTCCCTTTGATCTAAGTATTCATCTAACACATAAAACTCTAGATGCACCACTTGTCCATCCTGCTCTAATTCTATGGGCAACATTATCCCCAATCTCTCCCTGGTTATGAATTATCGAACCAAGGTACCAGAAAAGGTCGCATTGAGTTATCTCTTGTTCTCCAATCCTAAGTGTACCCTGATTTTCACTCCTATTTTTATTATTAAATTTGCATACCATATATTCCGTTTTAGTCTTCTTTTTGATAGACCTTCTGTTTTAGTCTTTCAAAACCTCTTATTTACAAGGCATTTGTCCATAAGCTTCATTTTGCATTTAATCCTTCATTAGTTTCATCAATTAAAACAATATCATCAGCAAACAACATGCACCAAGGGACCTCCTCCTGAATGTGTTTGGTCAATTCATCTATGATAAGTGCAAATAAACAAGGGTTAAGTGCCTAGCCTTGGTGAAGACCCACCACAACTGTAAAGTTTGATCTCTCCCATAGGTGTTCTAACATTGGTTGTTTCACCTTAATAAATAAGTATAAACTATTTATACTCAATGTTTAACATTATAAACCTATAGAAAAAGTTTTTTTTTTTTTTTTTGCTTTTTGAAAGGCAATTTGAACCTAGAGAAAGATAATCTCTGTTAATAAAATTCTGTACATTGTTGCACGGACACTGACACAAGAATCAGAAATGAAAACATGTCATAGCACCCAGACACATAACATAGTCCATATTTTTCAAATTCAAACTATTTACATAGTCCATACTATCAAGAAAGGTCAAACTTTAGCTTTGTTATTTAATAATGGTTTCTAGAAAAAAAAAGGCATCCATCGTGTGTATTAATTATTCCTTTATATCAGACAAGTATAGCAAAATGTTTTGGTGAAAAGTCCAACAAGAATCCAGGGAGTGTTGGAGTCCAATGTGTGTCCAACAAGGACACTTCATTAATTTAGGAAAGCCCATGCAACATTGGCAGAAATTGACATATAAAAATGCCAGTGATGAAAGACAGCAGTGGTGGTAGAAAGTTTATTCAAAGATAAATGATATAATGAGTGGTTAAAGGTAGCAAAAGGCACATACACACCTCCACAAGGTGCGTTATTAAGAACCTAAGCTCAAGGAAAGATATTCAAGTTTAACTCACAAGCTTCTGGAAGAGTCGGTATCCCCATTCCCCACTACATGGTTGTCTATACACGTGCTGCACTTCCACTAGCATAAATTAAAGCCATACTTTTACATGCTAATAGTTCTACCAGCATAATATGGCTGCATCAAGTCTCTACCTTGCATCCTACTTGACTAGAAGTAGCAGAAGACTTTCAGGTGGAGATAAGGTTGAAGAGCACCTTTGGAATTCAGACTGTATCAAAGAAGTAAAATTTCCTTCCAACAATTTGAACATCTCACTCTATTTGGTCAGTAAAACAGTAAATAAGAGAGGAAGTTTTTGATGAATTCTTCGAGAGGGGTAAATTCAACTCAGGGGAAAATGCCACTTTTATCACTTTGATCCCTAAGACCTTAGATGCCTCCCACCCAAAAGATTTTAGACCTATAAGCCTTGTGGGTAGCATGTATAAAATTGTCTCCAAGGTGTTAGCTGAGAGGATTAAAAAAGTTCTTCCATCTTTAATCTCTCCGAATCAAGGGGCTTTTGTGTTTGGAAGGCAAACAATAGATCAAATCCTTATTGCAAATGAGTGTGTGGAGTTTAAAAAATGGAGAAAGGAAAAAGGGCCAGTTTGCAAATTGGACCTGGAGAAAGCCTATGACTTGGTGGATTCGGATTTCCTTCTAGAAGTGTTAAGGTTGAGAGGTTTTGGAGCGAGATGGTGCAAATGGATAAAGGGTTGTATTTCCTCCTGTCATTATTCCATTTTGGTTAACAGAGTTGCCAGAGATTTCTTTCCAACTAAAAGGGGCCTTCAACAAGGTGACCCCCTTTCCCCCTTCCTCTTCACTCTAATAGCAGATGTGTTTAGTGATTTGATTTCAAGGGCTGATGCCAACAATTTTATACGAGGTTGGAGAATTGGGGGGAATAATGTGGTGGCTACCCATTTACAATTTGCAGATGATATTCTAATCTTTTGCGAAGGAGAAAGGGAGGAAATGACAAATTTACAAAGGATGGTATCCCTTTTTGAAAAGATCTCTAACCTCAAAGTAAACTGGAGCAAAAGTTGTATAGCAGGGTTAAGTAAGGAGAGAGGAGAGGTTGAAAGCCTAGCTAGTTTGTTGCAATGTGGGGTAGGTGAGTGGCCTCTATAGTACCTTGGTCTACCCTTAGGGGGGAACCTGACTTTTGTTAACTTCTGGGATCCGGTAGTAGAAAGATTCACAAAAAGGCTTGCTGGCTGGAAGAGAAACTACATATCTCTAAGAGGTAGAATAACCCCAATAAAGTCAACATTGACTAGTTTGCCAGTCTATTACCTCTCAACCTTTAGGATCCCCTTAAAAGTGGCCAATAAACTGGAGAAACTGATGAGAGACTTCTTTTGAGAGCCAGGGGATACAAAAAATGATCATTTGGTAAAGTGGGAGGTGGTATCAAGGAGTAGGGATAGAAAACATCAAACTTAGGAACTTGGCACTTCTGAGTAAATGGCTATGGAGGTTTCCTTTGGAACAAGAGAACTTATGGCATAGGGTAATTGTAAGTATTCATGGCATGGTAAATAACGGATGGGACGCTGGTCTTGATCCTAGGGCAACAAGGGCTTCTCCTTGGAAAGAAATTCACAATTTGCTACCGTTTTTCCTTCAGCTGATCAGGTATGATGCTTGTATGGGTAACAAAGTTCGTTTCTGGGAGGATATCTGGCTTGGGAACATTCCTCTCAAAGACAGATTTCCACCTATTTTTTCATCGTCCCTCAACAAAGGGAGAGTGATTTCTTCAGTGCTTGTTAATGAAAACTCTTGGGATCTAGGATTAAGGAGAGGGTTAAGGGAACATGAAATGGGCTTAGTAGATGAACTAATCTCCATTCTTAATACTGCATTCCTAGACCTCTCTTGCCAGGACAGAAGGATCTGGTCAGAGTCCCCTCTGGCTCCTATACCTGTGCCTCTTTTTTCTCCACCCTCCTTCATTCCTCGCACCCAGGAGGCTCCTTTCCTATAAAGGAAGTTTGGTGCAGTCCTATACCCCAAAAAATAAGACTTTTGTTGGGAGGTGGTGCTCCAAAAAATTAATACTCTAGATAATTTACAAAAAAGAAGGATGAATCATTGCCTCTCCCCTCATGTATGTTGCCTATGTTTGGGAAATGGTGAGATAGTTACACATCTTTTACTTTCTTGTCCCTTTGCTTCTTGTGTGTGGAATTGGTTTTCTGCCTTATTTGGTTGCAGATGGACTCCTCCCTCAGATGTGACAAGTCTATTCAACCCAAGTTTTTTCCTACTATCAAAAAAAAGGGGAAGAGTGATGTGGAGGGCAACAAGAGCAGCCATCCTTTGGGCCTTATAGGAGGAAAGGAATAACAGAATATTCCAAGGGGCACAAAGATCAACAGAACAAATCATTGACTGCATAGCCATTAAAGTCATACACTGGCTGAAAGTAAGTGACTTATTTAAAGACTTTTCAGTGAATGATATACAAAGGGGTTTCATGTCCTTCAGCCTTCTTGGACACCAGCAGCACAACAAAGGGTAAAATTAAATTTTGATGGAAGCTCCATGGGTAATCCAGAACCCTCGGGAGTTAGGGGAGTCTTTAAGGATGGGGAGGGCAGAATGGTGGCACTATACTCAGGTCCCATAGGAGTGGGAGACTCTAGGAGAGCTGAAATTTTGGCTCTCCTACAAGGCCTGAGATATGCCAAGCAATGGGAATTTCAGAACTTGGAGGTGGAAGGGGGCTTTAAATTGTTAATAGGGTGGCTGCAAACAAAGAAGTTGGGTGTATGGAAGTTTAGACAGCAAATAAGGGAAATAATCTGCTTGGCAAGGGAAGTTGAAGTAACATTCAAATGGGTAAGGAGATCAGCAAACTCTGTGGCAGATGGCTTGGCAAAATAGGGGACTTTCAGGAAAAACTTCTTTTGGGCTGTATTGTAATTCTTAATGTTATTTTGGGGTCAACACTCTTTGTTTGAGTGGTTGACAGTGTAAAATGTTTTTGATATCCTTAATGAAAGTTACCGTTTCCAATAAAAAAAACAGTAAATACCTTACCGACTCTCCTTTTGTAGAAGGATAATGAAGGCAAGAAAGAGTTTTTACTTTTGTCGTCTTTTTTCTTATTTAGAAGCTTATAGAAAAGAAAAACATGATAATAAAATTCAAGCATTTATCTTGTTCCCTATGTTGCATGACATCAGCAAGGTGCCACATAGGGAATTTCCTCTAAAAACTAAAATGTCAGACAGGTCACTGCACCCTTTTTCATCAAAAACATTGAGGGAACTTTATTCCATGGAGAGAAAAACAGCACATCCAAAATGAGACCAATAGATGCAGATAAAGACATGGTCGTAGCACACATGTTGGGAATGGGGGAACTCGGGCTTCAGCGATGGAGTACTCCACTAGAAGTAACGTATTGTACTATCTCACCTATTTCACTGATCAACAAAATTTCGAAGGTCAGTTAACAATCAAGAAAATTAACACCCAGTGACCAAAACCTTGTGAGCTTCCAAGTTTCAATCTTATAACAAAATTAGGGTTTTGTTCAGTATGCATTTATGAACTTTACCACACATCTCAACAGCATCAAGAAATCATTGTATCTTCTAATTTCATTTTGATCAAATTCCAAATTTTTAACTTATTAAAAAACTATTTAGCTATCAATTTAGAATTTAAGCAGGACTATAGTCCAATTCTCAAAGATCTTTAATAGAAAATTTATCAGAAAATATAGAAAAAAAAACATGGTACATTAACAATTGGATACCAGAAAATCAAGTGTGTGCATGTGTGTATGTATATTTTGCTTCCAGTTAATGAGATAAGTGTTCCAGAGAAAAATGGAAGGAGAAAATGCCATGTACAATCATCAAACCAATCATTAGATTATAATCAGAAATATTCTCACATCTATAGATATATAGTACAACCACTAGTGTAAGACCCCCAAACATAAAGATACAGAGTGAAGTTTACTCACTTTTATGAACTCCACATAATGCACCCAATTACAGTTCACTATAATTGCGCCACACTGCACGAAATTCTTCACGGAATGTGTTCAGGCGTGCTTTTAGATTAGGTGTTCTAAAGCTTGCATGAAGGATGGTTGCTGCAAAAGAGGCACGATTAGCCAGTAAAAATACATTTGCCAAAGAAAAAAACTTAAAAAAAAAGTATAAAATATGTTGATGATCATATACCAAGAAGGCCAATGGCAAATGCCCATAGAACTGTAAGGAGACCACAAGACGTGATCCACAGAATGCAACTAACTAGAAAAGGAAAAATAGTCGATTAAGCGATATCAACAATATTATTTCATGGCTAATTTTATACATATGAACTGACTTAAAGTCCAAATACCTGCTGAAAATATCAAGACAAACATCCAGCGAGGCTTTCCACATATATGAATTGCTTTTCTAGGTGATGGGCGCCCCCGAATAACAGGCCTGGGGATAAATAGACTTTGAGATAAGCAACAATTCAACTACCCTGAGGACACAAATAAGAACACAACCTCACTTACACCATAGGTGGTCTCATCTTTGCAGCTAAATGTGGGGAGAACTGTCTCACAGTTCTTGTTACCTTCTCATTAAAAGTAACTGCAAAGCTGTAAAACCAGTTATCAACAACAATAATAATACCATATATGAACAAAACAATTAAAATTTGACTTCTATAAGGATGATGAATCATCACAGCCACTGAAATTAGGTAAACATAAGCAAGATACGACGAGAAACAAATGGATTAAAAATGTTCCTTTTCCTAGCTTTGTTATGCCTTCATTCTATTTATATACCTTATTAACCCCAACCACATGTAATCATGGTTACTTAAAGCAATTGATTTACATATGCAGTGTTATTGTATATATTAGATACAAATGCAAACAAATGAACTTTACAATAACTTCATGGTCAACCCAACCAGTCAATAAGGTACAGCTCTCAAATCACTGGACATTGATTGGTCAAAACTTTGACAACACTGATACCCGATAATTTCTTATCACTAAACTTGTGCTTCCCCTTTCTGAATCAAAAAGGAAGTTATTGTATATACAGTTAGCTTCAACTCAGTAAAGAGGTTCACCAACAGCCTAGCTGATGTTCTTGCTAGGCAAGTGAGTCCACAGAAGCCAGCTGTTTAGGGGTATAGTCCTTATGGAGGAATTATTGTATATAAAAGCATAATGGGCAAGGTAGTTTGGGGTCTTAACTTCAAGGGTTGAGGCGTGCCACTTTGAACTGTATATAAAAGCATATTATGCACTGGCAGTACTGCTTGTACATGACCACGTGAATCCTGTTTTTAAGCAAGAAAACTTTCTGTTATTGATAAAAAAACTTTAATTTGTCTTACATCCTTCTCTATTCAAGTGTTTTCTAGCTATACTTTATAATTTCCAGTGTTTTAAGATTTCTTTGATAGTTTTGTACTTTCTTTTCTTTATTAGTATTCATTAACAATATTTTTTTTTATTAATTCCTTAATGGTATTCTTTTTGCTTTTTTATTACTTCCTGCAAAGCATTCTCAAGGTTTTTTCATTTTGTTGCTGACTTATCCCAAAAACGGACTGATCAAATAAAACTTTCCTGGAAAGCAGATTAAGTTTTCTTATCAAAGCTATTTAAGTTTTTGTCCAAATAGATAAAAGCATAAAATAACCAAAAATGGTAACTGTTGCATTTTCCATATATGACCTTAACCATTTGAGCCCTGGTTTCCAACCATGGATATGGATGTGAAGTTAGGGCATGCCATGGAAAAGGTTTCAACCACAAAATTACACTGCGAATTAAAGCATCCAACACAGACAGATAACTTGGTTGCCTATGAAGATGATAAAATGGTAAGCAAAAAGGTTTAATGCTATACAAAGAATGAATTTGAAAAGAAACTTTAGCTAAGGCTTTGGATGGCAGGGAAATTAAAAAAAAAAAAAAGTATTTTCAACAGTTAAAATGAGATGGCATTAAACTAAAAATCGGAAAATTCTGTTTGGAGAGGTGGTAGAGATGGGACCACAGAATTAAGTCACTACATGATTGGCCGGGTCAATCCAATTTGAGGGTGAGACATGGCGCTAGATGGCATGGACTATTACAGATCCCCTCAAAGGTAGAGATGGGACCACAAATTCTGTTTGAAGAGTCTCTCTCATTAAATCTACCCTAGCTAACCTTCCTGTTTACTTTCTGTCAGTGTTTAAGATCCCCTCAAAGGTTTCAAACCTTTTGGAAAAATTAATAAGGAACTTTCTCTGGGAGCCTGGAGAGGAGAAGAGAGATCATAGGGTGAGTTGGGAGGTGGTCTCTAGGTGTAAAACATTAGGAGGTCTAGGGATTGGTAATTTCAAGAAAAGGAACATGGCTCTTCTGGGGAAGTGGTTGTGGAGGTTCTCTTTGGAAAGGGATAAATTGTGGACTAAGATTGTGGCTAGCATTCATGGGTTGGAAGACAATGGTTGGGATCCTGGAATCTTGGCAAGGGCTTCAGCAGCTTCTCCTTGGAAATCCATCCACAATCTGCTTCCAGTTTTCTCCCCTTGGATCAGGTATGGTCTAAACTCTGGTAACCGAATAAATTTCTGGGAACATCTTTGGGTCGGGGATTCTCCTCTGAAAGACAAGTTTCCTTCCTTGTATGCTCTTTCAGACTTGAAAAATGAACCCATTTCTTCTTTCTTAGTCCCTTCAGCTTCCACTTCGGGCTTTGGTTGGAACCTTGGCCTGCGTAGGGAAATTAGGGATACGGACTTGGATAGCCTGGTAGCTCTGCTAGCCCCCCTTGAGGGTGTCTTCCTAAACCCTGCTAAGGAAGACACCAGATTTTGGACCCTTTCTAGCTCTGGTACCTTTTCTTGTGCTTCTTTCTTTGAAACTTTAACTCAGTCTCCTACCCCCCTGGGGTTGTCCTTTCCAGTTAAGGAAATTTGGAGCAGACCTATTCCTCCTCGGGTGGGGTTTTTTTGTTGGGAAATTTTCCTGGAAAGAATCAACACTTTAGACTTACTCCAAAGAAAGAGACCCAACTATTGTTTACTTCCTAATAGATGTGCTCTTTGTAAAGCTGATGGGGAATCTGGCTACCACCTCATGGTCTCTTGTAAGGTTGCTAAATCTGTTTGGGAGTGGGTTTTCTCCCGTTTTGGGTGTTCTTGGTATCCTCCAGAGACTGTCCAAGGTTTGTTTTTCCCCATCTCTTTTCAGTTGGCCTAAGAAGCGAGGGAAGACTATGTGGAGGTGTATTAGGGCAGCGGTTTGCTGGTCTTTGTGGGAAGAAAGAAACTCACGCATATTTTCTGACAAGGAAAAAACTTTGGAAGACTTGTTAGACCGAATCCTTATAAGAGCGGTCCACTGGCTAAAATCTTTGAAGTCGTTTTCAGATTGTCCTATGGATGACTTGCTAAGAAACTGGAAAGAGATTGCTTCCACTGCAAGATGCAAGAGGACTCTTTGTCCATTCTGGTCCCTTCCCCCCTCGGGCTTTATAAAGCTGAATTTTGATGGCAGCAGTGTAAGGAATCCAGGGCCCTCTGGGATTGGAGGAGTCTTCAGGAATGAGGAAGGGATTGTTACTGCTTTATTCTCTAGCCCTATTGGAGAAGGTGACTCTCTTAGGGATGAGATCCTTGCAGCGCTTGAAGGAATTCGAAGAGCAAAAAATCTAAATATTAGTCGTTTGATTCTGGAAGGTGACTCGAAGGTGGTGGTTAATTGGTTGAAGACAGAGGACAGTGGTCTGTGGAACTTTAACAATGAGAAAAAACAGTTCTTATGGTTGGGTAGGGACATAGAGATTCAGTACAGCTGGGTGAAGAGGAGTGCCAACTCATTTGCGGATGGGTTGACCAAGCAAGGAGTGACTAGGGAGGCTGTTTTCTGGGCTAGTTTTTAATTTTCTTTGCTTTCCCTGAGTTTTCTGTTTTTTGGGGAGCTAAGTTATTTTATCTCCCTCTGTATTCCTTTCCCTCTATTCTCTTAATTTAATGAAATTGATGTTATTGATCAAAAAAAAAAAACCACCTTGGAGGTCCAAATGGGCAAGGATATGTTTTAAAGAGGCATATGAGTAATTTTAATCAATGGGACAAGTGGGAGTGGGTAATAACGTGGTACCCCCAAACCCATTCTTCATCGTCTCCTTTGAGACATTTTGAGGATTTTGATAAAAATATAGGCTTGCAGAAGGGGAGAGCACAAACAAAAAGGATCTTCAAGACTCCATTGAGCAGGTGCATAGGGAAGATGATATATCTCCTCATGATTGTGAAACGGTGGTAAGTGGTGAAGACTTGCACCAGGAGCAAGTTCTGTCCAATAGTAAGAGCTTCGTGGTTTAGTTGGTGGATGATGTGGATAAAAGGTAAGGGCAGGAGGGATTGGTAAATGATTGTTACAACAAAGCCATGAACTCAGGTAAAGTGTACCAAGGCAAAGGTCACAACGAGAAAAAAGAGGCAGATGGTCGTGATGTGCTTGCCTGGAAAGATATTGATAGAGGACAAAGGAACTAGACTAGACAATGGGTGCTCAATGCCATGAAGGTTAGTCTCAATCTTTGTGTCATGTAAGACCAGCAAGTAAAATGTGAATGGAATCTTGGACAGTGCTTTGAGAGTCAGTGATGAAGGTAGAGCATCAAATATAAAGGTTTTTTATGATGTCTCAATCTGTAATGTGGTGATGGACTTGGTCCGTAAAAGGACAGCTGCTTAAGGAAGTACATTGATGATCAATCATGCTGGACTGTCCTAGTAAGATAAGAGTATTAACATTGAGTGAAGAATTAAGGTCATAAATGTCAAAGCCTCGAAGGTTGGTGCATATACAGGAGCTTTCTCTTGTCTTAGAAGTGATCTTTATGGGGCTGGACTTCGTAAGATGTTTAGGAAAGTTTAAACATGAAGATTTTGAAGGAGTTCTCATTTCATAAAAAAAAATCTACCAAGAATAAGAACAGAGAACATTTTGATTCATTATTAGTGTTTCTTCCAAACAACAATGGTCTTTGACTTTGGAAAATATATCTGAGGTTGGAATTGGCTGTAATCAGGGGCAAGTTGTTGCCACACATCCATTGCCGTTAATCACAAAGATGGCAGGTGCATCAAGCTGAATCAGTAGAAGATGGTGTTCAGAAACTAAAAGCTTAGAACTGAACCTGCTTTTGACAATTTCGACAGATCAAGCAGAGATTGTTTAAATGTTGGTAAAAATATGATAAGGATGGGAGAGGAATAATGAAGATGTTGATGTATTAATTAAACAAAAGTTTAAGGTAGACAATCGTGTGGATCTTAACAAAAGTTTAGGGATATCCTTTTAGGAGGTGGGAAACAGACTAAAAAGGTATTTGGCATTAGAAGAGAAGGAGAGGCTCAATCATCCTAAATCAGCATCTTCAGTACACTTTTAGCAGCAAGATCAGACGTATTGGAAATGTGAGAATGCAGTTGATATTGAGATATAAAAGGAATGTTCAAAGATATAACAGTGTGGTTTTTCTACCGACCTTGTAGGGTCTGCAGAATGAGGTTTTGATTATGTGAAGAAAAGTTTTGGGTATTTGAGATGACAAGGACTGATTTGTTTTGGGTCTGAGAATTGGTGATGGTTTTTAATTGGCTTGGGTGGTCAGTATGTATGTTATTCTATTTTGTCTAATAAACCTTTTTTCTTTACTATCACAAAAAGAACCCACCCATTTTGCAGTGTCTATGTAAAATAGGTTCTTAATACAGTGCTTTGATTCTTTTTCCCCTCACCTAGTGTTAGTTCAACCCTACAACCTTCAGATGGCCTAAGAGAAGGGGCAAGATCTAGTGGAGATGTTCTAGGGTTGCCCTGCTGGTGTGGACAATGTGGGAGGAGAGAAATGCTAGAATTTTCAACAATAAGGAGAGGAGAGGAGTGAGGAGTCTATTTGGGGCTGCATTTTAAATATCCATTGGGCTAAAACTCTGGATATTTTCCCTATTTTCCTATGATGATATTTGTAGGAATTGAGGAGTTGTAGCAAGGAGCTCAGGAATAAAGGTTAAAGCTGGCTATAGCTTGGGTACCTCCTGAAGAAGGTTTCATTAATCTTAACTTTGATGCTAGCAGCTTGGGGAATCCAGGACCCACAGGAATTGGGGGTGTGTTAAGAAATGCATATGACAGTATAGTTGCTTTATGTCCAGGTCCTGTTGGTGTGGGGGACTCTCTTCAAGTTGTTCTGCAGGGGGCACAACTTGCTAGGGAGTTAAGGGGGACTTGAAGCTGATAATTGGGTGGCTAAGGAATCCAGATTCCAGACACTGTTGTTTGGGCCCACAGGGAAGCTATGAAAAGAGTCAAATGGTTGACCTCCAATATGACAGTAAGAGTTGGCTAATGGGATAGCTGACTGTTTAGCTAAGTAAGGGGTGCATAGGGATCATCTTTTCTAGGCTCAATTGTAATATGGTAATATTTGGTATTGGGAGGCTGCATCTCATGCCACCTTATGGGATGTTCTTTGTACAAATTGCTTCTGCTGAACTATTAATAAAATATTTCTATTACTTACCAAAAGAAGGTTCTTAATACCTAAAATAGTATCATTACAATCGGCAATGTTGTTACATTTATCAAACCCTTCTCTTCATTGCTCAGATCATCAAGTACTATCTGCAACTATACAAATACTATAATTCTAGCTTTTTCTCCCCTCTTATTCGCACAAGACCCTCCACCACCCAAATTAAATTTCTCTCATTTGATGATGGCTTCCATGGACCCCATTATAGTAAGATCAAATTAGAAGAGTATCTATCAAAAGCAAATTTACATCAATAACTTGGGTGAAAAAAGGCATGCTAGAACATATAAACAAGGATTAGAGATTGGGAGCAACCCATTAGGATAATTGTTATTCTTAGAACCGACCTGGAAAATCTAATAAAAAATGTAATAAGCCAACCATTATGTAAACGCTCCACCCACCACCAATAGTTACTTAAATATATCAAATAGAATGAAATGTTTAATGCATCTTGTTATGCCATGCATGACCTGCATTTGCTTCCAATATATCAATTGTTAATACTAAAACAGAATACCTTCTAAATATGCCAAGTTTATCATACATTACTTTGTCAGTTGCAATTGTTAGTCAAAATGCAAAGTTTTTTTTTTATATATCTTTTGAAGGGTTACACAATGGGGGGTAGCCCATCCCCCAACCCAGGTGCAGGGGGGATTCAATCCCAAGTCTCCGCCACGACCAGCAGGAGACCTTACCAACCAGCTGGTTGGCACCTTGCTAGTCAAAATGCAAAGTTAATATCTTTTTAGTGAGCTTACTGGAAATGCTTAAGAATCGTTGAAGATATTAGAATGTTTATCGAGAATTTGAGCGTGTCATGAAGTCATTTGGGATTTTGATCAAAAACACCGCAATTTTCATGCAAGCATCCACTTTACTCTGTTTTATATGAAACTTAAAATCAAAGAGGCATGGTGCAAACCGAAAAACCATATCCATTTGCTATTGCAAGAAGAGCTATTCTGGTATTACTCTTAGTTATTACTTTATTGGAAAAACACACCTACAGAAAGAGTAAAATCACATACCTATCGTTCAGGAAAGCAATGCTTAGGGCTGTAACAAGAGAAGCAACAATGGCAAGAGGCCTCCTTAGAAATCCCATCCCTGTTGAAGATATAATCAAATTAAAATGGCATCCAACACACCAGTAATACATGCTAGCTATTGGATAACCTTCCTATTCTTACCAAGTATGAAAATTATCATGATGAAGTAGTTGGTCCGATAACTGTAAATACACATTAAAAAACAACTGCATATTAGAAAAAGAAGAAGAGAAACCAAAATTTGAGGAACATGAAAAGTCAAATGATAATACTGATAAATAACCCAAATCATATGCGCAACAGAACTGCGTAATTCACGGTTTTATAAACTGCGTAATTCACGGAAATAAAACCAGAGCACATGGATCAAAAAGAATCCAACAAATGAACTGGGGTTTCTGATCGAGTTACAGAACCGGAAAACAGAGGAGGAAAAGAGGTAGTACTAGTAGAGATTGCACTTGAGACGACTGTTCCATTTGGCGTGTGATCTAGGGAAGGTGAATTTGGAGAAGAACTCAGCAAGGGGACGAGGAGGTGACGACCAGTCCACTTCACGAAGCGCATCGATCAGATCTTCCGTTGTTACGTTTCCCCAATCCATCTCTTCCCGTTACACTCGGTGTAAAACCCTAAAAATGGTTCGTCCGAGTTAAGAAATTCAATGAAATTATAAGAAGATTTGCAGACTCGATTTTCGATTTAATTTTTTTCTTAATTCGCAGAGGCAAAAGACCCTTCAATTCCAGAGACTGAAAGATCATGGACATAGACAAAGGAATGAAGTTTGTTGTTGCATGATAATCGACACCTTTTTTGACGGTTTGAATTACGAAAGTACCCCTATCGTAATAGATAATTAGATGTTGCCTGGACAAAAATAAATCGAGGAACAGACAGCGGAATGGTGGTGATTCCACAGTAGAGTGTCTGAGCCCGGGCTCGAACCGGGGACCTCTAGTGTGTGAGACTAGCGTGATAACCAACTACACCACCCAGACTTGAATGATCTGTCGGCCATTCGTAATAATAAATTCTATTGACCGAGCCCATGTGAAATATTTTATACAAAGATCTCTTGTCTGAGCCCGGGTTCGAACCGGGGACCTCTAGTGTGTGAGACTAGCGTGATAACCAACTACACCACCCAGACTTGAATGATCTGTCGGCCATTCGTAATAATAAATTCTATTGACCGAGCCCATGTGAAATATTTTATACAAAGATCTCTTGTCTGAGCCCGGGTTCGAACCGGGGACCTCTAGTGTGTGAAACTAGCGTGATAACCAACTACACCACCCAGACTTGAATGATCTGTCGGCCATTCGTAATAATAAATTCTATTGACCGAGCCCATGTGAAATATTTTATACAAAGACCTCTTGTCTGAGCCCGGGTTCGAACCGGGGACCTCTAATGTGTGAGACTAGCGTGACAACCAACTACACCACCCAGACTTGAATGATCTATGGCCGACTTTATAAGTAATACTCCTGTTCAAGCTCATGTCAAATATTCGATGCAGAAGTTTCTTGTCTGAGCCGGGTTCGAACCGGGGACCTCTAGTGTGTGAGACTAGCGTGATAACCAACTACACCACCCAGACTGGATGAGAATACATACAGTTGATAAAATGAAAATATGGATCCCATGACAGTAGAAATCATGTACACTCACGAAAAAAGCACATCTGATCGAAAAAATGTCCTGTATTTATATGTTATATTTATGGGGAAATATTCTTTTTGAACAGCTGAATTTCATACTATACACAATTTTTGCTTTCAAGAGATCTCTCTATTCTTGTCTCATGAATAGAATTTTTGTTTATTTTATATATTTTGAAGCACTACACAAAGGAGGGTAGCCCATCGCCCCAAGTGCAAGCATGATTCAATCCCAAGTCTCCGCATAGGAGACCTTACCAGTCAAAACCGATTCGGTGACACCCCAATAACCAGACTTGTTCAAAACCCACTGAAAACTAGTTAACCAGTCGCGATTTCATGAAACTGCCTAGGGTCCATACATAAGTGAAATTTTAAAATATTGTTAACAATACTTGAATTAAAAACCTCTTATTTTGACAAATTACTTAATTACCACTAACCCACCTCTTTTACTTATGCTACTTAATGACTATTTATTGTACAGATTTCATTATCATGCACGTATTTAAAAAAAATGCAAGTTAAAGGGCTTCAACCCTAGTCATTTGTTTTAAAAATTAGGAAACTTACCATTCATCCACAATATTTAAGCACATTAAAAGTTGTAAACTATATTATATATGGTATTTATGTGACTCGTAGTATATATGTATCACGATTCGACCCAGGTCAAACCTCTGACCCGTGAACCTCTCCCTTCTCTAGTTCTATGCCCAGTCCGATTCTCTAAACATTAAGAATAAGAAAGTTAGCGTCAACTTAAATTTTTTGGAGTTCTTTGTAAACAAATGAGTTAAATAAGGACAAGGCCGCCCAAGTATATTCAAAGACGTATGTGTCATTCATTATCACATTGCTACTGGTGGCAAGTAATTTTGTTGGTAAGTTATATTCTTTCAAATGGTAGCAAATGTAGTTGTAGTTGCATAGAATGTTGATGTGACACAAAAAGGACATGGAACAACCTTCCAAATCTGCTTCAATGTATAAAACAATAAAAAAAAACCAGAAAATATGTACAATAATTTTAACACATCCCCAATATCATATAATCATCATTATTTAAAGAAGAAACAAATGGGTTGTGGGTTAGTGATTTAACAAATTAGATCAACTTGATTAAGCCATGATGTTAAAAACAAAATAATATATAATATCATAAATAATGTGCAGAAAAATTAGGAATGCATGTAATATATTATAGGTTAGTAGTTCAATTGTGTGGGTTAAAATGGTTAATTGGTGATATCATAAGCAAAATAAATAATACATAAAAATTATTAATTGGTTTCATAAATAAAAATATAAAAATATAAGAAAATTTAAAAATAATATGTAAAATATTCAGGCATGTATTTAATATTATAAGTTCATCACATTAAAAAGAGATAAGTGGGTTGTGGCTTAGTAGTTCAATTGTACAGGTTAGTTGGTTAGGAAATGTATAGATGAAGTTAAAGATGTTAGTAAGGGGTTGTTTAAAGTGAATGAAATCTAGAATCTTATTTGTATAGAACTTGAGAATTGAAACAAAGAGAAGGCATATTGGAAATGAGTGGTTATTAAGAGTTTTTTGCAAGGAAGCCACTAATGCTAATAAGGAAGAAAGTGAAGAAACGAGAATAATTTCGAAAATTGAGGGAATGGAGAAAAGGCAAATAAGTTGGGAGGGAAGTAAGAGGTGAAAAATGATGTTATGACAAATGGGGAAAAGGGAAAAGAAAAAAAAAGAATGGAGGTGGAAAGGTTAATCTTTGATACTGAGGGAGATCTAGAATTTAGTGGTAAGGGGGACAGGAGGAAGTGTCTCAAGTAAGGGATCAAGGCAAGTGTATTGGGGAATTTTCTAAGTTGTCTCTATGAAAATCATTAGCTATAATGTGAAAGGCTTAGGGAGTGTGCAAGAAAGATGAGGATGATCAAGGATTTACTAAAAAAGGAAAGCCTGAAATTACGCTATTACAAGAAACAAAATTTTCAGAATCAAGCGGAAGGTAGATTAGAAGTTTTTGGAGATATAAGGATGTAGGTTGGATATTGACTCCATGGAGAGCATTAAGAGAATCATCACATTTTGGAGGGATAATGTAGTGAAAGCAGTGGAGGAATTGATAGGTAGATTCTCAATTTCTATAGAGTTCAAAAATGCAGCGGATTGTTTTGTTTGGGTTTCAAACAATGTTTATAGCCCTAATAACTACAAAGAAATGAACACAATATGGGAGAACTTGTATGCAATTCAGGGCTTATGAGATGACCCCTAGTGTTTATGAAGGGATTTTAATGTTATATGATTCACTGAAGAAACTAGTAGTTCCAAGTAGACAATAACAACTAATATGAAGAAATCCAATGGATTTATTGAATATTGTGAGTTAAAAGAAATCCCATTATTGCAAAGTGAGGAATTAAGTAGGGTAAAATGAAAGGGCATAAAATTCCATAAGAAATTGTAGTGACTAAGATGTAAAATAAAAGAATAGAATAAGTGCCACTTTTAAAGAATTGATGAATAAAAAATGAGATTAATATCTCAGATTAAAAAGTTAGATACAAAGGAATCTCAAAATAATCTAAACGAGGGTGACGAAAAATTGAGAAATCAATTGAAGAACAACATGCAAAAAATGTTTTTGAAAGAGAAAATAAATTGGAACAGAAATCAAGGAACAAGTGGATTAAGGAAAGTGATGAGAATACTATGTCTTTTCATGATTAAGCAAATGGAATGAGAAGAAAGAATTTTGTAATCAAACTAGAATTAGGAGATGATGTGATTACAAATCATGATGAAATAATTAGGAAGTTTATTGACCACTTCAAACTCATTCTTATAAGAACTTTGGATGAGAGATTAGTAGTGGAAAGCTATGTGATTAAAAAGGAATTTTGAGGAATAAGAGATTAAATAAGTCATGTTTTTAATTGATATAGCTAATGCTTTAAGCCCATATGGCTTCATAGTGGATTTCTATCAAAATTGTTGGAAAATGACAAAAGATGATTTGTGTGATGTATTTAAAGAATTTGTAGAAAAGCACATAGCAAGTCATTGAGTTAATATTACTTGTTTTGCTCTAATCTCAAAGAAGCCTAATGCTAGTCTCCCAAAAGACTTTAAGCTGATTAGTTTAGTGGCAAGTATTTACAAAATCTTAGCTAAAGTGTTATCTTTAAATATTAAAATAGTTATCCCCTTATTTATCATCCAAGACCAAAAGGGTTTTCATTTAAGGGCAACAAATAATTGACCAAATTAAATGTTGATTGCCAATGAATGTGTAGACGATATGAGAAGGTTTAAGAAAAAAAAACTTTGTTTATAAATTGAATATTGAAAAGGCCTATGTTTTGGTAGATTGGTAGTTTCTTTTAGATGTGTTGTGAAATTGCGGGTAGCAAATCTATAAGAGTTGATTATAGATTTTGAAATAATTTACAATCTAAAAATAAATCTAGAAAGAGTTGTATAGCAAGTATCAATTTGAATGATAGGGACGTCGAAGCTATTATAGAATGTCTTGAGTGTTCCATCTCCTTTTGGCCGTTGTCCTATTTAAGGCTTTCGTTGGGGGCAAACCTTAAGGAGAGTAGATTTTAGACTTAGATATAGAAGTTTAAGAAGAGATTAGCATTGTGGAAGAACAACTATGTCTCTTTGCGTGGTAGGATTACTTTGATAAGAACTGCATTGGCAAATTTGTTTACTTATTTCTTGTCTTTAGGATACCATATAGGGATGTTAAGAAATCGGAGAAACTAATGAGATATTTCCTTTGGAAACCGAGACAAGGAAAAAATGACCACCTAGTTAAGTGGGAAATTGTGTAGAAACAATGAGGAGGGTGGATTGTGTCTAGGAAAGGCGATTCAGAAAAGTTAATGTTATTGGGAAAATGGTTATGGTGGTTGCCTTTGAAGAGAGAGAGAGATTATGGTATGAAATGGTGGAAAGTGTTCATGGTAGTTCAAATAATGGGTGGGATGATAGTGTGTCAAGGCCGACTATTTCAATAATACCTTAAAAATTCATTCACATTTTTTATTTACTTTCTCAAATACATAAAGTATGACGTTTGTACTAAAAACACTGTCCAATTCCGTAAGGATATCTGGGTTGAAAATTCCCCTTTAAAAGACCTCCCCCTCCCCTCACCCACTTTTCTTTTACTCTTCATATAAGAAATATGTTACTTCAAAATTTATCTCACCTGAGGGAACCACTTAGATCCAAATTGGGATTTTAGCTTCTTAGAGGGTTAAGAGATGAGGAAATTTATTTATTTTTCTAATTTTCTATATTTCTTTAATCAACTTTGCTTGGATCCTTCTAAGTCAGGCAATAGAATTTTGACCCCCAGGTCTAAGGAGATATTCTCTTATTTTGTTTTCAAATCCCTTTATTAGCTCTCCTCTCAATAGGTTTTACCTTCAAAGTAAATTTGGCACAAGTTGGTTCCCCCTAAGATAATGGCTTTTTGTCATGAAGTGTTTAATGGTGTACTCTTTGTATAACTCATATGGAGGACCATATACTATTCTCTTGTTATTTTTTTGCAAAATTATGGGATTGACTTTTTTTCGTTGTTTGGGTGCATGTGGAATATGCTAGTAGAAGTTTGAATGATCTTTAACCCTTTTAATTTCAGTTGCCTTTAAAAAAAAAAAAAAAAGAGGGAAGAGATATGCTAGAACAATCTTGTTTTGGACAATTTAGGAAGAAAATGACAAACAATAGAATTTTTCAATAGAATGAAAGGAATAACCAAGATGTAAAGGGTTGTGTATTGAATAAGGAATTCACTAGTTAAAGGTCTTAAAACACTTCCATTAACCCTCATTTTCAAATTTATAGAGAAACTAGTCAACGATTGCAACGTGTTCATCTAAGAAGACCAAGGCAGTTACAAGATGGAGTCCACCCTTTAATTTTCACTGAAGTTGAACTTTGATAGAAATAGTTAGGGAAATCTAGGGTATTCTAGAATGGAGAGGGGGTGTTGATAAATGAGGTTGGAGAGATTGTACTACTCTACTTAGGCCCATTGGGATTTGGGGATTCAATCAGAGTAAAACTATTAGTAGTCTTACAAGGTGTGCAATTTGCAAATCAATGGGGTATAGGGCAGATTATTATTGAAGGGGACTCCAAGGTGGTGGTGGAATGGTTGAAAAACCTTGAGGATACTATGTGGTGCTACAAAAATGAAGTCATAAAATTTACGTGATTGACAAGGAATATATTCATTATTATACAATGGGTGAGGAGATCAACGAATGCTTTGACTAATGATTTAGCTAAGCAATGAGCAAATAGTGAAGTCTTGCTTTAAGCTAAGTTGTAATGCTTGTCTTTCCTTTTAGTTTCATTGTAGTCAAATGAGAGATGCTACAATTCATGCCTCTTAAGGGTTGTAGTATGAGTTTAAAGTTCTCTATTATCTTTTGAAGTAATAAGATTTTTCTTTATTCATAAAAAAGTTAGATGTACATGTTAAATGAGTCAGCCCTAACATCATATTTGGGTCAAATGGATCAACTCGCGATGTTATAAATAAAGTGATTTTATATGAAAATATTATAATTTATTGTAATAAAAGTAATTAGTAAAGAATTATGAGCCCAATTCTTTGTTATTAAAAGATATATTCTCTAATGTGAATTGCCTTTTTATGAAAATTTAAAGAAATTTACTCTTCCATTTTCAATTGGTGTACAATGATACATTGCATGTGCTCAAGGTGGGGTATCTATTGAAAACAAAAAACTTTGCACAAGCATCCAACTAGACATTAAGAGCATATCCTCATGAATTTAACATGTGAAAGAATTTCCCAATATGCGGATAGATATTATGCTCTTGATGCTTTGTACACATGGACGTATATGGGACCTACAACTTGTGTGCAAAATATTAGCATATTTATTTTTGATAAATTATCCAATCCACTTGCTAAAACTAAGATACCAAATTGCCTCAAAATTAAAGAAATATTGTAGTTGTTTGCTAGTGCCCAAAATACTTTAAATTGGTTTTTATATTCTCCAATAATATCAATTTTAAACTTCAAAAAATTATGTCCGTAATGATGATAATCCCTTTGGATTCAAAGTTTGATTCTTATTTGGGAGCATCTATGATTACTGGTAGAGTAAAACAAACAAACTTACAATGAGATTAGAGAGTGAAATAATAGCGAATTGGTGGGTTGGAAGAATAAAAACCCTCTCCCTGCAGGGAAAATCATTTTGTTGAACTCCATAATCAATTCAATGAGCTAATTTGTGATGAAATCGTTTAGAGTGCCTAGTAAGACTATTGAGGATACCAACAAATGTCAAAGGAATTTTGTGTAGTCAAATAATAATAGAAAAAAAGCCCATTTATTTGGTGAATTAGAAAAGAGTGTGCATGACCAAGAGATAGGGTGGGTTGGGTATTAAAAATCTCTAATGGGTCAATGAAGATAGTCTCTTTTAAGATTGGTTATAAAATTATCAATGAAGGTAGTGACCTTTGGGTGAGAGTGGTGACAAATAAAATAAATATCTTAAAAAAGATAACTTTTAAAATGTAAAGAAAAAAATGGTGTTTCTTGGGCTTGGAGGGAGTTTTGAATTATAGATGTATTTTCTATGAGAGGTGTGGACTGGGTTGTGTAGTATGGCAAATTGATTAATTTATGGAGAGATAAATTGATGGATGAGTTAACGATTAAGAAATTGGTAAATCTTAGATCATCGAATTTTTGAGGATCTTTGTGTTAGTGATTGTATTGTTCATGGAATAATGGTTTGGAAAGAATCACAAATATGTAGTCTTATTCCTTTATCTATTTGGAACAATATCAAAACCATTTTTCTCTCCTCTTGCCTTAAGGAAGATAAGTTGATTTGGAGGTTTGATCCAAAAAGGGGAAATTTACTATTAAACTAGCTTATAATGAAGCATGCTCTTTAACTAAATGTTCAAATGGAATCAATCTATCTTTAAGTAAAATTTAGGGTCTTAATTCCCCCTCCCCAAGTAAATTTTTTGTTTCTCCTCCTCATCCATGGGTTGCTGTAAAAAGCCTTCTTAATTGCTAGGTGTTTTCATATTGATGGATTGTGCAGCCTTTGTGGCAATGTTTTAAAACTGACTTGGAATTGTAGCTGCTTTGACTACTGATTTTTGAGCCAATGGATTTACTCTTCAGACTAAACGGATGACCAATTGCAAATTTTAAGAAATAAAATAAAAACAACTAAAAACACTATACGGGTTGAATAGGATAATGGTTTGACTGCCCAAACTAGTAAATTGCTAACCAAGTCAATGATTATTGGCTAGATTCCGATTTAGGGGTGAAACGAAACCAGCTGGCTAGGGAGTTTATAGGCCAAACTGTCTAATCATCTAAGGCAATGATGGTTCAAAAACCATGATTTGTGGCAAAAATGACCTTTAGTTACAATTTTAAAAAATTATTCTTTTGCAAAACTAGTTTGAAATGGCTTTAAGGCCAAATATGTGGGTCCTAGAGACAATGATACCTTTATGCTAAAATGTTGGAAGTGGCACAATACGATTAGAAAGAATAATCGCTCAAATCCTTTTTGAGAAGGAGAAATCAAGTTTAATCCTTTAGTCTCTATGGAAGAATAGAAATGATAAAGTCCTTAATAATAAAAGTTTCCCCTTATTTGTTTATTATTAATCTTATTCACCTTTCCTTCCCTGACTCAAATCTTAGTACTTAGACAAACACTGAAATTATGTGTAATAGATAATGGAAATCCATCATGTGGAGATGTCCAAATGAGAGTATGACATCTCGAGATGATAACGGGTATTGCTTTATTGCATGCATTGATAAAAATCATTTTGGTGAGGTTGTGGACACAAGTGCCTATTCTATAGCACCACTACTATCAACCTTGTTGAAACTTGAGTCGCATAGGAAGTTTATAATGTTGCTTTGAATTTCAGGGAACTCGTTCATTGTCATTTCATGTATAAAGAAGAATGAGGAGGCGTGGAGATTAACCTTCATTATCAACAAATGTCTTAAAATTTATGAATTGCTAAATCACATGATGGTTTATTGTCATGCCTATCGACAAGCAACTCAATAAGGTAGCACACAATAATCTCTCCTTACTTTTCGTTCTCGTTTAATAATTTTGCTGTTCGGGCTTGAAATCCTAAGGTTGTGTTTGGTTGCAGTGTAAATTTATTTGCACTGATGCAAAACTATGGCAGTGTAAATTTTGATTTATTTTTGTTTCAAATTTTACCTTATTTTGTTTGATTGTGGAACAAACAAAATAAAATAAGACCTAAATAAGAATAAAGTAAAACCCAAAACAAAATTAAACCAAATTTTGCATTTTTTCATTTGCACTCCCATATATTTGCACTAATATAAATAAAATTGCACTGCAACCAAACACAACATAATGTTATTGTTTAATGATTCTACTGTTCTTAGGGGCTTGTATAGTTCATTGAGAATTTATCAAAACAAAATTGTTTGAAAAAATTGGAAGTGTTGATTCCAATCGATAAAGATGATGATGCAACGTTTTCAATTTATGTTGTAATGAAAAGGCATTGAAAAACTTTAATAGCATTTTAGTTATCATAGTCGAACTCTACAACTTATGATACTGTTCTAACGGTCCATAGCCTTTATTAAGTAGGACCACTCAATCTGTGGGGTCCAAGGAAAAGCATGAATGTACGACGTCCGACGTGCTTTAGATCTAATTATGGAAAAATTCTCGGTTAGCACCCTATACTTTGGGCCTAGTGCCACTTTGGTCCTTGAACTTTAAAGTGCAACAATTCAGTACCCGAACTTTCAAAACATGATGGTACAGTACTTGCTGTTAATAGACCTATTCATGGACTGTGTAGCCCAATGGCCTGGCCTAACCCGATCTGATCTAAGTCAGGCTTGGATAAGACTTCAAGCCCGTGGGCTCGGGCCTAAAATATCGGGCCCGACTCGGGCTTTCTCAAAAGAGCCCGACCCAAGCCCGAGCCCGACTTGATAATGTATTGTACTAATAAAATTATATTTTATATAATAAAAAACATATACATAATATATTTTTCTTCTCATTTTTTCAAGTAATAATGAGACTTTTCATTATTTTTAGGTTTTGAGTTATTTTAGTATAAATAAAACATATTTTAATTGAATTAAAAAGGAAAATAATCTTTTTTTTTCTAAATTTCTAATCGGGCTTGGGTTCGGGCTTGAACATTTTCTATTAATGTAGAGACAAAACCCGACTCGACCTGGCCCGTGAACAGGTCTAGTTGTTAACTAGCCATTGAGTGGCATTTTAAAAAGACACAAATGCCTTTCGAGTGTTATCTAGTTTTCTTTATCAACCACCCAAACATTGACAAAAGTTTAACAGTCTCAAATCCATGCCTCTTCTATTCAAGAAAGAAAGGGTCAACAGAATGCCCACTCAAATATGACCCTAGCTTTCTTGAATGGAAAAGGCAAAGATTTATGACTATTAATTTTTTATCAACATTTAAATGGTTGATAAAAAAATTAAATAACACTTGAAGGGGATTTATGTTTTTTTCAAATATCACTTAAAAACTGATTAACAACTATTTAACATAAGGTATTGAATTAACACATTTTAAAAATTTGAATACTGAATTATGGCATTTTAAAGTTCAGCAACCAAAATAGCACTAGACCCAAAATACATGTACTAATCAGGAATTTTCCCATCTAACTTCATGTACTACATAATTACATAACTACCAGATTTGATTCACACTTGGAATTTGCGCTTTACACCAACCTCACAATGTATCAACAGCAGAAATTTTTTCACGAATGACAATATGAAATATGGTAGATGTTCTCGATCCACGGTTCAATATGGTGTAAAGTTGGTGCGAATAAATTCGATTTGTTACGCACATGCGCATATTAATTATAAAGTACGTATGGCATATTATTTCGGTGTACTGCATAATATGCGTATTATCTATAAAAAATTTTATAAACAGTGGGTGAGAATGAGAAGAGAACTGGTAGATTATTGCCTATTATGATCCAGTTACACGTCTTCCTCTTCTATCGGCCCTCGCCGTCTTTCTGAACTCAAGTCTCTAATCATATTTCTTAATTTTAAATTACCTAATATATATACTGTTTAATTCACTGTAAAAAGATCTTAAATGTATAATCTCATCTCTCTTACCAGAAAAGGAAAAGAAAAAACGGAGAAACGTTTTCTGTTTCCGTTTAACGATTGGATCAAATCATATCGGAGCTCGAATTAGGGTTTCGAGCTGGTTTTCGCGGGAGATTCCCACTTCCCAGGATTTCAACGTTGCGTTATTGTTTGTTAGGGCTTTTCCCCCTCTGAGAAGGATGACTCAATCGACGAGCAGAGCTAGGGTTGTTGGAGATTACATTGTTAGTCGACAGATTGGGTCGGGATCGTTTTCTGTTGTCTGGCACGCAAGGCATCGTGTTCAAGGCACGGAGGTCGCGATTAAGGAAATCGCCATGGATCGCCTGAGCAAGAAATTACAGGAGAGTCTCTTGTCCGAGATTTTCATCTTGAAGAGAATCAATCATCCTAATATCATTCGGTTGCACGATATTATAGAGGTAAGTAAAAAGTTCTTAGCTTGCTTAATTCTCGTGTTTGTTCATTCTTTGCCGAGCCGGTTATCGTCTGCTGCGTTCGTTAGGAAAAGTATAGTTGCAGGAGCTAATAACTTTGTCAGAAACAACAAATTACGAAACTTGTACTATGTACATGCTTTGAAATTTTAAACACTTCAGTTTGTTGGAGAATTGCGCGAATTTGGGAAATATATTCCACACTGTTTGAAAGTGGTGCTTACGTTTTACTCCATATATGTTCCATTTAGATAAGAAACAGCTGGTGCATTTCATTTTAATTGGTGTTAAACTAAATCGTGCGGGAACTTTAGTAGCGCATTTCATTCGGATTCCGATGACCACGTATAATTGATTGGTCAACCAAGGATCTCTTTTTTGTTTTTGTTTTTGTTTTTTTTTTTTTTTTTGTTTTTTGTCTTTAAGCGTAAGCTGCACAGTTCACGGATTACTCTGTTTATTATGGCACTCAAGAATATACAGTATACTGTCTGAGTGTCTGGGTTAAGTGGCAAGGATTTTTTTCTCCTTTTTGTATATACATATTTTGGCGATATCAGTATAAGCTATCACTTCTTCCATTATGCTCAAAACCTAGTAGTGAACTCGAGGTAGCATAACTGAGTAAACTTTCAAACATGTAATGGTACATTTGCTCCAGTATTTTCTTTTCGTACCTGCAACAGAAACTGGAGTCAGCTTGAGTTTGCCATATTTAACCAATTTAGATGAGGGATGCTCCTGGGGTATTCGATGAAATGGTGATTGGTTTTCTTGTGAAGGATCCCGGGATGATTTAATGCCATCTCAGATTGGACAGAGTGAGAGAGCTGGTCATATTACTCAATCATGGGAGGAAGATTACTGAGGGTGTTCTTAAATGGGATTTATTTGTTCAGCATAATAAATGGTGATCACCACTCCAAGTGACATTCTGAGATCCTGTTTTCTTTTTTGTGTTGGCCTTCTATATCTGCATGATCCCACCTCTCTTCCATACCTCCTGCAGAATAACTAAAAGCACATAAAATGGAGTTATACTTATACCACTTGTAAATTGGTTATCTTTAAAAGGCTTCCACAATGTCAACCGAAGTTGCTAGACTTTGCTTTAGAAGTTTAGATAGAAAAATTTTTGGTTGTGGATGGAAAAAGTGGGTCTCTGCTTTAGTTTCTTCAGATTTTTTTTTTTTTTTTTGAAGAAAGATAACTTTGTATTAAACACAAGAAGAAAAAGAGGAGAGGAAAGGTGTACATGAAAGGGTGTGCAAGCCTCAAAGACAAAAAAGAAAGAGGCAAGATTAGTTAGGCATTGTGTTTGCACTAAACAACAAATCCCTTCCCAAACCAGACTTTGCTAAATCATCAGCCAAAAAATTTAGATTTAGATATTTGAGTTATCTTCTTCTTCAGAGTTCAGATTGATCTTTATTAGTCATAAATTGGCGATGTTGGGGCTTTCTACTAAGCTAACAAGGGTATTGAGCCTTTTCCCTCTTGAAGCAGATCTATTATCCACAAAACACTACCCACACTGTCATCCTAAGGACGGATATTTAAATAAGGGAGATTGAGGGAATTTTCCCCTTAAATGTTTATGGAGGTTTCCTCTACATTAGATCTTTGTGCAGGTTAATAGTTGGGATTCTTGCCTAGATAATAAGCTCTAGCAGATGGTGATGATGATACTTACTGCAGTGAGGTTCTATTGACAATGAATCTTCTGCTAGAGCTGAGGTCATGTTCCTACTGCAAGGGTTTAGGTTATTTATTGTTTTATTTGTTTTGGCTTTGAAAGTTGTAGTGAAAGGAGATTTATAGGTGATGATTGGATTATTAGGGTGTTTTGGGGTTTTATGTTGTCTATTGTAGGGTTGTTCCCTTATATCTAGGTTGAACAACTTGTTCAGTTGGATGTTTATCTGCTAATGCCTTAGTGCCCCATTTGGGAGGGCTGAAGCACAGTGGCTCTGGCTTTCCGATGTGTTCCCTACACTGACAGCCTTTAATCTATGTATGGCGAAAACTCTGGAGAGCCCAAATTGGCTGTCAGCAGTCATTTTTTTGGGCTGTTTGCTTCAGTCTCTTTAGGTAGATTATCTGGAGCATCTCAAAGCAGCATAACCAGCTTAGCTGAATATTCGGCTCAGCCCTCAGCCCCTCACAAATGGGGCCTTAGTAAAGCGACCAGAATAATTATCAAAAAAAAACTCGAACTTACCAGAATGGAGCAATGGCCGAGTATTGTTAGCCCTGGTTTTTGTCCTCTGTTTTCTTTCTTCCCAATTTGGCTTTTGTGTCATTGCTTTGATTCTTAGCCCTGTGATGATGTTGCCCTTGGTATACCCCCTTCCCCCATCCTGCAGCTTAATCTTGTATTAAACATTTAAGTGTTTATAAACCAGTGAAAAGGGGTTAAGTATTTATACCAGTGGATCTTCCATGTTAGTAGAGAGATTTTGGACCTAGTTGAAGACTAGTCACACTTTGGTGATTTCTTCTCTTCTCACCACATTGTATGAAGTTCCTGAAACTCTCTTCTTGTGTTGTGACGCCTTCATATACCCCATTTTTGATAAACTGAGATCCCTTCATGAAAAGATAAACAAACCACTGTTTTTTACAATAGAAGTGAAAACAACGGGGTGTTTTTGTCTTTTAACATATGGAGTGCTTGAGTAATTAGGGATGTGCCCTCTTTATCATAAATGGGATATTGTGCCCAAGTCACTAGCCATTTAGCCAAGCTAAAAAGCTAATTGGAGATGTGGATTCCATAAAAGTTGACATAAGGGCCCTTCTTGCATTTTGCTGGGAAAGCCTGGATTAGCTCTTAAAGGAGATTCATCCAAAGTATCAGATGCTGTCAGAATGTAAGGAGTGGTCCCTGGCATTTGGTTCGTTATCTATGTGAAATCAGAGAGGTTTTTCTTAATCAGTAACAAAGGAATCTTATTAATTCAGAAAAGATGGTTTTTTGTAAGAGGTTAGTAGCTTTCAATGAGCCAGTCCCACCCTCAACCAGACGCCAATGAAGCCCAATGCAAAACCAGAGAGAGAGAGAGAGAGATCTTGGATTGATAAAAAAGAAATATCAAAAGAATCAGAGAGATCTTGGGACTTTCTAGGGGCAAATTTTGTGGATACTTAGGTTAAGCAAAAGTATGGCAGATGGTCTTGCCAAATCTGGATTGACAAGACTTTCTTACTCCTTTTGCATTCTTTTGGAAAATCTGGCAGGAGAGAAACAACATATATTTCTTTTCTGTGAAGGTGGGGACATAAATTGGATAGGGAACCTGAAATTGGCCATACAATTATTTGAGCAGATGTCCAATCTAAAAGTGAATTTTGATAAGAGCTGTTTGGTGGGAGTGAATTTGGAGGAGAGAGAAGTAAGTGAATATGTAGGGTTATTAGGGTGTGCAATTTCGGATTGGCCATTGACTTATTTGGTTCTCCCCTTAGGAGATAATCCCATGGAGGACAGCTTTTGGAACCCGGTTCTGGAAAGATTTGAGAAAAGGCTTGCCTCATGGAGGAAAAATGATCTCTCTCTAGGGGGGAGAATCACTTTGATTAGGTCTACCCTAGCTAACCTTTCTGTTTACTTTCTATCGGTGCTTAAGATTCCCATAAAGGTCTCAAGTAGAGTGGAAAAGTTTAATGAGGGATTTCTTGTGGGAACCAGAAGAGGAGAAGAAAGACCATATGGTGAGTTGGGAGGTGGTAACTAGAAGCAAGCAGTTAGGAGGGCTTGGGATTGGGAATATCAGGAAAAGAAACATGGCATTGTTGGGGAAATGGTTATGGAGGTTTCCAATTTTAAGGGACAAACTTTGGACGAAGACTGTGGCTAGTATACATGGGCTGGAAGACAATGACTGGGATCTAGGAATCTTGGCAAGGACTACAACTGCTTCTCCTTGGAAAGCCATTCATGATTTGCTTCCAGTTTTCTCCCCTTGGATAAGGTATGATATGAATTCTGGTAATCTCGTAAAATTCTGGGAGCAACCTTGGGTTGGGGACTCATCTCTGATGGACCAATTTTCTTCCTTATATGCTTTGTCAGATCTGAAGAATTAACCCATTTCTTCTTTCTTAGTTCCTTCTGATTCTAATTCCGGTTTTGGATGGAATCTAGGGTTGAGGAGAACAATAAGGGATACGGATTTGGGCTGCCTGTCGTCCTTACTAGCCACCCTTGAAAATGTTTTCTTGGAACCCAAGTAAGGATGACTCCAGAATTTGGACCCCATCCTCCAATGGTTCCTTCTCCTGTGTGTCATTTTTTGAGACTTTGGTCCATCCTCCTGCTCCCTCTGGCCTTTCCTTCCCTGTTAATGAGATTTGGAGTAAACCCATTCCTCCTCGGGTTGGTAGTTTTTGTTGGGAAACTTTCCCGGAAAGAATAAACACATTTGACTTGCTTCAAAGAAAGAGACCCAATTCTTGTTTACTTCCCAATAGGTGTGTTCTTTGTAAAGCTAATGGGGAAACGGCTTACCACCTTATGGTTACTTGTCCGGTTACTAAAACTATTTGGGAGTGGGCTTCATCCTTGTTTGGATGCACTTGGAATCCTCTCGTCAGTTTGCAAAGCTTGTTCTCTCCTTTGTTCTCAAGATGGCCTAAGAAAAGAGGGAAGATCATGTGGAGAAGCATTAGAGCGGCTGTGTGCTGGTCTGTATGGGAAGAGAGGAACTCTAGACTTTTTTCAGACAAGGAAAGATCTATGGAGAACTTAACTGAATTGATACACTTAAGGGTTAGTCACTGGCTGAAATCTTTGGAGCTTTTTTCAGATTTTTCCATGGCTGATCTTTTGAGAAAATGGAAAGAAATTGCTACCTCGGCTCAGTGCAAAAGGACCTCTAGACCTTCTTGGTCCCCCCTCCTTCAGGATTCATGAAACTGAATTTTGATGGTTGTAGTTTAAGGAATCATAGGCCTTCTGGGATTGGGGGAGTTTTCGGATATGAGACTGGGATTTTTAATGCTATGTTCTCTGGCCCTATTGGAGAGGGTGACTCTCTTAGGGCAGAGATTTTAGCAGCTCTGGAAGGAATCAAAAGAGCAAGAGAATTAAACATTCGGTGCTTGGTCATTGAAGGGGACTCGGAGGTGGTAATTAGGTGGTTGAAGGAAGACAACAATGGTTTGTGGAGCTACAGAAATGAAAAGAAAAAATTAAATGGCTGAGTAGGGATATTGAGGTGAAGTACAGTTGGGTGAAGAGAAGTGCTAATTCCATGGTCGATGGGTTAGCTAAGCAAGGGGTGCTTAAGGATTCTTTGTTTTGGGCCATTTTTTAGCTTTCTTTCTTGTTCTCTGTTGTGTGGGAGTTAAGATATTTTACCTCCCCTTTCTTGTACTTAAAGTTTCACAATTTCTATAATCTAATAAAGCATTCTGTTATTGATAAAAAAAAAAAAAAGAAACAACATATATTTTTCAAGGGAAGCGTTGTTAGGCTCAAAAGATAATTAGCAAGATTGAAAGAAATGTTTTCTCTTGGGCCTCAATTTCAAAGGAGTTTGATATCTTTTCCTTTTGTCATTTCCGTAATGTTTGGGACAACATCATCTCTGGTGTGTGTGTGCGCGTGCGCTTGGGGGGGATTTGCAGGCATATTCTATTCTTTCTTGCTAATGTATCCTTTCGTGTTTGGGGACTAGGGTGCCCCTCCTCTCCTTTTACGTTTTCAATGAAATTCCTCTAATTATCAAACATGAAGAAAAATTATCCATAACTCAATCAAGAAAATAGTGACACTGTTTGAAAATGCAATTTACTTATTTCTGCATATTCTGAATTTGTATCTTTTAAGCTTTATCTCTTTGCCCAACAAATGGAAACAAGTTGGAGGTCAACTATTATCAAATAATGCTAATTTTTATTTATATTTTCATCAAAAAATGCTAATTGGCAATTGATATAATCTTCCTTATTTATTTTCTTCAGGTTCCTGGGAGGATACATCTGGTGTTGGAGTACTGCAGAGGGGGTGATCTTTCAATGTATATCCATCGTCATGGAAGAGTTCCAGAAGCAACTGCAAAGCACTTCATGCAGCAGCTTGGTACACACTTCTCATCTCTCATCTGGTTGCTGCCTTTATTTTCACTTAAGTCTGTTATATGTTGCCAATGAGTTTGTGAGGTAATGATGTAAGGTTTTGTCTTTGCAGTTGCTGGTTTACAAGTTCTCCGTGACAACAATCTTATACACCGAGATCTAAAACCACAGGTCCATTTTTGCCTATTTTGCTTCAGATAGAGCACTATATTTTTTGTGTCAAAGCTCAGTCAAGCATTAATGGATATCTTCATGGGAAAAAAGTTAGGGTAAAATACAGAGAACTACCCTGTACTTTGGGGGTAGTGACACTTAGGTCCCCGAACTTTCATTTGCGCCAGAGAGCTACTCTGTACTTTCAAATTCCGACGCTCTGCTCCTGCTGTTAGCATTCCATCAGTTTTGAACTTTTATGAGACCATTTTGCCCTCTCCTTTATTGCATCTCCAAAACCCAAGTTTTGATAATTTCCTATCTTTTTTCTTTTCATTTGTTTAAGAGAGTGATGGAGAGTTGAAAGAGGTACAGTGTCTGCTATTGTTGTTTCTAACCAACAATAAAGGAGAGGGCAAAATGGTCTCATACAAGTTTGAAACTGACAGAACTCTAATGGTGGGAGCAAAGTGTTGTAATTCGAAAAGTACAGGGTAGCTCTCTGTTGCAAATGAAAGTTCGGGGACCTAAATGTCACTATTATGAACCATTGTCTTCCCATCCTGTTTAAAGATTATTAAGTTGGTGTAACACAACTTTTGATGATGTTTTTTTTTTTTTTTTTTCTCTCCCCTTCATTGCTGTTTTCCTATGGTATATCGGCTATATGCCTATAGTAACCTTAGGCAATTCTCTAACCCCCTATGGAGAAAAGCCACCCCAAGCTATCTATCAAAAAAAAAAAAAAAGAAACAAAACATACATAGCAGAAATATATAATGAGAAGCAAATGAAAAAAAAACTTTACACTGGATAGGAATCACCTTCTACCACAAGTGAAAATATTATACTTTGCTGGTTCCTCTTCCAAGAAATTTGTGAACTATGATATAGTGGTTGGTGTTATACTAATAGAGAGGTTTATTATCTATTATACAACTTTTCTCAGTTATTTGGCATATACACTCTAATGTGCATCATTTTTGGACAGAATCTTCTTCTTTCCACTAACAATGACCAGTCCATTCTGAAGATTGCGGATTTTGGCTTTGCAAGGTATTTATTTGTGAGGAATCTATGAGCTAAATTTGTTGGTATGACCTTTATAACTTGTTGAGTAATCAATTTTAGCCACAATATAAAAATTATCCTTTCTGTTATGAGGCCCTCTATGATATGTTTTATTCCATGTATATTCAACAGGGTGCTGTGGTGTACATTGTGAATTTGTCTCTTAGTCTTAAAAATTAAAATTTGTTTTGTTATATTATTTTGATAATAAAGTAAAATATATTTTTTATCAAGAATAAAAGTTTACCTAATAAGGTGAATAGATTTCAAAATAAAAGGTTGAAAATAAAAATTTGCATGCTGATATGCCATCCATATTAAACCATCTGCCAAAATAAACTATGTTTGTGCATACTTCTAGAAGTACCAACTTTTCTGGCAAATTGTTGGGTGAAGAAGCATGTAAATAGGAACCATTATTTATTGAAAAAAAATTCAAATTCCAACTTGTGATTTTCTTGGATCTTCTCCTTTTTTTTTCCCTTTAAGATTCTGAATTTCTTCTTATTAGACATACTTGTGTTCTTTTCTCCCTATCAATTACAGAATTAGTATTGTTTTTTGCCTTTTTAAGATGAAGAACACATAGCGCAGATTAGAAACTGGGGGTGGCAAGAAAGGGGAATAACTTTTACAAGGCAGCCACCAAATGCAGCCACCTATCTAAAGTTACTCTACAGAATGAAAGAGGCAAGACCAGACACTTATCAAGAGAAAAAAATGATCAATGATTATTGAGTGCTGCCCTTGAAACAATGCCTATTCCAAGTATCAAAACTCACTCAACAACGATACCGACTAACTATCCCTCTCTATCACAATATCAAGGCAAAGTTGATAAGCTCATAGCTCTTCAACCACTGTCTTTGTCCCCATCCATCAAATTCAATTGATTGAGATCAATGGTAGTAGGAGCAGCATTTTTCATAGTTTCTGACAAACCTATCATTCTGTCAAATTTTCCTTCTCTTTCAATTGCATATCCTTCCATTTTGGACTCTGCTACCAGTTGGTGCCTTTTCCTTTATACACTTAAAGTAAGTAGCTCATTGCTTATTCCCTTCAAAAGGAAGAAACCAATTGATGTAATATGGGAAGGAAAAAAGTCCTACTGGGGTGAATATGGTGGGTAAAGAGGGAGAATTAAGATCTGGATTATGAAATAAAGAGATCTAGATCTGAATAGAGAAGAGAGAAGAAAGAGAAGATGCTGGCAAATTCGTTGTTGACAAGGATTTCTTTTAATGTTCTTTGGTCACCGCTGGCTCTGAACACCATTAAATTGAACTTTAAATAAGATGAAATCGTCATATGGTGTGTGTGGAAAGGAGTAATGAGTTTGCAGTCAACTTTTTTGAATTATGTTTCATTTAAGGTTGGGGATGGTGCAATCATAAGGTTTTGGGAAGATGGTGATTTGTGCCCAAGACTTCATAGTTTGAACAGGAAGAATATATCTATTGCTGGTTGTTATGAAGTAATCCAAGGAAGAGTGGTGTTGCATCCAAAATTCAGAAGGCCACTTCTAATTGGGAAGTTGAGGAGTGTGTGGCACTTTTAGCAAAATTACAATCCTTTCTCTCACAAAGTGTTTATCAATTTCAATATATTTAGTCATATCATGCTGGACTGGATTTTTAATAATGTTAATTGCTACTTGGTTGTCACAATATAGATTTTGAGGTCCAGTCATACTTATCTCCAACTCATTTAGGAGTATTCAGAGCCAAAGTAATTCAGCAATACCATGGCCCTGTATTCAGCTTTAGCACTTGATCTAGCCACCATGGTTTGTTTCTTGTTTATCCGAATAACGAGATTACCACTTACAAAGGTACAATATCTAGATGTAGATCTCCTACCCTCAAGAGGTCCGGCCTAGTTAGCATCAGGATATTGGGTATGTTCTCAGGGCTGATTGGCAACGGAAACTCGCTGAAGGCTGAGCTACTGGCATTATTACAAGGGTTAAAGCGAGCCAAACAACTAGGATGCAGACATGTTGAAGTGGAAGGGGATTCAAAAGTAGTAATTTCATGGGCAACAAATAGCAGCCACACCCCATGGACGTTTAAATATGTGATTAGGGAAGTGGAGAAGATTCCCAAGGAGGTTGAGGCTGAATTTAAATGGGTCCGTAGAAGTGCAAATGAGCTAGCTGATGGATTAGCAAAACAAGGGGCATTGAGACAACAATTATTTTGGGCTACATTGTAATGAGGGATAAATAGAGTGAGGAAAAGGGATCAACAGTCCCATCATCAAATTGTATAAAATGTTTACAATCTGAATCTGAATTTTAATAAAACACATATTTACTGATAAAAAAAAAAGTATAAGCTTCCACCTCAAATTTGTCATGTTTCTTGAATAATGATCCTTTTCCGGGGCATGCCTTGAGGTATCTCAACAAAGATCTTGCATTACCTTTCCCTGTTTTCTTCTTATAATAGTCTTCAAACCCAAAGTTATTTCTTCAAATTGTTGCTATTTTTGTAAAAATTGCAATTCTATATTTCATCTTAGTATCAGGTTGATGGTCTATCTAAAATCCTTCTGAGAATTATGATCCCTCTTTTTGAAGGTTGTCCAACACTCCAACATCTATTTGAGTATGTCCAAATATGTTTTTTTTTTTTTTTTCAATTCAAATTCAAAAAGTAGAGTTTTTCAATTGCAGGTCTTTACAACCAAGAGGCCTAGCAGAAACTTTGTGTGGTTCACCACTCTACATGGCTCCAGAAATAATGCAACTCCAGAAGTATGATGCGAAGGTGATACTTGCTACTTTCCATATGCAAACTCTCTTCCAAGTTCTTTCTGAAGATTTGATGTGGCTCACCTTGAACTGGATATGCAGGCAGATCTCTGGAGTGTTGGCACTATCCTATTTCAGCTTGTAACTGGGAAGACCCCATTTACTGGAAATAATCAAATACAGGTTTGAATTTTTTCACTAGTTCACATCTTAGTAGTTAGTATTATGCCTGGAATTTGGTAGGAAAAGAAGCAATTTTGCATGCCACTTTCACAGGATCCATAACCATGCAATCTCCTTATTTCTTGTGATCAGTTGCTACAAAACATTGTCAAATCAAATGAATTGCGCTTCCCTCCAGATACTAATGATTTGAGTGTTGACTGCATTGATTTATGTCAAAAGCTGTTGCGCTGTAATCCAGGTATGCTCCTTACTTCAATGCAATGTGTGATTGGTTGAGGGAAGAAATGTTGGTTTGTATGAGAGAAGCTGAAAGTCAAGAGTTTCCTTTTTTTTTTTTTTAATTTTCTAAAAGAAATATGTGATTGGGGACAACTCAAAATGACCTTATCTTTTTTTCTTTTGGTAAACAAATAGCCTTATCCTGACCCAATGATGCAAGCCTGTTTGTGTTACCACTCTATTGAAGGCAATATTCATTGTTAAGTTGTGAGCCCTCAAATCATTTCTTACTTCCTCCATCCATGACCTTTTGTCCTATCTAGCTCTTTTTGATCCTTTTACTTGCAACAGATCCCTTCTTCTGGATGCCAAACTGTTTTCCTTTCTAGGTGATGGTTCAATGGTTTGACTGTTTGAGTCACAGTTTGACCTGAAATTGAATTTTTAACAACTGAAGTACATATTTTGAAAACCTAAAAAAGTACATATATAAAAGAGGAGAGCAATGATCTATCAAAAAAAAGGAGAATAACTAGCCCAACCACTAGGATGGTCCAATCTGATGATTGATCGGGGCTGTAAGGTGTTTTTAGGGCCCCCCTAAAAAAATCTATTCTCAAAAAACATGAAGAAAATTCCTCCCCTCTGAAGTAATTTAGGTTGGAAATCCAGCATTTAAGCATTTGTATTGACTTGTTAATTATCACCTCCTCAGGGTTTACTTTGTGATAAAATATCCTGCCATTCCTCTCCTGCCAAATAGCCTATAAGACTGCAAGAGGCAAAGTTGCCCACAAGGCTGTAAGATGGTTTTGTGCTATCAGGAGAACAAAAATGAGGGTCCTTGGATGCTTTGACAGCTGATCAGAGAAGCCATTGGTCCATTGCATTGGCATCCAATCCGAACTGCTTGTTCAGATGGACACCTCAATCCGCTAACTCAATAGCTGATGCTTTGGCTGATGTAGTTCTATGTGAATGCTAACAGATTCATTGGATTGTCGGCTTCCTGCAACTTAATGCATGGATTAATTAACACAGCACATGACACAGGGATTGTAGAGAAATGCAGAATAACATACAAATAGAAATGTAGAACAACTTACAGATAACAGATTGAAGGAAAAGAAAAAAGATGGGGAGTCCTTGCTGAAAGCTTGTAGATACTCACCAAGATTCTCACAACACTTATTTTTGTAGACACTTAAGATGCTCACAATACTTATCTTGCAGACACTAAGACAGACCTTGAGAAGATTGGAGGTCTTTGTTCCAAACTTAATAGCCCTTTTTATCTAAGTAATGCCTTATTTATAAGCAGTGTAGGAGGCTTCTTAAAATCTGCCAGGTTGGAAAACCAGATTCTTTCTGATCTTCATAAATGTTTCCCTTTGGCTATAATGGCCTCTTTAGGTCCAAACAGATTTTATGTCGAGTTTGAATGACTACCAGTGCCTTTAGTCACCTGTTACATGACCAACCAATCCTGTAGATCACACAAGATTCCCTGATATGATCAGCTTTAATTTTACTTTTAGTCATTTTATGTCTGTATATTCTTTGATTCTTCAACTAATTTTAGATGAAAGTTCTTTGTACCTGGTCACCTTCTTAGGTTTTCAACCAGAAAATTGCTCTAATTTTGGCTTGAGTAAAACTCAGTTCTTTGAATCTAGGGGTTGATTGCCCTTTCTTCTTCTAGGAATCAAAAGGTCTTGGAGGTGTGTTCTCCCCCAAGTGAAAGGTGGATGAAACATAACTTTGATGGAAGTAGTTTTGGTAAACCGGGTCCCTCTGGAATTAGAGGAGTGATTAGGGATGGGAGTGGGAACTTTTGTGGCTTGTTTTCAGGGCCTATTGAGTAGGGTGATTCAGTGAAAGCTGAGTTCATGGTGGCTATTGTTGGGGTGCAAAAAGCCAAGGAAATGGGGATTACAAGATTGATAGTAGAAGGGGACTCAAAAGTAGTCATTGTCTGGCTGAAAAAAGGAGAAGGGGTGTTATGGCACTTCAGAAATGAATTCAGGCTGTTCAAGATGCTGTCAAGACATTCAAATTCAGTTAAGTTGGGTTAGGAGGTCTGCTAATGGTTTGGCAGTGGATTAGCTAAACAAGGAGAGAATAGACATCATTTGTTTTGGGCTCAATGTTGGTTGGGTGGTGGGATTCTTTGCTGTAATGGATGTTATTTCTAACAACTTGTTGTACTACTCTCTTTTGATGATATAATAAAATTCTTTGTGTTGCTGATAAAAAAAAGAAAAAAAAATCTCAGTGAGCATTTATTTCCCACTCCCTTTATCATTTGTTCGTTTTAGAAGTTAAGTTTGTAACAGAGTAATCATCCTTGTTGCTTTAGCTGAGATTGATTTTAAGCATTCATTATCACTGTTGGCACACTTATTGGAGCTTAATAGTCTAGAAGCCATTAGGTTGACTCTATCATTTGAGAGATTTGAGAAAATTTCTCTGAAATGCTCCATATAGGCTTTATCTAGTTGCTCCATAACTTCATTTTCTAATAATGGCTTCTTGTTAAGTAGTTCTGCCAGGTCAAATTTATCCCACCATTTAATTATCATAAAAAAACTCCCACCATTTTATGTGGATCTGCCTTTCAATTGGAAACCATGAATTGCCTATGGAATAGTTTCATTTTAGGTTCTATGGTAGCTTATTTTCAATTAAGAAATCTATCTATGTGACATGAGGAAATGATTTAGTTCCTTAACAGATTTTTTTTAAATTTCTCTAATACTTCTGGTAGAAGAGTTTCATTTAGAGCACCAAGCCCACACTGGAAAAACCATATCAAAATCTTCTGAGAATCTAATGAACCAAGAGTGCTTTTAAGCACTATTTTGAGTCAAGAATATTTTATGACATGTTTTCGTGTAATTCCAGTAGTTGTATTGTTTGGGATGTCTTCCCATTAGTTGAAGTAGGTATGCCTTTCTGGTGCTCCTCATTTTTCCGTAGTTGAAAAATTTGACAATGACTAGCTTAGAACAAACTATCTCTGTTTATTTTGTCCTGATAGAAATGTTGGATTTGGGATGATCCATAACCTGCGATAATTACCTCATAGTAATGTTTGTCTTTTCCAAGAGAGCAAACTTCAAGATGTTGTCCTTCAAAACATTTAAGGAATATCTTATGAATTTCTTGTTTTGATTTTTTTGAAGATTAGTAAATAATAAAATTTACTAGTAATAATAAAGAGTACAAGAGGAACAGGTGACATGGTATAACCAACCAAACTACAGAAATACACTCAGAAGATTAAAAAACTGAAGAACTTAAAATATCAGTTGAAATTCAAAGTGTGCTAGGTGTCCGGGCCAATGTCTTCTTTTTTGAGGTCTTCATATTCTGGAAGAATTAACATCAAATGCATAAGCTTTGAACTAATGACTGGAACTAGCCTTTCCTTGCTCTTCATCTTCCCTTCAAAGATTCTTTTATTTCTTTCCTTCCACACTTCCCAACAAACAGCAAAAGGGATGCAGCTCCATAAAATTTTAGCTTTGATGTTCCTAGAAACTCTTGGCCATGAGCTGAAGATCTCCATAGACCCATTAGGAGATCATCCACCCATTCTGAAAAGCTTGAAGAAATAGCCCCAAATTCCTTTTGCAAAACTACACCTCGCCAGCAAATGAAGCTGCAGATTTGAGAGGACAAAGCCTGTCTATGAGATATTAATCAGATAAGAAGCAGTTTTTCCTCGGACAATGTCTGTTGTATTATCATTCTTATTTTTTGAAGAAGGTAAAGTATACGCTCCTTCTCTAGAAATAGTTTCTGTACATCATATACACCCATTACGACCACCCAAAAAAAGTCTGTTTTCAAAAAAAGAAGAAAGTTCCTCCCTACTAAAGCATTTAAGATTACAAATCCAGCTCTTGATGAGATCCACTGAAATGTTAATTACCATCTCCTCAGGGTTAGCCTTGTGTTCAAAAAAACTATTACTCTCCTGCCTAAGGGCCCACAAGACTGCTAGAGGCACAACTGCTTAGCAGTCTTTCCCTTTCTTAGACATACCTTGGATCTGCCATCCTGACAAAAAGTTTCTTACTGAAGCTGGGCATCACCAGAATACAGGAATTGCCTCATAAAAGTGGTTGCCATACTCTGTAAAAGTAGTCACAAAAAAGAAATAGATAACTTAGAGATTCTGTCTCTATGTTACATAAAGGACAGAGATTATCTGGCAGGCTTGCTTCCTCTGCAATATTTTTCCCTTGTTAAAATATTTATTCAGAGGATTGGTTAATCCTTGTTGGAACCCTTCTGCTACTGTTGTTGCTGCTTGTCATTCTTTCCCTGGAAAGAATTTCCGATTTTGAGTTAAAAGGAGAGAATTATTGTCACTTTTGATATATTTGATTTTAAAATCAAATGCTGACAGTATTGCCTACCATCTTGCAAATATCTGCTTAGAATCTTTAAGCACTAGATTTCTAGCATCCGTATTTATGATCTCTTTTTGCTAATCAGCAATCAATTCTTAGTATGAAATTTATTTATGCAAGTTACTTTGGAATTTAGCGAAACATGCTACACTGATGAGCATTTTCTTTTTGACCATTGAATGATTTTTTCAGTCATTGTTCATTCCATGTTCCAGAAGTAAACCTGACTTATCTTTTCTTTATCATTTATACCTATTTTAGGATTCTACCATACCCTAGGTCAGAGGCATTGGTTTCCATTATTTTAGGTGTTTTTCGATTAAGAACATTTAAGCATGGTAATGCTTTTTATCCTTTGTTTGACTTTCTTGCTGCTTGGGTAAATTCATCAACCCATTCTGGTGAATTTTTTCTTAGCCTTTTTAATAACAGTTGCCTATCTTTTGCTAGTTTTTTATTATAATCTACCACATATTTTAGGCATCCTAAAAGTCTTTGCAATTGCTGCTTCCTTTTATTTCATCATGAAATTTGTCTGCAGACTCAGGGGCCTTAGTAATTGGAACTATGGTGCCATTAGAAATACCATGGCCTAAAAACCTAATTTGAATTTGCAATATTTTGACCTTTTTGGATGACACAGACAATCCATTTCTTTTTACTGTTTTTAGAAATGTATCTAGATGTTTCCAATTCTTTTCTATAGATGGTGAGAATACCAAACCATCATCTATGCATACTAAGATGAAATCCATATAAGGATTAAATATATCGTTCATTATGTTTTAGAATTCGGATAGAATTCTTTAATTTGATGGGCGTAACATTCCATTTGTAAATGACCAGGTGGAACTGTGAAAGCTGTCTTGTAACTATCTTCTTCAGCTACTTGCATTTGCTAGTAGCTTGATTTCATGTAAAATTTTGAAATTATTACAGATTTATAAAGCCTATTTAACAGGTCTTATTTATTAGGCTTTTAATTAATTACTAGTAAGCGAACACCTCTTTCTATCTTTGCCAGCATTTTCTACATAAAATGTAGGGCAACTCCTAGGAGATATACTTGGTCTTATTTGACCTTTATCCGATAATTCTTGTATTTCATTTTGACAAATTTCTAGTAATCTATTATTCATTTGTATAGGCTTTGCCTTTTTTGGGGTGTTTCAGATGATAACCCTTAATTTAAAGTTCATAATGAAGAAGTGCACATGAGAATCAAGTTACTTTTATTACTGATAAAAAATTCAAGTTACTTCTATTGAAGAGTATTTGATTTTGTTAGCTTCTATTCTAGTGAATTTCCATCTGTTGTGACAAGTGGAACTAATGGATAGAAAATATTTCTTTTGAGATCTCCTTTCCCGATAAAATGGTAACTAAAAAAGATGAAAAAAATTATTGCCCCAATAATTGGAACTTGTCTTTAATCATCTCAATGGAGGATACTTTATCTTTTAATCATGAGCAAGATCTATAAGAAACCAATTCCATGTTAAGGTCTTGTGCTTGTCTTAGGTTGGAAGTGTTTTTCAAGTTAGCACATGAATATTCCACATATCACCATGACCACCATTTCCTATTTGATGTTCCAAACTGATGCTTCTGGTAGTATTTCTCTCAGTTTATCCACCAATCACAATGGGGGAGGGTGAGTACCCTGTGATGGTAACTACTTCTTGCAGGCACCCTTAGGCATTTGAAATCTGCTTTATATTATTATATGATTATATCTAACATGAAAATGCCTCATTGCATCTATGCCTGAGTGTATCTTACCAAGACCCCTACACTCTCTCTTTTTGTATCTATGCACAGAGGATAGTGTTGTACAGACTACAGAAAAACATGGGCCACTGCACAGTGCCTTGTGTAGCATGGAATACTTAGCTTTGATTTTGAGCAATACAATACTTTACCTCCCTCTCTCTCTCTCTCAAAAAAAAAAGCCTCAGTGTAGGGGTCTTGGTAAAATATATTTAATCATTCTCTGGTCCATCAACTCAAAATATGATAAGGCAAAATGGTTAGTAACTGATTTGGAAAAGAGGCAAAAGAAGAATAAAAGCAAATAGCTGGGAAACAAATGGAGAAAAGCAAATAATTAGGGGTTTAGGCCTAAACTTGTGAAAGAAAAAGGATAGGAACCTTAAACTTGAGATGAGTTGGAATTCCACTTTTATTATTGCATTCTTAAATATAAAAACCTTCTTTTTAATTTCTTACATCTGTGCCTACAGTGGAAAGATTAACATTTGAAGAGTTCTTTAACCACCCATTTCTTTCCAAAAACCAAATGATGGATTCATTAAGGTAAACAAAGCTCTTCAGACTTTTTTATCATTCTACAACCTCCATTCTGTTTTGTAGACATTAAAATGATGAAATCCTCTGTGAAATGCAGGAGTAGGATGGTCTTAAAGGCAAGAGATTGCATTCCTTCAGCTGAATCCAGTCCTGGAAGGCACACAGAAGAAAGCTCTCAAGATGATTGTCTTCCATTCCTTCTAGATGATGATTGTAGTGGTCCTGATGGGAGCCCAGCCTTTACTACAAACAAGGCCTCAATGAGGTCTACATATGGGTTTTCTCTTGACACAAAGGTGGAAAAAAGGGTTCCAGCTTCTACCCTGCCCAATAACATGGATATTGCTTTGAGATGTGGTAGTATCACACAAAAACTAGAAAACACCTGGTCCAAGGTTGATCAACATAGGCATTCAGATGCAAGCATCAAAGGGTCTGCTACAATTAGGGACCAAAGACAAATGAAGGCTGCACCCAAAGGTGATGGGATTTCCAATTATGTTCTCCTTAACTCTTCATATCCATATTGTTTTACCAAGGTTCATGATTTATTTTGTTACTTTATGTTCTTTTTCAGTATCTCATTTTCATGGATTTTACAGTTCTGGATTCACTGGAATTTATTGATCAAGAGTACGTCCTTGTGTCTGGACCTCCCATAGAGACATCATTGTTGTCATTAAGTGCATCGAGGCCACACCATTCACCATGCAAATCAGAGAATTCCCCAATAGCGTCTGCAAACAGTAATAGTGCATCAAGTTCACCAATGCCAATAATTGGTGCAGCAATTAGAAATCCATCTTGTGTTGGAAGCTTGGAGAGTCGTAGCTCTGCCCCTTCTGGGACTTCACAAGGATCCATGGATATGGGCGAAACTTTGGAGCAGCCTTCTGTTCATTGCCTGACAAGGATTAGGTCATTGCAGAAGTGTGCATATGCCATAACAGAATTAGTAAATGAGAAGGTAAATTTTGACAGAACTATTTGTCCCAGGCTTATTGCAGTGAAATGATAATGCTTAGTGTTTCCACCAGACACTTGTTAAAAAAACAAGATCAGAGAACAAAAAGAAAAAAAAAATCCTGTCTGAACTGTTAGTCCAGGTGGATCCCTAGGACTGCCAATGGCTTGGAAAATTGTAAACAGAAAATATATATGTCACACCAGCTTTGAACTGCTTGTAAACAGAAAATATACATGTCATGAGGCAGAGTCTTCTTTGGAAAATTTCCATTGTCTTTACCCATGTGCAACTTTAATCTATATATTCTCAAAAGTCTTCTCCTTTGACCTGCTTTTCTCATTGAAGATTCTCCCATTTCTTTGCTCCCCTATAGTCTATACCACTGCTGCCACAACTGCATTCCACATAATTCTCCCTCTCTTCCTTGGCTGTCTTAGGAAATTTGGATTGAAGAGTCTCTCTGCATCTTGGGGGGAACCCACCCACAACCAAAGAGCGAACAGAAGTACTCCCAAACATAGCTGTCAAGGTGACAAGGCACCCTTGGACGCTCACCTTGCCTAATCGCCAAGAAGTTTTGAACAGTGTGTTATAGAATACTTTTTATGTTCTTAATTTTTGAGGTTATAATTATAGAATAAACATTATTAAACTAAAATATTTATTTTGTGTTTATATATTAATTTCTTATTTGTTAGGGTTTAATCAACACAAACAATGCTAAATGCTGTATTGAACCCTCAAAGACTTCAAAACCTGAACCAATAAGTAAGGAAGAACTTAAAATGTTGTCTAATCAACTTTTTTTTTGATCTCTAATGAATATATTTTCTTGTCTAATCAAACCCTGTAAGGAAGAACATATTTTCTTCTTCCACCTTTTCTTTTCTTCTTTTCCTACAACAAAAATAGGGGTTCAACCCCTATATTTTTTGAATTTTCTTTGTTCTTTTTCTTCTTGGAATATGTTGATTTTCTATACTTCAACATGAAGTTTATACTTATGAAATTATGGATAATTATTAAGGAAATTGGTTATGGAATCTAGGGAACTACCCTAGGTGACAAGGTGCCCCCTTGTTGCCTAGTCTCACCTTGGTACCTTGAAAAATATGCTCCCAAACGCAATGCATAAAAGGCTGATAGAGCAACCTTTCAAATTTATTGCTAAGGTACTGTCCAAAAGTCTGAGAGAGGCACTTATACCACTAATTTCTCACTTTCAAGGGGCTTTCATTAACGATAGACAAATAATTTGTCAAAGTCTAATAGTTTGGGTGCAGATTAGATATAGAAAAAAAGCATATGTTAATGTTGACTGGTCCTCCTCAATGGAGGGGTTTGACAATGTGAATTTAGAGATAGATGAAAATTGTGGATCAAAGGATGTTTAAAGTTGATCTAATACTATGTCCTAGCCAATGGGGTGATTAAGGATTTCTTTCTAGCTAAGAGAGGACTAAGATGAGGAGACTCCTTATCTCCTTTTCTTTCACTCTATTCTCTAATTGCTGATATAATTTCTAGGATAGACAGCTTTGGACTTATTAGAGGGTGGATAATTGGTAGAAGGCAGATTGTGATAACACACCTATAATTTGTAGATGACATTGATTTTGTTCTGTGAGACCATAGTTGTAAAGGTGACACTTAGGCGACAAGGCACTTACGGAGGGTCACCTCATTTAATTGCCAAGCTAATTTTTGAGATAATAATAATAAAACAAACATCGTTAAACTAAAATATTCCATTTTGTGGGTTTATATACTAGTTTCTTTTTATTATTTTCTTATTTGTTAGGTTTCAATCAACACACGTATTGCTGAATGCTGTCTTGAACCTTCAAAGGCTTAACAATCTGAACCAATAGGTTATCTGTGTTCTTGGTTAAGCGTATAAAGGGATTATAATGGTGTCCGACTTTTATCTTTTTTGCAAGCTGGAACTTTTTTTAACTGATTACACAGGTCTTTTCGTATATTCCCCAATGTACAATCTCTCATTGTACATAGGCCAATGTATTTGGATCTCTTTCTTTTGCAATATAATAGTTTACCTTCTTCAAAAAGAAAAAAAAGTGAATAACTTAAAACAGAGGCCAATCAACACATTCTTCTTCTTCTTCCATCTTGCCCTTTCTTCTTTTCCCACGAAAAAAACAGAGGCTCAATCCCTTTATTTTCCCCTATATTTTTTCTGAAATTTCATTTTTTTTTCTTTTTTTTCTTCTCATGAATATGAATATGCTGGTTTTCTATACTTTCATATAAAGCTTATACTTTTATGAATGAAAATTATAGATAATTATTAAGGAAAGATGGTTGCTAGTTGCTATGGAACCTAAGGAACTAGCATAGGATTCATGTTTTTTATTTTAAAAATTCATTGCCTAGGCTACCCCTTGTTGCCTCGCCTCGCCTTGGTGCCTTGAAAACTATGGAGAGGGGAGAAGAAGGGGTTTGGAAAATGCAGCAGCTAATAGGATGTTTAAGAAGATATCTAATTTTTGAGAAAAATTTAACCAGATTTTATTAAAGAAAGAAGAGGTACATGAGGATTACAGAGGAGGAAGCTTGTCGCTATACAATTGATCCAAAAACATGCCACATTTGGCTAAGCCATCTGCTATATGATTTAGTTCCCTAGGAATCCAAGCTAATTTTACATTTAAACAGTCCACAGAGTCCCTTGCCTCTGCCAAGTAGTGGCTCAATCTCCAAGGTCCCACCTCCTTGCCCATTTACCATTTTATAGTATTTGCTGAATCACCTACAATAGTACAATGATTAAGTTCTGGATTCCCTGATTTTTTATTATTCTGATTCCTGTAAGATCTGCCAGCACTTTAGCCTTTGTGGAATCAACCAACCCAATTGGACCACTGAAGCCCAGCAAATGTTGCCCCTTTCATCCCTAACTATGCCTCCAATTCCAGCTAAACCAGAGTTAATGTCTGAAATTAACTCCTCCAGGGGCCTGAATTTGTTGTCAAAGAGACGTTTGTTTCTTTCATCCCAGACTCCCACAATACTGCACGTAGCACAGATTGCCAATGACTTTACCCCTTTTACTTAAACCTGTTCCTTGCCACTGATGCAGAAGGTCCAGAATGTGCTCTGATATAACCTAGCTGTAACCTGCCATTTTCAAGTGGAACCAAATGCTTTGGGTGAATTTGCAATGATGAAATGTATGGTCTGCTGATTCACCTCCACTGAGACATAGAATGCAAACATGAGAAGAGATAGACAATCTTCCCAAATACTTCTTCTGTAAGAGATCATGAGTATTTAATTTCTGAAGACAAGCTTCCCAGACAAAGAAGATATCTAATTTGAATGTGAATTTCAAGTAGAGCTGTGTAGCAGGTGCTAATATGGGAGTAGAAGAGCTAGGGAATTATGCAACTATTTTGGAGTATGAGAATATTCAATGGTCGTTGAAGTATTTGGGTCTCTCATTGTGTGGGTCCTAAATCTAGAGGTTTTTTGGGACCCAATCCTACATAGGTTCAACAAACAGTTGGCTAGTTGTAAGAGAGCATGCATTTCCTAAGGTTGGAGAATTGCCCTCATTAAATTGACTTTGGCCAATCTCTCCATTCACCTCTCACTTTCAAAATACTGGAAATAGTGGCAAATGACCTAGAAATAATAAGAGGGACTTTTTGGGGGATTGAGAAAGAGCAGAAAAGGTCATTTAGTCAATTGGACAATAGTTTTAAATGCAAAATGATAGAAGTTTTTTTTTTGAAAGGTAAGGTAAAGCTTTATTAGAACATCACACAAATATTACATCGGCTCCCAAGCTACATTAGACTTGGTCGGAAAAGCTGAGACAATTACAGATTACAGATTCCAAATGGAGTGTGTTCTTAACAATTGAGATACATTCATATTCTTAAACTCAGCATTCACACAGACACAGGAGATCAGCTTGCAAACAGCAAAGTGAATAAGGTCCTCTTAATTCTTCACTTTGTTATTGAAAATCCTATTGTTTCTTTCAGCCTAGATGGACCAAAGAACAGCAGCATGAACAGATTTCCACACAATCTTTCCTTCTTTCTTCAGTCCTTGAGCATTCCAGCTGCACAGCAACTCCTTAACTGAATTTGGCATTACCCAGCTCAGTCCAGCAGCCTTGAGAAAGTGACCCCAAACCTTAGAGGTGACAGTACAGTGGAGACTAAGATGGACAGTGGTTTCAGGCACAAGACCACAGAGGTCACAAGACTGATCCTGGATCTGCAATGCCCTTCTCTCTAGATTTGATCTTTTGAGACACTTGTCCAAAGTCATTGCCCAGACTAGAAAAATCACTTTTGAAGGGGGAACAGGATTCCAAATCTGCTTCCAGGGAAAATCTGAAATACCGGATCTGTTTTACTTAGAGGCCAAAGATCTAACCATGAAGCAACCATCACCATTCCACTTCCAAAACCACTCGTCCTTCTTGCTGCAGACAATTTCCTGTCTCTAACAAATTCAGCAGCTCCACTACTTCACCTAATTCCCAATCAAACAAATCTCTTCTGAAAAGAGGATGCACATTGAAAGAGAAGAAGGTAGGTCAGACTCTAGGAATTGGGGTCCTAATTCTGATGGGTCGTTTTCTTGTAAATCCCTTCTACAATCGTTGGTTGCCACTCCCTCTTTTCATCCTTTCCCAGTCAAAGAAATTTGGTGCCCTCCAACTCCCCCTAAAATCAGTGCTTTTGTTGGGAAGTATTTCATGGTTGTATTAATACCTTTGATGTACTTCAAAGGAAAAGACCAAATTGGTGCTTGTTCCCCAACTGGTGTGTCCTGTGTAAGTTGAGTGGTGAGACTACTTTCCACCTTCTAATATCTTGCCCTTTTGTTAGTTTTATTTGGAATTGGTTTACTTCCCTTTTTGGGTGCAGGTGGTCTTCTCCTGACAGGTTGGAAGGTTTATTCAGCCCTAATGGTATTAGTGGCATGAAAAGGAGGGGTAGGATTCTATGGAGGTGTACTAGAGCAGCAATACTTTGGACTGTTTGGGAGGAAAGAAATGAAAGAATATTTGAAGGAAAAGAAAAATGTAAGGAAGCTTTAGTCAAAACAATAACATTGAGGGTGGCACATTGGGTAAAAAGCTTGAAGTTTTTTTTCAGCTTTTAAGGTTGAAAACCTTTTTTAGGGTTTGGGGACTTATTACTGCCTCTTCATCTATGAGACAACAATTTTTTGAGGGGTGACATGGCAGTTGAAGAATGATTTCCGAAGACTTAAATGGATGTCAAGGAACAGTCAATCCAGGTGGGATGGGTTAGGAGATCTGCCAACAGTTTGGCGGATAGTTTAGCAAAGCAAGAGGTTCAAAGAACACATGTTTTGGGCACATTTGTAATTCTGTCCCAGGTCAGCTTACTAAAGCTGATTTCTTTCAAAACTTCTTGTTGTATCTTAAAGTTTTGTAATTAATGAAATCTTTTCAGAGTTATCGATCATAAAAGAAAAAAAGAGCAAGACCTCTGCCAAGGAGTAGTTCAAACACCAGGGGTCTTTCTAGAGTTTAACCCTGTCCCCTCTCCCTATCTTAAGGATCACCCCTTCATAGACATAGGGAAGGCACTTCATAATTTCTTTCTAGACAGAGCAACCCCAATTTGGGAGGGAATCATGGGAGTACCAACTCCCCCAATTCACGCCAAACTTGGTGGCTATAAGGCTTCTCCACCAAGAGTTCCTTTTGGTACCAAATCTCCAAATCCACTTGCTTAGGAGGACTGTATTAAACACTTTTAATTTCCTGATTCCCAGTTCCCCTTCTTCAATAGGAAGACAAACTTGTTCCCACTTAATGAGGTGGATTTTCTTTTCCTCTTCCCAACCTCTCCAAAGGAAATTTCTTTGAAAACTTTCAATCTTTTCAGCAGTCTTAGCTGGGAGTGGGAAAAGGGAAAGAAAATAAGTGGGCATATTAGATAAAGTACTTTTAATTAGAGTCACTCTGCCCCCCATTGAAAGATATTTTGCTTTCCATGAAGAAAGCTTTCTCTCTAACCTCTCAACCACAGGGTCCCACACTGCGGCCGAAGTACATTTCACCCCCAAAGGGAGGCCCAAATACTTAACAAGAAGGGGCTCCACTTTGCAAGCCAACACTCTAGCATAGTTCTCCAAGTTAGCAATTTGACCCATCGTACTAATCATGCTTTTACTCAAATTGACCTTTAGGCCTGAAATCACTTCAAACCAACACAGAATTCCAAGTAACACCTCTAACTGCTCAAGAGCAGCATCAAGAAAACAAAGTTTGTCATATGCAAACTGGAGAATATTAACTTTTCTTCATATGAAGCAATTGCAAAACCCTCCCAAAGCCCAACCTCAGCAGCCCTTCTGGCAAATTGGGTAAGAATTTCTTTTAGACAAATGAAGTGGAGAGGGGAAAGGGAGTCACCCTGTCTCAGGCCTCTAGTGCTTTCAAAAAAACCCGCAGTCTGACCATTTACCAGAATAGAGAACTTGGGAGAGGAAATGCATACTTTGATCCAATTTCTCCACTTTTGATCAAAACTCATCTTCTCTAACACCAAGTCCAGACACCTCCAATTCACATGATCACGGAAGGGCTCATGGTAGTGGTAGATGATTGAGGCTCTTGAAAGGCTAAATTTTCTGCATTAAACTTCCTCTGACCTTGCTGTCCTGGCTTCTTATTTTGATCCGGTTTTTACTCATTTTCTGAGCCCACTTTGGCTTCCCATGAAGCTCCCAACATGTCTCCCGAGTATGTCTAGACTTCTGACAGTGTGTACACCATAGTTTATCTTTGTCATCAACTTTCTTCTGGAAGTCACTCTTCTTGAAGGAGTTTCCACCACCCGTAGACAACACTCCCTTTAGTTGCTAAAGCAACATGCTCTCTCTCAGGATTATTCATCACATTCCGTCTGCTCTCTTCTGATTGTACCAGAGCATATACTTTTTGTATTGATGGGAGATCTTTACCTCCCAATATCTGAAACCTGATAGATTCATATGTGGAATTCAGCCCTAAGAGAAAGACAAACACTCGTTGCTGGGAAACCAGGGACTTGTATGCTTTGGCATCTGCATCACATTTCCAGTCTATATTCTGATAATGATCTAGTTCATTCCAAATAGAAGTCAGGTCTGAATAGTAGATGGAGAGACTCCTCTCCAACTGTTTACAAGTTGAGGAGGCAGCTTGCAACTGATATATTTTAGCATAATGCCGTTGTTTGGAATATGTAGACTGTGCCTGCTCCCATATCTCATGAGCTGTTTCTGCTCACATGACGGTCTTTCTCACTTGTGGCAGCATAGACAATAACAGCCATGACATCACCATGCTGTTTTCCTGGTCCCACCTATCATGTTCCACACCACTAGACTGGGGTTCTCTGATTCTACCATTGATATACCCCACTTTTCCCCTTGCAGTTATATAGAGCTTGATTCCCCTTGACCATTCTAAGTAATTGAGGCCATCAACGGGAATCACAGCCATGGGGAAACTCATGTCAAAACCTCCGCTAATCCCACTCTGACTAGAGGTAACACCAGACATACCAGAATCCTCAGAAGACATAGAATCTGAATCTGTTCAGTCACAATCCAGCTAGAGAACAAATTTTCAGTTCAGTTCAGACTCACAGTACAGTCAAACAGGTTGAAGTCTCAGTTCAGCCACAACTCTGGACACAAGAAAACTTGTTCTTACACAAAGAAATCAAAACTGGTCACACACCATTACTGTTCTCAGATTTCGGCCCTACTGAACCATTTCAGATGTGTAAAGCATATCAAAGAAAACGGGTCTGACCATTCCCTCTAGCAATAAATCAACTTTCACACAGCAACTTAGGTTCAATATGAACAGAAGAAGGAAACAAACTGCTGTCACAGCAGTTACAGATCTGCAGACCTGAAGAAATAACACCTTTTAGGGCATAAGGAGGATCACTCGATCCACGTACATTGAGAGAAGACACTCTTACACCAGCCGCAGGTCATTAGACCCACATAACCCACTCATCTGGGTACAAAAGGATCAGTTCGATCCACAAAACTGAGGAAGAAAAATGAAAAAACCAACTCACAGCATTTGGTTTTCCTCCCCCTTGATGATTTCTGGGCTCACGACCAAGAGAAAAGAACTATTTTGCAGTGAGCTCCCTCACACGTCCACCAGAGATCTTTTTCTTTGGTTCAATCACCAATAGACAAAAAAGGAAAGAAGCACCACCCTGCTCCTAAGATTGGATCTGCCGCTCTGACATCATATTTTCTTGGTGCAGAGGTGGTGCAATTCCAGAATAGAGAGAAGAGAAGAAGGAGAAGAGAGAAGAAAGAAAGGAGAGACAGGATTTGAGAGAGCCAAAAGTCAACTGGAAGCACCAGTTTATTTAATATTTATACTAGGGTGACCATACAGAAATAAAAGAAAAGAGAAATTACAAATGTGCCCTTGCGACACTAAACTTAAAAATAAACTAAGTTATTCAACACCCATTAAAGAATTTGGGGTGGACTGACACCTCCCAAAGTGAGGGCTTTTTGTTGGGAAGTATATCACTTAAGATTAACATATGTGAGAAGCTACAGAGGAAAGGCATGGTCAGTGTTTACCTCCACATGTTTGCCTCCTTTTTAATGCAAGCAGAGAGAGACATTGGAGTCTTCCTTCAGAAGTGGCATCTCTTTTCAGTCTACCAGGTAGGAGGGGAAAATGTTAATAGAGATGCGAAAGGCCAGCAATTGTGTGTTTTGTTTAGGAAGAAAGGAATTGAAGAGTGTTCAGATCCAGCACAGAAATGACATCATAGAACACATTACAGTGAAAGTTGTCCATTGGGTAAAAAAAATGAGGCTAATTAGCTCTTGGTTGACTGGTGATTTAATAAGTTGTCCATTGGGTCAAAACAATGAGGCAAACTCAACTACCATTAAATCTCTTGTTTCTCCTCAATAGGAACCACCACCAACACATTAATCAAATTAAATGTTGATGGATACAGCAGGGGAAATCTGGGCAATCTAGAATAGGAGGGGTGTTCAGAAATTATAAAGGAGAGGACTGAGAGGTTCTAGCATCGTTTTGGGCACAGAAGGTCACAGGCATTCCACTAGAGCAGGAATTCTGGCAATACTGCGAAGTTTGAGGCTAGCAAAAAGTCTCAACCTTGCCAATTTGCTAATAGAGAGTAATTCATTCCGAAGTTGTGGTGGGATGGATTCAAGAGGCAAAACCAACTTCCTGGCAGTACAGAAAGTTCATGAGGGAGATAAAGGAGCTAAAAAGCAATAGCGTGCTTTATGCGTCTTGGGTATATAGATCAGCAAATGGGATGGCAGATGCTTTGGCAAAACAAGGGGTGGAAAGAGAATTTATTTTGGGGTGTGGGGTAAATATTACAAGCTCGCGATAGGCATCCCAATCTCAGGGAGGCGAGTCATATGTATATGATGTTTAGTTCATAATAATAAAAGAAAGACTGCCATTTTTTGTTCTCTTTTCTAACTATCATAAATTCCTTCTTTATCATAATTATTTCATTTCTCCAGTGCACTCTTCTGTCCACCCATCAAGTTCGTCCCCAAATCCTTTCAACCATCAAGTTCTCTCATAAACCAGGTTCCTTTCCCCACTTCTCTTATTTTCAGTCCATCATTACTTTCTTCCTGCAGGAACCACTTTGCTTCAATGTTAAACACTGTCTTCCAGTGCAAGACCCTTTGAAATTAATTATCATCGAATGTCCAGGAGGAAGTCTAGAATAATTGTTAGAATCTTGGGACTCAGGTAATATGCTGCAAAGGAAATCTTTTTGGTGGGATCCATTAATTATTACACCTTGCATTTAGTATGTGTACCACATTTAATACTAAGGCCCTGTTCGTTTTCTCTTAATGCCTCTTATCTCTTATTTCTTATCTCTTAATACCTTTAAGAGGCATTAGGAGTGTTGGGAGTTAATATAAACAAATTAAAGGTATTAAGAGATAAGAGATAAGGGGCATTAAGAGCAAACGGACAGGGCCTAAATCTTGGTTGACCACCCCCATGATCTATCTAATGGTACCTCCTATTTCTCCTCTGTTTCGATTTTGTTTTAATTACTTATGTTCTTCCTTCTATGGTCAAAGATTGAGGCAGGTAGGAAACTAGAAGCTTTCTCAATTCAGCTGGTAATTTTGGCAATTTGGAAGCAAGCCCTTCATATTTGCCACACACAGGCTGCCTCAGCTTTAGAAGGAAGTCCGACTCAAGAGAGTAGTCGAGTTAGAGGAGGCACCGGCAAGAAGCATGAAAGTCCAAATATTCAAGAATTTAATAATGTTATTCAAACTCAAGGACCTGAAGCTGTTTACCCCCAGATCGAAAGGGAATTTCTCCTTGAAGTTGGTCATGCTGAGGAACTTGCCAAGGATCTTGAGCCAATTGATGGTATGCATATATTCTTGATCCAATGCATAGTTCTGCTATATAATTTCAATATTGGAAAACAAGTTTCTAACCTACTTGTATGATATATTTCTTTTCCTACTTAAACTGTGTATCTTCTTGACTTCTAGAATATTATTATTTATTTAGCTCATGAAAAATACAGATGAATGCTAAAGTGATGCCTAAGCCACTGCCTCATGTATCTAGGACCCTACCAGATGCATTTGTTATTAGTATCTATCAGGCATTCAACCATTCTAATAAATAAAAACCATATTAAGATATTATATATGACATTAAATATTGTAGCATTTGATTATGTGAAATTATTATTGGCATCATTAATATAACTAAATATTTAGTCTTCCAGATAAGGTGTTTAAAGTTCAATTTGACTGAAAAGCTAGCACTAAGAGGAATAGCAGAAGAGAGTTTTTTCATGCTTGCTTTTACCATTTAAATTTGCAATAAGTGGGTCAATAGAATTGTTTTGTTAAACAAGCATGTCTAGGTAATGCTTTCCCTCATAGGGACAGAATACATAGGTGTTGCCTACACTATTAAACTGATTTGGACTCATATTATTTACTATTCACTAGACTTGGAGTTTTGGAAAACTAAATTTTGTTTCTTAGTTTAAAGAGAACCGGTGCATGGATAGTCAGGCATTAGATATCTTTATTTACATTTGTGTGTTGGGTCTCCCGGAAAAGATACAGTTAGCATCCCTTTTTTCCTCATCCACATGTATGCACTTGGCTATTTCTGCTTTATATTCTATGTTACCCACATATATAGCAAGGGTGTGGCACGGTTACAGAATTTACACTAAAAATTGAAGTATCCACATGATACAGCACTCTTATACAGGTATCTGGGTAACATAGCTTGTATGATATCTACAACCATGAAGAATCTATAACTTGTTTATGCGTGGCATTAAAGAAATAGTTGCCAACTAATGGTGGCTTGGTAAGTTCTCTTGCTGGGTGTAGCAGAAACTTGGGATCAAATAGCACTGTCACCAGTGTTGGATTATGGATTTGGGGGGACGGACTATCCCATGTTGTGTAGCTCCACAAAAAACATTACAGAAATACTTCTGTTAATATCCTTTTGTGGTAATTTTAATAGCATTGGTTGCAGGTGGCACGGAAATGCCAGATGCCATGGAGACCATATTCCAATCTGCCCTTGCATTTGGCAGGCTTGGTGCTGTGAGTATTTTCTTCTTCTTTCACACCTTATTTAGAGCATCACAGACTGATTAAAATTCATTTATTTTGATCAATACTGATTAAAACTCATTGAGTAGTAAATCCATGGAAAAATTAAGATTTGTCATATATTTGTAGCCTAAATTTTATATGTAAAGGGGAATAGCATTATCATGACAGTAGGAATCCCTCATTTGGCATGGTATAGTGGAATGTTACATGGACATCATTGGATTTGAACCACCTATAATGTTTGTTTGTTTGCTGTTATTTCTCTTTATTTTTAGGATGAAGGAAAAGTTGTAATAGTGTGGGTGGGTTGTCTTTGTAAGGTTTGGTTTCAGGGGTTGTCTCTTTTTGTAGGTGTTTGGCATCGGTGCTGGGAACATTGCACCGTTTTCTTAGAAAAACGGTGCTGTGCATGTGGAGTTGTAAGCACCGTTTTATTTTTTGTTTGGAACCGGTGCTGCCACAGGCGTTTTTTGAGAAAACAGCACTGGTTTTGTTTGGTACCAGTGCTGGAAGCAATGCTTTCAACATTGATCTTATTATCCAATGTCCAAGATGATGCCACATTGATGCCATGTCATTGCTTTGTTGGCAGCAATGCACCGTTTTCCCAGAAAATATCAAATTTGGCATTGCTCCAGACCACACTTTCCCAATTTTCAAGGTGTGGTCTGGAGCAACGTTTTTTCTGAGAAAACGGTACCAAACAAGAGGGCGTTGGTTCCAACACCGTTTTCTCTGACGTGGTGCCTACATGGCATTGTTTTCTCAGAAAACGGCACTGATGCCAAACACCGCCTTTATCTTCTTGGGGTGAAAATGAGACAAAAAGAACAAATTTTATATCAAATGGGAGTGCAAATCATAGTTACATATATTTGGATGCAAAACTGATCTGGATGCAAAATTTGTATCAGGTTCATTTTTGCACCGCAAACAAACAGAGCTTTAGTAACTCTTTAAATAATTAAAATTGACTTCCATTTGCACCGCTTATCATTCTTATTTCTCCTCATTTTGAAGGCAAAAACATGAGTCTAGGACCACGGGACCTGTGAAATGGTCCTAGGTTTCATAACTAGCAATATGTCCCATTTCAGAGGATAAGGACTTTGGGGGTTAATGGGAAAAAAACAGCTTGAAATATGAACAATACTAAGAGTCTGCTACGATCATTGGAATTGTGGAGGAAGTCAAAGCATAGATCGGATGATAAAAGTCATCTGATCTCGCTAATTTTTGGTACAGGCACTCTTCGGTATAGCTGAAGCTGATGATGGTTATGATGTACTGAATATTATACCATCTGGCTAGTTATGAGGTCTTTGGACTGCAGATACTGGTCACTGGCATTACAATGAGAGAGCTCTTTATAGTGTTAAGAAGATGTCAAGAACTGATGAGCCTTTTTATATTTATGTGGCAGGTTGAGGAGCTGATGGGTGAGATGGACAGTGCAGCGTCTTTTTATTCAAAAGCAGTACGCTTACTAGTTTTTCTTTTAGTTGAAGCACCATCCCTCATCGTGAACCCTCCTTTTTCTCTCACAAATTCAGATCGATTTCGTCTTCGGACATACATTGACATCTTGAATAACAGACAAAGCCAGTCTAGGTCTCAAAGAATGGCTCTTCTCAAGTGAGGGTCAACAATGCCCACCTTGAAGATGGGCGTCTCTGCAAATACCTTGCCTGCTAACCGGCAGTGTTCGTATATAAAAGTTTATTTGTACAGCAATTCTTTTGTTGCCTCCTCTTAGGTGACTATGGAAGGAGTATACTTGTATATGGGATGGATGATGTTAATAGTTTCAGAGAAATCAGAGAAAACTTGCAAGATGAATGATGAGCCTGCGTAGTCTTCGTTTTATTGTACCTTGGAATTTTCTTGATCTTTGCCCGTGTTGTGTATTTTAGTTGGAAATTTCGAATGCTGTGGCCACTGTTAGAGAGCTAAGCTGACCATTTTATCTGTTTTAATAGATTTGTAAACCCCAACACTCAAAAATTCTCCCACAATGTCATCTACATATGTTGAAAATAATATTTCATAAACCATAAGCACACTGCACACCCATTGGCTAAATCAGGAGAAATTAGGCATCAAGTTATTGCCTGCGGACTGCGGTACAACTGGAACTGGGTGGGTTGGGTTGGGTCGAATGCGGGTTGATGAGCAACCCACCCATTAACCCATTTAAACTGTGCTACTCAGCTGCATTAGCTAGAAAAAAATTACATTAAAACGTGGCAAATCCTGATGATTGAAGAAGAAAAGGATTGTGGTGCCCGGCTGCTTCTGCTTCTGTCCACGTTGAAAAATGAAAACTGTGTTCTGTAACAGGTAAAATGAGGGGAGGGATCACATGTAAGTTTGGACTTGTATTGTATGATGCAAGGACAGAGATGACATATGACGAAATACCGAGTGTATGTCAGCGACAGCGGGATAATCTTGTACTCGCTCCAGCCGCAATTCCCTGTATAATCCAAAGGCCATCTTGAGCCATGTAAGGTGTATGTTCATTTGGAGATCTAACGAGTCCCCTGAAACGTGACACATTTTGATTTTTGACCATCTGACACATAATATGCAAAGGGCACTTCTTAACAGATTGACAAATTCATGATTTAAACGGTTAAACCTGAAACCATGTTCACCCAATGGATGATTCACCCTATTTTTAGGGTCCATTTGATTTATAGTTGAAATTGGAATTGGAATGGTCTATTCTTACTTTGTTTTAGACAAGAATTAGAATGATAATTAGAATCAGTTTGAATGGAATTTCATTCCCAAAAGAGGGGAGGGAATGACCATTCCATCAAGAATGGGATTCCGATTCTATCAAACCAATAATTAGAATCGGAATATCCCATTTTATTTTCAATTCCATATCCCTATTCTCAGACCAAATGGGCCCTTAATCTGTTGAGTTAATGAATGTGTTTGAATGTTATAGGCTTGTAGCTTATAAGTGGATGGGTTGGATAGATCAAGGTGGTGTTTGGCATGTCTTTTGGTTTGTGGGAAGATCAAAAGACCAAAAAATGGTCTTTTCCGTTTGGTATTGCATAGATAGGAAGACGTGAAGACAAGCACACAGAAAGATTGAAAAAGCAGAAAATCAGGAAGCTCCAAATGAAGCTTTTGGTCTTTTCGTGCTGAAAATAACATTCTCAACTGTTTTTAATAGTCTGGTAGACCATAATGTGAATCAAATAGTCTTGGATCTTTAAAGACAAGATCCCAAAAGCTCAATGTATTTTTTCTGTGGACTGTTGAAAGACCTGCTTAGAAAGACTTGCCAAACAGCCCCCAATTTGGGTGGATAAAAAATTGTCACGGGTTGGTTTTTTATTGTTTTTTGTTGTATTTTATAAGCCCTATAAAAGAATCAAGAATGTAATCATTCTTTTCTTTTTTCTCTTTAAGATCCCGAGCTTGCAGAACGGCGTGGATTAAGACAAGACCTCCATCAGCCATGCATTGCGTCATTGCTGCAGATATTTGGTTTGTTTTTCAGGAAATCAAGGCGTAGATGGCTCTTTTGGTGTTGCATGTGAGTCAAATTGAAAATTGAGAGAGAGAGAGAGAGAGTAATGCAACAATCACCGAGTTATCTAATTAAATAATTAATAAACATTGGATTCTTGAAATTAAACTTTAATGGATGTAGTAGGGGAAATCCGGGACAATCGGGGATTGAAAGTGTTTTTAGGGACGAAAATGGGGTCATCTCTACCATGTTCTTAGGCCCAATTGGAGTGGGTGACTCCCTTAGAACTGAGATCTTTACAATTATGAAAGGAGTCCAGAAAGTTAAGGAATTGAACATCAAGAAACTCATAATTGAAGGAGATTCAGAGGTGGTGATAGGGTGACTGATTAAAGATCAAAATAGTTTATGGAAATACAACAATGAGAGGAGGAAATTCATGTGACTGGTGCGGGAGATGAAAATTAAGACATGTTGGGTTAAAAGATCAACTAATTCCCTAACTGATGGTTTAGCTAAACGAGGGGCAAAAAGGGATTCATTGTTTTGGGCTAAACTGTAACTTTAGTGTCTTCTTTTCTCTTTTTCTTATTTTTTTCCATTCATGAGGCTCTTGGAAGATAAGTGTGTTTGTCTTCCTCCTATACATTTTTTACTGATTAATGAAAGTGTTATTGATAAAAAAAAAATAATAAACATTTCCAAGGTTAATTCAATCTTAATATGGATGAATGATGAATCATTATTTGGTAAACGGACTCGATATTTCCACCATCTGGCCTTGGTTTAAATTAAAAAGTACATGGTCAGATGGGATCAAAGAAAGCTTCAAGCATATAACTGATTAAATCACTTAATTCGTACATGTTACAATTTTTTTCCTTTCTTTTTTGTCTGAATCAAATTCTCTTTGTCACCACCTGGCAGTTGGAGCCAGAAAATCACACCCTCAAAGCCCAAGCCTATCAACTATAGACCACAAACAAGAACCAGAGAATAAATTTGTCAATTAGGGCATCATCAAGATTCTGGACATTGATGACAATTTTCACCATTGCTCAAAGTAACTGACGTAGTTGCTGATTTTCTTTCCTAAGAGACTGAACTTCCTTCATCAGCTCAGCTTGCTTTTCCAGAATTGAGTTCATCACGGTCGACATTTCCATCTGTTCAATGGCCCTATGAGAAACAAAAACAAAAAGCAATGGAAATGTTTAAAAACAATAATCCCGCTGTATACCTCTTGTATGTGGAATTGTCTGAGTATCTCAATATGAAGGTTCCTCATATCCTCATGGATGGATTTCTGGACTGATGCCAGAGTTTCTTCAAGAGTACGCTGAACCAGCTGAAGGGTAAACGAGGAGGCACCTTGCTGTGTATCTGCCTGAAATGAGGCCTTCTGTGGCTGTGGTGTTCCTCCCTGTTACAACATTATCATCATCTGTTTAACCAATAAACAAGTGGATAGACATTCAGGAAGAAAAGAAGTCTGATACAAAATAAATTTTAGCTAAAATTTAAATGCACCCATTTGGTAGTTTTTACATTTATTGTTTGTTGAATTCCTGCTCCTGTGGCAGCTGAGGTGTCTGATCTTGATAACAAGCTATTCAAAAGTTCTTCTCGGGTTTCTGCTCCTGTTTTCTTTGCTTTGGGGGAACTCATTGCAAGGGCTGTTCCTTCACTAAAGGAAGAAGTAGTACTTATTCTCTCAGCGTAGGTAGAAAATCTTCGAGGGAGAGCTAATGATGCAGAACCCAGAGATTCAACATTGGCCTGTCCTATGATGCCTTTTGTCCCTAGGGATGTGGATATTGAACTAAAACGACTGTGTTCTGAAAGTCCCAAGGACATTTCTTGACTAGAGATGTCTCTGGAACGGAGGCTTGTGTAGCTCAGGCCTGAATTTGCCAGGGAACTTGTACTTGTGTGGCTTATGGACAGAGAAGAATCCTGTAGACCAGCAAACATGGAGCCAGATGTCAGGCTCCCAGAACTCAACATCCCAAGGCGAGATGGCAGAGAAAATGGCTGGCGGTGGTGGGTGAGCTTATCAGATGACACCTCACCACCCCAAGCTTCAGGAGTGGGGGCAAGAGAATCATCAGTCTTAGAAGATGAAACAGGTGTAGGCCCAAGAAGTGACAAGGAAGTTCGAGTCTCATCCTGCAAGAAGTGCTGCTGATTAGAATCTTATCAGAAAATGTGAACTTCATAAAGTGATAGAACATGAGCTTTTAGGCTGCACTTGCTTTGAAAGAAAAATAGGTATAGGTTTGTACAGGTTTCCCCACCATTCCCTACCTTTTCTTTCAAACATAACATAATGTTATAGTAGCATAACAAGACAGACCATCTGGAAAATATGATTGACAATAGACAATGAGGAAAAATGAACAAAGTCTTTTATAGGAATGGCACACAGAAGTTCTCTTGTTTCTGTGGTAAAGATGAGTTTCAAACCTGTCTATTGGTTGAAGAAGATTTCCAGTCAAAGATTGGGTGAGAATCAGCACCCCCTTCCTCTGCAAAGGGAAATCTCCTACCAGACAAAAGAGAGGGCTTTTTATCAACAGAAAGGCGTTCTTTCTTAGACTCATCGTGATCGTCCCACAACTTATCAAGTGAGGGGGTAATAGGCTGAACATCTACTAGTGGAGAAAAAACCTCCATGTCATCCTTGAAGTTATAACTAGTACGAGGAGCCTGTAATCTTGCCAAAGGCCCACCCGTCCACAGATGATTTCGATGAGGGGTTTCTTCTGCTTTAGATAGGTATGTTGTGCTTGAGATGTTGCTGGTTGCAGAAAGAGAAGATGCATCAACAGAACCTAAACCCCCAAGATTCCTAGAACTAGGGACTGCTGCGGGAAGAGAAAGGTTTGATGAAGTAATGGAAGGAAGTGGGTCGGGCATAAGAATTGAATCTTCACCAGCACCACCCAAAAGAGCAGTCTCAGCAGTACAGTTGGTTTCATTTACAATAGTGGGTTTCGATCTTTGCCAACACAAACTTGTAACAGCCTGGTCAAATTCAAAACCACAGAAACATTAGCATTAGTGAAGGTGAAGAAATTTGTTCTTACCAAATTGATGAAACTGAGAAACATAATTCTGACCAGATAGATTGCTGCTTGTGAAAGATACAAGTAAATACTACTTACATGTTCTAAGGTATGTGAGTATCAAATCAATAAAAAATAAAATACAGAATCAGATTTAAACCTGATTATCCATGAGGTGGAAAACCAGATTTTATTTTAAAGCTATTTTAACGCATGCATTTGGGGTAACTCTGACCAAGTTGACATTACAAAGAACCAGCAAGCCAAAAACCATTCTGGCTACCCATTCCTGGTCTGAATGGTCTGATTATCTGGCCTAGTCCAAAGACAACATTGTTTACAACAAAGGATCTGACATATACTTGAAATAAATTCAAAGAACCTTCAGGGAAATAAATCATAGCAAAAGTGGTCAAGGTACTGTGACACACAATAGTGGCATTATAATTCAATTGAATGGCATCTTTAAGAGCATGCAAAGAGGTTTTGATGCAATGGGATATAAAAAATATTCACAAAATTCGAAAAACGAATTTATTCTTATGAGTTGGAAAGTGATGAAGACTAAATGGAGAGACCATGAAGCAGGAAGAAAAAAAGCCTTATGATGAAGCTGAAATTGGCTTTCCCTTTAGAAGACACGAGAATCTGAGTGAAAGCATTATTCCATGTTTGTATTCTCTGAAGTTTTCAAGTTTTTCTTCAATCAATACAAAAGATACATCTGTTGACAAGAGGATATGAACGTATGGCATGAATAAATTGTGGTAAAAACCTGAGTACTTTGCATGCATTGCAGAATATTCCAAGGAAAATGATGTAGCAGGGTTTGGGGTGGGGGTATTGGTTTAGAATATATAAACAAAAAGAGTGAAGAAACTATTATCCAAATGCACATGTTTTGTAAAAAATGGAGATGATACTTGAGTTAATATGTTCTAGAGTTATTATCTTCAAGACTTGAACAAAAAGGACAAATCATATTATATTAGTGGAGATTAGATATATTATTTCTTTTACCCAAGGTTAGATGTAGTTCTAGTATGAAATAAGAAGGTAATAAAAGAAATAATAATGCGTGAAATCATGCATACAAATAAGGTACTACGGATTCAATGAGCAATTCACAAGTCAGAATGTGAAGATCATCAGATCAAATTTGGTAATGGAATACCTTCCTATTGGGGACCAATCAACTGGTGGCTTCCGGTCCCCTTTTTCCAGCAAAAACCAGATCCTCACAAAACAATTCTTACATCAACCCAAGAATCTTTCTAATTGGTATATCTATCTAACTAAATATTGCTGTAGAAACCTAGAACACTGTAAGAAAATATAGTTGCATTTACACCTTACACACGACACTACGGAAATGAGCAAGACTGCAAGAACATAACACACACACACACACAAAGGAATTTTCAAATGATAGATGATTCTTCAATAACAGCTTGAAAGAAAAAAAAATTGACCTCTGAACTACCGTAAGCCCGAAGAACAGTGAAAGGCTGTGGTTTTCCACGGACATCATAAAAAACTACCCGTCCACTACTTGTTCCGGCTGCCAGAATCCAACCATCATCTCGAAAAGCCAATGAAGAGAAAGGTGCCTCATAAGGAATGCAAAATGCAGGTTTCTTAGTCCCAGAATCAAAAGTGTACAACTTCTTATCTAGACCAACACTAGCAATTATCTGTCACCAGAGGAAAACAGAAATTGACAAAAGGAAATGCTCAAATTAACATCATGTAATCCAAATTTGAACATTAAGGTTCAGTTATCAAATATACTTGTCCAGATGACCAATCAAATGCATAGTTCAACAAAATAAAATGGAGACCTTGTCATTTGATGGTGAGAAGCTAACACCAGTTGTTGGTGCAGAATGTTGCTTTAGCCATGACACCTGATAGAGGAAAATTGATTGTTTAAGTACCTTCACATCTTCAATGGCATCAAAGAAAATACTGAATTGATCATTATCTTATCAAACAAAAAGGCAACACACAAGTATTAATTCCATTAACATATTTGGTAAGTCTGGATGTTTTAGAAACATTGTTGCTACATGGAAATGCCATTTAAGAATATGATCTCTTTAATCAAAGATCCCATTTTTCTACTTATTTCTGTGCCTTCTCAGTGAAAATTTTATTACAAACCTTTGGACTGCGACCTGTTGTATCCCATAGATGTATGGATCCATCATCACCAGCCATCACTAAAAGGTGTCGGCTAATACGAGAATAATCAAGCACTCTCAGTACCTGATCTTCAAAACCATTAGATTTATAATTAGAATTTCACAAAATCACAGGATCCAAATAAAAAAGAAATATGACATATCAACATGAGAATGCTTGGTAGCTACATCCTACATATTACTATGAAGAACCAAGTTTAAAACAGTCAGTAACCTGCTCATTTGGGTCCTTGAGTTCAGCAGCCTTCGCTCCAGAAGCAAGGTTATGAAGAATAAGATCACCCTTTAAACTGATAGAAGCCAAGTGTTCATCTTTGCAATTGTAAATTGCACCTGTAATTGTATCAGTGTGACCCTTCAACCACTTTATACAGCGCTTCCTCTGCAAATCCCATATTCTTACAACTTGACCAGTTCCTCCAGAGCAAATATACCTAGAACCCTTGTTGCTAAAGCTGATAGCCATTATAGATTCCTGCACAAAATGAAAAATTATGACATAATTTAAATAATTTAACCTAGAAGAATGCCACTTGTTTTCCTTCGCCCAAAATCGAACTTGTTCACTTCTACACACAATACACTGCCTCAGTTTACTTACATCAATATTGTCTCCACTATCACTCCCCGAAACCGGAACAGTCCCCATACTTTGCCCATTTTTCCGCCATAAAGAGATCTTCTTATCATCTCCAGCACTCGCAACAACTATATCTGCACGCATTGCGCCCATTAGAGGAGAGTGAAATGAAAAATACGAGGATACGAAAATTTAAGAGGAGTTAACTAAACACAATTATCCTGTGCTTCTGAAGGAATGTCGAACTGCGGAATCGGAGCTTGGGAATAAGGGCATTTGAAAAGACAACCGATAATGGAGTGTCAACTTACTGGTGTGATTCCACTTCACTGAGTTAACTTGTGACCCAGGAGAAGGTGTGTAGCTCAAGGTGCACGGATCACCCGGCTCCACAGAAACATCGAAGAGCTTAACAGTGTCGCCGCCGCAAGCTGCTAAGATGGCCACTGACGGATCCGCAAAGCTCATCATTGTAAAATGCTATTCTTCACGCCTTACTTCCTCCTTAGCTAAAGAATCAGCAATTTCTTCCCCAAATCAGTGCAGATAAAGATTTCTATCTTTGAATAACAGGTAATAAAAAAAAAAAAAAAAAACAAGATTTCCACAAACATGTATGTAGAATTCTAGAAAGCATGAACTCAAGTTTCCCGACTTGGGAAAATAGAGAAAAGGGAAACTGAAATCTACAATAACTTGATCGAGAAGGCAGAAATTATCGATAATTAAGGCAAAATTCTTCGCATATTTTGAATTGATAAATCAAAATCTGTCGTTAAGTGTTGAGATAAATGTATAATTTTTCTACAAGAAAAATGAGGAAGAGATCAAAATGAGTACCTTTGGTTTTATTTCTCGTCCTGTCTTCTTTCTCTCATCTTCAGTTGGTTCGATCTATGAAAGCCTACCTGCAACAGAAAGAGAGATTTGAAAAGCACAGCGAGCCAAATGAGTACTCGAACAACAAATACTCGATAGGTTTTGTTTGTTAAAAATTTTCAAATTGGAGTCTATCTAAACGACGCCTTCTCCTAATGTACGCATAGTGCTTAAAGCGCACATGGTCGATTTTACAGGCTGCAGTCCATTTTCCTTTAGCCCATGAATTAAAATTGGGTAAATTACAAATACCTCCATGTAATATGGGGTTTGTGACAAAGACCCCCTATACTATGATCATGAGACAAAGACCCCCTTTTGTTAGTCTTTCATTGAAGTCTGCCGTTGCAATATTTTTTAATCCCCATACTATCCTTATAACAACTATCGGAGAAAAACATTATTCATCTTCTTCGACCTCACGATACACGAATAATAGCTATAGCAGAATTCCGAAGTCCTCCCTCTATCTTCCTCCCTTTCTCCCCTCGATCTCCCTTCTTCCCCTTCCCCTTTCTTCTTCTCGATTTCCTCTGTTTTCCATTCTTTGTAGGTGAATGATCTGAGCCAAATGAGGAAGTGTATCCTCCTTGATATTGTAGTCTTGTGGGTTTTGAGCTGAACCGCTCTCGAGCCTTCCATTTGGCCCTTTAGAGAGTTTTAGAGGTGATGTCCAACGACGAGTTGTGCTGGTCTCAATTGTTGCATTATCCTCTCCACTTATGGACATTCTCTCATGTTTCAAAATTTCTGCTTCAGAATGCAGTGGGAATAGTCTCTACACAGTGGGAGAGGATGAAGGAGACCTCTCTTCCAATGGATTAGTACTGTCTAAGGAGAAATGTCTCCTGGAAGATCCCAATTTAGGTAGGTTGCCACCCTCTAAAGAGGAACTAAATAGTTGAAATGGTAAGCTTGGTCTAGATATGTGAACTTGGTAATCTGGAGTCTCTGTTGGAGATTAAGAGGTACTATTACTTCTCTCTCCTCCAATTGAAGGGCACCTATAAATTGGCTTCTTCTGTAAATAAAAACCGCCAGCTCAGTCAAGGGAGTTCAACTTACTTTTATCATCATCACAACTTTTGCTATTTCTTTGAGAAAGAAGTGCAATAGTATCAGGTGTAGCTGCTGCCAAAGCAACAAGCAAGTCCATGATAGAGGGAGCAGGTGTATTTCCATTTGTTTTGCTCAAGCTGTCTGAAGAAGCTTCTCGTGAAACATTCGTCAAAACTACAAGGTACATGCAATCTTGAAGTAGAATTTGCAGAGAAGGACAAAGCATTAATCTTGTTAAGAATTTGAATAAGTCGTTATCTATCTAGAGTTCATGGACCATTGGCACTTTTGTCCACATTGTTATCTGTGATTGCAATGATAGTTGGATCAAGTGAAATCCTATGTGATGTCAAGAACTATTGACACCATGAGAAAGTCCATCTTACCTTGGAGCCGAGATAAAATAGTTAACATATTAACAACGTCCAAATTCCCACTACCAGAATTCTCCAGGTTTCCAGGCACCAACAACCGAGATAAAATAGTTACTCTCTGTTTCTCTCTCGCTCTCTCTCCATCTGTAAGGAACGGAAAACAGAGGAAATCGGGAAGAAGAAAGGGGAGGAGAGAAAGGGGAAGGGGAAGAAGAGAGATTGGGGGAGAGAGAGAGAGGACTTCGTAAGTCTGCCGCTGCTGTAATAGCTATTGTCACTGTTGTTTAAAGTCAGGGAAGATGAACAATATTTTTCTCCGAATAGTTATTACAAGGGTAATATGGAGATTAAAAAATATTGCAATGATGGACTTCAACGAAAGACCAACGGAAGAGGTCTTTGTCGCAAAGCAAAATACAGGGGTCTTTGTCCAGACCCCATAGTACGGGGCGGCCTTTGTAATTTACCCATTAAAATTTGCCATTTGAGTAGCCCACTTATTTAGCTTAGAAGCCTTGGCCCACTCCATCTGTAGCAGTAAACCGTGAAATAATCGTCTGGGCCGACTACAGCCCGAATTTCATGTAGGCCCATTTGAACCCATTATTTTTAGGGGCCCATAACCAGATGGGGTAGGAAAATGGTTAAAAAAGTTTCAGGTAGTCATTAGGCAATTCGTTATTGGAGCGGCCACCATTGACGTCGGACCGCGAAAACCAGTGATTGGAGATTACTCGCTGGCACCGGCATACGTTAAATCGACGTCTCCGGAGCCGGAGGGGAAATTCTAGGGCATTAGTTGGTTTTCAGTCATGGAGGCACGTCATGCATCTCTAGGTCGACGAACGGTACGAATCTCGTAATCTTATTCGTGCTGCAATTTCCATCTATATTATTTCGTTTGATCTCTGCAATATCTTTCTTTTTCATAGTAAGTTCTTGGAAAAACTTTTCAAAGTTAATTTCTTTTTAATGTTATTCAATATTCAGTTGGAAGAAATTCGTCAAAAAAGAGCAGCAGAGAGATTAAGCAAAGCTTCCTCAGGATCAGATCTACAGGCTTCGAATGCGCAGGGTCTGTTGATTTGGCTCTCTGTAAATGTCCTATTATTCTATTGAAAATATTGCATGTTTATGTTTATTTGTTGATTTTTTTTTTCTAATTTTTGCCCGAAATTATGCAGGCATGGTTAAATCAGAGAGCACAAATCGGCTCTCCGAGGTAGGGTTTACATCATCCATCTCTAATAGAATTTTTTTTTGAAGAATATACTGTGTTCTTGGGAAGTTTTTCTTTGTGAATTTGATTTGCAAACCCCAAGTTTTTAGTTGGAATATATATTTTTTGAAAACTGTAGAAGGACGTTGGTGCTTTGGTTGCTCAACTTAAAGACTTCGAGAAGAAAAATAACGAACTCGAGGAAGAAAACAAGACATTATTATCTAAGGTACTATTTTTTTTTGGATAAAAATGTTTCTTTCCTAAATTTGAAAGCCAAAGTACTTGCAGGAAATTGTTGAATTTTTCTGAGAATTTGCTATTTACTACTTTCAGCTTCAGGCAAAGGAAGTCGAGAATGATACACTGCAAAAGCGTTTAAATGATTTGGTAAGTTCTTGGGCCTCAATTTTCGGCATTGTTTAATATGGCCTTATTGATCCTGCACTATAAAGGAATTAGATCATTGTGCACAAAATTTGTGGAGAATGACCTAGAAAAAGAATAGCCTAAACAAAGGATGGTTCTGGCTAGGTTGAGTGGTTTTTTGGCATAGGAGACTTCCTAGGAGAATCCTAGAGTCGTGAGTCCTGTCCCTTTCATTTGCATCATGTTTAACACTAAACTGGTTATTATTTGCTCAGTAAGAATACTGGAAGTAGCGTGCCTTAATATAGTCTTTTGCCTTTTTTTCCCTGGTTCTGCTTTACTACAGGAACAAAATACTGTTCCATCACTAAGGAAAGCTCTCAGGGATGTGGCAATGGAGAAGGATGCAGCAGTTGTTACACGGGTATATATTAATCATCTAGTTTGTTATTTTACCTATCATCTCCTGCATTTGTTTGTGTATATGCTTCATTTGCAAACTTGGATTCTTTAGTGTAGGAGGATCTATCAGCACAGCTTCGGACACTCAAGAAACGTTTAAAGGAAGCAGAAGAAGAACAATATAGAGTATGCAAATGATTTATTACCGTGAGTTTTTAAAAGCAGGTTAAAAATGACTTGGGTCTTAACTTCTTATGGAGTTCTTTTGGAATAGGCTGAGGAAGATGCAGCGGCCTTGAGAGCAGAATTGAACTCATTACAACAGCAAGCAATGATGAATCCACTTGGAAGCATTCCCCTTATGGATAATTCATCAAATCATATGCAAGCCATGGAAACGGAGTTGACCAATTTAAAATCTGAGCTGCAGGTTAGAATTTGTAATTGATTTTTCCATATTGTATCCTTGAGATGCTTTATTTGTGGGTTCCTGATGGTTGTTAAAACCATAGCGAGAGTCATTGCTGCGGCAGAAAGAGCAACAAAGATTTGCTGAGGAACAAGCCCGGGTATCTGCCCTCGTATCTGAAAAGCAAGAACTGGAAGCAAAACTTGCAGATTTATCCAAGAAGGCCTCAGGTACTTAACTTGAAATACAATATAAAATTTTGGGTTGTAAAGAGTTATTTGTCACTTTCTCTTTTATGTTTTAGCACTTCTTTTCATTTCTTTCTTGGCTTTCTTTTCTCTCTTTTCTTGGGGGGGGGGGTGCCAAGAAAGGAAGCCTCAGAGGTTTGTCATTTTCATTCAAATTCAACTAATAGCTATACTTGGGCTAGCTTCACCAATCTGTAAGATTCAGTCACTGGATGGGTCATAGTCCACAGCCTTTCATGTTTTAACCTCTACATCAAAAAGAACCAACTGAGATTTTCAGTTTTCACATGGAACCTTTATATTCTATTATGCTACTCCTTTTTCTTTCTTTGAAGACAAGTCTTCTCATTAATAAAATTCACATATGCCCTTTTTTATTTGATTGATTCACAGGATGGTTTTTAGACATCCTTATAACAATTGTTACTTTGGTATGTCAAATGGGTGCAAGTATTAAGCTGTTCATAGGTGTATTCACACCGAACTCCAAAACTTTTGGTACAAGGAAGCACCGATAAATAATAGAGAAAATTATTCAAACTTCTACACTTTTTTAAAACTGGCTGAAACTTTCCCTGTTTTTCAGAAATAGGCTTAGGTATCCCCTGTCTCATATGTTTTCTTAGCACAAGCCTCCCTCCAGTAGATATCCATTAATGTACTAACATAATGCCATTATGCTACTTTAGAATATTTTGTAAATCCAAAAATACCTTGTCATTGTACAGGGTATTTTATTTTCTCTTTGATGAAAATCATACTTTATCTCTTCCCGAGAAAAAAAACTTGCCATTGTGAATTTAGGTTTTGTTAAGCTCTTATGTGGTTGGATTCAGAAAGTATTTACTGTCGAGGATTCTGTTAACGAAAATCTGGAGAATCCTCAGAAACTACAAAAGAAAGAATGGATTTTGATTTCAACAAAAAAGGCATAGGTTTAGTGTTAGAGATTGATTTCTAAAAAGAATAAATTATTTAAAAAAAATGATCTTCTGAGTTTCCATACTATTTTTGTTTGAAGAGAGACCACAATCTGATACTTGAATCCTGGATATGATAATTGATACATTAAGGATCTATTACATAAGGGTATGGTTCAGAACTTTAATTGATTGCATTTTTTATCATTTAATGGGAAGGTTTTTTTTTCTGTCATTACACATTTCCACTTGTAGTTTAACAGAGATTCTCTAATAGTGGATGTCCGGGGCTCTAAGCCTATTTTGAAAAGCAGGGGTAGTTTTGGCTGGTTTCAAAATGTATAGGAAAAGTTTGAATAATTTTTTCATAAATAACATTTAATTATATGAATAATTTAAGACTATAGTGAAAAAAAGAAAGTTCAAGAGTTCTTTCCTTATTGGATATGTCCCTTCTAGTGATATTAGTGCCAACTGCCAAGGCAGGTGGAGGTTGAAGGTGGCTCTTTGTTAGTGGTGGGTTGGTTAAAAACTAAAGGTCAAGGAAGATGGGTGTATAAACAAGAATTGAGAGAAATCAGAAAGATTGCTTATGTGTTGGGGTCTCTTTCAAATGAGTTAAAAGGTAAGCAAATGGTTTATCTGATGCATTAGTCAAACAAGGGGTTTCTAGGGATTAGGTGTAATAGGCTGCTTCAAATGATAATTGAGGGTTGGGCCAACTTTATGGAGCTGATGGTTGTATTTCTTCAATGAGCTTTTAATTTAATAAAATGTTTTGTTATTGATAAAAAAATCTTTGAGATGTTGCAAGGAGTGTCATGCCAAGTGCTGGCATAGTTAGATCCTTTTGTTTTGAAGTCTAGGTAACACTGCTTATAGTGTAGTTAGAGTTGCTTTCTTTATAGTTCCAGCCAGAATTCATCTAGACCAAAAAATTGTGGCCTTTTTAAATGGGCACGGAATTAGACAATGCAAAACCAAGGCCCCAATGTATGGTAGGTTATAAGGAAAATTACATTTATGCCATTTCAATTTTAACATTGTTTTGAGTGTTTCAGTTTATATGTTGGAGGTGGTTATGTGTATTCAGAAAACAAAATCTGCTTCCTGGTTTGCAGAAATCCGTCGTGAAGAATGGGATTATATGATAAGCTATGGTTTAAGCACTCATAAATCATAATTTAACAATGGATATGGCATTAAATAGAATGGAAAGGCAAAACAGGATTCACGTAGCTGACCCGATATGGTTGGGATAAGGATTAGATGGTGATGATGAGATTATATGATATGAGCTAATAATCTAAAATCTGGCTTAATATAGTATGAGATTTGATGTAGGCACTTCATCTGCACTTGTTGGTAACTTGGTATTGTATTCTTTTTTCCATGTTGAATCACTTCTAATGGTCCAACATATGCACTGTCTTGATTCTCTTGTTAAATATCAGTTCAGAAATTCTTCAGAAAAGTCCTTGTGTAGTAGAAATTCAGAACCCTTTTCATATTGCTTAGCAATTGGTTTCATGATTTGTGGCTCTGCTTTTTTTTCTGATGCAGAAGAAACCATGGAAGAAGCATCTCATAAGACATTTTCAGTGGTAAGAGTCAATGCCTTTGGGTGAAGTTCTTTTTCAGACAGTTTCTTAAGAAAAGAAAACTAATGGTTAGCTCTGTCAATTATCAAGTTGATATAATATGGCATTGCATGGATTGCAAGAGATGGTCCATGGTTGATTCTTGGTTACATATGCTCCATGCATTTTTTATTGCCCCTTTGCTACATTTGTTTTGTGATAAATCATAGCATAATGCGCTAGTATATCCAAGGCTCCATGCTTCATTATCCTGGTACCTCTTGCAGCAAGACAAGGAGAAACTGGAGCAGCAATTACATGATATGGCAGTGATGGTTGAAAGACTGGAAAGCAGTCGGCAGAAACTTCTGATGGAAGTAATTTTTTTTTTCTTTATTTTTTATCTCAAGTAATCTGAATGGGATATTTTGATGCATTCACCATCTGAAAGATATAGTTGTTTTGTCATCTTTCCTGCAGATTGATTCACAATCTTCAGAGATTGAGAGGCTTTTTGAAGAGAATTCTAGTCTTTCAGCCTCCTATGAAGATGCGATGGGGGTAGTGGTACAGTGGGAGAACCAGGTAAGCACAAAGTCTTGAGTTAGGAATCAGAATGAAGAGAAAGGGGCATTGTAAGAAACATAGGAATGACAAAATAGCAAACTAGGTCTCAATCAAATTGCTTTGAATCATATGAACCATATAATCATAAGATTGACTATTGGATAATAAGCTTAAAGCAATAATCACAAGGCTGTTACAATAAATGTAAGATCTGAATTAGAACCCTTTGGATTTAATTTGAATTTTGACTTGTATTGTAAAACATGCAATTTTGTCAACCATATTTGCATGTATATCACTAAATGATTATTACTGGATAATCATAGTCATTTGATCTTTTGAATTTTCTTTTTTATTTTTTGGTAAAAGAAGTTTGTCATGTGGGTAGGATAATCTGATTGTATTGATGTTTGACATGTGGATTTCCTATGCAGTACCTGTTGAATGGTGAATGTTTTAAACCTCTATTACAGATATTCTGCATTACATTGGATCTAATGACTAAAAATATTTTTTTTTTTGGATAGAGTAGTGCAAGGTGAAGGTTGTTTGAAGGTCATCATGTTAAGAGGTCTTGAGGATATTCCTAATAGATGATTTGCAAGTCATGCTCATGTGTGTGACCACATGTAAAGTTATGGAAACAAAACTTGAATGTGTTGCTGCATGCCTGGCTGATATAGTATGAAAGTTTTTAACAAGGAGATAAAAAAGGATGGGTCAATTGATGTTATTTCTTAGTAATGTGTAGACTTGGGTTTAGAAGTGTACATTTCTTCTTTCCTGTCAAAAAAAAGTGTACATTTCTTTGTTTTTTTAACTATTAATTTCTGTAAATACAATTGATGTTATTCAAGCAATGCATTTCATAGCTTTGGAAAGGTGAAAGGTTTGATTCAAGGGATTTATTGGGCCCGTACCTTCAGTTTTCCTTTTCTTTGGAACTTGACAGTAGTTAAATAAGCTACTAAGAAATAATCTGCACTTAGACCTAAATTATTTCCTTCTACATCTCCAGCCTAGGTCCCACATCTATTTTCCTTCTTTACTTTTGCTTTACTAGTAATTAAGTTGATTTGGCCATATTTGTCATGATATGGTTTAGTACTAGGCAATCTATTTATATTGTTTAGATGACTTTCTTGATTAACATTGCCACTTGATTTTCAACATTTGCCATGTTCTTAAAATTGTCATTGTTGCTGCTATTAGCTTGGTGTCTCTATCTGGGTGTTGGGCTCTTTTGTATATTAATCTACTGACACATTATTGCAGGTGAAAGACTGTCTTAAGCAGAATGAAGAGCTTCGTGGCCTGCTAGATAAATTGAGAGCAGAGCAGGCTAATTTTCTGCCTTTAAATGATAATCTGAGCTTGTTGGAAGGTGGAAAAAATGGTGCAAATTTGCAGGGAATGCAGGCATATACAGCTGAAAATCTCTCTCTTAAGGTCTGTTCTTAGGAAAAATTCAGATGCAATGTTATTCCTTTTTCTGGTATATATGCTTATCTTTTCTTGATGAATAACTTGCCTATTGAAAGCTTTAGATCATCCTCCAATATATAAAAAAACAAGAAGGGAAAGAAGAGACATAAGGAGACAAAATAAGGTTGGGCTAGGCAATGAAGTCTCTTTTACAGCATTCATGTCTGAACTGCTGTCTGGCCCAATTCTTTTATTGATGGTTGAGATATGAACATAGCTTGAAATGACTTAGTTTTACTTACCTAGTGGGAGTTACCTTCTGTGGTAGACCTCAATAAAATTACAAACACAAATAATCTGGTAATAATAAAATCAACCCAACTCAACAAAAGCCTTGTCTCAATTGCAAACTATACTGGTTCTGCCATTCCACTCTCTGAACCAAGCGTAGTAATGTATATTCCCTTTAAGAGCTGTGACTCCCACCTTAATATTGGCCAGACTTGAAGTTGGAACTGAACTTAAGGTTCAGTAAAAGTTCTGTGGGTACTAGCCTGATGAAACCCTCCTTTATCCTGGCATTGAGAAAATTAATAAAGACAGAAAGTAAGAAGACAATATGCTTCTTTCTTTTTGCTAATTTCAAAGTATTCAATGGAATGTGGTGAAATAAGGGTCAGTTTGTATATGAACTGAGATTGAAAGAACAAATTCTAGTGATAATACATCGTTGTTGGGCTGCATCTGTCATGTCCCATGCAGAAGAATGCATGGAGCCTGGATGGCCTATTAACATCTTAATCAGGAGCTCTGCTGCTCTCAATATCAGTAAGCATCTTGTGAATAAAAAGAATCTAGTAGGATTCACGATTATGATTTTCAGAACATTGCCTATAGCACACAATCTGCCAGCATAAGATTATAAATAACCTCAAATACATGATAACAGCTTATTCCCTACTTATAACATTCTAGATAAAATTAGCTTTAAATATTAACTGAACTAAGCGTAAAGGCCATATTGTTGGGATAAGGCTTAGATGATAATGACAATGAAATATAAAGGCCTTTACCCAATGTTAGTCCCAGTTATCTGGGGACTTGGGGAGGGGTAGACTGGATACTGTCCTCGGGCAATTTTTGCACAATGTGATTGAACAAATATCAACAACCAAATTGATATTAGTATAACTATCGAAAAAGAATAAAAAAATTTAGTATTTAGATGAATAGATCTATAGAGTAAGTAGTATCCTGTGTGCGACTTGTGAATTCTTAGTCCTGGCTCTCTCTATAGTCTATACATCCATGACACATGTGAAGGCTAGAACTGTTTTTCTCTATTAAATTCTTCAAATTCAGATTATGTTGTATTTATTATTACTATAATTTTTAATAAACAGGGGAGTCCAACTTCCTTTTTAAGCAACTTTGCTAATTTTTATTTATCAATTGTATAGGGGCAACTTGCAAAAGAACAGAGCAAAGCGGAGGCACTCTCTGCAGAGGTCATGCGGCTTTCTGCTCAACTTCAACATGCCATACAAGCATATAATGGTCTTGCTCGCATGTAATCATTTTTTTGTCACTGCTATTTTCTTCTCTTTTTTTCTTTAGGCTGTGTTTGGTTTGAAGGAAAAAGTAGGGAAAGGAAGGGAAAGGCTGGGAAACCTATACAAGGTTTGTAAAGGTTTCCCTACATTTCCCTTCCTTTCCCTACATTTTCCTTCAAACCAAACATAGCCTTATTGATTGTAACAAGTGTCTTTTTTCTCAATGTTATAGTTTTGTTGTCAGTTAGAGAGGTTGTTAACTCTCTCTCTCTCTCTCTCTTCATGCAGTTACAAGCCAGTACTACGGAACATCGAGAGCAGTCTCATCAAAATGAAGCAAGATGGATCGGTAAGAGTCCAATGAATTGAGAGATCTAACTGTTGTTTGAGACTGCCTTTTCAGGCCATTCCTTTTGGAGGATCTCCTCATTGAAACTATGTGGAACCAACATTTTTGCATTGGTGGGTTGTGGATGTTTTTCCAATATATAAATGCGATTGTTGTAGAATGTGTGGCAGTGTGGGATTTCTTATTTTTTGTTTTTTTGGCATATTTTTTTTCCTCTTGTGGCTTTTCCTTTGTAAACTGACAACCTACAGGGGGAGCTCAGCTTACTAACTTTGTACAATCACAACATGATTAACACAGCTAATGTGTGATACCTAGTAGTTGGTGACTTTCAATTTTACTCAAAAAAATAAAAAAGAAAAGAAAAGTTGGTGACTTTCATCTCTCTCTCGCAGCCAAATAGGCTATATTAAAACAAGTATTAGTTGGTATTTGGTAAGGTCACTTTCTGTTTGTAACAGAGACTTGGGATCAAATCCTATCTGTTGGGGGTTTATGGGTTAGGGAATGGGCTACCCCCCCTTCCTTGGAACGGGATCTGCTCCTCACATGCACATCCACCGTGCATTGGGAACATCTCCCGTGAATAATAACTTAAAATACGGGAGATGTTCCCAATGCATGGTAGGGTGTGCGTGTGAGGTGCATATGAGGCGCCCTTTGTGAGGAGCATATCCGGTCTCCCCTCCCTTGTGTAAAAGGAGTATCAGTACATATCGATGTCACCAATGCTCTGTTTTTTGGTGCATCATATCTAGGTAGTAGGTACACCAAACACCGATATGGATATGATAAGCCGGTATTACTATTTCGGAGAAGTACGGATTTGTCTAATGCAGATTTTTGATTTTCACTGTAGAGCTATAAGCATTCAAAATGTCAACAATTCATGCTGGTGCCGGTCATGAATTGGCATCTCTCCTGACAGTACTTTGAACCTACAAATTCTGACCCTGGGCTGATCGGTCATTCTTCCTATTTTAATCATTGCAATTAGCTAGAGGAATGAATTATCTATGCCTTGAAGCCATAGGCAATGTTTTTTTCTTGGATTTGACAAAATCCCAAAAACAATATTATATTGGCGTAAAAACGCTTCCCCCCAAAAACAATATGAGATGATGTTTTCTAGGAAAATGACTTCTACATAAATCAAGGCAAAAAATTGACAATGTTAATTTAGAAAAAAAAAAAAAAAAAGCAGGGACAGGCCCAATGCAGATTTTTTATTCCCACTGTAGAACTATAACTATAAACATTCAAAATGTTAATAACCCACATTCTATGCACCTGCCCGTGAATTGATATCAAATTATCAATTCCGAGTTGGCACCAACCCCAACAATACTTTGGGCCTATAAATTCTGACCCTGAGCTGAATGGTCATTCTCCCGAAAAGGGAGAATTGCAGATAAAGGCAACCTTTTGCCTTTAATATCAATAAAAAATAATATTTTTATATATTAACTAAAATGAGATATCTTTTTTGTAAAAATATAAAAAAAGGGCAATGGTGTTCGTCTTCCTCCTCTGCCTCTGTATTCATCCAAATGAATCATAAGATTTCGGTCAAATAATAACTGAAATTTTGTCCAAGTGTCCATCTCCAAGAACTCACAAAACCTCCAAAAGTTTTGTGACATAAGATTCCGACCATTCCTTACGAATCCATTGCTTGTCGGAGGACTGCGGATCTACAACCCACAATGCTTGCCGGAGGATAATAAGATTCCGACCATTACTTATGAATCCATTGTCCTTTCATTCCTCTTTCTTCTCTTGCCCGCCCATGTTGGTGTGGAAAACAAGACATGAGAGGAGGGTTCATCCTCACCTGATGCCGTTACGGCGTTCTGCCCAAGCCTCGCTAGGTTTTTCTCACGTGCAAAGCCCAAGCCTCGCCAGCGTTCCGTCACGGCGTTCTCACGAGTGGAGGGCTCAATCTTTCTGAAATTGCTTCCGATACTGAACTTGGAAGACCCTTGGTTCTCTTGCTCTGTGCAGATGAAGAGTTCGACTCCACGTCACGACGAAAACGCCCCACCGCTGGTTTGCTTTCTGGGACGTGAAGAGCATTTCTGGTTATTACTTGACCGGAATCTTATTATCCATTCGCATGAATATAGAGGTGAGAGGAGGAAGACAAGCAATAGTGTCAAACTGCCCTTGATATTTTTCTAAAAAAGCTATCCTATTTTGATTAATATATAAAAATATTATTTTTTATTGATATTTAGTGCACAAATTTATCCTTATCTACTAAAAACCCAAAAATAAAAAATTGCATCAACCAACTAGAAACCAATAAAAAAAAACAGCAATAGTACTAAATACTGATTAATATATAAAAATATTATTTTTTATTGATATTAAGGGCACAAAGTTATCCTTATCTACTAAAAACCCAAAAATAAAAAAATGCATCAACCAAATAGAAACCAAGAAAAAAAAAAAAACAGCAATAGTACCAAATACTAGGCCACTGCAATTTCATAAACATAAAAATAGGTGTTTTTCATCGCTGCTGAGAATATCTCACCGTTTCTTATAAAAATGGAGGTGGGCGTGTGGAGTTGAGAAGAGGATGTTTATTTTTTGTTTGAAACTGGTGCTGTTTTATAGGCATTTTTTGAGAAAACAACATTGATTTTGTTTGGTACCTGTGTTTGATCTATATTATTCGTCCAAGATGATGCCACATCATTGTATCATTGGCAGTAATGTGCTATTTTCTCAGAAAACATTGAATTTGGTATTATTTATTTAGAAAACATTGAATTTAGTGTTACTTCAGAGCATACTTTCTCGATTTCTAAGGCATAATTTAGAATATTTTTTCTAGAAAAACGGTGCCAAGCAAGAGGGCATTGTTTAAAGCACTGTTTTTTTTTTTGTGGTGCCTATGTGGGGCTGTTTTCTCAAAAAACAACATCAATGCCAAACATCACCCAAATGAAGCTGTGATGTGTCAACTAGGACCTATAAGAAAATCCCATCACTAATTTTGAATGGATGCATGAGATCGCAAATTGGCTTTGTCTCTCAGGGTTCCGCTCCCAACTTATCATTGTATCAGGCTATCAGCAAATGAACGGCCTGGGTTGATGATTTGTGGAAGTTAAAGTTCAAATAAGAACAACAATTTCTATTTATCTGCTAAAATAGTTGTTGGTTTTTGCTTTTCAGAGAATGCGTTGAAGGTTACAGACAGCAAGCTAAGGAGCCCCTAAAAGGGAGTTTGAATAACAGTACAAAGCAAAGAGACAGAAAGGTTCCAGGTTTGGATTTCGGAGAAGTTAAAAACAAAGGCAAGTTTAGGCTTGGAGTTGAATTTTGAATGCACAAACCATCTTATGCCTTTTCTTTTTTGTAGATTGGCTTGAGCAGGCATCAAACCCGGTGGAGAAGTATTTATTAAAAAATGAGGAAAAATTTTAATAAAAAAATAACTTGTTCAATTGTAAAATCTCCAAACCAGCTTCTTCAAGATGGAGAAGTATTTGTCATCAAAGAGAAAACCTGAAAAATGTTTACATTGGAAAATTGTCAACAGAAGGACCTGTAGACTATGGAAAGACATTTGGATAGGGGATAGAGCACTAGAGGATTCAATCCTAAATTCTTCTGAGGATCAGGAAATGGAAAACCAAAATCCCTTTCAAAGACGAAATGATATCGAGGGCAAATCCGTCTGAAATCTTTTTTTGGTTAAATTTGTATATGCCATGATAAATAAGGAAGAAGAGCAAAATATTGATTTGAGAAGAGCCACAGAGTCTATAGAAAGAATTGACTGCCCTCTAAAGATCAGGTTCATTCCATGGCTTTTCTTGAGAGGAAAATTACCAACAGAAAATTTAACTGGATAGCAAGGGGTTCAACTGTGACTTCGAGTATGTATTATGTGGAGAAATCAAAGTTCGAAGATGCAATTCATATATTTATAGTGCCCGTTGGTTATTCGAATTTGGCTACCAAATCCCGATCCCAGCAGTCATACCCAGTATCCACACTTATCCATGCCTCTCTACAGTTTGTACATTGAGAACATCTTTCTTATTTACATGTTACTATTTATGAGGGGATGTTTCTAATGTACAGCCTGTCATATAATTTAGGGGTGTCAATTGGACTGATTTGGTTCAATCCGGTCTAGTCCAATGTGAGTTCATTATAAATGGACCTGGTCCTATGAGTATTTTGAACTATTTTCGACCGGTCCAGAGATTGTCCAACCTGTTCAAATTCCTGTTAATTTAGATTGATTTCAACTAAAACCTGGTCCATTGATACCTATAATCTTATCTTCTATCAATGGACCAGATATTGGCTCAATCCAATATAAATTCATTATGGATGGACTGAGTCCAATCCAATATATTATATTAATCCATCCAGTCCGTCTAAATTCAATATGTCTTATTGGTCCTTCCAATCCGTCCAAATGGATTTTAATTTGGACGGAGTCTAATCCAAAACCGATCCATTAACACCCCTAAATGTAGATCGGTGTGGGCTAAAGATCTGAATTGCAAAGAGCATGGGAGTGGGCAAAATATTCTGTCATGTTCGTGGTGGACTAGTATGTTAGATGAAAAATCTGGTGTGTTATTGGGCAGCTTTTGGGAAAAAAAATCAGCTTCTGGCTTTGGTTCATTTGGAAAAATGGAAAAAGAATCTTTAATAATAAAAGTTATAATCCCTCATAAATTGATAGAAAGAAGCCTTATATTTAAAAGGAATTCAAGGAGGCAAATTGTGATAAACCGAATAGAAAAAAAAAAAGAAAAGAAAAACGAACATACTATTTTTTATCAATAAAAAAATCTTACCATCAAATGGATCAAATAGGTCCCTCCAAAAGAAAATCAGATTAACATAAATTTTGATGCGTCTGGATGGATAGGAATATATTGTGCTTTCGGGTGCATTGTTAGGAATCATAAGGGCAAGATCAAAGATGATCAAAGCGTACATGGGTTCAATCGAAATTACTCCAATAACAGTAGTCAGTAGTGGAGACGAGAACAGCTTTGGAAGCTGTTGGTGCACCTTTACCACATAGAGATGCAAGAGCATGAGCACTCCAATCAAATAGCTCGAGACCATCGACTTGTATCACTTAAAGGTGTCAATAGAACGGTGTTGGATTGTACCCTGTCCAGTCTTAAATCAATTTGGACTGATTGGACGGACCAACCAACAAGATATATTGGATTGGATCAATCTAGTCCAAAATATTTATTAGGTTGGATTAGACCTGATCCGTTTATAATAAATTTATATTGGATTGGGTTAGATTAAGTCAGTATCTAATCGATTGATATAATATAAGAATATAGGTATTAGTGAATCGGATTTGAGTTGAAATCATTCTAAATCAAAATGAATTTTAACAGATTAGACGGTTCAAACATTGAATTGGATCGGTCCAAAATGATTCAAAATATTCATTGAATTGGATTAGACCTAATGCATTTATCCTGGTCCATTTATACTAGACTCACATTGGATTGGATCGGATTGGACCAAATCCAATCCAATGTTCAAAGTATTGGAAATGCAAGGTATATTGGAAAGACAATTTTAAGAGACCTATCAGGATACACTTTGGATATGTATGGATATGGATTAAAAATCAAGATACACATAAATATGGTAAAAAATTCAAATAAATCTTAAAAAATATATTACTAATTATATTTACAAATTTTATATAGTTGTAAATAAGTCATTTGAATGTAAAAAACCATAATTTAATGATTTATATAAAGTGTGACATATCGGGACACAATTAGTAACTGTTGAAAAAATGATGGAATAACTAAAATGTAAAAAAAAAAAAAATAAAAAAACTAAAATGTGAATGCCGGTTTTCAAAAAAATATAATCACTTTTAATATTTATTAGTATATAAATTTTAATAATTAATTTTAGCATTTATTAATAAAAACTTCTCACTCATTAAGAAAAGTGAAAATTATTTAAAATTAAAAATACATATAATCATATCAAATAAATATGTTTGGCTTATTTGCGAACTTGTGGTTGTTAAAACTTAAAAGCAAGTGACCCAGGCTCGAATCTTGCTATAGATAAAATTTGAAGTTTTTACACTAACAAAACGAAATTAATGATAGGGGATCATTAATTAAAGGAATTAATGAGAGAATTTGGATTAGGCGCAAAAATTAAAGTTAAAATTAAAATTTGCCTTGGAGTAATTGACTAATTAATGAAAGGGAAATTAGACTTAAATAAAAGACATTAATAAGAGATTGAGTATTAAATATGGATTAACGAATAACGATACATATTCAGATTGTATCGGGCCCCTATCGTCCGATACAGATCCAAAACAGTCCAATACGGACTCGTATCAACTGATACGTACGAAAAGAAACAAAACGAATGATTTATACACATTCTGTGTATCGGATTCTTGTCAAAACGATACATATCAACTGATACGTTGCGATATTTTGAACCTTAATCCAGTCCAATTGACACCCATAACTATCACCTACACTCACATTCATAAAAGGATAAGCAAGTAGCAGATTGGCTCGCAAAGGAAGAAACAAATTGCCCGAGATCATCATAAACTTAGTATCATTTACTCCCCCACATTCATAGAAAGGGTTATCAAGTAGCAGATTGGCCAGTAAATGATCGACACTCCCATCCCTTGGGATCTAAACTACCTTTTTCTTACCGACTTTTTAGGATGTTCTTTTGCCAGTTAACGGGGCACAGGTTAGACATTATATTTCTTTTTCTATTTTCTGGGTGTTTTTAATCATCTCCATTGTTACTAACAATAATTTTCATTCATTACACTTATTTTTATTTAAATATAATGAATATATAAGATTAGAGATATGTCATAATTTCTTTATTTTATTTTTTGCATTTTATTTTTTATGTTTTTATTATTTGAATTATAACATTACAGGTTAACCCATTAGAATTAGAATGGAATATTTTATCATTCAATTTAAATAAAATTTTTGTTTTTGTTAGTAACATTGGTTTATGATGGATTCAAGCGGAAGAGAACATCGGTTTTAAGGAATGGGTTATGCTTATGATGGAATATTATTCCATTCTAAAACATTGGTTTTAAGGAATTAACTTTGTTAAGTGTTTATCAGCAAAAGATATGATATCTGAGAAAATTTTCTGATCAATCAACTAGAATCATAAAGAAATCATAAAGGTGATGGCCAATGAGGTATTATTTATCAAAATTTATGGGTGCAAAACTCTTCTCATACTATATCTTTTTTTTTCACATCATAAATTTTTCTTATAATTTAATATTGCCCGCCTTCCTGGCATAAGATAGCCTCCTGACAGTTTTTTTATTTTTCCTTAGTCTACGGTTCATATCTTGAACTGGAAGAAGCTTGTCCGCACGTTCATGCCTTTTTTTATTTTCATATTTTGTGTGGTGGGGTTCTTTGAAGTCCAAGTCCAAGCTCTAATTAAATCGGCGTCTATCTAGGTGGCTAGGCCCCAAATGGCAACTTTGAAGTCCAAGTCCAAGCTCTAATTAAATCGGCGTCTATCTAGGTGGCTAGGCCCCAAATGGCAAATCACTCTGCCTTCTGAAAAATAAAAAACGGCAAATCAGTGGGTTTATCTGGATTGGCCGGAGGAGGAAGTGTTGATCAAAGTCACGTCGTTTTAACTTATATATATATATATTTCACATCAAATAATGAGGAATTAGTATGCAAAGGAATCTTGAAGAAATAACTTCTTTTTTTGGATAGAGGAAATTTTGTTTATCAAAGTCAAGTCGTTTTAAATATATATATATTGATGGAGGGTGATTTGACCGACCTCGTATCACAGGACACGTGGATATGACTTGGCTTAAGTGATGATTCAGCACAACATAATCGTAACTCAGCGGGAAGAACCCGTCGAGTCCAACCTGGCAACTCGACGAGTTAGGCAACTCGTCGAGAGTTAGCTCCTAGCTTACCCCGAGTCTAGCAAAGGACCCGAGATCCTTCAAGGACCCGAGCTCCTCCCAGTTAGCTCTAAGTCCTTCCTGAGAAGGGAACACCCTGATTCGCACTTAGGCGTCCTGAGGTAGAAACACCTCGGGACGACACCATTGGCTCTCCCAACTGCTAAGGGTACACCTCAAGTAGAAAGCAGCTCGACGCATTGCCAACACCTCGACATAGTGCAGTTCGGCTCTAGATAGCCCGGTGGTCCAGAAAATATTTGCCTGACATAGCACGTGCCGAATTTGAAGGTTGCACCCACGTCTCTCGTTAGGTGGCGTCGTGCCTGCCACCTCTGAAAGGTGTCTTACATCTGACAAGTACGTACCTTGCAGTGATGGTCCGCGTCCGCCACCTCAGCCCTGGCAGTAACAGCCGCAACAGAAGGACAGTGGCGGTTATGGCTGACTTGGCAGAGGCGGTTGCGCCTGATTTGACAGAGTTCCGTTATAAAAGGGCCCCAACCCTCAAATGGTAGAGGTAATCTTTTGATCCCACGCTTCTTGCACTCTTAGCTTTATTTGCAATCTTCACCTCTCTCATAAGCGTTCTAACTTAAGCATCGGATTCCCACTGGGTAAGCCCTCAGGAATCCTTCACCGTCTTCTTCTCAGGTACCGTTCGTCGCCAACTAGGGCCCAGCTGTCCGCCAGCTAGGAGTGCTCGAATTGTGCAACATCATTTGGCGTCGTCTGTGGGAAACACTTCAAAAGGCCTTCCTCTAAGCTTTTACAGTTCCTTTTCGAAACTCAACATTCATGGCCTCCTCCAGCAACGCCGGACGTGGTGCCAGTCAGAACGCTCCTGGGGAGCAACCCTAACTACCCACTGTCTGTATTGGACAGTTCACCGTCCCCCTCTCCGTGGACGGAGTTCCCAGTCTGAACGTGCCTCTCACAGTGGCACCCGTGATCGCCCCACTCCCTTCTACGATTGGAGCAACCTTTGCTGAACCCTCGGTTGTGCCCCCAGTGGCCAACCCGAACTAGTTGGAAGATTTAATGCAATGCATGCGAGCCATGCATGCCCAAATGCAACAATTCCAGCAGTTCCAACTCTACCAACAACAAGTGCTGCACCAGGTCTCCCAGTACCAGTACCAGCAGCAGTTCCCCTCCTTGCCTCAGGCCCAGCCGCCGCTTCCCCCTCGGCACCCGGCCATGAAACAGATCAAGCCCTCCCGCAAGAGCGAACGACCCCGCCAAGGAGAGGCCTCCCAGGCCCAGGATCCCGCCAAGAGCCAAGCCTCTTCCCATAGTAGGAAGGAGAGGCCGACCAACCCCACCTCACAGCCTGTGGGTAGGTCGGGGACCTCCCAGCCAACCAAGCCTGCATCGCCCCAGCACTCGCAGTTCGAGCTCCCTCTCGCAGAGAATCCATTTGAGGTCCTAGCCGCAGACTATAGGCAGGGCCCTTCGGTTCAAAGCCACCACCACCAGTAGTCCGAGCCCGTCGAGCTCGGCGACACTAAAGCATCAAGCTCCAACGCCAAGCCAACAAAGCGGCAGCGAAGACGCCGGAAAACTTGCCGAACTGCTACTCGAGCCTCTCTCGAGCTCAAAGGAAAAGAAGAGGTAAGCTCAGGAGAAGTGAAAGCTACCCCTCTCCTCTCGGTTTCTTCCCCGTTATCCCTAGAACTCCTTGCTGTCCCCATGCCAAGGAACTTCAAACTCCCTCCACTGGACAAGTATGACAGATCATTCGATCCGAATGATCATGTGGACGCCTTCCAGTCCCAGATGCACCTGGCAAGAGCCAATGAGTCCTGCATGTGTGTGGCCTTTTCAACCACCTTCAAAGGGGTATCCCGCACCTGGTATTGAAACCTCGCTCTTGGTTTGATAAGAAGCTGGACGCAGTTCGTGCAAGTTTTCACCTCCCACTTTGTCACCAGCAAGAGGTGCCCGAGAACTTAGGAAAGCCTCCTTGGCATAGTTCAAAAGGAAGGGGAGTCCATTCGGAGCTACGTCAAACGGTTCAACGACGCTTGTCTGCAGATACCCGACCTGGATCCTGTAGTTTGCCTCACCGTAGCCAAGCGAGGTATCACCCACAAAGAGTTCAAGTGGCACGTAGTTGTCAACCAGCCCAAAACCGTGACCGAGTTCCTCAAGCTCGCGGATCTGTTCATAGGGACGGAGGAAGAAATCAGACAGAAGGGCGAGTAGGTCCTTGAGAAAAGAAAGAGGGAACCAGACCCCCCATCTCAGGGTGACAGCAGGAAGAAGGACCTAGCTCAGGGGGTGAGGCCGGTTCAGCCCTCCCGAACTCCGGCTATAGAAAGGGACTACACGCCCCTCAACACAAAGCGGGCCGAGATCCTCATGGTAATCAAGGATGCTCCGTACGTGAAGTGGCCACCTCGGCTGAAGGCCGACCCTAATGCTAGAAATAAAAATTTGTATTGTAACTTTCATAAAGATCACGGTCATAGCACCGAAAATTGTAAGAACCTCTACGATGAGATAGAAGAACTCATCGGTTGCGGATATCTGAGAAATTTTGTACAAAGTAATAATAATAGTAATAAAACAGGTCGGCAAGGGGAGCAGAGTATGGACGCTCCCGAGTCCAGTAGGCCAGAGGAACAGCCACAGAAGCAACCCCCCGAAGAGAGACCAGTTCGGGGGACCATCCATGTCATAGTTGGAGGATTGATTGTGGCGGGCTGCACCTCAGCTACAGCTCGTGCATCAGCTCGCGAGGCCGCCAGGGAAGAGCAGAACCCCCCGAAGCGGCCAAGGATGGAAGCCCCCATCCTCTTCACAGAAGATGACGCACGCGGGGTCCACTACCCCCATGATGACGCGCTCGTCATAAATGTGAAGATCAATGACTTCGAAGTTAGGCGTGTCCTCGTCGACTCAGGCAGCTCAGCGGACATTCTCTTCAAAGCAGCCTTCGACCAACTTCAACTCCAGGAGAGCGACCTAAGGCCCGCGAACATCCCCCTAGTAGGCTTCAGCGGAGAGGAAGTCAGGCCCCTGGGAAGGATTACGATACCTATGGAAGTCGGCACTTGGCCTAGCATAGTGAGGCTCAACCACGATTTCTTGGTGGTCGCAACCCCCTCCTTGTATAACGCCATAGTAGGTCGTCCGATTACCCATGCCTTACGGGCTGTGGTGTCCACTTACTACTTGGCCATGAATTTCCCCACGGACATCGGGATCGGGATAGCGCGGGGTGACCAACTTGACTCTCGCCAATGCTACGTCACTGCCCTCAAAGGGAAAGCCAAGGTGGCCGATGACCTCGAGCTGGAGCGACCTATGGAGCAGAGCGAGGAGCGAGCTGCGCCCACAGAAGAGACAATCTCCATCCCAGCCTCAGCGGAGGATCCAGCCCGAACACTTCAGATCGGCGCTTCCATTGAGGAGCCTCTGCGATCTAAACTGGTACGCTTTCTACTTGAAAATTTAGATATTTTTGCATGGTCTGCGGCAGAAATGTCCGGCATAGACCCTAGCATCATAACTCATAGACTTAACACTGATCCTGTAGTTAGGCCCGTTAGACAGAAGAAACACAACTTAGCCCCAGAACGCTGGAGAGCGGTTGATGAAGAGGTCGGGAAGCTCCTTGCAGCCAATTTCATAAGAGAAGTCAACTACCCGAGCTGGGTGGCCAACCCCGTTCTGGTGAAAAAGGCTAACGGTAAATGACGTATGTGCGTCGATTATACCGACCTGAATCGAGCTTGCCCAAAGAACTGCTTCCCACTCCCCAGGATCGACCGACTGGTGGATGCGACCTCAGGGCATGAGTTGCTGAGTTTCCTAGACGCCTATTCGGGCTACAACCAGATCAGGATGGACCCAACGGATGAAGAAAAGACCGCCTTCATAACCGATCTTGGACTGTACTGCTACAAAGTCATGCCCTTTGGGCTAAAGAATGCCGGGGCAACCTTTCAAAGACTTGTAAATAAATTGTTTGAGCCATTAATTGGCCGAAAAATAGAATGTTATGTAGACAACATGGTCGTCAAAACCTAGTTTTTGCATGATTTAATACAAGACTTGAATTCAGTTTTCGAAATTCTGCGTAGATTTAACATGAAATTGAACCCGAATAAGTGTGCCTTTGGTGTCACCTCGGGTAAGTTCCCGGGGTATATCATTAACCGGCGCGGCATTGAAGCCAACCCGGATAAAATAGAGGCCATCCTACACATGAGACCACCCCAAAAGATGAAGGAGGTTCAGAAGCTTAATGGCGAATAGCCGCTCTAAGCTGCTTCATGTCCAAGTCGGCGGACCGCTGCCTACCCTTCTTTAAGGCAATTAAAAGCAAATGTTTCGAGTGGACCGAAGCATGTGGAGGTGGACCTATTCTGTGATAACAAGGCTGCCAAAGATATCTCTCATAATCCGGTCCAACATGATCGAACAAAGCATGTGGAGGTGGACCGTCATTTCATCAAACAAAATATTGAAGATAAAATCATTCGATTTCCTTTTGTCAAGTCTGAAGACCACCTGGCAGATATACTTACAAAAGTTGTATCCAATAAAAACTTCTACAACTAACTTGACAAGTTGGGCATCCAAGATTTATAAGCGCCAACGTGAGAGGGAGTATTGGCATGAGCTGTCAAACTAGAAGAATATCCCTTAATTCAAGGGACAATTCTTATCATATCTGTAGTTAGTCATCCCTTAATCCAAGGGATAATTCTTACCTTAGGGGTAGTTTGTGTATAACAAGGAAAGATATAATAGGGCTGTAGATATATATACACAAGCTGTAATAGGATTCCAGAAATATATACAGTGTCCATGGGGGCGACTTTTGTTTGACATAGTGATTGAGATTGTGACCCGTAACAACGACTCCATGCCTTTAATTGCCAATATATGCAGAAGAGGCCCATTATAGGGGACCGATCGATAGTTGCACCAGGCACCAGCTTAATTCGTCTCCTAAAACCGAAAACCGTGACAACTTCTGAACTTTTTTTCTGGAGGTTCAATCATGAGATTTCCTCCTGCCATCGTTTCAATTGTTTTCTTTCTGATCTTGTCATACTCTTCTCTTGCCTCTTCAGTAACGAAGAAAGATTTCATGTACAAAGGATCTTCTCTGTTAGTTGAAGATTATGGCTCGGACCTTCTCACCTCCCCAGACGAAACCTTTGCCTGTGGATTTTATCAAGTCGGCACAAACGCCTACAGTTTCTCAATCTGGTTCGCCAAGTCCTCAGAAAGGATGGTGGTGTGGACGGCCAACCGAGACCATCCAGTGAACGGCCGAGGCTCCAGAGTTTCACTCCATCGAGATGCCACCATGGTCCTTACCGACGTCGATGGTTCAATTATCTGGTCCACCAACACCACCGGCACCATGGTGGACAAAGCTGAGCTCTTGAACACGGGGAACCTGGTTTTGAAGGACCCATCTGGTAATATTCTTTGGCAAAGCTTTGACTCTCCTACTGATACCCTTCTCCCTTCACAGCCCCTCACCAGACACACCAAAATGGTCTCTGCAATGGCCATTGGAACTCATGCTTCGGGTTATTTTACTTTCTATTTCGACAACGACAACGTTTTGAGGTTAACGTATGATGGGCCTGAGATTTCTAGCCTATATTGGCCTAACCCTGATTTTGATGTATTCCAGAATGGTAGAACAAATTACAACAGTAGCAGAATTGCGCTACTTGACGACATGGGTGCTTTTCTATCAAGCGATAGAGCCAGCTTTTTTGCCTCTGATATGGGTTCTGGGATTAAAAGGCGATTAACGTTGGATTATGATGGTAATCTTAGACTCTACAGCTTGGATGAGTCAACCAGGTCATGGACGGTGACATGGGAAGCTCTCCCACGACCGTGCGATGTCCATGGGCTGTGTGGTAGGAACGGTGTCTGTACTTATACACCAAAACCCAAGTGTTCATGTCCGCCAGGTTATGAGATAGTTGACCCGTCTGATTGGAACAAAGGTTGCAGGCCCAAGTTTAACCGGACATGCGACCAAACCCAGCAATACAGATTCGTGGAGGTGCCACATACAGATTTCTGGGGATTTGATCTTGATTATAATCCATCGTCGTCGCTAGAACATTGCATGAAACTCTGCTTGGAGAACTGCTCCTGTGAGGCCTTTGTTTATAGGTTAACCGGAGAAGGAAGCTGTTATACAAAAAGTGCGCTTTTTAATGGGCATAGCGCTTCAGATTTCCCAGGCAGTGCATATTTGAAACTGCCGAGGAGTTTGAATCTAACATCAGCAAAGGCCGCAGCTCCCACTCTCATAACATCTGATCCCGATTGTGGATCTAACAGGGCTGATGCATTAATTCAGATGGAGGGTTTCTCCCGGATGTACAATACAAACAACAGAAGGACGAGATGGGCTTATTTCTACGATTTTGTTTATGCAATTGCTATTATTGAAGCTCTCTTCCTTGCGTCAGGTTGGTGGGGCCTTTACAGAAGAGGAGATGGAGTGTCAAAGTCGATGGAGGACGGATACCGCGCAATATCCAGTCAATTTAGGAAGTTCACTTATGCTGAGCTGAAGAAGGCAACCGAGGTGTTTAAGGAAGAGTTGGGGAGGGGAGGCTCCGGGACTGTTTACAAGGGAGTTTTGAAGGATGACAGAGTGGTAGCGGTCAAGAAACTGGGAGACGTGATTCAAGGAGAAGAAGAGTTCTGGGCTGAAGTGAGCATGCTTGGGAGAGTCAACCACATGAACCTAGTGAAAATGTGGGGGTTCTGTTCTGAAGGAACCCACAGGCTATTGGTGTATGAGTACGTGGAGAATGAGTCACTGAACAAGCACCTCTTTTCTAATGCCAGCGATAGAAATAGCAATAGCAATAGAGGAGCTCGTTTACTGAATTGGAAGGAGAGGTTTAGAATTGCTTTAGGGACAGCCAAGGGTTTGGCTTACCTTCACCATGAGTGTCTGGAGTGGGTTATTCACTGTGATGTGAAGCCTGAAAATATACTCTTGGATAACAATTTTGAACCTAAAATAGCTGACTTTGGACTGGCAAAGTTGTCTCAAAGGGGTGGATCTGGTTTCCAGTTCTCTAGAATCCGAGGAACAAAGGGGTACATGGCTCCAGAATGGTTTCTAAACGTTCCCATCACTGCAAAAGTTGATGTTTATGGTTATGGAGTTGTACTTCTAGAAATTGTAAAGGGCAGTCGACTTTCAGACTGGGTGATGGTGGATGGGGAGGAGGAGGCTGAGCTGATGAGATTCGTTTGGGTGGCGAGGAATAAGATTGATGAGTGCGATGACGATGACGACTCATGGGTTGAGAATATGGTGGATCCAGAATTGAAAGGGCAGTTCAACAAGCAACAAGCAGCGAAAATGATTGAAATAGGTATCTCTTGCGTGGAGGAGGATAGAAGCAAAAGGCCAACCATGGATGAGGTGGTCCAAGCTCTATTACAATGTCAATGTGAAGACTGAAGACGCTCCATTAATAATCACATCCGATTATTAATCAAATGCAATTTCCAACATCCAAATTTAAGATATATAATTGGATTCCGAATCTTATAAGGCAACGGACTTCCGGAACGCGTTAGCAGCCTTAACTCATCCCCCCCTTTGCAGTTTTTATTATGTGCGCTGTGCGCACTTTTTGACTCTATTTATTATTCCAATTGCTGCTTTATCACAATTCTCATCAATATTCTCTCTTACACGTTTTGCTTTCATTTAACAATTCTTGTTCAGAATTCTATTAAACTTAGACAAGAGATGCAAGTTGGACTAGATTAGATATATCGGGTTGAAGCTAGACTTGAAGTCAACCCTAACCCAACTTGAGTTGTGGGATCCTGTCATTAATTCATTAACTCTAATCCTAACCCAGGGTTGTAGAATTGAAGTCAACCCTATCCCAACCTAAACTCTTAAATCCTATCATTAACGCTAAACCTAACTTAAACTTCAAGGTAATGACATCAGGTTAGTTTGTATATATGCACGTATCTGAATATATAAAAAACAAAGTTATGGTTCTTTAGGAATACCATCATCATATCGGTGCAACAAGGTTTGAGTTATTCCAAATTTCACTCGAAAAAGGTTGGGTTGTGTACATATGCATGTATCATGTATATACATCAAGACACATTTTAAAAGGCCAATATTTTTCATGTGTAGCATAACTATAATACTCTAAGGCTCAGTTTGGAAGGAGTACAAATACAAATTTATAGAGTGCAAAATCTTATATTTTATATTATTTTGTATGTATGTGCACAATACATATTTATATTTGTATTCCTACCAAACTGAGCCTAAACACCATAATTTTGTCTTAAATACACTAATTCCAAAGCTAAGTAATCTTAAATGACCAATCCTGTTGAAAAATCGGGAACAAGAATGAAGATGTATGATTGTATTAATATTGCCGGTTATTGTAAGTTTCCTTTTTATTGGGCTTAAGTGGGTAAAGTGTAGAACTGTTTGGTTTGCTGATAGAATTGAAATTGAAACCCCCTGGAATTGGAATGGTCTATTCTCCTGCCTATTAGATTCAGATAGAAGTCAGAATCGGCTGGAATGTAATTTTCATTCTAGGAGATTGTTCCAGCTCGTAATTTTATATGGATTGGATTTGAATTTTTGGTTGGGTTTAAAAATTTGGGCTTTTTTCTGATCTTATCCCAATCCGAATTTTGCCTAATTATATAAATGTATATATGTATATATATAGACACATAATTGCCTGGCCCAGGATCAATCTTAACCCAAGTGACTGAGTTCGAATTGGATAGTTTGGGCTTGACCTTGAGCTCAGGCTTTAGGCCCAATTTTTGGTGTTGGGCCTGGATTGAACTAAAATCTTGCCCAGCTTGTCCGACTTGCACCCTTGACAATCATCTATTCTAATTCAAATAAAAAGTCACTAAGTGGCAGGACAAGTCTTATGACCTCGGGGGCCAATGTTAAGCCTGACAACCCAGGTGTTAGTGGCATTGGATCATATGACCTGAATGTGCTTAACACAATTGTAGCCAATGCTATCTACAGGAGGAGGCACCTTAAGGCTATGTTTGGTTTGAAAGAAAAAGTAGTGAAAGGAAGGGAAAGATAGGGATACCTTTACAAATCTTGTATAGATTTCCTTACCTTTCCCTTCTTTTCCCTACCTTTTCCCTCAAACCAAACATAGCCTAAAAGGGGAACAAAGCAGACAACTACTTGGCCAAAGACACACCTGAGATATTTGGCAAGGGGATGGTATGGATATGGCACAAATACGGCTACCCCACATGTTAAACCTCCTTCCCGAGATGAAGCGTAGTGGTGATTCATGCATTGTTTTCATGAACTTAATGTGTGCCCATGATGCAATTTTGTAAGATAGTTCAGATTAGTTGAATGCAATGGCTGTTTAACTGTCTGTTGAACCAATAATAATATTTCACATCAGTAATAAATTCATGGATCTCACTGTAAAATGTAAAATGTGCAGGTTCCGTGTATTTTATTATTGACATAAAACATTATCATTGATTTCACAGACATATACAAAGAAAATTCATAGAAGCTCACATTTTGCATAAAAGACAAGCTCAATCTCCTCCTAATGAATTCATTTTCATTACTTTATAAAGGGGGAGTAAATTCTTAAACAGTGAATAATAAAGCCCGCGTATGTAATTATGTGGGGATTCTTATTCCTTTTATTTTTAAGCTGGTTGATTTGATAGAAAATAAGGCTTTCTTATGTGTATGGTTACTCATATGTTGTCAATGCCTTATTAAATGTAGAAATATGGAACTTATTAGTATGACAAAGATGAAGCCAGTGCAATTTGCGAAATTACAAATTGGAGTTGTGAATTGGGCTAAGTGTGCCACTTAGTAACTCTCTTTAAAACTGTATTTACTTGCGGTTTAATTTTTAAGATCAAATAGTCCATAGACTTTTAGATGTGCATTTAGTCATCTGTCCTATTTAAATTGTTTACATTGAGATTGAGAGAACAAAAGAAGAAACTATATTCGGAATAGGGCAAAGAATTGTCTCATCAGGTTGTTTAACCCTCTATTCATAAAGAGATTATAGACGCCCAAATGGACGGGCAAAACAGCCCAAGAGAGTGATATTCTCTCATAAAATAGAGTATCAAGCATCTGTTTGCAGAGACACAAGGAAGAATGGAAAATAAATGGAACTGTTTAGCTAAAGAAATTTAATTTAAAATTATTTAAAATGGTAAAGAAGTAAAGGGATATGGTGTGGCAAGTTTATACACTCACATCCACGCCTTGACTCCAGCTTGGCTTGATGCAGCCCTTCACCCCCTAGAAGGATGTGAAAACAATATATAATGTATCTTCCTTGAATGGGTCCTTATTGATAAAAGAGAAAAAAAATTATTAGATGAACATTACATCCTTTTCCAAGCAATGTGAGGCAAAGTATTTCACATGCTATAAGAGGCTAGGAAAACAGCAGCTAAGGACAATTCCATAAATGCACAAAGCATAATATGAAATAACACAAAAGACAAAGGGCATAAAAGACAAAACACTTACAAAAAAGGAGGGAAAGATTCATGTATTTTGATCTTCCTCCCAAAACCACGAGTTGTTCTTCTCTCTTTGATCAAAAGACACAAACATTCTATTGGGCTGTCTTTCTCATCTATCCTGTCTAAATTCATATGGACCACAGCAAAAGATTCATATTCCCTCTCTTCCGTTAAAACCTCCTCTAAAACTCAATCTCCCCTAGTGGAAGTGGAACCAAAGTGGGGTTGTCTTTCTCATCTTCAGCGAATCAAACATGGTAAACCCCATTATCTCACAAGTAAAACACACTCTATTGAGATCATCTTCTCCCTGAAACTCATTCATAACAACTGAACTGAAACAGGGTTGTCCTTACCTGTTTGGTTCGTTGTAACTGAGCTGAAATGCATCTGTGGCGACTCAATTTGCATTGAAGGGTGGTGAGGCACTGAGGTGGGGATTATAGAGATTAAAGTTCTTAGGATTATATATAAAACTCCGGTCCACTCCTATCTCCAATGCTGATTTCTATTTGCTTGTATTTTACTATATAGTAAAGTGAGAGGAGCCATCTTGCCCATTATACATTAATCTGATCGATATGATGGAATGAAAAGATGTGTGGACTAATAGTTTACTTTAAGAAAGCTAAGGGTGTCAATGGACCGGTTTTGGATTGGACCCAGTCCAGTTTAAAATCAATTTGGACGGATTGGATGGATCAATCCAGTTCAAAATATTTATTATTTTGGATAGGATGACCTGGTCCGTTCGTAACAAATTCATATTGGATTGGGTTGGATTAAGCCAATATCTGGTCCATTGATATAACATAAGAATACATGTATCAATGGACTGGATTTGGGTTGAAACCAATCTAAATCAAAATGAATTTGAACAGACTGGATGGTCCAGACATTGAATTGGATCGATCCAAATTGGTCCAAAACATTCATTGAATTGGATTGAACCTGGTCCATTTATAATGGACTCACATTGGACTGGATCGGATTGGATCAAATCCAGTCCAACTAACACCCCTAACGAAAGCCTCTTTTGTTCAAGGACGAAATAATTCCCCCTGTCAAACAGCAGCAAAGAAAAATAGTAAAGCAAGGACATAGAAAGAAGAAAGAACAATGAAAAAAAGCACAAAGGTTTAATGTGGTCTGGGGGGCCAAGCCAAAAAAAAAGAGTGAGATTGGGAGTAGAAGAGGTAGCGTTTAGAGAAAAATAGAATGAGAAGGTTTACAGATTTTTATAAAGAAAAAATAAAGTTATTTTTAAAATTTTGGGAGTTGGTTAGAGAAAATGATACTTTACATTTTTTTTTTTTGCGGGAGGAGGTCCCACTTTATTACATTTGATCCTGCCTCCATTTGCTAACCATATAAATAATGGTTTTAACAAAAAAGTTTGGGTGGGGGCAAGGACCCCACCAATTTACTTGGCTTTGCCTAGAGATGGCAACTTTCCCCATAAAACTGGAGCCTCATTCTGCCCTGTCCCGAATTGGATGGGTTTTCCCCGATCTTAAATGGGGATGAGGAAACAGGTATTGCATATAATTCTCCAAATCACCTTTAACTAGCTCTGCCCTTGCTTCAGATTGATAGCCTACATGCACGAGAGAGAAGGAAACCATCCACCATAGAAGAAGAAAAGAATTAACTTAATTGACTTAATCAAGAAGAGTAAATTATTACTTTAACACTAAATTAACTTAACTAATAGTAACTTAATTAATTTACTAAATTAATATAGTTAACTTAGTAACTCAATTTGCTTAATTAAACTAATTTACTTAATTTCTTTAATTACTTTATTTACTTATCTTAATTTACTTAATTAATAATAACTTAGTTTACTTAATTGATTTAATCAATTGTTTAATTTACATAGTTGTTTTAATTTATTAATTTTCTTAATTAGTGTAATTTATTATTTTATTTAACTTAATTACTCTATTTACTTATCTTAACTTAAATGGCTTGATTAAATAGTTAATTCACTTAATTTACTTATTAGTTTAATTAACTTAATTTCTTTAATTGCTCTATTTACTTAGCTTAATTTATTTAATCAATTCACTTAATTGCATTGTTTTAAAATCATCATTAATCTATACGATTGAATTGTTTGACCTAAGAACTGGTCAACTATCTAGTTCTATTTTATACTTGGCCTAGAATTTAAAAAAAAAAAAAAAGACTTAATCAGCAAATCGTTGATCCGAATGGTTGAACCACTTTCGATTTTGAAATCGTCATTGAAGTGGATGGTTGGACCTCCCGACTCGAAAGCTGGTCAAGAGACTAGCTCCGTTTCTACCCCAAACTACTTTTTGCCCAAAAGCTGTTGAATTGGTCAATGATAAGGGTGGCAATTTTTAACCCAACCTGCTCATTTACATGGCGGGTTGTGTGATCAACCCATCGCCCGACCCACCCATTTAAATGGGTTGGGTTGGGTTGGGTTGTGGATAACCATTGGATTAACCATTATAGACATAAGTATTAATTCCTTAGCTTTTTTTTTTTTAATTTTCTTCATTTGAATTAAATAATTTATAATTAATGCATTAATTTTCTATTAATAATTGACTAAATTTAGTTTTGTATTGAATCAATACACTTCACCCAACATAAATCCAAATCAATTTGACCCAAGTCCGGACCAATTCAATGCGGCCCGACCCGATCCAACATATACTGATATGGGTTGACCCGAATCCATAATAGACCCTGGGTAGGATGGTTCGGTGCCGCTTGCTCTGTCCGAGTTGGGCCGTCCGGTCCAACCAATATTCACACACACACATCGACCTGACCTGGCACAACTCGATCCGGGTCGACCCGAATTCGAAACGGTTTTGGGCGGGATGCTTCGACCTCTGCGTGTTTTTCCCGATCTGGACAGTCCATATGACCAATATCCACGCGACCCGAAACGAATCCGGGCCGACCCGATTTAGCTACATTGACCCGGTTCAGGTCAGCCGGTCTAGTCCCAAACCAATGCACAAACCTGATATGGTTTGGTCCAAGTCAATCCACCATTGACTGAACCGGTTCGATCCGGTCTGACCAGATTGATTCAGATCCAAACGGTTCAACCACCCTTGAATTTAAGTGGTTTAAGTTGGTTTGATCGGTTTGAACCTAAGTGGTTTGGTCAAACCCGGAATCCGAACATAATCAAATGGCTTAGCCGCTTGTGTAAAAATAACATGCATGTAATGCGATTTGAACCTTCACCACTTGTGTAAATAATAACTACAATAACAACCAAGCTACAACCAACTTATTTGTTAAAAGAGAGAGTTTATTTTTTAAGTCTATAAAAATAATATTAATGGGTTTGGGCGGGTTGGATTGGGTTAAAGCGGGTTTGGGTTGAACCCAACCCATTTAATTTTATATAACTGGGTCATTAATGAGTTGGCAGGTTAGATGGATTGGTTTGAAACTCAACCCAAACCAAACCCAATCCAATCCGCCCAATTGCCACCCCTTCAATGATTTGTTGATTGGCCTAGTGGTAACTATCAATCCGTTTGACTTCAACAACTATTTTTAGGAAGTTTTTTTATTTCAATTATTTTATATCTTTTAATATTTTTCAATTGTCATAGGTTGATCCGTTCAAATTGGAAGATTGAATGGTTGACTTAAAATCTAGTGGCCAACGTGATTCCATTTTTGGGTTAATTTTTAAAGTTTTGCTTAATTGGCTTAATTTATTTATTTAGATATTACTTAATTCACTTAATTTCTCCAATTAATTTAATATACTTGTTCAGTTGCTTAATTTACATAAATGGTTAATTTCCTTAATTATTTTAATTAGTATAATTTATTTAGTTTACTTAATTAACTTTGTACCATCGTATATCCTGAAGCAGGTTACTTTCCTAATTTTATTAAAATGGGCTTTTTCAAACTTTAAGGGTCAAAAGTGGTCTTCAAACCTGAGTAGTGCTACATAAAAATGTTTTTATTATTTTATACTTTGTCTAATAAATCTGTCAATGGCATCTTTAACGTTATTTGTTTTTATCTTAAAAGGCCTTTCCATTATAATTCAAGGGTTAAAATGGCCCCTTTTAATTTTTTGAGTTCTAAAGTGTTTTTTTTTTTTTTTTTTGAAAAATTCAAGGGTTGTCAGAGCCAAAATCCACTTTTTAACTAATAGATTTTTTTTTTAACATCTAATGTTTTTTTTTTCAAACTTTAGGGTCAAAAGTGGTGTTTTCAAGCTTAATCAATGTAACATAAGTATGTTTCTATTATTTTATTCATTGTTTAAATAATTTTCAATGACATCTTTAATGTTGTCTGTTTTTGCCTTAAAATGGCCTTTCCATCATAATTCAAGGGTAAAAATGGCTTTTTAAATTCTTTCAGATAAAATTGATTTTTTTTTTATAAATTTCAAGAACTGTTAGAGCCAAAAATTTTATAAACAATACTCGAAACTCATTTTTGTAACCTAAGTGAAATGCTCCATTATAACCCAAGTGACTAGGACTTAAATCTTGGAAACAGCCACTCTATGTATGCAACGGGTAAAGCTGTATATATTTGTCCCTCCCCAGACCTCATATTGGAGGGTGCCCCGTGTAATTGCCTCTATGCAATGCCCGAAAGAGAAGAAAGCTAATGATTTCTAATACATACAAGGTCGATCAAGCTGAAAAGGACCCGACTGAAGGATGACATTGCTCGAAAGAGAAGGAAGCTCATCGTTCAACTTTGTTTGAATCGTTTCTTTGTGCCCATTTCCCTGTTTCTTACTTTCTCCTTAGTTTTGCCTTTTAGGGTGCAATAATTGGATGGTCCAAATTGACAAAACAAATGTAGATATTCAGTTATTTTCATCATGAAAATAGTGAATGTCAATTATAAATACGTAATTGATGTTTGCCATCTTAATTTTTTTTTTTTTTGCCAAAAAAAAGCTCATGTTAACATATTAAAATGCTGTACATCCAATTCATGGAGAAGAAGTTGAAACCTCCTCTCTTTTCCTTCCCTGCATACTCTATATGCTGTGCCATGAGCGATACTAGTATTAATTTATGAGCATTTTAGCAGGGGTAATATCGATGTTTTTAAAATTATGTGATGAGCCAAGATAGGCCAACAAGAAAACTCATTTTGGGTTGATCCATATAAATTGGTGAGACATGTGTGCGCTATTTAAGCTACAATGATTAGACTTAGCCCCTGAGCAAGAATTTCTAGAAATAGGCTCTCACACATGCATTTTTAAGATATGCCTATTTCAATCATAATAGCCTCAAATAATTTTATATTAATCAACCCAGAACATGCTTTATACCAAATGCAACCTTAGTTAAAAGAAAAATTGATATGAAAGTGCCAACCAATTAGCTAGGTGGGGGGAGACTTAGGATTGAATCTCACTTTTACTTGGGTTTGCTTTTCATTAAGTTATTTATTCGGGTAAGTGTTTCCTAAAAAACATTTACTTGGATAAGTGTATTTATCCATGTTCTTTTATTTTCCAGATAAATAAAATAATGACCATTTTAGCCATAAAGATTTCATTATCAAAAGAGGCATTTTTGTGCCATCTAAGTGCTGACAACTTTCCTTGGGGGTGGAAAAATAATTTACCCTCCTACTTGGGAGATGGACAACTTTTCCTATTCTCCACATAAATCTTAAAAAAGAAAAAAGATTTGACTAATTTTCCCCTCTCATAATCCAAAAAACAAAGGCCCCCTTAGTGTATGACTTGCTATGTAACCAATCAGGAGTGAAAACTTCAATGTTTTGAACATGAAATCTACGTATTCACTTGTAATAATTAATTATGTAGCAAGACATACACAACAGATCCGAGCTGTGAGGGCTACCTCCTGTTTGTCAAGAATTGGAGCCGCTAGTTTTGTATCTATATCTAGTACAAGCTAGTGATGGCGTAAGAAGCAGGCGATATCACTTAGGTGATAAACTAAGGCATGGGCTATTAGGGCTGTTTACGGGTCGGGTTGGTTGGTTTATTGAGATTTTTCCAACCAACCCAACCTGGTCGGGTTACTTGAAATTGAAACCAAAACCAACCTTGTATTAAGCAAAACTAACCTGGTCGGTTTGAATTGGGTTGGGTTGGTTTCGACTCTAAGTTCAAGCATGGTAATAAATTGAAATTTCAAAATTTTGATTATTGAGAGTCAAATTGTATTAGAGATTGTGCTTGAGTTGAGGGGTTAAGGGGGGTGGACCAAGTTAGAATAGAAGTTATCAAGAAAATAGAAAGTCAAACTGTATTAGAGAAAAAAGACTAAAATTTGTATATTTTAAGAAACCTTTAAATTTAAGTAAAAAAGGATACAATTCTAATTGTAATTGATTGTCTATTTGGTGTAAAATACCTTAGAAATTAGGATCCTTTGATTCTTTTTTTTTTTTTAACTTTTCCAAAAAAATTCATTGTCTAGTTGTCTTACAATACTTGCCATTAATGTCATTCCTAACTAAAAGACTAGAAATTAAGTTAGGCTATAACTAGGATAGAGACAACTTACTTAAGTAGGGACTAAGTAGGTGTAACTATTAATTAGTTCACTCACTCATTAGAAGACCCAAACTGATCAAACCGACCAACTCGGACCAACCCAACCCGAGTCAATCGGATTTTCTTTAGCACCGGTCGGTTCGGGTTGTAAAAAATCATAAAACCGATGGTTCAGGTCGATTTCGATTTTCATCGGTTTATGATTTTTTACAACCCAAAACCATCCGATGCTAAAGAAAACCCGACTGACTCAGATTGGATCGATCCGAATTGGTCTATTTGATCGGGTCGGATCTACTTATGAACAGCCCTATGGGCTATCAAATGAGTGAGTGAACTAATTAGGAACCCATTGTGTATATATAGACACGCAAGCATACAAATAAGCCACACACCAAGGCTAGCTAGGTAGGCTTGGATCAGCAGCTAGCTAGCGATAGCTATGGCGAATGTCAATCAGCTATTTCTGCCCAGATTCCATCCCCATTCCCTATTTCTTGTGCCCGAACCCAGTCTATTCTTCTGCAATGTATGTAACCAGTCGAGGTCTGGCCTTCGGTATCGCTGCAACGAGAATTGCGATTTCAATGTAGATTTCCACTGCTTAATTAACCACCTTGGTTTTGTTCTTCCACCGTCACTACCTCCTGCTCCACCACCACAACCTCCTCCTCCTCCTCCTCCTCCCACCTTATACACTCCTCATGCTAATTGGAACGTGCCCCATCCTCACACTCCCGTTCCTCCTGCTCCACCACCACAACCTCCTCCTCCTCCTCCTCCCACCTTATACACTCCTTATGCTAATTGGAACGTGCCCCATCCTCACACTCCTGTTCCTCCTGCTCCACCACCACAACCTCCTCCTCCTCCTCCTCCTCCCACCTTATACACTCCTCATGCTAATTGGAACGTGCCCCATCCTCACACTCCCGTTCCTCCTGCTCCACCACCACAACCTCCTCCTCCTCCTCCTCCCACCTTATACACTCCTTATGCTAATTGGAACGTGCCCCATCCTCACACTCCTGTTCCTCCTGCTCCACCACCACAACCTCCTCCTCCCACCTTATACACTCCTTATGCTAATTGGAACGTGCCCCATCCTCACACTCCTGTTCCTCCAGCCAGAAATCAAATTGGTCAAATCTTGGAGAAGTATGGTCCTTTGGCTGCCTTTCTTATTGCATCAGCGATTGGAATTCCATTTTCATGAAATTGATTTGATATTTACCAAACATTTTTTTCTAAATAATGTTTGATATATCGATATTTGTTTGCCTTTATTGTTGTGTGAAGGAGTTCTTTCCCCGTTTTCTCAATGCTTTCTGCTCGCTATCAAAGAAAAAAAAAAGAATAAATTCATCCATCTTGTATGTGAGATAGTCATTGGATATGTGGAGACAGGAGGTACAACAATGGTTTGGTCAGTGGCTCATAGAGCCACCACCAGCAACTTTGTTGCTTGGCTCCATTAAATTGTTCGTTCATGTTATTTTCCATCTACTGATAAAGTGATGTTGGTTTGTGTGTGTATACGCTGTTATCTCGATTCAAATTGCTCCCTATTTGTCTTTGACTTGTGACGAATTCACTCAAAAAAATAAGGGTTAAGTACTCTGCAACCCACCCAATGCAGAATTCTGAACGACAGCCTAGTAGCCTCCCTCATATAATCCGCATCCTGTCCGTAAATTTGACATCGATTCTCCCAAAAATAACAGCGTGATCATCCTTCGACCTTTGCATTCATTAACGAATGAGCGAAGTTATGAAAATCAGGGCTAAAAACATAGATCAAGAAGTAAACACATCAGTATCCAATGATAAGAAAGATGTGGAGGTGCTAAATAGACGAAGTCACATCTGCCCCCTCAAAATGTTCCACAGCAAAAACCAGATTCAACAAGTATAGAATCTGTTTCAACAGCTATTATAGTCTTGCATTGGAAATATTTCCCCATGAAATAAAGCACAGAAGTAGGAAGATATTTCCATACATGATTGTCAAGGCTGTTCAAATAGTGTTCAAACGGGCCTTGCATCGGTCGAAGCCTATTTCTCTACAACACATTCCAATTGTGTATTAAAAATATTTCTCAATTATAAGCATGGAAATGTTCTTAAGGCACGCTGAGATATACATGTGGGGCATTAAAAAAAAAAGGGTTCGATTACTATGATACGGAAAAGATATTACATCATTAATTTGTGATCCTTCAGCAAGTTTCTCCTAAATAGTGAAACTTCTCTCCCTGTTTAAAATGGATTAGTAACTCCCTTGTCATAGTCATATGTGTCTTTTTGTCTTGTTAAATTTTCAAAATAGTGGATTTGTCTCTAAATAGAAAACAGAAACTGTCCCTTTCGGTTCATATTTCCCTCCTATTTCAAGCAACAACAATTCAAATCAACTAATTCCATCCACTCCTCATACTAGCTAGTTTCATGTATGTTAGCGGGGACTCGTGTGATGAACTAGTTTTATTAAGAGCTGAAACAATTGCATATTTAAGAGAATCAAAAGAAAAGGTCAATTGCATATTTTATGAAAATAATCATAAACATTATAATCTATGGAAGTAAAGTTAATGTAGTTCAATAGGCCATTCCTATTATTATTATTATTATATAGTTTAATATTGTTTAAATTATATTATGATGATGATTTTATTATTATATTAAACTATATTAGTCTTAAATAGTATTATTTATATTTTATTATTATTTGATTGTTTTAAATTATTATTGTAAACACAAATTTTGTGCTAAATTTGAAGCACAAAAATTAATGCGGACAAATTTAAAGAAATTATTATTATTATTTTTTTACAGAAATGTAAGTGGGATACAAATTTTCTTTTTCTTGGCAAAACAAACCCTCTGAATTGTCTTGGATGAAATCCGTGACTAGAGCTTACAATTAGGAGAAGCAAGTAACGCCCAAACTTATGCGAACAAAAATTTATTCACACTCAATCAATGATTAGAACGTAACTGAAAGCAATGTCCTTGCTTGTAGAATTGACAGAAGCATTTTGGATTAAGGGAATTCAAAAATTGGAATTTGCCGGGTTAATGTGGTAGCAATTTCGATGCTTAGACAGTTGAAGAATTGAAACTTTTCTTTTTTCTTCCTTGATCTTAGTGCAGCCTATTTCTTCTACTTTTTTTTCAAAAGAAACGGCAGCGATGGGAGACGAACCCGATGGTTGAAGGGGGGAGCCGAATGAGGGAAAAAAACCATCCCCAAAGGCAAATATCCCATTCCCTATTACAGTGGACCTTGTTTGAAGAGCCCGCCCACATGTTCCTTGAAAATCACATTCAATTCGGGGGTCCTACAAAATTAACTATACATAACCATTAGTAGATTCTCTCCACCGATTTTGGATTTAATGCAATTAAACTTGATTGGTGAGAGAAACGGCTAATTGGCAAAGGTTTGACTTCAAGATTTCAAGGATTTTGTAAATTCGGTTAAGTTATCTATTAGACAACTGTATTTCCTTATTTAAGGATAATAAACTAAGATTGACATTCAATTGGGCCCACTAGACATCAATGTTGATGGACTCAACATGGCAAGTAATCCCATTTAATTCGTTGATGGGCTGGTGGAGTAACTCTACCTTGGTCTGAAGGATTGGTGGCCCCCCTATAGTCCCACCATGATGCAGCCATTTGTTGACCAAAAAAGATGCGGACTTGGCAAAGGGATTGGTCCATGCATCATTTAGTGCATTGACCAACCATGACTTCCTTAATTGGTTGGCCGATACCTTATTTGCCTTTTAAATGAGATTCCATATATCCTAATTTAGGATTTAGCCCATTTATGACCCCATGACAGATTTGAATTCAAAAAGAAATTTCTTTTTCTCGTATTGGAATTTTCTATTAGACTCGCCAATGTTTTTTTGGGCTAATTGGGCTGATACTTTGGGTCCTACCAAGAGGCCTTTCATCTTTAATGGGTCCGACAAGCCCTCATTTGATCTCACCAACTGTTGGGTTTAGGCGTTAACCCATTTAATCCTTGTCATTCTCTCTTCTTAGTCGGTCCAATCGATCCTTTTCATTTAATCTCATATTGGGCTCTACTTCACTTCATGGGCCCAAAATTTACATACCAACAATTATTATCATTAGTATTATTGTTATTGTTTAAATATTATTATTATTATTATTATTATTATTATAGTTTGTTATTCCTATTTCCTATTATTACTATTACTATTAAGCTATATTATGATTATTATAATTTTATTATAATATAGTTTAATATCTTTTAAATATTATTATTCTTATATTTTATTATTATTATTAAATTATTATTATTATTATTGTTTTTTATATTTTATTATTTTGTTAATTAACACCTCCAAAAATAAATTTGGGACTAGGAAGCAATGATACCACCGGATAGATGTCAAATTAATTGATCAGATGGTTAACGGAATATGACCCACCAAAGTCCTCCTTGTTTATTCGTAGGTGACCTACACGTGGTGTAGAGATGGGCTCTCACAAGTCCGACTGTACTCCACAAGCCCAAAGGTGGGCGATGGATTAGACTCTCGACAAAGAGTTGTAGAGGAAAAAGAAAAAGTTCTTGTTGCGTTAAGGAAGGGTATTATTGGTAATTAAGAGTTCAAGATGGAGCAATTTATTAGTGTAATACGTCCCGCTATTTTCGCGTGCTAAGAGTCTAAGCTAAGACGTTTGGGCTCCCAAGTCCCAATCATAAATGACATAGAGTTATTAATAAGTAACTCATTAAAAAAAAAAACTTAAAAAGCCAGAAGACAGCAATTTACGCACCCAAATTAACCAGAGGCAGCAAATTGCGCTCCCGAATTAACCAGAAAGCAGCAATGTGCCAGTTCGCTACATTGCAGTTTAAGATATAGATATAAAACTAAAATATATCTGAATTTGTTGCAGTTTTTGTCAATTTGCAGCACTTTTACGAAAAAAATAACTATGTTAGGGCCATTTATACTGCAACTGAATTTTTTATAATCCCAATTTTGCCTTCAATGTTGGCAAAATAAAAAAAAAAAACGAAAAATCAATTCTGATTAGTCTTCTCCTTTAACACTAAAATCCACACCTCAAACCTCCTTTTCCAGAAAATGGTTTTGGGTAGAATGCATCAGCTATTCAGCTGCAAGGGCTTCTCAATCAATTCTTGCTCAGTTGGCCACCGGCATGGCCAAGAACAGTAGAATTGTCGTCCAACCGTCTAGCCTTTACCGAACATCGGCAGAGGAACCTGAATATCGCCTTCATCATCTTTGACAACTGCTGCCTTTCGGGGTAGTAGCTCCCATCAATTGTGGTGTTTATTATACGGTTCAAATTAAAATCTAATAGAATTAAACTGGATTTATGGTTTGGTTTGATTTATATTTGGTTTGGTTTGAGAATTTTCTAAAATTGTGATTTATGGTTTTAGTTTATTTTATTGAATTTTATAAATTGAATCAAACCGTAAACCGTAAATCAAAATTTTATATACATATATATAATATGAATATATGATATATAAACATTATGTATAATATATTTAAATGGAATGCATAAAATTATAAATATATAATAAACTCTTTATTTTATAATAAAATAATAAATAAAAATTTTAAGTTTTAGTTTTTAGGAAAACTATTTGGGCTTTCTAATTGGGTTAAGCCCAAAAGAACCATAAAATGGTCCAAAGTCCCCACATGTATTAGAAATCACACCAAACCGTAACATTGTACATGCTTATGGTGCTTTGCTGTCTTGAGTGCATGAATGGGGACGTGCTGCTTTGCTGTTGATGTATACACACCCGTACAAGACACGGTGTCGGCCTACGTGCAGCCGAGGCCCTGGGGATGTGCCTGGCCGAGGTCATGGGTGTTTCCTGTCTTGGTGAAGTAACTTATCCGTTTTCTAGTGTGTTTGTTCGCTAGGTAGTGGGCCGATACCGTGGCCGAGGTCCCCGGGGTTTCTTCCCACTTAGGGCCAATCTTTCCAACATTGGGCTCGGGCATTGTGACCTTCTTGAGGATGAGGTCACTTTCTTTGAAGTGTCTCTCCTTCACTCAAGAGTTGTAGTAGCGGGTTACCCTCTACTAATAGGCCACATCTCTGAGTTGAGCCTACTCTCAGACGCCTTCCAACAGATCCAAGTTGTTTCTAAGCTCTTCATTATTCTTGGCCTCATTGTACGTTTTGATTCGAAGCATTGACTGGCTGATCTCTGCTGGAATGACAACCTCAATCCCAAAAGTCAAGTTGAACGGGGTCTTACCCGTCGCGGTTCGAGGTGTCATCTGGTATGCCAATAGGATACTATATAGCTCGTCTGCCCAGAGGCCTTTGGCTCTGTCTAATTTTGTCTTTTGCCCGTCCAAATTTTGTTGGTGACCTCGGCTAAGCCATTGGTTTGGGAGTAGCCTATCGAGGCGTGCCTTTGCTTGATTCAAAAGATTGCACACCATTCTCTAAACCTAGCGTTGTCGAATTACTTGCTATTGTCAGTGACGAGCATGTGGGGGATGCCAAATTGACAAATGATGTTCTTACAGAAAAAGTTCTAGATCATCTTGGTTGTGATAGTCGTCAAGAGCTCGGCTTTGACCTACTTGGTGAAGTAGTCACCAACAAAGATGATTCTACAAACAAAGACGGCTAGCTACGCTATCCATGTACTCACCAAAGACACTACACCATAAATGTAACATCACATGTAAATACCGAAGCCATTGCTTTTTCTTTGATCTTATGCATTATTTTTCAGCGCTTTGAAAAATTTAATACTTCATCCTCTAATGAATATTTGTGCAAAAACAAAAATTCTGGACACCATCCATTGTGATACAACCAACCGAGTGAAACGATATTATCATCATTTAGGTCATGACTGATGATGCAAGTTATGGTCTCAAGATCCTATCAGGTGTTCATGATGGGACTTGTATTTCTTTGTTGGGCCATGAAATAGTTTGGGTAGCTCAATAAAATATAGGGATAACTACACTGCACTCCACATCAGAATTCTTAATTTCATTGTAGACTTACAACAATTCAAAATTTCAAACAGTTTCCCCTATAACATCAATACCTGCATGTGTATTGGCATCAATTTCGAGTTGGCACCTACCCCAACTGTATGGTGAAGTTAAGATTTGTTGGGGTGGACTGAATAGTAAAAACCCCTAAAATGTATAAATATTTTTTGTCTTGATTTTATGTTTAGTCGGGCTCAAACGTTAGCCTCCTCTTTGAAAAGAGTTTATCTTTACATTGGATTTGCATCTTCTTGATGTTGTCCAACTTGTGGTAATCAAATACGCATGCAACAGATATTCTACTAATTAGATGAAGCCGAGGTGGAAGGAAATTTTCATTAGGGTGGAGTCAGGAAATTTTCATGAGGGGGCCGAAACCTAAAGTGGATGGGGAGAGAGGGGAATAAATATAAATGGACCCATAAGGGGGCCAACCATTGTGTTGGGGAGGGGGAGGGGGTAATTTATAGGGAAAATTATGTTACTAATGGGAGATTTTTACACCATAGGGGGCCATGGCTCCCCTGGGTCCCCCTAGCTCCACCCCTACCATGCACCGAGGTCTATAAGCAAAGAAGAATCAAAGGTTTGAGGATGTGAAACTTGGAAAGGCACTCCGACGCTCAAGTCAGTGGAGAAAAATTTATTTCTTACGAGACAAGTTTATCTTAACATTCGGTCAATTTGGTTTATAATTAGAATCGAAATCAGAATTTGAATGGTCCATTAATTCTCATTGTCTGTTTTGTTGAGATTGGAATAAACTGGAATAGGATTTCATTCCCAAGGGTGGAGGAGGGAATGACCATTGCCTCTAATGGGGGAATTATGGAATTCCAAATTTGTCTAGTCAAACAATTGGAATCAGAATGACCCATTCTAATTCCAATTCCAAACCCATTGTTTTTTTTTTTTAAACTTTATCTTTAGTTCTTTACATTGGGTTTGTAAGCATAAATCCACAATTCATATTTGGTGAAATGTTTTCAATTTCTTTTGTAATTCACTTGTTAGTGAAACTATTAGTGTTATCCAAGAGAACATGTATCTCTGGATGCAAATACCTTTTTTTTAAGCCTAAAGGCAAATTTTCATTCAAAGGCCATAGACCATGAGAAGTCTGATACGATGGACCAGGTCATGGCTCTATCATGCCTATATTGAGCAAGCCCATGAACTACTTGGTTACATAAAACAAGATAGAACATGCATAAAACACAGAGAAAAAGTAGAATAGAGGTTGTGGCAATCAATAATAGTGGTAGTTTTTTTTCAACTCAAATACCCATAGAATTTAGAGAATGATTTCCAAGGCCTTGAAAATTCGAAGGGTAACCAAGCCGGGTGTGTACTGGGGCTCCCTCCTGACATGGGCAGGTCAAAAAGAGAAACCTTTAATTTCCTTTTAGACTGGGTCACCAATAGATCGAATGGTTGGAAATAAAAGCTCCTTTCTTCGCTAGTATGGAAGTTCTTATTAAATCTGTCTGGAATGCTATTCCAGTCTATACACTCATGTTTTCTTCTCCCTAAATCCTTGTGTTAAGAAATTTATCGTGCCCAAAGAAGGTTTTGGTGTGGTTGCTCAACCTCTGGGGGTAAAGTCAATTGGATCCTCTGGGAAACTTTGCACAAGCCAAAAAAGGAAGGAAGACTTGGTTTCTGAGATATGAGAAGCGCAAATCTTGCCCTCCTTACAAAACAAAGTTGGTCCCTCCTTCAGAAACCAACCTCCTTGTTAACTCAAGTCTTGAAAGCAAAATATTACCCCAAGACTGGATTTCTTGATGCCAAGTGTCCCCCCAAGTGCATCTTGGGGGTGGAAGAGCATTATGATGGGAAGGAAAGTTATTGAAAAAGGAGTTATTTGGCAACTTGGAAGTGGAAGTAGTATCAATGTTTGGAAGGACCCTTGGATTCCTTCCTTGATAAACTTTAAAATTATAGTTGATAAGCCTTTAGGCTGCGATTTGGAGGTTTCTTCAGACTTCATTGATAGGAGAAATCGAACTTGGGACTTGTCTAAGCTGAATTCAGTCTTTCCTCAATGGATTACTCATGAGATTGTTAAAATTTATATACCCTTGTATTAAACAGAGGATAAGCTGTTGTGGTTGTTTGATAAGAAAGGTTTATTTTCTATGAGGTCAACCTATTATGTGGCGAATAAGGAATGTCTTGGGCTATTGAGAGTTGGGGCCTCAGACAGCATGGGAACTTTTGGACTAGCTGAAAGTGCACTCTGGTGCTTCATCTGGGGAATGAACACAATCCCAAGAATTAAAACATTCTTGTGGAGGGCCTGTCATAATAGCTTACCGGTGTGCGCAAACCTTCATAGTAGAGGCATAAGACAATCTGATGTGTGTCATGTGTGTTAAATTTGCAGTGAAATGGTGGAGCATGCTTTACTCCATTGTGAAATAGCTACGATAATTTGGTTTGGCTCTCAATTGGGGTGCCGTTTTCGGTCAGATGGTCATACGAACATTAAATCCTTGCTTTCATCTTGGCTTAATGACTCGAGGTTAACAAAGTTGGAAAAACAGAACCTCGGATTGTCTTTTGCTATAACAACTTGGGTCATTTGGAACTGTAGAAATGATTTCCTGTTTAATGGTCAAGTTTTAAATCCACATTATACTCTGTACAATATTAATAGGTACCTCAATCAGCCAACAGCGCCGAGTCAAGCTCTCAATCCAAAGTAGAACAAGTTTGTAAGATTGATTAATAACTCCCTTTGTCCAGGTGTGACCCATGTATGTTTTGAGATTCTACTGGTGGACGAAGCCTTCTCTTCCTCTGGGTATGCAGGTATTTGTTCAGTTCTTTTTTATACAGATGGCCATTTCAAAGGCGTTATTTCTTCTATTGTTCCCCCAAGATCACCTCTTTGTGTTGAATCTCAAGCTTTTCTCAAGAGTGTCAAACTAGCCAGAAGACTAGACGTGAAGTGCATCTAGATCTTCACTGACAATTTAACTCTGGCTCAGGCGTTATCAAGTGACTCAACCCCTCTTCCGTGGGAGATCAAGTCCTTTTTGCTGGATATCAAGGTGGAATTTGGCTTTTTTGATGTTGTTTGTCTCTGCTATTTATCAAGGGAGTTGAATTTTATCGCTCATCTTCTTGCTTCTCAAAGTGTTGTAAGGGGGAATGGTTCCCCCATTCCCCATCATGACTTCTGCCATTGCTTGGTAATTTTGATGTATCATCTTTAGGCCATCTAGCTTTCTTCTTCTTAATGATATCCTCGTTTATTACCAAAAAAAATTGCAATGTGGGGTCTGTATTTGAAGAGATTATCTTATTGACTGCTTTTATATCAATTTCTAGCTTAAATGGCATCCATTGGCATGCTACAAGCAAGCTTCAGTCCTTCGAGCACCCTAAGAGCTTTGGGTTCCTTTAGTGTAGAGCAAGAAACCAGGATGGCTCGGACTACAATGAAATTCCCAATGTGATTTATAGTTATAATTCCCATCATTTACTGGGGAATTAATCATTTTATTGTTGCAAAGGCTCAGTTTGGAAGGAGTATAAATACAAATATGTACAGTATAAATAAATAGAAGTTTTTGCATTCTATATATTTGTATTTGTACTCCTCAGTCTAAGACTTAGTTTGAAAAAAGTACAAAGTAATTTATACAAATAATATAAAATACAAGATTTTACATTCTACATATTTGCATTTGTAGTCTTTAGGCTAAGTTTAATTTTGATGGAAAAATCATCAATGTAAAAACTCAATCAGTATAAAAGTCGATTGATGGGTTTAAAATTTTAATAGACTGTTGGAGGTTTTTTGATGTGATAATTGTGACTTTTCCATTATCGATGTACATTTACATTGATTATCGATGGAAAAGTCAGCTGATTACATGGTTTGCATCGATTTATGAAGTAAATTTTACATTGAAAACAAATGCGTAAAAATACGGACTGAATGTGGAATCTACACTGGTCCATATTTACACCGAAAACAAATGTGTGTAAATGCGAACCAATGATAGAATTTTACGTCAATTTACATTTACACCAAAAACAAACGCAACCTAATGGGATTATAACCCATTATCTTATTGATAGTTAAAGATTTTTCGACTTTGTTCCCATGATTTTAATTGTCATACTAAAGTTTTTTTCCACATTAAATCCTTGGTGTGCTTTGTTGGTGTTATGCTTCAACTATTTGCATCATTCAATGTTTTAAAAATCAACTTGGAACCGGAGACATTTTGGCTATTGATTTGACTGTTTGGTTCAAATGGATCACTCTTGAAATTCAAAAACAAATAAAAAATGATAAGAAAAACATTGTCTAAGTTGAACAGGTCAATATTTCAACTATCCGAGTCAACAGGTCATTGACCAAGTCAACGATTTAAGAAAAAAAAGGTTTAGGGGTGAAAACAAACAGTTGGTTAACCGATTTCCTGGCCGAACAATCCTACCGTTCAAGTCAATAAACAGTTGGTTAACCTATTTTCTCTTCTTTAGGTTCTACACATTCTACTATACTTCCAATTACAAATTGGCACGTCAACATAACACAATTGACTGAATTTCAGAAGGTCGTTGTGAAACCCTCAATTTAAATAGACTCCTCTATTTTTTTTTTTTTTAAATTAGAAAGTTAACTATCTAACATGCTATATGCTGATAAGAAGTAATTTCAGAAGCAGCTGACAAGTGCAAGTAGACAGTGAAGCAGCTGAAAGTACTTAGAAATTGGGGTTTCTGGTCTTGTGTGACTGGTCGTTTCTTGTCATTGATGTAACAAAATAATCAAAGATAACCTTTTCTCCATTGCTTGTTGAATTTTCTCACATATGGGAAGCGAGAATGGATTCCTAAGAGCTCTACTACATTAAGTCTTACCAACTGTACTAGTGGGCATTTTACAAGTTTGAGATTCTTAAAATACTTAAAACTTCATACTTCATATAATAATTTGTTTGAAAATCTCAGAAGTTGTTGAGCCTTTAAGGGGGTATTTTGTAGTGTGGATGAGAAATTGGTGGGTGTGGTCCACACCACACACTGTGGTAGGGACCAATCAGCACCGCACCACAGTCCACAACTGCTCTAAATTGTGGATAGATTGTGTGGATTGGAGCAGTCCACACCCACGGTGGCGTTTTGTAGGTAAGGTGTGGACTGATCCACACTACACTTTTTTATTCTATTTATCTCATATACATTTTATGGAAGATTTACATAGTCGATCATAAATGTCTAATTTTTTTCATTTTATATCTTAAATAAATTGGAAAAAAAGCATCAATAAATTAATATGTAGGCAATAATTGTATTTTTTAAATAATTAAAAAATATTATTTTAAATATTCAAAATTTAATATTTTAAACATGATTTTATTGATAAAAATATTAAAAAAATTAATATTTAAATAATGAAAAAAGAGTGCATATGGAGAACCATCAGACTTGTGCTAGAATTAACATTTAAAGATTATTATTTTATTGATAAAATATTAAAAATAAAAAATAAAAAATTTATTAAAAGATTAAATAAAATGAGAGTAATTGGACCAATGTGAGACAGGTGCATTACATTGAAACCTTCTCACAAACTATCCACACCATAATGTGGACCATCCACAAGAAAACACTATGGATGATAAATTAGGGTGTGACCTGTCCCTATCTATGTTGTTTTGTGAATGGGGACCGTCTACACATAATAGAACACCATAACTTACCGTGGATAAGACCAAAACAGTCACGTGCAAGCATTTTGTGCGTGTTTTTGTCTCTCTTCACCAATCTCTCAAACTCTCTTCTCTTGGCTTCTTAGAGAAGCTTTGTGTTGGGTAATGCTTCCTCTCTCACAATGACTGCTTGTGGTTTCTCACTTGGGGCCTGTTCGTTTCTTCTTAACTCTTATCTCTTAAGAGGAATCTTTTAACTTTAAGAGAAAAATGGTTGCTCGTTGCCTCTTATCTCTTATCTCTTAAAGTGCAATCATACAATTTTTTGTTTTTCAATGATACCCTCAAAAAGACAATAAAAAACTCTAATATATGGGGTCAAAATGGATATTTGATAATTTTCAGAATTTAGAATTTAGAGTTCAGAACAACATTCTCTGCATTCAGAGTTCAGAGGAAAGAAAAGTTCACCAATACCAATATACCTCTTAATGTAATTATTGCACTTTCAGATGTCAGACTTCAAAGCAAACAAACATGCTCTTAGTTGTTTCTTGCCCTCCTTCCCCCTTTTCTTCTCTCTCGGTTCTCTATTTCTCTCAGTGAATGAAATTGTTGTGTTAACCCTCAGTCGCCATTACTCATCTTTCTACCGTTGAGCGATTTTATTTTTAAACAACTCTCTGGCTTGACCTCTTTTTGGAAAAAAACTTCATTCTCTCCTTCTCTTATCTCTCTCTTTCTCGTTCTTGATTTTTAGGGTCCTCTGTAGGGCTCAGACTTCTTTGTTGCCTTCCTTGTTTGAGCTTTTGTTGTGCTATTGGCCTTTGAAACTTTGGATTTTTGTTTCTTTATTTGTTTTGGTACTGGTCATGCCATGAATATATGGGAAAGGCAAGGAAGAAGTGGCTTCTAGGGTTTCAAAGGATTCATCGTCTGGTGAGAAAGGATTTAGCATAGGATGGCAATGATCTTTTTCGTCATGGTAATGGTGATTTGTGATAGAGAGACTCTTTAGTTGGTGATAGAGAGATGAAAGGGCCATGCATAATTTAGACCATTTTCTTTCCATACCGCATTACTCTCTGTTTTAAAATGCTTAAAAATATCTAATTTATTGTTGTATTTTGTTAGTGTTGGATCTTATATTTGTTTACTTGCCAATTTAAAATGTGTTGAATCTTATATTTGTTTTTGCATTAAAGATTGAATGTTTGTTTTGCTGTATTTCTTTCAATTAGCTTATAAGATTTTGGAAGACAAACTTATGATTATTGTATGAAACAAAATGTGAGTTTGGAATTGTATTTTCCTTTAGTTTGTTTATTCATGTTATTTCTTTTGTTTTTGTATTTGTTGTAGTCTATCCTATTTTAGAATGCATTATGTTGTAACTGGATTCAGCTTTGCATTTAAGCGACTTGGACTAGATTAGTTCTATAATTGTATTTATTTTCCACCTTCTCGAATTGAATGAATTTCAATGGAGTTCCTTCTAGTAGTCCAAAATAGATATTTTCAGCTCTTCCAAATGACTGGTTTCATTGATTTTTATCTCTATTACATGTGAGGGTTGTACGGGCTCTTAAGCTCATGAAGGTGGGTTTCTTGGGAACATTTGATCCATATGTTAAATTCAGATTGAATGGTGAAATGTTTCCAACAAAGAAAACCATAGTTAAGATGGAGAACCTGAATCCTGAGTGGAACGGGGATTTTAAACTTATTGTGAAAGATCTTGAGTCTTAACTCTCAAGTCCTTCAGATAAATGTCTATGATTGGGATAAGGTTAAGTCTTTCTCATTTGTTTCCTAAACTTCTATGTTGCTTTGCTTCTTTATTATAATGATGTTAGAAAAAAAATAAAGACAATCACTTCAATGAGGCAGGGTTGCTTTTGGTTATAGTCCATGGTGCCAACTACGTTGAGGGGAAAGCATCACAATAACCCTTACGCAATAGTCCTTTGTGGAGGAGAGAAGAAGAAAACTAAGGTGAAATTTGTTGATCAAACTTGGACTTGGTTTTATGAGTCTTCATTCCAATTTAATAGTAAAACATAGCTAAGTAATTGATAATATTTGTTGACTTTAAGATTGTTAGCTTAGTTTATCAAACGATTCAGCCATTATATAACGGTAATCTCAACCAATCTAATCAAGTCAACATTGTTGCAAAGCAACTTTGGAGGAGTTTGACATTTGTTTGTGAAAATTTAAGGCAATTGGTTCTTGGCATTTCAAATGTTACTCAGGTGTACCAAAGCCAATGTTGATTTTTAATTCTATGTCCCATGCACAACTTTACATCTCCCCATGATCTTTTCTAACTTAGAATAAATGGAATGTGTTTTTTATCAATGGAAACAAACATAACAGATCTATAAAACCTAATTAAAATAGCTTTCTAATATCTAATAATCCATGCCTAATATTTTCATTTTCCACACCAATGTAATATATTTGATTTAAACTTCAAACCATCTTTTTTTTCTTTCTGATTTTCTAAATTTTTAATTATCAAAAAGTTATCTAATTAATCACCAGGAGATAATTAGACATTCGATTTACACTTCCATAATATTTTCCTTATGCAATATTCAGTTTTTTCATTGTTATGCTTCTATTCTGTGGTTGTCCTCTCCCCTTGTAATTTGGCAGGGTGTTGTGGGTGATAGAGTATGATAGAGTCATACATCTGTCAAACTCTATCCTGTACATCTCTATCCTGTACACCTGTCAATTTCTATCATGTTCTAACTTATTGCATTCTTATCTTGTACATACCTGTATGATGAAGACTCTTGTACACTGAAGACTCCTGTACACATAGTACTCTTAAGAATCAATATAAATTCAAGTCCAAGAACTCACCGAAATCATCAAGGTGAGATTACTAATTTTTGTGTTCTGTGATATTATTGTTTATAGTGTTCTGTTTTATGGTATCAGAGCATAGGTTGTTAGCCTCTTTTGCAACTCAATCATGTCAACTGTATCTGCAAGCTCAGGCACTACTGAAGCTGGAGTCACAACCGTTGTGAACTTGAATCTACCAACTACAACAAGCCATTTAATCTCCATCAAACTAGATTGCATGAACTACTTACTATGGCGATCTCAGCTTGTGGCTACTCTCAAAGGTTTTAAAGCTATGGGCTACATTGATGGTACTATCCAATGCCCACCTAAGACCATTGAGAAGGATGATACTTATACTATGAATCCAGATTTCATTTTATGGGAACAACAGGACCGGTTGCTCCTTGGTTGGATCCTTGCTTCTCTCTCAGAAGGTGTTTTGGCCCAGGTTATTGGGTACACAACCTCAAGAAGCGTATGGAATACCCTGTCAAAGCTGTTTGCTTCAAAATCAAAAGCTCATGTGATGCAACTCAGATTTGAATTGACCCATTTGAAGAAGATGAATTGATCAATGGATGATTATCTAGAAAAGGCTCGTTTGATCTCTGATAGCCTTCTGTTGGTGAAATAGTCACAGACTCTGAACTGATTCAATTTGTGCTAAGAGGACTTGGCCCAGACTATGAATCTCTTGTTACTACTCTCTTGCTGAAGGGAGAAGATCTATCATTTGATGACATACATGCTATTCTTCTCAATCACGAGATTTGAATGCAGCACACTAGATCTCTGTTTGATCCAATATCTCCCCAGGTCAATGTTGCAATGCAGAAGCAATCTCAGTCATTCAAAACAGATGGCTACAAGTCTAAGTCAAAGCCAGGTGAGCAGAAAGGTAAGAAACCTAATCCCTATCAAGGGGTTAGGTGCCAGATATGTCTAAAATTCAATCATATAGCTTACAAGTGCATGGCTCATTTTGATAATAATTTTCGTCTTAATTCATCTCCTTCTGCATACACTGCTGCAACTGGTCCAGTCATTGATAATAGTTGGTACCCAGATTCGGGTGCTAGCCACCATATGACTGCAGATTTGGCAAATCTTCATCTTCAATCTGAATATACTGGACCAGATCAAATAACAATTGGCAATGGAGAAGGTCTGTCTAGTGCACATACTGATACCTCTACATTACATGCTTCTGAACATTCCTTTATTTTGAAAGACATAGTCCATGTTCCTAACATTACTAAGAATTTACTTTCTATGGCTAAATTTTCTAAGGACAACAATTGTTTCTTTGAATTTCACCCCAATGAGTTCTTTGTGAAGGACTGGGAGACAGGCAGAGTGTTACTTCAGGGTCATAAGATCGACATCTTAAAACCAACATCAAGTGAGAAGGAACTGAGCTTCTGATACCAAGCTCGAGGAGCTTGTTTTAAGCCATATAGGGACTTGCGCAGATGACACACAATCACGATGCGTTGGGTCCACAAAACTGGGAAGTTGCTTCATATATACGTCCTCCTCAAGATCTCCATGGAGAAATGCATTTTGTACATCCAGTTACTGAAGAGGCCATCCTTTAGAGAGAGCAATACTTAAAACAACACGTATGGTTGTGGGCTGAATGTCTCTGTATAATCAATACCATGACGTTGATGAAATCCCTGAGCAACTAGTTGCGCTTTATAGCGACTGATGATGCCATTTGGGTTTCGCTTAATGCGAAAAACCCATTTTCATCCAACCAAATTGACGTTAGGTGGGGGTGGTACCAACACCCAAGTTTGATTGTGGTGTAAGGCATCAATTTCAAACTGCATAGCTGCTCGCCATTTTGGACTGGCACTGGCCTCAGCAAATGATGTGGGTTCAGTAGACAAAGAGGATAGTGGATACTTGGAAGCCATATATGATTTAGGTTTGAATATCCCACTTTTGCTCCTAGTCTGCATAGGATGACAGTTCAGAGGAGCAGAGGAGGGAAACATCGGAGCATCATTAGTAGAGGAGGGAGAAACAAGCTCACTGGTACTGTTTTATGGTTAAGGTAAAGGAGATGAAGCAGAATCAGTTGGCGAAGGTGAGGTGCATGACTGTACGAAATCAGGTGGTGCAGATGAGGGTGGTAAGGAGAGTGGCGGGTCAGCAAAATGTGCAATAGGAGGATCAGCAGTAGTAGTGGGACATGATACTGAAGGAACATGACTTACCATAGGAGGCGGTCCAAGAGAGAACCGTGAAGGTGAAGACTGCTGTTTGGGTTCATGGGATTCAAACAAAAACACATCTTCATCAAATAGGACATGCCGAGATGTAAAAATGCGTTGAGAGGGCAAATGTAAGCATCGATATCCTTTGTAATTATCATAGTATCCCAAGAACACACAAGTTGATGAACGAAAGTCCAGTTTATTACAAGCATAGGGCCAAAGATATGGGAAGCATAAACACCCAAAAACCTTTAAGAACTCATAATCGGGCTTATGTTTGAACAATAGTTCAAATGGTGATTGCATGTTGAGTGTCGGCGTGGGAAGTCTATTAGCCAGAAACAATGCTGCATGAAAGGCCTCCGACTAGTAATCTCAAGGCACTGAGGACTTTCCTAATAATGTAAGTCCTGTTTCAACAATTTGGCGATGGCGTCTTTCAACCATCCCATTTTGCTCTTACGTATGTGGGCAAGAGAGTCGATGAGAAATGCCACAGTGCTCAAGGTAAGATTGAAATTTTCTAAACTCTCCCCCACCATTAGTTTGAAGAAATTTAATTTTAACATTGAAAAGATTTTCAACCTGTTGTTTAAATTTGACAAATGTAGGAAGTGCATCTGATTTGTGAACAAGAGGAAAAATCCACTGATATCTGCTAAAGCCATCAACAAAGACAATATAGTACCTGAATCCATTAATGGAGTTCACAGTAGAAGGTCCCCATACATCACTAAAAATAAGTTCAAGTGGAGATGTATATGTAGTAGAACTAGAAGAGAATGGTAGTTTATGCGACTTGCCAAGTGGGCAAGAATGACAAAATGTCATCTGCTTATTAGAAGATAGAGGAAGATTATTGGAGGTGACAACATATCGAACCAGCCTTGCAGCAGGATGCCCAAGCCTTTCATGCCAGTGATCAATAGAAGTCCGCACCCCAAGGAATGCAGTAGAAGGAGGGACATTATTTGTAACTCCACTTGAAATCCCCTGTAACTCATACAAGCCGTGTTTACTATGACCCTGAATCAGAATCAAGGTCATCCACTAAGGCTATACAGCTTACCATTCATCAAATGAGCAGTGCCTTTGCAGTTAAAGACTTGGGTCCATTACATTTCTTCCTTGGTGTTGAGGTCATTCTTGACAAAACATGTTTAATCTTATCACAACGCCAATACATTGTTGACCTCTTGCGTCGTGCTTCACTAAACGGGGTGAAACCTGTTTCCACACCAATGGCTTCCACCACTAAGCTGGTCCAACATTCTAGAGAGCCTCTTGTTGATCGTACTACTTTTCATAGTATCATTAGTGCTTTACAATATCTGACTCTAACTAGACCTGACATTGCCTTCTCTGTCAACAAAGTTTGCCAATTCATTCATCAACCCACTTCTGATGTTAAGCGAATTCTACGTTATCTCAAGTCTATGCTTCTTTTTGGATTGCGGCTGTCTCCTTCTACATCTCTTGATCTCCATGCCTTTTCAGACGCAGACTGGGCTGGCTGTCCTGATGATAGACGATCCCATGGTGGTTTTTGTGTCTTTATGGGTTCCAATCTCATTTGTTGGTTCTCTTGTAAGCAAGCTACAGTTTCTCGCTCTAGCACGGAATTAGAATACAGAAGCCTTGCTTGTGCTACATCAGAACTGATTTGGTTGCAGTCACTCCTTCGTGAATTGGGTGTTTCATCCACTACTTCTCCCACCCTATGGTGTGATAATCTTGGTGCAACCTATCTTACAACAGATCCAATCTTCCATGCTTGCACCAAGCATATTGAAATTGATTATCATTTTGTGAGAGAGCAGGTTGCTAAAAAGGATCTCCATGTTCGATTTATTTCTAGTCATGATCAGGTGGCCGACATCTTCACTAAGCTCCTCTCTCTTGCTCGAGTCAGCATGTTGCGTGACAAGTTGACTGTTGTTTCACCCCTGTCAACTTGAGGGGGGATGATAGAGTATGATAGAGTCATACATCTGTAAAACTCTATCTTGTACACTTGCCAATTTCTATCGTGTTCTAACTTACTGTATTCTTATCTTGTACATACCTATACGATGAAGACTCCTGTACACTGAAGACTCCTGTGCACATAGTACTCTTAAGAATCAATATAAATTCAAGTCCAAGAACTCATCGAAATCATCAAGGTGAGATTACTAATTTCTGTGTTCTGTGATATTACTGTTTATAGTGTTCTGTTTTAGTGGGGGAGAGGAATAACCACATTTTCAAAGGTAAAGTGTTGCAGGTGGAGGTTGTGATACGTAAAGCAGAGAGGTTACTAGCAAATTGGGCTTCTCTAAAGGAGTTTAGTGGTCTCTCATTTCAGAATTTGTGTATATGCTATGTTAAGCACACATGGGTGCCTCCCTAATCATATTGCTATGTTTGGTTTGAGTACAAAGTACATTTGAGAAGTGGTTTCTTAGGTTCATATTCCTACCTTGGCAAGTTCTCTAGCATCTCCCTGTGCCCCAATTGTTCTATTATTTATTTATTTTATTTCGTCAAATTTAATATATGACTTGTTGATTGGCAGTAATGACTTTGGACATGTTATTTCTTTCTTGTGTATCAACATATCCATTCTGAAGCCCCTAACGCTACCATTTCTTCCTACTTTCAACTTTAGGACATCTAAAAAGGTAAGTAATTGGAGCAGAATACAAAACCTGTTGAATGTAAACTTTTAACCCAAGGTGTGATCAAATATTGTCAAGTTCCCATTTGTTGGTTTCACAACAAGACCAGATGGGGCAATGAATGGCATGGTTGACATTTTCTTTATTTGTAACAAAATTAGACTCAGACACCATATTATAATTGTCCATGTTTGATGTTTGAGAAAGAGAAATAGCATATGGTGTGAGACGGGCCTTTGGTCAAGAAATAACCAATTATGAAAGGGATGGCTGGAGAAGAAAATCATTCGGCACAAAACATTAAACAACTTGGAAAAACCGAAGTTAACCAAGTGAAGCATGTAAACACAATTGGACAGGCATAATCCAATCTGGCCATGCCTAATGAGCTTGGTTGCAATAAAAAAGAATTCTTGAAGCAATGTGGATCTTGTTCTATTCACTGTTGGTCTTAAAGGTTTACATGCTAATTATTTGTTCCTTTGATCACTTGTGTTTTTTCCCTTTAATTTTCTTAAATATTTCTTATCATCTTTTTGTTCTTGTTTGTATGATGAGAAATTCACCCATTCATCTTTACATAAAATTGCAGTTCCTTGTTACATGTTTCTATGCTTCTTAATTCACATAATTTTTCTTAAACAATGAAATCTCATGAGGCTTAATCATCGTTGTGAGCTCTGGGAAGCCCATGGCTGGCTCAAAGAGTTGGGGTTGCCACCCATTTTTAGATTTGAAAAACTCGATTTAAGTCTTTGATAGTGGCTTTGTTTTCCATGGGAAAGGCACAGAACCGAGAGATTTCGAGTCCCAAGGATTGGGAGAGGGAAGGTGTTAGGCACCCCTCTCTCTAAGCTACTGTTGCAGCCCAATACAGAAGTCATTCAGGCTCAGTTTATTTCTGAGAAAAACATAAATGGTTGCAATAATTTCTTAAATCTGGAGGAACATGTTTTCAACTTTTCCTAAGACTGATTTTGAGGTGATGTTATTGGGTCTTAGGTACTGATCGATTTCTCTAAGACCCTCGTCTTTTTGCCCTTATTCTCAATCAAGAAAAAATTGCAAACAATGGTTCTCCAACATTTTTGAACCTCAAGCAACCTAGAAAAAAAGACGTACGCACCTTGTCAAAAGTTTTCCAATAGCTAGGAGTACTTCAAACGAAATTTGAGTAAGGCAGGAGTTGGGTTGAGTGTTTCCAGTGTTATGTTTGGAAGACAGGGGATGAGGCTTGAACTTGACTTCAGTGATTTTGGGATTACAAGCAGAATGGGTGTATCACAGAAGTTGGAAAACTTTCCCCCTGACGGGTTTGTCGAAGCCCTCAAAATTAGTACTAGTCCCACAATAAAATATTTGCAGTAAAAGTGGTTCTAGGTCAAATCCCACAGGGAGCAAATCAATAATCTCTTAGCCGAATGGGTAAAGTAATTGTGTGGGAAAAATAAATAACTAAAATTAAAAGAATAACAAACTAAACAAACAAGAGAAAATCAGTCTTACCGAATTCTGGTTCAAGGGTTCGGGTTGAATCAATTGGCCATCGATCCTAGGTACAATTTAGCATTCTTGCAATTCAAGCATTTAACCTTAGATTTATTAGGATAGCCATAATAAACCTTGTGTTTTCCTAATTCAGTTGACCAAACCCAGCATTCGATCAACACTTATCACCACTCAACTGGGTACGATAGTGTTCCATGTTAAACAGTGATAGCATTAAGATTTGTGAAAACAGTTAAACCAAAATAACAATAATTGAGATAGCTGCAATTACTGAATTTTGTTCCATCGATTCTTTTAGGTTGAACCATGTTAAAACATTGGTCAAAGGCTGTCACGAACAATTGACCCAAAAAGATAACAACCTAATTGCTACTTGTACCATTATTCGTGACAATTACGGATCACCGAAATCATGGATAGCAGTAGGAAAATCAACATTAATTCAGTTTGTCAGACTAATTAACATTAACATCCAATAAAAATGTGCACAAGAACCAATGAATACTTGAATTAAAAAGCAAGAAAATAAATTAACTACAGAACCTCACAATGACACAATCGAACCTCTCCCCTTGAACCAGAAAAAAGAAGCTTAGCTGCTCATGATCTGTGCAATCTCCATGCTTTGCTTCTCCATGGCCGAACTGATCTTCTTGAGTTGCTTGATGCTTGATTGCTGAATGATTGAGTGATTGCTAGAGCTGGTTCGCCCCCCTCTTTATATAGCCAAAGGAGAGGGCTGTTTTCCAACTCCTTCTAGGAGATCATCTTATCCTTAGGGAGTTTTGATCTTATCTTGAACTAATCCTATCCTATCTCTTATCTAATGCTCTAATCTCAATCTTCTTATCTCTCTAGGATTACATTCAAGAATTTAGATCTGATAAAACTCTCTCCTTGGAGATTACATTCGAAATTCGGACTCTTAACTCTTGAATTCGAGTTGGGCTGCTTCAAGCTACTTCTGCGAGTTGGGCTTAAGTTGTGAAATGGGCCTGGCTGCGAACTTGCTCCGACTTTGGGCTCGTTTTCGTACTCGATGCGGGCAGAATCTGTCAAAAACCAAAACATAAAAGTTGTGGGCCTTACTTTCTTCTTTCTAATGCTTCTTGAATTGTCCAATTCGGTGTCCGGAATTGAGAGTTAGGCCCAGATTACTGACTGTCGCCGAAACTGTGCAAAATCATCCGATTTGTCCTGTTTTCTTCCAATTGCCTTCTTTATTGCCCTGAATCGAAATACAAGAGTAATGAGTCCATTTAAGTGCTAAATAAATGTAAAAGAGTGAATATTAGGGGATAAAATTAGGGTTCATTTTGGTCTCATCAAATCCCCCCACACTTAAACTTTGCTCGTCCTCGGGCAAGGCAAAAACTCAAGTAACACAAGAGATACTAACTATTGATTTTCAATCTTTTTTTTTTCTCTACATGAGGCCTAGTTCATTTCATACTTTAGTTCAGACTTGGTAACATTTCCCTTTTCATCTCTTTCTCCCCTTTTTCTTGTTTAAGAGTGATTGCAAATCACCATTCCTCATGGTCCCAAGTTAAATCGATAGTCAAGGAGACAAGCCTTTCAGGGCTGAAAATCCTTGGACTGCACGGGTGCTCATTGCTTTTAACAAACCAATTCAGCCAGATGCAATTACTTTCCTTTGAATCAAAACAAGGTGTGCTTATTGCCATAAGCTTGCTATGTATCACATCTTCACCACTTAGTGTGAATTCCTAGGATCTGAAGGTGAGAATGGGGTTGGGGTTCTAGGGTGAGTGCATTTTATGCTCCATCTCACCCTTGCCTTCTTTTCAAGATGTGAGTGCATTTTATGCTCCATCTCACACTTGCTTTCATTTCTAAATGTGAGTGCATTTTATGCTCCGTCTCACACTTGTTTTTTGTTTCTAGATGTGAGTGCATTTTATGCTCCATCTCACATTAGTCACGATTTTAGTTTCAAACTCCCTTTCTCTTTTTTTTTTTTTCACAAGAATCACATGGTTTCACCGCCTGATCCATGAATTCATTGATCGTGGTCTCTATATGCCTAACACAACAAGTTCTAGAATAATCAACCCATGTTTGACAGATAATTATGTGAAAATCAATCAAACCCTTATGCATCTTGCCTATTGATCGATTAAAATCATGAGATACCATATGCAGCCAAGAAAGATTAAGTTAGTCATGCTTGCATCCTATCTTATCTATTCAGCCTAAGCACATGATTCCTGATAAGTTGAAATCGTTCAAAGATAAGTTTCTAGGGAGCAGAAATTTCAAGAAGGTAAGGTATCCCAAATTTCCATCAGATTTTCGTAATCCCCCCACACTTAAATTATACATTGTCCCCAGTGTATGTGATTATGCATAAAGTAGAAGGATTTGGGGGTACTTCCCTGTTTGTCTTGTTGGGTTCCTGCTAAACACAAAAATCAAAACCAAACAAAATAACAAAATTAACTAAACACAATGGGTTGCCTCCCACAAGCGCAATTGTTTAACGTCGTTATGCTCGACGTCCTCCTTTGCTACTTTAGCTCTCGTGGTTTCAGCTTTCGGTGTGCTCCCCTTCCATCCATCATGGGCGGGTTCAAATCTGGAATAGGGGCCTTCGTATCCAATTGTGCACTCGATTCTAGCTCCTCATTCATATCTTTTTCAAAAAATTCCTGCACAGTTGGATCAATAGTGTCAACCGAATGGTCTTCATTTGGGTACTTCATAGCTTCAAAAATATTAAATTTAATAGTCTCTCCGTCACATTCGACGAAGAGAGTACCCTCATCCACATCTATTTTGGTCTTGGCCATTTTCATAAATGGCCTGCCTAATAGAAGTGGGGCTGAACTTTCGATCGTGTCCTCCTCCATCTTCAGAACGTAAAAATCAGCTGGGAAAATTAAATCCTTAACCTGCACCATTACATTCTCAACAATCCCTTCTGGGAAGGCATTAGAACGATCAGCTAATTGGATAACAGCTTTAGTTTCCCTTAAAGGACCTAATCTCAAAGCATAGTAAATCGAGTATGGCATGACATTGATAGATGCACCTAAGTCTAGCATGGCATGCTCGATTTTCTTATTGCCAATTGCACAAGGTAGGGTGAACATACCTGAATCAGCATGTTTTCTTGGTAAGGTCCTCTTGATCATGGCTGAAACGTTCTCTCTAACTCTTGAGTCCTGCACCTTGTCTTCTTCTTGTCTTTTATCCACCTTCCTTGGTGAGGTAGGTTCTAGCTGCAGTTCCTTCCCGCTTCTCAGCACCACTGCACTTACATTCTCCTTGGGGTTGACTACCGTTTGTGATGGTAGTTTCTCGGAGCTCTGCACCTCCAACTTGCTAACGGCAGTGGCAAGTTGGCTGATTTGGTTCCCCAAATTCTGAATGCTGGCTCTTATTTCCTGTTGAAATTGCTGAGTATTAGTAGCTAGAGCCTTAACTATATCTTCTAATGACATACCTGAATTCGAGGGTTGGCCTTGCGCTGTGATGGGTGTTGAAAACTGGGGCTGTCGACTGAAAAAATGGGGCTGGTATTGCTGCTGTCCTCCTTGGTTCCCGTAGCTTAGGTTTGGGTGATCTCTCCACCCCGGATTGTAATAATTGGAGTAGGGATCATACTTTCGTTGGGGCTGGCCTGGGAATCCTCCTACGGCATTGACTTGCTGCACCGAACCATCTTGCAATGATGAACACATGTCCGTAGGATGGCCAGGAATCGAACAGATACCACACACCCTGGCAGTTTGTACTTGTCCTGCAGCGAGTTGTCTTACCAAAGCAGTTAGGTCAGAAATCTGATTTTCTAAATTTACATGGCTTACCTCATTAACCCGTCTAATGGTACCGTCTGTCCTTGCGCCGAACTGTTGTGAATTTTCGGCCATGTTAGAGATTAATTCCCTGGCCGCTTCAGGTGTCTTGTTCACTAGAGCTCCTCCACTGGCTGCATCAACCATACTTCTATCCATGGGCTGCAGCCCTTCGTAGAAGTATTGGATTAATAGATGTTCGGGTATTTGGTGATGTGGACAGCTAGCAACAAGTTGTTTAAATCTTTCCCATGTGCATACAGAACCGGGAGGGAGAATATAAAACCAATCCTTTGCTTTATCTCTTAAAGTAAATGGAAAGGCTATGAGTTTTACCTGGTCCTCGGTCATACCATGGGGTTTCATGCTTGAACAGACGACATGAAATTCCTTTAGATGTTTGTTAGGGTCCTCACCTGGGAAACCATGAAACAGAGGTAATAATTGAATCAAACCAGATTTGAGTTCAAAGGCTACCTCAAGAGTGGGGTACGCGATGCATAAAGGTTGTTGGTTCATAATTGGTGCAGCCAACTCCCTTAATGTCCTCTCTCTGTCAGCCATTCTTTCTACTTCTTCGAAGATGGGAAGATCACAATCTGAATTCACCTTCTTTGGTGAACGATCCTTCCTTTGCTTCGCCTCCTTTCTTAAACGATGGGTGGTCCTCTCAATTTCGGGATTGTACTCGAGTTCACCTCGTTGAGAAGCACGAGTTATAAAACAAAAGAGGTTAACAAGAGGAAGGTAATAGCTAAGAAATTAAAGTTGCTCCTCGGCAACGGTGCCAAAATTTTGACGGGTTTGTCGAAGCCCTCAAAATTAGTACTAGTCCCACAATAAAATATTTGCAGTAAAAGTGGTTCTAGGTCGAATCCCACAGGGAGCAAATCAATAATCTCTTAGCCGAATGGGTAAAGTAATTGTGTGGGAAAAATAAATAACTAAAATTAAAAGAATAACAAACTAAACAAACAAGAGAAAATCAGTCTTACCGAATTCTGGTTCAAGGGTTCAGGTTGAATCGATTGGCCATCGATCCTAGGTACAATTTAGCATTCTTGCAATTCAAGCATTTAACCTTAGATTTATTAGGATAGCCATAATAAACCTTGTTTTTTCCTAATTCAGTTGACCAAACCCAGCATTCGATCAACACTTATCACCACTCAACTGGGTACGATAGCGTTCCATGTTAAACAGTGATAGCATTAAGATTTGTGAAAACAGTTAAACCAAAATAACAATAATTGAGATAGCTGCAATTACTGAATTTTGTTCCATCGATTCTTTTAGGTTGAACCATGTTAAAACATTGGTCGTCTCTTCTGGTGAGTCCCAATCGCTGTCAGCCATGTCTGGGTACCCGTACTACACCTACCACAGGGGCGATAACCAGGACGACGATGCTCCCTCGAGCTCGGGGGGAGCCTGGGAGCAGATCCTGGAGGCTCGGGAGGCCTCCGACGACATAGCACCTACTTCTAGGGGGAGGGAGCCTGACACCTTTGACCCTTCCTTGATGACAACGGAGAGACTCAGATCTCTAATCCGCTACTTTCGCCTCCCTGGGGACCTGGTTTACAGCCTCCCTACCGGCAACTTCCCTTGGGAGCATGGTCCCAATGACATAGTAATCTTGCAGGAACAACTCGAGGCTGGCTTGTGTCTCCCCCTACACCCCTTGATAGTGGAGGTGTTAAATCACTTTAACGTCACCATTGACCAGCTTCATCCCAACGCCATTCGAAACATGGTTGGGACTATATCTTTGTGTTATGAGTACTGTCTTCCTCTGGACCTTGATATTTTTGCCTCTATCCTCTGTATAAAAAATGTTGCTCCTGGGGTTCCTCCGGAGAGGCGCTTTTACTACCTCTCTCCCCCCCGTGGCTATAAGCTCTTGTACGAGCTGCCGAACAAGATTCCCGCCTGGAAGCGAGATTACTTTGTGGTCCATAACCCCAAGGGGTGGCCCTTCCCAACTACTTGGGCATCGGTAGGATTCCTTTGCTCGGACTACTTGGCCGAGGAGAAGCTTGTGCAGGTCGGCTTGAGCCCGGGTAGGTTGTCTTTTTAGATTGCGTGGTTTCTGTAACGATGTTGTACTTACATTCGCATGCATATATTTCATTTTTGTTAGACTAACACTGATGCTCTTCTTGGCAGCCATCATGTCCAGTGCCAATTTGCACTGCCTTCTCTCGAGCAGCCAGAGGCGCCATGCAAAGAGGATGTGCCCCGACCGAACTCCCCCCTCAGGAGGTACTGAGTTCGGGTCTGCCGAGCCAATTTTATCCTCCCCTCCGCCCGAGATTCCGACACCCCCACCCGAGGGAACTAGTGGGGTTGACTTCGGAGGGGACGAGCTCCCTCAGCAGGGGGAGGCTCCCTGTAACCCCCTCCAGCCACGCCCTTACCCCCGGTTCCCAGTGGGGAAATGGGAAGGGGTAAACAACTACCTCGTGGCTCGCCGGAGGAGCCGGAAGGCGATTACTAACGATGAGGTCGCTCAGTGGGGGAACATGGAGCCTGAGGACCTCGCCGCATTCGCCTCTGCCCACTGCATGGGGGTAAGTGATTCCTCTCCTTTTTCTTCTCTCATTTTGCTTTTCTCCGCTGTCCTCTGATCTTTTCTTCTGCTGGCAGGTGAATTCCGCCATCCATGCCATAGCTCTCCAGATGCGCGTCCATCGTGTTATGCCCTTAACCAACGTGCTGCTAACAAGAAGCTCCAGGGCGAGCTCGACCGGATCCGGGGCGAGCTCCATCACACTCTCAAGGGAAGCGAGTCTCAGGAGCTGCTCGTCCATGACCAGGAGGCTCAAATTGCCCGGCTTTCTGAAGAGAGCGTGCGTTACAGGGAGGAACCATTGAAGATGGCGGCGGAAAGGGAGCTCCTCAGGCAGCAGGTGCGGGACTTGGAGTCCACTCTTCTAAATCGAACTCGAAACTTTGATCAGATGGTGGAGGCTGAACGAGAGAAAGTGGTCTGTGATTTTAAAGACTCCCAGGAATGCCACGACCTCCAGGCGGAATATGATTCGAGTTCATACCACTCTGGGTTTAAGCTTTGTTAGTGGCTGGTCCGGAAGAAGTTCTCCAGACTCAACCTCGACGGCATCACTATGAAGGGTCTGTCTCCTGAGACGGTGGACCGAGCGGAGGAAGAGGAGCCTGACTCCCCAGAGGATGAGGAGGCGGATCCCTGAGGCGACGTTTCTCTGGACTTCTGGTGGCTTCCGGGTGCCATAAACCCAGTCTTTCAAAGGTCTTTGGTTGGGCGGTTGTGCCCTGTGATAGTCAGACTTTCTCGAGCTGTTTAGCTCGGTTATCGCATTGTTATTTTTCTTTCTTCTTTTTTCTCGTTTTTTTTTTGAAATGACAATGAAAGTTCTTCCCTTTTTTTCTTCCAAGTATGATGTGCTCTCTTTATCTTTGCTAAGGCGATCTCAACACCCAAGCTATTAGAGCTACGTACCCGAAGTAGAACACCTCAATAGTTGTTACCTCGAACTGTTCCTTAAACCATTTATGGCATCTTTATGGTGCATGACAAAGTGATTACCACGTGTGCCCGAACTATATGCTTGTTAGTCATTCTCTAGCTCGATCATCATACTAGAGCAAGCTATGCTTGGTGGGGTCTAAGCCGAGCTGCTTATACTCCTCACTTGAAGTTCACCCATGCCATGAAGACAACTGGGTCTGATTGCGCCGAGATCGTGTTAGCTCGGCATTTTGGCCCTTAGGCTCTAGGAGTGACTCGTGGCCTACTCAGTTGATACAGATAGTATTGTCTTAAGTTGACAATATTCTTTGCCCGAGGTACTTGTTTCCCTTCGAGGGTCTCGAGCTCATACGTTCCTTCCCCGAGTACTCGTTTCACTCGGTAAGGTCCTTCCCAGTTGGACCCAAGCTTGCCAGCGCTGGGCTCAGGTACCATAACCTTTCGAAGAACCAGGTCGCCAACGCGGAGGTTCCGCTTCTTGACCCTGGCGTTATAGTACCGAGCTACTTTCTGCTGGTAGGCTGCAGTCCTGATATACGCGAGGTCCCTTACTTCGTCGAGTAGATCGAGGTTGGTACGGAGCTCGTCTTCATTCGTCTGATCACTGTATGTTTCTAGTCGTAGTGTAGGCACCTCGATTTCTGCAGGGATCACTGCTTCGGTGTCGTAAGTGAGATTGAAGGGTGTTTTTCCCGTGGCGGTCTTCTCCGTGGTCTGGTAAGCCCATAGGACGCTAGGTAACTCATCTACCCACAACCCTTTAGCCCGGTCCAGCCATGCTTTTAGTCCGCGGAGGATGGCTTTGTTTGTGACTTCTGCCTGACCGTTTGCTTGAGGGTGCGCGACTGAAGTAAAATTATGTCGGATTCCCATGTCTTGGCACTAGTCTTGGAATTTGATGTCCTCGAACTGCTTGTTGTTGTTAGAAATCAATACCTGAGGTAACCCAAAGTGGCACACGATGTTCTTCCAAAAGAAGTTTTGGATGTTCCGGGCTGTGATTGTTACAAGGGGTTTTGCTTCTACCCACTAGGTGGTAGTCCACTGCTACTACTAAGAACTTCCTCCCACCCATTGCCGGCGGGAATGGCCCGAGTAGATCGATGCCCCATTGTGCGAAGGGCCATGGGTTGGTGAGATACTTGAGATCGACGGCAGGTTGGTGGTGAATATTGGCGTGCTTCTGGCATTTGTCGCATTTTTTAACAAGCTCAATAGCGTCTGCCTTCATTGTTGGCCAATAATACCCCTGTCGAAGTGCCTTCTGGGCGAGGGCCCTACCCCCCAAGTGTCCGCCATACAATCCCTCATGAGTGTCGTGGAGTACGAGCTTGGCTTCGGTAGGTCGCAAGCAACGCAGATAGGGGAGCGTGTAGGATCTCCTGTACAGCCGTTCGTCTATCATGACGTATTTGGCTGCCTGGCGCTGCACCCTTCTGGCTGCATTGCGATCTGCAGGGAGGGTTCCGTGTAGCAGGAAGCTCGCGAGTGGGTCAATCCACCTCGGCTCTGCTTGAACGACTGGAGCGATCCCCTCTACCCCCCCGAGAATGCTTGGCCGAGACAAGTCCTCTATGTACACGGTTCTCATGGTGATGTCGTTGGCGCTGGCTAGTCTGGACAGGGCGTTGGCCTCAGTGTTCTCCGACCTTGGGATTTGCCTGACAAAGTGTGACTGGAAGTTGAGCAGGGCCTCTCTAACTTTGGCTAAGTAAGCTATCATGGTTGGCTCGCGGGCTTCATACTCGCCGGTGACCTAGTTGACCATGAGCTGGGAGTCGCAACAGATAACGATGTGCTTTGCTTTTACTTCTCTAGCTAGGGCAAGTCCAGCTATCAATGCCTCGTACTCCGCTTCATTGTTGGATGCAGCGAACTCGAAGCGTAGCGCGTACTCCAGTTTCATGCCGCTTGGGCCGTGCAGAACTATTCTGGATCCGCTGCCCTGTTGGTTCGAGGAGCCATCTACGTGAAGGATCCAGGGCTCCTCATCCCAGCTCGTGGTTGGACGAACTAGGAGAGATGCCACGCTGGCTGCTACCTCACGGGGTTCGGACTCGATCGGCCTAGGAGCTTCGGGCTCACTCGAGCTGGGAGCCTTGTGCTCAACCGGCTTGGGGACTTCAGAGCTGAATGTGCATTCGGTTATGAAATCTGCTAAGGCTTGGGCCTTGATGGCAGTTCGCGGCTTGTATTGGAGGTCGTACTTGCTGAGCTCAACGGCCCACTTCGTCAACTGACCAGAGACCTCGGGCTTAAGTAAGACTTGCCTCAGAGGCTTGTCGGTGAGAACGATAACAGTGAGAGCCTGGAAGTACAGGCGGAGCTTCCGGACTGCAATTACCAGTGCGTAAGCCAGCTTTTATATCTCTGGGTATCTCTTCTCTGATCCCTGCAATACTTTACTAACATAATAGATGGGTCGTTGAACCCGATCTACTTCTTTTATTAGTACCGAACTGAACACTTCATCGCTTGCCGAGAGGTACAGTTCTAAGATATCACCCTCCTCGGGTCGGGTTAAGATCGGCACACTAGTGAAGTATTTCTTAAGCTCGTCAAATGCGAGCTGACAGTCTTGGGTCCATTCGAACCCTTTGCTTTTGATTTCCTTAAAGAATGGCAGGCAACGGTCCGCCGATTTGGACATGAAGCGGCTCAGGGCGGCTATGCGGCCATTCAACCTCTGAACCTCCTTCAACTTCCGGGGTGGTCTCATATCTAAGATGGCCTTAATTTTGTTTGGGAAGGCCTCAATGCCGCGTCGGTTAATGATGTATCCTAGGAACTTGCCCAAGGTCACACCGAATACACACTTATTTGGGTTCAGTCTCATATTAAACTTACGCAAAATTTGAAAAATAGAATGCAAGTCTTGTATTAATTCATGTGAAAATTGAGCTTTGACGACCATGTCGTCTACATAGCATTCTACTTTTCTGCCAATTAGTGGCGCAAACAACTTATTTACAAGCCTTTGAAAGGTTGACCCTGCGTTTTTCAACCCGAAGGGCATAACCTTGTAACAGTATAGACCGAACTCCGTGATGAAGGCAGTCTTTTCTTCGTCCGCCGGGTCCATCTTGATTTGGTTATAGCCCGAATAGGTGTCTAAGAAACTTAGCAACTCATGCCCTGAGGTCGCATCCCCCAAGCGGTTAATTCTAGGGAGCGGGAAGCAGTCTTTTGGGCAGGCCCGGTTTAGGTCGGTGTAGTCGACACACATGCGCCACTTGTCGTTGGCCTTTTTCACCAGGACAGGGTTGGCTACCCAGCTCGGGTAATGGACTTCTCTTATGAAGTCAGCTGCGAGGAGCTTCTCAACCTTCTCGTCGACCGTTTTCCACCGCTCCGGGGCTAGGTTGCGTTTCTTCTGTCTAACGGGCCTAACTACAGGATTAGTATTCAGCTTATGATTTATAAGGTCGGGGTCTATACCGGGCATCTCTACTGCGGACCATGCAAAAACATCCAAATTTTGAAGTAAGAAACTTACCAGTTCGGACCGTTGAGGTTCCTAGACGGAAGCGTCGATCTGAAGCATCCGAGTTGGGTCGGCTGTTGAGGTCGGGACTGCGACTGTTTTTTCCATGGGCGCGGCTCGTTCCTCGTTTTACTTCGTAGGCCGCTCCAGTTCGAGGTCATCGACCACCTTGGTCTTTCCCTTCAGGGCGGTGAGGTAGCACTTGCGGGACTCGAGCTGTTCGCCCCGCGCTACCCCCACACCGAAGTCTGTTGAGAACTTCATAGCCAAATGGTAGGTGGAGACCACCGCCCGTAGGACATGGGTGATCGGTCGACCGATTATGGCATTGTAGGGGGAGGGGGTCGCGACCACCAGGAAGTCGTGTTTGAATCTGACCATGCAAGGCCACGTGCTGACTTCCACACGTACTGTTATTTTCCCAAGGGGCCGGACTTCTTCTCCGCTAAAACCCACCAAAGGAGTATCTACAGACTTCAGGTCGCTTCTCTGCAGCTAAAGTTGGTTGAACGCAGCTTTAAAGAGGATGTCGGCCGAACTGCCTGAATCGACAAGTACGCGTCTGACCTCGAAGTCGTTGATCCTCAGCTTTATCACAAGTGCGTCATCGTGGGGGTAGTGGACCCCTCGCGCGTCATCTTCTGTGAAGAAAATTGGCTCTTCTGTCCTCGGCCGCTTTGGAGGGTTCTGCTCTTCTCAGGCGGCCTCACGAACTGACGTACGAGCCACTGATGAAGTACAACCCGCAACGATCGAGCCTCTCACTATCATGTGGATGGTCCCCCGAACCGGACTCTCTTCCGGAGGCTGCCTCTGTGGCTGTTCGGCTGGCCTGTTGCTAGACTCGGGAGCGTCCTTACCGTGCTCCCCTTGCCGACCTGCTTTATTATTACCATTACTATTATGTACAAAATTTCTTAAATACCCGCGATGGATGAGCTCTTCAATCTCGTCGTGGAGGTTTTTGTAAAAATTCTTATTTCTTTCATTGGGATTCCCCCTCAAACGAGGTGGCCATTTCACATACGGGGCGTCCTTGATCGCCATCTGGATTTCAGCCCGCTTCGTGTTCAGTGGGGTGTAATCAATTCGGTCCACTGCAGGAGCTCGGAACGACTGAGCTGGCTTTGCCCCCCGAGCTGCATCCTTTTTTTTTTCGGCTGTCCCCTTGGCTGGAAGGCTCTCCTTCCCTCTTCCTCTTTTCGAGCGCGCTCTCGCCCTTCTGGTTGATCTCCTCTTCGGTGGCTATGAACTTGTTCGCGAGCTTACGAAATTCAGTTATGGTCGTTGGTTGGTTGACGACCATGTGCCACTTGAACTCCTTATGCGTCATGCCTTTCTTGGCTGCTGCAAGGCGCACGGCGGGGTTTAGGCGCGGTATCTGCATGCAAGCGTCGTTGAACCGCTTGATGTAGCTCCGGATGGACTCTCCCTCTCTTTGCACTATGCTAAGGAGACTCTCTTTAATTCACGGACACCGCTTGCTGGTGACGAAGTGGGACGTGGAAGCCTGCGCGAACTGCGCCCAACTTCTTATGGACCCAGGTGCCAAGTTCCGGTACCATGTACGGGCTGCTCCTCTAAAAGTGGTGGAGAAGGCCACACACATGCACGACTCGTTGGATCTTGCCAGGTGCATCTACGATTGGAAGGCATCTACGTGATCATTTGGGTCGAACGACCCGTCGTACTTATCAAGAGGAGGGAGCTTGAAATCTTTAGGCATTGGGGCTGTCAGTAGCTCGGGAGATAGGGGGGATTGAACTGAAAGGATGGGGGCCTTGACTTCACTCGAGCTTACTTCTTCTTTGCCTCCGAGCTCGGACAGGTCGTGGATGGCAGACCGGCGAGCTCGGCGGCATCGTCTCTGCTTCTTGACGGGCTCGACATTCGTGCTGCTCACTTCTGTACTGTCAGGAATGGTGTGTGCAGGAAGCAACTCAGGCCGCTGGTGATGGCTACGGACAGAGGGCTGCTGCTTGGATCCTGCGGCCAGGATTTCGAATTGGTTCTCTATGAACGGGGTATCGGGCTTGGAGGGCTGAGCCGATGTCGGCCTGGCGAGCTGGGTCCTTCTGACCTGACCTCCCGTGGCGAGGCCGGAGTGGCCGGGTGCCGAGGAGCGAGTTGTGATTGCTGAAGCTGAGGTTGCGGCAGCTGGGGAAATTGCTGCTGATACTGGTACTGAGAGACCTGGTGCAGCACGTGTTGTTGATAGATCTGAAACTGCTGAAACTGTTGCATTTGAGCCCGCATGCACTACACCAAATCTTCCAGTTGGCTCGAGCTGGCCGCTGGGGGCACAACCAAGGGTTCAGTGAAGGTTGTTCCAACTGTGGTAGGGAGTGGAGCAATGACGGGTGCCCCTACAAGAGGCACGTTCAAACTATGGATCCCGTCCGCTGAGAGGGGGGCGGTGAACTGTCCGATACAGACAGTAGGGAGCTGGGGCTGTTCCGTGGAGTTATTCATTTCTGTGCTTCGTTCGATGTTGCTAGAGGAAGCCATGAGCGTTGAGTTTTTGGAGAGTAAAAAGATGTGAAAGTTTAGAGAAAGGCTTTTTGAAGCGTTTCCCACAGATGGCGCCAAATGATGTAGCGCGGTTCATTCGCGAGGATGAACCTGAGATGAGGAAGATGAAGAATCCTCGGGGAGTTTATCTGGTGGGGATACTCCGATGCTTAAGTTAGTATTATGTAGGAAAAGCAAGAAGGAGACGAAGGCTAAGAGTGCAGATAGCGCGTTCTCACTATACTCAAAAGGTTAGAGGTTTCAAGAGAAATCCATTTCTCCTCTACCCTGAGGGCTTTTATAGGGACATTTATGTCAGGTCGGGCATAACCGCCACTGGGCTCCTGCCACAATCGTTACCTTCCAGGGCTACGCAGGTGGCCATCGTGGTGTACGTCTCACCCGGGTGAATGACACGTCTCCAGAGTGATAGGCACACCCTTGCCTGCTGTGAGACGTGGACGCAGACTGTCGAAAGGACTGGGACTGCGCCATTAGTAAGGGATATGGCGCAGTCTGACCGATACGGTCTGCCAGTCGGAAGCTTCCTGGGGAGTGCTCGTGCGGTTCATTCGCGAGCTATTCTGTAGCAAACTTGGAATGCTCTAGGGTTACCCTTAGTAGAATTGGCCCTGGGGTGGTTTGTCTGCTTGGGAGCTTGAACGAGCTAATGACTTTAGCTCGCGAGCTAAAATTGCCTCAGAGTATCTCTTCAATGGTAGCTCGGGGAGCCCGGGGTTCGCGTCACGGTGAATCCCTTTCGCGAGCTACAATGTAGCGAGATGCTTTGTAGGCCCGTCACTTGGTCGTACCAGGCTACAACGCTGAGCTGTTGCTCGTGCTGAGTCAGTGTCCATGTGTCACCATTTCATAGGTTGGGTCAAATTGTCCTCCATTAGTATCGACAATGGTGATGTTAAAAAACTTAATGATTTCTACGATAAAAGGGTGGAGCGGGAAGCGCAGCCCGGCTACGAGATGCTCCTCGAAAACCGCGACCTCATGATGATCGTGATCCCAAGTATACTGGCCCTGGGGAATACGGAAGACAAGGTCATCGAAAGCCGGTAGCGAGCTATTAAAGAAAGAAGTCTATCTGAAGTCATCGTGGAAGGACCGAAGTTGTTTGGGTCCCAACCTTGGTAAGAGGTAGAGACCCCCTCCCTAGAGGTTTGTCGATCCTCCTGAGGTTCGAGCTCCTCGAACTGAGCTAGCACCTCTTCGAGTAAGGACACTCCCTCTGAAAGGTTTACAGAAGAACTTTTTGATGAGGAGCTGGCCTCACCCGCGGGTGCTGAGGTCCGTACCTTGGCACCCATGGACTCGCTAGACCCATTAAGGAGCTCATATAAATTAGGGCTAGACATGTTGAGAAAAGAAAAAAGGACAACCAAGCAAGGGAAGACAAAATCACCGAAGAAGGCGGGACAACCTCGGATACAAAGGAAGAAGGCACCGAGTTGAAAGACTTGAATGCGATCTCAAAGGGTTCAATCACGCAGTTTATGGCAAGGAAAATGGGTCATTCGACCCCTATTTATAAGCCATTACATTCAACGATCAACGGTTGTGATCTGCACAATCTGACGGCTCCGATAAAAATCGGTTACACGCTACCCGAGGATGAAATTGGTTGAGTGTGTTTCTTGACGTCCGCAGAGTTTATAAACAGCATGACATCTGTGCGTAGCCGATACGTGATCTGGAACATTTCCTAGTCGAGCCAAGTGGTCTTGTAGAACCAACCGAAGAACCGCCCTACGTACCATCTGGTCATCGTGCCAAGCCCACCTGGGCTTGTTGTGAACTCCCCGCACCGGGTCAAGACCCCTGGCACGGGGAGTGGGGGGCAATTGATGAAGGGTGATTTGGCCCGACCTAGTAAGGAAGGGACACGTGGATGCGACCTGCCAACAGGATGACAACTCAGTGAGGAGAGTCTCGTTAGTAGATCAGGAGCTCGGAACCAAAAGCCACTTCGTTGCCCATGTACCGAGGTGACACGTGTTCGATTCTAGATGCTTCCCAATGGACTTCGAACCCCCCGGGATCACGCCACGAAATCGAAGGCCTTATTCTCATCCCGCCCAGATCAGAAGGTAGTGATAGACTTCATTGACTAGTACGTTACCTCTCTTCCGGGGCGGACGGATCCTAACCACACGGGCCGAGGATCCTGGAGTCGTTTCGTGAGTCCCACGACGACTCAACTATATAAGGACTTCAAACCCCAAGGTCAAGGTACGCGCGATTATTTGCTCACTAGTACACTTATCATTCAACTTTCAGCTTGTAATACTAACTTAGGCATCGAAGCAACCTCGTCGGGTTAGCCACCCCGGGTTCTTTGAGTTTCATTGTTTTGCAGACCGAACCAGCTCGCCATGCAGCCAAGTTCCAGATCATCCTCCAGCTAGGAGCATCCAGATCGTGCTCCATCACTAATCAATGAGTTTGTGCTAGTTCACTCTTGATTGGTTATGTAGCGGAATAGATCTGCAAAGTGACTATGAGTTCAGATCTGCTAACCACTGGTGACTTTCATTTAGTTGCACATTAGAAATATATCTTGTATTTTATATAGTACATGATACCATTGCGTTGTGATCAGTAGATTCATGCCAATAATAAATTCATAAGCCTCACCATAAAGATGCAAACCCCGTGTATTTAAGTACGGGCATATAACCTTATCATTAGTTTCACAGCCCGCAACGAGTTCAAATCAACCCCCCACAAGATTGCCCCTCACAACGTTCCACAGTACATTCTCGCCATGTATTGAGAACATCTCCTAATGATGACATCATCATTTCTGAGATTATCATTGGGAAATGTTCCCAATACACGGCGGGGAACATCGCCCGCAACTCAGGACAAATCAAATTTTGTTTCCGTTTCCTTGTCAAATTGTTTAACACTTTTGAGTGTTGCACAAACGAGGGTTAAAGTTCGAGTGAAAATGTGACTTTCAAATTTAAAAGGATGAGTCCACTTAGCAAATATTCTGACAACTGTCAAAATATTTATAAAAGGTGGATTTCATCTCAACGAAATGTAATTCACAGTCTATTATAGTCGTACATTGGGAATATTTCGTTATTTTGTAGGGTTGTTCATAAGAAGGCCCAATCCGATCAAACCGACCAACCCGGACCGACCCAACCCGAGTTGGCCGGGTTTTTATCAATACGGGTCGGTTTTGGGTTGTGCAAATTTCTAAACCGATGATTCGGGTCGGTTTCGGTTTTCACACAAGAAAACAGAAACCAACCTGAACCGAACCGACTTAATTTCTAGTTCAAACATGAAGTTCCAAAGTCCATTAGGCCACCTAGTTTTTGAATGGTTGCAAGAAACTTTGGATTAGTGAATAGTGATTAATGAACAACTTTTGTGATTAACTTTTCATTTAAATTTCATCATAGAAGATAGCTGAAATGATGTTCAATTTATGACTGTTTTTAAAATTATCAAGATTTTATCACAGGGATGAACTTAGAACCGAAACCGACCGAAACCGACCCGACCCGACTCAAACCGACCAGGTCGATTTTGCTTAACACTGGATCGATTTTGATTTCTATGTCAGGTAACCCGACTAGATCGGGTCGATTGGAAAAACCACATTAAACCGACCCAACCCGACCCGTGAACATTGTTTTATGTTGAGGAGATATTCCCGTCACGGCTGCAGGGGACTGTGAGAAAGTGAGGATGGTCTTCTGATGACCAAGTCCGACAGCACCTTCATGAGAACATAATAAATATTCTGGCCATTGCCAAAAGTTGCTTTTTAAGTGATGGTCTGTGTACAAAAAAAAGGGGACATCACCATCACCATGTTTCTTTTCCTAAAGATGTCCATTACATTACGGTTGAAAGGTTGCACCAGTTTTTCTCCTAAACCAGAACTTCGCAACTTCTTTCCGCAGTCCGCATTATGGGATTTCCATTTCCTTCTCCCGCCATCTTTTCCCTTGCAATTCTTTTCTTCGTTATCTCCTCCTACTCTTCTCTTGCCTCCTCGGTGACCAAGAAACATTTCATGTACAAAGGATCTTCTCTGTTAGTTGAAGATTACCTTTCGGACCTACTCACCTCCCCCGACGAAACCTTTACCTGTGGATTTTACAGATTTGGAACAAACAACCGTTTTAGTTTCTCAATCTGGTTCACCAACTCTGAAGAAGGGAGTAGTCAAGGGACCGTGGTGTGGACGGCCAACCGACAGCATCCAGTGAACGGCCGAGGCTCCAGAGTTTCGCTGCAACGAGATGGCACCATGGTCCTTACCGACGTCGATGGCTCAATTGTCTGGTTCATCAACACCAACACCACCGGCACCGGTGTGGACAAAGCCGAACTCTTGAACACGGGGAACCTCGTTTTGAAGGATCCATTTGGTAAAATCCTTTGGCAAAGCTTTGACTCTCCTACTGATACTCTTCTTCCTTCACAAGCCCTCACCCGACACACCAAACTGGTCTCTGCAATGGCCATTGGAACTCATGCTTCGGGTTATTTCACTTTCAACTTCGACAGCGACAGTGTGTTGAGGTTAATGTATGATGGGCCTGAGGTTTCTAGCTTGTATTGGCCTGACCCTGATTTCACCATATTTGAGAATGGCAGAACAAATTACAACAGCAGCAGGATTGCGCTACTTGACGACATGGGTGCTTTTCTATCAAGCGACAGAGCCAACTTTTTTGCCTCTGATTTGGGTTCTGGGATTAAAAGGCGATTAACGTTGGATTATGATGGTAATCTTAGACTCTATAGCTTGGATGAATCAACCAAGTCATGGACGGTTACATGGGAAGCTCTGCCACGACCGTGCGATATCCATGGGCTGTGTGGTAGGAACGGTGTTTGTACTTACACACCAAAACCAAAGTGTTCATGCCCACCAGGTTATGAGATAGTTGACCCGTCTGATTGGAGCAAAGGTTGCAGGCCCAAATTTAACTGGACATGCGACCAAACCCAGCAATACACATTCGTGGAGGTTCCACATACAGACTTCTGGGGATATGATCTTGATTATAGACCATCGTCGTCGCTAGAACACTGCATGAAGCTCTGCTTGGAGAACTGCTCCTGTGAGGTTTTTGTTTATAGGTTAATGAAAGGAACGCAAAACTGTTATATGAAATTTGCGCTTTTTAATGGGCGTAGTGCTTCAGATTTTCCAGGCAGTGCATATTTGAAACTGCCGAGAAGTTTGAATCTAACATCAGCAAAGACAGCTGCTTTCACTACTCTCGTAACATCTGATTAATACTTGTAGACCTGAAGAGGTTGATCCAGTTGAGGTGGGTTCCTCCCAGACGTACAATGCAAACAAAAGAAGGACAAGATGGGTTTATCTCTACATGTTTGTTTTTGCAATTGGTATCATTGAAATTCTATTCCTTGCATCGGGTTGGTGGTGCCTTTATAGAAGAGGAGATGGGGTGTCAAAGTCGACGGCGAACGGATACCATACATTATCCAGTGAGTTTAGGATGTTTACTTATGCTGAGCTGAAGAAGGCAACCGGAATGTTTAAGGAAGAGTTGGGGAGAGGTGGCTCCGGGGCTGTTTACAAGGGAGTTTTGCAAGATGATAGAATGGTGGCGGTAAAGAAACTAGGAGACGTGCTTCAAGGAGAAGAAGAGTTACGGGCTGAAGTGATTACATTTGGGAGAGTCAACCACATGAACCTAGTGAAAATGTGGGGGTTCTGTTCAGAAGGAACCCACAGGCTATTGGTGTATGAGTACATTGAGAATGGGTCACTGAACAACTACCTCTTTTCTAATGCCAGCAATAATAGCAACAACGGAGCTATTTTACTGAATTGGAGGGAGAGGTTTAGAATTGCTTTAGGGACTGCCAAGGGTTTAGCTTACCTACACCATGAGTGTCTGGAGTGGGTTATCCACTGTGATGTGAAGCCTGAAAATATACTCCTCGATGGCAATTTTGAACCTAAAATAGCCGACTTTGGACTGGCAAAGTTGTCTAAAAGGGGTGGATCTGGTTGCCAGTTCACTAGAATCCGAGGAACAAAGGGGTACATGGCTCCAGAATGGTTTCTAAACCTTCCCATCACTGCAAAAGTTGATGTTTATAGTTATGGAGTTGTAATTCTAGAAATTGTAAAGGGCAGTCGACTTTCGGACTGGGTGGTTGTCGATGGAGAGGAGGAGGCTGAGCTCATAAGATTTCTTTGGGTGGCGAGGAAGAAGATTGCTGAATGCAAAGATGACTCATGGGTTGAAGATATGGTGGATCCGGCATTGAAAGGGCAGTTCAACCAGCAACAAGCAGCAATAATGATTGAAATAGGAATCTCTTGCGTGGAGGAGGATAGAAGCAGAAGGCCAACCATGGATGCAGTGGTGCAAACTCTATTAGACTGTGAAGACGATCCTAAACTAGTGCTTTAAACATTCTGTAAATCTTTCTGTGCATGGAAATATTCTGTATGCATCTATCATGTATGCCTTGTATACTTTGCTTGATAAAACTCTAGCTGCAACTCTATCTGAACAAACAATTTCTTAAAATTTCATTCCTACTCTGGGCGGGAATTCTTGTACAGAATTTTACTCAGTTTAGAAAAAGACTTCATAGCAGTGACCCAGGTAGGAAAAAGTAGGAAAAGGAAGGGAAAGGTAGGGAAACCTTTACAAACCTTGTATAGGTTTCCCCACCTTTTCCTTCAAACCAAACAAGCCATAAAATTTGTATATATTTATAGTTTTTCCCATATAACATAATAGAAAATTTAATTTTCTTTCCTTTTTAGTAATCGAGCTTCAATTCAAGCAACAATGATTAACCTTAGTGCTTTCTTACAAAATTGAACTGACAAAGATAACAAAACTTATCCCTTTTTATATAGCTTATGTATTATGTATACATAAATCAATGGCTTAACATGCATGTGAACCAACCGATGGTAGCTTATTTAAGAGGCTCTCTGTTTAGTTGTAGTGGAGACCTAGGATTAAATACCACTGCCACTAAGGTGGAGGGATTAAGGGTTTGAAAGATAGGCTACCCCCAGCTGCTTGTGTAATCCTATAAAGCAATTACAAAATTGAATTGACAATGATAACCAAAGGTTTACATTAAGGTTGTTTTTGGTTTGAAGAAAAAAGTAGGGAAATGAAGGGAAAGATAGGGAAACCTTTACAAATCTTGTATAGGTTTCCCTACCTTTTCTTTCAAACCAAACATAGCCTAAGTGCTTTCTTACTACATTTTATTGTTGACCTAGAACTATCCATGAACAGATCTACATTAAAAAAGAGAGAAAAACCTGATAATCCATGGAAAAGAGCAATGATTTCTTTATACTTGAAGAAATTTGCTTCACACCATGTACTGGTGGACAAATTTGCATTTTTACATCAGTTTGCCCTTTTACCTAACTCAACCAATCAATGGGGGGAGATGTTATACAAACATTGACAAATAAGGTGAGAGAGAGTGCTCTTTGTGAGAGGACTCCTCACCTCCCTTCTTTCCTCTTTCTATTATATATTTAAATATAAATAGGTATGACTGACAGATATTACAAATTTGCATTTTGACATCAGTTTGCCCTTTTACCCAACTCAACCAATCAATGGGGGGAGATGTTATACAAACATTGACAAATAAGGTGAGAGAGAGCTCTTGGTGAGAGGACTCCTCACCTCCCTTCTTTCCTCTTTCTATTATATATTTAGATATAGATAGGTATGATTGACAGATATTACCAAAATGTAAGATCCATATATGGAATAGTAGGACTTCCTGGGTGGAACCAAGGTTCAAAATATCGATACGCCCGATACGCCGGTTTAGGGCTCCTCAACCCCCTGAACCGGTCAGACCCCCGATACACCCACTATAGGGGCGTATCGATGGGGTCCTAGAATGATAGTCGATACAAGCCAATACGTGTCAATACTTTGAACCTTGGGTGGAAGCTTAAGGTGGGGTCTACATATGAGTTGGGGTCTATCCATAGGACTCACTGGCTCACCTTTTAATTTCATTTTTCAAGTGAAATAAAAAGTGAGTAAAATTAAAGCATTATGTTATTAACCAAAATTTATTGTGTGAGGCTTTTATTAAGGTAAAATGAGGCTTTACTTCAAAACAAATGTATCGTTGGGCAATGCTAAGAAATGCTATAAGAATAAAAAAGACAAATATTAGTAATATATATAATGAACAATACACAAATAGTTGATGGGTTTTTATTTTTTATAATTTATAAATATATTTGAACTAATCTAGAGGTAGAAGCAGCTCTCTCTTTCTTATTTGAAATGACTTATAATTTTGTTTCATGTTTGTTACTTAGTTTAGGTAAGGATTTAAGGACGCTATAGTTTTGTCATTCGTTCCATGCTTTAGGTTCAGTTTGATAGGAATGCAAATATAAATATGTAGAGTGCAAATATACATTTATATTTGTACTTTTCTCAAACCTGGAAAGAGTACAAATACAAATATATATGTAGAGAGCAAAACCTTATATTTTGCATTATTCTGTGTACATATTTGTATTTATACTCTTTCCAAACTGAGCCTTAGGCTGTGTTTGGTTGGAGTGTAATTTTATTTGCACAAATACAAATGCATGAGTGCAAATAAAAAGAACACAAATTTTGGTTTAATTTTGGTTTGGGTTTTACTTTATTCTGCTTTAAGTTTTATTTTACTTCATTTGTACTGCAATCAAATAAAATACGGTAAGTTTTGAAATTAAAAATAAATCATAATTTTCATCAATATCATTTGCACTACCATGATTTTGCATTATTGCAAATAAATTCGCATTGTAACCAAATACGGCTAGGAATATGATGCCCTACCACTGAACGAGTCACAATTTGGACTCTGCTTGATTAAGTTTTTAATTTTTGAGTTTTGAGATGTAAAAAACAAATTAAACTAAAAAAAAAAATGTTTCAAGCATTTCATAAGATTTGCTTTTAAAATCATAACAATCTAAAACCGGAATGGAAGCTGTCAGCTGACTGGTTGGTAACGCCTCCCGCTAGTTGTAGCAGAGAATTGGGATTAAATGCTGCCTACACCAGGGTTTCAAGGATGAACTACTCTTGTAGTGTAGCCCAAAGAAACAAAAAATATAAATAAATAAAATTGAATCTAAAACCAAAATACTTCTTAACTCCAAAATACAAATCTTAAAATTTGGACATTCACAAATCTTGAAGTTTATTCAAAGGCAACCTTAATTATTGGTTATATGCCAAAAATCTACACATAGTTAAATAGCGCAGAGTGCTTCATGGCAACTTGGAGCATCACCTTCTACTCGCTTTCGAGTGTGTAGACAAGTTCAGACTCCCAAAAAAGGTTTGGAGACCTTCAGGGATCAAGGGATGGCAATTTCCTTGTCTTTTCTAGGTACCCCACCTCTGATCAAATCGGAGATGGAGATTTCTTTAGGGCACCAAAACAGGGGAGTGAAGTTCCTGCCCTACTTGTCTGCGACTGTAATATATTAAATATTTTTAAAATATTATTTATATTTTGAATTTTGAAAATTTATATACATATATTAAATATGTTAAGATGGTTTTGTATATATATTTTTAAATAGATTTATATATTTTTTTCAACTGAAATAAATGTTAGTCAATTATTAAACCAACTTGGATTAATGAATTTTTTTTCTTATTGGAAATCTATGCCATCACGAATCCAGATCTGCTTCCATTGGGGCAAATGGGTGCCCACACGGCTCTAACAGTCTTTCCATACCTTGCATTGGAAATATCTCCCCATGAAATAAAGTATATGAATACGGAGATATTCTTAATACAAGGCAGTAAAAACTGTTCAAATGGGCTTTGCCCTGACTGAAGCCCATTCCTCACGAATCATGGATGAGATTCTTTTATTAGCTGTAATGTCATATGGGTTGGTGTGGATAAAATTATTATAGGTAAAGATCTGAATTGCATCGGTCAGGCCAGGATTCGTGTGACCAGTATTTCCAGTCATTGACCTGATAAAATAATCGAAGAGAACCTTTTCTCTGTTGCTTGTTGAATTTTCTATCACATATGGGCTTTTTTTTTTTTTTAATGTGTACCAATTTTAGACCCGATTAGTAGTGGATTAATTGTTTTTAAAATTTTATAGATTTCGTACAATGTCTATGCTTGCCCATCCTCATACCCACAGACCATTCAACCCAAGTCAAAAATCGGTTCCCAATTCTCCTACTCAACCAGTGGGCCTTTTATAAGTCTGAGATTCTTAAAATTTTATAGATTCCGTACAATCTCGGAGGCTGTTGAGCCATTAAACCAGCCGGACAACAAGAACAAGAGGCCCAACGAGAGACTAACCCGAATTCAATTCGAGACTAATCTCAACTGCACCCGAAGTTTTATTAGCCTTTACGTTTGCGGTTCAACAACTTTGCACCCCCTAGCCACATTATTATTGGTCCTATATTGGGCAATATAGCTACAAATTATGTTTAGAGATATAAACGATCAGGATTTGAAATATGATATATTTGAATTCAATTCAATAAATTCAAATCTTAGATATGTTTTGAATCAAAGATTTGATTGAATTTTATAAATGTTGATTTAAATTTGAATCCATTAAAGATGTTGGATATCTGAATTTGATCTGATATGATTTAATTTAAAAAAATTATTAAAATGAAAAATATAATCATTTATATAAAAAATAAAAAATACAAATAATTTATTTAATTATTTTCATCATATATACATGCATTTTTATAAAAAAATATAAAATACAATTTAAACATATTTATAAATAAATAAATAACATATGATCAGTTGATAGGCTGTGGAGTTGGGACCATCTAACGAGCAGCATGGCACTTGACCACTCTCAGAACTAACTCAGCTGCTCCTAGAATGTGGACACTATTGTATACATTGGATTCGAATCAAACAAAAACCAGCCTACAGCTAACTCCATATACTATACGACGTTGTTTGGGGCACAACTTAGACGGCCCAACCTGAGCTTAGACTGATCCAACCTATATTTCTTTTGTATTCTGGGCTTGGATTTTTGGTACTTAAGATGGGCCTGGCCCAAAACCGTGGGTTTTTCTATTTTTCCGGCTGGACTTAGGCCTAGCCCTAAGTAGTCGAAGCCTGGCTTAAACCCAGCCCAACTATAGTCCAATTCAAACCCGGTATGCATGCATACACACATATAAACGCCCAAACCCAGCATAATTTCTTATATTGGCAGCAACAAAAGCAGAAATCCATTGATTGATAGTAAGAATTAAGAAGTTGCCAAATTAAACTAATTGGTGAGCCTTATTGAGTTAAATCTAAATTTTTATTGTCTCAGGAACAATCTAAACACTTGAGTCACAGACTCAAAGCACTCATAATGGGCTTCCTATCAATCCGCACCTCTGATATGAATTCTAGATAACCACAATGTGCCAACTTCTTAATATGAGAAGTATGGGAGACCTTTTGACCACAGGACTGAGTCTTTGAAACTGTAGGATGGATGGTTGGCTTGGTGATTGCACGCAAATAAATATAAGAAGCTTACTGTTGCCAACCATATATTGGGAGCATTTTCCAATAAAGATATTCCCAATGCACGTTGAGATATGCATGTGGGGTGCTAATGTGATCTTTCAAAAACACAGCACATATTTGAACTGTTTTCGGGCTGGGCCCAGAAATTTACAGGCTGGGCTGGAATGATCACCTTTACTCATATTGTATTAGAACCATGGTTGCTAGGAATGAAGTAAACACCCAATCTGTGGCAGCATCGTTTCAAGAATGACATGTTGTCGATGCAGCATTTCAGAATTTACTTGTAGCAATGGTCATGGTGGTTAGTGGGTGCTGCTTTAAAAAAGTCACCACAATAGCTAATTTTATGTGGATGGTTGACTATATCGCCACCATCTTCATTGTTATATAAACTGTAGGCCCTCAATAAAAGAAGTGAGTATAAATCTTCGCATGGCATCTAAATTTAAATCAGACAAATTTGGACTGCAACAACTCAACCCGCTTTGCAGCTCTTATGATGTGTGCGCACTTTCTGATTCTAATTGTTCAAACAGACGTTTTCGTTTTATTTAACAATCTTTGTTCAGAATTCTATACTTAGACATGGTGCAAGTGGGGCTAAGTTAGGTCGGATTGAGGTCAACCATAGACTAAATTGAGTTCATGAATGATAAATCCTCGACATTAATCAAGGTTCTTAAAATCGGACTGGACAGGAAATTGTTCTGGGTCTGGTTCTTAGGTCGAACAGTCTGACCGCCCGATCTGAATGGACGGCCTGTTCAGACAAAAAAATTTAAAAACATAAGAAACAGCCAAAACCATTTTCGGGTCGAATGGTGTAATGGTTCAACTACCTGGGTCAGCAGTTCACTGACCAAATCAATGGTTTTAGGCCAAAAAGCGATTTTTGGGTTAAATGAAACTGCTCAGGTGACCAGTTTCTGGTTTTTCTAGTCCGGTCTAACTTTGAAAATATTGCCATTAATCCTAATACTAATCCAAACGTCAAGGTAATGACATCAGGTTATTGGGACAGAGTTGTTTTTCGGTTGTCCCAATTTCATTGCTTAATAGAGTTAATTAGGATGAATCGACTAGGGTTGACTAGCCCAACTTGAGTTGTTAATCCCTATTATTAATCTTAATCGTTACCCCAACTTCAAGGTAATGACATGAGGTTGGGACAAAGTTGTTTTTGGATTGGCTCAACTTTCTTGCTTAATAGACTTGATTAGGATTAGTTGACTATGGTTGATTAGCCGAACTTGAGTTATTGAATCCCTATTACTAATCCTAACCCTAACCTAAACTTCAAGTTAATGGCATAATGTTGGGACAGTTGTTTTTGGGTTGGCTCAATTTCTTTTCTTAATAGAATTAATTAGGATTAATTGACTATAGTTGATTAGCCCAACTTGAGTTGTTGAATCCCTATTATTAATTTTAATCTTAACCCAAACTTCAAGGTAATGACATGAGGTTGGGACAGAGTTGTTCTTGGGCTGGTTCAATTTCTTTGCTTAATAGATTTAATTAGGATTAATTGATTATGGTTGACTAGCCCAACTTGAGTTATTGAATCCCTGTTATTAATCTTAACCTAACCCAAACTCCAAGGTAATGACATGAGGTTGGGATAGAGTTGTTTTTGGATTGACACTTCTTTTTTTTTCGCTTAAGAGACTTAATTAAGATTAATAGATTATGGTTGACTAGCCTTTACATTATTTAAATTAGAATATAAACAAGGGCAAAGTTATGGTCCTTTGGAGGTAACATCATATGGATGCAAGTGTGCAACTAGGTTTGGGTTAGTCCAAAATTGAATCAGAAAAGTTGGGTTGTGTATATATTAATTTATGTATGCACCGCATCATGTATGTATACGGTATACCCCAAGACACATTTTTAAAGGCCAAAGTTTTTTTAGTGTAACATAACTATTTTGCTCTTAAAATACAATAATTTTGTCATAAATACACTAAATCCCAAAACTAGTTAACCTTAATTGACCGATCCTAAGTTAAAAAATGGGAACTTTTTTTAAAACATAAAGAAGCGAAGAAATTGGGCCAACTTGATTTAATCCAACCCAATGTTATTTGATTGGGTTAGAATTAAGGTGGAACCCAATCTAACTGGGCAATACTTGGCTCCTATCCCATTGGAGCCTGGAGGACATGCATCCCACCGCCTTTTCATTTATAGATTTAAACCCTAAAATCTAAAACGTAAACTCTAAAATTTAAGCCATAAGCCCTTTAATCTTAAAAACCCTAACCATAAACCCTAAATCTCATAATATAAAGTCTAAACCCTTAAAGTCTAAAATATAAATTCTAAACTCTTTAAACCCTAAAGTTTAAATCTCTAAATCCTAACCTTAAAGCTTAAATTTATTGTATAAAATGCCTTTAATAGGATTCATGTCCTCCAACATGGTAGGAGCCAAGTATTTTCCAACCTAACCTAACTTAGTCCAACTTACTAAACACAAATAAATAAATTAATATTTGCTATTTTGTCTAACTTAGGTAATTATATGTAATAATGTAAAGACCTGATCTTGTTCTTTTTTTCAAGGGCCAGATGCTATTTTTCCCCTGTCATTTTTAACTCCTTCAATTTGTAAGAAATCACTTTTTCTAATAAGTGTTGCAAATGGTCTCTTGTTTATGTGATCAAATCATCTCAATTTACTTTTTCCCATTTTATCACCTATTGGAACTATTCCTAGGTTCTTTCGCATGAATTTATTTCTGATCCTATCTCTATTAGTTTTGCCACTCTTCCATCTAACATTTACATTTCTACCACACTCAATTTTCAGATTTCTTGTTTCTTAACCACCAAATACTCTATTCCATAAAGCATAGTTGGTTGTATAATTATTTTATATAAATTTTCTTTTAGTTAAAGTAGGGATGCAAACGGATCGGATTGGATTCGTATCAGAATACTTGAATCCGATCTGACACTATTCATGATGGATCCGATCCAATCGGATCTGATAGGACTCGATTTGATCTGACTTATTTTATTTAAAAATAAAAAAAATATTAAAAGAAAAAATAAAATATATCAATTTAAATTAAGAAAAAACAAAAAATTATAAATAAAATTTAATTATTTTCATCATATATACATGTTTTTTATAAAAAAAATAAATAATATAACAAATTTATAAAAATACAATATAAATAATATTTTTATAAATAAATAAATAACAAATATATATATATATATATATATATATATATATATATATATATATATTATTTATATTTATAAATATATAACACATTGGATTGAATAGAAGTGATCCGAATCCAACATGATCCGATCCATTTGCACTCTAAGTTAAAAGTTTTTTTTACCTATCGCAAAAGACTCCGGATGCATATCTCTTTTTTGCTCATTCTTCTCAAATTGCATGACTAACATCCTCAAAATTCCTCTTTTATTTATGCATTATTGAATCAAAGGAGACAAAAGAGGTCGCATTGTGTTCTTGTGTTATATTTTTTATTTATGGAGAGATTTCCCTATGATCACTACATGTGCTTGCCACCTACTTGTGTTACAGGCGTAGATTCTTGGGCTATCTTTTATTTTAGTATTATTTTTTTTTTCTTTTTGTTTTTCGATTTGGCAGAGCTGTCTCTGACCATGTTTTGGTAATTGTCACAATGTGCTCAAATTAACTATAGTGTTATGTAATTCTTCTTCAATATCATAAAGTTTTGTTGTCACAGTGGGAGACATTTTTGTATAGGTTTTCTTATCTTTTTCCTTCCCTTTCCTATCTTTTCTTTCAAATCAAACACAGCCTAAATGATTGTTCGTACAATGCAAATTCATCAAACCGGTTACTCAACTTGCACACAAGGTGCCAAACAGGTGGTTGGCCTCCTGTTTGTCGTAATGGTGACTTCGGATTGAATTCCGTTTGCACTTGGGTTGGAGGGGTTATGGGTTTGGGGATGGGCTATCTCTCATTGTATAATCATAAAAAAATAAAAAAAATAAAAAAAATAAAAAAGCTTGCACCCGTAGGTGTATTGGTAAAACTCATGTTGACAACTGTGGGAACCCGGATTTGAGTTTGAGAGCAGCCACCATTTTATCCCTCCCAAGAACGGTATATGTAGGACTAGAGGGTAGAACATGTGCGAATTTGATTACTTTTGTCAAAATTTGAATCGGCCTGGCCCAACCCAAAGCAGTGTAAAATGCTAACTCCCGCCAACCTGAATTGCACCCCTAGCTAGGACTAACAATGGGTAATGTCCTTTTTATTTCTGCTGCTATTTTTATTAATTTCAAACAACAATACTAACATAACTTTCACGGCTTCGCCCCTATCCAATGAATCTAACCGGCTCAAGTTGCACCCATTGTAATTGAGTTGCAATAAGTTTAGGCTGTGTTTGTTTGCGATGTAAAACCTCATCGATATTGGAGTTTTACACCTAACTATCTGAAATTGCTGAACCATTGAACATCAAAAAACATGATTATAAATGTAGGTCAAAACAATTTTAAAAAATAAAGTAAAATACAGTAGGGTTGGCTGAAATTTACTCTTTATATAGGGATATTATCTAAAACTCATAGACTATTTTTGTATTTCTCTAAGTCACTATGACTTTTCAAACCCTGAGGAGAACCCCCTCTTAGTGAGTTTTTATTGTCTAAACTTCATCTTTCATCATATCATTGAAAAAAATTGTCCACATAAGCATTTAAATAATTTATATAACCAAACTACCATGAATGATGAGTGAATAAAAGGAACCTAAATCTCACTATGACTTATTGCAAATCCAAAGTTTAATAGATCAAAAGCAAATGGGAGGAACCAGAATCTTCACATTTAGCGAAATCTGAAGCACGAGTGTTTCAAATAATCCAGAAACCAGAAAAGCACTATCAATTTACGTGGCAAAATTTGATTTTGCCGCACGTGATTCGTAAATTCTAATGGCTCTCCTCCATCTTCCTTCTTCCTTTCCTTCGTATATACCTTCTTTATTCCACGAACTGATCATACTTGCGGAGCTGAAAAGCAAGAGAAGGCGAGAGAGTTAGAGATGTACAGAGTTAGAATGCGGAATGAGTCAAAGAACAAAAATGGTCGCGATGGTGATGGTGAACTACTGCGGAAATAATGGCGATGGTGGCAAAGTGTCGATGAAAGTAGATTTGAGATTTCTCAGTCTTAGATCTCATTCTCTCTCACTATCTCAGATTTTTTTTACCATTTCGCATAGATCTGTCTCACACATCTCAGATCTCTCTCACCATCTCGTGCGAGAGAGATAGATCTGCACAGATATGAGATTCCTCAGATTTTAAAACTTTGCTACAAACCGTTCTCCGAGTCGAACGGTTTAATGGCCAAACTATCTGGGTCAACGGTTTTTGACCAAAGATCGAGTTTGGGGTAAAATGGAACCGATCGCCTAAACGGTTTCTAATCCAAATGGACCGACTGTCCGAGTCAACAACGTTTCGAAAACATTGCTTTTACCTGACATGTGGTGTGTGTTGGGGCATCCTTCGCTTGAGGTCTTAGGGTGGTTTTGTGCTCCTCATCCTTGGAGGCTGTGGAAGGTTAGTCATTCACAACGTGCCCCATTCCATCTGGGGTTAACTTTGGCTGTTGGGGCCCAACAGCATAGGCTGTTGAGACAATTTCTAGGTTGGGCACGTTCTGGCAGTTCACCAATTCACACCCATGCTTTGGTTTTTAGTCTAAATAAATTAAGATGTGATTATTAATTTACCCATTCTCATGCTTACGTGGCATTTCTAACAATTCTCTCAACAACATAGACTGTTGGCCCCCAACAGTTAAAGTTTTCAATGCATTTCGTGGTCGTTGTCTTTGTTATGCAACGAGGGTTCACTCTGCCACGTCAACTTCCACATGGTGGTTTGATCTGGCAATGATAAGGCTCCATATGGGTAAAAGGAGAGAGAGAGGAAAAAAAAAAGAAAAAGGTGGAGGAGGGGCGCCTTTGGTTTGGTTCTGTGAGGAAGAAGACATGAGTGTTTCTTCAACTCATGGTGGTTGAGTGGAAATAATGTTTCGAGGGGTAATATGGAAAGTTAAATAAAACTGTTTAGGTTTTAATTGTGGATCAGTGGTTGTAGGGGGTTATGTGGAGGTTTTGAAGGTCATGGTGGGCTTAAGAGAAATGTCATGATAAGTCTTATATAATATATCATTTTCTTTTCCAGTGTGTGTTGGTTTTCTAGTCCAATTCGAAGGGGGCAACTGGCTGAGTTGGTAAATGACTGGAGTTCAACCTACTTGAATTATATCAAATCCCACTTTTTTTTCTATTTTAAACAAGTCCCACTTTTACCACTCTCCCCTCCTAAATTCCCAGCCCAACTTTGCTGAAAAAAAAAAAAAGGAAAGATAAAATATGATAGAAAGACTTCGGCCCAATTGGTTCATGCCTTATCTGACCCAAACAGACGTAAATCTGGAACTGGAAGGACCGAAATCCAAATAATTTCTACTTAAAAAGTAGTTTAAATTAGACACATCACACATGGTGTGCCCACGTGAGAGAATAATGCAGGCTACCGCTGTACGTATCTTGAGAGACAGATTTTGGTCAGAATAATGCAGGCTACCACGTCAGAGAGACAGATTTTGGTCAGAATTTGGACCGATCGCATCTTTAGATTTGGCAATTCTATACGTATCTTGAGATTTGAATAGCGTAATGCACGTGGTTGTCTCATGGACCAGGGATTCTGACTCTAATAAACTTGCAAGCGACCATCCAAGATCTGCATCAGCTGCAATTAAATTCGTCAAAGTTGAGTTGTTCAATTTTCAGCGAATGGGGAACTCATTATGTAATTTCCTCTCCGATTCAGTAATCAGTACTACTGTGAGTCAGATGGAATTCAAATCGTTTACGGTTCCATGCTTGGTACTGTGCCAATCACGATACTATGCACAAATAATTTATTTGATGCCATCAAGGCAGTGCTTATCCTGCCGATCATATTGCTTTTTTATGTTTTGGTGGACGGATTTTGTTGACTCGATTCATTGAATTTCAGACAAAAAATGTCACGATGTTCTGACTATATATGTGTTTGGTTATATTTATGTTTATTGGATGGGCATTTATGAAAAAAATTTATTTCATAAATACCCATTTTAAACATTTTTTATTTTGTTATTTGGTTAAGGCGTTTTAAAAAATATCCCTTTACAATTTAATATAATAAACCTTTTTTCATTTCATATTGTTTGGTGGGGTGTTTCAAGAAACAGCCATATGAATGTTTCAGTGTGAGACTTTCACTTCGGTGTATAGAATTCATCAGTCAATCCAATGGTCCAAATTACATGTACTTGTATTTAAAGACCGATTTTTAAATTCAATGGTAAAAATATGATATAATCCACATTCAACGGTGGATATATGACTCTCTCTTTCTCTCTCTCTTTTATTTTGTTATTTCATTAATATTTTGTTAATTGGGTTAGGAGGTATTCCTTTTTCTTGCTAAAGGAAAATAAGGAAATGTATTATAAATTAACAAAGTTTTATAAAAAACTATTCCATATGAATACTCAATTCTCACTTGGCCAAGCTCATCTGGATGTTTTACTAAATTTTATTTATCCATGGACCTTTACCCCCCATATCCTTTTTGATCAGGTCCAGCACCTGAATCCATTTCTTTAGATGATTTTGCTCTACAGTCCCTTCACTGAGTCAATATTTGCTCTACAAGTGCATGAGAAGGGGAGGTACAGGCCCTGTATTTTTCACCTTTTCAGCCCTCTTTAAGGCTTGTGCTGAAGCCCTCAATGTCAATCCTAGGTGGCAAATACATTGCCAAACTATTTTGGTTGGTAGGTTTGAGTCAGAACTTTATTGATGTAACAAAATGTATATATCTAGAATGTGGCTGCTAAATATTTGATGCAACAAAATGTATATATCTACAAGTTGCAGAGTTGTTTGATGATTTGCCTGAGAAAGACATGGTGGCATGGGCGGCAACTGTCACAGGTTATGCCCAAAATTGAAGGCCAAAAGGAAGCACTAAGATTTTTCAAAGAAATGCAGGATGTAGGTGCAGAAACAGATGAAGTCACATTAACTCGAATGCATTCTGTTACACTGCAGTGATGTGGGGTTTGCAGTACATGGACAGGCTGTTTCATCAATAGATTGCTCTCTGAGATGACAGAGACAGAGGCAGGGTGTCCATTACACATCTGCCCTGAAGCCTATTGTCCGAGAGACTGGTTTGACAGAGGCAGCCTTGCTTCTACTTGTTTTCTTATGAGAATCTATTGCCTTTCTGAGTTTCTGACCATGATTTTCTATTTTACTTGTGTTATTTCCCGATAAAAAAGACATCTTCTTATTTTCACCTTTAATATGGGTTAACAAAAATTCTCTCATGCATTTGAATCCGATCAACTTTTATTTAAGGATATGAAAATATTTGAAATTACTTACAAACTTTCCTTCAACTTTTTGTTTTCCTTTTATTTTCTGTCAAAACAAACACAATCTAAAGGTTGTAGTAAATCAGATCAGGATATCACCTCTATATTGGAGTTTTGATTTCAGTGACTTGACCATTCAACCCATCACCCATGCTACCATTTTATTTTAATCTATTCATAGTATAGATTTCTATTGAATGCTAGAATATTTCTATTAAATTTTGATGAGTTGACCATTCAATATCACCTCTATATTGAATGTTAGAATATTTCTGTTTTCCAACTTCATTTTCTTAATCTATTCATAGTATAGAGAATTTTTAAGTGTTTCAAGTTTCAACAGTTATTCACACGCATGGGCATCCGTCATTTTACCCTTTTATGCTTTGAAAGACCAACCTAACTGACATCATAAAAATTTGAAGAATTTGTCTTTGAAATTCTATCGTATATGGCTAAAGTAAACACTCAAATTAGACGAATTGCTTTCAACAGTAACCGAAATCAGCTGAATAATCTGTAGTATAACAAGTAAAATCAACTATAGCCAAAACGGATATGCTTCTCAGTCTATCTCTAACAAGGATCAGGAAATCAAGATGATAGTGCAATCAATGAGTATCTTTTCAAGCTCAAAATCAAAGAAAAAAATATATGGTGAAAAGTAAAGGGTGAAAACGATATAAAAGGATAGATCTGTCTACGGGCAAAAAGAACACAGGCTTAAAGAAGAAAACGATAGACAGAGAACTTAGGAAAAAACAGAGGGAAAATCGAAAGAATAGAAAATGATAGATCTATTACCTTGCCGATGAAGAACGACATCCACTGCTCCTCCGGGCTCCGGTGTTTCTCCTCCGATCATCTATCTACGGGCGGCGTCAAGCTTGCTCATGGTCAGGGTTTCAACGAATAGAGAAACAAAAAGAAGAAAATCATGGGATGGTAGATTGGGTTGCATCGGATCAAAACTTGCGGGTGCCACATCATACAACATGTAAGCTCCATGTCAGCTATGCGTTTCATGAAACACAAAGCCGTTGGGGGAAGTAAGGAATGAGAAAACGTTTATTGCCGTTTTTTGATTAAACACTGCCACCAAACAGTGGTTTTGGCCCCAATAAACGTTTATTGTGCCAAAAACTAAACTGGCACTGAGGTGGCAATGTTTATCTGATAAACGTAAATGGAACCAAACATCCCCTATGCTATTTAGAAAACCCTTTTTGTTTTTTTGGATCATTTTGGAAGAGGAGAAACTTTGTACAAAGCCATGGTCATATTGATACGCTGAAACAACAAAATTAAGTGATACAATCCCACCTTGAAATAGATAAGTCTTGTGAAACGAGTTCACATCTCCGCCCTCATTGGTAGACATTGTTGGATTTTAATCTCATAAGAGATTAAATCCAATGGGTTTGATTGGTCAATTACATGAGAAATTGCACATGTACATTTGTTTGAAAAAATCAGTTTTTCTCTTACAAAACCCAGTTTTGAACTTGTCCCACATTGGAAAATTATAAGTTTTGTTTTCAATATTTCAATAGGAGCTGATTTACACTCCTTAGAATTAGTAGAGGAGAGTATGGGGATTCGATACCATGCAACGCGCGTGTGTGGCGCACTTTGCTCGCACTTCGCGCGCCGCATGGCTTGCGATGGACGGCTCTGGTTTTGGTATGTTGATGACCGTTGATCACCATTGATGAGATCAACGGTCACGATTCGATCGGGTGTGATCAAGAGGCACAATTCAAAGTTAATAGTCACCAATTGTTAACAACTTTTTAAACAGTCACAACGGTTGAAATTGTGATTGTTCAAGGTGCATTCTCTAAACCAGCACCTACCTTTTCCTTATACCTCTTCACAAATTATTTAAGGAGCATGAATCAGACTCCAAAACACACAATTTCGAAATTCACTATCTCTCTCTCTCAGTCCGATCTACTACAATCTCACAAAAGGTTTCTTTGGAGACTCTTCAACTTTGCTGGTTGTAGATTCTCGCCCAAGGCTCAGTTGTATCATGGGAACGAATTTGCCTGTAACCCAACAGCAAACTCAGTAAAACTGAGTGGGGGAAAATAACGTTCTAAAGACAGTGTCTTCAGACGCGCTTTAGAGCTTCTCCTCCTAAGTTACAGTGACCCCATCTTCCCCAACAATTTTAGAACGTTATTGTGCAATGGAGGCGGAAGCAAGCATGATTTTGATCAAAATGATGAACCAAGATCTTGTTCGACTAGACCAGTTCGATAGAGCAAATTCAACCGATGGCAAGACAAGATGATCTTCTTTCTGACCACACTAAAACTATACTATTTGTTGGACCCGAATCTGCAATCACTTCCTGAACCCACTGACAAAGACTCTGAGAAACTAAAGAAGGAAAGAGCAAAACGGGAAGAAGACTCACTTCTGTGCCGAGGACACATACTGAATGCCTTATCAGACCGGCTCTACAACTTTTACAAGGAACTTGCATCTCCAAAAGAAATCTAGAAGGCCCCGGAATTCAAATACAAGGTGCAAGAAGCATGTACGAATAAGTATCTTATTGTAGAATACTTTGACTTCACCATGAACGACCATAAACCTATACTGGAGCAAGTTCATGAACTACAGGTGATAGTCAATAAAATTCGACCCCTTAACATCATCCATCTTGAATCTTTCCAAGTGGGAGCAATCATTGCCAAACTTCCACTCTCTTGGAAGGATTACAGGAAGAAGCTTCTGCACAAGGCTGAAGAACTTACCTTAGAGCAAATTCAGCAACACCTTCGTATTGAAGAAGAGTCTCGAATTAGAGACAGTAGGGATAAGACCTTGACCGGTATACTGAACTCTAAGGTAAATTTTGTGGAAAACGGATCGAAGAAGACTAACCCTGCATTACAAGTAAAGAAGAAGGATGGAAACTTCAAAAAGAGCAACAATAAGAAAGGGTCCTGCTATGTTTGTGGAAAGAAGGGGCGTTATGCTCGAGTCTGCCGATATCGAAAAAGCGGAACCAAGTCTACAAACACGGTAGAAGACAATCTCGTGGCCATGATTACTGAAGTCAACATGGCAGAATCATCTTCTGGATGGTGGTTTGATTCAGGCGCCACAATCCATGTTTGTAAGGACAAGTCCTTATTCAAGACATATGAAGAAGTGACTGATGGTCAGGAGGTACAGATGGAAAACCAAAATGTGTCAAAATTGTTGAAGGAGGCAACGTAGAGTTGAACTTCACCTCCGGAAAGACACCGACTCTCCTGAATGTTCTCCATGTTCCTGACATTAGAAAGAACTTGGTCTCAATAAATCTTGTTTGTAAGAGGAGATTCAAAGTTGTCTTTGAATCCGACAAACTAATCATATCCAAGAATGGTATGTTTGTTGGAAAGGGATATGGTTGTAATGATATGTTCAAATTAAGTATTAATGAAGGAAAAATTTCTGCTTATATTGTTGATTCTTTCTCTTTATGGCATGATAGATTAGCACACTTGAATTTTAAATCCATAAAGAACATGAGCAAACTAGGTATAATTGCTTACAGTAATGAATCAACTAGAAAATGTGAAATATGTGTAAAATCTAAAATGGCTAAGAAACATTTCCCTAGTGTTGAGAGAAATTCTCAACTTCTAGAAATAATCCATTCTGACATCTGTGAACTCAATGGTGTATTAACTATAGGAGGCAAGAGATACTTCATAACATTTATAGATGATTTTTCTAGGTACACCTATGTCTACCTTATGAGAACTAAGGATGAAGCCTTTGACATGTTTAAACTATATAAGACTGAAGTTGAAAATCAACTAGAAAAGAAAATTAAAATCCTTAGAAGTAATAGGGGTGTTGAATACTTTAAAAATGAGTTTACTTCTTTCTGTGAAGAATTTGGAATAATACATCAGTGTTCTGCTCCTTATACCCCTCAGCAGAATGGCCTGGCTGAAAGGAAAAATAGAACACTTACAGAAATGATAAACTGCATGTTGTTAAAAACTAATGCACCCTTAAACCTGTGGGAGGAAGCACTCCTAACAGCCTGCCATTTACATAACATAATTGTTTCTAGAGTTAACAACAAATGCTCATATGAATTATGGACAGGAAAAAAACCTACTTTAGCATATCTAAAAGTGTGGGGGTGCTTAGCATATTGTAGAGTTCCAGATCCTAAAAGAACCAAATTAGGATTCAGAGCTAAGAAAAGTATGTTTGTTGGATATGCAGAACATAGCAAGGCCTATAGGCTTCTAGATTTAGAGTCCAACATAATAATTGAAACTAGAGATGTTGAATTCTTTGACAATAAACTGTGTTATGAACCTGTAGAAAATGAATCCACAGGAAATGACAGAGAAACTCAGATCTCAATACCTGTTGATAATAATGAGACTGAAAGAAAAAATGACACAACTATAACACCTACAATAGGACTTAGAAGAAGTCAAAGACAAAGAACAGAGAAACACTTAGGTTCAGATTTTATCTCTACTCAGTCAATTGTATTTTTTGTTGAGGCTGATAGAGAGAAGATTTTAAATAAAATACCCATTGTCCTAAACATTGAAAATAATCTAAAAACCTATAGTGAGGCCATGACCTCTAGAGATGCTGCCTTTTGGAAGGAAGCTATAAATGATGAAATTGATTCAATAATGTCAAATAACACATGGGTGCTAGTAGATCTACCTCCATGATCAAAACCAATAAAATGTAAATGGGTGTTTAGAAAAAAATACAACACTGATAGAACTGTGCAAGCTTTTAAGGCTAGATTGGTAGCCAAAGGATTTAGTCAAAATGAAGGGATTGATTACTTTGACACCTATGCACCAGTGGCTAGAACAACTTCTATTAGAACACTTATAGCATTAGCATCCATTTATCATTATCTGTTCACCAAATGGATGTTAAAATTGCTTTCTTAAATGGTAATTTAAATGAAGAGGTTTACATGGAACAACCAGAAGGATTTGTTCTTCCTAGAAATGAGAAGAAAGTCTGTAAACTGGTTAAATCGCTATATGGGTTAAAACAAACACCTAAACATAATAGTGTTGATAGATGCATCTACTCAAAATTCACTGAAAATTATGGAGTAATTGTGTGTCTTTATGTGGATGATATGCTTATTGTGGGTACAAATATGGTTGGCATAAATGAAACTAAAAACTACTTATCTTCTGTTTTCAAGATGAAAGCTTTGGGAGAAGTAGATACCATCTTGGGAATTAAAGTTAAAAAGCATAGTAAGGGCTATGTATTAAGCCAATCACAGTATATTGAGAAAGTATTTGAGAAATTTAAGCATTTAGGGTTTAAAGAATATAGCACACCATATGATTCTAGTATAAAACTAGTAGAAAATACTGGTAGAGCAATTGCACAACTTGAGTATGCTAGTGCAGTAGGGAGCTTGATGTATGCTATGCTTTGTGCTAGACCTGATATTGCATTTGCAGTAAGTAAACTCAATCGGTTTACAAGTAATCCCGGTGCAGAGCACTAGAAGGCAATTGGGAGAGTTCTTGGGTATCTCAAGAGAACCTTGGAACTTGGCTTATTTTATTGTGATTATCCAGTTGTACTAGAAGAGTACACTGATGCAAGTTGGATTTGGTAATGGAGATAACAAGTCCACATCTGGATGGATTTTTTGTCCTTGGTGGGGGTGCGATCTCTTGGGCATCCAAGAGACAAACTTGTATATCTCACTCGACCATGGAATCCGAATTCATAGCCTTAGCGGCTGCTAGAAAAAAGAGGTTGAATGGATTAGGAATTTATTATTGGATATAAAACTTTGGCCTAGTCCTATGCCTCCAATTTTCATTTACTATGATAGTGAGGCAACTCTGTCAAGGGCCTACAGTGGTACCTACAATGGTAAGTTCAGACATATAAGTTTGAGACATGAAATTGTTAGGCAACTGATTCAAGATGGAGTCATCACTATAACCTATGTGAGGTCAAGTAAAAACTTGGCTGATCCTCTTACCAAGGTTTAGCCAAAGAATTGGTAAGAATGACAACCAAAGAGATGGGATTAAAACCCTTTACTTAGTCACCTGTAATGGTAACCCAACCTGAACTGAAAAGCCATCAGTATTGGGTTTAATGGGTAACAACAAGTTACAGCAATGTGACTGTTAGCATTGACATTGAGAAATTTTCTATCACAACATAAACAGTGCTGTCCATTATGATGAGAGGTTGAGATAAACTCTTAATGAAGTTCTGAAATGTATCAAATAACGGAGCACATAGTGGAATTTCACCTATGTGAACATAGAAGTGGTGCCGCTTCTCATGAGGGTTTGGGTTTGCTCTCGGGATTGTTCATGAAACCAGGAAAGAAGCACATGAACATAACAGTGCTGAGCAAAATTTGAAACTCTTGTAGAGACTGAACATTTTTATGTGTATAGTTGTCTCCGGTCTGTTTTGAGAGTAGTTGGTTTAATGTCTTACCACCAATAACTTTGACAAGACTCTGAGATAACTATACTAACAAGAGGTTTAAGTTGATAAACATCTTTTGTATGCATAATTGTGTCATAGTAGTTTGCATTGAGAGAGAACTATGTAATTGATCAATCAATGTGGGGGATTGTTGGATTTTAATCTCATAAGAGATTAAGTCCAATGGGTTTGATTGGTCAATTACATGAGAAATTGCACTTGTACACTTGTTTGAAAAAATCTGTTTTTCTCTTACAAAACCCAGTTTTGAACTTGTCCCACATTGGAAAATTATAAGTTTTGTTTTCAATATTTCAATAGAAATTGATTTACACTCCTTAGAATTAGTAGAGGAGAGTATGGGGATTCGATACCGCGCAACGCGCGCACGCGTGTGTGTGGCGCAATGAGGCGCTTTAGATGCGCACTTTGCTCGCACTTTGATCGGGTGTGATCAAGAGGCACAATTCAAAGTTAACAGTCACCAATTGTAACAACTTTTTAAACAGTCACAATGGTTGAAATTGTGACTGTTCAAGGTGCATTCTCTAAACCAGCACCTACCTTTTCCTTATACCTCTTCACAAATTATTTAAGGAGCATGAATCAGACTCCAAAATACACAATTTCGAAATTCACTATTTCTCTCTCAGTCCGGTCTACTACAGTCTCACAGAAGGTTTCTTTGGAGACTCTTCAACTTTGTTGGTTGCAGATTCTCGCCCAAGGCTCAGTTGTATCCTGGGAACGAATTTGCCTGTAACCCAACAGCAAACTCAGTAAAACTGAGTGGGGGCAAATAACATTCTAAAGACAGTGTCTTCAGACGCGCTTCAGAGCTTCTCCTCCTAAGTTACAGTGACCCCATCTTCCCCAACAGACATTTCCAATACACAGCAGGATGTGCTGGGGGACATTGTGGGACGGCCCTTGTGGAAGAGAGATTTGAACTCCTGTGAAACCGTCATATGTAGGATAAGATGACCTGTAAAATGAATAAAATAAACCAGCTTCAAGTGCCACTTTAGAACTAAACCTATCCTCTTTGGCTCTTTGCAACCTAAAAAATATCATTCGGAATTACTTGTGGATAAAGACGTGCTAAGTGCTGGATTTATTTATCTTAGTACTTGTGATCTACCTTGTTCTTTAGTTTTTATTTGTAAGGGTGATTTGTGGGGTGGTACTATCTCCATCTTGTGTATTTTTTTTTTATTTTATCAAAAAATTTAAAATAAAATAAAATTAAGTCTTTGTTCGTATTTCGATAAATTATTTATTCAGGTAAATACATTGACCCCGATAATTGTTTCCCAGAAAAGATTCACACGGTTAAGTGCATTTACCCATTTTCTTTTATTTTCCATATAAATAAGGCAATGATCATTTTATCCCTCAAAACCCATTATTACAAGGGGCATTTTTGTCCTTTTCAAGTATTGATAACTTTTCTATGAGGTGGAAAAATTATTTACCTACGTAAGAGATGTGTATCACTTATCCGGATAAGTGGTACCCATGAAAATAAACTTTCTCCGGTCCTCACATAAATCTAAAAAAAAAATATGGGATTTTTCAATGAGAATCAAAATCCCATTGACATGATTGAAGAAATTGACTAACTTTTACTCTTACTATTTACATATTGTATTAAAGTACTTTTAAGTTTTCATTGATTATTACTCCCCTGCTGCCATTAGGATTCGGTCACGATCTACTCACATACTATACCAAGTGAATATTATATTTTGTGAAAATGACAATAATGCCCTTTTCATTATTGATATTAATTTATTGTCTAAAACAATCACGGGAAACGGATAAATTGTTCTCTCCACAAACAAACGGTGAGTGAGGGCGAAAGGAGGGGAAAGAGAAAAAGGAAATGGATGGTCTTTGCCAAGTCAGTACCAACTATAGGTTGATTCTCTCTCTTAATTGGATCAATGGGAGCAGAACTTCTTACACCCGACAGAACTCTCGCTTGTCCCCTTTGCCGCCTCTCTCTATCAGCTTCATCGGGGGGCAAACTCGGTTTTGCCAATTCGTGCGCTATTCGGTCACAAGATCCGGGAACGAGAGCTCTCGAATAAGAGTTATGTTTCATCAATTGCCTGCAGTCGTCGAGGATGCCAGTAGATTTCTAACGAGGAGGGACTGTGTATTGTTTAACAGGCTTTTAACAATTGCCTTCAAACTTCAAAGCAGATGTTTTCATACTCCATTGCCAGACCGATCAGAATTCCTTCTTCATTGCCATAGTGCCTCTGCATCGATAAGAATTCCGAGGGGGGAAGACATTGACTTGCTTCGCAGGTGAGCTTCTTCCTGGTTTCTTGCAATTATACCAATTCCTATTAATCAGGATTGTAGAGGTTGGATTAGTTTCAGTTTTCTCAAACACAAATCTGTTCCTTTGGTTCCATATATTCCAGGCTATGATGGCACCATCTTCCAGGAAAGATTGATCTGTGCGCAAGCCACGAACAAGAAGGTTCCTCCACTCTTGAATCCAGTTCATCAAGTTCAAACTCATGCCAGAGCTTCCAGACTTCATCCCAAGATGAGACCTAAGCCAAACTTGCTCGCATCACAGCAACCAAACAACATTTTATGGGTGCTTATTTGCGTAATGCTTTCTTCTTCAAAGTTACAGAGGGCAGATGGCATCCATCCGACATCTTTAATTCTCTTGGCAAGATTCAATTTGGACGGAACGGCACCCATCAATCACCACCATATAGCAATATTACTGCTCTTGGCTAAACAGACTGAACTCCACATGGTTTTCCAAATGTGATCCCTTCGACTACAAGAAGAGATTTCCACTGTTTAGAAATGTTGATATACCCCAGAAACATGTATTCCTGTTTACTCTTCAAAAATAAAAAGGGTTAAACATTGCTGCAGCCATGGCGGTCTCACCCACTTGGGTTGTTAGCGGCCGTGGCGGTCTCTTCTTTTAGTTCTTGCCTTTCATTTTCAGGGTTCAAATTAGAACCCTCTTGATATCGACCCTCTTCTCTTGCCTTCTTTTCTTCGAAATCACAAAAATAGAGAAGGAAAATAGGTTAATATTGCAACAGACGCCTCTTGATAGGTTTATTCCAGTTCTTGAAAATTTTCGTCAATTGGATTTTATTTTGAAAATTTGAGGTATAATGGAGGGCAAATGCGACACTTTGTTTTTTTGCTAGTACTTAACGGTGATTTCAATTGTTAGAACACTTAAAAGGTACTTAAAGACAATATGTAAACCAAGGTTTTTAAAACCGACTTGGAGAACGAACCAATCAGGGGTCCGGTTCCTGGGTTGAATGGTTGGTCCGTTCTGATAAAAAAACAAAAAATAGTTAAAACCGTTGAATGGTTCAACCACCCGGGTCAGTGGTTTTCTGACCAAATCAACGTTTTTTGGGGAAAAATGGATTGGTTCCCAGTTTTTCTAGTTTGACCGTCTAGTCCAGTCCGGTTTTGAAAATCATGATATAAACAATAAGAGCAGAGCTAGTCAATTTCCTAAACCATAGGGGGTACTTTAAGAATTTTGCCATAAAATTAACTATCAATCTCACATCAACAAGAATTGACATATTTGCCCGCAATAATCCTACCCACATGATACTATAGTTATACATTGGGAACATCTTGCCATGAATATTAATATGTAAATATGGGAAATGTTCTCAATGTATAGACTCCGGATCTCTTGCCCATGAGAACTCTGCTCATGCCTACCCACAATACACTATCCTGTTAGGCAGTGTATGCCCTTAGCTCCAATCAGCATGATGTACATTATGACATTTATTGTAAATGAATAAAGTACATATTTGATTCATGTTATTGTGGTGTGTTTCTGTATAATACCCTTAAACTGGACACATATGAGATTCGTGTTAGTTTAGAATCTTCACAGTTGTTAGATAGATCTGGGGAGATTTATCCTGCCAAGGTTGACGCTGATGTGCCACCAAGTTGGTTGGGGTGGCCTGTCTAAGCTACCAGGGTGAGGCCTGAGGCACATGCAGTGTAGGTTTTCTTCAAACCCTAAATCGGACCAAATTCCAGTATTGCCATTGACTTTGGAGATAGATGAAAAAAACAGAAATGTTACACCTGACCCCTAGACTCGATTATGATACTGCACTAGGTATCAGATTGGGATGTCTTTGATGTGCCAATCAGTGAGATCCTTAGAAGGGGTTAAAACATGGGTATATTGGGATAGTCTGAGAATTCACCTGAGTGGGTGATCATAGTGACATGATCGGTCCCTTTGTCGGACAAAGTGAATGATCAGGGAAATACACTCTCTCTGATGGAAACGTAAACTACCGACAATGGATTTCAAATGTGTTTGAAATTTGGTTTTGCAAAATATATTTATATAGAGATATACTTAGATATTATGGTTTCACAAATTGTTTACAAAATGTTTTAATTCTCGGGATCCAAGTGAGTAGAGAGTGCAACACTATACCTTACAGCCGAGGGAGATGTCCTCTCTTATCGAGCAGTGTTTGATCATTAAGGGCTGAGAAGTTAAGTGTAAGACCATTGAGGGTTATACATGATGTGCTAATCTTGCATCTGCCTACAGTTATTGGGCCTTCATAAGATGGTTGGACCCAATGACCATTTAGTATAAATGTTGGGTCCATTAAGAGCCCATAGTGATAGACTCAGGGGTTTATTATATTCAATAGTGAACTCGACCAGGCCTTGAAATAGAGGCTAGGATGAACCCATGTGGCTGATATGTAGATCAATGATAGGGTTCCATGCCATACAAAGAGAGTCAAACTAGCCAGCATTAAAAGGAAGTGAACCTAAAAACTTAATGGGCCTAAAGCCCATTTTCGAACTGGGTTAATTGGATTAATTAAAAAATGAGTGAATCCGGGTTTGGATCAGTAGATAAGGATAAGAGAATAACTCTTATCCACTTGAAGAGTCCAGATCCAAATAAAGATTTGGATAAGGGAACTCCTAATTTGATTAGGAATGATTGATCTTAATCTGCAAATAAAATAATGGATTATTTTTATCATTTAAACAGTCCAGATCCAAATAAAGATTTTGATAAGGAGACTCTTAATCAGATTAGGAGGTTGTCTCTTTAAGGCTATAAATAGAGAGCAGGGCAGACTTGAAAAAGACACAACACATAAGACAACTCAATTTGACTGTTTTTACTTTCAATTCTTTTTCTCCCTACTTTTGCCACCCTACCCTGTTCGATCTCTAATTCTTTGAAGTGATCAAGATTTGATTTTGATATTGTTTCTTACTAGAAGAAACAATTCTAAAACTATGCTCACTGCCCTATTCGATTCTTGCTAAAGAATTAGAGGTTCTTGGTGAAGAACTACCTGCTATTCTTGCCTCATCTTAAGTTGTATCATCTTCAGTGGAGAGAGGATTTAATTCACTCTTTGAGTGTGAACACCTGCGTTAGAAGGCAAAATTAAAACCCTGTCTTCATTGTATCTCATAGCTTCTATATTTACTCTTTAATATAACACCACTATTCTCCTCTCTCTCTCTCTCTCTCTCTCTCTCTCTCTCTCTCTCTCTCACCTCAATAGTCAATGTTTATAATATCTCCCCTCCCCATTAAATCCCTCTTTTCCTCTTAAATTTTTGTTAGTTCCTAGTTACTTTTGGCTCTGTCTAATATAATAGGGGTGTTAATTAGATGGATTGAATTAGGTTAAGGACCAACCTGAACCTACCTTTGACCCAAACTAATATCAAAATTTGGATTTGCCCACCAATACATAGCGTGAGCCAATTTTCTTCTTATATAAAAGTCTAAAGAAATCATTTCTCCTTTTTCATTAGGTTTTTCTTTATTCCTTTATTATTTGAATGTAAATTTGTTTTGTGAAATTTTCTGGTTCAATAATAAAAATCACTTAACACGAGGCTGTGGCTATTTTTGCCAATTCAATTTTGAAATTATTTTTTTAAATTAATTATTGGTCTTATGTTAAGAACATTTTTTGGCTATATAAAAATAAATAGCTCAATAATTAAAAAGGAAAAAGTTATTTTTCTATCATTTTATATATAAAGATCAAGAAATATATAAAAACTTTAATGAAACAATGTTATTTCAATTTTTTTTAAAAACACTTTCTTTTAAACAGTCCATATCTATATATATACACTAAAAGGCAATGTATCTTTTCCTGGTATTTTTTTTAATTTTCTAATATTAAAGCTTTTAATTAACACTTCACATTAACTCAATATTATCCCTCTCTCTCTTCTTTATGTCATATTTTAAAGCAGTCAATAAAATGATGGAGACGCTTGGTTTTCCAAAATGTCTCTTGCCCAAGGCGGTGGAGCTAGCAATTAAACGTAGGAGGAAAAATTAGTTTTCCAACGAGAGAGAGAGAGAGGATTCTTAGCCTTAGTTCTCATTATTACTTTTCATCCTCCTGGCTTATGCCTGGTTATTGAAACCGGTGCAACTGGTTCATGGATCTTGGTTTCAATACAAGGACATCTTCCTTCTTGCTGGGCAGAGTAACATGGCCGGATTGATTGACATGTCAGAGTATATGGAGCAACATTTCGTTGTCAGATTGATTGGCGCTCCTCCTGGTAAGTTTTTTTTTTTTTTTTTTTTTTTTTTCTAGATTATTAATATTACGCCTGTTTTCCAGAAAATGAGATTTTGTTCCTCACATTTAAGTTGGGATTTTCAGGTATGTTGGAGATGAAGAAGGCGGGCAGCTCACTGAGGCTGTGAGGCGGAGACCTTACAATGTCATATTATTTGATGAAGTCGAGAAGGCGCACATCTCTGTCTTCAACACCCTCCTTCAGGTTCTTGATGATGGTAGACTGGCTGATGGCCAAGGGCGCACTGTGGACTTCACCAACAAAGTGACCATTATGACTTCAAATCTTGGAGCAGAGCATCTCCTTGCAGAACTCATGGGCAAATATACAATTCAGAGTGCTAGGGAGAGAGTCATGCAGGAGGTAAGAATTGAGAACCATGTTGCTTTTTGTAATGCATGAGCTTTTGACGGGAGTTGGGACATATAGTGACCAATTTTCCTATTTTGATGAGTTGCAGGTTAGAAGACATTTGAGGCCAAAGCTGCTCAATCGAGTAGGTGAGATCGTGGTCTTTGATCCTCTTCCTTGTTGCCGGGTAGTGTAACATGGCCGGGGGACTTACCTGTACAACCAGTTGGTGAGGAGGGGCTATGGCGTCTCTCAATGAGGGTGGAGCCATTGGTTGTCCGGGCGAAGAAAGACGACGAAAACGGGTATGTTGCGACCCGTTTGTGGTAACCCGAATACGAACAGACAGGTTGTCATAGACCCAACCAGTGCATAATATGGGTCCACTGGACCCGTGTAGAATATGGTTAGGTGGAACCCATGTAATGCATAGAAATTTGTTTAAAACCCATCATCACTTTGAATTCTCTTCAATTCAACATAAGTTTTCACTAATGGATATCGCTAATTTACTATTTTACCCTTTATTATGTTCAACCCATTTTACAATATCCCAAAATTACTTCCGTCATTCTTCAACCCGAAGCATTGGCCGCAACTTCTTCCACCATTGGTCATTGCTTCTCCCATCGTCTGAGATACTCGTTCTCTTCTCCCTCTCTCCCCCCATTACCGTCATCCACTGTTGTCTTGGACCCACTCGCTTTTCTTCCTACGACGATTTCTGACACTCACCCTAGTGCTGTCATGGAAGATAGGGAAGTCTTTGCATATCTTATCCCTTGCTCCGGCGGTTCGGGAAGCTTTTCCAGCGTCGAACCAAAAACAACCACAAGAGTCTTTCCGGAGACCACCCAAGTTCGCTTCACTGCAACTGCTTCAGGTGCTATACAAGCTACTGGGTTCGTTGGTACTCTTCACATAATCGTCAACTGATTCACGAGATAATTGATGCTTTTGAAGATGATTTGTTGCAGAAGACGAACACGAAGAACAAAACAGAGAAAAAGAAGAGAGTGTGCAATGAGGGGTCGGTTGATGGAAAGCGCCCTGAGGAGATTTCGGGAAGAGAGGAGCTGGATAATCAGGAAACATTGGAGGCCTGTAGTGATGAGACAGGCAGAAGTGAAGAAGCGGAGGATTTGGAGAAGGGTTCGGTAAGGAGATTTGTGAGTTTTATTGGGGAGAGGATACGGGGGGTTTGGGGTTAATAAAATGGCAGAAAGCAAAAAAGATTGGTTCAGATGTTGAATTGATGTAGCGCGATCCGACTGCTTCCTACTAGAGGATGATCTGATTTTCAGTTGGACGGCAACCTGAACAAATCTGTAAGAAAAGATTAGAGAACTTGGGGTGGTTAATCCGGCGAGGTCGCTCCAATGCTTAAGTTAGTAATCTGGTGCGAGCTTAAAGAGCTTTGAGAATTTTAGAGAGCTAGAGAGCAGAGAAATCACACGTCCGTTCTGTCATTGGGGTTGGAGCCTTTATATAGTTGAGTCCTCGCGGGTTTTACGAATCGGTTTTGAAATCTTCATCATGATGGGATCCATTTCCGCTTTAATTGGGGGATAATGCTGACAACTAATAAAGCTTATTAATTCCGCCCGAACTGGATGGAGAGGAGATAAGGTTGCCGTTGCGCAATGAAATCCCGTGAAGTTTAGAGTCTTGGAGGGGTTTCTGAGATCATTATGTGGTGGTCTTGAGTCAGTATTCCCGAGCTGATACTTTTATAGTTCCAAGCTAGATTGAGCGCCAAGTGCCTTGGGGTCGAGGTGATTATCCCGAGGTGATCTTTTGCTGAGGTGACTTTGTGCCGAGGTGGTTGATTATTTGACCTCAACTATTGTGGCGTGTCAGGTTGAGCTTTCATCTCTTAGTTAGGTCGTGTCAACGTGTCCCCTTTTTACTAGGTCGGGCCAAATTACCTTTCATCAACTTCTATTATGCATTTTGGAACTTTGTTTTTGTGTAAATTTCCCTTTTTTGGAATGTAGAGAAGAAATGAGCATTGGCCACTACCTCTTCCACCATTGGCCGTTGCTTCTCCCATCGTCTGAGAACGTGAAGATTTGAGATTGACTTCCGCAAAGAATGAACAAAATTAGAAGAATCAAGAGGAAAGCCACCACCGACCCGATTGCGATTCCTGCAATAGCTCCTATAGACAACTTCTTCCCACCACTGTTATTGTTGTTGGAGCTGCCACCTCCGCTTGTCGACGACACCGCTTCATTGGGACAAGGAGAAAGCGGCAAGCCGTAGAGTGAAGTGCTAAGGAATGAGTAATAAAAATAATAATGAATAATAAAAATAAAATAGGGTAAATTAGCTTTTCATTGAAATCTGTCGTTAGAGTATTTGCTAATCCCCATACTATCCTTGTAATAACTATTAATAGGGAGAAAATCACTGTTCATCTTCCCTGACCTTACAATACACGAACAGCAGCCATGGCAAACTTCCGTTGAAGTCCTCCCACTCTCTCTTTCTCTCTCCCCCAATCTCTCTTATTCTCCTTTCCCTTTCTCTCCTTCCCTTTCTTCTTTCCGATTTTCTCTGTTTTTTTTTTTTTTTTTTTTTTTTCTGTTTTTCATTGTATGCAGATGAAGAACAAACAACTTACAATTTGATTATTGACTAATTGCCTACATCACCCTACTATTCCAAAAACCAGTACCCCTGAAACTTGGGACCAATCAGATACAATTGTTAGGAATGACAGTCGAATTCCTGGTAATATATATTCTGCAATGTTCAATTTCCTTTCTTTCTTATCTTAAACAAGGAACTTAAGTAAAGATCTCTCTCTCTAAATAAAGGATAGTGGAGCCTACTTGAACATTAGGCTTGCTGGTGTTCATCGTGTAGCTGTCCAAGGTTTGAACACCAGAACACTTGATCTATCGACCAATGGATGGAGACATCAGGTAATCATGCATCAACTTTCTAAGCTTAAACTGCACCATATATCTCAGTCCATGAGCAGCAGCTACCCAATGGATTAAGCTTGGTGCATGCCACAGGTTTGAGTGGATGGAGAAAAGAACCAAATCTTTACTCCAGAGGGAACATAGAAGGTATCATGGAAAGAGGCCAAGGGGGGTGGATATGCTCTTACATGGTACAAGGTATCATTGCGGGAAACCACTACTAGTGGAATCTGATCGATCAGTGATCAGACCGAATTTGGTTTGATGTTTTTGCTTTTTCTTTTATTACAACTCATATCTAGCTATGAATGGTAACAGATAAGATGAAAATTTCTCATTCCAGAACTTCGACGCTCCTGAAGGAGACAACCTAGTCGCTCTCAATCTAACAAGTATGGGCAAGGGCATGGTTTGGTTTAATGGCAAAAGCATTGGTCATTACCGGGTAGACTACAAGTCTCCTTTGGGGAAGCCCACTCAGTCCAAGTATGTTTCCCATGATCGCGGCATCGTCGGCAACAGCTATATAGACGAGATTAAAGACCGAGAAGAGAAGAAAAGGAAAATGAGAAATGGATTTCTCCGTTCTTTTATTTCGGAGAGTTGTGAGAGAGAAAGAATGAGAGAAGACGATAAGGGTGAGAGAGGGGAAAAGAAGAGAAGAAAGGAAAAATAATAGGTTAAATAAGTTTTAAGAAAAAAGGGGCAAAAAAGAAAATAGAAGAAGTTTAGTGGGTTAGCGTGTTCCGTCATTTGACTTGACGATTAAAGGGGGTCTTTGTTTCACGGTCATAGTAGTGGGGTCTTTGTCGCAAAACAAAGTACAAGGGAGGGTCTTTGTGACAGACCCCATAGTACAAGGGGGATCTTTGTAATTTACCCAATAAAATAATTAATATTTAATCATAATCATAACAATTAATAAATAATAATAATAATAATAATCAATATTATGTAAATTATTATTATGATTAATTATTAATAATTAATTATAAAATAATAACTAATAATTAATAATTAGTAAATGAACTACATTAACTTCTTTTCCATAAAATACATTGTTTATGATTATTTCTATAAACTAAGCAATTGACTTTGTTTTATTATAGTTTATTTTAAGTTTTTTATTAAATTGATCGAAATATTATTTTGATTCTTTTACTTTATTTATTATTATTTCATTCTTTATTAACAAAACCTGTGCGACGGGTAACGCTAATTAATCATATAATAAAAGGTATACGATTCAAAGCTGATGGAGCTTCGTAGCAAACAACTGCTGTCAAATTATTTACGCTTCTTGAAATTTGCGAAAGCCTAAGGCACAGTCGTAGTTCTTAGCTTGCACGTTTACTCTCCACAGGTAGGCAAGAAGAAGACACTTTGACGGAGCACTTGTATTTTTTTTTTTCGGTACTTAATGCTACGTCTGAATTCTTCGTAGCATAGAGACCGTCGACCCAGCTCAAACTCGGTGGCAGCGGTTAACATTTTCGGTTTTCCTACCCATACCCATGACAACTCTATTCATACCTACCAATCACACGTGAGGAACGTTTCATCTTCTGTAAGTAGTATTTTGTGGGTAGAATTCTTATGAGTAGGAGATGAGGAATCAATTCAATTAGCATTAGCATTGTATCTCATTAATTCATCTAAGCTCATTTATTATCTATAAGTAAGCCCATCTATTATCTGTAAATTGCTGAAAGTTTATTTATTTGTCTCAACCCATCCGAATCCCAACTCCCGTAATACTGAACCAATCACGTAGCCATCCACTATAAAAGTAGGGTCTACGTACCAAGGACAAAAGTTAAAACAGTACTTGTCTTTCGTTGGCTCACTCCAAAAATGTAATCTTTTCTACACTGTTGGGAGACGGACTTTGTTGACTCGGTTCATTGAATTTCACACCAAAACGACTACCAGACCGCGGATCCACGATAAAGAGAGCCAATTTAGATTTAAATTATTGGTTTGAAAAAATGGGTTAATCAAAAAATCAATTTAGTTTAAATTATTGGTTGAGCACGATAAATTATTATTAGGCTTCAAAATAACAATTTGAAGTCTTGTTATATGTATTTGCACAGAAAATACAAGTAGGCACAGAAAAATGACAGCATATATATGTATTTGCACCGAATATATTTGCATTTGTAATATTCTCAAATGGAGATGGGAAGAGTGCAAATAGTTAGGATACCAGGTATTGCAATTGAACATATTTGTATTTCTATTCTTCTTTGACTCAGTTTGAAATTAAAGAATGCAAATATAAGTATGTAGAGTACAAAATCTTATATTTTATATCATTTTATACATATTTGCATTGCATATATTTGTATTTAAGATTGTGCCACTTGATTTATAGTCTGGCAATGGATGGTATCTCCACAATTAGGAATGCAATTTGGGGAATTTGGATTTAATTGAATGTTTTAACTGTGTAGCATGCTGTGGTGTTAATGATAATGCCCTATGTCAGTGACGAAATATGTGGACGCACATTAAGAGGTTGAGTGGTTGTTAATCTTTTTTTTATTTTAATTACAAACGGTTGGACTGGAAAAATCAGAAATCGGATGCTTTACCCCCAAACCACATTTTTAGCCAAAAATTGTTGATTTGATCAACGAACTACTGACCGGAGCAGTTGATCCGTTAAACCAAATAATAATTTTAGCCGTTTTTTATTTTTTATCAAAACAGACCATCCGTTCAGACCAGACGATTAGTCTACTTGATCTGAAAACCAAATCCCATAATGATTTCCTATCCGGTCTAACTTGGGCCAACTGGAATTTCATAGACTCCACTAAATTTTCAGGCCAAACATGGACTTTTTAAATGTGATCAGCCCAATAGTATCATAAATAATAAACATATATTAGTACTAGGCATTAGGTTTGGTCTTTATATTGTTTTACGTGTTTCTTTTGTTTCAATTTAGAAGTATAATTGTATCTTGGGTAGAAATATTTTTATGTGCAAAATGTGTGAATGGATAAGAATAAATTAATATATATATATATATATATAAATAGAAGATAAAACCAGGATATTGGATGATATAGAATCGGCTTTGAGTTTTGTATCAGAGCCGGACTCGGGTTAAAAAATAGGCCGAATAATCAGACCGGATCCGGACTCGAGTCTAGACATAATAATTAATAAATGATTAAATGGTACTAAAATCGGGCCAGAGCCTGATCCGTCATTAACAAGTCAACTCTAGAGTCCAGTGACCCAACCTGAGTCGGCTGGGTTTTCTTTACTGTTGGCCAGTTTCAGGTTACTAAAAAGCATAAACCATGGGTTGGTTTTATTTCGGTTTCTACACATGAAAACTGAAACTAAACTGACTTAGTTTCTAGTTAGTACTCAAATTAGTTTCTACTTTCTAGTATTCTCTTTAGGAATTGCCATTAGTTCTTGCATTTTTTGAAAGGTCTTCTTAAAAATTTTAAATTTTAGTCTGTTTTTTTTCTAACACAATTTGACTCTCTTTTCTTGGTAACTTCTAACTTGGTTCGCCTTTACTTCTTTAACCCCTCAACTTAAACACTCAAACCGACCAAAACCGATTTAAATCGACTAAATCAATTTTGCTTAACACAAAATCAGCTTTGATTTCATTTTCAGGCAATCCAACCAAATCAAATCGATTAAAAAAAAGCAACAAACCGACCTAACCCGACCCGTGAAGAACCCTAATACACATAGCTTTTGCCTTTTATAAAAGAGGAACCGGAGATTACGAAAGCCTCGCTTATTTTACCTTGAAAAAAAGGCCACGCCCACCGGGACAACTGCTTACAAAACCAAAGTGGTTTTCCGTTTCTGGCGTTCTGGCAATCTACTCGCCAACTTAAATTTCTCGTTTCTACTTCAGTCATGAGCAACCCGATTCGTCGTTCTCCGTTTATCCCTTTTCTTCTCTTTCCTATTTTCCTCCTCTCCACTTTTGCAACTTCAACACCTCGGGATTCCCTGAACAGAGGATCCTCTCTATCAGTTGAAGATTATGCCTCGGATTTCCTTACCTCTCCAGACAAATGGTTCACCTGTGGATTTTACCCTGTTGGCACAAACGCCTTCAGCTTCTCAATTTGGTTCACCAATGTAACGGAGAAAACAGTTGTCTGGATGGTCAATCGAGACCGACCCGTCAATGGCCGACGCTCCAGAATTTCTTTGCGCAAGGACGGCACCATGGTTCTCACCGATGCCGACGGGTCTATCGTCTGGTCCACCAACACCACTGGCAAAGGATTCCAAGCTGAGCTCCTCAACACGGGGAATCTTGTCCTGAAAGACAGTCACGGTAACTTATCCTGGCAAAGCTTTGATTTTCCTACTGATACTCTTCTCCCTTTACAACCCTTCACCAGGAACACGAGACTCATCTCTGTAAAAGCCAGAGGTCAATATTCGTCAGGCCATTACATTCTCTATTTCGATAACGACAACGTTTTGAGAATTATGTATGATGGGCCAGACATTACTACCTTATCTTGGCCAAATAACGAATTGGGTGTGTTCAGAAACAATAGAACTAGTTACAACAGAACCAGAATTGCAGTACTCGATGAACAGGGTAGTTTCACGTCGAGCGACAATACAGGATTTTATGCCACTGATTTGGGCTATGGGATTAGAAGGAGACTGACCATCGATTTTGATGGTAACCTTAGACTCTACAGCTTAAACCAATCAAATGGGTTATGGATTGTAACCTGGGAATCTAACCCACAGTCGTGCTTTGTGCGTGGACTGTGTGGGAAAAATGGGATTTGTGGGTATACACCAAAGCCAACTTGTTTATGCCCGCCGGGATACAAGACAAGTGACCCAAGTGATTGGAACAAAGGTTGCGAGCCTATGTTCGAGAGAAACTGCGACAATCCCGAAGATATGACATTCGTGGAGCTTCCTCATACTGATTTCTATGGATTTGATTTCAACCGTGCATACTTTATACCACTAGAAACTTGCAGAGATCTCTGCTTCAATATGTGCGCTTGTGAGGCCTTTACTTACAGGCTATCAGGAGATCCATACTGTTTCCTGAAAGCTTCACTCTTTAATGGCTACAACACTCCAGGCTTCGAAGGCAGCGTGTACTTGAAGGTTCCCAAAAGTTTAAATCTGACGTCCAAGGTCTCCACTCCCCGAGGATCCAATCCCACTTGTGGAAATGGAACTAAGAGCAATGAAGCCTCCCCGACTCCGTCTGGCAACTTCAAGTCAAAGAAAAACAAGAGTACCTGGGATTATCTGTATTCATTTGCTTTGTCGATTGGTGCGATTGAATCCTTAATTATTGTATCTAGTTGGTGGTGTCTCTTCAGGAGAAACGAAATGCCAACGTTGATGGAGAATGGATACCGTGCGATGATGAGTCAGTTCAGGAAGTTCACCTATGCTGAACTGAACAAGGCAACCAATTTGTTCAAGGAAGAGCTAGGGAGGGGTGGGTCAGGAGGTGTATACAAGGGAGTTTTAAGGGATGGCAGGGTGGTGGCGGTCAAGAGATTGGGAGATGTGTTTCAGGGAGAAGAAGAGTTTTGGGCAGAAGTGAGCACATTTGGGAGAATCAATCACATGAACCTGGTCAGAATGTGGGGTTTCTGTGCAGAAAAGATCAAGAAATTATTAGTTTACGAGTACGTTGAAAATGGTTCACTGGATAAGCATCTCTTCTCCAATACTAGTTTTTTGAATTGGAGAGAGAGATTCAGGATCGCTCTGGGAACGGCCAAGGGTTTAGCATATCTTCACCATGAATGTCTCGAGTGGGTAATTCACTGCGACGTGAAGCCCGAAAATATACTTTTGGATGGGGATTTTGAACCTAAGATCTCAGATTTTGGATTGGCAAAGTTATCTCAGAGGGGTGGCTCTGGTTCTGAGTTCTCTAGAATTCGAGGAACAAAGGGATACATGGCTCCAGAGTGGGCTCTGAACCTTCCTATCACATCCAAGGTCGATGTTTACAGCTATGGGGTCGTTATTCTGGAGATTGTGAGAGGCATCCGTCTTTCCAATTGGGTGATGGTGGATGGAGAAGAGGAGGCAGAGATGACGAGATTTCTCAGGATGGTAAAGAGGAAGATTCAGAATGGAGAAGATGTCCCTTCACATTGGCCCACTTCCCCACCTTGTGTCCTTGTACATGGTTTTCCCAAATGATATTACCCCCTAATCACGTCGGATGGAACATTTAGGGGTCGTTTTGACGACAGCTGAAGTGACTGAATTGTATTGTTTATGTCTTTGTCTTTTTAGTTATTAAGTTAGATTAATATATCTTTGAATGTTATATTATTTAATTATTATATTCTATTTAAATAAAGCAATAGCCAATAAATACATTCAGCCACACCAACCATTATCAATTTGTTATCTTTGGTGTAATTAAGTGGCATTTGAAAGGATATAAATGTCCTTTAAATGTCATCTAACTTTCTTTATTAACCATAGAAACATTAACAAAAAATGAAAAATCCTAAATCCTTGCCTCTTCTATTCAAAAAAGTTGGAGTCACCATTCACCAGAATGTTTACTGAGATATTGACCCCAACTTTTTTTTAAATGGAAGATAAAAGAATTTTGGACTGTTCACTTTTGTCAGAGCTTGAGTGAGTGATAAAGAAAATTAGGTGACACTCAAAAGACATTTATGTCTTTTCAAATGCCATTTAACAAATGCTTAATGGCTAGTTAACATAGATACTTGATCGGCATGTCTTGAAAGCTCAGATACTAAATTGTTGCATTTTAAAACTTAAAAACTAAAATAGCACTAAACTCAAAGTACAGGTACTATTGGGAATTTTCCCTTCTTTTATTGGTGGGTATTTGAATTTTGAGGGGCCCACGCTATGTGTATATCCACTCGTGATTGGCTACACATAGTCAGATTCCTTATTTTTTTGTCTTTTTCTAAAGAAGAAAAAAAAAGGATTCTCATAATATGAATCCCATTTCTGAGCTTTACTACAAATTTGTATGAGATATGAGTCGAATCATAGCCAAATGCAACAGATCTTGCAGTACTGTAGAAGTCTATTTTTTAACTCAAGGAGACGCTTGTTGTGGCTACCTTAAAAGGGTACTATGGCATCAAAATAGTTTCCAGATATTTGAAACGCTTAGGTGAGTTTTTAAGGCTCCAGTTTGGAGGGCTGAGGTGAAGATTCAACTAACGTGTTTCAATTTCTTTGTAGCTCTCCAGATAAACTATTCAGAAAGGTTGAAATGAGCATTGCTTCAATTGATGACCGACCGGCAGTCAATTTGGTTTTATATAGCAGGCATCGATTTTCACCAAACATAGTTTAAATTGTATGTTGTCTATGTAGGGCCAACGTCAGAAAGTTAGAATTTGCTGCACTTCAAAACAGAGGTTTGAATTGAAGATGAAGCTATGCTGGTTCAGCTGCTTTAAGAGCTCTAGCTAAGTTATTCAAAGAGGCTCAAGTGGACGGCCCTTAAAATGACCGATCAGCAGTTGATTTGGGTTATCTAATTTTTTTAGCAAATATGTTATGTTTTTAGTTTTGTGGGCATTTATTTGTACTTTTTCACTTTAAATGTTTATTTATACTTTAAACATTTCCTTGTCTTTGTTGTTTGGTTGAACTTCAGTTTAAACGTTTTTTATTCTCCACCTCATATTAATATTCATTAAAGTGTGACACATCAGCATTTGGTTTCAAGAAATGCAAGAATTTGTCATTTTCTCAAATGTTTCATACACAAAAATCAAAGTGTTTCAGTTTTCTACCATTTATTTGATAAACCGTGAAACCAAACAATTGTTTCATTTTGTTTGATCTTCAATAAACACTAATGCATATGTATCACTGATGTGATAATGATTTTTAATAAATGCCAAGGGAACCAAACATTCTCATAGTTTGTAGCCTGTTTCTGTGGGGCCCACCTTGAAAAAGGCAAAAGCCATTGAGCAAAAAGTATCGGTTTGGGAGGGCTGGAACGCAGTGGCTTCTGGCTTTCCAAGGTGGATACGAACAACCTAAGCTATGCTTGCTGTAAAATCTAGAGAACTTGGAAATTCATGGTTTTAGAAAACGACTTAGAAATGGTACCGTTTTGGCCATCAGTTTTCAGGTCAACGGTTTGATCTTCCAATTCAAACAGACAGCCCGTTTTGACAAAAAAATATAAAATAACTAAAAATAAAAAAAAACGACCAAAAACCAATAAACGAGTCAACACTTCAATGGTTTGACTCCTCAAATCAACGAATCATTATTTAATTCAATGATTTTTGACCAAACACCGAATTTAGAATAAAACAAAACTAATTGCTTAGACGATTCCTAAGCCAAACAATCCGACTGTCCGAATCAATGGCGGTTTAAAAACCATAAAAAAAATGATTGAGTGACGCTCAGTAATTTAGGATCAGGCACAAAAGAATTGGAGAATCCCATGACCCAAGTTTGTCAAACGATCAGCTACGAAAATGGCTTTCTCTGAATACGGGGATGTAGGAAATTTTGAGTCATCCTACTAGATTACCTGCCACTACAACCTTGATCTAAGAAAAGTGTATGTAATTTCAGTCTTCGGTGATGTGGTTGAAATTTGTAGTTTAGATAATATCTGAGTGCATTGTTATAATTTAGAGTCTTGAAGCACTGATAATGGGAGACGGGATTCCCTCGGCACAAAACTCTGCATGTATTCTGAAAGCACTGCCATCCACCTGGACGTTGAGAATATCTTCTGTCATATAGACATGGGATCTCCCGCACATAAGGAAAGGAGATATTTCCAAATTCCAATATACGGGTGGTTGCGAAGGAGTGCTTGTTATGCTACCTGAAGGGAATACTATTGACGGCCCACACTGTAACACCATTAACTCCTCTCCTCATGAAGGAGGTGGGCCTGGAGGCCCATAAGATAGTAGGGGTATCAAACTAGTTGCCAGATTTTTGAAAAGGTTTAGTGAGTTTTTAAGGGCCCATTTGGGAGGGCTGAGCTGATAATTTAGCTAGCGTGCTTTGAATTTGAAACGTTCAAATAAACCATTCAAAGAGGTTGAAGCCGACAGTCCTTGAAATGATGGCACTCTCAACCAATTTCGGGTAGAAGGATTTCCCACCAAACACAGCATTTGCACACTCAGGAAGCCAGAAGCTGCTGCACTTCAGCCCACCAAAACAGGCACCAAGGGAGAGTTGAGCTAAAGATGCAGCCAATCTAGTTCCGCTGCTTTAAAGCGCACTCTGGATAAGTCACTAAAAAAGGCTGAAGTGGACAACCCATAAACTGACTTACCAACAGTTGATTTGGCCTCTTCGGAACTATTTTACCAATAGCTTGTAAGTAAGTTGTTCGTATGGGGCCCACCTCAGAAAGCTTTGCGCTTTAGTCCTTCCAAACGAGCAATACCACCTCACACAGTGACTTCTGACTTTCCAAGGTGCACTTACAATTCTACATAGACAGCCTTTTAAGACAGTTTTGATAAAAAATCTGAGGAGCCCAGGTTGGCTGTTAATCAATTATTTCAATTATTATTTAGGCTGTTTGTTTCAGCCCATTTAGATAGTTTATCCAGAATTCCAGAGCGACTCAAAGCAGCTGAATCAGTTTAACCAAATGTTCAGCTCAGCCCTTTAAAATGAAATGCAAGAAGGTACTAGGCTACTAGCTGGAGCTTGAAACCACAACCATTGACCAATGTCTTCAAACCATGGTTTTTGAATCGTTATTGATTTGGATGGTTGGACCGTTCGGCCTGGGAACGATCCAGGCAATTGATTTCGTTTTACTCTAAACTTGGTCTCTGCTCAAAAACCATTAAATCAGTCAATGATCCATTAACTTAACAGTCAAACCACCGACTTGTCGACCCATTTAATGGTTTTAGCCATTTTTAATTTTTAATTATTTTTTTAATTTTTTATTAGAATGGGCCATCCATTCAAACCAAACAGTCAAACCGTTGACCTGAAAATCAGTGGGTAAAATGATTCCATTTCCAAATCATTTTTTTTTTAAACCATGCTTCAAATAACTGTTTACAATCATTTCCTTGGGCGAGACCAAAGTGACCTTGATTCCAGTGGAGACTGGTGGCTCAGTTGGTGGGATCTCTGCTTGTTTGTAATATAGACTCAGTATCCACTTTGGGGGGTTGAAAAAATTAAGTGACCTTGATTGTTATAAATTTTTCTTTTTCTAATGCTGGCACATTCCGATTAATTAAAACATGTAATACACTTATGTTTTAAATGAATCTTCCCCCTTAGAAACATTGCCATGAAGAGAGAAAGACGCCTGGAACCTATTCACCACAGAAGTAGCTAGAGTTCGAGCAAATCAAAAGATGATGGCAGCCCGACTCTTTAGATTTCAATAAACCTTTGTAAACTGCAACTAATTCAGCTCCCTCTGGAATCTGGGATACCCCATTAGTCACCCAATTAATCGACAACATGCTTGTCATGGAATCATAAGAGGCCAGGTGATCCGTAATAGGAGTCTTATATTAAATGATAGATGGAAGAGGATTGATGAACTGCGCTGAAGGACAAGTTTAATTATAGTAAATACGTCCATGTAACGATGTAACTAGGATGGAAAATGTACGCAAACTGTTTGAGAAAGATTTTTGTGTTTTCAGGAAGAAATCTAGACGATCATAGTTTCATTGCAGTTTTCCTGTACCACCTATAGAATATACTCAAATGGTCTAATTTATCATCTTCTCTGAAAGATGCAACATCTATTTAAGAACGTAAGTTAGATATTGATATAGGGGTATTCGGTCTATTCGCAGATCTTGACATGTGGCATCGGTCATACGCATCCCGTCCATCCTATTGACCCTGACACGTGGCATCGGCCAGATGTATTCTGATCACCCATCACCAACTACTACCAACTGTCACCACCTGTTCTCAACTATTCTTCCTTTTAGGCAATTCCGACTATAAAAAGGGGTTCCCACATTAAGATAAACATATATTGGAACTTAGGCTCTAAGTCTCCTCTCTTACTTGGTCCGACCCCTAACAGCTTTCGACTAATTTGACCGTCGAAATCTCCACCCCTGAGATACCTCCTAGAGCCTCTGACATACTTCTTCTCTCAACAAGTTGGACTCATTGGCCTTATACGCTTGAAATTACGTTATTATCGTTGGCTCTGTATTTAGCAACAACATATATTTAATGCCCTATTTATGCCCTAAACGACAGATTCATAAATTGATCGGCAGAAATTACAAAACTTAAACCCATTATTGATGATGAGCCCTTATATTATTGACTAACATCAATATTTATGTTCTCAGCAACACACCAAGCACTAAATCACTCTTAAAGGGCTTCTGCGATCACACCTTAATTCGTCACCAAAGCGATCTTCCTCCCACCTGCTCCGGTTCTATAGCTAGCCATCAAGGTTTTTAAAATTGAACCAGACAATAAATCAGTTATGGGTCCGGTTTTTTGGTCAAACAGTCTGATTATTCGAATTGAATGGATGGCCTGTTTTGACAAAAAGTTAAAAAAGTTAAAAAGATAAAAAGAAAAATAAAAATGGCTAAAACCACTGAACAGTTCAAACAATTTGAACGATTTGATCACCCGAATCAGTAGTATACTGATCAAATCAACATTTTTGGGCAAATTAATGGTTTTGGGGTAAAATAGAACTGATCACCTGACTGATTTCCGATTTTTCTGATCCAACCATCCAATCCGATCCGGTTTTGAAAACCATGCTCGCCACTACGGAGGAGGCATCGGTCTTAGCCATTAGCAATTTCGCTGTGTATATGACAACATTAGCTCCGAATCTATGAGTCCCAGACACCCACAATACTCCACCATAGACGATCGAGAACATTCCGATCACGTTGCATGATGCAAGCATAGTTTCCTTGTCCTCTATTGGTATTGCTTGCCCAAACTGCTCCGTTGTTACCATAGGTAACAAGGTTCCCGTCACTCTGCATTTTTACAAAGTAGTTGGAGCTCTTCATATACGTGCCGGATCCCCAGAGACAGCCCAGAGATCAGGTTGCAGTCACCCTGCATGGGCAGTCTATAGTTCCCATTTTAGAGTAACTGACCAGAATAAAGACTGTCGCCTGTGTAGAGTATGTTTTCGCCGGTACTGATTGAGGCAAGGAGACCAAAGATGGCCGGAAGGATGAGGAGAAGCTTGGCTTGAAGTGGAATTGCAATTGGTAATGGTAAGCAATATTGAGACTATGCTTCTCAAAGATTTGGTGCAACACTTTTTTCTTTTTCAAAAGAAACAAAAATGTACTACACACAACAAGGGTAGTACGTCCCTGAAAGTTAAAATCTAGAGAAAAAAAAAAGAAAGAACCTCTGGAGCCAGCCAGTCAGCCGCCTGATTTTAAAAGATTGTACTACACTGGGGTTTGGATATTTTGGAAGCACAATTTATTTGTTTTGGTATAGATTGATGTTGTTTGGTTTCACGCATAAACGAATAACAATCAACTCAAAGACAGCCAAACAATGTTTTTTGCAATCAAAGTGTGGCTTACATAATATATTATCATCATTAGGATTTTCTTTTCAAGGGAAATTGTCTAAAACTCACCATGAGTTTTCAACATCTCTTAAACTTACCACAACTTTTCAAAATCTCTAAAACACACAATGTCACTAAGTTGACATTAAATAGACTAGCGGGCATTAATATATTACCATTTTAACCTTCATAGAAAAATATAAGATATATACAAAATAAATTAACAGGTGTTAATATATTACCATTTTAATATTTAGACATGAAAAATAGAAAAAGTTCAAAAAAATATTTTCAAATATAAAATACATAAAAACATAGAAATTACAAAAACATAAACATTATAGAAATTGCAAACAAAAAATTATTTTTAAAATAGAAACTATAGAAATTGAAAAACAAAATCAGAAATAAAAATTGTAGAAAAAACACCAAAAATTTATAGATTGTAGAAACTAGAAAAATGTAAAAAAAAAAATTATAAAAAACATTGGAAATTATAACAAAACATTAAAAATGCAAAAAAAAAAAAAACAAGAAAATTGAAAACTGAAAAAGACCATTTTTCCTCTAACTCACCATTCAAGGGTAATTTGGTCATGAAAGTTGTTATTTATGCTGACATGGACACCTCTGTTAAGAAGCATTAACGGTGCACTAATGGAAGGTGAGTTTTGGAAAATAAAAACTAACTGACATGGTGAGTTTTAGACATTTTGAAAAGTTGTGGCGAGTTTAAGAGAAATCTTGAAAACTCATAGTGAGTTTTAGACAATTTCCCTTTTTTCAATTTTTCTTTTCTCTTTTTCGGTATTATATCATGGTGAAAAATATCAGCAAGCAGTATTTTCGAACCATCGTTGACCCCGAAACCATCCAAGCAATCGGTTCCATTTCACCCTTAACCTGGTCCTTGGCCAAGAACCGTTGATTTGACCACTGACCTATTGACTTAGGTGACTGAACCATCGATCCAAATAATGGTTTTGACCATTTTTTATTTTTTAAATTAGAACAGACCGTCCATTCAAACTGGATGATCGAACCACTAACCCCAAAACCAATGGCCAAAGCAGTTATGGTTCCAGATCAATTTTTAAAACCTCAATATCAAATTCAGGGGTACAAATTTCTCTTCTCTTCTTCTACTTTTGCAAGTGCAGCTTACATCATACATAAGTTGGCCTCTTCTATCACCCCAAAGGCCCAAATAATATAATAGCATAAAGCTCCAGCTCTATGGTGTGAGATTCATGCCTAAAGTTGTATCTTTATTTCTCTCCGATCAATTATTTTTTTGCCTATTAATTAACTTTATGGTGAATCCACTAGATCAGATTTCACATTCAATGAACACACTGACACCTTCTATAAGTATTCTAAGAGGCAGCTATCTTACCTGGATTGATCAGGAGTATTTGCCAATTCATCGAATAAGAATTGGCTTGAAGTACATTTGTAAGTGCTTATTTTAACAATCACTTGTTATTTAGTAACCCATTTGTCGAATCATTTATTGAGTTTTAAGCGCTTATTGGGATGGGGATGTTTAGTGAGCTAGTATTCACACAAAAGCTATTTTTATTTTAAATGACAATTTTAACCCTCATTTCATCCACACATATAAACAATTTAACAACAATTATAATAATAATTATTATAATAATAAATAATAATAATAATAATAATTTGAAACCAAAGATGGTATATTATGTTGTAGCCATTGCCGACTGAGAAAAGGAGACTAAAGATGGTCGGAACGATGAAGATAAATTTGGCCTGAAGTGGAATTGCCATTGGTAATTAATCAACCAGGCTATGTGTCCCCAAGATTTGGTGCAGCCCCATTCATATACTGTAGTAGGTGCTTTGTCGATATTTTGGAAATGCAATTTATTAGTTTCGGATTGATGTTGTTTGCTATATATATGAGCAGATGGCAATCAATTCCGCAACAAACCAAATGTGAACTTTTTTTTTTTCAGTCCAAGTGTGGGTTGCATTAGCAAATCCCTCCCTTTACTTTTCAAAGAAATATGCAAAAGACCTCTCTTTTGATACTTTTCTAACGGAAAACAATGAAGTAATGCTTTAATTTTTTTTTTTTTTTAAATCCCACTTTTACACATAATAAACTTCGTTGGGGAGAATGCTTATTCAATTGACCTTATAGACATGCAAATTTTTAAGCAAAATAAAGAAATGGGCTTAATTTGTATAGAAGTCTCTAAAGTTAACATAGGCCTAAGTCTAAATAGACATGACCCATGGTCTAATGAATCCAAGTAGTAACTCAAGCTATAAACATGACCTTGAATTCAAGTCAACTGATCAATACCTCCCCTGAATTTTCCGACACAATTATAAGTAAATCCCTTTCATTAGAATATGTTAAGGGTCAAACAGGAGACAGGAAATGTCAAAAACACCCATAAGTTTCTTTTTACCAAAATGTTTATTTTTCAAATTACTTTCATATCAATTGCCACCAAAACCCTTTCAATCTCCTTTTCCACAGAAATTGATTTATTTTCAAAATTATTCCTTTATATAAATTACTGAAAGGTAAATTTGCAAACTCAATAGCAATCTTATGGATAATTTGGATATTTTCATGCCTCCTGTTAGTGGATTCTAACAAAGTGTATCTACTTGCAAGTTTGTCAAAAAGATTCAATGGAGATAATTGCAATTACCAAAATTAGAGTGGTTTCAACAATGTTAAAAAAAAAACGTAGGGAGAGGTTTCAGCAATTTACCCTAATTTTATTAGAGTTTCCCCGTCCCTGTTCACGTGTAGAATAAACTTAATTAAACAAATGTCTTTATGTTCTTTGAGAAATATATAGAAGATCAACTTAAGGACGTTAGATCTTTAACCCCCATTAATTATATATTTCCTAATTAAACAACGGAAATTCTTTAATTGATAGACAGAAATTACTAAATTAATAAAATAAAACCCAATGATGAGTCCTTATTAATAACTTTTAATCATCTCTTATTTTTATTCACCAGCTGCAACGTACACACCAAACACATGCATGAAGGGATTTCTGATCACGGCATCACATCTTGGTCGGCATAGCGATCTTCCTCCCACGTATTCCGGCATGAGAAGTCGCCCCTCCGGAGGCCTGGGTCTTATTCATGCCATCTGCAAGCTTGCTGTCTATGACAACAGTGGCTCCGAATGTATTAGTCCCAACACAGGCTCTGAAGGTATTAGTACCAGACGACCACAATGAAGGACCATAGACAACAACATTGCGATCACGTTGCAGAACGCATACATAGTATCCTTCTCCTTTAGCCGTACCGCTTGACCAAACTGGTCCACTTGTACTGTAGATTACAAGATTGCCGTCACCCTGCATTGTGGTATAGCAGCCGGAGCCCTTCCCATATGTGAAGGATTCCCAGACTTTATTGTCACTGTCATATAAGACCAGGTTGCAGTCGCTCTGCATGGTCAGTCTATAGTTTCCATTGTTGAACGACTCACCAGAATTAAGACTTTTGTCTGTGTACAGTACGTTTTCGCCGGTGCTGACTGAAGCAAGTAGACCAAAGATGGCCGCCGGTAGGATGATTAGAAGCTTATTAACCTCAAGTGGAATTTCCATTGGTAATTATCACTACGTACACTACTCTCCAATCAATCAGATTATTCGTAGACGTCCCAAATTAAATCTTTGGTGCAACCCTAATTATAGACGATTGCATGCAGTAATGGGGGGTTGGGTATTCTGGAGATAGGTGTTTGGTTTGGTGCAAAAAAAGCATAACAATCATCTCAGCGATAACCAAACAACATCGGTTAATTTTTTGCAATCAAAGTGTGTGGGTTACACGGAGTGATCAAGAGTACTTATTGCCAATTTCTTGCTTTAAATCATTTCGTGTGTAGGCCCAGTATTGTATGTACCTCTTGAATCCTGATGATGAGAGACTTCTCTAGATAGCTACCAATCTACCTTGGGGGGACTCTCTCTTCTTCATGTTTTATTGTCCGTCCGATTAGTGGATCTTTTCTTCTGTTGGTCAGCAATCAGCATAAATTATATGGAAAAGTACGGATTTCTGATTTACATTGTAGGGGTATAAACATTCAAATGGATCGATACTTACATTCTATGCACTCATTTTCGCCTGTAAATTGGCATCAATTTCGACCTGGTACCTACCCAACTGTACATTAAACCTACAAATTCTGACACGAAGGGTATTGGTCATTTATAAATTAGGGTGGGTGGAGATCAGGTTCAGTTTCAATTACCTTGTCAGCTTGTATCCCATTTGGGAAATATACTGAGGAATATAATTCACCTTGGGGTTGCATTAATATATAGGATTCACTCGTGACGGCTTTTCTTCATGGTGGCTACCTACGTTCTTTACCTTGCAATTTCTCAACGACTCATAGACCATTTTTTTTTCATAACTTTAGTTCATGGCAAACTGAGAGGGAGGGGCAGCATAGTAAATGTAACAAAACATTTATCTTGGGATGTCGTATCTCTAGATTAAGGAGGTTTTGAAAAGTCAGGGTAAATTTAAGAGAAATATAAAAAACAAAAAAAATGGAGAGTTTTTGGATTAATACAGAAAATTCAAGATAAGTTTAATAGAAATGGAGAAAGCATACATTTACTCTGCTTCATACTCTGGATTGTGAGATTGTTTGTATTACCATTGACCAATGCATGATGGGCACGTTAACATTGTATTAGGAGTTGTGAAATCCATCAATTTGTCCTACATGAGATCGAGTGTTTGTGGGTTATACGCACATGATCTGATTTTTTTAATGGATGACGTGTCCTTATTTCATTTGTTGTGTTATTGATGTGAGACCAATCATAATGCCCGTTGGCACCCATCATGGATGAGATTGATTGACTGTTTGGGTTGTTTGCACTTAGGAGGGTTCTTATTGTCCTAACAGCAAAACACAAAATCTCACCCTATCATCTCAATCCTATACACTGCTCAAAATACAGGAATCAATCAGAAACCAACAAAACCTTTAACCTATACAACAGACGGAATATCAAAATAGTCACATCTCTCAAACATGCATGTTTCATACTTATTAATGGAAATCATATCATGGACATGATAATCATGTTTAAATTGTAAGGCTATGGCCATGTTGGAAGTAATATTGCTAACAGATTCTTGGATTGTAGGTAGACTTGTTCATGGTCTAGGTAGACTTGTTCATGCCCGGCCCGGCTCACACTCCGGTTGGGTTTGGTCATGTAATTAGGCCTGCGGGCTTGATTTCGGGCCTAACATAGTAAGTCCGATTGTGTTTCAGGTCGGGCTCGGGATTTGTTAAAAAAGTCCTGCCCGAGCCCGGTCTGGCCTGATTCAGCATTATATATTTTATAAAATATATAATATATATTTTATATATTATATAAAATATACAAATAATATAATATTTATTGAAATATATATTTATAATTTAATATATTCATTTTTTATTCTTTTCTTTATAATTTCTCTCTCTCTCTCTCTCTCTCTCTCTCTCTCTCTCTCTCTCTCTCTCCAGCCACTTCAGCAGTAGTAACAGTATGGGCTAAATTTTGGGCTTGGGCCCAGGCCCGGGCTTTAAGCTTTTTATGAGGGCCGGGCTCGGACTCGAGCCTTAGAAAAATCTATTAATACAGAGCAAAAGCCTGATCCAAAAAATAGGGCACACGTAAAATCAAAAAATAGAAAAAAATATATGAATCAGTGATAAAACGGCACCTCTAAAATATGAATAAATGAAGGGAAAATAATTAACTGAAATCTTAATCTAATGTATAATAAATATTTGGAAATACAACGGTACGTACTATTGGTGGAGCACTACGAGGAAGGAAAGGTTTATCATATAGGGACCGAACCATAATTCCTTCATTATTGATAAGTGACCAATGATTTCCGGGGTATAATGAACCTGGGTTGTCATTCCGAGCTGAAGAGAGAAAGGGGATAAGGAATGGTTTAGATCGTTCGAATCTGACCTACTAAAGCCACACTCAGGGTTTCCTCGGAATGGCGGTTGACGATACTGGTGGGCCCGTAGGCCAAATTTCAAAACATTTATGGGAATTTTACAAGAATGCGCTGGCTACAGGTAGTGGTCAAGGGTCATGGTTGAGATAGAAGTAGAAGTGATCAAGGAAAGAATAGGGTTCCAAGTTGGGTGGGTTCAGGTTGAGATTTTGTCAAAATTTAAATGAATTCATCCTAAATTCCTAATTTAGATGAGCTCAATTGATATTTGGTATAAGTATTTAAGTTTTTTTTTTAATTATATTGTTACTTCTATTAATTTTCAATTTCTATCCTAATCATGATATATCTAAAATTCAAGTAATTAATATGAAAAAAATTCTTACATACAATACATGTGTTTAATTACTAGTTTCCTACGAATGCATTTAGAGACGATGCAAATGGAGTGTAAATCTGGGTTCATGGTAAATTTGCACTCTGGTTCATTTTTGCTTGTGTTTGGCAACATTACATTTATGCACCGACAAATAACAGACCAATGAATATTTACATTGATAATAAGATGTAAAAGTACATCAATAAAAAAGGTAAATTTGCATTAAAGTGGACTTTTGATAAAAAAAATATATGCTTAATTGAAATTCATGTTTGCATCCATTACAACTAAAATTCTGTTTTGCAAGAAAGTAAATTTGTCAATGCAAAACTAACCAAACATTGCAATTTATTTGAACCATTTTACACTTTACATATTTGCATTCACAATTATTTGCATTGTTTCCAAATGCAGCCTAAAGTTTTTGACTTGTTGAAACCTGCCATAATGTTTGGTAATTGCAATCACCTGTCAACTTTTTCACACATTTACAAGTATACCCTCTCTATTGGAATCCTCTACCAAGAGGCATGAAAATGTTAAAAACACCATTGCAGTTACTTTTGATCAAAATGTTTATTTTTTTCAAATTTTCTCTTTATATCAATTGCTACTTGAAACCCTTCTAATCTCCTTTATCAAAATTGATGTATTTTTCAAATTTGTCCTTTATATCAATCGTTCATTGGTAAAGTTGCAACTTTAAACACTTTTGTTATTTTCTTGATCATAAAATTTGTATTGTTTTTTGTAAAAACAAACCTCAATAGCAATTGCATGGGTATATTGGATATTTTCATGCTTCTTGTTAGTGTGTTCTAACAAAATGATTTTACTTGCAACTGTGTCAAAAAGTCCAGAAGAGATCGATGATTACAATTACCAAACTTCAAAAAAGATTTTAACAATTGTCAAAAACTTCAGAGAAATTTTTGCAATTTACTTTAATTTTACTAGAGTTGCCCAGGCCCCTAGGTCACTTATACAATAAACTGAAACAAATTTATTTATGTACTTTGAAAGTTAGATCTTTAACCCCCATTATATAGATATATCGTAAAGAACATATTCTTTTTCTTTTAATTAAGCTTCTAATTAAACAACAGAAATTATTAATTGATAGACAGAAATTTAAGAAAGCAATAAAACCCATTGGTGAATCCTTATTAATAAGTAATAACTTACATGCATCGATCTCTTTATTTTTTCATTAGCACACGAAAACACTACTAAATACATAAATCACTCATCATGGGATTTATGATCACAACATCACATCTTAGCGAGTTTCCTCCCACCTATTCCGGGTTCAGAACTCGCCACTCGGTGGGAGGCCTCCTCGGTCGTATTGAGACCATTTGTAATCTTGCTGTCTATAACAACACTGGCTGTGATTGTATTAGTTCGAGACTGCCACAATGCTCCACCATAGATGACAACATTCCGATCACTTTGCAGAATGCATACATACTGTCCTTCTCCTTTGATGGTATTGGTTGCCCAAACTGCTCCACTGTAACCGTAGATAACAAGGTTTCCGTCACTCTGCATTTTGAGATAGCAGGCAACGCCCTTCCTATATGTGCCGGATGCCCACACAGCACTGTCATTGTCATATAAGACCAGGTTGCAGTCGTTCTGCATGGTCATCTATTGTTTCCATTGTTGAGTGACTCACCAAAATTAAGAATGTCGTTTGTGTACGGTATGTTTCCGCCGGTGCTGACTGAAGCAAGGAGACCAATGATGGACGCCGGTAGGATGATAAGCTTAGCCCCAAGCGGAATTGCCATTGCTAATCACTAGCTACACTCCAATCAATCGATCAAATGATTCGTGATCCCAAATTCCCAAGCTTTGATGCCACCCTATTAATATACATTTGCGGTAATGGGGGGTTGGATATTTTGGGGATGGATGTTTAGTTTGGTGCCAAAAAAAGGATAACAATCATCTCAGCGACAACCAAATAACACCGGGTTTTTGCAATGAAAGTGTGGGTTACATGCATGAAGCCATCAATATTCAACAGTACTTGCTAATTCACATCTGCGCCCCACAGTGTCCTATATGCACATCTGAGAGTGCATTGGGAGTATCTCCCGTCCCGTGCTTGTCATTAGAAATGCACGGTTTGAATGTGACACTAACTGTGGGACGCCAATGTGATCTCAATTATTTCATGGGTAGGGCTGACGGGTCTGGATGCAGTAATAGGTAGAGATAATGTGCTTTTCATCCAAATGGTTTTGTTCCGTTAGACAAAAATTATCCATTATTTTATTATTTTTGTCAAATTAATTAAAAATAAAAACAATGAAAAAGGAAAATCTAACGAAACAAAAACATTTGGATGAAAGGCACAGTAACTGAAATATGTGTTACACAGTTATTATGTATTCACTCATTATGCTTACCTAATGTACCTAATACATCCGGACCAGGACTGACTGTATGGAACTGACGAGAACTCTTCTCTACCACGAGCCTCAAAATATATATAAACCGTGTATTGAGAACATCCTGTAATGACAAATACGAGAAATGTTTTTAAGATACGTTGAGATATGCATGTGAGACGTAGATGTAAACTCGTTTATTCAGAATGCCTATATACATTCTTTGTATTACAATTTCTCAATGAATCCTAGATACAATGTCAAACTAAGAGGGAGGGGCAGCATAGTAAATGTACAAAACATTTATCTCTTATCTCTAACGGGGTATAAGGACATTTTGAAAAGGGAAAAACTATGATGTCAGTAAGAAATGGTTAGAAGAATCAAAATACATCTATGAATTTGATAAATACCACATGATCGGTTATAATACCGATTGCTTGGTCACAAGATTTTAATATATTAGAAAAGTGGAGGTAGGGGAGTTTGAGATAAATTCTAAAAAGTCGAGATAAGTTGAATAGATATGCTTCATTCTCTGACTTGGGAGACTAGATGTACTGCCAATGCATCATTGACATGGTAATTTTTTATTTATAGATTTATTTTAATAGATGATAGGACCGTATTTAATTCATCAATTAGCTGATAGTTGTATTACAGGTTGTGAAATCAATCATTTTGTCCTATATGAGATCGAGTGGTTGTGGGTTATATACACATGATTATTTTATGGATGACTGTGTCCTTAATTATTTCATTCATCAATTAGCTAATAGTTGTGCTATTGATTATCGATCGGACATTATTATTCCCCATGAAAGTCAGATGAAATTGATTGATTGTGAGTTATGCACTTATCTCTGCATGAGGCATTCTTATTGACCCAACAACAAAACACACAATCTCACCCTCTCATTCCAACCTAATAAGATACTTAAAAGTTAAAAAAAAAAAAAAACCAAAAATCAATTAGAAACCAACAAAACCATTAACCTACACAAAGACACAAATACCAACTTAGTCACACGTCTCAGACATGATTCATACTTGTATGTTATTATTAATGGAAATCATATTGTGGACATGACAACAAGTCCACAGTATGATTCATACTTGTATGTTATTCTTATTGAAACAATCAATACTTCCTTGCGATACTCTACTTAAATAGTATACACATGAAATCAAAAATAGAAAAATGTAAGAAAGAAAAAAAACACGAATCAGTAATAAAACAGCACCTGTAAAACATGAATCAATGAAAAATACATGACATGTGAAGTCTTTAATGTAATTAATTGAACTTTTGATATAATATACAATAAATATTTGTAAATACATCGTAATTAGACTTAAAAAATGTTTATTTGAAACTATGATCCTCTGGTGTCTACTAATGGAAGTCTCGTATTGATTGAGCACTAGGACGAAGGGCAGTTTTACCATATAGAGGGGCCGAACAGACCAACCATAATTCCTTCACTATTGATGGGTGAGAAATGATATGTAGGGTGAAATGGAACTGATTGTCTGAACGATTTTTGGGTGCAATAGTCTGATTGTATGTGTCAGTGACAATTTGTAAACAGTGATGACAACATCAAGTCTGATATAAATATTAGTCCCAGGTGCCCATGATGCACTACCATAAACAACACTCCCGTTACAGGATGCATATATAGTTTCCGTCTCCGGTATTGGTATTATTCGCCCCAACTGTTCTATCATCACTATATATAACAAGGTTTCGTCACTCTTCATTGTTAAGGGTTTCAATGGATCGGTTTTGGATTGGATCCCATCTAGTTTAAAATTAATTTGGACGGATTGGATGAACCAACAAGACATATTAGATTGGACCAATTCGGTCGAAAATATTTATTAGATTGGATTAAGCTAATATCTAGTCCATTGATATAAGATAAGAATATATGTGTCAATGGACCAGATTTGGGTTGAAACCAATCTAAATCAAAATGAATTTGAACAAATTGGATTGTCCAAACATTGAATTGAACCGGTCCAAATTGGTCCAAAACATTCATTGGATTGGATTGGACCTAGTCCATTTATAATGGACTCACATTGGACAGGATCAGATTGGACCAAATCCAGTCCAATTGACACCCTATTCATTGTGACACAACAATTGGAACTATGCTGATATGTTCCTGATGCCTAGATAACGTTGTTATCTTCATATAAGACGAGGTTGTAGTCACTCTGATCAGTGTATAGTTGTTATAGTTGAGCGATTGTTTAGCATGGAGACTATTGTCTAATTATATTATATTGTTGCCATTGCTAATTGATGGTGCACGATCTGGTCGCTCCTAGCTGGAAGGCAGCTTGGATGTTGGTTGCATAGCAGGCCGGTCTAACTGCAAGACAAGTAGAATCAGAGAACCTGGGGTGGCTAATCCGGCATGGTTACTCCGATGTTTAAGTTAGTACTTAGCTGTGTGCGAGCTGAAAACTTGAGAATTATGAGAGCTAGAATGCACAACCACACGTACCCGGGTCTCAAGGGCTTATGCCCTTATATAGCTGGGTTGTCGTAGGTCTCACGAAACACTCCCAAGATCCTTGGCCTGAGTCGTAGGAGTTTGTTCTACTCTGGAAGGTGGATAACGTGCTAGTTGATAGGGCCTATCATGTCCATCTGATCTGGGTGGGATGAGGATAAGGCCTACAGTCGTGAGGCGTGATCCCGAAGGGCTGGGAGACAATTGGCATGCTTCTAGAAATCTGCTACGTGTCACTTCGGCAGGCTTGGTCATCATGAGATGCCTGGGCTTCGGTGCTAGCCGAGGTGGCTGAGGATGCTGAGTCACACATCTAGTCGCCAAGTTGCATCCATGTGTCCTTTGCTTACTAGGTCGGGCCAAATTACCCAACATCAATTGCCCCCCACTCCCCCTACTAGGGGTACTTGGTGCGAGGAGGTCACGACAAGGTTAGGTCAATTTGGTCCGTCTTCCTCTGGGTCAGAATATGGTTCGATGGACTGACATCAGTGACCCGCCCGGTTCAATCGATGACCCAAATCACGTATCATGAACACATGGATGTCACGCGGATTCCAAACCCCGTGGACGTCAAAATGCGCTCTCAACTATTTTCACCTTGAGAGGCATACAACTAGTTTTTACGAGAATCGTAGGATCGCATCGATTTGGACCATTCAAGATCGGTTATCAAGGCTATAAATAGGGGCCTTGGGGTCCCATTTTGTTGCCTTGCTTTGGAATTTACGCAATTTGGAGCTCACGCTTTAGCTTCCAAGTCGGTGGTGTCCAGTCTTGTCCTCGAGGTCGCTTTCTCTTCTCTTTGGGTAAGCTCTATTCACTCTAGTTCATTTCCTTGTTCCAGTATGAGTAGTAGTAACTTTAGCTTTCTTAGTGATAGTGAGTCTGACCAAGTTGAGGACACCTCCTCGGCTCGTGACTATGAGTCCGGTCCAGCTGAGGTAACCACCTCGGCTCAAGAACACGATGTTGGCGCAACTAAGGTGACCACCTTGGCATGCCCAATAGACTCTAGTCCGGCCGAAGATAGCCCTTTAGTTTGGGAGCGTAAGTTATCCAGTAAAAAGGCATCGTCCTCCAAACTACCAAGCAAAAAGATTTCAACCCCCAAACGTGCTAGAAGATCCCAAGGTGTAGATAAGTTCGGTCCTTCAATTCTGTCACCCAAAAAACTCCAAGCTCTGATCGTCAAGTACAACCTTCCTGATAACCTTGGGTACTCTATCCCCTTAGAGGTATATCCCAAGCAACACGACCTCGACGAGATCATGGTCTTTGAGGAACAACTCGTTGCTGGGCTGTACTTCCCCCTTCACCCCTTCATTGTCGAAGTCATCAAATACTTTAACGTTACTATGGACTAGCTGCACCCAGACTTGGTTCGAACCTTAGTAGGGACCATCTCTGTTTTCCATGACTTCAACATCCCCTTGAGTATAGACACCTTTTGTTCACTCTACGGTGTCAAGAAGAATTTTGTCGGCCTCATTTAGGAGGACAAATATAGTTAATACATCTCCTATCGACTTGGGTATAAAATCCTCCAAGGTTTCCTAAACAAGGTCCCGACTTAGAAGAGGAGGTACTTCACTATTACTACTAAAGGGGGGTAGCCTGTTCCGATGCACTAGAGGACCTGCATTAAGGACCCCAAGGACAAGCTTAGTGAAGAACAGTGGATGAGATGCACTTCTTGGTTGACCTCGGTCTGTAGGTAAAGGAGTATTGGCCGAGGATAAGCTCATTAAAGCCAGGTTGAGTCCTCTGGGTAGGTTATCACCTCGACACACACACACTTGTTATTATCTTTGGTTATTTCGACTAATCTGGTGGTTGATCCTTGCAAGAACAATGTATGATATCTCTTCTGTCGAGCTCTTTGGGAACATGAAGAAAAGAAAGAAAGGGACAATGTCTCGAAGTAATGCTCCCCAACAGGCCACTAACATGCTAGCCACTGAGCCTACAACCACCAGTATAAGGGAACCTCCAGTCATCAACCTAGTCAAGGAAGACCATGAAAGGAGTCCTCCACATCCCCAAACCAAAGAGGTCCGATCTCCGGCGCGTTAGGTCACTACTCCTGGGGTTGGCTCCTCCAACGAGGACCTCGAGGTGGTCCCGAGTATCCTGAATGTTCGGTCCAGCCTTCTGAATAGTAAGGATTGGTCTTCCCTGTCGAGGTCAAAATGTATGCCGAGCTTCCTGTCGAACAACTATTGTCCAGGGCTGCTAGCAGCTTCATAGGTGAACTCCATGATCCACTCCCTCGCTCAACAATCCGAGCTGCAAAGGCGAGGGCTAAAGAAGCTAACTAAAGGGTTGCAACAACCCAGGTCGAACTAACAAAGGCTCGCGGTCTCATTCACAAGCTCAAGAATGACATATAGGCAAAGAAGGACTTGATTGAGCACTTGACGGAGGAAGCTGACGACCTGAAGAAAACTTTGAAGGAGCGTGAGGCCACCTTTGTTGAGGAGATTAAGGGGTCTGGGGAGGCCGCTATCACTGAATACAAGAGTTCGAAGGCATTCTGTAAGTTGAAAATGGACATCAACACAGGTGCTTATCGGAAGGGCTTCAAACTTTGCGGTGGTTGACCTCCACGTCATTACCACTATTGGAGTCACTGATGCCATTGCTACGAAGGCTAAGCAAGACCCAGACTCATAAGAAGCAAGTGACGATGTCCTCGAGGAGGGTGGAGCGGAGAGGGCTGCAGTCGACGAGGTCATAGAGACCCATGAGGTTGCTGCTGCCGAGGACGCCATGGAGATCGAGCTAACCAGGGATTCTGAGCACATTTAAGGTGGGGGCGAGGAGCCCCATGAAGACTGATGTTTTGCCTCTTTTCTTGGACCCCTCGTAAATACATCATGCCCCGACCCTCTGAGCTCGGATAAGTAGATTCTCCCTCTTTCTCTCTTTTTTTTTTTTGAATGTACAAGGACTCTTCCTTTTTTTCCATGAAGTAATGAATTGCTTTCTTCGTCACTTCATTTATGATATCACAAATTTTTTCTAAGTGTAGATTACCCTGAGGTGTCGAGCTGGTGAGCTAGGCATAGTTAGTAATAATTCGAAGTCGATGTATGTCGAGGTGATCAGACACTGTAGGGTATGTGCCCAACCTATTTGCACACCGATGAGGCTGAACGCGAGCTGTATTTTTGTGTTGCCCATGCCGAAGAGGTGATTGAGTCTTACATTGCCCAGGCCGAAGAGGCGATTGGGTCTTATTTAGTTTCGAGGTCTCTTATTAGCTCGGCACCTTAGCCCTTAGGCCTAGGGAGCGACTCACTGTCCACTCTCCAATGCACACCTTGATCAGCTCAGTGGTCTTCTAGACTTAGTAAATTTTTGCGGATGTCTAACTCCCGAGCTCATAGGTAGTACCTCTTCAAATTGTCAACGTTCCAAGCACGGGATACCTGCTTCCCTTCCAACATCTCGAGCTCGTATGTGCCTTCGTTGAAAACCCGTCTCACCCTCTACAGACCCTCCCAATTCGGACCGAGCTTACCTACACTGGGCTCAGGTACCATCACCTTTCAGAGTACTAGGTCGCCAACTCGGAACTGACGTCTCTTGATTCGGGCGTTGTAGTACTGAGCTACGCGCTGTTGGTAGGCCGTAGTTCAGCTATAGGCCAAGTTGCGTACTTTCCTCGATCAAATCAAGGATTGTTTGTAGTTCATCGTCATTAACTTCTTCGTCGTATGCCTCGAGTTGCAAGGTTGATACTTTTATCTCAGCTGGAATTATGGCATCTATTCCATACGTCAAATTGAACGACATCTCACTTGTCGCGGTCTTGATAGTCGTCCTGTAGGCCTAAAGGACACTGGGCAGCTTGTCCACCCACAAACCTTTAGCTCGCGCTAAGCGAGCTTTCAGTTTGCGAAGGATGACCCTATTCCTCACCTCAACCCGTTCGTTTGCTTAAGGGTGTGCTACCTATGTGAAACTTTGTTGTATCCCCATCTCAGCACACCAGTTCTAGAACATGATATCCTCGAACTGCTTCCCATTGTCTGATATCAACACTTTGGGTAGTTCGAAACGACTGACTATGTTCTTCCAGAAAAGGTTTTGTATGTTCTGGGCTATGATTGTGACCAAGGGCTTGGCTTCTACCCACTTCGTGAAGTAATCCATTGCCACAACCAAAAACCTTCTTTGCCCAATTGCTGGTGGGAAGGGATCGAGGATATCTATCCCCCACTAAGCGAAGGGCTATGGGCTGGTTAGGTAGTTCAAATCGGCAGCGGGTTGGTGAAGAATGTTGGCATGCCTCTAGAAATTGTCTCATTTCTGACGAGTTTGAGCGCATTTGCTTTCACGGTGGGCCAATAATACCCTTGCCTTAGCGTTTTTTGGGCAAGCACCCTGCCCCCCAGGTGTCCTCCATAGAGGCCTTCATGGATCTCATGGAGTACTCAGTCTGCTTTTGAAGGCCACAAGCAACACAAGTAGGGACGCGTGAATGATCTCATGGAGTCCAACACCGCTTCGTCGCTGATTAGATGAGTGTGAGCATAAAAAAACGGGCTCACTTGCCACTTGGGTTGAAAATGGAGTCTCCACCCACCAGTTTAGGAAGTAGAGGTGATGGGACCTCTCAGAATGATTTTCAAGAACATTTTATTTCTATAGTGACTCCAAAGCCCAAGGCACCGGCTAAACCAGTTCAAGTAAGTCTTGGATGGGAGAGGGAAGGGGTTAGGCACCTCTCTCTCGGTTCCAATAGGTGGGGCCCATATGATATCCAGGTATGATAACAATCAATTAAGCAAACGAAAACATGACAAAGAAACCATAATCTAATTAACATGCTTAAGGAAACAACACAAATAAAAGAAACGAGATTCAAATGCCATTAACTTTAACCCATCTAAAATATAATCTATCGACATTGATCAAGAGAAGAAAGAACAAATTATAATAAGATCCCTAAATAACTAGCAATTTTATAGCAAGAACATGCAAAAGATGATTACAACATAGAAGGAAAATCTATGACAGAATTGGGTGAGAGTACAGAGCCAACAGGATCCGATTCAATGGAACTTCATCACCAACTCCGTCAGTTTTCCCTCTCGTCAAATCCCGATAGCAACAAGATACAAGGCGATGAAATTAAAAAAAAAAAAAAAAGGCGAATGAAGAATTACCTGGTAATGTTGGGCCTGATGTTTTGTTTTGAACACTACAATGGGGAAATGTGAACTTGCTGGGTTTCAGATCGTTCTGGAGTAAGACCGATATGAGCTTGCAATCGGGTGCTGATCAAGGATAGTGCTGCTAAGCGTAGGTCATGTTCAGTATCAAGAGAAGGCCAAAACACCTGAGCAACGACTAGAAACTACGTTCAACCGGTGAAGAGAACTGAGTGGGGAACTGATCTTTGATTGTGGAACTGAGGGAATGTAACTGGTAAAAGGGCTGCCATCCTGGTTTTGACTTCGGCCACATCTCCATCAAGTCAGTCCCCAATAATATGATGGATGCTGTGGACGCCGAGCTGGACACCTCTGATGAGATGATCAATGACGACAATCTTGAAGAGTTCAGTTGGAACAACGATGTCGGGGAAGGGGACGCTTGATCGGATGTTTTTTTAGCAATGCACTCTTTCTTTTTCTATCTAATGGAATCAACTTTTTTCATATATTGTGCCCCTCTTTCTTGCCTTGCATTTTTAGTTACTAGAAAATAGACTAAATGTCGAAACATCCGATGTTGTCCAGGTGACAAGGTGCACAAGTTGTGCAGGTGCCAAAGTGATTAGATTCATAATTTTGACTATGTCAAAAATGATACCAACCTGTCGAACTGTAAATGTATCCCAAGGTCGGCGTAGGGGGCCTTAGTTAAATGCGGTTTGGCTTCCCCTTAGAATTCGGTTTAACTAGGTCGCCAAAGTGGATGGTCATTCTATAGTAGCTTTAAACATGGTTGTATCTGTACCATCACATGGGCTTGACTCTCCCGGGTCTACATTTGCAGGTTAGTGTCGCACATGTACTGCACCTACTCTTAGAACTACCGGTCTCCCACTCCTACTAGAGCCATGGGGGGCTCACCTTGAGGGGGTAGTTCTACTATCTACAGGTCACCTACTCTCACGGGAACCATGAAAGGTTCAATCGTTAGGCTGGTTCCACAATCAGCCAGCTGCCAACTCTCATGGGAGCCATGAAGGGCTCGATCAGTAGTGAGGCTTTGTAGTTTGGGCTAGGAGACAATCTGGGCTAGATCATTAAAGCTCGCCCAGGCTGATCGTTTAGATTCTACCCCCCTTGTCATAGCATCGTCGATACATGCATTACTGTTGGCATTGAACAGTGGGTCGGTGCCACAACTACACTATGTCAACCCTCAGAGACGCATAACATCCACTCCTATGATAAGCCATAGGGAGCTCAACCTACGGGGGCGGATCTACTATCTGTAGGTCACCAACTCGCACGGGAGCCTTGAAAGGTTCAACCCGCAAGGGCAACTGCACAGTTTGTTGGCCGCCAACTCCCGCATGAGCCACAAAGGGCTCGACCTATAGACGCAACCTCGCGAACATAGTTGATGAGGCTCGTTCGGGATGATTACCATTGAGTGTGAATTTAAAATTAGAGTTAAGAACTTGGCTTTTAAGTAATAGTTCCAACAGACGGCGCCAGTCGATGATGTGCGATCTAACAGCTCGAATGTAGAACTGGTGAGTTCGCCAGGTTGACCTGCAATAGGACATTATCAGAGTACCCGAGTTGTTTTACCCGAGTCAGGCACTTCGATGCTTAAGTCAGCAAAGTATATTGGAGAGGTAGAGCATTGTGAGAGCTAAATCATGCATACCTTCTCTGAGGGAGCAGATGCCTTTATATAGGTGTAAGAAACTGGGAGCTTCCTGTAACATGTCCGAGATTCCAAGAAAACCGTGTCTACCATGTTCGGAGGAGATCTCTTAGTCGAATACGTGATCCACATAGAGGGATAAGGTCCATCCGATCAACTCCAATGCAGTCAATACGGAAAGACGAGTCTAACGGTCGAGCATCGTGATTTCGAAGATGTTGGAGACGATAACTCACTCGTTGCAAGAGTCGGCCACCACGTCCTATAGGTCGCCAACCACATTCTAACCAGGTCAACGGAGAGAGGTCACCTCTCATGCCTAGGTCCCTAGCTAGCTTGAACCTACGATGGCCGACCTAGTCCTAAGCCGAGGTGCTTAAGTGGCACCGAGGTGTTAAGTAACAGTTCAAATTCGCCACGTGGTGTAATATCACTGGAGGGCCAAATCGCCCCTCATCATTAACCATATTTAAATTATCTTAATTAATTATTTCCTTACTTATTTTATTTTTTGATATTATTAATTATAAACTAATGATTAATGTAAACATTTATAATCATGTAAAAAAACAAAATATATAATATTCAGTGTTAAAAGACCCAAGAAAGTCAAGCAGATTTATCTAGAGAGGTAATATTATAACACGTACAGACCATTCTCAAAGATTACAACATTCAGACATCCAAAATTCCAACAAAACAATTTCACTATATTGAGGATTAAAAAAAGGCAGATTCAACTTTTCGGTGATCATTAGAACTGTTAACAAAATTTCTCATTTATTGGGAGACAAATAAAAAAAGAGAAAATCATATGATTTGAATTTTAAGAAAGGTCTAGCTAGCATGTCTGTTGTGCAGATGTGATGTGTGATCTCCCACTGAACGGTTCTAGTGAAACCCATTGACACCAATTTCCCAATCTTGAGTCGTGGATCATGTTCAGACGGTTGAAAGCTTTGCACAAATTAATAATTTTATCTGTATAACTGCTCCTAGTAACATTATTAAGAAAAAAGTTGAAAGGTTCATACTTTTCCTTTCTTTGGGCCCATGGAGCACTTGCAGAGACCCTCTTCAATTTAGGAATAGACAGGTTAAAGCACAATTGCAATAGCATGAGTTTAGGAGCCTCAATTATGGCAGTATGCATGGATGGCTAGGATGAGCCCAAAAATCCCAAAGATAAAAGCTATGGCCAGTATATATGGCATGCACCACTTGCTGGCCTTCAGGTTCAATCATTCAATCATGTAATTAATGTAGTCTCTAGTCTACAGGCTTACAGCCTGAGGGGGTTTTGTCAAAATAGAAAAATATTAAATATGATCTTTTATGAAATTACACAAAGGATATATACATATATATATATATATATATATATATTGAAAAGCACACACACAAAGGATATATAATTATTCACATAAAACGCCAAAAAATATTTGGTATTGATTTGGTATTGAAAAAAAATAGTTGTTCTAAGAGAGATCATTTTATACAGTATAGCCCTCTAGCTTGTTCATCTCCTCCTTCAACACTGACCAATATCTTCCTTTAACAACCTAGCTAGCTTCTAATATCAAGCTAGAGGACAATAACATATAGCTAGTTGATTCATTCCTTGCTAATTATCAATTATACTTGAATCTTGCAAAGTAATGAATATTGGGCCTGAGGCTTTGAAATCAATAATTGCTTTGCATGTTGAATGGAGAAGACTAGCAACCAACCAGAAAATACTTTTAGAAGAAGCTGATCAGATCAGAAAATAATCCAGAAATCTTAGAAAGAATTAACGTTCCATATATATGTGGGGAGAACGTCGGGTTTCAGTTCAGACATCATGTGGATTCCTATACAATTTCCCCGTGGACAGCACCTTCGCATCGCATGTAGTACTCTTCCAATATGACTGCTAATTAGTGCTTGTCCATGTGCATGCAGCAGACACATGCAAAGCAGCATAGAAATGTTTAATTTCTCTCAGCGATATCATATATATATAACATCTGCAAATTAAAGAGAGCACTTGCAGTAGTATGTATCTGTGGACAGAAGAAGAGAAAAGAAACCCAGAAAAGAAAGAAACAAACTAAGAATGGAAACAGTTGTAAATCAAATCATGCACGTACCAACATATATATGCAGTAGAGATTAGAGATTCTTTAGGTGGTGCAGGAGACTTGAGCGCGCATTGATGCAAGGCACTATATATTAATTAGTGTTGGTGAGGAAGAGGTAACCTGCATCCAGAGGATTAGATTGTCATGCTCATGGCTTTCTAAACCTAAACCTCAGGATGCAGATTATCCACTCCTAACTCAACGAGATTTGATGATGATGATGATCAGGGAGAAAAACTCCATACAGATCTATTTGAGAGAATAATATGCGTGTAAGCTTGCTTGCTGGCTCCATGGAAGAGTTAGTTTGGTGCCTATGCTATGCTAGCGAGCAATTTATAATAGTTCTTAAGGCTTAGGAGGGCATTTCTCTAACTAGACGATGGTATGGTGTAAAGATATATATGCAGAGAGTATAAAGCCAGGATTAGGTTCTCTGGGAGCCGAATCATTTGAGGGTTTGTTCTTTCCTCACAATGATATATTGGATTTATGCTCTCACTTTCTGTAGACATGGGTGTGTTCATCTTCACGTACTACTTTCTCAATAAGAAATTAATAAGAATACTCACTCCCATTGTAATTGAAATCCATCCACATATGATGACCATGATGATGAAAAATTGAAAACCCTGCATCTCGATATGATTAATGATGTGATCATTGTCGCCCTATGACACCCCGGAATAATTTCTTGCTTTATGCACTCTCTTTGTTCTCAGAGATATTCTCCATTTATCCCATCATTTTCACACAAAAAGGCATTAACGCATATTGCCGACTCAGGTCTTTTACTCAACTCGGCAAGGGTGGAAGATGGACTCAACTGGATCGAGAGTTATGGAATAATTGACTCAATGGTTCAATTATATTAAATTATAGTTTATATAATTATTAAATTAACACCAAACTTTGCATTTAAAATAGTGGGTATATAGTGACATAGGTTATGAGTAGGAATGGATGAAAAACAAACTCACCTAGAAGTCAAGTGCCTCACTGCCTTGACCGGGTATCAATGGAGTAATTATATATAAAAGAGTCATGCAAAACGAGTCACCCCGACGACTCGACTCTCCATGCTTGTGGGTTGACTCAGGTTGGAGAAGCAACTGGAATCAACCCCCGAGTCTGAAAACTATGCGAAAAGATGGCGAGATGAATGAGAAAATTAGTGATAGTTACATTTTGTGTCAAGTTTGGTGGTCTTTTTCAGCTTTTATGACATATATTCTATTCCCTAAAGATTTGCAAGTGGCACCATATTTTTCTAACCATTCAGATCGGGACAACTAAGGATGGTATCTCATTTATTTATCTTCCCCCCTTTGCGAGTTTGGATTTCCGCCTTACACCCACTTCGCAGCATTTACATTTATACATTGAAAAATTTTTTATGAATAAAGTATATAAGTATACGAAAAATGTTCTCAATGTACAACTGCAACATGTTGTGAGATGGGTGTAAAGAGAGGAGGAAATCCCGATTCCTTTTAAGCATGCAGCACATGATCAGGTGTCAGGCTATTCTGGTAGTTAGAATATATAGAAGCTGTTTCAGGAAATATTATTGTCTTGTAAAATTTCCCAAATCAGGTTGAAACTCTATTTACAGAAATTATCTACTGATCCTAAGAAATCAAAACCTCTCCAATATTACAGGTTTTAAAATAGGAAACTCTACTACAAGTAGTCTACAAACAATAGTTAACAAGTTAAAATTTTTTAAAATGTTTAGAAAATCATTGTGTAAATTGAACTATTGCCTTATACTATAAGACTAGAGCCCAATTAATGCATAGATATTCTCTATGAATCAATATGTTCTAGCTTTAGTAAGAATTGTGGAATCTATCTCTCTCTCTCCCAAAACCCTTTTTGGGAGGTGGGCCTGTAAGTACGGATTACAATTATTGGCAGCTACGTTGCAAACGTCATTGGCCCAAGTTTAAGATATATATGTCTTAAACTATTACTATTGTTCATGAAATTGACAAAGTATACCTTTACTGTTTAGATATTTTCTTGTGGTAGCTGTTCACAACAGAGATGAAGATGGAGGAAGTTGAAGCAGAGGAAGGAGAAAGAGAAGAAGAAGAGGAGGAAAGAGAGAGGGAAGAGGAGAGAGATCGGGGAAGGAACCTGGCCGTCTGTATCCAAGTGCGTGAAGGGGTTTCAACGTGATCAGGGCTGAGGAATGGAAGTTAGCAAAAGGACCTCTCTCCACACCATACTCGTCCAAATCTCCAAGACTTTTGCACACAAAGGCTAGCTTCCATATTCCGAAAGGATTCGAAGGATGACAAGTGTTGATGAAATTCCCCCCACCCACATCACCACACGAACAACATAGAGATTCATTTTTGGAGAGGGAGTGGAGCTCGAAGAGTCCAGTTTGGTAGTCGAATGCGACTGAGATCGAGGGATGAAGGATTTTAGAGAATTCGAAAAGGCAGCCCAACCACCACCAGACAAACCTTTTGGGATGCAAATCCCCCTTGATCTCTCCTAGCCCACCTAAGAAGCTAGGCGGAAAAAACGACGACGAACATTTGATCTTAGTTGAATGGTCCTGTGACGACCATTTAGGAACAACTTCCTTAACTATGGACCTTCACGATCTCTCCATAGGAGGATAGAGAGAAATCTAGTAAGGGTTAAGCGAGTCCAGAATCCCCTACCTCTCTTTGTGATAGAACAGGTGGGATTACCTTTCTCATCGCGGGAGCCTTCAACCTCAAAAGACTTGCTTCAATCTGAACGAGGATTTTCCCCGAGATGGTTGTCATCATTTAGAATGAAGTGAAGTTTTTTTCTCAGAGAATGCTGAGTAGCCGATGATTTAGTGTTGCCAGCTTGCCGTTGTCATTGGCGAAGGGCTGTCGTCGAGCCCTTTGTTCTCTCTCCCTCTCGGCATAGCCGTCGCAGGCGACGACAGCCACCTGCGAAGGGGAGGATGAGAGAAAGAGAGGGAGGAAGCCCTTCGCCAGTGGTTGCCGTCGCGGCTATGCCGAGAGGGAGAGAGAGAGAGAACGAAGGGCTCCCACCATTCTCTCTCATCCTTGTTTTGTAGCGGACCCCTCCATCTTCAGAATGTGTGATTAAGCTTCTAGGGCACTTGAATCAGAGACCGGTGACAAAGAAGATGACCATTGCAAAACCCGGTCTCCATTCCCCGTTACTGTTGGAAAAGGAGAAGAGTCCAGGGAAAGAGAGTAGTCCATCTAAGTCGAAGGATCCAGATGAGGATTTCAGAGCAGATGAACACCAAAATTAGGAGGGCTTTGTTGAGAATTGTTGTTGGGCAAGTGAGCCCTAGTTTCCTACTTCTGGTTTTATCTTTTTTCTTTTCGAGATGGGATTTGCCATTTAGCCGAAGCATGGCCGAAAGAGCAACCCCAGTGGAAGTTAAGAGAGAGAGAGACAAAGGTGGAGGGAGAGGTCTGAGGATGGAGAAAGAAGGAGAGAGAGAGACCAGAGGGAGAGGGGAAGTCTGAGAATGGAGAGAGAGAGCACAGGCGGACGGTGAAACAGGGGATGAAATTTGTAGAATAGTGGAGGGCAAATTTGATGTTTTGTTTTAGCACTTAACAGCAATGTCAATTATCAGAAAACTCAAGGACGGTAATACAATATTTAAATAATAAAGATTGTTTAAGATATATATATATAATCAGACATCCATGAATAATGAAAGTGGTGTCATAAGGTGGATTGGATTGAGGATTTGACGGGCATTTCTGTTAAAATTGAAGACAGAGGAGAACTATCTATTCTCGACTACCTTTATTAATTTGAAACGAAAAGATGCAGAGAATAAGTAATAATAGTAATAGTCTAAAGTATCGACATGATGAACTCATGAACATGGCCCAAAAAGTAGAAGCAATTCAAAAACGTATCTTACAAAGTTCAATGTAAGGATGCTATATATAGCTATATACCTATTTTAATTTATTTAGGGCACTACTATACTATCTAAGAGGGAGGTCTTGAAGGATTTTTTTATTTGATTTAGGGTATTAAATTTGATTTGATTTGTGATTAAACAATTCAGTTTAGCTATAGGAATGGGATCCAACAAACGTAGGTACCATCCACGAAAAAAAAAGTAATTTGAAAGCCTAACTTTCAAATTACTTTATTAAATCAGAATTATATATTTTGTTATTGAAGAATTAAGTTAACTTTCCAATTTAAATTATAAACCAAACAACTTTAAGAGTAGAGTGGGACCCATGCCACTTTACATATATTTAATTTTGAACTGGAAATTTTTAACCCCCTTATTTTTTAGTGCGAGGCCAAGGCACTTATTTGTAGGAGAAGTTTTCCTATCTAAGGGTTTTGTTTAGGCTATGTTTGGTTTGAAGGAAAAAGTAAGAAAAGGAAGGGAAAGGTTTTTCTGTCTTTCCCTTCCTTTTCCTACTTTTTCCTTTAAATCAAACACAACTTAAATGTATAGCAGGAGTGATACGAATAAGCCAAGAAAATAGATAGAGAAAAAAAAAATATTTCTTGATTTTACATTCATTCAATATGTTACAACCCTTATTTATAATAGAGCAACGATACAAGGTCGGCTAGCTAAGTTAGAATACAAGGAGGATATGTAAACCAACTTTCCATAGGACTATCTCTCCTAGAATTAAGGAGATAATGATAGGATACTAATTGTCTCTCCTTAATTCTAGGATAGTAATGTCGATAGAATACTAACATCCCCCCTCAAACTCAAGATGGTAATGTGTCAGTCATCTAGAGTTTGCCAACTAGAACACATAAGCGAAGAGGAGAGTGAGCTTTGGTAAATATATCGGCAGACTGATCCTGGGAAGGGATAGGAACAAGGCGAACAGTACTCTCGAGCATATGATGATGAATAAAGTGACAATCAGCCTCAATATGTTTAGTGCGCTCATGGAATACATCATTGTGGGCAATCTGTATGGCGCTACGATTGTCACAGTAAAGTGAGGTTGTAGATGAATGAGTAAGTCCCATGTCATGGAGTAACCATCGTAACCATAACAGCTCAGAGGTAGTGTCAGCAAGAGCTCGATATTCAGCTTCAGTACTGGAACGAGAGACAACCGTTTGCTTCTTACTATGCCAAGATATAAGAGAATCTCCAAGAAAGAAACAATAACCAGTAGTGGAGCGTCTATCAGTAGGATCACCAGCCCAATCAACATCAGAGTATGCGACCAACTAAAGAGAGGAAGAACTGGAGTAGTAAAGCCCATCAAACAAAGTGTAACGGATGATACGAAGCACAGCAGCATAATGAGTAGTGCGAGGGGTAGACATGAACTGACTTACAATATGAACAACATACGCAATATCAAGATGAGTAACAGTAAGGTATACAAGACTACCAACTAGTTGCCGATATAAGGTGCAGTCACTAAGAGGAGTACCGTCAGTAGCTGTGAAATGGGCATTAGGCTCAATCGGAATGTTAACAGTCTTAGTATCAGTGAGTCCTGCACGAGAAATAAGATCAATAGCATACTTGGCCTGAGACAGATAATATCCCAATTGGTCGGAGGAGACCTCAACGCCTAGGAAATAACTGAGGCAACCAAGATCTTTCATTTCAAATTGTTTGCTAAAAAAAGTCTTAAAAGCGGAAATGCCCTGCAGATCATCGCCAGTAATGATCATGTCATCCACATAAAGGAGGAGAAGTACACAACCCTGAGAGGTCTTACGGATGAACAAGGCATGATCATAAGTGCTACATTTAAAACCAAACTGACAAACAATAGAACTTAATTTGGAGAACCATGCTCGAAGCGCCTGCTTAAGTCCATATAGAGCCTTACAAAGACAACAAACCTGATTAGGGAGATGATCATAACCAAGAGGGGGCTGCATATAAATCTCTTCAGAAAAATTGCCGTTGAGAAAAGCATTTTTAACATCCATCTGAAATAGCTGCCAGTGCTTAGCTGCAACAATTGCAATAAGACTGCGAACAGAGGTGAGATGGGCAACCAGGGCAAAAGTCTCCTCATAATCAATGCCATACTCCTATGTGAACCATTTAGCTACCAATCCAACTTTATACCTCTCAACAGAACCATCTGCCCGGGTCTTGATTTTGTAAACCTATTTACAACCAATCACGGATTTATCTGGAGGCAGGTCAACTAAATCCCAAGTGTGAGTGCTTGTAAGAGCTTGAATTTCTTCTGCCATAGAGAATCAGTACTAGCCTCGCGATAGGTGCAAGGCTGGTATAAAGATACAATGGTAGAATAACAATGAAAATCACGAAGAAGAATGGAAGGTTTAGTGACCCTACCAAAACGACAGAGTGGAGCATCAGAACGGTCAGAGTCGAACTCATTAGGAGCAAGCAAGGGCTTAGAAGAAGGTAGAGGTGGAGGATCCATAGCCAAGGTAGATGCAGTCGGAGAGGTTGCAGGTTGTACAGTACTGTTAGAGCTATCAGAGGAAGAAGTAGTCGGACATGCAGGTAAATCATCAGGAAAAAGCGAAATAGTATGATCAGTAAAGAAATGTGAAGGTGTTGTGGTAACTCGAAATGGGGAGAGACTTGAGAACATTTTGTGTTCCCAAAAGGTAACATGATGAGATATGCGAAGTCGTTGGGAAAGAGGATCCCAACACCGATATTCTTTATGTTCAATACCATACCTGAGAAAACAACATATACGTGCTTTTGGTTCCAATTTGGTATGTTCATGAGGTTGTAATAGAATAAAACAAGCACAACCAAACACACGAAGAGATTGGTAATCAGGGCAATGGCCATACAATCATTCATAAGGAGAAATGTTACCAATAACAGGAGAGGGAATGCGGTTGATGGTATAAACCGCAGTGAGGGTTGCTTCCCCCCAAAATCGTTAAGGACAAGAGGAAGAGATTAAAAGAGCTCGAATAGTGTCAAGAATATGCCTATGTTTTCGTTATGCACGTCCGTTTTGTTGAGAGGTATCGGGACAAGATCTATGAATGATAGTTTCATTTTGTGAAAGAAATTGGATAAAGGTAGAATCTCGATATTCCATGGCATTATCAGTGCGAAAAATTTTGATGATAGAGGAAAACTAAGTTTTGATCATGGTGGCAAATTGAATATAAATTGTAGGTAGTTCAGATTTATTACGCATGAAATAAATCCATGTATATCGAGAGAAGTCATCAATGAAAATCACAAAATAACATAAACCACCCATGGTATTATGAGGCGAAGGTCCCCAAATATCAGAATGAATAAGATCAAAAGGTGCAGAAGAAACAGAATCACTGATATTAAAAGGCAAAGCATGATGTTTTGAAAGAGGACATGAAACACAATCAAAGTGGGTTGTTTTAATAGGACCCAAACACCCATTAGAAATTAAAGATCCTAATCTAGAGGTAGAAATGTGACCAAGGCAAGCATGCCAGACACTAGAGGTGACAGCAGCAGCAAGGGATGGTAATTGAAGAGATGATAGTTCAAACAATCTCCCAACCTTACGGCCTATCCCAATGATCTTCCCTGTTCGTGGATCCTGCACAATACAACCACAACTTGAGAAATGTATTTTAAAACCAAGTTCACATAATTGTCCAATAGATATAAGATTTAGAGATAATTGAGGTACCAAAAAAGTGTTAGGAAGTGATAAACGACGTGTTGAAATAGTTCCTACACTTTTGACAGTTAAGGTGGAACTATCAGCAGTATGAACAATTAGTGCAATAGAAGGATGTGACATGGAAGTAAAGAGGGATGAATTGGATGTCATATGATTGCAAGGCAGAATCAAAATACCATGATGAGGTAGTACCTGGAGTGACGGACAAGACTGAATTAGAAGGCATACCAGAAGCAGGTTGGAGCTGGTGAAGAAGGGCTTGGAGGTCTCGAAGAGAAAATTTTGGAGAGGTGTTATTAGAAGAATCCTCTATGGCAGCAACTGCAGTAGAACTCGAAGCCTGAGAACCCACGGATGAGGACTTCTGTCCAGACGCCTTTTTGACTTGCAATCGGCGGCACTCAGAGATAGTATGACCAATCTTCTTGTAGTAATTGCAGAAAGTCCATTTTGAAGATTTAGAGGAAGTTGAAGAAGTAGCAGGCATACCCGGAGTAGCAAGAGCAGCATCAATAGATAATAAGGATCGCTCATCTCGAAGTGTTTTTAGTCGAGTTTCTTTAGAGAGTAAATCTTTGATTACAACTTCAAGGGAAGGCAATGGGCTACGATGAAGTAGAATACCACTAAAAGGTTCATATTCATCCCTGAGAGTCATCAGAAGATGCCAAACACGTTGGCGATCGTGGAGCTTAGAATAAGTAGTAGCTGTAGAGGTACTATCATATTCAGGTTCACCTGTGCTAGCTGATCCCAAAGAACTTGTAATTCAGAGATATAACTGTGAATGGTTTGTTCAGGTTGCTACTTCATACGATGAAAACACCTATAGAACTGGAACTGATGTACATCATCAGAAATAGAATAACGAGCTTGTAGGAAATCCCATACCTCTTTAGGAGAGTCATATCTGCGAAATTCCAACTTAATGCTTGCAATACAAGTATTGTGAAACCATGTCAATATTTGATGATTTTTCCCATCCCATTTTTTCAGTCGTTCAGCAAATTTATCTTCCGTTTCATCAACAATTTTAGTAGGTTTGGGAATCTCACCAGTCACACATCGCCATAGAAGGCATCCCTTAAGGAAATTGCACATCTCTTGGGACCATAAATCATAATTTGAGCCATCGAAGGTAACAGTGATGGGATGAGAGATATGTTGAGCAACTTCAGATGAATCCATGAGAAGAAACACAGATCTTTGGAGCAACACAAATCACGGGAAAATCGTAATACTGGCCGGTGTCAAGAAGCTTCACCAGATGCAAGTCGTTGGAACTTTGCTCGTTCCTATGAAGCAAACACCAGCCTGGTACTTGCCCTTTACTAGAAAACAACCCGAAAGAAGACTGACCAAAACAGTCCTTAGAGAATCACCAAATCAGTCTCAGGAATGACAGGGAAGATATGCACTTCATTCGAAGTAGATAGTACCCAGGAGAAAGAGCTTCATGGGTGCAGTCTTCTAATATATACCGGAGCTTCGAAGAAGTAGAGAACGACTGAATCCGGAAGAGACGATCGACAACAGTTCCAATAGAAGTGAGGGAATTGGTCGAATTAGTAGCCAAGCAGCTGCTACAGTAGTGTCCACCCAAGACAAGAAATTGATGTCGACCCAGATGACGAACTCGCTGCCAAGAGTGTCCTCTCGGTTCTAAAGCAATATGCGAACGGGGTTTCGCCCAACCTCAATGATCTTAGGTGTGTTCTGGACCATCTCCAGATCCGAAGCTGGAATGAGTGCAATGACGAAATCAACACGACAGGGTGCTGCTGCTAGCAGTGTGGTGGGATTTATGAGTTATTGCCACGCTGTGATGCTCGATGTCAGTGGAGAAGCTTGGACCATCAACCCAAAACTATGAAGCTCTAACAATCTTGAGGTTCTTGATTGCAAGGGGAATGGACCCAGAAAAAAAAATAAAAATAAAAAATAAAATAAAATAAAAACCAAGATGTTCGTCCCATGGCAGAATTGGAAAGCCGAATTCGTTCCTCTAGGCTTCTTCCCTGAATCTGAAATGCCAGATGAGTTGGATGCTCGAAAGATTTATTTGCAGGGTCTCTCTAAAGATGGACACCTGGTCTTGATCATCAAAGCAAGCAAGCATTTACCTTCCAAAGATCATCTCTGGCTCTGATACCATGATACGAATAAGCCAAGAAAATAGATGGAGAAAAAAAAAAGAATATTTCTTGATTTTACATTCATTCAACAGGTTACAACCCTTATTTATAATAGAGTAGGGATACAAGGTTGGCTAACTAAGTTAGAATACAAAAAGGATATGTACACCAACTTTTGATAGGACTATCTCTCCTAGAATTAAGGAGATAATGATAGGATACTAATTGTGGTAGAACCATCTCTCCTTAATTCTAGGATATTAACGTCGATAGAATACTAACAAGGAGATTTGGGGAAAATAGGTATATTTAACCACCAAAAAGAATTTAATGATTTGGAAGAAAAAGATTATGGAGTGGTAGGGAGAAAGTAGGAGATTAAAGCAAGTTAGAACTTAGAAGAGAAATGGTGAATGGTGAATGGTCATGTGGTAGGAGAAAAAAAAAAGATAAAGTAAGAAATAAGAAAGGAGAGGAAACATATTCCAGGTGTCATGTGTGAATTAAATTTTACAATTGTCTCTATCCTATGATATAGAGCATAGATACTCTCGTCCTTAGTAAGGGGCCTTCGACTATTGGTGTGGCAAGTCTTGAAGCAATTTAGATTGGTTTTTTGCTTGATTGGGGAGACTAAATTAGGCTTCATTTGCAATAAACATATTTTATCTAGGAAATTGGAATCTAACATCTTGGAATTGAACTCACTTCCTCTGTCTCCTTTCCACAGCCAATAGCAATCTGCCACACCAGCCTCTTTTCCCATTTCAAAATTAAAGTGTTTTTTTTTTTCTTTTTAATGATGTGGGAGATTGTTATTGGTCTGGTGCAGAAAATTTTTTGTACCAAGGGGGCAGAAGATGTGAACTTTTTGGAATTAAGAAACTAATTAGATTTGGTTTGTGGTGAAAGGATATGAACTAAGGCTACGTTTGAAAATGATGCAAATATGTGTGAATGCAAATATGTAGAGCGTAAAATGGTCCATATAAAAAGTAAAGTTGGGTTAGTTTTGCATCGACAAATTTAATTTTTTACCAAACAGACTTTTAGCTGTAATGGATGCAGACAAGAATTCCAAGAAAGCATATGCTTTTTTTATCAAAAGGCCACTTGAATGCAAATTCACTTCTTTTTTATTGATGTGCTTTTACGTCTTATTATCAATGTAAATATGCATTGGAAAATGTGTTTTCTATCATTTGCCAATGCATAAATTGTAGTGTTGCCAAACACAAATAAAAGTGAATCAGAGTGCAAATTCACCCTGAACTGGGATTTACACTCTATTTGCATCGTTTTCCAAATGCAACCTAAATTTTTTATTTGAATTAAGAAGCAAGATGATTTTAAAGCTAGCGTAGCGTAGGACACACTCCACATTACATATATAGTCCCTACTGTATTCTCAAGTTGAAGGAGTAGCCATGTATTTTAAGGAGAGAAGCACCCTTAGGCTGCGTTTGGAAACGAATCAAATGGAGTGTAAATCCCGGTTCAGGGTAAATTTGCACTCTGGTTCACTTTTTCTTGTGTTTGGCAACATTAGATTTATGCATTGACAAATAAATGATAGATCAACGCATATTTACATTGATAATAAGATGTAAAAATATATCAATAAAAAAGAAGTAAATTTGCATTCAAGTTCAAGTGGGCTTTCGATAAAAAAAAGCATATACTTTATTGGAATTCATGTTTGCATCCATTACAACTAAAAGTCTGCTTGGTAAGAAGATAAATTTGTCTGTGCAAAATTAACTTTATTTTACAATTTATATGAACTGTTTTACACTCTACATATTTGCATTCACACTTATTTGCATTTTTTCCAAACACAGCCTTAAAGATGGTGAAAATGTAAACTAGTAGGAAAGCCCATGCAGATGCATGGGTGCGCATGGCATGAATTGCAAAATGTAAAAATAGATCCCACATAATAGATGGCATGTTTATTGTTAAATAAGGTTATCAACGGGGCGATCTTCAATGTGAATTGTTTTTATTATATATTGCTATTTTTTCAAAACTGAAACGAGAAACGTGTTCATGAATTTCTAATTTAAAGAACATGTTTTCATCTGTTTATTTAATATCATATATTCTATAAATTATATAATTTCTATGCTACAAAATTTAATTGTTTTTGTTTTTAAAAATTATATTTTGATGATTTGAAAAATATGTATTATTTTTTAAATAAAACTAACCTTTTTGGCTTTTCAAAACAATAACACAGTTCAAGAACATTTTTATGAATATTTTCTGTTTTTTCATGTAACTTTGGTATTTTATTCACTTTGGATTGGATTGGACCCAATCCCGTCCATTTACAGGTTAATTGGTTTAGATTGGATTGCAGCAGATGTTGTAGTTTTTTTATATATTTTATGAGTTTCTTATATTATTTTGGCATTTTATTCACTTTAGATCTGATCCGATCTATTTGCATTTTATTCGAACTGGATTGAATTTGATTTGTATAAGTTTAGACTGGATTGGGTCAAATCTATTTGTTAATGGGCCAATATAGGATTAGATCGGATTGAACCAAATCCAGTCCAATAATTGACAGCCCTACCCACAATCGCTCCATCTCTCACTTTTGCATTTTATTACTGGCATAATCTGTATTTGTTCTTCACATAGCGCTTATTGCTCCTTACACCAACCTGATAAGTCATAACACTTGCAGCTGTACATAGAAACATCCCCAATACTTGTATGTCATCATTCACGGGGAGATATTCCTAACGCACAGCTTTAGCATGCTATGAGAAGCCCTCTGTGGAGAGCAAATCCGAAGCTCCAAAACTTAATAGGTGTATATATAGATTAACCTCCAAAACTTAATAGGTATATATAGGGGTGATTGTATGCATTTTGTTTTTAAAAACAAAAACAATTACCATATTGTCAAAAAACAATGTGATTTTGGTGATATATAACTGTTAATTTTGTTTTGAATGATGAAAACACACGTACTGGAGAACACTCACTGTATCTAATACTACTAAGGCCCCGTTTTAAAATCGGAATAACCTATTTCAATTCTAACTGTTTGGTTAGATAGAATCAGAATTTCATTCCCAATCCTGTTGGAATGGGATTTCCCCATTTAAGGGAATGGTCATTCTCTGCCTCTCCCTTGGGAATGAAATCTCATTCCTAGTGACTTCAATTCCTATTTCTATTCTTATCTGAACCAAATAGACTATAGGAATGGATCATTCTGATTCTAATTCCGGAGGATTTTGATTCCGATTCCAACTGTGAACCAAACAGGCCTTAATATCAAATGAATCGCTGTCCCTAATCGTGTTTATAAAGCTTGTTGAAATATTTCCCCCCTTTTTTTAAAACACTAACCAAATAAATCGAGGCAACGTTTGATTGTGGGAATAAGGGTTTGAAATCAGAATGGGTTATTCTAATTCCAACTGTTTGGTTGGGCAGAATTGAAATTTCATTCCCATTCTTGCTGAAATGGAATTTCCCCATTTAAGAGAATGACCATTCCCTACCCATTCCTAGCTTCAGAAAGAAATCCCATTCCCTATCCCTCCCTAGTTTCAGAATGAAATCACATTCCTGTCTAAACCAAACAGACTATGGGAATGAATTCTAATTCAGAAGGATTTCAATTCCAATTCTAACTACAAACCAAACGAATACTATAACAGTGATTATCAAAATATTTGGCTTTGTAAACTAAAATACGAGCAACTATGGTGAAAGATACTAGAAATGTAATTACAATGAAGGTTCGAAAATTTTCGAGAAACTGATAAAATTTGGTTTGTCATGCCATTGTACTTTCAGCGTAGCTCTTTCCCTTACAGATTACTGTATTGCCATTTTAGCCTAAGAAAATTCAGAACAACTCCTTCAACCTTTACCTAGAACAAAAACCAGAGCTATCAATTCTGCACACAATTTCCCATCGACAATTCTCAATAAACCACCTGAAGCCACCAAAAATTCATTATTGTTACTATAGATACAAAAACCATATGAGCCACATAAAGCAACATCCTTCATAAAGGTATACCCCATACTGAATTATAATTCGATCACATTCCACATTTATATTGATAAAGTATGATTAGAGGCATACCCCATACTATCCTCATAATTCCTCATCATTCCATTCAAGAAAAAAATCACTGAAGGCATCACCCAATTATCATGTCGTCTGATATTTGGTTGTAGTGCAAGTTTATTTACATAAGTACAAATGCATGGAGGTGCAAATATAAAAAATGTAAATTCTTGTTTAATTTTGTTTTGGATTTTATTTTATTCTACTTCATGTTTTAATTTACTTTCTTTATACTGCAATCAAATAAAATAAGCTAAATTTTAAAATAAAAATAGATCAGAATTTACACTCAAATCATTTGTACTGTCATGATTTTGCATTAGTGCAATCTTATTTGCATTACAACCAAACACAGCCTTAGGCTCGGTTTGGAAAGAGTACAAATGTAAATATGTACAGCATTTACATACAAAATAATACAAAATATAAGATTTTGCACTCTACATATTTACATTGCAACTAAAATATAAGGTTTTATGAGAACATATATATATTTTTTATATCATGAATGCTTTGACTTATCCAAACAACATTTGATATCATTGTTGTTTCTTAAGGAGATGTCAAATTTGGTGTTTCTATTATAAATGCCAACACCAAATTTGATGCTTATGTTTTTTTATCTGATGTGATATGATAAGACAATTTCTCAAAAACTTGTATTGATCAATGTAAAATGTTGCAAGTGGTAATGTTACCAAATACAACCTTAATGAAGGGTCAAATGTCTACAATGGCCAACAAATATTTTTTACTTTAGATTTAATTTTTTATACTAAATATTTTGATTTGAGGCCGATTTTTTTTTTTTTTTTTTGAAAAAAAGGGGATCCAAGGCACCTTCACAACATTTTAAAGGAGAACATCCCTATCTCAGTGATCACTAAGCTCAAAATTATGGCCTCCTGAAATTTTCAAATAGTTTTTAAACCAAATCAACGAGTTTGACCAATTGCTAGGTTCAGGGTTAACCTGGACCACAAGTGACGCCAGATGTTAGTTCAAAGGGTCCAACCCCTTAGGTCAATGACAGTTTGAACTTTGAAACACTTAAAAAAAAAAAAAAGAAAAAAAAAAACCCATATCTCTGCTCGCATTTCAGTTTGGTAACAGACCATAGCTTCCAAATTTCATTGTATACAACCTACTTACTTACAAATTTCCCAAATAAATGAAGCCACTTCAAGTAGGTTTACGTGAATATTTCAAGTAAGGTTTAGTTAAAGCTTTGGCTGTTTAGCGAGCTGTGGAACCAATGATAAGGTTCCACAGCAGTAATAAAATACACAGGCCTGCAACTTTCACAGTGGGCCCATGAATTTTATTATTGGCATGGAACTTGATCATTGATTCCACAGCCAAAGCATTCAGTTAATCCGAATTCAAATATTTCATCATATGAACCAATGAAATGATGCCATGTAAGGAGTGTGTTCACATCAAAGTGATGAATAAAATTTAACCGTGAAGAAGAGACTTGGGGGGTTATTCTACAACATGACTTGGTTTTCTTGTTTCTGATTTCAAGAACAAATCAAAACCATCTGATCTGAAAATAAATTGTTTTTCAAAATAAAATACAAAAAAACATGTTCTTGATTGTATATTACTTTTTTATTTTCAAAACTGAATCTAAAAATATGTTCTTTAATTTTTGTTTTACAAACATCTTTTCATCTGATTATCCAACATTATGTTTCATAAGTTATACAATATAAAAATATTTATGGTTCCATGACAAATTCAACTTGTTGAAACAAAAAACAAGTTTAGGTCTTACTTTTTTTGGGGGGCGGGGGGGAAGCAAGGGTGACCATTTGTAGTTCGGCCTAGCCCAGCCTGAACATTTCCAAGTGAATATGTTTATTCTGTGCCCAGGCCCAATGCTTTAAGCCCAACCTGTGCTTTTATATGTTACCATCCCCTCCATTAAAATGGTGAGAACTTGAAAGAACATATTCCATGGTTCTTTGGATTGTATTTGGTTCGCAATAAACAGAAGGTCGAGATAAAGTTGTTGAGAACGTAGGCTTTTTAGGAGCAGATAAAAAATCATAAATCGGACTTAAATATCAAAATCCCCCATATTGCTCATCTTGGACACCTTGTATGTAGTTTCATAGATTTTCGAAATCAGGGTCACTTTGGTTTTTCTTTAATAAGTGCCTGCAATTTGAGTCGGATTTTTTAATATAATGAATATACAATTCAAATATGCACTCTAAATATTTTCTGTATTTTTTTATATTTTATTTATATTTTTATCTTTTTATTTATATTATTAATTATAATATAAAAGGTTGACACATTTAGCATCTGTTTGGCATCCATGCCATTGCTCCAGAAAACGGTGATAAATCAGTGCCACGTTGAAAAAAAAATGGTGCTTTAGGAAATGTCAATATGTTTGGAACTGTTTTTTCATAAAAGACGGTGCTCCAAGCCATGTCTTGAAAATCGAGAAGGCATGGTTTGGAGTAATGCCGAATTCAACATTTTCTCATATTGGAGCTCGTTGCTGTCAATGAGGATATGATGTGGCACTGGCATGAACTTCCTATAATGGGTACTAGTACTGAAAACAAATATGGAGCACTGGTACCAAACAGAAAGTATTGTTGTTACTCTAAGAAACGTCCTAACTAGCAGCAAAGTTTTCAAACAAACAAAAAAAAAACATCATTTTCTCAAAAAACGATACTTCTAACCCATACATCAGCAGAAAACGATGTTGTATCTGCAGTATCGATGTCAAACATATTACTTAACTTAAAAATTAAATGTTAATGCACCGCCAAATTGAAAAAAAAAAATACAATTTCATTTTTTATTATCTTTAAATTTTTATTTAATTTCCATCATCAATTATGTCATTCATTAGCTTTTAATTATATAAACATCTCAACCAAATCTTTTTATTCCCATGTTCACTAACGATATTCTCTTCGTATCCTTCCCTTGGACAAGGTGCGCCTTCACATGGTCGAAGTACAATGTCTTCGTTTGCTGAATGCCAATGGACCCACATGTGTACCCTGCCACCATTAACCCATTAAACCCAACACTAATCGGATCTAGCATATAGCACACCGCCCCTATGGAGCCAAGGCCGAATCAAATTTCAAATGTACCAAAACCACACACATTGAGTAGAGTCTGGTGAAAGGTGTAATATTCTTTTTTTTTTTTAATATTTATGAAATGAGAATAAAAAATAAAGGCCGTATATTCTTCTTATTAAACCTGCAGCCTTCTGTGCATTGAAGTTATTGTTTTTTGCTTACCAGTACACATACCAAGCTAAGTTACATTCTTTCTAATTTCCTTTATATAGCGTCCTGTTAGAGAATCCTTGCCTTGTTTGAACCTTTATATCCTTCATCCATAATTTCTTAATTATACACACCTCTGAAACAAATCTTTTAATCCGAGAGAATTACAAATCCACTGCATCAGGATATGGATATCTTTTACATGGGCATCTATTCCTGCACCACTTTATAAATAAAGGCTAAAAACGACTTCTGAAATACTATAGTTTCCTACAAAAAACTGAAAAAAAAAATTAAAATAAGAAACCGCAACTTCCTCAAAAGAGTAATATGAAATTTAAATATATATATATATATATATATATAAGAGCCCAATGGCCAAAGAAAATAAATGAACATCGGAAAAATTATAGTTAAGTGTACTGCGCTCCTTTTAATCATCATACACCACAGCACAACACAATGCAATGTTCCCTTTATGATGCACTCACACCAATCATAAGGTACATTTGTGTCATTTCAGATGGACCTAGAGTTGAAGCTTCCCCACCCGATATATTCATGTCCGCTTGTACAAATGTAAAACATATTATGTATTTAAGCTTTTTTATTATTTTTGTTTTTTCTTTCTTTCTATTTCTTCTTGTTTGATTAGATATTGTACGTACAGCTAAGTTTAAAGGATAGGATTTTTCTTTTATAATAAGCATACTATTCTATCAGTGACCTAGGAGGGGTTAATGGCAGAGTCAGAAATTTTTCTTTTAGTCTATATTTGGTTTGAAAGAAAAAGTAGGAAAAGGTTGAAAAACAAGTGGGATAGGAGAAGACATGACAGAGAATTGAGACATGGCAAAATTTTTTTATAATACACCTAGAAGCAGAAAATATTGTACATCTCAAAAAGTTCAATTTGAAGTTTCTCCACAAGTTCAGACCCATGAAGAAGTTAGTGGACCTCACATGAAGCAGAGATATTGGGTTTTGGATTAGAGTTGGGATACGCTCCCAACAAAATCTGTCCCAATGCATTTTCGATATGATTTCTATATACACATCTCACCATGAGACTAAGCTCTACTTACACTGATCTCACAACATTTTCAGCTGTCAGGAGCAGATGCTGCGAGGTTGGTGTGATGAGTGTTCTGTGAAGGGCAAACCTGGATTCTATGATAAAAATGGGACCCATCATGATGTGTGGACATGCATTATGTTGAAACATTTTGTTAGGAACAAGCACCATCCCACCGTATGTTGGGAACATCTCCCTCACATGCCTACGCATTCCACACCAGAGTTGACCTTTTACACGATTGACGCAGGACACTACAATCAGTCAATCACGATTACACGATTTACCAAACTGTTAAATGGCAATAAGGTAAATAACTCAAGTTCCCTCCCGCTCCCGGCAAAAGAAGCCTCAAAATCATTTTTTTTTTAAATTAAAATAGTTAAAAGGGAACGTAAAAAGAATTCCCTTCACCATGCGTGCGCTTCCCGCTGTCCCGCAGCTTCTTTCTCTTCTCAGTTGTGTCTCAACCGTCCACCTCCTCTATCCTTTTCGGCTTATTTTCTTTTCGGTTTTTTTTACCCAGTGTCTTCCCAAATCCCAATCAGCAGATTCCCTTAAAATCTATCTTTTTGTCGATCGATCAACTTTCTTCGTCATTGCCTTCGAAGCAAGAATCTATCTCACTCTATCCATCTCTTTCTTTCTTCAACAGATATTCCCTTCTCCTATCTCTTTCTCTTTCTATATCTCTTTTTATGATGCCTTGTTCTTCCTTTTTCTCTCTATTCCAATATTTTCACCATTCTTCTTCTTCTTCTTCTTCTTCTTCTTCTTCTTCTTCTTCTTCTTCTTCTTCTTCTTCTTCTTCTTCTTACTTCTTTTCGTTCCACGGAGGTTCAACTAAATCTACAATTGGGTTTTGTTGTTCATGGCTTCTTCAGAAATCAACCATGTCTCTCATCCCTGCATCCATGGTGTGCTTCCTATTTTTCTTCCCTTTGTTATTACTTTTTAGTACTATTTTTATGCTTGTTTTAAGATCTTTACTCTATTTGATTCTATTTTCACCTTCAACATTTTTGGTAAAATGCATTAGCGGTACTGTTTCCTGTAAATTCACTACTATTATTGTTGTTAGATGTCACAATGGTAATAATGCCAACGATGATTATTGATGGATGGTGATATTCAACCAATTTTTGTTCCAATAAATTCTTTGGATTGCAGTTGCTACATTTTGGAATTTTTACACTTCATGTTTGGCCAAGTTAGTTGTGGTTGGAAATAATTAATGTTGGTTTGATATTAATAAACATTTGCTATTAGAAGAGTAGTGAAGGATCAGGTTTCTCTCACTTTTCTTTTCTTCTGTGTTTTTTTTTTTTTTCTGAAATTTGATTACAAAAGCAGGGCACATTTCTGCTGAGAGAAAGTTTGGCTTTATGAGGTGGATTACTAAGATACTTAAGTTGGGCTCAAATCAAGGGGTAATGAATAGACGTTCTCCGCAGTTCCTTGGTGAGGATAATGTGGCTTTTCATACTCCGGTTAGATCCATGGTAATTTCACATGTTTTTTTTTTTCACATGATTTTTAAATTTTAATTGTTCTTTTACCCATTTCGTTTTAACTTCATTGTTATAATGATGGAGATAAATAGAAAAAGTTTAGTAAACCCTTTATGCTTTAGGTACTCAAGAATTTTAGTTTCATCTTTACAGTATTTTTTTTTTTAACTTTTCCCTTTCTTTGTTAGAATGAAAAGAACTTGAATTCAGTATTGAAATCTAAGTGGTATGGGGAAAAAATGATAGATTGATGCCATTTGTGTACAAGTAGATCTAACTTTTCTTGTGTAAATAGTCTGTCACTGTTCTAAATGGCTTTGTTGCTCTCTCTGTTTTTCTTGGGATCAGTCCCCTTCAAACAATTTTCTGTCAAAAAGCTGCATGACTTGTTTTTGTATAAGCTTATCAGGATGACCATTCCAGATCTGAGCATGAGGAGTTGGACCGTGCAGCTGCGCTTTCTCTCGCTGATGACTTGAAAAGGCCTAATGGTAAGTTTAGTATGGTGAAAATTTAAACCACAGTTGCTGGCTTTGAGATTTGTTTGACCTTCACAAACGCTCCCACCCCTGAGAAAAAAGTGTGTAAGGATATGTATAATAGCTCATAATACTTCTCCTTCTCTCTTTTTCTTTGGTTTATAATATTATACTGAATATTTGAGATTTCTTCAGGATACAGAAGACACACAAACAATGATGAAGACCTAGCTAGAGCACTCCAAGATAGCTTGAACATGCCTTCATATCCTCCATATGCTCCTCCACATTTTTCGCCTGGAGGATATAGGTCAGTTTTGTTAAATCTTTCTTTGTTTTGGTCCCTCACTCTCTCACTGTACTTCAAAAAGTTGGAGTCGAACTCATGGTTCGAATTAATTACTGCTTCTAGAGTTCTGGATGGCAAACTAAGTCAAAATGCCAGGGGCCTTGGGTAGGACCAATAACAAAATTAGTAACTTTGTGATAAACTTATCCCCCCCCCCAAAAAAAAAAAAAAAGAAAAAAAAAATCTACCAAAATCATGTGGCTGGAATTGCCAACAAAAAGACTATTACACTGTGGCCAAGTCCTATTAAAACCAAAAGAGGAGTTAATAACATATTCAACAGGACGACCCTTTGATTGAAACACCCTGCTGTTTCTCTCTAATCCAACAGCCCAAATTACAGCCAGAGGAATGCAGACCAACAAATCTTGCCTCTCCTGTTCTTGCCATTTACCCTCCAAGCATTGAGCAACTCCGACACAGATTCCAGCTGAAAACCTTGGAGATGAATAGTCAACAAAGTGCATGGCTTATCAAGTAATAGACTTGATTCAACTATGTCACAGCTCACAATCTTATAAACAACTTATGGGATTTCCCAGACGTAAATTTCCTGACATTTGTCTTGATTGGTTATGGCAGTACATATACGCATGTTCCTCTCAGATACTGTAGTGGCTGCAATCGTGAAATAGGCTATGGCAAATACTTAGGATGCATGCAAGCTTTTTGGCACCCAGAGTGCTTCTGCTGTCATTCTTGCGGTTACCCAATCACTGAGAATGAGGTACATTATTCTTTGTTGGAGTTTCAGCACTCTTTCCATCTAAGTAATCTTGACTCATTACAGGAGGCTTTGAATTCTAGAAGCCCTACCTCTTTTTTCTGTTAAATCAGTTAAACTACAGTATAAAATAAAATGTCAAATGTTTATTATACCTTGTTCTTACATTTTTATTTGTCAAATCAAGTTTTCTTTGTCAGGGAAAAATCCATACCACAAGTCTTGTTTCAAAGAATTGCATCATCCCAAGTGTGAAGTTTGCCTTCAATTTGTAAGCAAAGTTTCAGTATATTTTAACTTCATTGCTTGTTTTTACTTTATTGAAGGAAAATGAATAAATTTCAACCCCTAAACCCAACATTGATAAATTAGAATATACAAGTCCTCCTATAACTGTTTTGCTTTCAGTGTAGTTCTCCCATCTTAGAGAAAAAGACAGTTTGTAGTAAATGAAACTGTATTTATAATGATAATAGAGGACTAAAATCATTCAGTTAATGTAAGAATAACTTGACTTATGTGAATTATGTAAATTTTAGTGTCCAAATCTGTTCAACCATTCCCTTTCTATGTTTGAATTACAGATCAAGTAATTCCAGAAAGGGAATGTGGATCATGATACTAAAATATTATCTCATTGACCAAAAACAAAATGTGGATCATGATACAAAAGTTTGTACACCACAATCCAGAAAAGGAAACCCATTTCAACCTCTCTCTCTCTCTCTCTCTCTGGTACATAGAAAATCCTTTTTTCCTTTCTCCATTTAACCATCTTTTCTCATTAAAAATGTAAACTCCTTGTATGAGGCTTTTTTCCATTTTTCACTTAATACATAATACAATAATCTTTAATTATGAAAAGAAAAATAAATAAATACTCCTTCAGTCCTTTATCTTATGCCAATAAGATACTTAGATACAAGTATCAATGTTTTAAAAGTGCAAAGGGCTTTTTGCATCCGAGGCATAAGGGACAAGGTGAGGTGTGCACCTTATGAAGTAAGGCACAGATTTTCTTTTTAAAATTTGCAAATAATGCAAAATAAATAAATAAAACTTAGAAATAGTATTAGTTAAAAATGCAAACTTTAATTTTAAACTAAATGTTTTAAAAAGCTTATTAGCCCAAATTAAAATACATAAACATAACATGTAAGACATATTCAAAGTGAAAATACAAAAAATAAAATAAAACATAACATCTAAACCACATTCAAGCATGTCAAACTTTCAATCTTTTTATTTCTTTTATAATCACATCACTTCAAATAGCTAGTATGATGTTAAACATCTTTTGTTCCTAATTCTATGAGCCATCCTTTGTACCAAGCCCCTTGAGGCAAGCCCAAACAAGTACATGCTAGGGTCTTAAATTCTTAGTCCACACAAAAATGATTTCATAATTTTAATTATAGTTCCTTATCTTTTAAAAGAAATGTTTTGTATTAAGAAGAATGAATATAAACATCATTAACAAAAAGGGGGTTCTTGGAGGATGCTTAAAAAGGCACCCCAAAAAAAACACTATATTTAACTAAGTCACACAGTTGAGCTGAGACGTAAGGCACACCAGGTGCCCACTATTTCAAAGGGGCTGTGCTTAGGCCTAGGTGAGGTGCAAGCCTTGAAGTGTGCCTTGCTTGTGTGCCTAGGCGCACCTTTTAAACCACTGAGAAGTACTGTAATTAATGTAGATATTTTTCCAAATTTGACTACAATATACTTAACAACCGGCTAGCAATTATGATTCCCCTATTGTAATCCAACTAAACACATACAATTAATTATTATACTTGTAAATAATAATTATATACATATACACACACAAGAGGCTAGCACATGCAACAGAAACTTATGAGAATAATTAATTATTATACTAATAAATTAGATAGTGCATAATGAACCGTTTTCTCTAAGGGCAAAAATGTTTAGTAGAATAAATATTTATGCTACTAATTAGAAGGCCAAATTGTCCTTGAGAAATGAGGAGGTAATTACTTGCCTCTTCTGCTTTTTGTACGAGGTAATTACATACACACACAAACAGGTAATTTATGCAATGCATGTCATAAACAAAAAGTAACAAATTGTGCTTTGTGCATTTGGTGAAGAATTTAAGTATATTTATATTTGTGTTGGCATTTAAAGCCTATTTATGACTTTACTATATTGACTTTAGAGGATAGAAGATGATCAATTCTGCTTCGTGTTCCAGCTCCAAGCCTAGGCTGCCTAGCACATATTGCTTTCCATTTTAATATAGTTTCATATCATTCATACTGTAGTATGCACTATGCAGTATCTCTGGCTATACTCAGCATATACTGTGGAATCTGTTTTGCTGTTAGGGTAACTGATTTTTCAAGTTATCTTACCTTGAAATAAAAATTCTTATAATTTATTCCGTTTCCAGATTCCAACAAATGGCGCTGGCTTAATTGAATATAAATCTCATCCATTTTGGTGCCAAAAATATTGTCCTTTGCATGAGTATGACAATACGGCTCGTTGTTGTAGTTGTGAACGGTTGGAGGTATGATGATTTTCTGTGATATTCATTAATGGGGCATCTAAGAAACACATCATATGAAGTCCTTTAATTTTTTTCCTAAATTATAAAGGTATAAACTAAACAGGCCATTACCCATTGTGAGGGGTGGACTGGATACAGATCAATTTTGGGTGATGAACTTGTTGGTCTGCAATCTAGAGTAAACTAAGATGAAATGATTTGAACTTGGCTTCTAAATGCCAACCAAGTAATTCCGATGGTTCAATTGTTTTTCTCCTCAGTAGATTTCACAAAAATGTTATGATTTAAAAACAGAATGGGTTTTCTGTAATTTTTCTGTTTTGTTCTTCTTTTGATGAAGTCATGGAATGCAAGATACATTTTTTTGGGGGATGGACGGAGTTTGTGTTTAGAATGTATGGAGACAGCCATTATGGATACTGGTGACTGCCAACCCCTTTACCATTCCATCAGAGACTACTACGAAGGAATGAACATGAAAATAGAGCAACAGATTCCCATGCTGTTGGTGGAGAGACAAGCACTAAATGAGGCTATTGAAGGAGAGAAGAATGTAATTAATGACCTTTTTCCCATTGTTAACATACTTTATTTCTAGAAATTCCCTCTTTACTCAAAGCAGGTTCTTGTTCCAGGGACACCATCACATGCCTGAGACAAGGGGCTTATGCCTTTCTGAGGAGCAGAATATTAGCAGTGTATGAACTGACATTTATGATATGAAGAAATGCAATTTCTTCTTCATTGAATAAATTAGCAAATATTTATTATGTACTTTCTTTCTGTTTTTGCCTTTTAACATATGCAGATATCCAAAAGGCCAAGAATTGGCGGTAACCGCCTCATAGGTATGAAAACAAAACAACAGAAGCTGGATCGGAAATGTGAGGTCACAGCCATTCTTGTTCTGTATGGCCTCCCAAGGTAGTAGTTTAAAAACTATTTTTAACTGTTTGACCCTTTTAATTATTATGTTTATGGTTCAGAGTGCAGTTTCTTCTTTAAATTTAGTATCCATATATAATATGGATTAACATAGGCAACAGAAGATGTATTTTGTGATTTGAGATATGATGATCTTCCAGTGACTAATTCTTATGTATGGAAATAAATTAGGCTAGTTTTGAAAACTGGACCATTTGTTATCACGTATTAGGTCAATGGCTTAACTGCTTAATTGGACTATGGATTTATAAGAAAATTATTTAAGAATACCAAAAAACATTAAGGGAAAGAATAATGCACAACATATGGAAATTTAAAATTAAGAAAACAATGTTATCAAGCACGAATACTTTGATGCTAAAAACATTGGAAAAATAGAAGTTAATAAAAAAAACTTAATGAAAACCCAATGCATGAAAATGTTTCAACAAGGAGTCAAATGATGCAACTATCTGGCTTCAAACAAAATGATGCGACTGTCCAACATGGTTCAATCTCAGAGATCCTAGTTTTGGTGTTTGGTCTTAAGGCCCTAGACAATGATTTAGACTTTAGAGTGACATGTTAGATCACATTGGCTTGGGGTAGAGGTGTAATGTGGGCTGTTCCATGTCGGCACACAGGCCAAGGCAGGTTGTGCCTGCTTGGCCTAGAACCCCTCAAAGTTAAAGCTTGGCACATCTAGCAGCATGACCCCAAACGGGCCCGTGCCAGGTCAAGCAAGGCTGTGCCATGAGCCTAGGTTGGGCTGGCCATAGGCTGGATCCGTTTTTTTTTTTTTGCTAAGTATTTTCCACTTTTTTTGCTAAGTAAAAATGACAATTATTTTGAAAAAAAATCAATAAAAAAATACTTAAGAAAATACAAAATAGACAACAAAATGAAAAAAGTCCAAAAATTTTATTTTATTTGAAATTAATGCATATAATTGATCATGCATGAAGTAATAAATTTAAATTGAAAAAAATACAAGGGAATTGGAATAAAATAGTATAATAAAATTGAAAATAAAAATTTACAATGGCAATGAAAAACATCACAAATAACTTTTAAATAAAATTGAAAACAAAATTTACAATAATTTTAAAAATATTGTACAATTTTTGAATATACAAAAAAACATTGACTTCAATATTTTCCACCTCCTCCATATCCTTGATCTTGATCTACATCATTTGCATTTGGTGAACCATCAATTGAGGTGTCATGTCCTCCTTGATCTTGCATTCTATTTTTCACATCCAGTCAACCCTTCAAACATATGCATCTCTAGACTTTTGTCATATAGTTTCTCTTACCGTCCAATACCCTAATACCTGCACTAAAATAAGACTCCTATGGAACTGTGGATACTAAAAGAGTTAGTAGGTCACATGCCATGGTGGTAAGCACTGGATAATTTTTTCCATATTCTTTCCACCAGGATAAAATATCAAAATTATGTAATTCCTCAGATGTGAGGAAATCTCATAAATTAGTAATAAAAATGAAATTTAGTACATGAACTTGGTTCATGAAGTGGCAACTAATCGTTGCCTTTTATTTATTAAGGGCCAAACTTTATCTATTCCACTATTGGAACCAGTAGTGGAGGCTATACAAGTTCACCTATGACCTAATGCTTGTGATTCATAATTTCATATATAATATACATTTCAAATAATAAATTTAACTTCATCTTCTTTTATTCTAATATCAACTCCCATATTTTCATAACAAGATTCAAGTTAAACATTTACACCATCGGTTTTAATCCTCAGATCTAATATTGCAGCTAAGCAATATAAAGGAAAATATTTTTTAAATTTAATTTTCACTACATCAACAATATTTTTAAATTTTAAATCATTTATATATTTTACAAAACATTCACTAATTATAAACAATTAATTAACTAAAACACAAGATGTTGAGTAATAAATACCTGAAAATACATTAGTTGTATCATAAAATAGTTGTAAAAAATCTTTTATACAAGTTGTAACTTTCCAATCATCATTAGTTATAAAATCATAGGGCATTTTCTCATTATAAAAATTAGTAAGATTGCCTTTATATGAAATACAACTGTCTAACATGGTATATGTAGAATTCCATCTATGTTGAACATCTAGTACAAATTCTTTTATATTTTATCCCATATTTTTGACATAAATATTTAAATTATTGTTTCCATTCTAGAAGTTCTAATATACATAATACAATTTCTAATTTTAGAAATATGAGGTGAAATAATTTTAAAGCTTCTTGCATAGTTTTCGAGGTGCCAAGGCGATGTTAGGCAACAGGGGTGCCTTGTCGCCTAGGCGATGGATTTTTTTAAGTAAAAACATGTATCCTAGGGTAGTTCCCCAGGTTCCATAATCATATTTCCTTAACAAATATCCATAATTTTCATAAGAAAAGTATATACTTCATGTTAAAGTATAGAAAATCAACATATTCCAACATATTCATGAGAAGAAAAGAAGAAAGAAAAGAAAATTAAAAAAATATAGGGCCTGAACCCCTATTTCTTTTATAGGAAAGGAAGAAAAGAAAAGGTGGAAGAAGAAGAAGAACAAGAACAAGAACAATAAGAAATTAGTATATGAACACACAAAATTAGTAAAGAAAAAGAAGAAAATGTGTTGATTGGACAACATTTTAAGTTCTTCCTTACTTATTGGTTTAGGTTTTGAAGTCTTTGAGGGTTCAATATGGCATTTAGCAATGTTTGTGTTGATTAAACCCTAACAAATAAGAAAATAATAAAAAGAAATTAGTATATAAACACACAAAATGAATATTTTAGTTTAAAATGTCTGTTTTATAATTAAAACCTCAAAAAATTAAGAATATAAAAAGTTTTTTATAACACGCTGTAGAAAACTGCTTGGCGATTAGGCGAGGCGAGCCTCCAAGGGCGCCTTGTCGCCTAGGCGCCTGCCAAGGCGTCGCCTTGACAACTATGGCTTCTTGTACACATTTAAAATGTGACATGCAAATCTAATACGAAATAAGTTTTCATTGAAAAATGGTTTTAATTGAGATTTTAAAAAATGTACAACTGAATCATTATTACTAGAATTATCAAAACTAATAGAAAAAACTTCATTTTCAATACAATATGTAAAGTATTTAAAATACTTGTAGCAATTGTTAGGCCAATATGTAGCCATTGAAATCTTACAAAACTTAAAATTCTTTTTTGTAAAGACCATGATTCATCAATAAAATTCCCCGTGACACATATAGCTAATATTATATTTGGAAGTTCAAATATCAGATGCAAGTGAAATTTTAGAATTAAGAATTGATAAAGTAGAAATTAAATTTTGTTTATATGAATAAAAAATTTTAAAGCATATGCTCTAATAGTATTTCTAGAAACTTTTAAATTGGGGATTTACAGATTGTTGTAAAAAACTTTCAAGTCATCTTCAACTAATAGAGTAATAGAAATGGTTGTTCAACATGTACAATATATGCTACTAGTTCTTGCCTCAATTTTTCTTGTGAATTTTCAAATTTACCAAAAAGCTCACACCCAATTTGTGATTGATTTTCATTACTTTTTTTTCTCAAATAACTGGCCATATGTCTAGCCAAATGGCCATTATCACCTTTGCTACTGTAACTAAAACCACTCCTACATTTTATGCAAACAATTATTTTTCCCTTTCCCTTAATAGTTTCTACATTAAACATATTCCAGACTTCGTTGGTCTTTCTCTTTCCACCCTTAGCTAGTGCAGCCCATTGCATGCCAACTTCGTGCCATGCTAGGCCATTGCCCACTTTTTCATGCTGTGTTGTGCCAGCCCATGGACCTCCAAACCCAAGCCCAGCACGGCATGGGGCTATCATAGTTTTCAAGGCACCAAGACGAGGCTAGGCGAGATAGGAGGGCGCCTTGTCACCTAGTCACCTAGGTGGGTGCCTAGGTGGTGGATATTTTCAAGTAAAAAATATATATCCTAGGGTAGTTCCCTAGGTTCCATAACCATATTTCCTAACTTCCTTGATAATTATCCATAATTTTCATAAGAAAAGTATAAACTTCATGTTGAAGCCTAGAAAATCAATATATTCATGAGAAGAAAAAGAAGAAAGAAAAGAAATTAAAAAAATAGGGTGCTGAAGCCCTATTTTTGTTATAGGAAAAGATGAAACTGTGTTGATTAAACAAAATTTTAAGTTCTTCCTTACTTATTGGTTCAGGTTATGAAGTCTTTGAGGGTTCAATACTGCAGTTAGCAATGTCTATGTTGATTAAACCCTAACAAATAAGAAATTAGTATATAAATACACAGAATGATCATTTTAGTTTAATAGTGTCTATTTTATTCAAAAAATTAAGAATATAAAAGTATTTTATAACACAGTATACCAAACTGCTTGGTGATTAGGTGAGGGCACCTTATTGCCTAGGCATCGTCTTGACAACTGTGGGGGTTATGGGCTGACCTGGCACAGCCCAATTGCTACAGTGACCACTTTACAGCTATAGTTTGGCGTAATTACTGATCCAAAGTGGATATGCTCAGGCAAACATTAGCGGCTCAATAAAACATAGACTAAGTTGTCTTGGTACTACTATTTTGAGTGGTCTCTTTAGTTACACATCTGTTTGTTTCCATCACTAAGTTTATGTGGACAAGGTTTTACATGTTAAACATGATTAGTGCTGTTGTTCCATGTAACTTTCCACTTGTCTGGTAATGTTGAGGTAGTTACGATTTAAAATCCATGTGAGGCCAGTATTAACACCTTTTGGCACATGACTATCTTCTGTTCAGCTATGAATTTGGGGTTGACAGGTGTTTTCACACCTGGATCATTTTGCAGCTAAATGGAACTTAAGATGTATCAGAAGACATTCTTATTTCTATTCCCACATTCATCCAAAATAGTATGGAAAACGTAGCTGAATTCTGCATATCAGACTTCAATAGTAGGCAAAAGAAAATGGTTAGTTTTAGCTATATTAAAATGAGTGAATTTGTCTAGCCAGTACTAGTCTCTCCTTGTCTGTATTCTGGTTTAGATGTCTGTGACACTTTTTATAGTACAAGAGAAGAAATTTTATTAAAAATAAAGACTGCAGAATTACAATAGATGGAAGGGGTGATGAGGTAGCACCCAATCCCAAATCTTACATAACCAGAACACATACAGAAAACCATTCATTGCAAATGAGATTCTAATGCTATCTCCAATGTAGACCATAAAGCAGATCTGAAGTTGTTACAAATTACATTTGCAAATTTTGGGAGTATTAGAATCCAGTCTATAATCATATTTCCTATATCTGAACACAAATTGTCCTTTCCTCATTTGGATTCCTTCAAATGTTCTGTTTATTTCTTAACAAATACCCCAACAAACCACAAATAGGATACAGCTCCAGAAAATTTTAGTCTTTCTGCTACCTTGAAATGCTGGTCAGATAGAGAAAATCTCACCTGGATATCTTGGCTGTGACATTGGAGCTATAGTTTCTATAATCATTTCATATCAAGCCAAGCAATAGGTTCTCATTTAGTCAATGTTCAATAGTCATTGGCTGGACAGCAAGGTGAACTACATTTTGTTGAAATTATATGGAAAAGAAGCAGGTTTAATGCAGATACTGCATTTTTTATGATAGTAAACACTAGGGAGAGATCAAAAATCCAAGATGTGTGTGTCCAGAAGATAAACAACAGAGGAACATTTTTTTTGGTAAAGAAGTTGACTCAAAATCCAACTAGATGTAAGTTGGTACAAATCATGCCTGAAAGTGCATTTCTTTGTCCAAAATGAACAAACACCAAGTGAAAAACACTAACATTTTTGTCTAAAGACTGGCATACCAGATGTCTTCACCCATTTTCACCTGCTTTCTGTTAGGCATCCTTATGAAAGGGAATATAAACTAGAGGAGTTCGACAATGATACTGAAAAAACTTGTTACCAATCAACCGATATCATAAAAGTGATAACCAATCCGATGGTATTTATCAAAATTCCCGGGGGGGGGGGGTTTGATTGGTCAAAGCCCTTCCAGCAGCATATAATGTTCCATATTAGAGATACAACTTCAAAGCCCCTCTCTCTCATGTATATATGGACTGAATTTGTGCGGTTATAGTTTTAATTCTTTAATATAAAATTTACATATAAAAGTGCAATTATTTTGCAACATGTCAAGGTTTTTGGACCATTTTTTTCCATAAATAGAGGATGAGCAGAGGAACTGAGACTCCTTTCAAGCTCCAAACTAGTTTGTCACATGTAAGATTACTTGTTCTTTTAGGGAAAGCTCACTAGATAACCTACTATAACAACTCAAACACAGGATGCCCATGCTTTTGATTCTTTGAAGAACCAATTCCCAATTCAAAGATTGGTGTCCAATGACGGGTTCTAATGGCAAGATGAAAGATACATACATGTTCCTGACTAACTAGAAACTTCCACCAAAATCTATAGAAAAGGTCTCTCACCATGTAGAGGGAATTTTGGTTTTTGGGTTTCAATTTTTTTCATTGTTCTTTTCAGATCTCTAATATCTTGTCTTTTGGTTTTTAGCTTCAAAAATACTATGGAACTAAACAACAGAAAAATCTTTTTAGTCCTTCCATTTACAAGATGAAATTACCTCTTACTGTTCAAATATTTTCGAGCCAAAGATCTGCATCTCACTGTAGGTTGTGAAAAATCATATTTCAGATATAACTGATTGATAATCAGAGATGTGGTATACATCTTCCTTTCCTTTCAACTCCTCAAGTCTTCCTTCATCATCTTTTTTTATAATATTTTTATATTCATTTGCTAATTGAAATAATTGTTAAAAGCAGTAAATTGGAGGAAGTCCGATTCTGTGTCTTCAGAAGGGAAAGCTTGAAAGTAGAACTATAGCATTTGAAATGAAATGGGAAACCTACTTTTATTTCCCCAAAGAGTCCAGTTGATAGTTGGTCCCCTTTCCTTTGCGCAAGCCTAAAGCATTGGCACACCCTGATACCTTGCCTGGTCTCTGGTTCACGTTACACCAGTTAGCCAAGAAGGGTTGTCATAGACACCAACAGAAAACCACAAGAGTAGCATTTTCTTAAAAGTTGATTTAGTTTTATTATTTTATTTTCTCCAAGCTATATTGTGAAGCGATATAAGTTGCTTAACTTATTTGACAAGGCACACAAGAGTAGCATCTTCTGTTCTTTTGTAGTAAATGCAAGTAAAAAGGCTCCAGAGTTATGTCATGAATCCCTGTGGCCTTATGGTTCACATCATAAGATGCAAGCATTTTTTTTTCCTTAGAAAGCGTAATCCTTGACAAAATCTCTTAGACCTTGATACCTGTACTGGATGGCAGATTACTTACTGGTCAAATTCTTGCTCATGAGTTAATGCATGGGTGGTTACGCCTTAAAGGTATTACACCATACCTCTACCCTTTTGTGCCTAGAGGCAGTATTTGGTTTTCTATTTCCATGGGTTTTTCATAGCCCTTTAATTTTGTTTTCTAAATTAATATAGGATACCGTAATCTAAGCCCGGTGATCGAGGAAGGTATCTGTCAGGTTCTCTCTTACATGTGGCTCGAGTCAGAGGTCATGCCTGTGTCAAGAAACATACCTTCTACCTCAGCTGCTGCTTCATCATCGTTCTCATCCAAAAAAGGTGGAAAATCCCATACCGAGAAAAAGCTAGGTGAATTTTTCATGCATCAGATTGCTCAGGACACATCGACAGCCTATGGGGCAGGATTTAGAGCAGCCAATACAGCTGTCAATAGATATGGTTTGCGTAGTACCCTAAACCACATTTACATGACAGGAACTTTTCCTGTGTAACAACTAACAACAATTACTGTGTCCCATGTTTGTGGGAAGGGTCTGGTATTTGTTTCCTTTGGAGATGGTATGTACTGCTTTCCCTTACAAGTCAACAATAGAGCTAATCAAGTAAGCTAGGATTAGCTCCCCCGTCATTTTTTATGGGGTCCTTTGAGGTTGGTTATTTTGTTAAACAAGGGTTTTTATTATAAAATGAAGGACGCATTACGTATCTATCTTCTTACGGGATTCTTCATTTTTCTATGCATTTATGTACTCGATTCCCACCACCACTCACTGAAGTACGGGTTCTCACGGTTCGGTTGTGAGGTGTTTTTTTAACCAATCGATTTGATTTGTTTTTTAATAATTCAAATTGAAATTGAATCGATGCAATTGGTTGATCGGTTAACTGTAGTTCGGCTTTTTGGTTTTTTGTGTAATAATCTTTCATTTAAAATTTAAAAAAAAGGAAAAAAACCTTCCCAATTCTCTCCATCAAAATCAATTTATATATTAAAATAAATTGATTTAAATTTAATACACTTTTTTCACTTTTATTTTATTGAACAAAAATCAATTTACATTTAGTAACAATCCAAAAAACGAAAAAAAAACATTAAAAATGAACACACTAATATTTATGTCAAAATAAAAATAAAAATAAATACCTAAAACAAGCTGAAATAAAAATACAACAAACTAAACTATTAATCATAACAATCCAAAAAATTTAAAAAAAGACACTATAAATGAAGAAACACTAATATTTATGCAAAAAAAAATACCCAAAACAAGCTGAAATGAAAATGCAACAAACTAAACTATTAATCAACATTCATTCAGTAACAGTCCAAAAAAATGAAAAAATACACTATAAATGAACAAACACACTAATATTTATGCAATAAAAAATAAAAAAATACGTAAAATAAACTGAAATGAAAATACAACAAACTAAACTCTTAATCAACATTCATTTACTCATTCAGTAACAATCCAAAAAAATGAAAAAATACACTATAAATGAACAAAGATAAAATGAAAATATAAGCTGAAGCCTGAAGGCTTGTATATTTATGCAAAAAAAAATTAAAAAAAAAAAAAGAACACTTAAACAAGCTGAAGGCCTAAAGTCGAACTTGGACAATGAACACTGAAGTGGTGGCCGATTTGCTAGTGTCAGACTAGTTGTTATCGCCTGAACCTGAAGTGAGGTGGCAGAGATGATAGGTATCGCCAAAGAGGGAGTATTTGGCGCTTGACTTTGGTGGCTTGGTGCTTGCCGGCAACCGAAGTTGCCGCTTGGCGATTGGCGCAGAGCAGTAGAGGAGATGGCAAGCGAGCGAGAGAGAGAGAAAAGACAGAAAAACAAAGACAGAGTGAGAGAAAAAATTCAGTTCTGGGCCTTCTAGCATGGCCGTAACAGAGAAGGGAGGGGGAGAGGTCATCAGAGGACAACCGTCGACCAAAACTAACGTCAAACGACGGAAGATGACAACCGGCGCTAGAGGAAAGTAAGGGGAACCTGGGAGGAAAGACAAACAAGAGATATTCCCAATACATGATTGCAGATCCCAATTCTGATCTTTGGAGTCCGGATTTTCTACCCACCCCTATGCATATATGATTGCAGCCACATAAGGAATATTTCACGTTCTTACATGTTATTATGCATGGGAGATATTCCTAATACATGGGGATAGTGTTTAGTAGGTGTGCCTAGAGTTCTTGTGGGTAGAAGATCCGGAGTCTTGATCATGCGCCTTTAATTGAGAGGTGCAAAATGACATCTCAACCAACCCAGATCTCATGCAGCAAGAACTCTGAAATACATGGAGATGATCCCAATGTGTAGCTGAATTCCTATTCTTTCAGAAAGTGTGCAGAGCTTTTGCTTGCAGGGGATCCTATTGCCCCTACAACTGGGTCACCCACGTTTGTCACAAGAAGTTGTGGATTCTGGACATTCTACCATCCTCCAATAATACCCAATAAACCCATTTTGCCATTGACATCAACTTACTGGCAAAACTTAGAATGCTAAGCAGATGCCAAGTAGCACAAGAAAAGAATTTTGGATAATAGAAAAGGAAAACTCGTATTTTCTTTAGCCAAAGGAAGAATATAATCACCTGGAGAAATGATGATTCAGAGAGAATGTTCTTGAAAAATGGAATCTAATGCAACTCAAACTGTACATTGGTAAATGAAGAGCGTTGTATGGGTCTGATCCAAATTCTAAATGTTTACAGAACGTTGTTTACTTTTCTGAATCATTTTCTCACACCACCAATACAGAATGAATTCCACAAATGCTAGATCGTGGAAGATGCCAAATTAGAAACCAAGCGGTCTTGTGCCTGTAACAATGCTTCCTGGACACCGAATTTAAACCAACAGCTCATATCTCATATGCATATTCACCTGTAAGAAAACTGGTTTTTTAATCATGTAATCATATCTAGTAATTTTTTTCTTTTGGTTAACAGACCACTTGAAGTTAAAATCTAAAAAATAAATAAATAATTTTGAGAGAAGTTGACGCTTTCCCAGATTCAGCTGTTGTTTTATCAATTTTCTTCTAGTAAAGGAAATGTCAATTGCCCCCATTGTTAGCTGTTGTTTCATTAAGCACTATCGACAATTAATTACAAAATTTACTGTCCTGAACCCTCAAGTTTTCTCAATGATAAGAAGAGAGAATAAGTTCTGTCCACTCTCAAAGACTCTGAGCTCCATTTTTCAGAAATTAAAGAGAAAAAAAATTTAGACAAGTAAAAATACAAGTTTTGAGTACTGACCAACAAAACTGTTGTGATGAAAATGATCATCAATGAATACTGAAGTCAACAACTAAATATGCTTGATACACTTGATATGATTCAACTGTTATCCTATTTATCTATCTATACATGGGAAAATATGGTTTTATGGAGGCAATCACAAAATTTACCACCATGGAATTTCCTCGCGGCACCAAAAACGAACTCTTCATTTACCTACCTACCGTTAACAAACCTGACCAGTTCCATTGGATGGCCAAGATGATTGCTGAAAAGAAACCTAAAAAGCCACAAACTCTAGTCTTCGGCAGGAACCTCTGACAAGAGCATCTTTATAGTCTCATATGTCATGAAGACAATGCCCACACTTGGCACAACCTTGTAATATTCTGGTAAGATCCCCCGGTAAAGGCCACGGAGGCCTTCAGTTCGGATAATGTGCCTGAATGTACCTAATAGGCCTGTCTTATATACACGGGCTCGACCAGCTGCCCCTTCCAACTGCATCCTCCGCCGCACAAGATCAAGAGGGAATGTTGCTGCATGTGATTCAAAGAAACATAAATAAGTAAATAAACAAGCATACTTGCTAGACATCCAAAAACATAAACTGGTTACTTTATTACAAAGTGTTACCATTTTTTTTATAAATAATTTTAATTTTATTAATAGACTTTATGTAAAATCTATACAAGCATCCCTAGAGAGGCAAAAGCTGCTACCTCTTATATCATTCACCCTTTAGCCAAAGCATCCGCCATCCCATTTACTGATCTCCTCACCCAATGGATCCTCAAATTCATATTCCTGATTAGCCATGTAAGTTTTTTCATTTCACTCCTGTAGCACCAAATTATAGACTCAGGATTCTTTAGCCATTCTACCACCACTTTTGAATCCCCTTCAATCACCACATTTTTCAAGTTTAGCTCACTATCTGCACCCCTTGAATTGCACAGTTACCATTAATTCTTTTGAAAATCTGATTATTCTATTTATTGTTATATTGCACAGTTCAACAATTTCTTGATGAAACCACACTTAAAGAATAACCACATAAACCTGTGGCTTTTCATCTTTGATTCAGTAGAGCTCCGTTGTACCATTTCAAACAGCCCTTCTCCCCTTCCCCCCTAACTTGACCATGACTTGGTCCAATGTTAAAACCGCCACCAAACATCAGTATATTAGGATTCAGGGATAATAGTAACAAGTGCATTGAGTTACTATTAAGCTTCATTTAATCCAGAAGTCTAGCATCATGCTTGTAAATGAGGTTGTACAGCTGGGTAAAGGGAACTGCTAAGTCACTCGCTGATGGGTTAGCCAAGCAAGGGGTGAATAGGTGTTCCCTCTTTTGGGTTCATTTCTAATTTTGTATCCTTTGTTTTGTGCTGGTGGGGGAGTAAAGAAAGTTTACCTCCCCCCTCTCTTGTAATTAAAGTTTCAGAATCTTAGTAAAATTTGTCGTTACTGATAAAAAAAAACCCGTCACGTATCGGTGAGTTACCAAAACACTAAATCAGAAAGCTTTGGGGGTTTGACCTATTTCAGGGGGTACACAGGCCTAAGACCTGCCCCCTGACCTATTTTTGAAAAAAAAAAACTAAAAAAAGGATGGGTGCAAGGTTCAAAGTACCAATACACCCCTTGACCTACTTTGAACCTTGAGTTTAAAGTCAATATCAAAGAAGAGAAATAGACACAAAAATTCAACATTATGAATTATTTATTACCCAAAAACACTATTGGTTATTTTATGATCATTAATCAAAACTGTGCTACCCAATTAGCAAGTGGATAAATTTTCTTCTCTACATGAAAAATAGAAAATTTTGACAACCCAGAGGATGCAACTCATTAGCAACAGCCAACAGCATGAGGCAACTTGTGGCCTGAAAAACAATAGTGATAGAAACAGAAGAATCCAAAAAAGGATGACCCATATCCTGTAGTGTAGCCAGGACCATAATTTGATAAAACGGAGTAATAAGGACATTGTCCTTATTCTGTCAATCTTCATATACTCATATAAATCCAACTCGAACAATCTCAGTATACCATACGGAACATACACCTAAAAACAACCACAGTCAAGTCATGAGATCATTTAAGAATCCAATCATGAGATCATTTTGAGGGGAAGTATGTCACTGCTGATGGCAAAGAGGGAATTGGAGGTAGAATATTGTTAGGCACCATTACAGTACAAACCTTTTTTTTTCTTTGATATAAAATCACATTATCTTATCAGATCAACTAGATCAATCTACTAATCAAACCAACTTAAACCAAAATAGCACCTTGGCCAGATTTTTATTTGGCTTCATCTTGTGGATTAGGAATAGAAATCATATATTTGTCTTTTATTTTCATGTCCTTGATCAGTAATATCAACAACATTGGCAGCAAGCAACTCAGGTATCTCACTTCCTTAAGAATGGATGGGTTTTAGGTTTTAAATCACTTACCTGTTGATGATGCAATTCCTGAAAGACTGCCACAGGCAAGGCTGACAAGGACAGGAGAATCTTGAGGCCTGGATAATAAGAGCTAGATTAGAGTAGATAATGCATGAGGCATATGAAGCTTTCAACAATAAGACCACTTCACCAACTGAATTTGATTACAAAGAAATAACCACCTCTGTGACTGCCACAAAGATCTCAAGGTCTCATAAACTGAAAAACTGATGGCTATACTAGGGCCCACTCCCTGCATAGAGTTTCACTATACAGTCAGAGTAATAAAGAAGAGAAGAGAACCACTTGATTAAGGAAACAAAAGAAGCATACCAACAAAGTTGCTCCAAGACCTTTATACAAGCCAACAACACCTTCGTCTCGGCTGATAGTACTAAGTGTATGCCACATGCCTCTATAGTAAACTACATTTGTCTGGAAAAATAGAATTACATATTAGTTTCATTTAATGAATATGAATGACATGTTAGGTTAGTGCAAAAAAAGGTCAACACTTAACCCATATCCATATGCATTACTGATGGATAAAATGGTCATTTACAAGAAGAGGCATGGTGTATATGATATAGCCTTGATTGCTGAGACTGAAGAGGGATAGATGCAGGGATGGCAAAGAAGGTAGGTTGATCAGATCAATGTTTTAAAACGTGGAGGCATGACGCAAGGCGTTCCAGAGGCGTGAGGCGTAGTTCAGAACGCAAGAGGCGTAAGCCTCCTTAAGAGGAGGGGGGTTAGGAGGAGGAAGGGGGGATCTCATTTTTTTCTTTATTTTTAATAAAAATCTTTTATATTAAGAAGAATAAAGATGCATAGCATTAGTTGAAAGGGGGGTCTTGTCGAAGCGGAGGGGCAGGGGGCAAACCACTTTCTTTCCCATTATCTTTTCTTCCCTTCCCCTTCCTTTTCTTTTCTTTCATTTTCTCTTTTTCTTCTTCTCTTTCTTTTTCTTTCCCTTCCTTTCTTTTCCTTTCCTTTCCTTTTTTTTCTTTTTTCTTTTTTTTTTTTTTTTTGTCTTTTTATATAAGATGTGCATGAGGCACATGAGGCGTACGCCTCTAGCACACCTCATGAAAAAAGCACATGAGGCGTACACCTCTTGCACCTGAGGTGTACGACTCAGAGGTGTCAGCGCCTCTGGCATACGCCTCAAGGTGTTTAGGGAGCGCCTCCAGGCATACACCTCCCTCACCTTTTAAAACACTGGATCAGATTGCCCAGTCTCACCAAATTAGCATAGCATTAATTGGGAGTAAGATTGGTACAATTCCTAAGGCCCTGTTTGGTATCGTTCCATGGGAACGTTTCTCGTGTTCCGAATGTTCTCACGGATCAGAAATATGTTTGGATGCATTTTGTCACAACTGTCACTCCAAAACAACACGTTTGGATGCATTTTGTCACCATGAAATATCATGTTCTGGAACAAGAACAAACTGCCAGGAGTGTGTTTTTTTAGAGTGACAAAACTGTCACTCCAAAACAACACGTCCTATGGAACCGGTAAAGTGTCATAAGATATAAGCCAGCAATGTCATGCAGAATGGAGTGTTGGAAAATAAAGAAATAATGTTGTTCAGAAAATGACTAAGATGAGGTCATTATGATGGATGAACATGAATATAAGGATAGAATTAAGAAATTGCACATCGAGAAAAGCTAGGAGTAGCCTAAAAGTTGCAAGATGAGGAAAAGTTAACGAAGATGGTTTGGCCAAGTGCAATAATGGCAAGTAACTAGAGGGCTCAGTAGGAAAAAGAAGAAAAAGTTTGAAGTAGAGAGACTAATAATGGACATTGAAGCGGATATCGAGTTCAGTGGCAGAGGGGAAAGGAAAAAGGGTTCTAAATGAAGGAACCCAATACTGGAGGGCTAAATTCTTGAAGGTAAATGAAAATAATCAGTTGGTAAGGGGTTTGGGCAGTGCCAAAAAGAGGAGATTGATTAAGGAGTTACTTGGGAGAGAAAGACCGGATGTTGTGATGCTGCAAGAGACAAAATTAGCTGAATTGGGTAGGAGATGGGGAAAGGAAAAAGGGTTCTAAATGAAGGAACCCGATACTGGAGGGCTAAATTCTTAAAGGTAAATGAAGATAATCAGTTGGTAAGGGGTTTGGGCAGTGCCAGAAAGAGGAGATCGATGAAGGAATTACTTAGGAGAGAAAGACCTGATGTTGTGATGCTGCAAGAGACAAAATTAGCTGAATTGGATAGGAGATGGGTTAGAGAGGTTTGGAAAATAAGAGGGGTAAGATGGTGCTCAGCTCCGTTGTGGGGAGCTTCAGGGGGAATAGTAACATTGTGGAGGGAGGACTTCATAGAACCAGTAGAGGAGTTAATAGGAAACTTTACTGTATCCCTAAAATTCAGGATGGTGGAAGATGGCTTCATTTGGGTGCTAACAAATGTGTATGGTCCAAATAATCACAGAGAGAGGAATGAGTTATGGGAGAAGCTTCATGGAATTCATGGTTTATGGGAAGGCCCTTGGTGTTTGGGGGGCGACTTTAATGCAATAAGATTCACAACTGAGTCAAATAATCCCAGACAGGCAGGCCATCACAACTAGTATGAGGAAGTTCAATGACTTCATTAATTCTTGTGAGTTACGAGAGCTTCCTTTACTACAGGCTACCTACACCTGGTCCAACTTCCAAGAAAACCCAATTTGCTCGAAGCTTGATAGGTTCCTATTTAATGAGGGTTGGGAGAGCCATTGGAGAGGTTTGGTGGCTAAGGCCCTACCTAGGATAACCTCTTATCATTGCCCTATAGAAGTAGGACAAGAACATCTTGGTAATGGACCCAAACCATTTAGATTTGAGATTATGTGGCTGACACATCCGGATTTTTTGCCTAAGGTTAAGGAATGGTGGAGTGAAGAGATGAGAGAAGTGAAATGGAATGGGGTTAGATTCCACAAAAAATTAAAAAGGTTGATAGGTAAAATAAAAGAATGGAATAGGGATCAATTTGGAAGAGTGGAGGAGGTAAAAGCTAGATTATTGATTCAGGTTGAGGATTTAGATGCAAAAGAATCCCAGGGAATGATGGATGAGCAAGACAGAGAAAAAATAAGGAAATTGAAAAAGGAGTTAGAGGAGATCTTGTTGAGGGAGGAGATTTCATGGAGACAAAAATCTAGACATAAGTGGATCAAGGAAGGGGATGGGAATACCAAATTTTTTCATGCTATGGCTAATGGGAGAAGAAGGAAAATTTTGATACTAAAGCTAGAGGTTGATGGTGTGGAGATAACGTCTCAAGAGGAGATTGCTAGTAGGATTGTGGATCATTTCAAATCAATCTTTTAGAGACCTTTAGAGAATCGGTTAATAGTGGGGGAGGAGAATTGGCCAATTTTGAACCAAACAGATACAGCATAGCTAGAAAGAATGATAAAGGAAGAGGAAATTAAACAAGCTGTCATTTCTATGGATAGGGCTAAGGCACCGGGTCCAGATGGATTTACAATGGCTTTTTACCAGGATTGTTGGGACATAGTCAAAGAAGATTTAATTGAAGCCTTTAGAGAATTTGAGGACAAACATGTTGTGAGTCCTGGAATCAATACCACCTTTCTAACCTTAATTCCTAAAAAGACTAATGCCAAACACCCCAAAGATTTTCGGCCAATCAGCCTCGTGACAAGCATTTATAAGATTCTGGCAAAAGTGCTCTCTAGGAGGATCAAAGTAGTTCTACCTTCTCTCATTAGCCAAGCACAAGGAGCCTTCATATAGGATAGACAAATTACGGATCATATCCTTATTGCAAATGAGAGTGTAGAAGAGATGAGGAGATCGGGTAGAAAAGGATTTGTCTGCAAACTGGATTTAGAGAATGCCTATGATTTAGTGGATTGGAGTTTCCTGCTGGAGGTGTCAAGAAGACGTGGATTTGGGGATAAATGGTGTAATTGGATAAGAGGATGTTTAAATTCTTGTCATTATTATGTTTTGGTGAATGGAGTGGTTAAGGACTTCTTTCCAACCAATAGAGGTTTAAGACAAGGTGATCCACTTTCCCCTTTCCTCTTTACTCTTGTTGCTGATGTCTTCAGTAGAATGATCTCCAAAGCAGATGAGGAGGGCCAAATAAAGGGATGGAGAATAGGAAACAGAGGCATTCCAATAACTCACCTTCAGTTTGTTGACGATATTGTTATTTTCTGTGAAGGGAATGAGTTAAGTAAGGTGGAGAACCTTAAGAATCTAATAAGAACCTTTGAGAGTGTCTCCAACTTGAGGGTAAACTTTGATAAAAGTTGTGTGGCAGGAGTAAATATGGAGAATAGGGAGATTGAATCCATTGCAGAATGCTTAGGTTGTAACATTTTTTCTTGGCCTTTGACATACTTAGGGCTACCCTTAGGAGCTAATCCTAAAGAAAGTAGTTTCTGGGCCCCTATTGTGGAGAAATTTGATAAATGCTTGGCGGCTTGTAAAAAGAATTACATCTCAATAGGGGGTAGGCTGACTTTAATTAAAGCTACACTTTCCAATCTTCCAACCTAATTCCTTTCAGTGTTCAGGATTCTTCCAAGGGAGGCTAAGAAACTAGAGAAGAGATTGAGGGATTTTTTGCGGGAACCAAGAGGGGTGAAAAATGATCATTTGGTTAGATGGGAGATAGTTAACAAACCAAAGGAAGAAGGGGGTCTAGGGATAGAGAACATAGTGCTAAAGAATGTACCCTCTTAGGGAAGTGGTTATGGAGATGGCCCCGAGAGAGAGATTATGGCAATGAGGTGGTGGAAAGCATCCATGGCTACTCTGGAAATGGTTGGGATTCCGGGATATCTCGTCGAGCTACCCTCACGACACCTTGGAAGGCTATACATGGTATTCTCCCTCGCTTCCTCAGTTTGATCAGGTATGATGTTGGTTCTGGTAATGTCATTCTATTCTGGGAGGATATTTAGGTGGGTACTCAACCCCTCAAAGATCGTTTCCCCTTGCTCTATTCCCTTTCCCATCACAAAAATGAGCCAATTGCAAACTTTCTCTCGAGCCCGTTAACCCCCTTGTCTTTAAACTGGGACTTCGGTTTTCGTAGAGGGTTAAGGGATGGTGAGTCGAGTTGTGTGGTTGAGCTAATTCATTTACTAGAATCTGTTTGCTTGGACCGTATTTCTTTTGATCAAAAGAAGTCTGGGCGTGACCTATTCCCCCAAAAATTGTTGTATTCTGCTGGGAAGTCTACTATGGGAAAATCAATACTTTGGAAAACTTACAGAAAAAGAGACCCTCTCTTTGTCTTTCCCCAAATTGGTGTTCCTTGTGTAAGGCCAAGTAAAGTGGTTAACCAGCAATATGAGAGTTGAGGTAAAATGGGTTAGCAGGTCTACTAATTCTATGGCTGATTCTTTAGCCAAACAGGGGGTTTCCAGGGAAGACCTTTTTTGTGCTACTTTGTAAACTATTAGTAATCTGAAATTTGTACTTAACTAGCCTGGAGAGGTTGCAACTCGTGCCTCTACTCGGGGACTTTGTACTATTGTCTATTGCTCATTAATAAACTTATTTCAATTATCAAAAAAAAAAAAAAAAACAATGGCAAGTAACTGTACCAATGAGAAGTGATTTGGAAGGAGAAGGATGTAAAGATGCAAAACCAAGACCAAAGAGGGCATTGATAGAGGCGGCATCAAATATCTAAAGATTTACAATGTCTAAAGACATGGCCTGTGCACTTATGTGCTTATGGAACAGACTTTCTGCAGCTGACCCAAAGAGGCATGTTAAGGCTTTTGTCAATCTGTGCTTTATTACCATATTTACAGTTGGGTTAAGAGTTTATTCATCTATACATATAAATACAACATCCTGAACTCAACATAGAGAAATTTCTTACAAAAAACATCAAAAGCAGATAAATATTGGAAGCTGCTTATGGCCTAATACAAATATCATAAATAGCATCTTTATCATTGTAAGCCTATATTACCTGAGCTGCAAGTCGTGTTCTCACAAGATCCAATGGATATGTGATTGATGCAGCTGTTATTCCTGCTAAACCACCACCTACTAGACGCACGCAAAGGTCTGCAGTGATGTTTTCTCTATGACTCTCTAGTCCTGGAATTGACTGTAGTAACTGCAAGAATTATAGAAGATATATAAATTAATATACATGCAAGGTACAAGAATAAGAATATCAATCCATTTCAGCTGTATACAGGCATAAACAAAGAAAGTGTGTACTGACATTCTTGTAGCGTTCATAAGCGTAGAAGCTGACAGAAGAATATGGCAGACGATGAGCAATAGTAACCAGGTTTCCTTTCCAGAATGCTCTAAAACCTTCTTCGTAAACAATACGTGAAGCCTCACGCCATATGCTAGCCTTGCTCAGTGTAGCAACATCAGAGTGCATACCTTGCACCTAAGAGATCATATGATGTGAAATAAGTAACTGAAATAAGGGAGAATACTTTCTACAACCAATACAATTATAAAACAATACCATGGAAGTGGTGTTTGGAGAATTCATCTAAAACTTAGGCGGTGTTTGGTAACTGCTGAAATAGGAGACCTACTTAATTGCTGAATAATGAAGCACAGGCATTGGGGTGATTATTTTACCTCGAAAATTTTATCATATACCAATAATGCCCCAGGGCTTAAGCCAATTCTAAGTCTGTAAACTTTTCTGCATTCCACTTTTGGCACCTATTTCAGCTGTTATCAAACACCACCTTAGAAGGAATGTGAAACTGAACAGAATGATAATCTGCAATGTGTTAGCAGCGAGTTTAAAAGTGGTATCTAACTTCTATAACATCATCTAACTTCCAAAACAGCTGAAAAGAAGTATAATCCAATTTCACTAATTTTCTTTTTAATATTCCTCTTACACAAACAAGTGGAAAACAAACTAGAGGAAAAATGCAAAATGTATTGTACAAACTAGAACTCAAATGGTGTCTTATACTTGTATGTTTCACATTAACATGCATTCTTTTACTGATTTGAATTTAGAAAAAGTAGAGTTAACATTGCATACACCTGTTTAAACTCTAAACTACATCATGTCAACAAATGAGCAAACCAGTAATCTGTATGGAGAACAGTAGAGAAGCCAACTCTTTCACAACTAGACTGTGCCCAAGTATGGTTACTAAGATTACTATATTTCTGATCAATAACAGCAACTTTTACTAAAGAGTTAATAGAAAGGTACAGAAGAAGCAAGGGGAGGGGTAAAATCTCATTACTAAGATTGCTATTAATAAGCCTACATAGTACTTCCTGTGGTCTTGTTTCGTTTTTGGATCAGTGCTCTTGTCCATTGTTCAAGCATCGTTCAATAAAGTGATAAAAATTGGAAAAAATTTCTGTTTTTGGATAATCGAAAGAAATTTTATCGCCAACAAAGCAAAGAAGGGCCAAGCCCATGATAGAGAGTGAGGACCAAGCTTCCCTCACATGAACTACAGAAATAACAGCCCCGTCTATGTACCAAACACCATGGAACTACACCCATTACAGAAGTCTGAAAACCTAAGACTTCTGAATTCTGCTAAATCAATGCCAATGAAGCTATGGTTCTTTAAATGATTCCAATCACTAAATTTTTTTCTTATGCCTTCAAAAATTTTGTTATTTCTTTCCACAAGTTCCCTTGTAACCTGGTGTATTGAGTGGTTTCCTCATCTGCTAGGGGTTTTAGTGAAAGGGGAAATCCATTCTTGGCCAAATAGCTTGACAAAATGCCATGACACTGAAGATGAAATTCTACAGTGAATAAGGAGGTGCTGAATTGACACCAAGGCAAAGGCACATAGAACACAAACATTTGGTATAGTATTTCCCCTTGTTAATAAGATTATAAACGGTCAGTGTTGTATTGAGTATGCAGTCCACATGAAAAAGCAGATCTTAGTAAGAATAGATCACCAAATCCACTACAAAGAAAAGACATTTATTTCTCCTATAAGAGCCACATAAAGAATTTAACCAAGAATACTCCAGTAAAGTTCAGATGTTAAGGAAAGACCTACTGTAATTTGGATGCCTCCTGAAGAAGGTTTCATAAAACTAAATTTCGACGGCAGCAGCCTAGGCAATCCAAGGCCTTCGGGAATTGGGGGAATGTTCAGGAATGCAAAGGCCACGTTCTTGCTTTGTTCTCAAGCCTGGCAAGATGGGGGATTCGGTTCATGCTGAGTTTCAAGCAGTTTTGCTGGGAGAACAGATTGCTAGAGAGCTGAATTATGACAAGCTACTAATTGAAGGGGACTCTAAACTGATAGTTGACTGACTGAAGGAACGGACTCAGTAATTTGGACTTATAGGGAAGCAGTGAAGCGGTTTAAATGGCTGACTACAAACATGACTGTTAGAGTTCAATGAGAAAGGAGATTGGCAAATGGGCAAACTTGTTAGCTAAGCAAGGGGTGCATAGAAATCAGTTATGGTGGGCTAAATTGTAATTCAATCTTTGTAACTGAGGCTGCACCTCACACCTCTGTTTGGGAAGCCTTCATTGTATAGCTCTCTTCTTTTGCTTTTAATAAACCATTACCAATTACCAAGAAAATGGCTCAGACTCCAAATCCTTTTGTCTTCATCCTCTATAGTAATCCTTATTTGTTGAATTCAACTTAGCAGTTAGCAACAAGATCAAAGTATCTCCCTTCCCAGTCAATGACATTCCATCTGAGATGGGGTGCCCAAATCAATCATTAGCGATCACTTCATATGACTCAAAAATGGTTTCCTACTTATCACAAACCAATTCAAACACGCTAGTGAATGATTGACATTGTCTCTTCCGAAAAGCATCTTCCTACTTCACCAATACGAAAGGAGGTGAGTTTCTCTAAGTCAACTAAATGCCTTAGGATGCCCCTCCACACTAGGACCATCAGGACCTGAAGAAGGCTTCCAATTGCACCCAATAAGTCCTGTTCTTTTGGATAAGAAATCCCTGTCCATTCCATTAGATGATATTTCTTTTTCATCAAACATCATTAGGATCACCCAACAAAAAAACCCTTTCTTTATTTTCCAGAATTTCAGCCACTGAAGCAAGCACAGAGAATAACAGCATGAACCAGAAGGTTGGCCATGGCACTTTTAAGAGTAAGCTTACCTCCTTCAAAGAGAAGGCTTTTCTTCCATCTGGCCAACTTACCTATTAAATACCCAATCACTGGGTCTCAAATCATCTTCAATTTGTAATTAGCACAATGCCGTTGCCACTTCAAAAATGTTCTCAACCTTTCCTACTCCATAGACTTTACATTACCAGTTTCCCAAAAAAAGACTTACTTTTTGCCAAGTTAATTCTCAAACCCAAGATCACTTCAAAATAAACCAAGACACCTTAGATATCTCACATATCAAAAAAAATAGCGTCATTGGTGAACTGAAGCTGAGTCTGACACCTTAGGACCACCTGGGCTCACTGCAATTCCTTCTATAAGGCCAATGACTTCCAATTTCTGAACCAACCAATTGAGAGCTTTTACCAACAGGATCAAAAAAAAAAAAAAAAGGAATGGCAGAACTGCCCTATCAAAGTGGCCTGTTGCACCACTGATTAAGATAGAGGGGGAAAACCCAGAAAGACAACACAGTCTTTCAACCTTTTATGCCATTTAGAACTTTACTGTAGCGTATATCCCACAAAAAAAAAAAAAAAACAGTTAAAATTGTCATAAACATTCCCCATGTCAATCTTACATTGTTACACCCAATGCCCAGCTTCCTAGTTTACAGCCTCAAGTTGACAAATTCGTGGCAACTATAACACTAGCTACCATTTACTGACCCTCCACAAAAGCACCTTAAGCCACAGAAATGATATGAGGAAGAACACTCTTCAATTGTAGCAAGAATTTTGGCAATCATCTTGTAGAATACATACTATGGATATGGATGAGTCTGTCGTCTTTGATTTGCTCCAACCTCCCAATTTCCAAATTAAAGCAATAAAGGTACTCTTAGAATAGTCAGAGATGGATCCATACGTATAGAATTCTTCAATCAAACTCTGACAGGATATCCATCTGGGCGAGGTGCTTTATCCCCAGATAAACCCGCAATGGCCTGCACCTTTGCTTTTTAATTGGTCTTTTAAGCCAATCAGCATCACCAATAGGGTTTTCACGGAAACCTACACCATCCAACTGACAGGATTGACTAGAGAATAACCATCAAAATTAATCAACAATTACCTTATAAACCTCCCTTTGTTCCCCAACCACCTCCCTTTGGATGCATCCTTTTCCCCCCTCTACATGCATTATGCAAAATTCATTATTATTTGCTTTTATTAGTATTTTTCTATACAAAATAATAATAAAAAAAATTGAAAACACAGTACATAGCAACATGAATCACATCGAATAAATTGTCTTATTTGTCAAAAAAAAAAACATAGCCTAACTGGTGGGCGCCGGCAGTGATGTAGGCGCCGGCAGCAGCAGCAGCAGCAGTAATTTAGTGTTCTCAGCAGCAGCAATTTAGTGTTCTCATCCTATCTTATCTGTTCAGTATTCTTACCTTTTCTGCTTTCAGTAGCAGGGATTAGTAGGAGTCTTATCTATTCAATGTTCTTATCTTATCAGTTCAGTAGTATGGATTAGTAGGGAGTCTTATCTTATCTTATCAGTTCAGTAGGATAGATTAAGGGAGTCTTATCTTATCTTATCTTATCTTATCTTATCAGTTCAGTAGGATAGATTAGTAGGGAGTCTTCCTAATTAGCAAGGAGTCTTCCTAAAAGTAGGACTCTTATCTCTTGTAATCTCCTATTTAAGGAGCTGAGAATATTGAATAAAGGCATCGAAAATTTCAGTCAAGAAAGAGAGCAAGGAGAGTTAGGTGATCTCTTGGACAAATCACCATTAAGGCACCAAGATAGGTTCATCAAGAGCAGAGAGGAACAAGGGAAAACAGGAAATTTTCCCCGTGGACCGACCCGTGACGAGATCCTATTCGCGGGCCCATAACAAGCAGTACCTTGTTACCTGGTCTCACCTTGCAGACTTGATGACTGGCCTTAAGTAGATAAACATTCCATTTGCCAGAACGGAGTTAAAAAATTTTAAACAGTCCATAAATGTGAATACTCTGTCAAGTTTATAGGAACTTTAACTTGAAATGAAGGATGCACACCAAACACCAAAATAAAAGCATGAGATTTGAAACAATTGCAATTCTTCCAAAGATGCCATCACAATCTTGTTAAAAGCAAGCAAGGTGCTCACCAAAGCCTAGAAAGTTAAGATATCATCAATCAATTGCAATAATTTCTTCTTCTAAAGATAATGTCTGTTTTGTTGTTACAATCTCAGAAAGTTAAGAATGTGAAAGTATCCAAGAGCACCATGTAAATAATATATTGGCAATTAAGTGAGACGACCCTCCGTGAGTGCCTTACCGCCTAGGCATAACTTTAAATGTTAAGCTACCTTGTTATTACCTGATTGTCATAACTAGGTAGTATATCCCAAAGGTAGCCTCTATTCTATATGATAGTTAATTGTTATTGTATCATTTAGTGTAGCAACAGCAAACATACCTTCGTTGGGTTATTTGGTTTTCCATTTCATTGATAGCAGCATTTTGTGTTTTATTGGATGGTCAGTCGCAAGAAATTGTTGTGACTATGTGAACTCATGAAAACCAAACCACCCAACCACTCACTCACTAGGTGTGTGAGAATCCGCACTCACTAGGTGGTTCAGTTTACCCTTTGACCTATAGCATAACTAGGCTTTTTTTAGGCCACATAAAAGTGTAATTCACATTAGGCTACCTTCGTATTTCTTGATATTCCTAGTAAGGTACTAGATCCTAGAGGTAGTCTCCATTTTATCATATGCTAGCAGGTAGTTAATGTGTCACTTGGGCTAGCGGTAATAAGCTGCACTCATTGGGTAATTTCACCCTTCATTTGATTGATAGAATGTCTATATTTTATTGGAGGGTAAAAAAAAGTGTTGTGACCATATGGACTAATCAAAACCAAATCACCTAGCTATGCGCTTACAAGGTGATTTGCTTTTAATTTGATTATTAGCATGTTAGTGGCTTATTAGAGGTCACAAGAAAATTTTGTGACCATGTGGATTAATCAAAACCTAATCACCTAGGCACACACTCACAAGGTGATTTGGTTTTAAATTTGATCATTAGCATGTCGATGACTCATAAAGGGTCACAAGAAAGTTTTGTGACCATGTGAACTCATTGAAATCAAATCACCCAAGCATGCATTCGCTGGGTGATTTGGTTTTTCTTTTGATTAAAAGCATGCTAGTGTTTTATTCGAAGGTCACAGGGAAGTAATGTGACCATGTGAACACATCCCAACACATCTTAGGCTACCTTGGCATTTCTTGATTGCCATGGTAAGGTAACAGACCTAGGAGGTAGTCTCTATTTTTTTTTTTTGATGAATAATAATAAATTTATTGATTCAGAAGCAAATTTAGAGTGAGTTCATACATCATCCCAGCGAGAGGTGCGAGCTGCAGCCCCTCCTTGAATCTTACAAGTAAACTAGGAAAGAAAAACAAGAATCACAACTGAGCCTAAAATAATTCTTCCCTATTTACCCCTTGCTTAGCTAGCATATCTGACAAAGTATTTGTTGATCTCCCCACCCACTGTACAGTGACCAACATATTCCTTGTCAACCAACTAAATTTCTTCATTTCATTCTTGTATCACCACATAGCCTCTTCAGAATTTTTCAACCAACCCACCACCACTTTGGAATCCCCCTCGATTATTTGGTGTTGTACCCCCAACTGGTTTGCAAATTGCACCCCTTGTACAACAGTTAAAAGTTCTGCCCTGATGGAGTTCCCAAATCCCAAGGGACCTGAGTAAAGCAACAAAATCTCTCCCTTCGCATTTCTCAAAGCACCCCCCATTCCGGATAAACATGGATTACCCATGCTACTTCCATCAAAGTTCAACTTTAGTGAGCCTTCGGATGGAGGAGACCAGCTTGTAATTGATTTGTCCTTTAGAGATGAACACCTCGCTATTGCTGACCAATTTCTCCAAAGGTCATTAAAGGAGAATTGATGAAAGATTTCCAAGGTCTTCAGCCAATGTATTGCCCTATTTAACACACAGTCTTTCAAATCCTGGCTGCTCCTTTCCTTTTCTTGAAAGATTCTAAGATTTCTTTCTTCCCAAAGAGTCCAAATCAAGGCAGCACGAGCACATCTCCACATAATTCTCCCTATTTTTGTAGGCCAATAAAAGGTAGAATGGTTGAAGAGCATGTGAACTTCTGCTGGTAGACTCCAACTACCCCCAAACAACAAAAGTAGCCAAGCCCAAAGGTCTGCAAGAAAGGGACAAGATATTAATAGATGGTAACAATCATCACCGTGAGCTCTACAGAGGATACACCAATTAGGAGAAATACAAAGGAAAGGTCTTCTCTTTTGTAGGTTATCTAAAGTGTTTACTTTCCCATGGAATACTTCCCAACAAAATGCCATAATTTTTGGGGAAACTAGCCTACACCAAATTTCTTTTGACAGAAAGGGTTGGTGAGTAGAAAGTTGAGAGATGGACCTGAAGAAAGAAGCACAAGTGAAGGTTCCATTGGGTCTAGGAGTCCAAACCCTCTTATCTGGCTTGGAGGGATCCAAACAAACCTAATTAAGACAACCAAGCAAAGCAGAAAGAGAATCAATTTCATCATCCCCAAGTCCTCTACGAAACCCAAAATCCCAAGTAGGATCTAAGGGTGTTCCTAAAGGTGAGACAAATTTTGAGGCCACCTCCTTTTTGTACAAAGAAATAGAAAATAGCGAAGGGAACAAGTCCTTTAACGGTGAGTCTCCTACCCAAATATCCTCCCAAAAAAGAACAGAGTTGCCAGAACAAACTTCATACCTGATAAAATTGAGGAATTGAGGAAGGGTGTTGTGAATAGCCTTCCAAGGTGCTGCTAGGTTAGCTTGCCTCGATACACCAGCATCCCATCCATTCTCTGACCTCCCATGAATGCTTCCCACCACCTCATGCCACAATCTCTCTCTTTCCAAAGGCCATCGCCACAACCATTTCCCTAACAAAGTTTGATTTTTTCTAGTTACCCTCCCAAGTCCCAAACCCCCCTCTTCTTTACTTCTGCACACAATTTCCCAATTAACCAAGTGATCCTTTTTTTCTTGTCCCAGCTCCCATAAGAAATCTCTCATCAACTTCTCTAGTTTCCTAGCTTCCCTAACTGGTATCCTAAAAACAGACAAATAATAGGTAGGTAAGTTAGCCAAGGTAGCTCTTATTAGGGTAATTCTCCCTCCTAAAGAGATATAATTCCTCTTCCATGAGGCTAATCTCTTCTCAAACTTTTCTATCACTGGGGTCCAAAATCTACTCTCCCTAGGATTTGCCCCTAAAGGAAACCCTAAATATGACATAGGCCAAGCAAAGGTGGAACACTCAAGACACTCCGCAATAGCCTCGACTTCCCCTACCTCCAAATTTATACCCGCTATGCAGCTCTTTTCCTGGTTTATTCTCAAATTAGAGATACTTTCAAAACCTTTTATTAGCTCCTTTAGGTTTGCTACCTTTTCGCTAAGACCTCCTTCACAAAAGATCATTACGTCATCTGCAAACTGAAGGTGGGTGACGGGGACTTGGTGTCTCCCTATTCTCCAACCCCTAATGGCATCTTCACTGTCAGCCTTAGTAATGATCCTACTAATCACATCAGCTACTAAGGTAAAAAGGAAGGGTGAGAGTGGATCCCCTTGCCTGACACCCCTGCAAGCTGGAAAAAAGTCCCTCACCATACCATTTACCAAAATAGAGTAGTGACAAGTACTGATACACCCAAAGATCCAATTACACCACTTGTCCCCAAACCCACAGTTTTGCATAACCTCTAATAGACCTGAATCCTCTCTTACTAGACCTTTTCATTTCCTCCACACACTCATTCGCGATTAAGGTCTGATCTGTTATTTGTCGCCCTTGAATGAAAGCCCCCTGTGTTTCACTAATGATAGAAGGGATGACTGATTTGATCCTCAATGAGAGCACTTTAGCCAGAATTTTATAGATGCTTGTCACCAGACTAATAGGCCTAAAATCTTTTGGGTGGTCGGCATCATTCTTCTTAGGTATCAGAGCCAAAAAGGTGGCATTAATTCCAGGGCTTATAGTGTGATTGTCTGCAAATTCCTTAAAGACTTCAACTAAATCCTCTTTCACCACCTCCCAACAGTCTTGATAAAAGCCCATTTTAAAGTCATCTGGACCCGGAGCCTTGGATCTATCCATTAGAAAGACAGCTTTCTTAATCTCTTCTTCCTCGAAATCCCTTTCCAGCCACCTTGCCACTCCATCATCAATTCTTGACCAATCCACCCTTTCCAAGACTGCTCTCTCACTCAAAGGTCTTCTATAAATAGATTTGAAGTGGCCCACAAATTTTCTGACTATGTCATCCTGGTTGGTAATTACCTCCTCTCCTATCTCTAGCTTGGTCACAAGATTCTTTCTTTGTTTCCCATTTGCCAAATCATGGAAGAATCTAATGTTCCCATCGCCTTCCTTAATCCACTTGTGTCTAGATTTTTGTCTCCAATTGATTTCTTCCCTCAATAACACCTCTTCCAAATCCTTTTTCAATTGTCTCCTTAACACTCTGTCCTCCTCGGTCAGTCCATTTTGAGATTCCTTTACATCCAAGTTCTCTATGCGAGAAATTAGGCACAGTTTTTGCTCCTCAATTCTACCAAACTGATCTCTATTCCACTCTTTTATTTTGGCTCTCAGCCTTTTTAATTTCTTATGGAACTTGATCCCCTTCCATCTTACCCCCCTCTCCTCTTCACCCCACCATTCCTTCACTTTTTTCACAAAAGCTGGATGGGTAAGCCACATATTTTCGAATCTAAAAGGTTTGGGTCATATAGAAAATGACTCGGTACCTATTTGGATAGGACAGTGATCGGAGGTGACCCTGGGTAATGCTCTAGCAACCAAGTTTTCCAAACTATTCTCCCAAGCAAGGTTAAATAAGAATATGTCCAGCTTCGAACACAAAGGGGTTTCCTAAAGGTTGGACCAAGTGTAACTGGCTTGCAGCAGAGGTATTTCCTTCAGTTCACATTCTTCAATAAAACCATTAAATTTCCTCATGCTTGTTGAAATTACCTATTGGGGATTACTAGTTTCATCAGAAAATCTAATGACATTAAAATCCCCGCCCAGACACCAAAGACCATCCCATAGCCCCTTGATTGCATATAGTTCCTCACACATCCCATTCCTCTCTCTATAGGAATTAGGGCCATAAACATTGGTTAAGACCCATACACATCCATTCTCTACATTCTTACACTTAATGGAAACTGAGAATCTGCCTATCAATTCTTCCACTACTTCCACCACATCCTCCCTCCATAGTGTTATGATCCCCCCCGAGGCTCCCTAAGAAGGAGACAAGCTCCAACCTAAACCTCTAGATCTCCAAAAACTCCACACCCATCTCTCATCTAATTCCATCATTTTGGATTCTTGTAACAGCACAATATTGGGTTTTTCCCTTCGGAGTAGGTCTTTGATCACCCTTCTCTTTCTTGCACTCCCTAACCCTCTTACATTCCAGCTAATAATTTTCATCGAGACAAACTAGCAAAAAACCCATGAAAAGGCCATAGTCTCCTCATTTTAGGCCCTTCCTCCTATCCCCTCTACCACTGAATTCTAAATCCCCCTCAATGTCTGAAATTAGCCTTTCCACTTCAGATCTTTTTTTCTTATTTGTTCCTTCCCCCCCCCCCCTTCCTAATACAACAACCATCCTTTTTCTTTTCTCCATCCTTTCCAGCCAATGTCTGAGGAAGAATTTTACCCTGCTCACACTTATTTTGGCTACAGCATCTTTCTAAGAGTCCTTCCTTTTTTTTTTCCTCCATCATTGTACAAATCAGCTCCCAAATTCTGTCCACCTCCCCCTTACTACTTCCTTCCAACACCCACTCTCCTTCTTCCACTATCACCCTCTCTCTTGCATCAGAACCTCTTGGATGGGAAGCTAGGATATCTGTTACAAGCATAGCAAACAAGTCAGTACCTATAAAAGAATTGACACCCATACCTGGTAGGACGGGGGTAGGACTAGAATCACTGGAATTGAATTGCTGACAGGCGGCAAATGGTTATAAGGCCTTTCCCCTTTTTGGACAAGGTTGTGAAGTAGACATAGTGAAATAATCACTTCCTGACGACCTACCCACTTGGAAAACCTTTCTCTGTGTTTCCAACACTAAAATACCCACATCCATCCTCACAGCCGATTCTTGTCCCTCTCCGCCAACATCCTGTAATTCATTAGACTCAAGGTCAGCTCCCTCGACGAAGGGAGGAGTTTTCACAACTTTAGAACCATTTTCTTCACCATTTCTAGTCTTCCCGCCACCTACCTCTTCAGTCTCTTCCTATTAAAACAACAGCTCTGTAATGCAAACTTTCTATTTCAAGTAACTCATTGTTGCTTTTCGGAGACAGACTTCCCAAACTTAACGTTTCGTCTCTATCAGAATCGCCACTGCTATTTTGTTCACACAACCAATCTTCAGACCCTGCTCTGTTCAAATCACTAGGCTTCAGGTATCTCGGGTTGCGCCTATCTGGTGAAAGACGGTTCGCCAGGTTGGATGGAACCCACTGTAGAGAGCCTCGAGACTGAGAGTCTTGAGATTTTGCGACTGATCTGTTCGATCGAAAGGAGGGATTCGGGGTAGAAGAAGATAGACGCTTAGTCTCGTCTATCAGCTCATCCCTCCTCCCAGTCACATGCTTACTTAAAGTGTCCCTCAGCCCATCTGTCTTGTAATGGGCCTTGGGCTCAAGACTATAGGAACTCAACTTTAAAACCTTTACTTGAGTTGCCTTCTCCAGCCCACCACAAAAGGGATCCACTCGATTGGGCCCATTTTCTAAGTCTTTTTGTCCCACGTGACCTCTTAAAAAGTCACGCCCCCCTGTTTTAATGGTCGAGCCAGCAACCTTCCCTGTCTGAGGTTGCTGGTTCAGCCCTCTCCCTTTCGCCACTGGTAAGTTTTTGTCTGTTTCCCCTAACACCACCTGCGCAAAGGATCTGCCATTTGTCATATCCTTATCTTGCTTTCTCCAAGTTTGACCTTCCAACTGCCCCAAAGCTTTTTGGCTTCCCAGAACTTGTTGGCCCTTTTTAGTGAAACATTCCTTCCCATTTGAATTAACCAATCTTACAGGTCCACGTAATGCTTCTTCTTCCTCCTCCCCTCCTACCATACAAGCCTCCTTCCACAGCCCTGCTTCAATGGAGGAAGCTAACCACACAGAGACAAAGCTCCCCTCTGTTCGTACCTCTATCTTTCGTGGAATGTCTTCTGGCTTCACACCACTTAGCAGGATTGCTACTGAGTAAAGATCACCCCAGAAAGCTCCTTTCAAGATTCCTCCACACAATACAGCTATAGACTCTGCTATTTCTTGTTTCCATAGATGAAATGGCAAGCCTATTACATGCACCACCACACCATCTTCGACAAAAAAATCATTGGAGTTGGATGTTAGATTCCATTTAAAGACTGTGAATGATCCAAAATCAGCCTGAACATTGATAGCTGATATTTCCAAATCATTCTCTATTGGATCTAGGATGGCTTTACAGCTATCGAAGGGGGTTACTATGAAGACACTCTTCAGCTTCAACCTGGTTGCCAGTAAGTCAGCTACCCTCCTCCAATCATTAACCTTTTCCTTGGCTTGTATCACAAACTTACGATCCCACTCCTCTCTCTCTCGACCTCCCACCATTCTGCATTGGCCTTTTGTTTTTGCCATGACCACTGGTCCCTTGTTCTACCCTGTTGTTGTTGAGATATGCCTTCTCCTCCCTTATGGAGGCTTTTTTATCATTTGCTACTCTTTGGACTAAGAACACTTTGAGCAACCAGTCAACTTCCCCCCAACCCTGGTTCTGTTTTCCTGCTGGTAGACACACCAGTTGCCTTCATCCCTTACCAAAAAATTCAGCCAAAGCTATGAAGAAACCTTTTCTATTCCTCTTACATTCAACAACACATCTTCTCCCTTCTAATGTACTAAAATCCTGCCAGTTTATCTACTTACCTTTTGAACAGGCTCCAGCTATGAACTCTCTTAGCCACTCGATCACTTCTAATCCTTCCAGCAATATTGTACCCTTTTTCATTTCCCTTACCTTCAGGCTTACCTTCCCCTTGATTCTCATCTCTTCGAACATGAGATTTTTTGCTTCTATCTTTAAGGATCACCTCCACTGACCTACCTGCACGAACTCCATTCATTGCCTTTCCCACACCCCAAATCTCCTCAAATGATTGATACTCGTATCTTAGACAATAAAGTCTTGGATGTAGGGTAGGAAAAATGAGTGCATTCAAACAAGGGGGCGTATTGTAGTCATATGAGTGCATGCATTTTTCCTACCCTACATTATACAAAAATAACCCACTAACAAATGAAATCACCCAATAAAGTCTTGGGGTGTGCCTTTCCCACACCCCAAATCTCCTCAGCCAGTGCATGCATTTTTGTATAATGTAGGGTAGGAAAAATCCATGCACTCATTGGGTGATTTCATTTTTCATTTGATTGTTAGCATGTCTGTGTTTGATATAGAGATGCAAGAAAGTGTTGTGACCAAGTGAACTCATCAAAACCAAAGTATTGCTTAAGAAACATATTTTCCAGCACCAACGTAGCTCCTACATGTGGCAGGAGGTAAGAGGAGATTCACAAGAATCTTCCAAGGGACATTTAACGTTTTTTTTTTTTTGAGAAATGGTAAAGTATTGATTCATTAAAAAAAAAAAAAGAAAAAGAAAACCCATGTACAACCAGAGGCTATACAATGGGGAATGCAAAATAAACGTTAAACCACTATCCCATTTGTCATTACAAAAAGGTTTTCAAAATGAAAGAGAGAACTAAGGGGAACATTGTTTCTTGATAAATGTGCAGATGACAAGGATAGCAGTTTCCCAACTATTTTTTACCACACTTCCTCTTCTTGACAGCCTTCTTTAACTTGTTCCCTCATTGATACAGCTTTTTTTCTTTAACTGGATGCTATTTCTTTATCTTTCTTCTTTTATGGATTCAACTGACATCCACATTCCCTCTTTCACTCAACAACATCCATATTCCTTTATCTTCTTTTTTGAGAAAAGGTAACTTTCATTTCAAAAAGGAATGGTAAGGATGTACAAACAAAACAAGACCTTGGTATCAAAAAAAACCAAGAACCCACCCAAGAAATAAGCCAACCAAAACAATATCTCTCTCAACTATAGATTGGATAAATGTGATAATGACTTTAGCAACAACCCTGCCCAGAAGGAACAGTGAAATGGAGAGAGCAAAATTAGAATTAAGTGTTCCAATTTCTTTCATTGGTTATGTCTAACTAAAATCATAAAAATTAAAGATAGCATAGAAAGTCGATCATATGTTATTTTTTATGAACCTTATAATGCTAAGTCCTGACTCCTAAAATTCCTCACAACCCATCCAGGCAAGTAGTTTACTAAAGATCACCCAGGTTACATGATTGAAAGTGGTTTTTAGACTATCTCAAGTAAACTGTGGAACAAACCAGAAGAAAAATCTAGTTCAAACATTAAGCTGTCCATTCATTGGTTCAAGCTGGAAATATTTTCAAAACTACTTGGAGACCTAACTCAATTCTGGCCACAGAAACATTCATCCTTACACAAACTGTAAACTTTTAGCTCAAAAAACTCCCTCTTTTTCAGGTCTTAGCTCCACACCTCCACCATAGACCCATGTCTCATCCTCGCTTGAGCAAACTAATCATTCTCAAGCTATCCGTTGTATCTCAATCTCTCCATTAACCATGACACTTCAATAACTTATGCTCCTTGTACTGCCACTAACAAATGATTTTTATGGGAAATATTCAAACTAAAAGTACTTCCAGAAAACCATTCTACGTTGCATTCACTTGTAGCCCTTAATGGGACTGGTTTTCTGGTAGGAAACCGAACTGTCTAACAAACACCTCTAGCAACCTAAGCCGAATGGAGGGTTTCTTTACCCTTTTGATCCTGATTAATGACTTACGCACATTCACTTTTGAAATAGAACAACTACCAAAAAAAAAAATCACCTTGCACAACACAATATGTGAAACCTCCATAAATTCATAATAGAATATTTGGCATGTTCCAACTAATGTTAAATTTTGTAGAGACCGCTGCACCAATAACACAAGAACCGCCCCAACCAACCAACAGATATAGGAGTAGATGGATCTTTATAAAATTGAAACCAAGCACCATCCCCTCGAAAAAGAAAATTGAACAAAATTAGAAATTAAGAGAAAGAGTAACTGCTTTTAGGAAAAACAACAAGAACGGTTAGGTAAACCGACCTGAAATAGAATGGTAAGGCGAGCAAGAGGGGCCGTGCAGGTTTTACTAACGGCGCCAGCAATGCCTCCAGCGAGTAACTGAGAAACCGTTCCTATCTGCGATTGCTGATGCAACGATTGCTGGTGTTGCTGCCGATGTTGCTGGTGGGCGAACTTCCGAGCACCAGCATCCCTCGAGGCTCCATGGCCAGAATTGAGAGCTCTCTGCCCTCCCTCAACGACGACCCCTACTCGAGCTTCCGTTTGCATAGCTGCTCTCCCCCTTCTCTCTTTTCCTTCGTATCGGAAGTCGCGAAAGCCCAAAAAAGCAAAAGCCCTGGAAATACAGAGCGACCTCTTCCAGTCACATAAAAATCTGGTTCGTACAAAGATCAAGAAACCCTAGAAAAAACCTAAGCAGGAGCATTAGCTGGAGGTCGAAGTGTCTTCTCCTGCCCTTTTCCTGGATTTCAACTGGTTTTGAGGAAACGGACGGGAGCTTCGCTACTTGGCGTGTAATAGATTTTCCTCCTCTGCGTGGTTCGAAGACGAAAGACAGAAGTTTTGAGTCATTTTATCTTAAACTACCCTTATGATTTTAGTTAATTCACTAATTCTATCCTTATCGTTAACTTTTCATTATAAATCGTTCACATGTTTACATATTGTCTTAAGTCCCCCTTATCGTTAACTTTCCATTATAAACCGATTTATTTTTCGAAAAATCCTAAAATAACCTTTTGTCACAGAGAAGAATATGAAAGCCTTTGGAAGGCTTTACTGGAACCGGAGTAGGCGTGAGGGAGATGTGCATATAAAAAGAATCCACTCAATGGCATTTTTGGGGTCACGGGAGCTGTCTATAAATTTTCTGTGGGAGTTGCGGAAGTGATGTAAGGTGTTCTCTTAAACCAGATTCACTGTAGTATTAGATATGACCACACAAATCAACAAATCTAGATTTAGGTTTTGAAAAAACAAACCTCGACATCAACATTCTCTGAACTAGGCCTTATGTTGAGATTTTGGGAGATTTGTTTGCATTAGGAATGACCTTTGACATATTTGGAGAAGGACGGCCCATAAGTGTTGACAATTGCATGTCGTATTTAAGTCCATCCAGCTAGGGGTGGCAATTTTACACCCAGCCCGCTCAACCCACTCAATCCACCCAACCTGCCCATTTATTTGAATGAAATAGGTTGTGGATAACCATTAGGTTAACCACTAAAAATATAATTATTAATTTTTTAGTCTTTTTTTTTTATTTTTTTTATTTGAATGAAATAATTTATAACTAATGTATTAATTTTTTTATTAATTATTAATTATTGACTAAAATTAGTTTTGTTTCAAATCAATACACTTAACCTAAATCGACATAAATCCAAATCAACTTGACCCGAGTTCAGACCAGCTCAACTTGGTTTAAATATGAAAAGACCCGATCACCTCGATTTGGTTCGTTTGGGTCGGTCATCCCAGTCCGGACCTAACTCGACCCAAGGAAGACCGACCTAGGTCGACTCGAAGTCGAAAAGGGTACGGACGGAACTCAATCCGGCCTGACCCAAAATCCGCTCCGCTTGTTTTGCCTAGTTTGGATTATCTGGTCCGGTCCATATCCACACAACCCACCTCGAATCTAAACCAGTTCAATTTACTTCTATTGACTCGCTTCGATCCAATCGGTTCGGTCCCAAACCTGTCCAGAAACCTGATATGGGTCGGTCCAAGTCAATCTGCCATTGACTGAACCGGTATGACCTAGTTTGACCGAACTGATCTAGATCTAAACGGTTCAACCACCCTTAATGTGATTAACTCAAAAATAATCCAATTAGATAGTTCAAGTTGGTTTGATCGGTTTGAACCTAAGTGGTTCGATCAAATGGCTTCGCCACTCATGTAAAAACAACATGCATGTAATGTAATTTAAACCTTCACCACTTGTGTAAATAGCAACTACTATTATCACTAAACTATGACCAACTTATTTGTCAAGTGAGAGTTATTTTTTGTTTTAAGTACATAAATATAAGATTAATGGGTTTGGACAAATTGGATTAGGTTAAAGTGGGTTTGGGTTGAACCCAACCCATTTAATTTTATTTAATTGGGCCATTAATGGATTGGCGGGATAGATTGAGTTGAAGCTCAACCCAAACCAATCTCAACCCAACCCGCCCAATTGCCACTGCTACATCCAGCTCCCAGGGTCTTGCATTTGAAGCCGGAGATCCCAAGCTAATATTCTTCCGAGCCAAAGCTTCTAAATCCTTCAAATAGGAGTAACAAGCTCCTACATCTTTTGATATGCACGTTTTATCTTCTCTGTTCACTTCTAAAGCTTCTTCTTTTTCCTGAGATCATGATAACCACTTCAACCCCATCATTAGCGTTCCTCTCTGTGACAGTTTTATTAGTGTTCTTTTCCGTTAATGTCCATGGAAAACCACTCACTTTCTCTCTCAAAAACTGAAAACCAGCAGCAATAGAAGCTCGTTTGCAGGTCTACACCTTGCTAGCCTGTAGCAAACCAATTCCTATACCACTACCAGTTTTTTAGGGTTGGTTTCTCTGTTCAGGAAGGCTATAGAGCTAATGGCAACGAGGGTTTCCACTCAGAGTGGTCAATCGTGTTCTTGGAATATCAGACACCACTTGATTGCCATAGAAAAGTTTAATCTTATGGTCTTCAAATCGATTGTATTCTTGCAATATCAAATGCCAATAAATGGATCGAAACTGAATGAATGTGGCCTGGAAGTTCTAGAGCAAGAGAGCTACTCAACGAAATACTATCTTCTAGACTTTTCCCGCCTTAACTTTATAGCCTTCATTTGTCATATTCCAGCATCGGACAACGTTTTCTTCGCTGCATTAGCTAGAGATAGATAATGGAGAGAGAGAGAGATTAGGAGCCACTGCCGTAGAGGAAGTGATAGAACGCTATCACCTCTGGAACTCGTTTCACTTTTGCTGCTGCAGTTTTCAGCCCCTTCGCCGGTAATGGTGGCGGTGGTGGTGGCAGTAGCAATGGTGAGGGGAAAGAAGAAAGAAGAGGGAGTGAGAGAGACGAAGGGGGAAAGAGGTTATAATTCTTCAAAATTTTTATTAGTTGGATTTTATTTTAAAAATATGAATAATAGTGAAAGACAATTTTGGCATTTCATTTTTTTCGTTTACCCTTTGGTGATATCAATTGTCATAAAACGTTAGAATAAGAATAGTCAAAGAAATTTTTCCTTTTATTTTTTCCTCTTCTCTTTTTCGTCAATGTATTTTTCGATCACGTGGAGGCTTGAGAGTTGGGGCCGGGCTGACCCACAGGGAACCAATCGTACTAAAAAGAACGATCCTTAACATACTATTGATTTAATCTGACGTAGGGCCCATGTAGATCAAAGTGAGACCTAGGAAAATGTGAGATATAAATTGTACATTACGATAATCCTTCTCATTGGACGAATGGGATTCATCAAGATCGTGATAATAGTAGTTGCTAATATGAAATTCATGAGATTTATGTATATAATTGGGTTATTTATATATATCAAAATTAGGTGTTATTTATATATCATATGGAAAGATTTTTGATCAATCAAAACTCATGGTCATGTGTTTTTTAACTTTTCCGTATCATAGTTGAACCCGTGAAAGACAGGAACTGTTTTATGGACGAAAATACCCTCCACTAAAATATCTTTCCTTTTCCCGTGCCGCTCCCTGAAAAAGCTGTGGCGCCCTAACGTTATGAGTGTGGTACTAGTTTGGGAATTGGGAGGATTATGCTCGTGGTCTTGGACCCTAATACCCTTGACCAGAGGCAGAGGGCAATAGCATATCGATTGATTTATTTTTATTTGATTTTTTGTCTTATTTTTATCTATATGCATTGGAGTTTTTTTTTGATAGATACTTGCATTGGAGTTGAAAAAACCTAATGTAGAAGCAAGGCTTTTAAAACCGACCCGAACAACGAATTGGTTAGGGGTTTGGTTTTTGGATCGAACAGTCTGATCGTTTAAATCGAATGATTAGCCTTTTGTGACAACAAAATTTAAAAAAATTAAAAAATGATTAAAACCGTTGAACGGGTCAAACGATTAAACTGCCTAGGTCAATGATTTATTGACCAAATCAACATTTTTTTGGCAAACATCTGATTTTGGGGAAAAATAAAACCTATCATCCTGGTTTTTCCAATCTAGCCATCGGGTCTGGTCTGGTTTTGAAAATCATGGGTAGAAGTAAACCAACCTGAATGTGTAATTTTCTCGTTTGCACTCTCATTCATTTGTATAGTGTAAGTGAAATCACACTACAAACAATAGGCATTATAGAACTGCTAATAGATGGAATCAAATGTATATTCAAATTTGATTCATTTATATATAATTGGTGTTCAGGTCATGGCTGAGCTGGCCCTGTAAGACATGTGGCCGCCTAGTTATCACCCGGCCACGTCGGCCTAGCTCGACTGAGCTACACTATTATGACGGCCCCCCATCTTCTCCTTTCAGCCACGTCAACTACACGTCATGTGAATGAGCACAACTACGGATAAAGAGGAATAAGGAAGATGACTCCGCTGAGGAATGGGACTCTATCCCGAATACCTCGATGGCTAACCTCGGAAGCCTAATCCGACTAGGACACAGATCTTCAGCTATACAAAGGTACTCCATGCTCGAGGTAAGGGATCCCCAACTTCTAACACCCATACTACTAATTAGCTTGGACCAACATCCCTATAGCTCGGCCCGGCCATCCATCACATCCTACTAACTTGAGCGTCAGAGTACCTACCCGGGGATAACTCCTCAAGCCTCTAACTCCTTTCTTGATCATAGGTCTTGAAGCGCGACTTCGTCCTTGTAGCTCGAGCTCGCCCTGTTAGCAACTTATAACACCCATACTACTAATTAGCTTGGACCAACATCCCTATAGCTCAGCCCGGCCATCCATCACATCCTACTAACTTGAGCGTCAGAGTACCTACCTGGGGATAACTCATTGAGCCTCTAACTCCTTTCTTGATCATAGGTCTTGAAGCGCGACCTCGTCCTTGTAGCTCGGGCTCGCCCTGTTAGCAAGGACTATCTGGTTGTTGTCCTCAATTCGTGCACAACCTCGGATTGAGCAGCATCAAATTGGCACCTTTTGTGGGAAACACACAAAAAGCCTTTCTCGAAAATCTTTCATTCCTCACCGCGCAATCAAGAAAGCGATCAAGATGCCTAAGAACTAGTCCAAACAATCAACAAGCCGACCCCCTATCTCGGGAATCTCGGCATCGCAGCCCTTCGCATCAAGAAATTCACATCATCCCAAGGACCCCAAAACACGTCGGCCAAAAAGGAGGGGAGCGTGGTCCAAGCGTGAAAAGCAAGACACAGTAAGGTGGTTTACCTCCACGGCCCACTCCCGCGAGCCCGACAACCACACACACAGCCGCACTACACAGTCGCGCTACATTGTCGTGCTACATCGCCACGCTACACAGTTGCACTACATAGTCGCGCTACACAGCCGCGCTACACTGCCATGCTACACAACCGCACTACACCGTCGCGCTACATAGCTGACTGACCGACACATTGCATTGAATCGGCTAAATCGGTTGACCTACCAACGAGCATGGCACGAAGCTCGGTAGTGTATCACCAACTAAGAAAACTGACTCAGCTGACCTATAACAGCTCGATCCCTTAACGCATAGCTAGTAGCTAGCTTGGCAGTGTATAGCTGAACATCTAACTCGGTTGATCAACGGCCAGAGCCCAAACCAGAGAAGATTGCTCCTGCCTCCGAGGCCAAAGGGCGGTCAACGTACTCTATACTTCGGCGACAAAACGTCGCAGAGCCAACTTAACAACGGCTGACCCACGAAGGGCCCCAAAGGCTCTCGAGACCAAAAACTGAGTGTCCCAAAGATAAGACCTCAGAATATACTCTGACCCCACTAGCCGGAGACTGAAGATCTCAGTCAACCCAGACCTCGGCCAAGGTAAGGCCAAGGAACCAACTCGTATGTATGCACACAAGTTCAGAACAAAACAATTTCATTAAGTGAAGCCATCAGTACAACAGGTTAAAGCTCGACATATCGAGCTATCAAAGAAGAAAAAGACAAAAGAAAAAATTCTAAGATCAACCCACAGCTATTCAATCCTCGGTAGGGCAATCGACAACAATGCCGACAAAGGGAAGCCGCACTACACTTCGGACGAGCACTCCACCCTTTGACTTCGGAACTGGGGGAGTGGTGTTCGAATTCTGAAACTTAAGCTACAAATTCCTCAATCAAAGAATAGAGAGTCCATCCTCGATGCAACATCAGGGGAGCTCGGCCCAACGGCTCAACACCTTCCTCGGCACTACGGTACCGAGCCTCGAAGAGACACAGACTTCAAAACTTGACACCTTCCTCGACACTGTGCTGTCAAGCCTCGGAGAGACCCAGACTTCGAAGTTCGACACCTCCCTCGGCACAGTGCTACCGAGCCTCGAAGAGGCACAGACTCCGAAGCTCGGCACATTCCTCGGCACTGCACTATCGAGCCTCGAAGAGACCCAGACTTCGAAGCTCGGAACCTTCCTTGGCGTGACGCTACTCGACTTTGGAGAGGCGTAAACTCTAAAACTCGGCACCTTCCTCAGCACTGCGCTGCAGAGCCTCGGAGAGACATAGACTTTGAAACTCGACACCTTCCTCGGTGGGGCACCGAAGAGGTGTAGACTCTGAAGCTCAACACCTTCCTCGACACAGCGCTATCAAGCCTCAGAGAGGCGCAGACTCTGAAGCTTAGCACCTTCCTCGATGCATTGCTACGGAGCCTCGGAGAGACCCAGACTTCGAAGCTCAACACCTTCCTCGGTGCAGCGCTACCGAGCCTTAGAGAGGCACAGACTTTGAAGCTTGGCACCTTCCTCGGCACTGCACTACCGAGCATTGGAGAGACCTAGATTTCGAAGCTCAACACCTTCCTTGGCACGATGCCACCTGGCTTCAGAGAAGCGCAAACTCTAAAGCTCGACACCCTCCTCGGCACTGCATTACTAAGCCTCGGAGAGACCTAGACTTCGAAGCTCAACACCTTCCTCAGTGGGGCATCAGAGAGGCACAGACTCCAAAGCTCAGCACCTACGAGGCCCTCAGCTTTGAAGATCGACAAGCCACAACCGAACATCACAACAAGCTCGACACCTGCAGGCCCTCGAACATAGCAACAGCTTGGCACCTGGGGGCCCTCAACTCCGAAGCTCGGCAAGTCAAAGCCGAGCATCGCAATGGCCTCAATTCCACAGCTCGGCAACCCCAAGGGCCCTGTCTCCATAGCTCGACGCCCCGTGGCCGAGCATCACAACCTCAATTCCGAAGCTCGGCCTCCGATCGACAGCAAAAAGCCTTTACTCAGCATATGACCAAGCTAAGCCCCAACTTCAGAAGCTCGACACATCATGGCCGAGCATCACAACGGCCTCAACTCCAAAATTCAGACCCAACTCCAAAGCTTGGTGCACCATGGCCGAGCATCACCACGGCACAGAAGCTCGACTTCCACTTGGAATCAGAGTCGTTCCTTGGCTCCACTAGAAGGACGGACCTGGAAGCTCAGTTCAACACCTCAATACTTTGCCGAGCTACGCAACCGTGCAACACTTCAGACCAGGCACTTCCCCTCCTCGGCTTTAGAACTGGGGGAATGGTGTTCGGATTCTGAAGTCAGAGCTCTTAGAGTTCTATAGCCGACAATGGGAAGATTCCTCTTCCACGTTCCATACTGCCCAATTCTCAAGATTGCGAAAGGCGCCGAGGAACACCAAAGAGGCCAGACGCCCATCCAGACATCAACTTGAAGTTCTTCATCCGAAGAAGGAATTGGACTACTTCATTCCTCAACTTCAGAATTGGGGGAGTGGTGTTCGGGTCATGGCTGAGCTGGCCCTGCAAGACACGTGGCCGCTCAGTTATCACCCGACCACATTGGCATAGCTCGGTCGAGCTACGCTATTATGGTGGCCCCCCATCTTCTCCTTTCAGCCACGTCAACTACATGTCACGTGGACGAACACAACTACGGATAAAGAGGAATAAGGAAGACGACTCCGCTGGGGAATGAGACTCTATCCCGACAATCCCAGAAGCCCAATCTGACCAGGACATGGATCTTTGACTATAAAAAGGTACTCCATGCTCGAGGTAAGGGATCCCCAACTTCTAACACCCATACTACTAATTAGCTCGGACCAGCATCCTTGTAGCTCGGCCCGGCCATCCATCATATCCTACTGACTTAAGCGTTGAAGTACCTACCTAGGGAAAACTCCTCGGGCCTCTGACTCCTTTCTTGATCACAGGTCTTGAAGCGCGGCCTCATCCTTGTAACTCAGTCCCGCCCTGTTAGCAAGGACTATCTGGTTGCTATCCACAGTTCGTACACAACTTCGAATTGAGCAGCATTAGTTGGGTTCAAACCAAATAAAATCCATGGGATTTATATATGTTTCTAATCGAATTTGTATTGCAACCGGTGCAATAAATTAAAGTAAAATTGATGAATATCTTATTAAAATGAATAAAAATTAATTTATATTATGAAAAAAATGTATTAAAAATAAATTTTATGAAACTCGAACCAATGATTGGCTAGCAATGCTAGTGTATATGGTAGTGGGTGAACTTGGCTATCACAACACAAGGCCTACGAAGAACATTAAGGCTTGGCATAATATTACCAAATACCAATGGAAGATTCATAGTGGAACCACTAGTGTAATTAGACAAATTCCTTTGAAAGACATTACTGTTAAAAGTGTAGAGCTCAGATTTCCTGTACACAAACTCCCACCACTTCCCCTACCCACAAGATATCACTGCTGCGTATTGGGAACATCTAGGTAGTGAGTAGGAGATCCAAAGTGACAAGAGTTGCAGCAGAAATTAAAGATTATTGATTATAAGGGCAAGTTTGTCCAAGAAGAATCTTTTATCATCTTCATGGATTCCCATATTATTTTTCTAAGCTTCACTGTTTCTATCAATACAAAAAGCTTGGTCATTTATTTTGTAAAAATTATCCAATAAATAGAATATATTTTTTATAATAAGAGAAATGTGGTGTAATGTTTTTTTATTTTTTTATTTTTTTGAAATCGCTCATAAGCATCATATTTCATTCAATCAAGAAATTGATACAAAAAAAGGCCAATGAGACCAATCAAAAAACCCAAGAACAATTTCTCAAGAGAACAAAATAAGACAGTGGATGAAGGAGGATCAAAAGATCTTCTGCAAACGAGAAATGGTGAGGACAAATCACCAGTAAAAGAAAATAAACTCATTTCCAAACCATCGAACCACCACAGACTACGGACGAAGTTGACAGAGGAGGAATCCAAATGATTGCCATCACCGGAAACTCACTATGGGCTGCATCAACTGGAGAACCGCGAACGTGACTTACCACAAATAACAACTGTTGGAGAACTGTGAACTAGCAGAGGAGGAAACCAAAAATTGCCTTTGCCTGCGAACAATGAGCTTGAGCGAGGACCTCGAACAGTATCAGACCATGAACAGAGAAAACTCAAGAGAAAAACCTCAATAAAACTTGAGAAGGGGTTCTCTCAAAACGAGAGAGAGAGAGAGAGAGAGAGAGAGAAGAGGGAGAAAAACCAAAAGGAGGAGGAAGGTGGAGGAGAGTCCAGATGGGCGGCTCTTCAGGGGACCCTAAAGGGAGCCGTCCCCAACGAAATCCCTTTGGGAGTGCTTTAGTGAAGAAACCCTAGCACTCAATATTGGAATTCCTTTGGTGTAATGTTTGCATTAATTTTTGAGATGCAAAAAGGTATAATTCTTGTATCAAGCAGTACAAATCATAATTACAAACAAATAAATGCAAAGAAGAATTTGATGCAAATTTTGTATTTGATTTGAGATTTGCATTACAATCAAATGCAGCCTTAGTGGCAAAGGTAATATGGAGGATCCTTGCAAAAACACTACTTAAATTCAGGGTCTTAACAAGTACTTTTCATTTGAGGATTTCTTGGCTGTTTCGGTCAAAAAGAGTGGTTCTTATACTTGGAAAACTATTTGTAATGCAAGGTAGATGCTCCATGTGCAATGTTGCGCGAGTATTAGATATAATCATACCATACATATTTGGAAAGACAAATCGGTCCCCTGCTCCCAAATTATGTGATGTTAAGGCCAAATGTTTAGCTAATAAAAAATATATTGCCACTGTGGCAGATCTTATTGATGAAAATTGTAAGGGATAAATGCACTGCACTCTAGCTCAGAATTCAGAATTTCACTGCAAATCTATAATAATTCAAAATCAAACACCTCTACCAATAATATCAATACCTATCTGTGTATTGGTATCGATTCTGAACTGATACCTACCTCAACTGTACTGTAGAGCTAATATTTGTTGGGGTGAATTAAACAGTAAAAACCCCAAATTATAATTGGAGACACTATAGATTCAGCATATATTTTGAGACCTATGTATAGAGAACTATTAAAAATTTGATGCTATCAAGAACAACGGTGAACGTTGATGGTTGGACAAAAGAGGAAAGTTCAATGTAAAACTTGATCAATAGAGAAGTGGTTGTGCTGTAGAGAAAGTTTTATGGAAGAGTGCAAATGTAAATGTGTATGGTTCATGAAAATGCAAAGTTGGTTTAATTTTGCATTGATAAATTTTTATTTATACCATATGTATTTGGTTGTGATGGAAACATGAATTCCAAGATTGGAATTTACCCTATTTATATTAACCAACTTTGAATGCAAAGTTTGCTTCTATATTTTGGAGGCAAATTTATTCCACTATGATACCCCGAAAAACAGTGTTATAGAAATGGTAACCAATTATGTGGTATAAATTAAAAATTGCAAAGGATTTTGATTGGTCAATGTTCTTCAAATATCATGTCTTTCCAACAATATAGACTTTCTTTGCTCCTATTTTGAGTGCAAAATTGTCCAAAAACAAAAAGTAGATTTAATGTCATTTTCAATAGAAAATACACCTATAAAACTAAACTACAATGCAACTTGGCTTTGGTTTAGTGTTTATAGTCCTACCAAACACTTTCTGATGAGGGCAGATTTGGCCCTCTAGTAAAATTGTGACACGTGGCACCTCGTGACAACTAGGAAAACACCCAGCCAACAAACTTACGAAGTTGGTGACCCACCTGGGCACCTGTCTGGCCAGCCTGGCGCGACCTGCGCGCAGCCTGACACGCGCCTGCGCGACCTGCGCGCGGCCTGCGCGAACTGTGCACGACCTGCACGACCTGGCCGACCTGGACCAGCCTAGCGCATGATCCGGCCAAGGCGCCAGCTTGACGACCTGATCTAGACACTGACCCGCCGACTAACACAGGCGCCAGTTTGACGACTTGATCTAGGCACTGTCCCGCCGACTGACATAGGCGCCGACCTGACGACCTGGCCTAAACACTGACTCGCCGACTGACGCAGGCACCCTTCTGACAACCCGACCCAGGCGCCGACCTGGCCGCCTGACACAAGCGCCAGTCTGACGACCTCGAGGAGTTCACCACCGTACCCCGGTTCTGACCGGATGTGACGAGTCTTACCGTTTGGAGGCTTTTCACCCACCTAATCCGCGAAGACTCCGGTATATAAAGACCTCACCCCCCAAAGGGGAAGGGGAGGGAAAGGAAAGGGAAGTAACCCTGCTCTCTAGCTCTCTCATATTATCTTCAAAGCTCTCTACAATATGAGTGCTAACTTAAGCATCGGAGAGCCCCCACCGGGAAAGTACCCCCGGGACCTCTGATTCAGTTCTCGCAGATCCTTCAGCTCCCGCCGCCTATGAAGAGGAGGAAAAGATGTAGTTCTCGGAAGTCCCTTAGCTCCCCCCACCTACAAGGAGGAAGAGATGGAGTTCTCGAAGGTCCCTCAACTCCCGCCACCTACAAGGAGGAGGAAAAGATGGAGTTCTCGCAGGTCCCTTAGCTCCCGCCACCTACAAAGAGGAGGAAAAGATGGAGTTCTCGCAGGTCTCTCAGCTCCCGCCACCTACAAAGAGGAGGAAAAGATGAAGTTCTCGCAGGTCCCTCATCTCCCGCAGCCTACAAAGGAAAGAAGACCGCCTCATGCTGAGGGCAGTCGGATTGCGCCGCACCAGGGAGCTCCAACATTCTCTAAGGCATCGACCGCCTAGTAGGGAGTTCGCCACCAAGGCAGTTCGCCCCCAGGCAGTTCACCACCAGGGAGTTAGCCTCCAAGGCAGTTCGCCCCCAGGGAGTTAGCCTCCAAGGCAGTTCGCCCTCGCCACCAGGGAGTTAGCCTCCAAGGCAGTTCGCCCCCAGGTAGTTTGCCCCCAGGCAGTTCGCCACCAGGGAGTTCTTCACCAGGGAGTTCGCCCCCAGGCAGTTCGCCACCAAGGCAGTTCGCCCCCAGGCAGTTCGCCACCAGGGAGTTCGCCCCCAGGTAGTTCGCCCCCAGGTAGTTCGCCCCCAGGCAGTTCGCCACCAAGGCAGTTCGCCCCAAGGCAGTTCGCCCCCAGGCAGTTCGCCCCCAGGAAGTTTGCCACCAAGGCAGTTCGCCCCAAGGCAGTTCGCCCCCAGGCAGTTCGCCACCAGGGAGTTAGCCTCCAAGGCAGTTCGCCCCCAGGCAGTTCGCCACCAGGGAGTTCGCCACCAGGCAGTTCGCCCCCAGGCAGTTCGCCACCAAGGCAGTTCGCCCCCAGGCAGTTCGCCACCAGGGAGTTCGCCCCCAGGTAGTTCGCCCCCAGGTAGTTCGCCCCCAGGCAGTTCGCCACCAAGGCAGTTCGCCCCAAGGCAGTTCGCCCCCAGGCAGTTCGCCCCCAGGAAGTTCACCACCAAGGCAGTTCGCCCCAAGGCAGTTCGCCCCCAGGCAGTTCGCCACCAGGGAGTTAGCCTCCAAGGCAGTTCGCCCCCAGGCAGTTCGCCACCAGGGAGTTCGCCACCAGGCAGTTCGCCCCCAGGCAGTTCGCCACCAAGGCAGTTCTCCCCCAGGCAGTTCGCCACCAAGGCAGTTCGCCACCAAGGTAGTTCGCCCCAGGTAGTTTGCCACCAGGCAGTTCGCCACCAAGTAGCTCGTCACTAAGGTATGCCACCACCGTGTCGAATAACGAGGTACTTTGCCAAAAAAATTTACATCACAAAACATTGGTACGTGGCCGAAAACGGTTACATCAATTGGCGCCGTCTGTGGGAAACCGCTACAAAAAGCTAAGTTCTCATCCTACCAAAGCTAAGTTCTCATCTTGCCAAAACCAAGTCATCACTTTTTAGAAATTGAAGCTATCGCTTTATAGTTTACATTTTTTATGAACTCAGAGACTATGCAGGGAGCTAACGGACTAAGTAGCTCTACCAACCTTACTTTCAATTCAGATAATGCCACATCAGTCCTCTCCGCAAGGTTCCCCCTACAAAGATGAGCTCTTCGTGGCTTCCGCGGAAGTTGGAGGCCAACTGACTACATAGGCGCCCTTACCGGTCGAGCCTTCCAAGGCTCCCGTGTGAGCTGGCAACCTAAAGTTAGTGGTGTTGCCCTCGAAGGTCGAGCCCCTAGTAGCTTCTTGTAGGAGTAGGTGACCGGTATTACGAAGCTGATGCAGGCCAAGCCTATGGGCCACCTCACTACTTAAGACTCGGTTGCCTCTCCGGCACGGGCAAAAGTAAAAAAAGAGTAGACTACGAGTCGCTCCCAAAAGCCTACGGGCCACATTACTGCTTAAGACCCGGTCACCTCTCCGGCACGGGCAAAAGTAAAAAAAGAGTAGACTACGAGTCACTCCCAAAAGCCTACGGGCCACATTACTGCTTAAGATCCGGTCGCCTCTCCGGCACGGGCAAAAGTAAAAAAAGAGTAGACTACGAGTCACTCCCAAAAGCCTACGGGCCACATTACTGCTTAAGACCCGGTCACCTCTCCCGCACGGGCAAAAGTAAAAAAAGAGTAGACTACGAGTCGCTCCCAAAAGCCTACGGGCCACATTACTGCTTAAGACCCGGTCGCCTCTCCGGCACGGGCAAAAGTAAAAAAAGAGTAGACTACGAGCCGCTCCCAAAAGCCTACGGGCCACATTACTGCTTAAGACTCGGTTGCCTCTCCGGCACGGGCAAAAGTCAAAAAAGAGTAGACTATGAGTCACTCCCAAAAGCCTACGGGCCACATTACTGCTTAAGACCCGGTCGCCTCTCCGGCACGGGCAAAAGTCAAAAAAGAGTAGACTACGAGTCGCTCCCAAAAGCCTACGGGCCACATTACTGCTCAAGACCCGGTCGCCTCTCTAGCACGGGCAAAGTAAAAAAAGAGTAGACTACGAGTCGCTCCCAAAGCCTACGAGCCATACTAGTAATTGGATCAGCACTTACTAGCTCATCGACTTACGGGCCAAAAGAAATCTACTCCCTTCACTGAGTTACTATCAGCTCGGGAGTGGGGGGCTATTGATGAGGGCAGATTTGGCCCTCCAGTAAAATTGTGACACGTGGCACCTCGTGACAACTAGGAAAACACCCAGGCAACAAACTTACGAAGTTGGTGACCCACCTGGGCACCTGTCTGGCCGGCCTGGCGCGACCTGCGCGCGGCGCACGCGGCCTGCCCGAACTGCGCGCGGCCTGCGCGAACTGCGTGTGGCCTGCGCGAACTGTGCATGGCCTGCGCGACCTGGCCGACCTGGACCAGCCTAGCGCATGATCCGGCCAAGGCGCCAGCTTGACGACCTGATCTAGACACTGACCCGCCGACTAACACATGCGCCAGCTTGACGACCTGATCTAGGCACTGTCCCGCCGACTGACACAGGCGCCGACCTGACGACCTGGCCTAAACACTGACCCGCCAACTGACGCAGGCACCCCTCTGACAACCCGGCCCAGGCGCTGACCTGGCCGCCTGACACAAGCGCCAGCCTGACGACCTCGAGGAGTTCACCACCGTACCCCGGTTCTGACCGGATGCGATGAGTCTTACCGTTTGGAGGCTTTTCACCCACCTCACCCGCGAAGACTCCGGTATATAAAGACCTCACCCCCCAAAGGGGAAGGGGAGGGAAAGGAAAGGGAAGTAACCCTGCTCTCTAGCTCTCTCATATTATCTTCAAAGCTCTCTACAATATGAGTGCTAACTTAAGCATCGGAGAGCCCCCACCGGGAAAGTACCCCCGGGACCTCTGATTCAGTTCTCGCAGGTCCTTCAGCTCCCGCCGCCTACGAAGAGGAGGAAAAGATGTAGTTCTCGGAAGTCCCTCAGCTCCCCCCACCTACAAGGAGGAAGAGATGGAGTTCTCGGAGGTCCTTCAACTCCGCCACCTACAAGGAGGAGGAAAAGATGGAGTTCTCGGAGGTCCCTTAGCTCCCACCACCTACAAAGAGGAGGAAAAGATGGAGTTCTCGCAGGTCTCTCAGCTCCCACCACCTACAAAGAGGAGGAAAAGATGAAGTTCTCGCAGGTCCCTCATCTCCCGCAGCCTACAAAGGAAATAAGACCGCCTCATGTTGAGGGCAGTCGGATTGCGCCGCACCAGGGAGCTCCAACATTCTCTAAGGCATCGACCGCCTAGTAGGGAGTTCGCCACCAAGGCAGTTCGCCCCCAGGCAGTTCGCCACTAGGGAGTTAGCCTCCAAGGCAGTTCGCCCCCAGGGAGTTAGCCTCCAAGGCAGTTCGCCCTTGCCACCAGGGAGTTAGCCTCCAAGGCAGTTCGCCCCCAGGTAGTTCGCCCCCAGGGAGTTCGCCACCAGGGAGTTCGCCCCCAGGTAGTTCACCCCCAGGCATTTCGCCACCAAGGCAGTTCGCCCCCAGGCAGTTCGCCACCAGGGAGTTCGCCCCCAGGCAGTTCGCTCCCAGGCAGTTCGCCACCAGGAAGTTCGCCCCCAGGCAGTTCGCCCCTAGGCAGTTCGCCACCAGGGAGTTCGCCACCAGGCATTTCGCCCCCAGGCAGTTCGCCACCAAGGCAGTTCGCCACCAAGGCAGTTCGCCCCCAGGTAGTTCGCCACCAGGGAGTTCGCCACCAGGCAGTTCGCCACCAAGTAGCTCGTCACTAAGGTACGCCACCACCGAGTCGAATAATGAGGTACATTGCCAAAAAAATTTACATCACAAAACATTGGTACGTGGTCGAAAACGGTTACATCACTTTCTAATGAGTCATTATAGTACTTAATCCGAGTGAATTCTTAAACCTCGTGTGTTTGAGGTCATAAATCTTTAATTATTAATTGATATTATTAAGTAAAAGAAATTTACAACCCAAGGACCACTCTTTTTTTTGGAAAGTATCACATTCGTTGTTTTCATTCACATTCGCTGTTTTCATGGGTTTCTCTCATACCATCTTTGAAGGTGATAATGAATCAATTATCAAGTTCTTGTTAGAGGAAAACTCTCAGCCTCCTTGGAGTATTATTACTCTCTTATCTAGTTGCAGGAGTCTCCTCAATCACCTTGATGGTTCCTCAGTTATTTTTACTCCGATTTCTGATAACCAGGTACCTCACCACATAGCCAAATTTACTATTATTTGTCACTGTACTCAAATCTGGTCCTCTATTCCCGAGTTTATTTCTTTTGTATTGATCAAGGATGTAATTGAGATTGAAAGTTAAATGAAGTTGCCTAAGGGCTATCAAAAAAAAAAAAAAAAATCAAGTCAAGCCAAGCTCTTTAATATTTAGGACGATAAGGGTATTGGGACGAGAGGGATGTAGTGTCATTGAAGAAGCAAGCAAGCTTCGTAAGTCAAAATGGCCTGTTATAAAGATAAACAAGTTTTTTATTGTATTAATCACCACTTGACACCCTTATAGGGGTCTTTATTCTTTAAAGTGAACAATACAACATTACATTAACAGCTCTTTTCATATAAAGATTATAATAGTGGGACTCGAAACTACACTGCTGAGACGATTCATCCAATGCACTAACTGGGTTATTCCTCAATTGGTTTTAGCTCTTATCATACATATGTCATAGTCTCGTGGGGAATGCTAAGAAAACTGGGACAACTGGACAAGGCCACAAGGGATGTCAACAAGTTAAGTCTGGTACAGGTTTCATTCAACCCTAACTTGACCTGACTCAATAACATATAGTTTCCAAAACCGCTTTGATTCTATTGGGTTTAGCCAGATATTGATACCGATTCGACCCAACCCAACTTATAGCCTTTGAATAGTAATTCTTAATGACATATTTTAAAATTTTAAAAGCTATAAATTTACCATTGATGCAACTCAAATATGAGGAGAGAATGTGAAAGAAATTTATTTAAAAAATAGAAAAAAGAAGAGAAAAGTTGAATCAAATTCCATTAAGATAAGATGAATTATAAAATGAACAATAAGGTTGGGAACTCACTCACTCAAAGAGAGGACTCTCTCAACCTTAAAGAAAGCTCTAAATTTCTCAAAATAAAGAAAATAAAATACCTCTAACTTTAAATTACAAGGATTTATATAAAGAATAAAACTAATTAACAATTATAATATTAAATGAAAAACCAGTTGTTTGAGATTATAATACTTATATATAGTGAAATAAAAAAAAACTAAAATAAATATAAAAAGAAATCCTAAACTTCAAGGTTATGAAAATAAATAAAAATCATGGCAGATTATAAGAATAGTCTCTCTCTCTCTCTCTCTCTCTCTCTCTCTCTCTCTATCTCTCCTACACCGGAACAAACCTGATCCTATCTGGTCAAGCCAAATTTAATGCTTAATCCAATTCATCATTGACATCTCTAAGTCTAGGGGAACATCATTGAAGAGTGTTTGGATTTGAAGAATCGAGCAAACGAAAACTTAGTAATCAAACATTTTCGTCAGGATATAGTAAGTCTCAATCTTAATGATTTTCCTTAAAATCTAGCTTGTATTTGTAAGTCTGATTTGTGAGGAAATGCTACCCCCATCTTATGTAGCCCCTCTTGGTTTCTATAAAAAAAAAAAAAATGAAACATGCATATCAATAGCGTTTTGCTTTGATTCTTTTGCCATATATTGAGTTGGCTTGACGCTGCACCTGCCTCACCCGCTCAAATCAATCATTTTATTTTAATTTTTTAAACTAGAGTCTACTTTTATACTAGCCTAGCGTAGGACGTAGGTATTTCCGGAAACTTTATATCAATGAGTTGGCTAATTGGCCGCCTGCCCAACATTCTAAAATTTACTATTACTCCTGTCTCCTTGTCCGTGACGAACGATTTCAGGTTTTGGCTAAAGCTATTTATGTTTTATAATGTATTTATATTCGTATTATTGACCATTCTAATATATTTTGAGCGAAATAATAAGTGATCAAAGTAAAAAATGGTCTCTTTGAAAAATAATTATTAAATATTTAAACTCTAGACAAAAAAGATGGGACCCCAATTTGCCACAGGTGAGATGTCCCTTATCAAGATTCAGGAATTGGTCATGTGGCATGTCAATAAATAAAGAATCAACTAAGAGAATAAATAATACGAAATGAGTTATCTCCATTCTCCATTCTAGCTGTAAATAGATTGAATTGGACTGGATTTAGGTGTTTTTGTATCTGCATTCGATTATGAAATTTTTATATATGATCTTTATTTAATTATTATATTGGATTTTGGAGATCTGGATTTTGTATTTAAAATAAAAAAAAGTAAAAAAATTAAAAAAGTAATTATTTTTAATATACGATAAATATACATAAATATAAAATATTAAACTTATCAACTAAAAGAATAATTTTTTATATATACATAATTATACAATATATATAATAATAATTTTATTAGATTTGGATTTTAATTGGGTTAAATGGAGTTAAGTCCGCATCATATCCGATTAGTAATAATATTCTAACATCCAAATCCGGAATATTTGGATTCAGAGATGAACTTGGTATAAACTATTGGAGTCCATTGATAATCCTTCTAACGCATCATGTTTTAAGTGACTGTTTAGGGGGCTGAAGCTTCAATTCGGTTGAATTACTTTGCTTTCAAGAAGCTACTAAAAGAGGCTTTTAATGGAAAGATGCTTTTCAGTCAAAGAATGGGCTTTAAGAGTTCCTAGCCTTTTCAATTTGAAGGGTTTACATGCAGAGGTGCAAGTTGGTTGATGTAACTCAATCCAGGCCATGGAATCCTTGACCTTAACCCTAATGCAACCCGAGTCCGGATCTCCTGCCCATGATAATCCTGCCCAATTACTGCCACACATGGAGAACATCTCATCCTCTGCAGGGGGAGATGTTTCCAATTCACGGGGAGGGGTAGTGTGTTGTGGGTAGACGTGGGCAGAAGATCCGAACTCATGCAACCCACCCAAAATTTCAGTTTGGCCGAATTTATATCCACTTCATTTTGCCAAATATTCTTATTTCCTAGATACAAGGGTAGAGGTCAATTCAATTTTAGCACTATTTATATCTATAGTATAAAGAGGAACAAGAGAATGCTTCATACGAGTATCTCTGTTCTCTCCCTTCTCACTCACATGTGTTATATTGTTTTGTTTAAATTACAAAAGTAACCCTTAATGTTCATATTGCCACGTATAGGGCTACTAAATTCTTTTTCATTATTCCCTATTTACAAAGAAATTTATAACTGACAAATGGAGACAATAATAGTCATTTACCATGTAATGTGTTTGCTAGAGAGATTTTATTCCCCTAACTTGAACTATTTTCTTCTACCCAAATTTTCCTCTATTTTTTTTTCTCCTGCCCTCATCAGTTTCTGTAAACTCAAATTGGTAAGCCCCTATATTTCACTTTCTATTTAAACCGTTCCTTAATGGCTGCCTACACACACGCCTTTATAAATGGACCTTTACAAGTTGATATGTTTAGCTCTCTTAAATGTGTAAACTCTCTCAAATGAATAGTTTCTAAGGATTTTTCCAAAGTCGAGCTAATTTTTATGAGCATTTAATTTGTTTTATTTGTAGATTATTTGTTAATCTTACAAACACTTCTCTCCAATTTCTCAATTATGTGCTCCATGCAATAGGGGTTTAATTTTCAACTTTTCATGGTAGAATTAATATTCTTAGATCTTTCCTAACCTAATTTTTGTACATATTCTCAACAGTGTTTAAATCTCAGTATTCCTCTTCCAGCTTTATGGGGAATGGTTGGTACAAGTATATTGAAGTTTAAACACTTTTTTAAATCTAGGTAATGGTTGCCTAGATCCTCTAATACCGATTTAACGACCTACTCACCCTCCAAACCCTCTAAGGCCAGCAAGGAGACCTAGCCTGTCACTTTGTTATGGTTGATATTCATAATATTTTTCTCACTTTTTAAATTTTATCCCACATCCCGAAACCCTCTTATTCTATTGGGCTGAATAGTTTTATTCTTACTACTTTAATTTCTTATTCTCGTGTGTATTTTGATTTCACCCGATTCAACTATCATCAATTTCTACATGCTCCCATGCATCATTGCACGGGTTTCTCTCTAGTCATATGTCATATGTAAAAGCTAATAGGACATAATTATCATGCTTTTGAAAAGTTTTCCATGATTATAAATTGTTGCCCTAGATATTATATTATGATATGGGAAAGACATGATATATCAAAAAAAAGCTTGTAACTAATCAATTGATATCATAAAAGTGGTAGCCAATCAAATAGTATTTGTCAATATTCATTGGAGAGGGTTTGATTGGTTGATGCTATTTTGATTTCATCTATTTCTAGCATTATAGATTTACTCCATATATACATACATAGATGGATAGATAGATAAATATGTGCATGGATTTATGGATGCGTAGTTACATTTGCACATATGCATACATGCCACATGTATAGATGCATAAATAAAAATGATTTTATATAATATTTATACACACAAATATGAAATTATGTCAGGTTCAGATTGGCCAAGGCCTCAATCCTAATCCAACCTGAAGTTAAGTTGGTTTTGGGCTAACTAGCCCAAGTTGTAGCCTTATTTTCGTGTAGTGGCTCTTGGCTTTGTAAAGTGAATTTTATCCAGATTGCCCATAAGCAATGTTTGGTAAAAACCCTAGAAAGCCTAGGGGGTGTTTAGTACTGGGGCCCAAAAAAGAGTAGTATGTTCCAAAATTCAAACCATTGGGCCCCATCATGGTCAATTTGAAATATTGTGTTTTGGAACACAATATTGTGGTTATGTGGTGTGTTCCAAAGCTTTGAGATTTAGAATACGTAAATTATTAAATTATTATCAAAGTATTCTAAATCATTGTTTGATGATTGTTCCAAGGTGTAATGGGTTATTAGAATACAAGGTTTTGGTGTGGTGAAAATATTGTGATATATTCAATTTAGAATGCACTGTAGCTCAACCTAGAAGCACTATAGTGTAAAAGTAGGGGTGGGCAAGAAAAGCCAAAAAATCAAACCAAACTGATGAGATTGAATTGAAAAATTTGGTTAATTGGACTAGTCAATTCAATTTCAGTTAACCAATATAGAAAACTGGCGGTTAACCGAACCAACCGGTATACACATATTTCTGTATATTATATATATATATATATATATATTTATGTCTATTATATATTATATTTTTTATATATTATAAATTAATAAAGTGCATTATATATAAATAATATATAATATATCATTTATTATTTAAAATATAATATTATATATATTTAGTTTTTTATTATATATTTATTTATAATATATACCATAAATATAAAAATACTAAAAAATTGAAAAACCAAACTGATCAACTGCTTATCGATCGACTTCAATTTGATTTCAATTACATGTTTTCCAAAAACCGATAATATTGATTTGATTTAAAAAATAGGCCCACAGTTAGATTAACCGAATGGTGAGCACCTCTAAGAAAAAAATGTCATTCTCTGTAGTGCGTTCTGGCAAGCGAAATGATCCACAACCACATTACAAAAACACCGCCAGATTAACAACCTTTCAACAAAAAAAAAAAAAAAAAAAAAAGAAAATGGAAAGAAAAGAAAAGATTTTCCGTAAAACTCTTTTAGTGGCTTCTCAAACATGCCCCGAGTTGATGTATACTTGTATAGGTAAAGACCAGTCTCGTCTCTTGGACAAGTGAGGTTGTAGAAGTGACAAATACATAGTTAAATTGAGAACACAGTTCACTCGTCATTGCACACGTAGCCCGTTTATACACAGAACTCTCTTGCGAGTTGCGAGGAACAGATCCGGAGTCTCAATAGGTAGGATTTCACTCACTGGGCCCACATGAGATGAAAGCCCAGTAGCCCAAGGCTTTAGCTACCTGGCCACTTAGTTTCAGTCCTAAGACCTCGATGTAGTCCAGGATGGTGCTTGATGGGCCCTTTCGAGACCGTTTCAATTTAATGTCCAGAGACAGACAGGCTCGTACAATGAGTTAATCGTGTAAGGCTGCAAATGGATGGTATCGAGTTGAATATAGCTAATCCAAAATTTTGATCCATCAATATTTGAATTGGACGACACAACTTTTGCGATCGTAGCCTTATCATCCCACTCCCAATTTTCCAATATAGAGTCCAAGCTTTGTTAGGTAGAGAAGTGGGAATGTCCAGTTTTCTAACAAAATCTGTCACTTTGGGTTTGTGCTGGCATCCACAACTCTACCACAATTTCGGTGGACACACGATTGCAACACATGTGTTTGGATTTGGAGCTTGGTCCATTATAATTAAGGAGAAGGGTTCATATATACCTTTCCTCCACAGTACAGATTCCAGAATCCAAAAATTAATAAAAGCAAATTACATCTTACCACTCTAAATACACAGCCTCTAAATTAGAAAGAATTGATATTTTATCTGCTTTATCTTAGGCAAATCTTTAGGCTGTATTGGAAATTAAAGACAGCTTATCTTTTGTAATAGTACATAAATGGGCATATGTTTAAAATTACTAACATTTTCATTTTTATGAGATTTGTTAAAACAAATAAATATGATTTAGAGAAAGATTTATAATAATTAATAAGTTTATGAAGTAATGATTTTTCATAAAACATCTTGAGGCCTACACCACGCCTCTTCAAGCCTAACTACCTTTCCTTTCCTTTCGCCTTCAACCTTTTTAAAATCAGGTAAAGAATTCCTCAGTAGCCACAGTCCACAACTCACAAGATACATCCATTGTGCATGGTAGGGCCAGAAAGGACACATTCCTCATTTTAAGGATTTATTTCCTTTTTACACTCAATATTCATAAGGGTATTTTAACTGAAACAAAAAGAGATAAAGTCCTTGAAATAAAGAATGCCAAATGCCAAATGCCAAATGCAGCCTAAAATCCATTCCAGTGACTCAATATACATAAGGGTTTCTCTCTCACATGTATGGATGTGAGTTTTCATCTATTTCTCTTATTATCGATGTTTGTTGGAGAAGTTTTTATAGACTTCCGATCTATGGTTTTAATCATTCTAATCTTTGTTTACTCTCTGATCTTTTTCTCATTTCCAAGGTTTTTAAAATCGATCCGGAGAACGAACCGGTCAGCTGTTCTAACAAAAAAAAAAATTAAAAAATAAAAAAAATAAAAACAGTCAAAGCAGTTCGAACGTTAATCGCCCAGGTCAGCGGTTTGCTAACCAAAATCCAGTTTTTCCAGTTCGACGATCCCGTCCAATCCGATTTTGAAAACCATGCTCATTTCTGGTGGGCTTTGGTTGAATTTGTGTGTGGTGTGCATTTGAGGTCTGCCGTGGGATTCCATTTGTTTTCCAGTTTTCCCTTTGAACGTGCAAGATGTCGGATTGGGAGTAGCCTAAATACGTTTTCCTTTGGAGTGGATTTGTACTTTCGATTGATTTTGCTACAAAGGGGTTTCTGTATGATTCTCGTTGCTGAACCTGGTGCCACTTTCAACCTGCTTTGGGTTCATTCATTGCTTCTTCACTTTCTGGAAATATTGCCTTTGCTCTGGTGCCTGGCTTTCTGTGCGTCCGATTCATGTATTTTGGGTATTTCATTTGCAACGATGTTACTGTTCCCGGCAATCCTTTTTCCAGCGATCTTCGGTGAAGTTCATGCTCCAATCGTTTCGATTTCTACAACAACATGGACGAGTGTTTTTTTTTTTGCACATTTTTTTTACGCCCATGCAATTACAACGCGTTTTGTGGATTTTTTTGGCTTCCTGCCGGGGGTCCATTCCTTGAATGTTCGGAGAGTTATGTGGAATTCGGGCGGGTTGGGCATACAACCACGTTCGCAAGAGGCAATCTTGGGCCTCTCCTACATTCATGTTTACTATATTTTATGTAAGTTTAGCCATGGTACCTATTTTCTCTATTCCCCTTTATGGATTATGCGTAGTTGATTTGGACCCAAATGGTAAGGAGATACACTCTGTTGGAGGCATTTGATCGGCGTTTCTTGAATTTGCATCATTTGCAGAGGTTTCTCAAGTTGTTTTTCTATTTTTTGTTGTGTTAATTTACTACTTCGTAATCAGCTGAGCATTTATGAATGAACTTGCATTAGGTGTCAAAAAAAAGGCATATATGGGCTACAAGAAAGGCAGCCTTGGCCATCAAAGGAAGTAGAGAGGGCAAAGTTTTCTTCTCTTTTATGAAATGTGGAGTCCAGACTCCAAACTAAACGTCACATTGCTAGTGCTAACTGCTATAACACGTTCTTCGTTAAACCCGTAAAAGTAAATAAAACCCTACTAATAAAAGGCACAACTTGGCATCTTCATCATGTCCCCCACCCACGGGCGGAGCCAAGTATTTTGGTGGACTGTGGAGACACCTTAGACAAGAAAAGACAACCCTCCTCGTGTGTGGCGACATCCTCTTTTTTCCGTTCACCTCAGAACTTTAGAGAGCCATGCGATAAAAAAGCCTGAAACCACCACCACGAGGATGATCTACACATTCCACACACAATCTAGCTACCCGCCATCTGATAGATGCATGGCCTCAATTGGCAACTTCATACTCGACGAAAGCTGGACTGTCGACAGTCGACCCAGAAAATCCATCTCCCAGGATTCACACAGTAAGCAATAATAGCATGTTAATTTTGACTTTGATTGCAGTGCATCGAACCGGTCCTCCAAGGCTCCAACTCCCAGAATCCGTTTAAGATGTATCAGCGAGTTCCAACAGGCTGCTTCTATTTTACTCGAGAATCGATTCAAGGGCCGGGCCAACCGGATGAGGCTCTCCATAGACCATAGTCAACAAGCAACGTCCAGGCCAACCCCGGAAGCCAGAATATGCAGTTAAAAAGTCTGGTTGGCGTTTGCTTCATCAGCGAGAGCGAGGTAGGATCAAACACACAACCAGATCGATCTATGTTCGATGCAAGTCATTCCACTCTTTTCTTGGATAGAACTAATAATTCCAAGAGGGAACCGAAGCGAGAACACGAATAGCCGAATAACAGAACAAATTAACCAACCATTTCTACCTACACAACACAGCATTATAAGGTACGATACAAGTTCTACGGATAATTGTTCATCTAAAACACTGAAAATCTAGTCAAATGAACCACTGATCCAATGAAAAACGTTCAACTTCTCGTCCACGAGAAATTCAATTGGTGAAGTTGTGACCAACCTATGAAGGTTACAATACGTACAGAGGGAGGAGATGTGGCAGTTGCCCACGGGCTTGATGATTTTATGAACAACATAAATATTATACCAACTTTCTTCAGTAACAAGACTTTTTATTAAATTGCAAATCTCAAGTAATATAAAATTGCCATGCAGTAATACATAGTGTTACAAATACAATACGTCACAAAGGTAACAAATGTTATCCCTTGCCCTCACGAGTCACGCCTCACCCCATGAATTGAATTGTACAAGTTGGCAAGTTGCCTTGAACTTGAAATGAATCTCGTGCCATCTTCTCCCTTGCGTTTAAAAATATTCTTTTTTCCTCTTTTCCCCCCCCTAACTCCTAAGATGGTTCATTTCCGGCTTTTTTATCTGACCAAGAAAGCAAATGAACATACCCCTGTCAATAATTTAATATGATGAGATACAGATAAGGTACAAAGATCTCTTGTTGTAGCTAGCAGTATAAATAAAATACTAAAAGATATTGAATAATTGTACTTGAATACATTTAACAACTTCAACGTTTTAAGATCAAACCCTCAAGCTCAAGCATCTAAACAGATATTTTAATGGTGATGACAATTATGGGTTGCCAGGAGACAAAGGTAATCTACCTAATAAAAAGAAGGTTATTTTTTACAAAAGAAAAATATAATTATATAAAGAATAGAAGAAAAAACAATGTCCAGAATCATTTTAAAGACTTTTTATGAACACGTTGGCCCACTTGAGCCCAGAGATTCTTCTTTAATTTTCTTTCTCCCTTGATTGATCATTTATATATGTAAATAAATAACAACCACTCAAAATTGCACGAGATATTAATAATATATTTCATTGCACCATGCAAGAGCTGGCGAAGACCAAAATGGACAATGAGGAGGGCCCACAGGACTGCTGATTACTGATTAGTAATGGAAGAATCATCAAGCAAGTAGGTCCTCAGAGAGAGAGAGATGACTTGAGTGAGCACTATCTACTAAGAATGCCTGATATGCAATAAATTCGTACCTTGTTGCACCACGAGAAGGCAATCTGCCCGTGATCCCGTCGTCTGTTTTGGGACCTAGGCCGATTTAAAAACCATACTTCAGTGAGAGTCTGTTAGTAGGTCTCCATTTTAGCCTATATTTCAACAGCGCGAGGCCTCAAAAAATAACAGAGTTCCTCATCCAACAAAGTCACGCAGCAATTGGCCTCCTATGTCCTTTCCAAAATGGCGATTTTGTGCTTCAAAACCACCCATCACAAATCCTTGGTTGCTTGTTTCAAGGCCGAAGCGGTGTGCTATGTTCATTGAAAAAGGTTCTGAAAAGCCTATTCCATTATTCTGTCGGAGGCCCAGTGTTAGAGAAACTCCGCTGTTTACACCCATGGTGTTGACACCGATACCGACCTGGTGATGATTATTCGATGGATTGTGGTATGAGAAGTTTACTGCTTCATCAGTTCCGTTGACTGCTGGGGGAAAATCATTTCTGGTGCGCTTGGAAGGGGGGTCTTGAATCTTCTGACCGGAGCTGTTTTGGGGTTGTTTAGCAGAGGATATCGTATTCCCAGATGGATGATCTACTGGCTTGTCAACATTCCGTCCCTCTGCTTCTGATACCTTTTGAGCTTGTCGTGTTTCAAGCATGTGTATCTCTTCCACCATTGGCTTCCAGAGTCTAACTCGTGCATTGATGAACCAGTTGGAAACCTGCTAAAAACAATCATTCTTAATACACTGCATGCAATACTGTTCTTGAGAACAATACAAACATATTATACAAGCTCCACAAGAAGATAAGAGAGAACCACAGGCCCATATAGTCAATAAAAACTTCATGGAGGAAGCCAACTTAATCGATGATGCCAAGCACAGCGAGTCTATTTTGCATTCACGGAGCAAATTATTAATGGAAAAAAAGTATCCAAAGGTTCATCTACAGTATGGTTAATGGAAAGCGTAGGTTAGCATATTTGACTCCAATATCAGTTCATATAACCCCAAAACCCTCAATTTATATGGTTGCAACCCCACAAGGCCTCTGCTCTCCCCTCTTCTCCCTTCCTGATGGAACGAATTTCTGGATCATTTTTTTTGAATTAAACAAAATTTAATGGATAACGTCACTTAAGAAAGCTTGAATACAAGATGGAGTAAAGGGAATCCATAAAATGAGTGAACACATATGTCCAAACCAAGTTGTCTATCAGACTGGATTGCCACATGATTCAGAAACAAGTGGGAGTCATCTAATTGAAATGTTGGACTACCTTCTGGGCACAAATGTCTGGATCTATGCAAATTATATTTGTATGCATACATACAAATGGATGGATAGTAAAAGAGAGGGAAGTGAAATGCAAATATTTAGTTGCAATTAGCTCAGTAATACAAGGAATTGACAGATTATAAAGGGATGGCGCACCTGACTCCTTGTTAGACCTGTCTGCCTAGCCAACATTTGTTTGTCCGTATCAGTTGGATAGCTGAAATGTAAAAATTTGATTTTCAGTTATGTTACAGGATCAGACCAACATAACTGCATCTCAGAAAGGAAAATAACCAAATTCTAGATCCCTCTTTCTTTGAAAGTACAATCTGCTAACATAAGGCATAATAAATTGAAAGATACATGTTCCACAATAGAAAGGGTTGACAAGTCACTTACGGGTGTAGGAAATGTTCAAATAACCATGCCCTCAGCACAGCTACTGCACGCTCAGGAAGGCCTCTTTGGGGGCGCCAAATATGTTGGTGTTCAACAACACCAGAGTTGAGGACTGGCCTTTGGCAATGAAATCCTCGTTCCATGGCCCCAAACGCTGGATTTCCATCTTTTTCATAGGACTGCTCTCCAAGAGCTTTGCTCATGAAACGGATTTGGTCGGTAATGGCAATTTTCAAGCATTTGAAATGCTTTGACATGGTTTTGAGAGCAAATGAAGTATATGGAGCTGCATTGCCAAGGCCTGGAACAGATTCAAATGATGCAACAATTGCTTGCATCTGTTGGTAATACTGCTTGTACCTCCTGAACACCTACAGGATGATGAAAGAGAAATAAAATTATGAAAAAGATTTGTGAGGTTGATACTTAGATGAAATCAAAAGTGAAAAAAGATGTTGGTACAATTAATTATATTGATGCAATTTAATGTTTTGGATAAACTAGAACACTAACTATAATTCATAATTTGCCATCTGAAAGGCCAAATAACAAAGCATGTTGCAGACCTACAATTGAATACAATTTCAGTGGGCTATTTTCATGGGGGAAATTAATGAACATATCATGCATGCACACCATTGAAGGGGAGGAGGCACAACAGATAGGAGATAGCTGCATGCTAAGTCACTGCATAACCATCCCTAGTGGGTAATTTGCAACATTCCCACAGTTAGATATTAACGGGAACGAAAATGCAATGAATAGAACAATTTAGCACAACAAAAAGCACAAGCAACTCAAAATAGCAGAGTTCATCCAAAAAATCTGACCAATACTCCTCATGGAAGTGTCATTCACACCATGAAGGTACTTGACTCCCTCATTTGATTTTTTTTTTTTGTGATAAAAATAACATGGTCAGAATTAAAAACAAAATGAAGCTTACTGAATAAGGGCTCTTTTCTCTTTGTGTTAGAATCATCAAAGCCTCATGTAATGTAGTTACATGTAGCCAGAAACTTCAATTTATGGATATGACCAACCTTCAAACCTTATTGCCCATTAAAGAAAACCTGTTTAGGTGATGTTGGATAGGGCTTCTCCATGACATGGGTAAGGTTCAGTTTGGAATGAATACAAATACAAATATGTACAGTACAGTGCAAATACATACAAAATAGAAGGTTTTGCACTCTACATATTTGTATTCGTACTCTTTCCAAACTGAGCCTAAGATTCAAAATCATCAATTGATACAAAATTGAGTTGGGTAAGTACATATCAAGACCTAGAATGCTGGCCTAATTTTTATTTCTGGTACTCAGCCTACATTTGGATTCCTTGTTCTTGCCACTGCACTATGAAGATCCCAAAGCTTATTTTCAAAACATATCCAAGAATTCATCCTAGGCCATAGCAGACCTTTAAATATAGAAGCATTCTGAAAAGTTGCATAAAATTACATATGATACATTTTTCAAAGGAATAAATAATACTATAATAGTCTCAATTCAAAATAAAAAGGACCAGCAAAGACAAAATTCTCAGAATGGATAAACCAAGCCACCTACCCCATAAAACAGAAAGAAAAGAAGCAGAAAAGCCAAAAAACAATTAATCACCAATGGTTCTCTAAAGGTAAGATAAAGCAAACTTTAGGAATATTAAAACCATTGTCTACTTGTGGTTGTAAGATCCAACCATATATCATGTTACCAAAAAACTTGATGAGCTCCACATATATTGTCACTTAATAAATTGAGAAGTTCCATATTACATTTCCCTCACTTAAATTAATTGTCGACGGCAATTATGAAGCAAAATGTCAAAACATTCCTTGGCTTTAATCGAGATGACAGATAAAAGCTGGATCAGGAGATATATATCAAATAAATGACTTGTGTCTCTCCTTCACCAATAGTTGATTCTCTAGTTGATAATTAAGATAATGGTAGTCCTCAGAAATGAGATAAACACCATATTTTTGAAAGACGTTGGAAAGAAGTGATCCACTGAGTCTTTCATGGACAAGATAAGTTCCAATATTTGCATGAACTGACAATCTGACATGTCGATTCTTCATGACTGTTGAATCATCACTATAAATTTCTGTTCTAGATTAAAAATATTAGAAATTTAATGCCTAGGAAATTCTGCTACTTTGCCCCTTGTATGCTATTCTCTTAGTATCTGATATCAAAATAGAAAAGCCAACTCTCCTCTTTGCAGGTCAAAATGACAACACTGGTAACAAGATTAAATATATAGAAATGAAGTCAAGGTCAAGAGGGTAAACCATGCCCACCAGAGATACTTCTTCCATGGGCGAAAAGAGAAGTGTACACTGCCAAAACAATATCATTTGCGGAGACCTACAAATCATCTTCAATTCTAATAATACCAAATCAGTTTCTCATTATGCCTGCCCTCCACCTAATGATATTCCAAATGCAAGACCAATCAATGTTGTAATAAACAAAAGTTGGCCCTTCCTTCCAATTGTTGCAACTAATTTGAAATTATATATATACCCAGAAACATTGGAAAACGTTCAAAAGCAAGCCAACTCTCATTCCAGGTGCAAACCCTTTTTAATATTTGTAAAACCACATCCATCCCTAGCAGCTTAACTCATGATGACCTGCCACTTTGACCCATCAAATTAACCCCCAGTGAATTTTAATTTGATGAAAACCCACATGATTGATTACCACTTATATGATTCCAGTTGATTGGTTACAAGTTTTGCCGCCTACAACAAGGGGATATAAATACAAAAGGAGGAACTATGGAGCTTGCCATGGAACACATCTCAAATTTGTTATTTAATTTGACAAGGCTAACGAAAATGGGTAAATGATAGTACTTTTGGTTAGGGCGTATATAATAAAAATAAGAAATCCCATTTGGACCATGGAAAGAAACTTTACCCTTGTACCATGGTAACTATATCACCACTCCCGGGGTCCTAGTTGACCACGAGAAGAACCATGGACCATGGAAAGAGCGTCCAACAATTTTGGTATGAACCATGAAAACCCACGAGACTTTCCAGACTTTTTGATGCTTTGGAGCATAAATCTTTTCAAATGGATACCTTGAGCCTGAGCCGCTTTACGCACGTTACAATTCCAAAGTCCAAACTTGGAGATCTAAGGTTTTCATCAGCCTTTATGGCACCAAACTTTGTGCATATATTCCTTTCTATCACCTTTCCCAAAAAGATGAGATTTTGATCCCCATAACCATAATAACCATAGACCTTGCAAACAAGCATCTATGCCACTATGTCCAATTTGTTAAGCTGCAAAACACCACCCACTACTGATTCAAAAGAAGCAATACATATATAGACTTAAAAATTTTCTTTCTTCTTCCTCTTTCCTCTTTTTATTAATAGTTAGATCTTCTATACAGGATTTACTAGTCAAATTAGACACCGTTGATTCTACAGTAACACAATGCAAAATTTGGAAGGACAGAAAAAGAAGAGAGATCAGAGAGGAAAAACATCGCCAATTGGAGAAGCTGAAACCACATATCTCTATAATAATTAAGGCCTAGCTAATACCAAATTACTCAAGGCATCACAAAGAGACGGAGCCAAAAAAATAAACTCATACCTCATCGAGCATCGATATTAGTCTTGTCTTCTTCCTGCGATGCTCGCCACGATCTCCGCTACTGAGTGGATCATCAATAATTTCACTTGGGCTGAAGTTTTCCACGGAAGGATCCATCAAAGACGAGTCTCCACAGCTTCTTTCAGCATAAATTCCCCGACCCACACCACAAAGTTCCTCCAAGAGCTGCTGAGCAGGCTTCAAGAACCTCGATCCCTTCAAAATCGAAGCGTAGCCCGTAAACGGGCCGAGAGGGGCTGAACTCCGCAATACATCGTTGGACGTCGAAGCACCACCAACTCCTCGAACTATAAACCCTCCGATACTCTTGTCACCGAGCATAGCAGGCTCGTAGCGTGGCAAATTCAATTCTAGAGGAAGATTCTGTGGGCGAGTATGGTGAGAAGATAGAGATAAAGACAAGCCTTGTCCAGTGGTGGTCGAATCAGGGGCCATCGACAAGGTCTCCGGCTTAAAAGCCACCACGTCGCCGCCATGAAACGAGTGATCAAAATCTCTCAGGTTCTGTGAGGTATAAAGAAATGAATTGGTGTTGATATCCTGAATGGAACTCGGGTTCAAGGCAAGGGAAGACTGTGGATCCAAATAAGGGTGATGAGACGAAGACGATGAGGAGCAGGCATTGATAAACCCCCCAACGTAGCCTATCAAATTCCCTCCTTCTTCCTTGACAACGCAAGCTGGGTTTTGCTTGCAACCATCCCCAGCTCCACCACCAAGTGGGTTGTCGTTGTGGTGGTGAAACTCAGATGCACCAGCGTTGGCGCACGTTAGCATATCAGATGGAAGAAGAGATGGATCGTAAAGAGGGAGCAGACCTGCGCACCCGTGAAGGGTAGCTGATGCTGTTGCTTCTTCGCAAGTGGGATGGTTCTGAGCGACAACTCTAAGCTTGTCTCTTCTACTCTGCTGCGGGACGTGAAAGGGCTCGAAACCCTCCGCCATGATTGAAGCTTATTGTCTTCGCTTCGAGAAAAATAAAAGGGAAGGGAAGAAAAAAGAGAGAAGGGCCGGGAAGAGACAAAGTAATGGAAATTTGGAAGACTTTCAATGGAGGGGAGAGAGAAGGCCCAGAGCAGAGATGTAGAAGAACAAGAAAAAGGGTGAAAGAGATGGGGCGACAGTGACGATGAAAGGAAAGGTTATCATGATCTTCTGGGCTGCAAAAATGGCAGTCTGGCGCAGGTTAGCATCAGAAAAAACAGTAAGCAGTGGGTCGACGTAGAGTGTGGGATATTGGTTGGTTGTGGGAGTTTTGTGGTTGTTCTGTCACTAACACCAACACATTACAAGCACACCTTCCCAAGTGATGTGAGAATAGGGTCGGAGGGGGGAGGGGGGAGGGGGGAGGGGGTGTGGGTGTCTTGTTCTTGCTGCATAGGGCTTCGAGAAACCGGACGACCACCGGCTGTTTCCGGTAATATTTATGTTCACTGACAAAAATTTTGATTTGCTTTTGTTGTCACTGCTCACTCTGCAAACAGTATAGCTACTACACCTATCAAAAGAGAGAAAATAGAAACAGTTCTCTTTAAGTAAACTTTCAAAGAAATTAATTAATATTTCGTTTATGACGCATCACGCACGTGAGAAGAGGCTGATTGAACTTTGGTTGCCGTTCAGAATACTTATCCGTCATCCCCCCAAGCCCAAAACGGCGCTTTCTCTTTTTCGTTCTACTATCTCACATTCTCACGTTACGAGGTAAAAAATAATTACCACTTTTTTTACTTGTATTATTTTTTTACTCCGAGTGAAAATAGTAAAAATTAAATCGTTATGAATTCGGATCAGTGGACTTGCAGTTTGAACGCGGTCTTTTCTGAACTGACTAAAATGGCCCTCAGAACTCAGAAGTACGTACTCTCCCACAACTCTGACAATACGTTACCAAAACTTCACCTATAATTTAATTTAATTATTTAAGAGTCACGCATTAACAATCTGCTTTTTCCCTTTTGGACAAGGATGATTGAAGGAGATTATAATTAATAAATAAAAGAGGGAATTACTTGGGATTACCTATTAAGTGAGCTTCTTTGGATGCTAATTTCTTGTTAATCTGAGTTTCCGAATTGGGTCTTTTCATGGATTCTCCAATCATCCCTGTGGTGAATACTGAATAGTGATTTTGTATCTCTTCGTAAGGATTAAGGAATTCTACCCACATAGATCCCTCTATAGTCCAGTAGGGAAAAGCGTAAACGCTTCAAATCTCTCCCTCAATCACCCACTTAAACCTTCATATTAAGAGAGGCAGACCCAAAATCAAAATATGAGAGAAAAATGTCAACCGATTGGGTATTTGTGGTTGGGGTGTTTAAGAGAAAAAAAAAAGAATTATTTCTAAGAAGATTATGTCAAAAAATTTCCAACAGAAAGTTTAATAGGAGAAACTTTAATCGTCAGCTGAATTACTTTTTAACTATCGTAAGATTAGTCATCAAAAAAGATAGATTAATAAAAGCTAAAGCATAAATTATCTCTTTTTTAAAGCCTTTTATTAACTTAATTAGTAGCAGAAAAAAAGGAAGTTGGTAAAGTTTGACTATAACTGATTAACGATTATATAATAGTTCCTTAATTCATTAGCTTAAATAAAAAAAAAAAGAAGAATAAGTTGAAACATCAAATCAAGGAGTTAAAGTCAGGATTAATAAATTAATTAAGTACCATGAAGCGAATGACTTCGGGTGAGAACATATATATAACTAGCTAGGAGCCTAGCAGCAGCAGTAGTGGTAGTAGACGTAGAAATTAAGAAAGATAGGGGCATTTTGGCCAGTTAATTGATTTAAACATGTTTTACCGCTACTTCCCAACAAAACAAAAGGAATTAATTAACCACGAGGGACTTCAATCATATCGACGTGGCTCGTATCTGACACATTAATCAGTTCATTTGACGTCATTATGCTGTCGTACCTCCATCACCTCCGCTCTCTCTTCTCTTTCTCTACCTCAGAGAGCCTGGGTGAGAGAGAGAGAAGAGATCTTTTGCTTGAGGGAGCGCCCGAGTTTGCCGTCGCTCGACGAAACGGAGGTTCCAGTTTTCTGAAAACTGGAAAGATAACTCCGTACGAAACATACAAAGACCGCTCCCCGACTCCCAAAAAATAAAATTATTTTTTGGAAAAAAGTATTTTAGTTTTCGGAAAACAGCAAAGAGATATTCTTTTTCACTCACGGGAAAGAAGAAGCTTGAAAGTGAGGACTGTTGGGTGCGTCATCTTTATGCGTGAAAAGATTTCCCACACGGTACTACTCGCTGCCAGTACCACAATCTCTCCATTTCAAAAAATATATATAAATATATAAATTTAATTATCTTCACAAAATAATAGAACAATAAAAAATAAGAAAACATTTTTTTTTTAATTTTCCAAATGCATTAAGGGTTTCTCTATTTTTCTTCCTCCCTTGTTCCTTCCCAATGTGAAGTACTGGTAATAGATTCGTAGTGAGAATCTGTCATTGGAGGGTGAACGAAGCTTATCCTCAGATGTCAAGCGTTGGACTGCAACCTTTTCATGTTCATGGTCCACCCTCAGCTGGATTTTCTCTCTTTGTAAGGACCTTCAGATTGGAATCTTTAATCTTTCTCATCTTGACGTATTCCCAATTTGTATTTCTGCACCTTTTTTGCCTTCATCGGTCAAGTATCTGGTCCGATGGTTTTAACGCTGGGGGAGTACAAATGCCAACTTTGGCTGTTCCCTGGTGGGCCCTACCACGACCTCAATTGGGTGGTATTGGGCCTACATACTTGGGCCTTGGCGTTGGCTTTAGAGGACCGTGGATTGGATGGATTCGGTTGAGCATTTGAGTGGAAGGAATCCACCAACAAATGGAGATTGGAGAATGAAGTGAATCGATTACGGGGCTTTTTGGTAATTTGAATTTGCATTTGCATGGATGAAGATAGGATTCATGAATTGTAAAATGCACATACTATTACATGGATTCACGCATACAGCTTATAAATAGGTTTTATCAATTGTCATCAATTTTCACCAAAGATGCCACTGGCCCAACCAAATAATAATAATAATAATAATAATAATAATAATAATAATAATAATAATAATAATAATGGCGAAGAAAACAAAAAAGTTTGTTGTACCTAATAAAAAAGGGTAGTACTTGCGGTATAAATCCAGACTGGTATTGACCCACAGAGACTGGCAGGTCAATGGTTGAACAGTCTGACCAGACCATTTGGGACAAATATTTAACCTGCTCCATAAAATGTGAAAAGAAGATAATGAATAATTGTTTGGCTTGTTTATTTTAGCCCAGACACGGATCAGATGATCGGGTTTGGTCTAGCTCGATTTAGTTGAAGATGTTTGATTTGTCACTTGTTACCCTTCGAGACAAAATTTAACGATTCGAGGAGCTGGGCTACTCACTACTGTTCTTCCCCTTGGATTGGATTAGATTCAACCCAAAGAGGATAGAGCAAAAAAAAATTGAGCAAATAATTTATGTAAACTATGCTTAAATATAAAACCGCAAATCAGTCAGGTGATCGGTTCAATTTTCTTTCAAAATCGTTGATTTTGGTCAATAAACCGTTGAACTGGCCGATTAACCATTAGAACTGTTCGAACGGTTTTGACCCTTTTCCAATTTTTTTTTAAATTTTTCGTTAGAATGGGCCAATTGTTTGAATCAAATGATTGAACCGTTCAAACCGACAATCGGACTCCTGACTTGTTTGGTCACCGGTTCATTTTTTAAAACCATGCCATATAGAACTCTTCATTCATGTAGAGCACCTTTCTCGTTTGAATTCAAATATAATAAATCTTTCTAACATTATTCTATAGCATTAAACTTACCTCTTGTAGGGTTCTTTTGGACCTGTTTCTCTTTTCTTTGGCTCTACGCCTCTACATATGCATAAGTTACACATGCTAATCTAAATCATCAAAGATTCCAATCTTCTTGCTTGCTTTGTGGAAGTTTCCTCCCTGAAGGAAAGATAATTCATCTGATAAGTAATAACTCATTTATCAGAATTATACACATTGAAAGGTGTGGGCCCATGTATTTGATTACCAGTGTGGAACCTTATCATTGGTTTTATAACACACTGAACAACTAAAATGTTAAGCTAAACCTTACTTACTTCATCTATGAGATTTATATCAAGATTAAAAAAGTGTTCCTAAAGCAATTATCGTATCAACAAAATTGTATTATTTTTGCTTCCAAAAATAAAATTATACACATTGATGAATACCCCTAAGGTTGTGCTTGGTTTTATAGGAAATAAGAGAGAGAAAAAATTGAAAAAAATTGTTAAAGTATATAACGTTTAATAAGAAAAAAAATAGAATAAAAGACTGAAAGAGTGATCAACTGATTAGGAGAGGGGAGGAAGAAAAAGAGAAAGGGAGATTCAGTCAACTGCCAAATCTCTCTCTCTCTCTCTCTCTCTTATACACAAAAAATAAAAAAAAAAAAGAAGAGGGAAAGAAGTATGAATTGCATAAAATTGACCTAATATTTCTTTCTAATGGTGAATAGGAGATATTATTAGTGAAATGGTTTCAATCCAAACGGTTGAATTGGTGATCCATCAGTACTCAGACATAAAACAAATTTTCAACTTTTGTGTCAGCTTTTAAAACATTGCATCACATAATCACAGAGTACATGCATCTAGTCGGATACATAGGCTCCTAATTCTAATATTATTTCATATTAGGTAATTCTTTCAAGTATCCATGTGGGATGTTCCTTGGCCCATATGTCAGTCCAATACCTTATCATGCAATAGAAACAATAGGCCCTTTCCTTTTTCTCTCATCAGATGATTTACAAAAACACCATTTATGCCATGTAGTACTAATTCCCTCGGATTTGATATATTTATCAAAAAAAAAAAAAAAAAAAAAACAAAGTTAGCGGCTTTCTTTTTTCTTATCTTTGTCCAATTTTCCAATTTAAAAAAGATGTCTTAATAATAATAATTTGTAGTGAAAATAGGTTTAATTTCTTTTGAAACAACTATTTCTCATTGGCTCAGTGAAAGTCATGAATAAAAGAAAAGAGACTGATGAAACCAATCCAAAAAGGCACATATCCGTCTTCAAGCACTAAGAACGTGTATTAACAGTATTTGATGTTCAAAAATAGGATACAAGAGAAGGGTCCCATGGAAATGGCCAGTGTGGTAATCCATCTACACTCCATGGGATTCCTTGTAAATTAAACCGAAAGATCGATTTTTTAAAAATTAGGAAATAATTTAAACACTCATAATTAATTATGATGAATATGATACTGAATAAAATAAAATAATCGAATATGATTGAGTAGGGGACGTAGAAACATTGTGAAAACATGATATGGGCTAAGAAATTGACAAACGAAAAAAGTTGCATGTTTGTGGTTCCATTTCTCCTTAAACAAATATTAGAGAAATCATATACTGAATCAGTGTATAGAAACTCCTGCAAAATGCTGAGGATCAGTGTTCGGTCTATTCCCGATGATGGGAGAAATAAATAATAAATAAGCAGTAGAGAATATGCTTGCCCCAAGGGTCTGCCAATCATACACTACTGTTATGGAGGAAAACGTACATTACCAAGCCCTTTCGATTACCCCGATAATCAGGGGTTTATGAAAAACCATTATCATGTGATTACATAGTGGGGAGTGGGTAAAAAATGTAATAAATTGGGTCAAAAACTTTCCCCTTCCATCCATCGTGAACTAAAATGTAAAGGATTATTTTTTAAGGTTTCTCTAACTTTTAAATTTAAAAAACAAAAAAAAAAAATTATTTATTTTTCTTTAAAAAAATTGTAGTAGACTCAAACTTTTTTAGACCATTTTTCCTAAACCTTAATTCTTCTATTTCCTATCTCATTTTCTTGTTTAACTTGACCCCCAAAAGAAAATTCCCGACGGCAGTATCAATTGATCATATTATAATTGTATTTGATTTAATAGAAAATAAGAGAAATAAAAAATTGAAGAAACATTTTTAACCAATTTTGAGGCTGTAAAATTATTTAAATTAGAACCATAAGAACTTTTCCGTTTCCCTACTATTTTCAATGAAACAAAACATAGCCTAGGAACATAATAGAGATAATTTAGCTAAACTGAACTTTCTTTCTTTTTCTATTCCATAATTCCATAATTGTAATATTTCATTACGTGAAAATGCGAAAAGAAAATATCAATCATCTTTAAGCACTGAAGGCATATTCACCGAATAGACAATTTTATTCCAACTATTCGTCTATTCATTCCTCCACCTTTTTTCTCAACTTTATGCAAATGGGGTTGTGAGGCTGCATCTTGGGTTGGATTAGTCAGAATTTAACCCAAAAATGTTCAGCTGGGCTAGGTTGGGCTGGGTTAGGATTGCCGACTTGGTCAATTCAATCCAATCTGAATCTCACTTAATTTAATATTTGTACGTATAAATATTATATAAACATATATCTATATGTATACACACAAACGTATGCATTTATAAATGTATATGCATATATGTATAGATGTATATGCTAATAATTTTAATTTTAAATGCATTTTTTTAAGAAACAAATTAAAAAGGCTTTTTTTTTCAAGTATGATAACTATATCCTTTTTATATGTAATAATACATGACGTCAACTCTTGAATCTGAATAACAGCAATTGGCAAAAGATATTAGAGAAGCTAGGCATGATCCCCTAACCCAAAAACTTAGGATGGGGGACTCAACGGCTGGGATTGTATTAATTGACATCAACCCAAGTACCTACTCCAGCCTCAATTACACTCCTAATAATTGTAATTTGTAAAGTATCCACATTTGTGTCCATACATGGGGAAGGTTTTTGCCGCATAAGTTAGCAGCATAGACCACCGCCATTCTAATCAACAGCTCCACCACCTTAGGTGACGTGCTGGCACACACATGGAATGTTGGCATTATTATTATTATTATATATTTCCATAAATGGATAAATGTATCTATAATTTTAGAATGGGTTCATTGACTAATCCAAACCTGGCCAATATCAGAGTCTAACCTAAGTGCGTCAAATTGCAATGCAAACTGGGCTCGGATGATTAGACTTGACATTGGGCTTGATCTGGACTTGGGCCTTAGGTCTAAATCTTAAGATTGGGCCTAGATAGACCATAAACCTGGACCAGCCCACCTGACTTGCACCCCTACCTGTTCCCCATACCACCATCACCTCCTTGGTGACAAAGGGAATATTTGATCCCAAGCCTAGATTTTTATACTTAAAAGAAGGTTGATCTCACCAAAATTCTCTCTCTCTCTCTCTCTCTCTCTCTCTCTCTCTCTCAAAATGGTCTTATTGTTTAGACAAAATTCCTGATTAGTACCTTGTACTTTGAGCCTAGTGCCACTTTGGTCCCTAAATTTTAAAATGCGATAATTCAATACCTGAACTTTCAAAACATGACAATACAATACCTACCATTAACCAGTTGTTAAGTGGCACTTGAAAAGACACAGATGCCCTTCAAGTGTCATCTAATTTTCTTTATCAACCATCCAAACGTTGACAAAAAATGGACAATCCCAAATCTTTACCTCTTCTATTCATGGAAGTTGGAGTCATGTCTCAATGGCATTCTGGTGACCCCAACTTTATTGAACAAAAGAGGCAAGAATTTGGGTCTGTTCATTTTTTATCAACGTTTGGATGATTAGTAAAAGAAAATTAGATGACACTCGAAGGTCATTTTTATCTTTTCAAATGCCACTTAACGGCTGATACTAGATTGTCATGTTTTAAAAATTCGGGTACTTAATTGTTGCATTTTAAAGTTCAGGAACCAAAATTACACTAGGCCCAAATACAGGGTGCTAATTGAAAATTTTTTCTATTGTTTATTTCTTGCAAATATTGTCTTCCACTTTTGTGATTTTTCCCTGGTTAGAGGTCTTTAAGCGGCTAACCATTATACAAAAGACGATCTAATTCATTTTATCATTTATTTTTTGATGCATTTCTGCAACTTTTATGGCTAAACTCGTTTGTTAGCATACCTCCTTAATTTTTTGTTTTTGGAATTATAGAACTTAACAAGGTGGGATTCATGAAAAGAAATATCCAAACTTTGTCTTGCAAATGTGTCTTCTGCTCTCACTACATAGGGAAAAGCTTTCAGGAGTGCCATGAACTTATTTGCTAGCAAAATATTAATTTGGAAATAGGTTCATCAAAGGTTCAATTTGTCTTGGTAGTCGGTAGACACGATCGGGCACGCAAAGAAGAAAATGAAATGACCCCTTCCAAGTCAAAGGTAGAAGAGACATTTTCAGTTCTCATAATCCAAATACAAGGGAATTAGTATCCTTGGTTAGTTATGCATGTATTTGGCCAATTTAAGGGTCCATTTGATTTTGTGGGAATAAGGGTTTGGAATTGAAATTAGAATGGAGAATTTCAATTTCAACTGTTTGATTAGGAAGAATTGACATTCTATTCTTATTTTTTATGGAATGGTATTTCCCCATCTGAGAGAATATATATTTCCTCCCAGTCATTTGAGAATGAAATTCCATTCTGACTAATTTTAATTTTGATTCAGATTCTTCTAAATCAAATAAATTATGGAAATACTATTACGATTCTAATCTCAAAACATTTTGATTCTAATTCCAATTTCAATTCTGATTTTTTTTTTCTGATAGAAATTCTGATTTCAACTGTGAATGAAACGGGTCGTAAATATTGTTCATGTTCCACAGTCTTTTCCTTATTGCTAAGCCATTATCAATTTAGAAAGTGGTATTTCAAATGGTGGAGGGTTTTCCACGATTAGGTTCTCAAAAAAGGAAAAGCTAGTCCATACTCTATGCGATCAGATTCAACAAACTAGTGTCAACTTTTTCGTTCCTTTTTCTTTTTAAACATTACAATTTATTATAGAGGTAGAAAGATTGCTTTCTAACCTAAATTTATATCCAAAATAATGTGTAAAGTTGCACATGGAAAATTGGGAGGAATGACTGGAGATATTATTTCTTTCTTTTCCCTTTTGTGGTAGGCCACGTCCTACAAAGGCCCTGGTAAAGTGGTGCATGCAGATCAAAATTGGAAAACCAGGTCTCGATTCGGCTGATTCATTGAGTCATTGTGAGTGAAAGAAATTTTCTAAACCTGATGAATAATATATCATGGTTAACCTGAATAGGGGTGGCAAATGGATCAGCTGAGGTGAGTTGGGTAAGGGTTGAATACCAATTCACTCATATTGAGCCATCAACCCATCAGGGCCCATCATCAATTCTTGCTAAAGAGTCATAATCCATCTTAACCTTGATCCACCCATACCTACTTATTTGATCCATCCATATCGACCCTTAACCACCCTCACCCATACTAATCACATATCCTCACCTATAAATGCAAAAATGGGTTGGGATGGCTCGCATACCTGAAATAATAATTTTTAAGAGGAACATCTCTCTCTCAAGGTTGTCATATGATAGAAACAAGTCAGGTCGACCCTGTATAACAAAAAATAACAAAATTTTGAAAGGAACAACTCTCAAGTGGCAGAAATGGGTTAGGGCCACTCATATACCAAAAAATAACAATTTTTGAGAGGATAATCTCTCTCAAGGATGCCACATGAAAGAATCAGGCTGGGTTGACCTATATACCCGGAATAAAATATTTTTTGAGAAAACTCTCTCTCTTAAGACTGCCATGTGACAGAAGCGGGTTGGGTTAACCCGTATATCCAAAAAAACATTTTTGAGAGAATATATCTCTCAAGACTGCCATGGAACAAAAACGGGTCAGGTCAACCCGTATACCCGAAAAAGCAAAAAAATGCCAAAAATTTACAGAAAAATACCAAAAATTACAAAAAATGAAAAAAAAGAAAACTACAAAAAATGCAGAACTTTTGCAGAAAAATCATAAAAATGCAAAACAGAACTAGAAAATTGTAGGAAATGCATTAAAACATCAGAAAATTGCAGAAATTATGAAAAGCAAGCATAAAAAAATTGTAGAAAATGCAAAAAAAATACCAGAAAATTACAAAAGTAGAAAAATACCAGAAAATTGCAAAAATGCAGAAAAATACTAAAAAATCTCTGAAAATGCAAAACAATGCATAAATTTTACAAAAGTGCTTTCACAAAAGTACTTTCATAAAAGTACTTTATAAAAGTTCTTTTTGTGTAAAGGTGCTTTTATAAACGTGTTTTCATAAAAGCACTTTTGTGCTTTTGTTGTTTCATAAAAGTGTTTTTATAAAAGTACTTTCATAAAGTGCTTTCGTGTAAAAGTACTTTTGTAAAACATCTTTCGTAAAAGTACTTTTCATAAAAATTATTTTATAAAATTGCTTTTGTAAAGTGCTTTTGTGTAAAATTGCATGTGAACAAGAAAGTTAATAAAATCTATTTTATTTCACTATTAATCACAAAATGTAATGTGGCATGGTGGTTGGGATTTGTAACAAGATGTGAATGCACTATGAGACTTGACTTCGAGTTACATTAATTGTTTTTTTTTTTTTTTTTGAGATTTGGCGAGTATAGATAGAGCTTAACTTTGCCCCAACCCATCCTGACACTAATGGGTACCCTCGACCCAACCCACCTTGACCCCTTTTCACTGATCCTAATGGGTTACTTGACTCATATTGACCCGCCCATAGAATGGGTGGATATGGATAAGTTCCAAGGTGGATGGGTCAAGTGGGTTGGGGTTAAGATTACCGGTCCTAACGGAAGGGTCAAAGATACGAGTTTTTAAGTGTAACTGAATATGATTGGGTTATGTTATTTTTGATTAGTTGAAGATGTGAGTTCCAAGATGTCGGAAACTTGAATTTGTTCATTTTACTATATATGCTCATAATGTGTTCTTATAAATTATACATGAAAAACCATGGAGGTTGCCAATCTTTAGATGGAAACAAGTCGATCGAGTCAGAATTACTGGTTTTCCAGCCATGATTAAGACATTGGCTGCAACTATCTGTAGAATGTTAGAATTAAACGCTTCAAACGTTAATGTCTTAAAAGGTCTTGCAATGACCAGTCTTTGTAATGGTAATTAACCATGCATTCACTGGGTATATTCAAAGTATTCAAAGCCAATATTTTTGAACAATCACCTTGATGGGGAGGTTAGCCCATTTGGTTCACTTTGAAAGGAGCACGAATATAAATATATAGTCATGGTTTTAAAAACCGATCCGAAAATGGAACCTCTGTAGCCACCGGTTCTTGGGTCAAATGGTTCAGAGGTTTGATTAGATTAGGGCAAATATTTGTGGTTGTATTTCTTTAATGAAAAAGAAGCTGAGACAGAGGTGGTTATTGACTGGGAAAGAAAGAAGAAAGAAGGAAAGGAAAAGGAAGGAGAGAAGGGAAAAGGAAGGAAAGGAAGGAGAGGAGGGAAGGAGGATGAGTAGAAGGATTCAACGTTCACCGGTGATGGTGACGGCGACAATAAAAACGAAGCAGCAAGTCAGCACCCATTCTTCTTCTTCTTCTTCTTCTTCTCTGTCTCTCTCTCTTGATCTTTGAATTCTGATATGAGAGTCCCTCTCCATCTTTCAACCTCACTTTTGTGATTAAATAGTGAGCTGCTGTTTGGGTTGAATGGGTCAACGGTTTGATTGCCCGTGTCAGCAGTTCTTTGACCAAATAAACAATTTTTGGCCCATGATGAACAAGTTAAGGGTAAAATGGAACCAGTTGCTCAAACGGTCTGATCATCCTGGTGAATGACGGTTTGAAAACAATGTATAGAATGCAAAACCTTATATTTTGTATTATTTTACATGTATTTGTATTGTACATATTTATATTTGTACTCTTTACAAATTGAACCTTAGGATGGCTATATAAGGAGCTCTATCCCCATCCTCATGTTCTCTGTTTCCTTAACAGCTTAAAGAGATTTTCCATCAAGCAAATGAGAGAAACGGGGTTGAAGTAACCTCCAACAATCATTGGAGTACAAATAATATCTTGTAGTTGTGTTGAAGGTAAGTGAACAACTTCTCCTGCATGCGTTCTGGGTTGAAAGTTAAAAGATAAAGTCCTATCTAGAATGTTTACATAGAGGGGGCACTCTTTTTTTTGGATTTTGAGAGGGGGGAAAGTTGGTCAATGGGATTTTGGTTACCATTGACCAAGAATCCTATGTTTGTTTTTCAGATTAATGTGGAGATTAGAGAAAGTTTAATTTCTTGGGAAAGTGATGCCCATCTCCTAGGTGGATAAATAACTTTATCACCTAGGAGGAAAGTTTCTAACACTTGAATGGGACAAAAATGTCCCTTTTAATAATGGATTTTTATGACTAAAATGGTCATTATCTTATTTACCTGATAAATAAAAGAACATGGGTAAATGCATTTACCTGGGTAAGTGATTCCCAAGAAAAACTTACCCAGGTAAATAACTTACCAAAAAGCGAATGAGGCCAAAGACTTAAGTATTCTTTATGGGACTGTAACCCTCATGACAATTTCTAAGGAGGACAAATGGTGTATCCTGTATCGTCCAGCCAATGGAATGGTAAGAGATAATTGGCTAAATTAAAAATTTTCACTAACACAAAAGTTGTGTTCGTTTTTTCGTAAGTTATTTATTCAGGTAAATGCACTTACCTAGGTAGGTGTTTTCTAAGAAATATTTACTCGGATTAAAGGGGTCGTTTTTTCGTAAATAAGACAAATGACCATTTTAGTCATAAAAATCATTGATTAAAGGGGTCATTTTTGTCTCGTTGAAGTGTTGACAAGTTTCCCCCAATGGAAAAGTTATTTACCCACGGAGGAGATATATCCCATATAAACATAGGTTTCTTGATCAATGAGAATCAAAATCCCATTAACCAACTTTCCTTCTCTCAAAATCCAAAAAAAAAGAAAAAACACTCCAATATAGAAAAAAAGGTAATCTCTTTGTCCTTGACCGGACTACCACGTAAAACTTTAAGCCCTTAAGATTATTTTTGGGCTATACATAAAGTAGGATCCAGATGGGCGATGGCTGAATCGTGGTGGTTTGTTCCTCCACCCATCTCAAAAGATCTCACCACTCTTATCAAAACTGGTAAGAGAATTCGGATATTGTAGTGGAGAGCGGATTAGCCGGAGACAAAAACATATACATCCGGTTGAATTACCTATCACGGTTGAACACGCTCGTATTCAATACAGTTGAGTCTTAGATGGGGCCTATAATTTTGCCACTAGTGTGTTGAACCGTGATAGATGGTGGTATAATTTTGCCTCCAGTTCATCGGACTAATCATAGTGACATATTTTAAAGTTTGGATATTAAAGTGAAATTAGCCATGAAAAAATAGTGTATTAATCTGGACCATCTTATCAATTTGATGCAGGCATTGTAACATACATTTCCATAACCTCCGGCTCCGATCTCAATCATCTTATCAACAGGAGGTACCTATAAATAATTAATAAACTGGACCACGACCACTGTTTTCATTTAAGATATAATAGCATCCATAGATTCCATACCCGAACTCTATGTTGTAAATAAATCCAATTTTACTAGATGATTGCAGATAAAAATTTTGATGCATCCATTTGAACTGTGGAAAAAATATAATTTACTTCAACTCTAATAAGAAAATTATAGAAATCAGGTGCACAAAAAACAAACCAACTATGTCGATCGATTCCAGAGTTTATGCATGGATCGAGCTGGAATTCTACCATTTTAGCTATCGAGCTTTTATCAACATTTACTCTTAAGGAAAAATGACGGGTCGATAACAGAAGATTTCTATTAATTTCCTGAGATATAGATGTTGCATGAGTTCCATCTTTAAGCTGTTAGCATGAAGAAAATTCGTCACCCTAAAGGCTAGAGCAGCTGCGCTGTATGTACAGGAATGTGTTTGCAATATTATTAGCAGTCTTAACTTGTATACGGTAGGCGGTAGCGCCGAGCTGAGTTTTGAATTTTGGAAACCCATTTTCTTTTTCAGAGGTCAAATGATCGTTTGATTAAACATTATTATAAATACAATTCTAAATTCTGAAAATTTCTTTTAAATAAGTTTGAGTTGTGATATATCTCCCCATTCAACAAATTCATATCTAAATTAAGGGGTTATTTGATTAATATTATCCTTCAACAATCTTATCATTGGCCATGAAAATTCCACGTAAAATTGTATTTAATATTGATGGAAATTCTGTTTATTCAAGGTGATCATCCCATCATAGACCGACGGCATGTTCCAATCTATAATGCTCTCTGGCTGTAATGTGCTAGCTGATCACGATCGCCACAAGCAAAACTGATGCATGGGAGACCCAACCAAGCTCTTCCAGCTGATTTGGGCACGTCCGGTTCTTGAACAACCGATCGACTACATCCCCGCTGCGAAAACATAAAGATATGGTTTTCGAATTGCCATTGATCCGGATGGTTGGACAATTCGACCCGTGAATTATTCAAGCAATTGATTTCGTTTTATCCCAAATCTAGTCTCTAATAAAAAACTGTTGAATCAATCAATAACCCGTTGATCCGAACAATTAAATTATCAATTTGTTCGATCCATTCAATAGTTTTGACCATTTTTAAAATTTAATTAATATTTTTTATTTTTTATTTATTTTATCAGAATAGGCTATCTGTTTGGACTGAAATGTCGAACCATCAACCCTGAAACTGGTGGCTGGAACGATTATGTCGAACCATTAAAAATTAACAAATCAGGTAGTTTCAATATATATATCTTAATTGGACCAACATAACTTGAATTTTGTGCTAATATATCAAAAAAGATACGTGCTCAAATGAGGTCTCATATAATTTTTTATTTTATCATTTTTTTCTTTGTATGGACATAAGAAAGTCATTAATACCAAACTATAGAGACATAGGCTGGAGTGAGTCAATGCAAGACCCCTCTGACTCACCAACTAGAACTATAAAATTTGATTAGTAAATATCATGAATTTATAAATCTCATGATCCATGGTTTTAACTTTTAAGTATTCCCTGCCAGACCAGACCAACTATGAATCTCATCATGACTCATAAATCTTAATATTACTCTGTAACTCTGCCTAAGTTGGTTAAATTTTAAATGCCAAGTTGGGAAATCTGAGCTCATCTACTGCCAAACCAATATGCAATGCTTTTTGGGATGGTGTTGTACTGTGCACTAAAACCAAGTATTTGTTTGGTCAAGATCCACCAACTCTATTTCCTTAGAAAAGGTGGAGAAAAAGTGTTTTTCAATGGTGCTTTTATACTTTTCCTTTCTATTGTATGCTTACGGAAAGCTGCATTCATATTCGTACCTATCTTCTCCATTGCAAGTTTCACAAATGCCATTCTACTATTTCTGTTGCTGAAGTCTATCAATGCTAGCATCGAAGGCCCAGTTCATCACGGAGCCCTTATGTCCCTGTAATAGAAATAAATAAATAAAGAAAAGAAAAACTAGAGCTGTCAATGGATCGGGCCTACCCGACAGCACTGATTCGACTAACAAATTATGTCGATTCTGGATTTCTGACTTCGTGGATGTATCCGTATTAATAATTGAGTTGGAATCTGTTCTTCCCTTCCTTTACAAAACCTAAAACAAATAAGACCCGACTCTTTTATATAGTCAAATCGGACCGGATCCATTATATAGTAAATAATATATAGACGTGTCGGGGTGGGGGGGCGTATCTCGCCTTGATTGAATTGCCACATGGACACTGATGTGGCTGAACACTTGGCTGGGAGTTCGGCCAGACTGGTGTGGAAGCTAGTGACGTGGAATGACGCTATTTTCCAGAGGTGATGGTTGCAATGCACGCTGCGAACCTCGGGTGGAAAGGGGCATGTGGCACACGCCGACCTCGACTCGGCCTCCCGCATGTGGGGAGCACGAAATCAACCAAAGAAGTGAAGAACCTCAATTGAAAACCGGCCACCTCTGCGTACACCACAATGACACCCTTATAGGGTCTTTAAGGGCACGCCACACAAGGTAGCTTGGTCTAGCAGATCCTTTCCTCCCTTTACTAACTTGAACCGAAACCAGATTCAGTCCGTATAAAACCCGTTCCAACAGCTATTATTTATAGTTTTGAATTGAGAAGATCGCTGTTGGATCAGTGTTCGAACGGCTTTGCCGGATTCAGTCAGAAAGAAGTTCATTTGAATATCTATCACTGCCTTACATTGGGAATACGGAGATATTCCCGATGCTCCGCGACTGAAGCCGATCTCCTGACTGAAGCTGATCTCAGTGTTTGTAGGTCGTCGGATCTCACCTCAGCTTATCGAGCTTAATAGGAATTATTTGCTATACCCCGAATTCGTTATATATACACTTTTTTGTTAACATATAAACAGTTTATTATATTACTATCATTTTTATTAACATTATATTATTAAAAACAAAGTTTTAAGTGGTTCTTATCATAATTTGAAACCTAATTTAACCGATTAATAAATGGTTTGGTTCTGGGTCTATATGTTTAATCGGTTTAGAACTGGTCCACACTGTCCCGAATCAGACCCGACCCATTAACAGGTCTAAAAGAAACTACATGCTTATGTTTTACCTTTTTGTAAGTAAAGGTTTTTGTGATGGCCAAGCCCGTTGGACTAGCATTCGCCTTTGCAATATACGAAATTGTGCCATGAGGCCAAAAGAGAGTGTATAATAGAAAACAAAACTTGCAAAAAACAATGTGCAGGTTTTGTCTACTCACATATCAATTCAGGTTTACTGGTACTATGACTTTCACACATTTTCCCTCCCATATCTCCATTTGTTTGATGGAAAGTCAGTCGAGCAATTGACTACTCAATGTTTGTCAATGGATTAGGCCTCCCATGACTCATGACCAACCAGTCTACTCTAGGTTTCTTATGCTCCGGGCCGCTTGGGAGTTGGGAGCAACTTTTTGCTCTGCCACTGGCTTCTCTGCTTATAGCCTAATACAACTCATCTCGGCCTCCTTTTTCCCTTTCTCTTTTTTCTTTTTCCTTTTAAATTTTTTGGATAAATAAAACTGAAAAAGATAAAAAAAAAAACTCAATGTCTGTTTGAATAATGACTTGGAGCAGATCGTACCCTGCCCTAGACTGATCCTAAATATCAGGCCTAGTAAAGACTAAAGACCTAGCCTTCCATCACATAAGCTGTGTATGCCTTATATATGTATCATGTATGCATCAAATCTAAAAATACCATATATAAACTATTAATAATTATTTATTTTTTTAGTTACGTTACAAACTAAATTATAATTATTGTAAGGAAAAATTCCAGATTAATACCTTTTGTATTTTGGGTTTAGTATCACTTTGGTCCTTAAACTTAAGTGTTATCTAATTTTCTTTATCAACTATCAAAACATTGACAAAAAAATTAATAGTCCCAAATCCTTGCCTCTTCTCTCAAGAAAGTTGGGGTGACTAGAATGCCCACTTAAACATAACCCCAACTTTCTTGAATAGAAGAAGCAAGGAGTTGGGACTTAATTTTTTATCAATATTTAGATGGTTGATAAAGAAAATTAAATGACACTTGAAGGGCATTTGTGTCATTTTCAAATGTCACATAACGACAAGTTAACTGCTGATTAATGGTATGTATTGGATTGTCACATTTTGAAGGTCCGTGTACTGAATTGTTGCATTTTAAATTTTGGAGACCAAAATGAAACTAGGCACAAAGTACAAGATACTAATCGGGGATTTTCACTTATTCTAGCTAGAAAACATTTTTTTTTTTTGTTTTATGCTAATAATTACTGTACTACAAAATTTATTTTCTTTTTTTAGAAGTTAAGAATTCACGTTTGAGGCTTTTGGAGGGACTCGCAATTCTTTATTTTTTTAATTTAAATACTGAATTAAATAATAATTATCAGTATAAAAGGTATAGCAAGAAAATAGAATATAGAATTTAAAGAGAAAAGAAATGGGAAAATCAGAGAGATAAGGTGATCTGTATTTTAAGGGTATGCAAAATTGTAGCACATATCTGTGAGAAGAGAATCAATTATTATGCATTTGATGGTTTGTTTTCTTAATGGGATGGGTAAATTTGTCCATAGAGAGATTAGATTACCATTGCATTTGTATCAACCATGGTTTTTAAAAATGAACCGGTCAGGGGGCCGATTACCGGTTTGAACGGTTGATCGTTTGACCCGAACGACCAGCCTGTTCTGACAAAAAAATAAAAAAAAATTAGAAAACGATCAAAACTGTTCGAACGGTTAATCGGACGGTTCAGCAGTTTGCTGGCCAAAATTAACGGTTTTTTGGGGGGAAAAAACGGTTTTGGAGGAAAACAGAAAACCGGTCAGGAGACCGGTTTCTAAATTTTCCGGTCTGACCGTCTGGTCCGGTCCGGTTTTGAAAACAGTGGTATCAACTTTATAGAAAACATGGATTTCTTTTCATATGAAAATTGTACCAACAAACATGAGAAATGCTTGTATCAACCATGAGAAATGAATTCTGCAATGATTTTACAGTAGAAGAGGCCATTCAATTGAAGGTGTTAATCCATATCATCAAACCTCGAGCTAATTAAACTCAAAAGTCGGTATAAATTTTCTTAATCGAGTAAAGATATTGACGTTTTCGTTTTTGGTTTGAAGGAAAGGGTAGGGAAAGGAAGGGAAATGTTTGTATAAGTTTCCCTGCATTTTCCTACTCTTTCCTTCAAACCAAACATAACGTAAGGGTCAGAACACAACTGAATTCGAAAAGTTAGAAATCCAGTCACAGAATTTGGGTGGATAAATATGATCAGAAGTGAATTCTGCATAATTTTATAGCAAAAGAACCAATTTAACTGAACATGGCGGTCAAATTCATCAAACATGAGCAACTTACTAATCCTTATATCCAACGAATGGTTAACATCCGTAAGACACAAGCCCATCTAGATGGGGAGAAAGCATCTATAATCGGAATTCGGATCTGATCCTCATAGAGCATGTATCACACCGACCTCACAGCACATTTCAGTCATGCATTAAAAACATCTTTTCATGAATAAAAATTTATAAAATTACCAAGATGTTTCAAATGCATAACTATAATGATCATATGTTCAACTTTACACTAGGATATGCAATTGGTTGAGACCTGCACAGTCAGATATGCAATTAGTTATGATACGTAATAATAGTAATATAGTATAAGTAGTGGAGAGTCCCCTGCGTGGGAGAATAGAGAGAGAGATTTTCTTTCTTTTTTTTTTATCCATCTTCTTCATTTATTCAATGTAGAAGGAAGTACTTCGCTTAAAGAGGCAGCTATGTTGGACAGTAATCCAACATCTTAGCTTCGATTTGAAGGGGATATGAAAGAGATTAAGGTGTTGTTAGCAGCGGCAATTAATGGCACAATTTGGGAAGTTCACTATAGCCTCGATCTAGTCAGGAAAACGAGCAGGAGGCATCGAGTAGTATTGGATTCAAGTGAAGCTCCGGAGTACTAGTCAAGTCCGCTAAACTTGATTGATTTCCCATATTTCGCTGGTTTGGATCCTCTATCCTGGATATCTTTGGGAGAAGTATTTCGAATACCACGACATGACACTCCTGGGTATCAAAGATTTTCTGTAGCCTCTATTTAGGCGATGTTTGGCACTGGAGTGATTTATAAGTGTTCCGTTTCTTTTGATGTGTCATTCATGCCACATCAACAAATAAATAGAATTGGTAAAAGAAAATCACATTTGGTAGATTAATTATTTAAAAAAAAAAACATTTTTGCAGTGATTAGCTCTAGAATTCAGGAAATATTGAAATTTGAAAATGCTGAATTCTTTATATCATACAGTTGTTATTATAATTATATTATGATAATAGAAATCACTTTAAACGTTCAATCAGTTAGAATCTTGATTTTTTTGGTATATTTTAAAAAGAAAAAAAAAGTAAAACATGTAAATTGGAGCCCACTTGTGGGTGGGATCTGAAATAAGGGATAAGATTTGAAGTGAAATCCTAGAGACCAACTACAGTCATGGCTGCGGGCCCCCGTGTGATGCACGGGAAATCACTGAATCCCTATCGCTGTCGGTTCATCATAAAAACCATAGTCATAGCTGGAGAGCTTTGTCCAGGTTGTCGGTTCATCATACAAATCCACACTTCTAAACAGCAAAGGTGGTTGGTGCACTCTCATCCCAATCCATAGTCAGGGTTGTTGATAGCTGGAGAGCTTTGTCTGGGTTTTGTCAAGGTTGTTGATACCCAATCCAAGAAGGAAAAACTGGCCCATTTGGTGCACTCTCATCCCAATTTTCTTCTATTTGAAAAAAAAAAATAAATAAATCAAACAAGAGGCCCATTCAGACCCAAGTCTGGCCCACCTGTCACTTGGGTTATTCTGTAACCGAAAGCATTCTCTTTTACAAAGGTTTATCGTTCGTTCCCTAAACCTCTTAATTTATACCTAAATTATTGAGGTTGTTTCATGACACCCCTCTTGGAGGTCGAAGGCAAAAATCCCATAAGGCTCAGTTTGAAAAGAATACAAATACAAACATATAGAATGCTAAACCTTTTGTATTTTGTATCATTTTGTATGTATTTATATTATATATATTTTTGTATTTGTATCAATTTGAAAAGAGTATAATACAAATATAGAGAATGCCAAACTATACAATAAAAAAAAGTTCAAAACTGACAAAGTACTAACTGTAGAAACACAGAATTGGAATCGATATATACAGGATAGTTCTCCGTAGCAAATCAAAGTTCAATACCTAAATATCACTACCGTACAAAGTAGATAGTTTTCTGTATTAATTTACATCTTAAATTGACTGTATATTTTGGGTCAATACGATGCCTTCCAATCTAAAAAGGCTCAGCAGGGGATTAATTTTCATCTTTATCAAAGATACTGGCCCACACAAACAAATCCCATTGATTGATTGGTCTTCTTAATATCATTGGATAAAACAATCATCTCTGACTCTGATGTATAAAGATCATCTATTTTGTATTATATAAGAGAAAAAAAGTAGGTATGTAGCTGGTAAGCTCAGTTTTCAAATAAAGACAGGAAAAAGTAGAGACAAATTAAGATCAACACTTTATATTTCATGGGCCCTGATGATTAGTTTGATGATACATCTATTGGGTAGCTGCTAGCTAGGATCGATCACTTGGGTATCCATATCTTGTAGGTTTGGCTAATGCTAGTGATCTGCCTTAAAAGCCTTACAGACTAGGATCATTTCCTGTGATAAGCCAACTCTATACCATATTACCGTTTGATGGGGGTGGGGTGTGGAAGTGACAAACAATATATAACCATTTCCTCCTACCTCCTCAATGAATTAAAGCACACTATTTAATGAAAAGATAAATTTTTTTAAATTATCCTTATGGTTTCGCTAAGTGTATGGAAATTGACTAATGATACTTTTACTGTTTCTCACAATTGATTAATACTTTCCTTATTGTTAGCACTTGATCTGACACGATTTGGGCACTTCTAGTTGGCTGCTGACGGGCTCCTTGTTGACAATGGATGGCACATAAGAAGATGAAATGAAGGATTCCTGGGGATTTTATCCAGTGGGAATACTTCGATGCTTAAGTTAGAACGCAAGAAAGAAGGAAAAGAAGAGTCAGTAGCTAAGAGTGTAGATCGCGCTTTATCATTATACTCGAGAAATTAAAGGTCTCCAGAAGAAGCTTCTCTTCCACCCTGAGGGCTTTTATAGGGGCGCTCTTATCAGATCGGGTATAACCGCCACTGAGCCCTTGCCACAACCGTTACTTGCTAGGGCTGCGCAGGTGGCCGTTGTGACGTACTCCTCACCCGGGTGAGTGACACGTATCTAAAGTGACAGGCACGCCTCCGCCTGCTGAGAGACGTGGGTGCAGACTGTCGAAAGGACAAGGACTGTGCCATCAGTAAGGGATGTGGCGCAGTCTGATCGATACGGCCTGTCAGATAGAAACTTCATGAGTAATTCTCATGCGGCCCATTCGCGAGCTACTTTGTAGCGAGCTCGGAATACTTCAAGAGTACCCTAAGTAGAATTGGTCCTCGGGATGACTTGTATGCTTGGGAGCTCGGGCGAGTTGGTTTTCTTAGCTCGCAAGCTAAAGTTGCCTCAAAATATCCCTTTAGAGGTAGCTCGGGGAACCCGGAGCTCGCGTTGTGGCGAGCTCCTCCATTTGCGCGCTACGATGTAGCGAGCTGCTTTATGGGCCCGTGTCTACGTGTCACCACTTCATAGGTTGGGTCAAATCATCCTTCATCAATTGCCCCCCACTCTTCGAGCTAACAGGGAGTTTATGAAGTGCGATGGACTGATTTGACCGAAATTCAAACTTGATTGACTGCTCATATTAAATGTGTGCGCAGGAATCAGGGGATTTCTGACCTTTCAAATACCGAAAACGCGCTGAAGCGACTCTTAACTCTGGATGTCATGTAGTCGTCATTACCTCAATCATGGGAGACGTGCAGCCAGTCACATTTCGGTTTTAGAAGGCGTGCGGTCAGCTTGACTGTGAACTATCGGATCTGCCTCAATCTGGGCCATTGATTCGGAGGCGTAGTGGCTATAAATAGGAGGGCCCCCAAGGCCTCATTTTCTTTCATGCTATCTTGCTGTCTTCGGATTCTGAGGTCGCGCATCCATCTAGTTTACCTGAGCTCTTCCGTTCACTTCGTTTCGTCTTTTCTGGTGAGTCTCAATCACTGTCAATCATGTCTGGGTATTCGTACCATACTTATTATCGGGACGGTAACCAGGACAACGACGCTCCCTCAAGCTCGGGGGGAGCTTGGGAGTAGGTTCTGGAGGCTCGAGAGACCTTCGGTGATGTGGCTTCTACTTCCCGTGGGAGGGAGCCCGACACCTTCGGTCCCTCCTCTATGACGACAAAGAGACTCAGGTCACTAATTCGCTATTTTCACCTTCCTGGGGATCTTGTCTACAGTCTCCCCGTTGGTAACTTCCCTTGGGAGCATGGTCCCAACGATATAGTTATTTTCCAAGAACAGCTTGAGGCTGGCCTGCGTCTTCCCCTGCACCCCCTAATAGTGGAGGTGCTAAACCACTTTAATGTTACCATCGATCAGCTTCATCCCAATGCTATCCGGAACATAGTTGGGACCATTTCTTTGTGTTATGAGTACTACCTCCCCTTGGACCTCGACATTTTTACTTCTATTCTCTGTATAAAAAATGCTGCTCCTGGAGTTCCTCCGGAGAGGCGCTTTTATTACCTCTCTCCCCACCGCGGCTATAAGCTCTTGTACGAGCTGCCGAATAAGATTCCTGCCTGGAAGCAGGATTACTTTATGGTCCATAACCCCGAGGGGTGGCCCTTCCCCACTGCTTGGAGGGGTGCCATCCCCGGTGCTGAGCTGGACCCCAAAAACGATGCTGTCCTGGGCGTCAGTAGGCTTCCTTTGCTCGGAATATTTGACCGAGGAGAAGCTCGTGCAGGTAGGCTTGAGCCCAGGTAGGTCGGCCTTTTAGGTTGTGTAGTGTCTTGTGACAATTGTGTACACATATTTTGTTTCTTGTCGAACTAATATCTTATGGTCTATTGGCAGCCATCATGTCTAGTGCTGATTCGCGCCACCTTCTCTCGGGCAGCCAGAGACGCCATGCGAAGAGGATGCACCCCGACTGGACCCCTCCATCGGGAAGTACTGAGTTCAGATCTGTTGAGGCAGTTCTACCTTCTCCTCCGCCCAAGGTTCTGATGCCCCCACCTAAGGGGACTAATGGTATTAACCCTGGGGGAAATGAGCTCCCTTAACCGGGGGAGGCTCCCTGTAATCCCCTTCAGCCCCATCCTTACCCCTGGTTCCCAGTGGGAAACTGGGAAGGGGTAAATGATTATCTGGTGGCTCGTCGGAGGAGCCTGAAGGTGATCACTAATGACGAGATCACTCAGTGGGGAAACATGGAGCCCGGGGACCTCTCCGTGTTCGCCTATGCTCATTGCATGGTGGTAAGTGAACTTTTTCCCTTTTTTCTCTCTTGTTTTGCCCTTTTCCGCTGTCTTCTGATCTTCTTTTCCGTCGGCAGGTGAATTCCGCCATCCATGCCATGGCTCTCCAGACGTGCATCCATCGCGTCGACGCCCTCGACCAGCGGACTACCAACCAGAAGCTCCAGGGCGAGCTCGACCGGATCCGGGGCGAGCTCCATGACACCCGCAAGGGGAACGAGTCTCAGGAGCTGCTCGTCCACGACCAAGAGGCTCAAATCGCCCGGCTTTCTAAAGAGAGCACACGTTACCGGGAGGAATTGTCGAGGATGGCGGCGGAGAGGGAGCTCCTCAGGAAGCAGGTGCGGGACTTGGAGTCCACTTCTAAATCGGACTTGAAACTTTGATCAAATGGTGGAGGCTGAGCGAGAGAAAGCGGTCTGGGATTTTAAAGACTCCCATGAATTTTAGGACCTCCGGGCGGAGTACGGCTCGGGTTCGTACTGCTCAGGGTTTAAGCTTTGCTGGTGGCTGGTTCGGAAGAAGTTCTCCGGACTCAACCTCGACGACATTAATATGAAGGGTCTATCTCCTGAGACGGCGGACCAAGCGGAGGAAGAGGAGCCTGACTCTCCAAAGGACGAGGAGGCGGATCCTTGAGGTGGCATTTCTCTGGGCATCTGGCAGCTTCCGGGTGCCATAAACCCGGTCTTTCACAAGTCTTTGGTTGGGCGGTTGTGCCCTGTGATAGTCGAACTTTTCTTGAGCTGTTTAGCTCGTTCAACGCACTTTATTTTTCTTCTTTCGTTTCTCTTCTCCCTTTTTTTTTTTGAAGTGACAATGAGAATTCTTTTCTTCTAATGAGTATGATGAACTCCCTTTATTTTTGCTAAAGCAATCTCATCATTTGAGCTTTTAGGGCTACATGCCCGAACCGGGACTTTTCGGTAGTCGCTATCCCGATCTGTCCTTTAGCGTTTGTCTCCATGGTATACCGCAAAGTGATTACCATGTATGCCCGAATTATGTATTTGTTGGTTACTCCTTGGTTCAACCAACATATTGAGACGAACTGTGCTTCGTAAGGTTTAAACCCAGGCTGCGTACACCTTTAATATTCCATACTTTGCCTTTGCCACTAAAGTGCCTAAGTCTTTCTTGATGCCGAGGTCTTGGCTAGCTCGGTCTTTTGGCCCTTAGGCTGAGGGGGTGACTTATAGCCTGCCCTTGAAATTCGCCCATGCCATGGAGGCAACTGGGTCTTATAGCGCCGAGGTCATGTTAGCTCGGCATTTTGGCCCTTATGCTCTGGGAGTGGCCCGTGGCCTACTCGGTTGTTACAAGTAGTATTGTCTCAAGTTGACGATATTCCATGCCCAAGGTACTTGTTTCCCTTCAAGGGTCTCAAGCTCGTATGTTCCTTCCCCGAGCACTCGCTTCATTCGGTAGGGGCCTTCCCAGTTGTACCCGAGCTTGCCAGCGCCGGGCTCAGGTACCATAAGTTTACGAAAGACCAGGTTGCCAACGCGGAGGTTCCGCCTCATGACCCTGGCGTAATAGTACCGAGCCACTCTCTGCTGGTAGGTTGCGGTTCTGATGTACGCGAGGTCCCTTACTTTGTTGAGTAGATCAAGGTTGGTATGTAGCTCATCTTCGTTCGTCGGATCACTGTATGCCTCTAGTCATAGCGTGGGCACTTCGATCTCTGCAGGGATTACTGCTTCAGTGTCGTATGTGACATTGAAGGGAGTTTCTCCCGTGGCGGTATTCTCTGTGGTCCGGTATGCCCACAGAACACTGGGTAGTTCATCTTCCCACAATCCTTTGGCTTGGTCCAGTCATGCCTTTAATCCGCGGAGGATGGCTCTGTTCGTTATTTGTGCTTGACTGTTTGCTTGAGGGTGTGCGACTGAAGTAAAGTTCTGCCGGATTCCCATGTCTTGGCACCAGCCTTGGAATTTGATGTCTTTGAACTTCTTGTTGTTGTCAGAAATCAATACCCGAGGTAATTCGAAGCGGCATACAATGTTTTTCCAAAATAAGTTTTGAACATTCTAGGCTGTGATCGTTACTAGGGGTTCGGCTTCTACCCACTTGGTAAAATAGTCCACTGCTACCACCAAGAACTTCCTTTCACCCATTGCTGGTGGGAATGGCCCGCGTAGATTGATGCCCCATTGTGCAAAGGGCCATGGACTGGTGAGATACTTGAGATCGGCAACGGGTTGGTGGTGGATATTGGCATGTCTCTGGCATTTGTCACATTTTCTAACGAGTTCAATGGCATCTGCCTTCATTGTTGGCCAATAATACCCTTGTCGAAGTGTTTTCTAGGCAAAGGCTTTGCCCCCAAGTGCCCGCTGCACAACCCCTCTTCAGTTCACGGACACCGCTTGTTAGTAACGAAGTGGGACGTGAAGGTTTGTGCGAACTGTACCCAACTTCTTATTGACCCAGGTGCTAAGTTCCGGTACCACGTACGGGCTGCTCCCCTAAAAGTAGTGGAGAAGGCCATGCACATGCATGACTCACTAGCTCGTGCCAGGTGCATCTGTGACTGAAAGACATCTACGTAATCATTTGGGTCAAACGACCCGTCATACTTGTCGAGAGGGGGGAGCTTGAAGTCTTTGGCCATCGGGACTGCCAGGAGTTCGGAAGACAGGGGGGATGGAACTGAGAGGAGGGGAGCTTTGACTTCGGCCGAGCTTACCTCTTCTTTGCCCATGAGCTCGGGCAAATCGTGGGTGACAGATCGGCATGCTCGGCGACGACGTCTCTTCTTCTTGGTGGGCTCGACGTTCATGCTGCTCGCCTCTGCGCTGTCCGGAATGGTTTGTGCGGGAAGTAGCCCGGTCTGCTAGTGATGGCTGCGGACATAGGAGTCCTGCTTGGAATTTGTTGCCCGGACCTCGAACCGGTTCTCAAGGAGCGGGGTTTCAAACTTTGATTGCCGAGGTGACGTAGACTTGGCGAGCTGGGGGTCCTCCCAACCTGTCCGCCCGTGGTGAGATCGGGGTAGCCGGTCTCTCTTGTCTGCTGCGGGGGGAGGCCTGGTTTTTTGGGAGGTTTTGGGGGACCTATCCTTGGTCTGAGGTGGTGGCGAGACTTAGCTCGCTACGAGGCTGGGTGCCGAGGCGGGAGCCGCGACTGCTGAAGTTGAGGTTGAGGCAGCTGGGGGAACTGCTGTTGATACTGATACTTGGAAACCTGGTGCAGTACGTGTTGTTGATAGGGCTGAAGTTGCTGGAACTGTTGCATTTGGGCCTGCATGGCCTGCATGCAATGTATCAAGTCCTCCAGTTAGTTTGAGCCGGCCGCTGGGGAAACGACTGAAGGTTCGGTGAATGTCGCTTCGACTGTAGCAGGGAGTGGGGCGATGACAGGTGCCACTGTGAGAGGCACATTCAAGCTGGGGATTCCGTCCGCAGAGAGGGGGACGGTGAACTATTCGATACAGATAGTAGGAAGCTGGGGTTGTTCCCCGGAGTTGTCCATTTCCATGCTTTGTCTGACTTTGCTAAAGGAAGCCATGAGCGTCGGATTGCTTCAAGGAAAACGAGAACTGAGAAGGTTTAGAGAGAAAGGCCTTTTGAAGCGTTTCCCACAGACGGCGCCAAATGATGCGGCACGATCCGAGCACTCCTAGCTGGCTGCTGACGGGCTCCTTGCTAGCAACGGATGGCACCTGAGAAGATGAAATGAAGGATTCCTAGGGATTTTACCCGGTGGGAATACTTCGATGCTTAAGTTAGAACGCAAGAAAGAAGGAAGAGAAGAGTCGGTAGCTAAGAGTGTAGACCGCGCTTTATCACTATACTTGAGAGATTAAAGGTCTCTAGAAGAAGCTTCTCTTCCACCCTGAGGGCTTTTTTAGGGGCGCTCTTGTTAGATTGGGTATAACCGCCACTGACTAACAACCACAACCATTACCTGCCAGGGCTACGCAGGTGGCCGTTGTGACGTACTCCTCGCCTGGGTGAGTGACACGTCTCCAAAGTGACAAGCACGCCTCCGCCTGCTGAGAGACGTGGGTGTAGACTGTCGAAAGGATAGGGACTGCGCCATCAGTAAGGGACGTGGCGCAGTCTGATCGGTACGGCCTGTCAGATAGAAGCTTCCTGAGGAATGCTCATGCGGCCCATTCGCGAGCTACTTTGTAGCGAGCTTAGAATACTTCAGGAGTACCCTAAGTAGAATTGGTCCTCGGGATGACTTGTCTGCTTGGAAGCTCGGGCGGGCTGGGTTTCTTAGCTCGCAAGCTAAAGTTGCCTCGGAACATCCCTTTAGAGATAGCTCGGGGAACCCGGAGCTCGCGTTGTGGCGAGCTCCTCCCTTTGCGTGCTACGATGTAGCGAGTTGTTTTATGGGCCCGTTGGTTGTACTGGGCCTCAATGCTGATCTGTCGCTTTATGCTGAGTCAATGTCTATGTGTCACCGCTTCATAGGTTGGGTCAAATCATCCTTCATTAGCACCCATTAAGAGAAAGACAAAAAAAAGCCTATTTTACCCTTTATTCTTTTTCAAAATGTCAAAATCAAATAAAAAAATGGAAAAGAAATGCTGGTTCATCAACCCTGTTGGAGCTCTTCTTTGAGAGGCCCTTGGTGATTGGAGCTGTTCAAGGCATGATAACCGGCCTTATTTGAATCACTCCGGGAGCAGGTAGGCCTTTGTATGATCGTAGTTACGAGGGTTGACCATGGACAATTTTGTTGGTACTGTGCATGCAGGGGTAGTGCAATCGTGGGCGGCGATAGTAATGGGTATAATGTCTAGCCGCTTTCCATGGTCTACAAGAAGTCTTTGTTCCAGTGCAGAGATAACATGTCTTTTTATTTTGTTACTTTGGTTAATAAGGTGGATGATACACTTGGGGTATTCCACACGCACGCGGTGGCGGAGCTGTTAGGCGGAGTACAGAGGGGCTATTGGCGGAGCCGGTCCTTTGCCGTCTCATCTTACCGGTGGGGAAGGAGGGGTACAATTACTGAAGAAATTGCGTACAGTCACCAGAGTTGTTAACTCCGCCTTCGCATTGAGATAATCTCTGCCATCGGGATTGGTTGGAGAATGTAGAACATAAGACAAGAGGTATTGAAGCGAAGAGGAAAACCACTAAGTTTGATGGGATGCAAAAAATTTCTTGGATGAAAAAAATGGAAACCGAAATTTTAAACAGCTCCTGACTGGTTTTTTTCTGCCGTTTTTTTGAAGTGAAATTCTGAAGCAAAGACGAGAGATATTGTTATTTTTTCTATAGGGTATGCAAAAAATTTATAGGATTTAAAGACCTCCTGATTGGTTTTACAAGTGTGAAGCATCTCTTCTGAGCGGGAAAAAGACGAAATTTTAAGAAACTGATATATCCAGAAATTCAAGCAGGGTATCCGACGGCAAAAAAATGTAAACAGAAATCCAGGAAAACTCTAAAAGAATCAAGCTTCGCTCGAAGCCCACAACTAGGCGAGATTCTCATTTCTCTCTTTCTCTCTCTCTCTCAAAATCTCTATTTCCTCTTTTAAAGGTCGCAACTTACCAACACATTCTGGCGCCAAATCATTGTTAAATTTGGTGTATATAAAAGGAAGAAAATTAGATTTTCTTGGAAGGACAGAAAACATAGGCAACGATGAAGAGTAGAAGCTACAAGCACCCTGGTTGCCGAACTATACAATTCCGGTCTACCAACAGGGTTTTGTCTGTGGTAGTTTTCTGTTCAGTGTTAAGAAGACGATAAACAGAGATGAAGATGGAGGAAGGAGAAGAAGAGGAAGAAGGAGAAAGAGAAGAAAAAGAGGGGGAAAGAGAGAGAGGAGAGGAGAGAGAAATTGGGGAAGGACCCAGTCGAAGGTGGAGGGGGTAATATTGGGTTTTAAAAGAATTTTAAACGTCACATAGTTAATTGTTAGAAATAATAGGGATAGTGTTAGTCAATTTTCAAACAATAAGGATGCACTTAGTTAATTAATTAAACCATAAACCATAAGGGTAGTTTAAGAAATTTACCTTATATGAAACGGGAATTCGTACATTTCTTTCCACTCTTATTTATACAATCTGATCTGATCCTTTTTCTTGTTTTTTTTATTTTTATAACTTTGAATGTTTTATTATTAATTTGAAGAAAAAAACTACTGATATTACTCTTTTCACTCTTTGCACACTCGTTTATTTAATTCATTATTAGCCCTATATTTTCATTTTAAGAGTACTATCAATAACTAGTAGTAATACTAACAGTCGCAACAGGCAAAGGTAACTCACTTTTCACCCTTAATTTTTCATGAGACAGTGTGGGGGTCTTTTATCTGATTGGAGCTTTGGAATGGCCTCAACTGTTAGAGAGGAAGAGAAAGGCCCAGCTAGCTTTCTGAGTTGGCTGGGCTGGCCCAATGGTTCTAAATTTTCATGTCTTTTCTAAGCTCAACTTGTGAAGCAGCATAGCAGACATTCAGGGCTAGCTGGGCCAGTCCAACCCGATGCTTCTTATGCACGCATTTGAGTTTTAAATGTGATTTTTCTGGAATACTTTTGAATCCTTCGTATTTATATATGACAATATGCCAATAAACTGCCTCTCATTTTCTAGAAAGTTGGACCCCCAACCCAAAGGTAGTCTAAAATATTGAAAAGAATTCCTTATCATTGGGCAGCCGGCAGCCTCCAGCCCCTAGCTAAGCAGGTAACTAGAGATCATAATGCTCCAAACCAACGGACTAAACCAATAAAACTGGGGGCGGGGACAAAAAACCATCTCTAACAATCTTATCGTTGATGAAACAGTTAGGTTGTGTTTGGTTTGATAAAAAAATAAGAGAGAGAGGGAGGGAGGGGGGGGGGGGGGACCGGGAGTCCGGAAGTTGTTAAGAATTACATTTCCCTCAACTTTCTTAGGTTTGTTTGTTCCTTGAGTCTATTTTTGGAGTGCTCTCAAGTCACGGCAACCTCCTCCACTGAAGAGTTAAAAAGCCCTGTTAATGTTAAAGATATAATTCCATCTGTGTGCACTTGTAAGTTTCAAGCGTAGCGGTTGAAATATGATAATGAGAATCAATTGTTCTGGGTTGCAATTGTTTTTTCTCCCAACTCACTCATGGTCTCTTCTGCTTTGATTCCACGACTTGATAAAAAGTCCAACAACATCATGTTGTCTGAAACTTTATCCATGGAATATATATAGATTGTTGTTTGGCAAAATTCAGTGGTTCTCTCTCTCCATAATATCTATAAAAGATGCCACCTTTTAGATCCATCCATAAAATATTCTTCAAAAGGAATCATTAAAAGCTTCTTCTCCTCTTGTCAAATGCTAAAGTTATGCTTGGAATAATAGGGTTCCTTTTAACATCCGTCAAGGGAGGCCATTGATGGGCGCTAACCACAAGCCACAGCTAGCATGATTCAAGCAAACCAGAAGCAGAAGCTCAAACCATGGAAGGATGAAAATTCCATTCCCTCTAGTTGAATCCCCATGTTTCCAGAATTACAAGCTAGCTAGTGGGAGAAAATCATCAATAGCTCCCCTACTTTTGCTCTCAAAACCAAATTGACAAAGTTATACCAATAAAAAGAAAAAAAGGAAATTGGATTAGTCTGAAATGGGATCAGATCAGAAACGACGGTTTGAATGAATGAAGGTAATTGTACAAAACATACATTCATTGGGATATGATCAGTATTTCCAGAAGCGCGCCCAATCAGTTCAGATGTCCAATTCCTGGTGCTCGCTTTTGGAATTTTCTGTTTCGTTTGATTATAGGATGACCTTTAAAAAACCTGACGCCATTCCTTAATTAGTCCTTGTTGGGGTTGAAGCTAGCTTAGTGTGTTTTATTGCATTCTTCCAACAACAATCATGAATTCATTTATCATGATACCATACCCACTGCCCATTTTTCAATGGAATTGTTTATGAATCAGGGACTACATAACAAGTCTAATTTTAATTGTAGGATAACTATTCAACTGGTCTCGAAAACCAACCTGACATTACCTGCTGATAAGGGGTGATTTGGCCCGACTTAATAAACAACGGACATGTGAATGTAACCTGATGATTGGATAGTGACTCAGCATTTTCTACCACTTCAGAAGGCTAGGTCACGTCGGCCCTAGCCGAGGTTCAGGTAGTTCAGGACAACCAAACATACTGAGGTGACACATAGCAGATTTCTAGAAGTACGTCAGTTGTCTCCAAGCTCTTTGGGATCATGTCACATGACTGTGAATCTTATCCTCATCCTATCAGGGTTGGGCGAACACGATTAGCCTTATTGGATAGCATGATATCCACTTCCCGATACGGAACTGATGTAGCGCGATCTAGCTGCTCCCTGCTGGAAGTGACCTGACTTCTAGTAGGACAACAGGCTAGGTTGATCTACAAGAAGACGACCAGAGAAGCCAGGGTGGCTAGCCCAGTGAGTTAAGGGATAACGTCGTCAACTGATAAGGCTTATCAATTCCGCCCGAATCGGGTGGGGAGGAGATAATGCTAGCTATTACGCAGAGTGATCCCAGGCGGTTCGAAATCCATTGGAGGGATTTCTAGGGTCACCATGTAGTAGTCCAGAGTTGGTATCCCCAAGCTGATGTTTTTAGGTTCCGAACTGAATTGAATGCCAAAGTGCTTAGGGATTGAAGTGATCTGCTGCGATCTGGTACCGAGGTGGTCTCGTCCGAGGTGTCCCGAGGTCACCTTATCCCCAGGTGGTTGAATATCCAAGCTCGGTCTACTATGAACTGGTCGTGTTAGGATGAGTTGTCATCTCTTGGTCATGTTGTGTCCACATGCCCCCACTTACTAGGTCGGGCCAAATCACCCTTCATCAATTGCCCCCCACTTCCCGAGCCAGGAGTCTTGACCCGATGCGGGGAGTTCATGACGAGTCCAAGTAGATTTGGCTCGAGGTCTAGGCGGCTTGTCGGGCAAACCGATGGTCGGACCTGTTCGGCTGCCCGACTCAATTAGGAATAACCTAGGTCGCGTCTAGTTTACGCGTGTACGTCACGCGATCCATAAACTCTGTGGACGTCAAAAAATACGTTAAATTGATTTCAACCTCGAGGGTCACGCAACCAGTTTTCCTAGGAGCCGTTGGATTGCTTCGATCTCGACCATTGATTTTTGGACATAGCGGTTATAAATAAGGGGCCTGAGATTGATTTGCTTCACCACAAATTCTTTATTCTTCGATCTGAAGTCGCATTCAAGTTCCTAAGCTCGGTTCTTCCAATTTGGTGTCTTGTTTCAGTTTGATCTCTCTTTGGTGAGTCTTCCCTAGCTCTCCCTTCTGATTCAGTTTGTCATTTCCATGTCTAGTTTTAGCTTTGATAGTCTCCTAGATGGGAGCGGTGAATCCGCTGGGGCCGAGGTGGGTACCCTGGCTCAAGTCGTAGATTGCCTTACCGAAGAAGCTACTTCGGGTCAAGAAGCGGTCCGCGGTTCTCCTAAGGTGGAATCACCTCAGGAGGCGCGAGAGGCCTCTGGTGGTCTGGCGTCCACCTTGCACTGAGGTCGACAACCAAATAACTTTGGCCCATCGACGATGACAGTGGACAGGCTCCAGGTCTTAGTAGCTCGGTATAGGCTTCTGAGCGACCTTGTTTATAGTCTTCCGATAGGTAACTTTCCATGGGAGCATGGTCACAACAAGATCGCGATCTTCGAGGAGTAGCTCGCAGCTGGTCTTCGTCTTACACTTCACCCCCTGATCGTCGAAGTCATTAAACTTTTCAATATTACCATAGATCAGTTGCACCCGAACTCCATCCGCAACATAGTAGGAACCATCTCGCTCTTCCACGACTATAACCTGCCCCTTGATCTTGATATTTTTTCTTCTATCCTTACAATAAAGAAGAACTCCTCCTGTGTTCTACCCGAGCACAAACGGACTTACTACTTGTCTCCACGTCCGGGCTACAAGCTCTTGCACAAACTCCCAAACAAGGTCCTGACCTGGAAAAGGGGATACTTTTTGGTCCATAAAACTAAGGGGTGGCCTTTCTCGACCCACTAGAGGGCGTCCATACAAGATACCGGTGTCAGGCTAGACTTGAAGACAAGGGAAGTGCTCCAGTCTTGGGCGGAGCTCAGTCTCAAGTTCGTGGACTATGCGATCGAAGACAAGCTCGTGCAGGCCGGTCTGAGTCCTGGTAGGTCGTTACTTTTGTGCTGCCTTTGTTTTATTTCGATACAGTTTCTAACGTTTTGCTTTTGTTATAGCAACCACTCCCTGCGAACGAACTCCTTGGTAGAATGAAGGGGAAGAAGAAGCGAGCTTTCAAAAGAGCTCGCATCGAGTCTCCATAGGCTACCGTCCATGAGCCTGAGCAGCCATCCGCTGTGCAACCTCCAGTGATCGATATGGTCGAGAAGGAATCGGGGAAGGTCTCCCCCCCTCCACGCTCGAGGTACTTGTTTTCCTTCCAAGGTCTCAAGCTTTTACGTACCTTCCCCGAGTACCCGTCTTACTCGGTATAGACATTCCTAGTTCGGTCCGAGCTTACTGACATCGGGCTCAGGTACCATAACTTTCCTAGGAACTAGGTTGTCGACACGGAAGTGTCATTTCTTGACCCGGGCGTTATAGTACCGAGCCACCCTTTGCTGGTAGGTTGTAATCTGAATGTATGCTAGGTCCCGTACTTCTTTCACCAAGTTGAGGTTGGTACGGAGCTTGTCGTCGTTTATTTCCTTATTGTAATCCTCCAAGCGTAGTGTTGGCACCTCGATCTCTGTTGGTATCACCGCTTCCGTGCCATAGGTGAGGTTGAAGGGGGTCTCACCCGTGGCGGTCTTGACGGCAATCTGGTAGGCCCATAGCACACTAGGCAATTCGTCTACTCACAGTCCTTTGGCTTGGGCTATGTGAGCCTTCAGTCCACGGAGTATGGCTCTGTTGGTGACTTCTGCTTGCCCATTTGCCTAGAGTCTGTGGTGAAGTTCTGTTGTATCCCCATCTCGGCACACCAATTCTGTAACTTGATATCTTCGAACTGCTTTCCGTTGTCGGAGATGAGTACCCAAGGTAGCCCGAAGCAACATACTATATTCCTCCACTTCCACCCACTTCGTGAAGTAATCCACTGCTACCACCAGGAATCTCCTCTATCCTGTCGTTGGTGGGAATGAGCCAAGAATGCCAATCCCCCACTGTGTGAAGGGCCATGGGTTGGTGATGTATTTGAGTTCGGCAGCAGGTCGGTGTTGGATGTTGGCATGTCTTTGACTCTTATTGCACTTCTTGACGATCTCAAGTGCATCTGCCTTTATTGTGGGCCAGTAGTACCCCTGCCGCAGTGCCTTTTGAGCGAGAGCCCTGCCTCCCAAGTGTCCGCCACACAAGCCCACATGGGTGTCGCGGAGAATGAGCTTAGCCTCTAAGGGTCGCAAGCAGCGCAAGTAGGGGAGCGTGAAAGATCTTCGGTACAACTGTCTGTCTATAACGACGTATTTATCTGACTGGCGCTCTACCCTTCGGGCTGCATTGCGATTTTCAGGGAGGGTCCCGTGAAGCAGATAGCTTACGAGTGGGTCAATCCAGCTTGACTCTTCTTGTACTACAGGAATGATCTCTCCTGCCTCCTCCCCGCCCCCCCCTGAGAATGCTAGGTCGAGGCAGGTCTTGTATGTACACTGTTCTCATTGTGTTACTGCTTGTGCAGGCCAACCGGGACAAGGCGTTAGCCTCAACGTTCTCGGATCTCAGGATTTTCCTAATGAAGTAAGATAGGAAGCCGCGTAGAACCTCTCTGACCTTGGCCAAATAAGCAGCTATGGTGGGGTCGCGGGCTTCAAACTCGCCGTTGATCTGGTTGACCATGAGCTGGGAGTCGTTGCAGATAATGAGATGTTTAGCCTTTACTTCTTTCGCTAAGGTGAGCCCGGCTATTAATACCTCATACTTTGCTTTGTTGTTGGATGCAAAGAATCCAAACCGGAGCATGTATTCCAGTTTTACCCCGCTTGGACCATACAGAATTATGCCCGCTCTGCTTCCTTGCTGGTTTGACGAGCCATCAACATGGAGGATCCAAGGCTCCTCATCCCATGTCAGACATGCTCGAACCAAGATTGGTGTCGCGCTGGTTGATGCTTCCTCTGTATGCCCGAGCTCGGCCAGTTCGGGGGTTGCGGTGCTGAATGTACATTCTGCTACGAAATCGGCTAAGGCTTAGGCCTTAATCGCCATCCAAGGTCGTACCGGATGTCGTACTCACTGAGTTCGATGGCCCATTTTGTTAGTCTGGCAGAGACCTCAGGCTTGAGCGGGAATTGCCTCAGAGGCTTGTTGTTGAGGACGATGATGGTGTGGGCTTGGAAGTAGGGTCAAAGCTTCCGAGCTGCTATGACTAGTGCATACGCTAGCTTCTCGATCTCTGGTTACTTGTTTCGGCATTCTGCAAAACCTTGCTGACATAGTAGATGGCTCGTTGGACCCGATCTACCTCTTTTATTAGTACCGAGCTGAATACCTCATCATTCGCGGAGAGGTACAACTTTAAAAATCTCCCTCCTCGGGTCGGGTCAGAACCAGGATACTAACTAGGTATGTCTTCAGCTTGTTGAAGGCGAGTTGACATTCTGCGGTTCATTCGAAGTCCTTGCTTTTCTTTATGGCCTTAAAGAAAGTTAGGCAATGATTTTCCGACTTGAACATGAAGCGGTTCAGAGTGGCTATCCTGCCATTCAGTCTCTGAATCTCCTTTATTTTGCGAGGTGGTCTCATATCTAAGATGACTTTTATTTTCTTGGGGTTGGTTCGGTGCCACGTCGGTTGACTATATAGCCCAGGAACTTACCCGAGGTGACACCAATGACACACTTATTGGGGTTTAATTTCATGTTAAATTTATGCAAAATTTCAAAGACACTTTGCAAAAAATTTAATAGAAAATTTGAAAGTTCGGTCTTAACGACCCTGTCATCTACATAGCATTCAATTTTTTTGCTGATCAACGACTAAAAAAATTCTATTTACAAGCCTTTGAAAGGTCACCCCGACATTCTTTAGTCCGAAGGGCATAACCTTATAACAATATAGTCCTAGCTCGGTTATGAAGGCCATTTTTTCTTTATCGGCAGGGTCCATTCTAATCTGGTTGTATCCCGAGTACGCATCCAGAAAGCTCAGCAACTCATGCCCTAAGGTTGGGTCCACTAGGTGGTCGATCTTGGGCAGCGGGAAACAATCCTTTGGGCAGGCTCGATTCAAGTTAGTATAATCAATGCACATGCACCATTTACTGTTGGCCTTTTTTACCAGAACTCGGTTAGCTACCCACCTCGGGTAATGGACCTCCCTAATGGACCTTCGAGGCGAGGTTGCATTTTTTCTGTCGAACGGGCCTGACTGAGGGATCAGTGTTTAGCTTATGAGTTAGGACTTTGGAATCTATACCGGGCATTTCTGTCGCAGATCATGCAAATACATCTAAATTTTTAAATAAAAAACTTACCAGTTGAGAGCAGAGCGGTTCCTCGATCGAAGCATCGATCTGGAGAGTCTTAGCTGGATCTTCTGTTGAGACCGAGATGTGAACTGTCTCTTTTGTTGGTGAAGCTCACTCCTCAGCATACTCCGCAGGTCGCTCGAGCTCGATATCAACCGCTAGCTTGGCTTTCCCCTTGAGGGTGGCAATGTAGCATTTGCGATACTCGAGTTGGTCGCCTCGCACAACCCCTACTCCATAGTCCGTAGGGAACTTCATCGCCAAGTAGTAGATGGATACTACTGCATATAGGGCATGCGTAATGGGCTAACCTACTATGACGTTGTACGGGGATGGAGTCACGACCACTAGGAAAGTGTGCTCGAACCTTACAATGTTGGGCCATGTGCTGACCTCTACAGGTATTGAGACTCGCCCTAGCGATCTGACCTCTTCACCCCTAAAGCCTACCAAGGGTGTATCTGTTGGCTTGAGATCACTTTCTTGGAGCTGGAGCTTGTTATAGGCGTTCTTGAACAGAATATTGGCCAAACTACCCGAATCCACTAGGACACATTTGACTTCAAAGTCATTTATCCTTAGCTTTATTACCAGGGCATCATTGTGAGGATATTGGATCCCACGCACATCATCTTCTGTGAAGTAGATGGGATCTTCGAGCCTGGGTCTCTTCGGTGGGTTCTGCTCCTCATTCTCTAGTTCGCGAATTGATGCTCGACCTACTGCCAAGGTGCAGCCTGCGATAATGGATCCGCCAGTAATCATGTTGATTACTCAGCGGATCGGCCTTTCTTCTAGCAACTGCCTTGTCTGCTGTTGGACTCAGGAGCATTTCTTCTTTGCTCCCCCTGCTGATCTGTTTGGCGATCTGTTGGGTTCCTGTTTTCTTTTTGTATAAAGTTTTTTAAATATCTGCGACAGATAAGTTCTTCAATCTCGTTGCAGAGATTTCTACAATTTTCGGTATTTTGTCCATGGTCTTTGTGGAAGTGACAATAGACATTTCTGTTTCTAGTGGCAGGATCTCCCCTCAACCGAGGTGGCCACTTCACGTAGGAGGAGTCTTTGATCGCCATAAGAATTTCTCCTCACTTTGCGTTGAGGGATGTATAGCTCGTCCTTTCAACTGGCGGAGTTTGGGAACGTCGACTTGACTTATGAGATCGCGAAGGAGATCGGCTTCCAGACTTGTTTCCTCCCATGGTCAGGAACTTGCTTTTTCTTCATTTATTGCCGCCATTACTTGTGTTGTCACCTTCTCTTTTTCTCTTTTCTATTGGATTTTCAGTCTTCTGGTTCATTTCTTCCTCAGTCCCGATGAACTGGTCGGTGATCTGTAAGCAACTGGATCTAGATCGGGGATCTGTAAACAAGTGTCATTGAAGCATTTAATATAGCTTCTGATAGACTCCCCTTCTCTTTGGACTACATTGAAGAGGCTTTCTTGGGACCTCGGGCACTTATTGCTATGCGAGGTGAACATTTCTACGAACTGCACCCAACTTCTAATTGTTCCTGGCGCGAGGTTCCGGTACCATGTGCGAGCTACTCCTTTAAACGTGGTGGAGAAGGCTACGCACATGCAGGACTCGTTAGCCCTAGCTAGGTGCATCTGGGAGTAGAAGGAGTCCACATGGTCATTTGGATCGAAGGATCCATCATAGTTGTCGAGAGGTGGCATTTTAAAGTCCTTCGGCATCGAGGTTGCCAGGAGCTCAGAGGAGGACAGAGGGGATGACCCAGAGAAGAGGGGAGCGGTCTTTGTAGCTGTTGAGCTTGCCTCCTCTTTACACTTAACTTGCTCTGGCTAGCTGGGCCTGGTGATCTGACTATTATGAGCTGTGGTTCTATGTGCATTGTGACACTTTCGCTATTGCTTTTTGATCATCTCCGCATTGGTGCTGCTGACCTCTATGTGGTCGGGAACTAGTTTAGCACGGAGTGGCTCTGGATACTGAGGCTGACTGCCATGGATGAAAGGGCCTCGCCTTGAGTTCGCGGCCAGAATTCCGAACTGGTTTCCTGTGAGCAAACCTTCTTGATGCAAGGGCTGAGGTAAGATAGCCCTGGCAGGTTGAGTATCTCCTGATCTGCTTCCACCGTTGCCCTCTGAAGAGAGCGGAGTGACCTGTCCATCCCTCTTGCCGCGGTGTCACGGGGATAATTGTTGGGGCCCCGTGCGGCACTCGAAAGGGGCGAGTAAGCCTATGCAACAAAGCAAACACACACAAAAAAGCAACAAGATGGAACGCGAATTAGCAAAAGGCTATTTGTATTGCAATAATTAGTGGCAAGCACAAGCACACAATACAGTGTCGAGGGGATCTCGTGCTTAACCTTTACATGCTTATGAACTCACTCGACTACCTACCTCCCCTCAAAGAGTACGTTAAGCTTTTGGGGGAGTGACAATAAGAAACATCAAAAAGGTGAAAAAGAATACTACAGTATTACAATAGTGCCATTGGCAATCCCCCATACAAAAGTACATGCATAGTCCACCCATGGCACACACTTGGACGCTGGAGTGGTGGCTATAGGCATTGTGATTGGCACTTGAAGGCGCGACGAAGAGAACACTTGTTACAGTCTCCCCCTCTCATTTCAGTCTTCGTCCTTGAAGACTATCTTCTGTTTGAGGCTTGAACTTGTTGGTGAAAGAAGGTTCTTCGACTGCTCTACAAACCGGGTTTCTTCCAAGGCCCTGATAGTAGGTTGGGTAGATTGCTAGTGGATGTTCTTGATGGTGGGAAAATCTATGGCCAGACCCTAAGTTATGTCCCTGGTTGGCTGCTTCAAGGTAGGATTTTGTCTTGTTCCTGATGGTGGTAGGAAAGTTGGTGGCAAAGGCTGGGTCAAAATGGTATTTTGGATTGTTAGGGTATTGGTTCCCATGCATTTCTCCCCAAGGGTGACTCACAAGGCTTCTACGGACTTTATCTTGAGGGATGATGTGAATGAGGTCCCTAGATGGCTCGGGTGGCACTCACTCTCCCCGATGGTTGTGGTAGTAGGCGTGGGCAAAGTTTGATGCGGCCTTGGGTCTTCTGTTGGGCCCACCAGTTGTGGATGTGTGTGGCTTCTGCTGCAACGATGGCTTCCACTGTTGTTGTTGTGGCGGCACTGGCACTGACGCTGACTTCTTCCTAGAGTTGCTGCGATCACTTCCTGTTGCAATGGTGGTATTTGTAGATCTCTCGGCCAACAATGGTGGAGGGTGGTGTTGGAGTTGTAAGGCAGAGACGTGCTTCTTCTTGGTGCTGGCGGTGCCGATCATGTTAACCATGCAAGGTGATTGCTCGTCCAAGATCATCAGGGTGTCGAGGTGAGGCGCCGGTGCAGCTTTGGCCTGTATCATGAAGTCCATTCCAAGGACTATATTGAAATCATCTATGTGGACGACAGAGAGGTCAATCTCTCCATCCCAGGTACCGAGTTGTAGTCTTACTCGGCGGGCCATGCCTTCAATAGGTTTGGCACCTGTATTAACTGCTTTGAGCCAGCCAGGCTCTTTGGAAATGGCCAAGTTTAGTCTCTTGGCCTCTGCAATGGATATGAAGTTGTGAGTGGCCCCTGTGTCAACTAGGGCCCTAGTTGGCCTCCCGCCAATGGTTACATCAACATACCTCAGTCCTCTTTTGACTGAGGAGGGCTGTTTAGAGGTAGCCCCTTTCTTCTTCATGGCATTGAAAAGTTGGAGGGCGCCCACTCTTGGCGCCTGGGTACTCCGCTCCCTATCACTCTGCTCATCATCACTTAGCTTGGCAATGAGGGCATTCAGCTTTGCTCGCTTTGGGCAATTCCTAGTGAAGTGCACCTCCCCACAAATGTAGCAAATGAGAGGATGGCTTGGTCTCCCTTGATATCTGTTGTTGTAGTAGCTTTTACTTCCTTGTGGCTTCTTCCCTTGTGGTGCTCGACTGGTTTGTGGTTGAAGGGTGGCTTCTCTTTCGGGGGACTGGGTTGTCAATCTCCCCCACTCAAATGTGTGGTACGCGGGCTGGTTGGTCTGCTTCCTTCGTCATCCGACAATCTTTGTTCACTAAGTTGTTCGACCACGGCCATGGCGGAGGCAAGGTCCTGAACATTGCATCGTTGGAGCTCGAGCTCGGCCCAGGGCTTTAGACCATCCATGAAGTTGAACAATAAGTCATTGTCTGACATATTGGTGACTTCTAATATGAGGGCTGAAAACTCTTTGACATAGTCGTGGAGGGAGTCGCCGTGCTTGAGAGTCTTCATCTTGCGACAAGCGAGGTATTCCACATTCTCTGGGTAAAACTATCTCTTCAGCTCTCTTTTAAAGTTAGCCCAGGTACAGATAACACAAGTACCACGTTCTATATCAACACACCTTCTGCGCCACCACAACATAGCGACATCAGTCAAATACATAGTAGCGGTACGTACCTGAGTCATTTCATCAGTCACATTGGCGGCGGTAAGGTACTGTTCCATTTGCCATAGGAAGTTGTCAAGCTCTCTTGCATCGGGTTCCCGAATAGGGGGTTGGCTCCCTAATCTTGATGTGGGAGGGAGTATGTAAAGGAAGTGTTGGTTGGATTAGCGATGGCCCTCTTCAGGATTGCACATTCTGCTTTGAGCTCCTCTAATTGAGCTTGGGTGTCGGAGGAGGAACATGCGGCGGACTTCATTGAGGCCCACTCCGCTTTCATTTCATCTAGCTGGGCCTGGACGACCATTAATGTGGAGGTGCTTCTTCTCCACGTTGCCCACTCGTTCTTCATCTCATCGAGCTGGGCTTGAAAATTATCAAGCCTGTCTTGGACTTGCGAGTTGGAGGAGCTTGCTTCTTGTTGGCGCGTAGTGCTGCAAATTTGCTTGAGCGTGCCATTGATTACGTCTCGGACCTCGTCCACGACTCCACTCAAGTGACCTTCAATCTCGACCAGTGTGTTGTCCATGGCTTCCATGTTTTGATGCAGCTCGTCTATCGAGTCTCGCATCTCACGTACGGTGGCTTCACAACGTAGCATGCGCAACTCAACAACTGCATTCTTGTTGGAAGATTTCTCACGTTTGCTAGGCTTCGGTTCCTTGTCCTTGCCGATGTCATCGGCGGGCACGTCATCGGCCTCATGGGCTGTGGAGAGTCCGTGCTCGATCTCCACCACGATGTCCTTGTTGTGCTTCATGTTGTCACTCACGTCACGGGTCGAATGGCTTAAGAGGAGCTCCTGCTCTGATACCAACTGTCACGGGGATAATTGTTGGGGCCCCATTCAGCACTCGAAAGGGGCGAGTAAGCCTACGCAACAAAGCAAACACACAAAAGGCAACAAAATGGAACGCGAATTAGCAAAAGGCTATTTGTATTGCAATAATCAGTGGCAAGCACAAGCACACAATACAGTGTTGAGGGGATATCGTGCTTAACCTTTACACGCTTATGAACTCACTCGACTACCTACCTCCCCTCAAAGAGTACGTTAAGCTTTTGGGGGAGTGACAATAAGAAACATCAAAAAGGTGAAAAAGAATACTACAGTATTACAATAGTGCCATTGGCAATCCCCCATACAAAAGTACATGCATAGTCCACCCATGGCACACACTTGGACGTTGGAGTGGCGGCTGTAGGCATGGTGATTGGCACTTGAAGTCGCGGCGAAGAGAACGCTTGTTATAGTGGGGCAAGACTTGGCTCCCAAAAGGATGTGGAACTTGGGGAGTCTCACCTCAGCGGGAGGAGCGAGTGTTCTGTAGACGATGATGATGCGGCTGTACTACTAAGTGTCGGGGTGGGACCGACTGCTGATTTTGCTGCAACGGAGGGAGTTGTTGCTGGTACTGTTGCTGGTAGAACTGATGGAAGATTTGTTGCTGATAGTGCTGGAACTGCTAGACCTATTGCTTTTGGACTTGAATGGCCCGCACGTAGTGTACTGGGTCATCAAACTGGGCTTGTTCGACTCTAGGGGGAACCATTGACGGTTCTGCGAAGGTCACACCAACTATAGGGGAGAGTGGCGCGTTTACCTGTATAGTCACTTGAGGCATGGTCAACGTTGGGACCTCAGTTGTAGTAAGCAATGTGGTGAACTGACCGATGCAGACAGACGGGAACTGAGGTTGCCCACCGGAGACGTTCATTTCAGTGTTTTGTCTGGCGTTGCTGGAAGATGACATGGGTTCGAGTTTGTTACTGTTGGTGGAAAAGGCTTTCTGTAGCGTTTCCCACAGACGGCGCCAAATGATGTAGCGCGATCTAGTTGCTCTCTGCTGGAGGTGACCTGGCTTCCAGTAGGACGATTGACTAGGTTGATCTGCAAGAAGACAATTAGAGAACCCGAGGTGGCTAGCCCAGCGAGGTCGCTCCGATGCTTAAGTTAGTATAATAGTTGCGAGCTGAAATAGCTTAAGAATGTAGAGAGCTAGAGAGCAAAGAATGTAGAGAGCTGAGTCCTCGCGGGTTTTGCGGATCGGTTCTGGGATCTTCATCACGATGAGATCCGTTTCTTCGTTAATTAAGGGATAACATCGTCAACTGATAAGGCTTATCAATTCCGCCTAAATCGGGCAGGGCGGAGATATTGCTAGCTATTACGCACAGTGATCCCGGGCAATTCGGAATCCGTTGGAGGAATTTCCGGGGTCACCACATAGTAGTCTGGAGTTGGTATCCCCGAGCTGATGCTTTTAGGTTCTGAACTGAATTGAATTCCGAAGTGCTTTGGGATCGAAGTGATCTGGTACTGAGGTGGTCTCGTCCGAGGTGTCCCAAGGTCACCTTATCCCCAGGTGGTTCAATATCCGAGTTCAGTCTACTGCAAACTGGTCATGTTAGGCTGAGTTGTCATCTCTTGGTCAGGTCATGTCCACGTGTCCCCTCTTTACTAGGTCGGTCCAAATCACCTTTCATCAATAACTTCATCGATGTATGGATCTCAGTTTTAGCATCTTAGTTTTTTTGGGCATTCTTCTTTTACTAACGAGGGGGAGATTGGAACTCACCTCATCCACACCACTGGTTTGAATTTGAAGGAAGATGATGAACGGCAATTTTCCTTTCTCAGCAATGAAACACCAGAATGAGAAAATAAAATTTCCCTTCTCATCCCATCCTTTCCCATCCCATCCCTTCTCATCCCATCTCTTCTTCTCAGCAACCAAATGGATTGTTAGTTTTATTGACTGTGAAGTCGGTGTGAAAACTATATCCCAATTCAGTTTTGTTAATAGATTTTGGCGTTATTGACTGTGAAGTCGGTGTGAGGAATATATCCCGATTCAGTTTTGTTAATAGATTTTGGCGTATCTGTGTGACAAATCAAGAATATTGAGGCCTGTAAATGGACTTCACAGTTCACTTTTCCTTCTTTCTCCGGTCAGTGGAAAAAAAAAGGTACCCACGGTGGATAACAGGTCCCACTAAAGAAATAAAGTATGTGTTCAATTCGGCGTTTATGGATAGGCCTAGCATATCGTTGGATGAGTGTTTGCGACCTGATATCATACTTTACTTTCCAGAGGTTCGTAAAAGTTGTATGAAGCTTTCTTTTATCCAAATATAACACACCACAAGGTTAAGGCTGTAAATGTATGTTTGGCTCACTCACATAAATCTTCCAATACGGAGGGGACCCATCCAATGGTAAGGTAGGTTTCATTTCATTTCATTGTCTCAACGTGAGGCATGCTTAAATCAAGCTTCCATGCCGGTAAGCTTTTCTTTTTTGTCTTTCACAAATTATGAAGAGCCAAACAAGCCTTTGCCATCATCCACACCGACAATTTGTAGTTACCTTACCCTCGTCGCTCGCTGACGACTGGTACTTTTCAGTCAATGGAGATGAACTACAGAGAACCGGGTCCGGTCCGTCCTCTTTACATAGAGCTATTCCCTAATTTACTAGTTACCACTTACCACCAACTTTCCCCGTCCCAACATAGGCAAAGGCAAGTGATGTACTGCCATGCCGTATCGTTTGGAGCTTGAATTGCCCAAATTATACCAACATATACAGGTTAGATTAGGCCGACGACTTGCATATAATGGGCCATGGCCGGTCCATTCAATTAAATTCTTTTTTTTTAAGTCTTAAAATATTTCATTCATTCAAGAGATCGATACAAAGAGATACCAATAATGCTAATTAAAGTGTAAAGACAAATCTCAAAAAAAAAACAAAAGGCCAATTAAAGTGCAAAGACAAATCTCAAGAAGAACAAAATCAAAAGATGGAGTAGGAGAATCTTAAAGAACTTCCACAACCTACAATCGAAGCAAAATGACTTAAAATCACCAACAAAAGTGGATAAATACATCTTCAAACCTCCATAACTGACAAACATTACTGATAGGGCAGGTTTCCAAATCTATAAGACGGGAAGAACTGTTATTGCCGTCCTGAACGCCGGAGAACTAAAGCTACCTTCCAAAATGCTGGGAACGGCAATGCAAATGGCAGCTTCCACCGGTGGTTAATGCAGAAAGGATTTTAGAAAAGAAACTCCCAATCAAAACGCCCGCATAAAGACCGAACAGACTGACAAATGGGAACCTGGGGAGATAAGAAGGGAATAGGGGAGAATAAAAGGAGAACAAATAAAGAACAAAACGAACAGAACGAATAAAGGACAAACGAACAGAACGAAAAGAGAAACTCAACGGACAAACGAACAGAGAACAAACGAAACAAAGAGCAAACGAACATCGCAACAAAAGAAATTAAACGTAAAGAAAGAGGAAACAAAAATCTCGAGAGTTTTGGAGAGAGAGCCTCCCCGGAAACTGAGAGAGAGAAGAAAAAGAAAGGGGGGGGGGGGGGAGGGGTGACTCCCCTAGCAACCTCCTGCATGGTTATTGGTGAGAGACGATCAGAGAGCAGCTGTTTCGCAGTGGTTCCGCTGTGCTGTAAGTCCCAAGAAGAAGTGCCAGGTTACAAAGTGCCAAAGTCACCACGTCTACCATCAGTCTATGTATGGTAAACAATTCAATGTCGAACGCTCACTCGCCGAAGATATTAGAGCGTGGGGACACCGGGACATGGCTCACATGGTGAGGCCCACTAAGTAAGGATGAGCGTGCTGCTCTAATGGGCCCCCATTCATTTCCATTTACGTCACTCGCCTTCTACAAAACCAGAGTCCCCTCGTCCTCGACTGTCACATTTCAGACGCGCCATCACGTGTCAAAAAGCTTTAGTTATTCTCTTCTAAGTGTGCACTTAGCGAGATTACTACTCTAACTCTACTACTGCTTTCTGCTGCTAGCCTACTATAAACTTATAACAACGACAAAGACCTGAGAAATGAGAATCACTGACCAGTAGTCTCTCTCTCTCTCTCTCTCTCTCTCTCTCGTTCTCTCTCTCGTTGGCTCTTTGCCTCTTTTCAATGAGGTCTTCTTGGTGTTCAAGATGGCTTCTCTTCCTTGCTTGGACTTCATTACAGGTCGTAACTCACGGCGGTCTCCCTGGAACATGGGAGCTCCTTGTCCCAAACGTTGGCATAGCGTCCATGCACACGGCCGTTACCCATTATGGCACCGTCGTCCTCCTCGACCGCACCAACATCGGCCCATCACGGAGAATGCTCCGCAAGGGCCACTGTCGCTTTGACCACAAGGACAGGGTCCTCAAACACGACTGTTACGCCCACTCCGTTCTCTTTGACCCTGCCACCAACCAAATCCGACCCTTGATGATCCTCACCGACACCTGGTGCTCGTCCGGCCAGTTCCTCCCCGACGGTACCCTCTTACAAACTGGGGGCGACCTCGACGGCTTGAAGAAAATCCGAAAGTTCGCGCCCTGCGAACCCGATAAGCTCTGCGACTGGGAAGAACTTGACGACGTTGAGCTGGCTGCCGGCAGGTGGTACTCCACTAACCAGATATTACCGGACGGTTCGATCATTATCGTCGGTGGTCGAGCCGCCAGTAGCGTTGAATTCTATCCGCCCAAGAAGTACGGCGCCGTGGTGTTACCGTTCCTTGCTGACGTGGAGGATAACCAGATGGACAACCTCTACCCTTACGTTCACCTTCTCCCCAACGGTCACCTCTTCATCTTCGCCAATAACAAGGCCGTTTTGTACGATTACGTCACCAACAGTATCGTGCGAGACTATCCGCCGTTGGATGGGGGCCCACGTAATTATCCATCGGCTGGATCCTCAGCGATGCTCGCACTCCAAGGGGATTACTCGACCGCCGTGATCGTTGTTTGCGGTGGCGCCCAGTACGGCGCATTTATCGAGCGGAGCACGGACACTCCGGCGCATGGTAGCTGCGGGCGCATTGTAGCGACGGACCCCGAACCGGGTTGGGAGATGGAAGACATGCCGTTCGGGCGGATCATGGGCGACATGGTGATGCTTCCGACCGGAGATGTGTTGATCATCAACGGAGCTCAAGCCGGAACTCAAGGGTTTGAGATGGCCTCCAACCCGTGCTTGTACCCGGTTCTTTATCGGCCGGATCAACCGGTCGGTTTACGTTTCATGACTTTGAACCCCGGGACAGTGCCGAGGATGTATCATTCAACGGCGAATCTGCTGCCGGACGGTAGAGTATTGGTGGCGGGAAGCAATCCGCACTACTTCTACAAGTTCGAAGGACAATTTCCGACAGAGCTGCGGCTAGAAGCATTCTCGCCGGAGTATCTATCACAAGATCGCGCGAATCTGCGACCCGTCATTGAGGACTCTCCGAAGAGGATACGTTACGGAGCTGCGTTCGAGGTGGTGATATCGGTTTCGTTGCCGGTGGTGGAGAAGGTGGAAGTGAACTTCGCCAGCGCCCCTTTCGCGACCCACTCATTCTCGCAAGGGCAGAGATTGGTAAAGTTAACGGTTTCGTCTGCCATCCCTGAATCAGGAGGACGGTACAGGATAAGCTGCACGGGTCCACCAGGCGCTAAGGTTGCTCCGCCGGGGTACTACATGGCGTATGCGGTCAATCAGGGCGTGCCAAGTGTCGCAAGGTGGATACAGTTGTCGCCTTAGCTTCCTTATCATTAACGTTTATAATTTATAATATTTTTTCTTTTAAAAATTCGCAGCCAAATGGCATGTAAGCATATCATGTGCCACGGTATTACATCCGTCGATGTAAGTACAATAATGGCGTCAAATAACGCCGAAAGGTGTAATTATTTATTTAAAAGTATAGAATTAATATGGTCTTCGTCGGTACGTGAGTTTGAGAGAGACTGAAAAGGATGGACGAAAATGAGACGTCTTACTACTGTTTATCATTCCTCATAATCAACGGTCCCTGAGAGTTCGAATACACACTGATACTGTCGTAACCAGCGAGTTTGGGACTCGGACTGGGAGGATTAGTCAAGGACCAAAGATCGGCATTGGTTCGAGGTCGGATCTGCTCTAATTAAGCGCGCCTCACACCGATCTCACAGCACGTTAAATCCGTGCATTGAGAACATCGTACATGAATAAAAATTTATTGTTACGAAGATGTTACAGATGCACCACTGAAACGTAAAGTGCTCTTAGATTCGAAACTCCATTGGTTCCGCATGCCACGAGATCAAATCAGCCCCTGAAAATTGCCCCCACAACGTCTCACAGCACATTTCCGCCGTGTATTATCTTTCGATAATAATATAAAAGATGATGATATGGGACATTGTGGGTGGCTGATTTGAATTCGCATGGCCTAGGCACATCCCATTTCTCGAGGCATCGCTCATCCCTCTCCAATGTAGCATCATCCTTTGACAGGAAACTCAGGATGCTCTTTCTTGATCCAACGAGCACAATGGTATGGAATCATCTCCAAAGGAATCCCTTGTTGGTCCATCAATCCCAATGATGCTGAAAGAGCCTTCATGGCTGGGCTCAAGCGCCCAAGCAGCTCCTCGCCAAGCAACAGAGTATCAGTTTATAGAGGGACACCGAGCAGATCATAACTTTCCTGCAAAAAGGTAACAGGCCTAGTACATGGATCGAACGTCTTCATCAGGCTCAAATAATAAAGTTTCTGTCTCATTTTTTATTTTTTTAGTAGAAGAGGATATGATTCGGGAGTGTTTTTTTTAATAGAAGAGAATTAAATGGTATTCATATTTTACATTTTGTTATTTAACGGCTTATTAACGGACTGGTTAACGCAAGGTATTAGATTGTTACATCTTGAAAGTTTAGGTTTTAGATTATCGCATTTTAAAAGTTTGATATTGGATTGTCGCATTTTAAAGTTTGATATAGGGGATTGATCAAGAATTTTCCCTGAAATAAATATAGCTGTAGTTTCTTTTGAAAAAAATCAATCTTAAAGACTCGGTTTGGAAAAAGTATAAATGCAAATATGTAGAGTGCAAAACTTTGTATTTTATATATATTTATATTGTACATATTTATATTTCTACTCTTTCCAAACTATACCTATTCAGGGGTCGGGTAGCCAGACGGCCCGCTCATTATTTTTCGGGCTTGGACGAAAACTTTAGGCCTGTGGGCTTAGGCTTGGGCTTTAAATACCAGGCCAAGTCATTTTTCAGGCCAGGCTCGGGGTTTCTCAAATAAGCTCAACCCAGGATCGAGCCCGACCTAATATTATTACATATAATAAACAAACATTTATATTATATATAATAAATATATAATATATATTTATTTCTTAAATAATTAATAAATATTAATTTACTATTAGGAAATACAAATTAGTTTATTAATTTATTAAATTATTACTAAATTAATATAATATTAGTTTATAAAATTACACTGAAAATAAGACATTTTGTGTACAGGTTAGTCTTCGGGCTCAAGCTCGGGCTTCGGGCTTTATATAAGGGTTGGACTTAGGCTCAAGATCTAGGTCTGACTTCGAGCCTATAGATTTTCCGTTAATAAAGAGGCAAATCCCGACCTGGGCCAACCCATGAATAGGTCTATTCCAAACTGAGCCTAAAGATCAAAACTCATGGATCGTTGGCACATTTAATCATGTTTGGATTACGTAACCCTTTCATCCATATAGTGGCACAAATATATGAAGGAAGATGAGAATCCATCATATGGATGGTCTAATCATGCAAGATGGCTGGGCAAAATTTCAAAAATGTTTCCTTAACCTTTTGGGAATCGCATTCATTCTTTTAGAAATAATGCATTTCTCTAGGATCGATTTTGCACTAAAATCGGACCAGATTTGAAACCAAACAAGAGGGAGATGTATATTTGATATGGATTTCACAAATGTAGCTCCCAAGGTGGTAGTTCATGCCCAAATCAAATCCCAAATCCAACTTCCATTGAAGATGGTGCAACTTGAAGTGAAATCGGTTCAGTAACGCAGTTTTCAGCAAAATTGCAATCCAACACCTTGGATTGATCTAGGGAGGTGAGCATGCTTTTTCTCTGTATTTTTCATGCAAAAATCAGAGAAAGAACTGATCAAGATCAGTCCCAAATACTAAGATCGAACTAGGGTTTCTTGGGCAGCAAGAGGAGAAGAGAGAGAGAGAGAGAGAGAGCTGAAATGCAGAGTAATATGAAGCAGTTCAATCTCTCATTTTATCCTTTATGGAGCACCTCTCCTAATCGAATTAGGAGGTTTATCCAAATTTTTATTCGGATCTGGACTCTATCAAGAGATATGTCTTATCCTGTTAAGAGAATGGGTGCTCCATACTTATATCCAAACCCAGATTCGCTCATGTCACATGATAGCTTAAGTTGTCATGTGACATATTGATTAATCATATTAATCATGGGCTTTAGGCCCATTACTTAAGTGGCTAACGACCCAAGAGTGTTGATGGCTTATTGAGGTTAGATTTGTATAGCGTGAGACCCCACAATGACCTCACATAAGTCCACATGGGTTTGGCCTATTCTCTATGAAAAGGCATGGCCGAATTCACTACCAAATGTAGTGAACCCCTGAGCTCATCACTATTGGCTCAAATGGACCCAACATTTACAATTAAATGATCATTGAATCCAACCATCCTATGAAGATCCAAGGATAATGGAATTAAGTAAGATATAGCCCATCAGGTAATCAACCCTTAATGGTCTCTTACAGTTAACCTCTCAGCCCATAATGATCAAACACTACTCAATACTTCAGGTGCAATGTCACACTATTAAAACCTTTTGCAAACACTTTTCTTAAAACATTATATATACCGGTAGTTTAGGTTTCCATCAGAGTGGTTATAGTCCCAATCATTCACTTTGTTCGACAAAGGGGCCGATCCTATCAGTATGATCACCCACTTAAGTGAATTCTTAGACTGCCCCAACATACCTAGATTTTGACCCACAAAGGATCTCACTGATTGGCATATCAAAGACAACCAAATTCGACATCCAATGCAGTACCATAATCAAGTCTAGGGGTTGTGTAACTTTCCAGTTTTTTCCATCAATCTCCAAGGTCTAGGGAATAACTGAAAAATGGTTCAGGTTCAATGTTTCAATCAAACACACACTACATGTTCTTCGGGTTTAACCCTAGCAGCTAAGACAAGTTGATCTAACTTCTTTGACAACACATCAGTGTTAGCCTTGGTAGGATAAACTCCCCAAGTTTATCCAACGGCTAAGAACATTTTAAACTAACACGAATCTCATAATTGTCCAGTTTAAGGGGTTAAAACCATAGAAACATACCAATGATAACATGGGACAATAATGTACTTTTATTCATTTACAATAAATATATATATACATCAATAAGATTCGAGCTAACGGCAGACGTTGTCTAACAAATATAACCATGTAAGGTTCCTCATTTTCACACTGTGGTTACAACACTTACAGTCGTATATTGGGAATATCTTTGTATTTATATATTTACATTTGTGGAAAGATGTTCAAGTGTTAAAAGGATGGTGTAGACGAAATCAGGATTTATTGTGGACAAGTTGAGTTGAATATGACTTTTACTCGCTCAGCTCAGACTTCCATTTCAATAGCTAAGTTCAATCTCAGACAAGCGTGGTGAATTAGGGTCGATTAAAAATTCGGATTAATTGAACGCTTTAGTTGTTCAACGGGCTATGGAACCAATGATGAGGTTTTACACCAATAATAAATTCATGGGCCTATTGCAAATTAGATGGGGTATTTTAGTAATATGTAAGCTATGGTAGGTCTTACTACATGAAATTATAGGGGGATGATTTTAGTAAATTTCCCCTAATTTCAATAGTATAAAAACTTTACTTTTAAATTAAAATTGGCCTATAAATGAGACAACTTCTTTTAGGTGGTAGGTAAATAGTATAACCATTTGGGTTAAACAGGTAACCAATGGTACCACAATTAAATATTAAAACTTTAAAAATAAATAAAAGCTATAAACTTTTTAACACATCTCTAATATTATATATTTGTTACATTGAACAAAAACAAATGTGATAAATAAGAAGTATTTTTTTTTATTAATGATAGTATTGTTATAAAAATTTTAAAATTTCTTTAAAAATAAAACTTTGTTCCTGTCAAGTGGTGACTCAAAAAATCAAAGCATGATTCCATAGTTAAATAATTTTTTTTACAAAAAAAAAGTACAAAGATTTGTAAGAAACTACAAATAATATGAAAATTTTGACACATCTATGATATTTATATTAATAATAATCAGTTTTATTATTGACTAAAAAAATACAAAGTTTAAAACGAATTCAAAAACAAAGCTGTTTTATTCTCTAGGTTGCGGTCAAGGTCCAATCTTCTAGCTCAAATGGATCAACTCATGATATCACAATTACATCATAATGTGAGAAACTATAGAAATTTTGTAGAAAACATTTGGGTATTGCTCAAATGGTTCAACTAGCTAGGTCACTTTGTTTTTGATTGATTCAACAATTTTTTAACTAGTAGTTTGGTGGTAAAAGGGCTCAAAATCCTAGTTAGGTTACAGGTTAACTAATACTCTGATTGGTTGCTAGGGTAAAAAACATTGATAAAAATGCAATGTTTTGAAAATCATTTGAATTTGCATTTCTCTTTTAATTAAATAAGTCAATTTGCAATGCCATAAATTAAAAATATAAAATATATTGTAAACCTTTTAGAAAGCTAGAGCATTGATTTAATTGACATTAAACAAAATATGTGTGATGAATAGGGATGCAAATGGATCGGATCATGATCTGACCCGATCTGAGATTCGATCCTATTTGATTGAATTTGGATCACCCCCTATCCGATCCGATGTGTTATATATTTATAAATATAAAGATAAATATATATAGTACATATATTTTCTATTATTTACTTTTAAATATATTATTTATATTGTATTTTATAAATTTGTTATATTATTTATTTTTTATAAAAAACATATATATATATATATATGATGAAAATAATTAAAAATACTTGTATTTTTTGTTTTTTCTTGATTTAAATCGGTATATTTTATTTTTATTTTAATAATTTATTAATTTTTAAAGAAAACAAGTCAGATCAAATCAGATCCAAAGATCTGATAGGATTCAAATTCAGATCGAGTTTTATAAAATCCGATCAAATCTTTGGACCGGATCGTATCCGACATGAACAATATCAAATCGGATTCGAATCCTATCCAATCCGTTTGCATCCTTAATGATGAACATTATCATTAGTGATGGGAATAGATAAAATGTAAAATAGAAAGAAACAAAAATTAATATCTTGTCCATGGCCTATCCACTTGGTCAAATAGGTCAATAATTCAACCAATAAGGTTCATTTGGTTGTTGACCAACTCAACGTTTTTTTTTCTTTCTTTTTTTTCTTTTTTTTTTTTACAACAACATGGTTTGAATTGAAACATATTAAAAATTTTGTCTTAATGATTGGTGAATAAATATATCTTATTGACCCATTCAACAATAAGTTGAAAACATTGATATAAACTATAAGTAAAAAGATTTGGAGATAGGTTCATAAGGTTGAAAGGCAATAAATACACCACTACTCCATGGTTTAATTACCTATCTTTGTTACAAAGGGTTATATAAAAACATTGAAATTATTATTAGTGTTGTTGTTGTTGATTACCATGTGTATATTTACTAGTTCAATAAAATAAAGGGAAAATTTCTTAAACTACCTTTACTATTTAGCTATTGTCTTACACTATATCTATTGTTTTTGATAATTGATATCAGCGCTAAGTGCTAATGGAAAAAATGAAATGTCAAAATTGCCTTCCACTATTCCTAAAATTTTTAAAATAAACGCAACCAAGAAAATATGAGGTAGATTGTTGCTCTCATTTTGATCTCCATCTCGGTCTTGGTCTCTGTTTTTTATGGTGCATGTGTGTGTGTTTTATTTGCTCATTAAGAGTGCCTCTACGGTTTCTTTCTAACTCATCACCATTTGCGGGGTCCTCCGTTCGGGGAAGCATCACCCTTTAGGGTTCTTTATATTCCCCCCTCTTCTTAATTGGGAATATTCTAGGAGATATTTGTCAGAGTGATACCGACCAACAGAAAGCAAAGATGATAGTACCATTGCAATGACAAGGAGCTCTTTTGGAGGGCATCCTTGGTTTCTTGGACCCCAGTATTCCTTTACAGTCTCACACATAAGGTTGCTTTCATGTTCTTGACAGGTTAAAAGGGGCAGCTTCTTGCATCTAAAAACTTTTGCAAATCTGATTCCTTCTCTAATAGTAGCTCCATTTGAGAAGAAACCGGATGGTAGCAAGTTGAAAATTTTCCTGTGTTCTCTTCTTTCACCATAAATCACACCCATGCTGCTACAAATCTGACTCTCACTGGGGTGGCCCCTTCTCTGTAGCCCTTGTTTTATTTTTCTTGTTTCACTTGTATCTTTTTAGACCCCCACGGACAAGGTGACACTTTGCACACTTTTCCTATCAGCTTCAATTGTTTGTCAGAAGGTTTTCCAGGAGACAAACAATCAGGGCATGTTCATATCCTCTTAACTCTTATCTCTTAAGAGGAATCTTTTAACTTTAAGAGAAAAATGGTTGTTCATTTTCTCTTATCTCTTATCTCCTAAAGTGCAATTATACAACTTTTTGTTTTCCAATGATACCCCTAAAAAGACAAACAAAAGCTCTATTTACGGGGTCGAAATAGATATTTGATAATTTTCAGAATTCAGAGTTCAGAATTCAAAACAACATTCTTTACATTTAGAGTTCAGAGGAAAAAAAAGTTCACCAATACCAGTATATCTCTTAATGTAATTATTGCGCTTTCAAATGTCAGACTTCATAGCAAATGAATAGACTTTTAATTAGGTGTTGTTTATTTGCTTGCTCCTCCATGGCATGCTCCCGAGAAATAGCATCTGCGAGGCAGTTCGGATTTCACCTAAATGGCTGCTGGAGGACTCACGAGAATGGCGACCGACAAAGGAGTGGGAGTGAGGGGGTGAACCCATGGGGTCGGGTATGGATGTTGAATGGAAAGATGCTGTTGTCTTCTCGCCTTCGTGGGAATCTCGTGATGGGCTTTGCACGTAGTAGACAAGCCTCCGAGGGGATCTAGTAAGAGAAGATGGGGGTGAGACTCGTCACCTCTTAGTCTGTCTTGGCATGTATTTTCTTTCTAGATATTCACTTCGCCCAACTCTAAAGTTGGCTAACTAGGACTTGAGAGAGAGAGAGAGAGAGAGAGAGAGAGAGAGAGAGAGAGAGTCTTGGTGTGAGGAGGTGGTAACCAGATATAGGGCATGTTCGATCACTGATCCCTCATTTTTTTCTAGGTTCTTAACCAGAAATATTCTAGGAGATTTCTGATAGGATGGTTGCTCAAACCGATAAGGGCATTTTTCGTTACAAAAGGGTAAGTACAAGATTTTTGAAAAATATCACGATTACGTGATGTCACATGTGAATGGTTTATGATAAAATGTTAATGGGAAGGAAGGTTTTAGGCAGTTGTCAGAAACAATAAGGTAGTGCAAGACAATAGTTAAACAGTAAGGGTAAAGTTAGTCAATTAACTAAACCATAAGGGTAATTTAAGAAAAATTTCCTAAAATATAAAATAAAAAGTAACCAAAAAGCCCTATCATTATTGCCTAATATTTGTATAAAATACTTGGTAATATCTAACTGCAATGAATTCAAGACAGACCAAGCCATTCTGTGCTCCGTCAAACTCATTTAGCCAAACAAACTTGGATTGAGGCTCGAGCACTATTTTTTTTTTTATATTTATTTTATTTTTGATACTCAAAAGCAAAATCCAAAGCTAAACAACGGTAATGGATACAAAACAAAAAAGGAAAAAAGAAAAGAAAGAAAACTACCACTGCTCAGTTCGAGCACTGTTAAAGAATTTGTTGATGGAGATGAAATTCATTTTGCATTGCTAATTCTCTACGGTAGCCCTAACTTGGATAGGTGGCAAGTATCATAGAGTCCTGATAATTGATAACCACCTTTGTTTTTTCTGTAGGTTAAGGCTTTTCTTGTGATCTCACTCGATGTTTTAAAGTTGGGAATTTTTAGTATTTTGGACACTTGGTTAGCTTTTTTTTTTTTTTTTTGTTACAGTTTAAATTTTTATTTTGAATATTATACATAAAATTCTGGACAAAATTTTGTGCGAACAAGTCCACCCATTGGTTTTGTTTAATATTTTTGCTTGTATATCGCTATGTATTGATTCACAAATTTCAACCAACACTTAAACCCATGTCAATCGCCAACTCAAGGTTCTAATTCCAGTACAAATTGACATTTTCCAAAAAGGGATTATTGGGTGAGGCAGGCCAATTGGAGCTAATAGGTAAAATTATCGCCAGTGCAGCTAGAAGAGTGTTAGACAACCCTAGTCCCATAACCCTAGGAAAACCCTCTTGACTAAGGATGATCCACATTCGGGTAGAGGTTGACTTGCGGAAACCTATCTTCCAAGGATTCTTGCTCAAGCACATAGGAAGTCCAACATGGATCCGCTTCACATATGAAGGTATCACTTGTCTTTGCACTTTCTATGGCCTAGTAGGTCATCAATGGAGGAAATGCAGGCAAATCTCGCAAGGTATTCCCCATGAAGAGATTCTTACGGAATTGGAGAACCGTTTGATAGAAGCACTAGGAAATTGGTTAAGAGCGAAATTTAAACCAGAAAAGCCACTTAAAATTCCGGCTTACCAAGTTACACCAACTGCATGAAGACAATCGCAGATAGTCCGGAGAGATTCCAGTTCAGATCAAGGTTCAAAATATAATTACGGGACCCTTCCAATACGCCCCTACAGTGGGTGTATCGAGGGTCTGACCAGTTCAGGGGATGGAGGGGTCCTAGACCGGATCCCCTGAACCAGTTTTGAAAAAAAAATAAAAAAAAATAAAAAAACAAGTATCAAAATACCCGATACACCCCTACCAGCATATCGGGCATATCGATATTTTGAACCTTGGTTCAGATGAAGGTTCGGAAGATGAACACCTAGAGAAAAGGCCAAGGCTCCTAGAAGCACTAGAGGGCCAGAGCAATCAGCAAGAAAACACAACATCTCAGAAGCAGGAGATCAGACCAGTCAAAGGAGGTGATCTGTCAAAGCGAAAGCGTGCTGAGTTGACTTAGTCCCCGATTTAGATGAAGAAGAGGGAAAATTGGGCCTTGGAATCTGTACCCAGCATGGCGGTGATCACTAGCCAAATCCAAGGTACCGAATCCAATTTGGATTCAAAATTAATTATTAATGCCCAAAACTGGTGATCACTCGCGTTATAAAGTTGCAATGATGAATTCTACCCTGACTTTTGTTAATAATGATCCAAGCAACATCGGGAAGAATGAAGAACAATTGATGACCTGTGTGGCTTACATCCAAAGCTGGATAGCCACTCTCAGGAAAGAAAATTCGGTCCTTGCTACCCCGGCCTAACCATAGGAACCTCAAAGCGAGCAAAACCCATGACAGCTTGAACCGCTCCACATGTTGGATGATGCCACATGGATCGAGAACTGGGACCTTGCCTAAAGCAAGCAATAGCAGCAAGCCACTCCCATTACATATGTACTAGTCAAGGTACTCGACTCCTATGCGATAATTCTATCCATTTTACTTATACTAAAACCTTACTATTACATCCTATTTTACTATTCGGACTTGCATCTTCTTTCAATAAGTAACAATATGAGAATCTTGGCCTGGAACATAAGGGGGGGGGGGGGGGGAGGAAAAGAAACTCATTGGACTCTAAGGAACTGGATTTCAGTTTGGAGTTCAGACATTATTTTCTTATCCGAAACCAAAATGAATGAGCAGGAATTTAAAACCCTCTACAGAAAACTACACTACTACAACTCTTATAGCATTGGTGCCAGGGGACTCGGTGGTGGACTGCTTTGTGGTTAGAATGATAACACTGCCATCAAAGTAATTGACTCCTCCCAAAGACATATAGAGCTGAGCATATAGAGGGGGGGGGGAAGGAAAAGAAACTCATTGGACTCTAAGGAACTGGATTTCAGTTTGGAGTTCAGACATTATCTTCTTATCCAAAACCAAAATGAATGAGCAGGAATTTAAAACCCTCTACAGAAAACTACACTACTACAACTCTTATAGCATTGGTGCCAGGGGACTCGGTGGTGGACTGCTTTGTGGTTAGAATGATAACACTGCCATCAAAGTAATTGACTCCTCCCAAAGACATATAGAGCTGAGCATATAGAGCTGAGAGTCGAATCAAACCCCCAAAACCACAGTTGGTATATCTTACTTCTCTACCGTTATCCTAGTAGAGGAGACAAAGAGAGCTACTGAAACTCCCTAATCACATCCAAAGTCTATCTACTAAATACACCGTGGATAGTAATTGGAGACTTTAATGACATTACCTGCATCTTGGATTATGAGGGCACAAGCAACAGAGTTCACACCTCAAAACCCTTGCAGAATTTCATAGAACACTTCAGGCTCCTAGACCTAGGGTGCTCTAGCCCTTTTTTCACATGGGCAAAAAAACAATCAAGGAGGAGAAAAGTCCATGAAAGGCTTGACAGAGCCTATGTAAGTCCATAGTGGCTAGACTGGTTTCAAAATGCCAAACTCCTTGCTTTGCCTGCAATAAATTCAGATCACAACCCTCTCATACTCACTACATCCCCCCTACCATGAGGGGAAAAAACCCTTTCACTTTCTTCCAATGTGGGCAGAACATAAATGATGCAATCGAATCATTCAAGAACAGTGGAGGAAGTAAACTAGAGGCTCAAGAGCATACAGAATAGCAGCCAAGCTAAAAGCAATTGAAAAGGAGTTAAGGCTTTGGAACAAAACAACCGTTGGGGAAATCACCACCACTCTAAAAAAGATAGAAGCTGAACTTTTTGAGGAAAGTAAACACTCAAGCAGCAGGATCAATGAACTAGAGGCCCAATATAATAACTAGCTGAAATATGAAGAGCAACTCTAGAGACTAAAGTCAAGGGAATTGTGGCTGCAACAAGGGGATAGAAACACTAAATTCTTCCACCAAACAACAAATTATAGGCGCATGTGGAATGGATTGGATTGGATAAGAAATAGGCAAGGAGAATGGGTTTTGAATCCCAATCAAATTGTAAAAGCTCTCAAACTCCAAATCCTGGAGGTAAGTGGAGTAGATGGAGACTTCAACCAAGATTGGATTGAAGACCTCCCCCTAAACCAGATCCATGAGGATAGAAAGGTCTCTCTCATCACCACACCTACCCCAAAAGAAGTTAAAACATTTCTATTTCAAATGAACACACACAAAGCCCTTGGCTCAGATCGTTTCACTGCCTACTTCTTCCAATACTACTGGAGCACTGTAGGGAATGACATCACTGCTATGGTACAAAATTTCTTTCCTAGCAAAAAACTCCTAAAACAAATCAATCATACCCTCCTTTCTTTTATCCCTAAAAGAACTAGCCCAGAAACAACAGAACACTATAAACCCATAAGCCTTTGTACCACAATGTACAAAATCATTGCAAAAGTAATGAAAAATAGGCTCAAACCAATACTAAATGGCCTAATTGACAATAACCAAGCAGCCTTTATTGAGGGTTGAAGTATAATAGACAACATCATCCTAGCCAAGAAGAAATGGGCAGTACTCAAAATTGATATGGCCAAAGCCTTCGATAGAATGGGTTGGCAATTTTTGATCCAAGTAATGAGGAAATGGGATTCCTAGAGGAGTGGTGTGAAATGACATGGCAATGCATATCCACAACTTCCTATTCCATCAAGCTCAATGGCAACATCCATGAACACTTTGTAACAAAAAGGGGTCTTCGGCAAGGAGGCCCACTCTCACCTTGTTTGTTCATCTTAGGAATGCAGGTTCTATCAGCCCAACTTCACAAAGGTGAACAAGATGGGAATATCAAAGTAATCCAAATTTCCAAAGATTCAGCTCCAATTCACCATCTCTTATTTGTTGTTAACTGCATTATTCTTAATAGAGCTACCTCAGAAACCTTGCTAAACATAAAGAGCACCCTCATCACATTTGAAAAGCTATCGGGTCAACACTTCAACAAGAGCAAATCTTGAATTCTATTCAGCAAAAATACCCACAGGGTACATCAAAAGCTTCTTAGCCGACTAGTAGACATGAAACCAATGCCATTCCACTCAAGGTACCTAGGAGCCAAGTTGTCGGATGGCAGTACTAAAACAGTAGCAACTAATGAAGTAATAGACAAGGTAAGCAAGAAGCTAGACATCTGGCAAGCCAAACACCTTTCCCAAGTAGGATGGTTAACCCTCCACAAAGTAGTCTCTCAAAGCCTATCCATGTACACCATGCTACAGACTCTCCTACCCTCAATAGTCTACAAAAAACTAGACCGAATGCAAAGAAATTTCTGGTGGCATGGCAGCACAGAAAAAAATGAAGGCCACAACATAAAATGGAGCCAAATCTACAAACCCAAGGAGGGGGGACTCGGCCTAAAGCTCATGGAGCCCTTTAATAAAGCTTTATTCTCCAACAAATCTGGAAGTTAATAAATTCAGAGGATTCACTATGGGCCTACCAACTCAAGCAAAGATACTGGAAAGGAGACAGTCTACTCAACAACAAATCCCATCCAATAGATTCGTGGTGGTGGACAGTTTACTTCTAAATATATTATTTTTAAATTGGTATATTTTATTTTCTTTTAATAATTTATTAATTTTTAAAGAAAATAAGTCAAATCAAATCAGATCCAAAGATTCGATAGGATTCGAATTCAGATCGAGTCCTAGCAGATGTGATTGGATCTTTGGATTGGATCGTATCCAACATGAACAATATTGGATTTGATTCGAATATACCCTGATTCGAGTCCTATCCAATCCGTTTGCATCCCTAGTCATGAAAATTATCATTAATGATGGAAATAGATAAAATGCAAAATAGAAAGAAAAAAATTAATATCTTGTCCGTGGCCTATCCACTTGGTCAAATAAGTCAATAATTCAACCAATAAGGTTCATTTGGTTGTTGACCGAATTAACATTTTTTACTTTTTTTTTTGCAACAATATGGTTTGAATTGAAACATATTAAAACATTTGTGCTAATGATAGGTCAATCAATCTTATTGACCCATTCAACAACAAGTTGAAAACATTTATATAAACTACAAATAAAAAGATTTGGAGATAGGTTCATAAGGTTGAAAGACAATAAATACATCAATACTCCATGCTTTAATTACCTATCTTTGTTACAAAGGGTAATATAAAAACATTGAACTTATTATTGTAGGTGATGTGGTGGCTAAATTAAGGAGGCAGTCCCTTTGAAAGACAGAGAAAGAGCGTGTGCAAAGGGGATTGAATTTGATGCTAGGGCGTCAAGCAAGAATGATAGAGTTGGGAATCAATGATAAAGATGCTCGTTGACTAAGTGATTTTCATTATGAGAAGGATCTCTATTTATGGGAGAGATCCCGAGGTCCTGAAAGGAATGAGTTAAAGGTGTTTGTTTTCTGCTAGGAAAGGGAGTATTGGATTTGATGCCAATCATTAAGGGCGCTGCTAGGGTTTCGCCACGTGTTCCTATGGGAATCTCTCCAAGGGTTTGCTTTCCTTTAACGTGGAGATCCCCATGGTCCACGTGTGCTACTTCCCTTTGTGCGCCTCACTTAATTGATGTGGCGCTAGTGATGCCACCGACTGATGAGCAAAGCCTTATTAGGCTTACGTGGCGTCTTGTCGCATTTGTTCCTTCGAAGTTGCACATGTGGGAGACACTTGGGTTCAGTCTTTAATGAATTGGGATGTCATAACGCTTGAGAGTTTATTGCGAGTGTGCGATGGATTGTGGCTTCAACGTAGATCTGCAATGTACTATAGGTTCATCGCAGACCTGCGATGCGCTGTTGGTCCTTCGTAGAGGGAAGATTGACTATAGGCTGATCGCAAGCGTTTGTGTAGTATCAGTCTAGTGTTCATCGTGCTCTGTGGGACTAAGCAAGCACTAGTTCATTTTATTATTATTATTATTTTTTGTTGTTGTTGTTGTTGTTGTTGATTACCACATGCATATTTACTAGTTCAATAAAATGAAAGGCAAATTTCTTAAACTACCTTTACAATTTAACTTTGTCTTGCACTGTCCCTATTTTTTTTTTTTTGCTAATTGACATCGGCACCTAGTGCTAACGGAAAAAAAATGTCAAATTTGCCTTCCACTTTTCCTAAATTTTTTAAAACTAAACTCAACCAAGGAGATATTAAGCAAATTGTTGCTCCCGTTTTCATCTCCATCTCGGTCTCCGCCTCTGATAGTTCATGTGTGTGTGCTTTATTTGCTCATTAAGAGCACCTCTATGATATCTTTCTGACTCATTACGATTTGCAAAGTCCTCTATTCGAGAAAGCATCACTGTCTACGGTTTCCGATTTCTAGGGTTTCTTTATATTACCCCTCTTCTTAATCATGAATACTCTAGGAGATTTTTGTTAGAATGACACCGACCAACAGAAAAGAAAGATGAGAGTACTGGAGCTCTTTTGGAGGGCATCCATGGTTTTGTGGATCCCATTATTCCCTTACGGTCTCACACCTAAGATTGCTTTCATGTTCTTGACAAATTAAAAGGGGCAGCTTCTTGCATCTAAAAAATTTTGCAAATCTGATTCCTTCTCTAATAGTAGCTCCATTTGAGAAGAAACCCGATTGGAGCAAGTTGAAAAATTTCCTGTGTCCTCTTATTTCACCATAAATCACACCCATGCTGCTACAAATCCGACTCTCACTGGGGTGCTTTCCTTTCTTTAGCCCTTATTTTATTTGTCTTGTCTCACTTGTATATTTTTAGACTCCCACGAACAAGGTTACACTTTGCACACTTTTCCTATCAACTTTGGTTGTTTGTCATAAGCTTTGCCAAGATGCGAACAATTCTTCTTAACTCTTATCTATTAAGAGGAATCCTTTAACACTAAGAAAAAAAATGGTTGTTCATTTCCTCTTATCTCTTAATGTGCAATCATACAACTTTTTGATTTTAAATAATACCTCTAAAAAGACAAAGAAAAACTATATAGTGTGCTCCTCGAAAATAGCAGCTGTGAGGTAGTTGGGATTTCACCCGAAAGGTAAGCTGGGATTTTACCTGAACGGCTGCTGGAAGACTCGTGAGAATGGCAACCGACAAAGGACAAAGGAGTGGGAGTGAGGGGATGAGCCCATGGGGCTGCGAGGTAGTTGGGATTTCACCCGAAAGGTAAGCTGGGATTTCACCTGAACGGCTGCTGGAGGACTCATGAGAATGGCAACCGACAAAGGACAAAGGAGTGGGAGTGAGGGGATGAACCCATGGGGCTGGGTACCGACGTAGAATGGAAAGATGTTGTCTTCTCGCCATCATGGGAATCTCGTGATAGGCTTTGCACGTAGTAGACAGGCCTCCGAGGGGATCTAGTCGGAGAAGATGGGGCGAGACTCGTCTGTCTTGGCATGCATTTTCTTTCTAGATATTCATTTCGCCTAACTCCGAAGTTGGCCAACTAGGACCCGAGAGAGAGAGAGAGAGAGAGTCCAAGGCTCCAAAGAGTGTCTTGGTGTGAATTCGTGCTTCTTCTGCGTTGAAGAAAATGGGAGGCGGCCTCCTCCTTTATTCTCCAGGGTAAAAAAGTAGAAAACAGAGGGCTTCGCCCCTTTTTCCTCTTTTTCTTTTATAAAATGTAAGTATTGAACTTGAAAATTTATTTACTTAATTCTAAATTCCCAATAGAATAAGTTTGTGAATTCGTGCTTCTTCTGAGGCAGATTTCATTTTCTCGCTATTGTACTCACAGCTGTTCTGGGTGTGAAATCGGGTTCCACCAATGGTTTCAGAATCGTAGCTAAAGGTTTGATATTCTACGGTATTGAATCCTTGCAGGTCTGAAAGGGCGATCGGAAAATATAGGGTGATAACCAGATACAGGGCATGTTCGACCTCTGATCTCTCATTTTGTTCTACATTCTTAACCAGGAATATTCTAGGAGATTTCTAACAGAATGGTTGTTCAAACCGATAAGGGCATTTTTCATTATAAAAGGGTAGGTTCAAGATTTTTGAAAAATATAATGGTTACTGATATCACACGTGAATGGTTTATGACAGAAGGTTAACGGAATTGAAGATTTTAGCCAATTGTCAGAAACAATAAGGTAGTGCAAGACAGTAAGGATATAATTAGTTAATTAACTAAACAATGAGGATAGTTTAAGAAATTTATCCTAAAAAATAAAATAAAAAGTAAAAAAAAAACCATATCATTATTACCTACTATTTGTATAAAATACTTCATAATATCTAACTCAAATGAATTCAAGCCAGGCCAAGCTCATCCTATGCTCTGTCAAACTCATTTAGCCAAACAAACTTGGATAAAGGCTCTGCTTTTTTTTTATATTTATTTTATTTATGATACTCAAAAACAAAATCCAATGCTAAACAAAGGTAATAGATACAAAACAAAAAAGGAAAAAAGAAAAGAAAAAAAGCTACCCACTGCTCAGTTCGAGCTATGTTCAAGGATTTGTTGATGGAGATGAAATCCATTTTGCACTGCTAATTCTCTATGGTAGGCCTAACTTGGATAGGTGATGGAGGCCCATCACAAGGCCCATCTCAACCCTAGGGGCAGCAGCTCCTAAGATAAGGATAAGTCTAACTCAGATCCAAGAATTCAAGATAAGCAAGGGATCCAAGAATTCAAGAACTCAAGATTCCAAGAATTAACAAGACTTTATCAAGATCATCAAGTTCCAGCAAGACTCCTAGATTTATCAAGATTTTCAAAGACTTCCTAGATGCATGCATCGGATGGTGGAGATCAAACCAAGAAAAGTTCGATCATATCAGATTAACTATTTGGATCAAACCAAGAAGAGTTCGATCATATCAGATTAGCTATTTGGATCAAACCAAGAAGAGTTCGATCATATCAGATTAGCTATTTGGATCAATCCTAGTTGTTATTTCCTAATTCTTTTACAATTTCCAAATGTATTATAAGTACTGCTATTTTCCCAGAATTATTCATCAATTCATACTTCATATTTTCAGAATTTCTTCAAGTTGTCTTCTTTGAGTTTTCGCCACCTTTTCTCTCTCCTAGAGAATTCAGTGTTCTTTGTTAGAAGCTAGCGATCACCAGGTGCTTGCATAGCCAGCTCCGATTTCCATTGCTTCCATGCTGTGTCAGGTGGTATCAGAGCAGGGAGTTCGCCCAGTCAGATAGCCAACCAAGACGGTAGTAGTCGCAACCCACCCCGTGACGGAGATAAGGGGTTCCCAGCTGTTTGGAGAGTGATTGAAGAACAGTGCACGGCCACACGTAACATCGAACAGCAGTTGGCAGAGGTGACTAAGCAACTACGAACCTTTTTATGGGAGGTTGTCCACAGAACCGGGAAAATCCACAACAGATCGAAGGAGACGACCACGACAGACCACCCATCGCTATTGTGTCCCGATGTCCAGTTCTTGACGACGACAGTGATGATTATTTCGAATTTGGTGGTGCTCCAGTTCTTCCCGTCAATGACAGAAATGACAGAAATTAGCATAATCAAGGTAATTTCAATCCCCATAGGAATAATGATGAATTTAAACTTAAGGTAGATATTCCTACTTTTAGTGGAGATCTTGGCATAGAGGGACTTCTAAATTGGATCACAGAAGTTGATAGATTCTTTGAGCACATGGAGATACCAGAGGAACGAAGGGTAAAACTGGTGGCTTTCCGATTAAAGAGAGGCGCATTTGTTTGGTGGGAATGCCAGAGAGAAACCCGGATTAGAGAAGGAATGGGTTCTGTTCGAATCTGGAGGTGCATGAAACAATTAACCAGAGGTAGATTTTTACCTCCTGACTATGAACAATATATGTTTGAATCTTCGCAGCGGTGTACGCAGGGTTCACGTAGTGTTAATGAGTACACATCAGAATTTTTAAGATTAGCAGAAAGAAACCAGTTGTCTGAAAGTGATAACCAGCAGGCAACCCGTTATCTGAGCGGGTTAAGACTGTCCATCAGGGACAAAATTGGTGTACAAATGGTTCTTAGTGTGCAGGAAGCAAGAAACTTGGCCTTGAAAGCAAAATTAATGTTCCAAGACAAGCATGTAGTGATAATTACCGCCGGTACAGCGGGAGCGACAACATACCAGTCACTGTTGACAAGAACAAATCAGTCCTAGATGTACAACCCTCTCACCCGGCAAGCACAAGTAACGCCAGTAAAGCTACTACAGGAGGACATACTCGAGGTAATCCATCCAACCCTCCTAAACCCAGTAACCCTTATGCAAAGACTACTCCTATTAAATGTTTTAAATGTAATGAGGTTGGATATAGATCCAATGACTGTCCCAGGAGGAAGACAGTTAATATGGTAGAAAAGGAGGAGGAGGAAGATATTGAGGAGGATGTATACTGTGGACGTAATAGGGAGGATGAAGAGGGTCCATATGAATATGAGGAGTATACTTGTGTTGTAAGAAAATTAATGTTGTCCCAGAAAAATAAAGATACTTCTCAAAGGCATAGATTATTTCGTACCAGATGAACTGTCAAGGGAAAATTATTTAATTTAATTATTGATAGTGGTAGTTAAGAAAACATTATTTGTAGGGATATCATTCAACAATTACAACTGATTCCTGAAAAACATCCCCACATATACACAATTGGGTGGATCAAGGAAGGAGGTGGCATATGGGTGGAAGAGCGCTACAAGGTACCTTTTTCAATTGGTAAGTACCATGACGAAGTATATTGTGATATTGTTGATACGGATGCTTGCCATATTTTGCTAAGGAGGCTTTGGCAGTTTGATACAGATGCAAGGCACATGGGTAGGAAGAATACCTATCAACTTGAAAAAGATGGTACACGTTATACTTTGTTACCCATAGCAAAAAAAATATATATATTACAAGTGCTCCAAAGGCACATGAGAAGAATTTCCTTACTGTCACCCATCATCATGCTGAATTTGTTAAAGAATGTAAGGATACTCATGAAATCCATTTGTTAGTAGTAAAAAGAGAAGATATTAATGATGAAAATAAAATTCTAGTAGAAAACTACTGGATGAATTCAATGATGTAGTTCCAGAGGAGTTACCAAATGAACTCCCTCCCTTGAGGGATATACAACACCATATTGATTTTGTTCTAGTGCTAGTTTACCTAACCTCCCACATTATAGGATGAGTCCTAAGGAGAATGAAATATTAAGGGAAAAGGTAGAAGAATTATTGAAAAATGGACACATTCAAATCAGCATGAGTCCTTGCATAGTACCTGCCTTATTAACACCTAAGAAGGATGGCAGTTGGAGAATGTGTGTCGACAGCAGGGCCATTAACAAGATCACCATTGGGTACAAATTTCCTATTCCCAGGTTGGACGACATGCTGGACCAGCTTAATGGAGCTATAGTTTTCTCAAAGATTGATCTTAGGAGTGGATACCATTAGATCAGGATCCGTCCCAGAGATGAATGGAAGACTGTCGTCAAGACTAGAGATGGCTTGTTCACGTGGCTTGTTCGAGTTGTTAGTCATGCCCTTTGGACTAACCAATGCACCCAGCACATTCATGAGGCTGATGAACCAGGTATTGCGCCCCTTTATTGGTAAATTTGTGGTAGTCTATTTTGATGATATTTTAATATACAGCAAATCTATCACTGAGCATGTGGAACAAATTAGGGAGGTCCTGAAAACATTGAGGGAAAATAAATTATATGCTAATTTGAAGAAATGCATCTTTATGAGTGATAATTTATTATTCATGGGATTTATTATAAGCAATGATGGTATAAAAGTAGATTTAGAAAAGGTGAAAGCCATTAGGGAGTGGCCGACCCCATCCACTGTCACAGATGTTAGGCGTTTTCATGGGTTAACAACCTTCTATAGGTGCTTTATTAAGAATTTTAGTAGTATCATGGCTCCCATTACTGAATGTTTGAAAAAAGGAAAATTTCAATGGGGAGAAGAACAATAACAGAGTTTTGCTCTCATAAAAGAAAAGCTATGTACTGCTCCTGTTCTTGCCTTACCAGATTTTAATAAATTATTTGAAGTTGAATGTGATGCTAGTGGAGTTGGCGTACAGGCTGTATTGTCCCCAAAAAAGAGACCCATTGCTTTCTTCAGTGAAAAATTATGTGAAACCAGGAGAAAGTTGTCTACTTATGACAATGAATTTTATGTTGTGGTTAGAGCCCTGAAGACTTGGGAACATTATTTAATTACAAAAGAATTTGTTCTCTACACTAACCATCAGACCCTAAAATATCTTAGTGGGCAAAAACAATTAAGAAGTTATTTGCATGCTAGATGATCTGCCTTCCTAGACAAATTCCCATATAAAATTGTGTATAAGACATGACAGCAAAATAAAGTGGCTGATGCACTTAATAGGAGTGTAGCTCTCATCAAGACCCTCAGTGTTGAGATTGTGGGTTTTGAGTGCCTAAAAGACTTATATACCCAGGATGAAGACTTCCAACAAGTATGAGAGAAATGTGTGAATAAGCAGTCAGCAGAGGACTTCTTTATTTATGATGGGTTCCTTATGAAAGGGGAACAACTGTGTATCCCTTGCACCTCCCTCCACGAAAAGATCATCAGGGATTTGCATGGGGTGGATTAGCAGGACACCTGGGAAGGGATAAAATAGTAGAAGCAGTTAAGGGTCGATATTACTGGCCGAAGTTAAGATAGGACGTGTCCACCATTGTAAGCAGGTGTTATATTTGTCAGACAGCTAAGGGACAGACCCAGAACACAGGTCTCTACATGCCCCTACTCGTTCCTACTGCTATATGGGAAGATTTGTCCATGGATTTTGTGCTAGGCTTGCCAAAGACCCAGAGGAACATGGACTCCGTCTTCGTGGTGGTTGATAGATTCTCAAAAATTGCTCACTTCCTCCCATGCAAGAAAACAGCAGATGCATCCGCTACAGCCAAATTGTTTTTCAGGGAGATTGTCCGCTTGCATGGGGTACCCAAGACCATCACACCAAATCGTGACACACGGTTCCTCAGTCACTTTTGGATGACCCTGTAGAGGTTGTTTGATTCATAACTTAATTTCAGCAACACAGCCCATCCGCAGATGGACAGATAGAAGTAGTAAACCAAACCTTAGGGAATTTAATTCGCAGCATATGTCAGGAGAGGCCAAAACAGTGGGACTTCACCATAGCCCAGGCCGAGTTCGCCTATAACAATGCAGTGCACAGTTTTATAGGCAGATCCCCTTTCTCCACCGTATACATGAAGGTCCCTAACCATGCACTAGATTTAGTGAAGCTACCCAGAGTACCTAGTGCCAATATCTCGGCAGAACAGATGGCAGAACAAATCCAGTTCGTCCAAGAGGCCGTGAAGCAGAAGCTTGAGCAATCCAACGTCAAGTACAAGATGGCTGCAGACAAGCACCACCGACCTCAAGTGTTTGATGTAGGTGATGAGGTCATGGTCTTTTTAAGGAAGGAAAGAATTCCCGTAGGTACTTACAACAAGTTGAAGCATCGGAAGTATGGCCCATATAAGATCGTGAAGAAGATTAATGATAATAACTATGTAGTGGACCTACCAGATCATATGGGTATATCCAAGACCTTCAACGTTGCTGACCTTCACCGGTACCTGCCAGAAATAACACTTGCCTATCCTAGTCACGAATCGGGGTTGTGTTCTCTACAAGTGGGGGAGAATGATGGAGGCCCATCACAAGGCCCGTCTCAACCCTAGGGGCGGCAACTCCTAGGATAAGGATAAGTCTAACTCAGATCCAAGAATTCAAGATAAGCAAGGGATCCAAGAATTCAAGATAAGCAAGAACTCAAGATTCCAAGAATTATCAAGACTTTATCAAGATCATCAAGTTCCAGCAAGACTCCTAGATTTATCAAGATTTCCAAAGACTTCCTAGATGCATGCATCGGACGATGGAGATCAAACCAAGAAGAGTTCGATCATATCAGATTAGCTATTTGGATCAAACCAAGAAGAGTTCGATCATATCAGATTAGCTATTTGGATCAATCCTAGTTGTTATATCCTAATTCTTTTACAATTTCCAAATGTATTATAAATACTGTTATTTTCTCAGAATTATTCATCAATTCATACTTCATATTTTCAGAATTTCTTCAAGTTGTCTTCTTTGAGTTTTCGCCACCTTTTCTCTCTCCTAGAGAATTTGGTGTTTTTCACTAGAAGCTAGCGATCGCTCGGTGTTTGCATAGCTAACTCCGGTTTCCATTGCTTCCACGCTGCGTCAATAGGCCATATTTTGACTTAGCAAGTATCATAGAGTCCTGATAATTGATAACCACCTTTGTTTTTTGTGATCTCGCTCGATGTTTTAAAGTAGGGAATTTTTGGTATTTTGGATTCTTGGTTTGTTTTTTTTTTTCGTTATAGTTTAATTTTTTATTTTTAATATTATACATAAAATTCTGGACGGAATTTTGTGTGAAACAAGTCCACCCATTGGTTTTGTTTAAAACCATGTCAATCACCAACTCAAGGTTCTAATATAATTCCAGTTCAAATTGACATTTTCCAAAAAGGGATTATTGGGTTAGGCAGGCCAATTGGAGCTAATTGGTAAAATTATTCAAACCAAGATAGTCCAACCCAAATGAAAATGCTAGCTCTGGCTCAGACAAGAATGCGGAGCAGGTTGGGGCTAGGTTCTGAGCTCCTGGTATAGGCTTGTTCTAGGTCTCCATGGCGGAATGAGCTGGAGCAAGAATTCGTGCATGTAGATTCGTGACCAGATGGGGATTGGGGATTGGGGAGGGGCCTACTCCATGTCTCCATGCATCCACAAAGTCAGGAACTTGTTCAAGCACAACCACGGAACTGGGTAGTCAAGCTTACGGCTTATTCCCCTCTCCGCCCAAAATTTCCTTATTCCTATCATCCTAGCAAGGCCTAGGGGTGTCTACGGTTCGTTAATGGAACCATAGCCCATTTTTGTAAATCGAATCGGTGGTATCGGTTTTTTCATTTTGTTAAATCAAAATCGAACAGGTATCACTAGTTAATCGGTTTGTCGGTTTTGGTTTTTGATCGGTTTGGTTCTTCGATTCTTCAATTTTTTGGTTTTTATATTTATAATATATATATATATTATATAAATATATTTATAATATTATATTATAAATAATAAATGATATATAATATATTATAAATATTTTAAAAATATATAATATATTTGTAAATAGATCATTATAAATATAATATAAGTATATATTTCTATATAATGAATATATATTTATATAAAATACATAAGAAATATGTGACATATATTAAAAATATATATAAAATATACATATAAATATATATACCGGTCGATTCAGTTAATCGTCGATTTTTTTATAGGTTAACCGAAAATCGAACCGATTTGGTTTTTTAAAAATTCCAAACCGAAACCAAACCAACTGGTTCGGTTAATCACATTTTGCAGTTCAATTCAATTTTTCGGTTTTCCGGTTTTTCATGAGAACCCTACAAAGCGCCAACCTCGCTTTCTTGGGTTGCAGTTGCACAGAGAAGCCCCTCGGCCCTCGCTCGACGTTCTGACTTGTGTGGGAGTCATGTCCAGTCCAACACGGCGCACGAAATGCAATTTGGTGCTTCTCGGTACAACAGCCAACAGGGGAGGAAGGACACAGAGCACTAGCTATATTTGTCTGGACTGGGGGCTGGGGGTAGTGCTAGTGCGACCCCATAAATGATAAATCTTCCGATAAGATTGCTCGGGCGATTTTAGGTAGAGAGTAGGAGGCATTCCATATCCCATCCCATTGAATTTGTGGGATACTGAACTTGTGGTTGGGCTTGGGCTTGAGCTTGGTTTCCGTATCTCGGATACTGAACTTGTGGCACAGTTGACATCAATGATGATGTTTCTAGATGATAAGGGGGGAATCCATGTTTAATGTTAAATGGGGCCTCCGCCTCCCCTCAGCTCCCGGATGCAGTCGTGCACACCAGTCAGTCAGTGATGATGAGTTCGGAATCTGCTGACTCCATACTCACTCCCATGATGCTCCTGAGTCCTGATTGATTGATGTGTTAAACTGTTCACTACTTTAAGTAGTAGTGGCCGGTCATTTGCTTTACTTTCAATTTCAACAGTAGGTAGCTATTCCAAACCTTTCAATGAATTTCAACTATATTCCTTGGTTCCTTGTTTGGGAAACATATCATATACGGTCTTAGGTCCACATGGTCCAGATAAGAAAGTCTCATCTTTCTTTTTTCAGAGTCCAGATGAACTGCACTCTGCAATACCAGCCTTATCCTCTTTACATATGCTCTCCACAAGTTCTAAACATCAAACCGATATTAATTCAACAAAGTTTTAATTCGAATACATATCTTTACTGAAAAGCCTATTGGATTTGGAATCTTTCTTTCTTTCTTTTTAATTTTTTCCCCTTAATTCTTTCTGAAACCACTGGAAATTAACCTAGCTAGTTTTGTTTCCGAGTTTAGTCATTTTGCTTATTTCATTGTAAATTTACCATATATATGGAGAACCTTTTACCTTCCAAAGCATATGCTCTTGATTGGCAATTAGTAACTTATCAGCTCCAACCTTTTCTACAATATCTGTGAGAATATGATGGGCTGGCCATATCCTGATGATCAGTTCTGTTGCCTCTAGCTAACACATACACAAATGAGAGGGAGAGAGCTAGCTCACTTCTGCATTTGTTGTCATCCAATTATGAATCCAAAACAGAATTTTATCACAGTTTATCAACCACCTTGACATTTTACTAACAGATATCCTATTTGCAGAGTTCCTCTCCAACAATTAATTAGTACTGTGAAGATTCCTGGCTTTGAGCTGGAATAGAAAGCATAAAAAAGGAAGTCGAGGTGCAAAGCCACGAGCTTTGTTTGCTTCTTAAGCCCAAATTTTGCTTTTTTCACCCTAAGCTCAAATCTAATTTAGCACTCAAGATTTTAGAGGAAAGCCATTTAATTTGTCTTTGAAGAACAGTGCTGATGAAGAGACTGACCTTTAAAGGAAGGGTAGTCTCTGTAACATTTTTCTTCGAATACAACTGAAACCAAAACATTTCTCCTGGTCCTTGGTACAATTAAACCTTGGCTTAATGGTCGAAGGAGGTACCTATATTTGCCGTAGATGTTCCATGGTGCGTGTCAATTACGTTGGATCCATATATATATATATATATATATATATATATATAGTTCAGGTATAATGACTTTGGATGATTCTTATGTTCATAATTATTTGTTTATTTTGGCTAAGCAGTAAGCAGTAAGGGGACCCTCTTTTTGAAGGAATACTTTAGTCTATAATGGAATTAGTGTCAACACGGCTGAGCTATGGGGTACTGTAGTACGTGCGATCCCTCAAAATTTTATGGTATCCCTTCATTTCAAATGAGTAGCTAGCTCATCGTTGAATCAAAGTCCTATATATGCTGACTGGAGAGCGAGAAAAGGTCTGCAGAAGAATCGAAACGTTAGGAATAATGAAAGGGTTGAGCAACAATAATGGTACAAGATGAATCCCAAAATTAAGGATATCCGTGCACGCAATCCAATAAATTTCAGTTAATTGGAGTAACGCTGTTGTGCATGGGATCATCACAAGTACTAGTCTTCTCCACTGCTAACGGAGAACCACTACTTTATATTACTTTTGCGCCTTTTGAAGCAATCTCCTGTTGCAAACTTGGCAGCACCAAAGTTAAAGGGAGAAAAGCAATAAAGAAATTCCTTCTATTTTTCTGTACTTTAAGATGATGCATGTACTTGGTGGAGATTAGGATGACGATTAATTCTTTGACTGCTAACATCTGAATCCCCGGTGAACCTGCTCTTTGTTTTGGGTTTTGGGCTTAATTAAATTTCGTCGGCAGTTAGCTTCAGGCTTCAGCTAGCTAATCAATTCATCCCAACCCAATTATTAATGGCTTTAGGGATGTCGTTATCTTGGGTCATCACTCATCATCCAGATATCCCAATAATCGAATCAGATATGGATCTCGATCGGAAAAAGTACATCTTCGAATTTGAATCCACTGCACCCCCGGCCCACCAAGTAAAATGACCTGGTTAATTTATTACTTTAATCTAATGGGTATGGGTTGGATATCTTAAGTTAACTACCCCCCTAACCCCTCCATATCTTCCACGTGTACGTAGTAGCATAATGCATGACCAGAACTTAATTAATTAGAAGGCCCGGCCCAAGAGGGCAAGAGGGTTACTCCCCTCTTCGCCTTTATTATTTATGGGATAACAAACACAAACAGAGATCCCATAAGAGAAAAATATCAACTACACCCAGGAGGCCAAGAATTCCAGAAGAGATCGCCGATCAGAAGAGAAGAAACTTGTATTGCTTTAATTTCTGGTACATCGATCTAATGGAATACGATTACAATTAATGCTTCTAACTAACTGTTCTTTCAAGAGCTACCTACGTACAATTAGCTATATTATTTAATTATCTACTAATTAAAAAAGACAAGCAATACATATATATATATATATATACTAGTTTTCGATCCCTAGCTAGCAATAACCAACACATGTAGGATGATGATGAGAGTGGCAAGAGACAACGTAACCATGCATCGATCGGCTACACCAATTAGTAGTAATAAATTTCATCTCATCTCATGCATAGTCTAAACTGAAACTGACACATCACCCTCGTAACAATCAACGACAGCCACCCTTCTCTTTACGTTTTTGTAAGAATACCTTCTAGCTATGAAGACATAGACGCACAAGTTCACTGCTTGCATGACTACAAGCAACCAGTAAAAATTGTCCAAGCGGCTGTGGTTTAAATCCTTAGCAAACCAACTTCTTCCCTTCTTTTCCGTCAAAATATCAACCACAGTTATCAGTAGACTACTGAGGAAGTTTCCAGCTCCGATCACACTCAGGTAGAATGCTATTCCAAGACTTCGCATAGAATCAGGAACTTGGTCATAGAAGTACTCTTGCAAGCCAACCAGAGTAAACCCATCTCCTATGCCAATAATCACGAACTGCGGGGTTAGCCAGAAGACGCTCATTGACATCCCACCACCGGTTCCTCCTTGTACAATTTCTAGCCTCCTCCTCTCAACCAAGGCGGCAGCAACCATGGCTACACACGAAAACGCCATTCCGATGCCGATCCTCTGTAGTATCTTAATCCCTCTCTCGTTGCCTGTAGCCTTTCTCAGTGCAGGTTCCAGTATCTTGTCATAGACAGTCACAGAAACGATCATTCCTATAGCAGCCAGAGAGTAGATTGAAGCTGGAGGGATCTCAAAGCCATGACCAATCTTTCTGTTCATGCTACTTGCTTGTTTAATGAAAAATGTTGAGGCCTGTGCCACGCCTATTCCGAATGTCAAGGTGGCCAACCAAATTGGGATCATGTTGACCACTAACTTCACTTCCTCTACTTTGGTAACTGTGGATAGTTTCCATGAATTAGGTTGCTGGTTCTGAGTTAATGTGGTCCTGTTACCATCTTCAACGATTGCAGCTTTGTCAAGAAATCTGTGAATCCAAATAACAGAGATGCAATCAGCAGAGATGCTTGCTTTCTGGATAACACAGACTGCTGTTGATGGAAATCCATTTACTTACCTAAGCTTATCGGTATGGAAAAGAAGCCTTTCTTGAGTTTTCTCCGACTTCGGAATCTCGTACAATTCAGAAGGATTGGAAGGATAAGGAAGACTTCTCTTGCTTATGGCTGCTACAAGTACCTGCAACATGGGTGTTAAGGGGCTCCCTTCGGGCACCCTATATCGGTAAAACGGCCTTCCAACGTAGAAGACTACAATTGTAATCGCCATGATCACAGTGAGAATAATATCTGCACTAGCCCAGCTAACGTTGTCTTGTACGTAAACGATCAGAGTTACACCGAGAACGAGACCGAAGCAAAGAGCAGAGTTCCACCAATTGAAGTAGGACATCTTCTTTTTTCTTTCTTCTGAATGATCATCATCAAACTGGTCAGCTCCAAAGCTCTCGAGTGAAGGCTTGTGACCTCCAGTTCCCACAGAGATCATGTACATGGAGATGAAAAAGATCACTTCATGAAGCCTTTTCGGATTACCACATGGATCTGCGTTGCAGGCCTTCAAGCTCGGTATGAGCTCCGACATTGTCAAAAGGATCAGGCCCTGTTTCCAGCATCGATAGACACTTTAAACCACTGAAATAGACTAGAGTCATAAAATAAACACCATGGCCGGAACACCCAAATAAGCCCAACTTTACTAATCACCAGAAAGGGTAAACCATGAAAAAGTCCGATTTGAACCGACCAACTAAGTCAAAGAGAACCAATTGACAATGAAGGGGATCTCCCTCCCCTAACTTTTGTTCTTCTTTTTTGTGCGTTTAAATTAAAGGTCAACTTTCATCACCTAGGTTGCCTAGTCAGTCTGCCAGTTGGACTGGCTTGAACCAACTGGGCGATCAACCAACCGGGTCAACCTCGCTCCAATCCCAATTCTCTCTTGGAAATGCTGCTTTGATCTCTAGGCAGTTAATTAATACGGCATGTGAAGGAGTAAAGGAGATGAACTTACAAAGAGATATATGAAGGATGAAACCAATACAGTGGAGAATCTCCCCATGTACGCATCTGCGATGAATCCTCCTATCAAAGGCATCAGGGTTGTCACACCCGACCAGTAATTTACGTTCTTTGCTGCCGTTTCGAGATCTTGATGAAGCACCTTGGTGAGGTATATGATGAGATTTGTAGCAATTCCAAAGTAGCTCAACCTCTCACTGAACTCAATGGCTAGCCCAGAAAAATAAAAAGGACCAATTAACAAAGTTTAATATTTAGATTTAGAAATAGTTACAGATTGCAAAACTTGATTTAGACAAAAAAGAAGCCAAGGATTATGTTGACAGTGTTGGCCAAACGAATTAGATACATCTCATTCAGGAACTCGTTCAGTATCAGTTCTATTATGCTTAGTTTGGAAGGAGTACAAATACTAAATACATACAAAAATACACTCTACATATTTGTATTTGTACTCCTTCCAAACTGAGTTAGCGGAAAATGATGTAATCCAATTACCAGAGTCCGAGCAGTAAACATGGTTATTTAGGCCTTTTAATTCTAAAAGTAGTGTAGGACTAAGGTTTGCCATTCTTTAGGATGGCCCACTGATCCATCAGACAGAATCAGTGCTTTTCCTTGCCCACTTGTGGTTGTATATAAAATTAACATTCCTCCCTTTCGAAAGAAGAGGAGATACCTACAATGTGGGGAATAACCGAATAAGATCTTGGAAACGATAGTAGGTTTTCGTGGTGGGGTTGGTGGTGGAAACCTCTCTCTCTCTCTCTCAGAAGTCTAGAGAACAATGAGATCAAAGGAGCTAACCTACGGAACAAGCATCGATTCAGGAAATAGTTAGAGATGGGTTTGAAATAAATAGGACTACAACAAAATTTTCAGTCTTTCGCTATAAAGCCTTTAGTACTAGATCTGTACTCATATAACTAAGTAGTTCATCATTACCAGTACCTTGGCCAGCAAAGGGTTGTGAGTTCCGACAATTTTGGGTTAAGCTACAAAAGCTTTTTCTATCGCATCGCTCAGCCTAGGTTTTGTAGACATCAATTTTTAGTACAAATCCCGACCCTACTTTCAGGTGTTTACACCTTGTACCCCTAAGTTATAGCAGTAACAGTAACGCAAATGGAGCATCTGGAATTCAAAAAGTAAAAAATGGAGAGAGCTCATTTGGTTTCCATTGCAACTGAGTTCAGAAATTTAACATATAAATCAGATCTATTCTAGGAATGTTAACAAAAAATAAAATTTGAATCTCTTTTATGTAATTGCCCTCGATTTTGGATGATGAGGTATGGGTCCAAATGCAATGAAAATCTTAAAAGCATTCCATTAATGGCTGCTTACTATGAGTTCAACTAAGGACAAAAAAAAAAGAAATCTTAATGAAGACATATATTCATGGCTGCTTAGTCCAACTATTCTGCAGAGAAGAAGAAAGGCTAGTGGCTGCTTATTAGTCCAACTATTCTGGTTAGAATAGTTTAAGTAAGCAGTGAAACTGAAAGCATATTCAACCAAATGTTAGTGGGTGAATCCATTTCCATATGATGATGAGTTGTTGATTATACCAACCCTTACCTATAATAAACAGAGAAGCTTTCCAAACACCAGTTGAAGCTCGGAGAGGAATTCTTCCCTTGTGATCCACAGACGAATCGTAAACCCATTTCTCCTCATCGACTTCTTCAGACTCTCCTGCTCTTCTTTTCTCCATTCTATTATCTATCTCTTACGACCCAGGTAACAGAGACAGTATTCTCACTAACCTAAGCTGAAAGGGAAAGGCAGAGACCGTATTAAGAGGATGGCTAGATGGGGGATGGATTCGTACTGCTTATATAGGAGGAATACCTTTATTTGGTCAATGCAAGTTTCCCTTTGTATCAGGGTGGAATTTTAGTTTAGAGTACTGAGAGAAAATTGGCTCGGCCATGATTGTGACAGAGAAAACTTTGTTTTCTTCCACTTAGGCCAGATGTCAGTCACCATTCAGGGTAGTGAGGAATTGTATTCTTTGCCAACTTGGGTGATAGGGGGTTCTTTTCATGGTCCAAGGTCAAAAGATGATCGTATCCATATTTAGACATTACTACATAATCAGCTTGAAGCATTTGAAATAAGTGAAAATGGTGTAACTGACAGCAACAACACACAATGTGCGTGTTTCCCTCTTTGTGCGTTCATACTTCATACAGGCTAAAACCTTCCGTGAATATCACGGAAAAAAAAAAAAGTTCTTGGATAAATTACAGATTGCCACACTTACTAAAATGTTCATTCAAAATTCCACAGGATGAGCAAAGAAAATATCAAAATAACAAAAACGAGCATGTCGAAGCATTGTATCTTTTGCTGTATTTTTAGTTTTGTTTTATTATTGCAAATCTAGTGTTTTTCTTTGTATTTTCGTTTTTTACTTTATTGTATTTTCTGTAATTTTATGTTTTTCTATTGTATTTTCCTCTTTTAATTTTCTTTGTTTTTGTTGTATTTCCTATATTTTATACAATTTCCTACTTTTGTTTTATTTTACATTTTTTGTTGTATTTTATCAATTTTCAACAAAATTGTCTCATGAAATGATACAAGGACAATTTGGGGTATTAGAAATGTTTAAATGCATACATAACAATCGTATAAAAATATTTTTTGAAATTATTGGATAGAATGCTAATGGTGCGGCAAAGTGTTGGAATCTATAAGTTCATGGTGGGTCTTTATCACAAATGAAAATTCTATAAATAAGTATCACTACGCTCAAAGTACAGGGTGACGCTTTGTAATTTATCAAAAGTTCTTTTCTTTATTTTTCTTCTCGGGTGCTTGAGGGGGAATCATTAATTGTTATTTATCAAAGCACGCAGCATGTAATTTTGATAATTCTTCGATGATAATGTTGTTGATACTTGGTGATACTGTGTATTGTTAGCCTGGATGTCCCGCAAGTAAAAAACTTTAATATATGTTTGTTAAATTCACAGGGAGATGTTATCAATGCGCAATTAGACGCATATACTTTCAAAGAATGTACAGAGATTTTAGTTGCAGGAGATACTGTGGCATGTGTTTTGTATAAAGGTGTATGAGTAATAGTAATAGTAGGAAGGTTCAAAGTATTGATACGTATCGGTTCATATCTATGGATATGTATTGTGCTAATGGCTTTTTGATACACCCTTCCAAGGATTGTATTGAGTTAGGCCATGGTTCAGAGGGTAGCCAGGCCTTAAACCGACCCCTCTGAACCGATTAAAAAAAACAAATAAAACTTAAAAAAATATACCGATACAAGCCAATACTTTAAACCTTGATAATAGTAGTATTTCTCTCTTGTGATATGTATATATGGTCTAAACACTGTCACCTACAAACCACCCATGTGGCTCATGTATAAGGGTCCCAGAAAAAGCTGTTTGAATTATCAATAGCTGCGCTGGCTGTGCATAAGATGACTCAAATGCACAAACCCTTTTGGGCCATATGTCTCCTTATAAGGGTGCCTCAAGTAGGACGATGTCCACATACCAAACATCAAGTTGATTAAAGGATGATTAGATGATTTGTATGTATTTGATCCTTTTATTTTGGACTTGGCGTTAATGGTTGTCTTGTAAACCTTGCTTTGAGATAAACATGCATGAGGAAATGCATGGCTGAAATAATCGGAAAATATATATATATATGGTGAGTTCTGGCCATGGTGATCTCTTATTTGGGATCCATTAATTTACCGGTGGTGGTGGGTGGTGGGTGGCAACACTTTGTGTCAATCAAAGAGTTATGTTTCGATCACGAGTTTAATGCTTGCATTTACTATTTTCTTTCTAGCTATATGTATGCAGTGGAGTTAGTGCTTAGTCAGTGAGAGGGTGCACATGTTTTTATGTTGTAAATTTTTGCGTGGATGATTAAGTTGGACTTTGTTTTAGGCAGGATAAGTTGATCATAGTGGACACATGATAGACCAGCTATGCCGGCCAATATGCAAATATGTAATGCTTCTTAAAGCATAAATTGAACTTCACTATTGACTATAACCTATCCACTACCACCACCATCAGCTATGAATGAAAACCATTAAAGACGCCTTGGTTCTTGCGAAAAGGTTGCTCCCAGCCTTCATCCCACGTCACCTGTAATTGCAGACAGTGCTCGGTACTAGGTTGCATCCTTTCCATTTGTTTTAGAGCTTTGAAATTTTAAAATGTCTAGGGCGGTCCTCTTGCACAGAATAAAATGCATATTTTTTATTTTTTTTTATTATATAGTTAAATTGCAGATTAATATCTTGTATTTTGAGACTATTTTTACTATACTACCAGCTTTTCAAAACCTGCTATTATGACACTTGAAACTCTTAAAAATTATCCATTTAGTTCAAAATCATTAATCTATTTTAGATGGCATGGGAAATAGCATAAATACCTTCGAGTTTTGAATAGGTAACAGAAGTATAATTTTGAAATGGCCAAAATAGCCGTGTTTAAATCCCTTTTTCACTATGATTGAGAATTATTATTTGATCATTTTATGCCCTAACATTTCTTCAGGGAAGAAGATCAAGGTAAAAGGGTTTAAAAAATACTAAAAAGGGTAGTTCTTGTATTTTCAAATTTAAGTTGTACATGTCGTTATGTATACAGATAGCTAATGAATTGCTAACGATAGATATTAAATTGGCAATTTCCAACAGCTTAGATACTCCAATGACATATTTTGAAGTTTGAGTACTAAAGTGAGATTAATCCCAAAGTATAGAATACTAGTCTGTAATTAATTTACCTTTATTATATACATAAGATGCCATTAAGCACCAGATAATAAGATATTTGTAGTGGTGGTTGTAGAAAAAACATTTAAAAGGTGTTTCTAAAAGTAATTTTCATGTAACCGGAGGTGAATGGTGGTATAAATAGTTATATATGTATATATTTTTTTGCTCCATAGGGCGATAATGTTGTTTATACTTTAATAAATCCAATTAAATAACGCCTATATCTCACTTAGATGGGGGCTAAATGGAAATGCAACACAAAAGTTACTCTAACGTGCTTACTTTGGCTCAAAAAGAAAAATCTTCCGATGATGTTTGTTATTGCTAATTTGGTGTTTCTCTCCATCAGACTTGTTGGTTCATTCTCTTTGTAATCTAGTTTATTTTATATATAAAAGAATGTTAGAAGATTCCCTTTTGTATTATTTATTTATTGTTAAAAAGAGGTGTTATTATCTTTTAAAGCAGAAGATTTTTTTTTTTTTTCCCTTTAATTTGTATCACAGTTGGGAGTGCCTAGATCAACACCCTGAATAATTATAATTTTAGGAACAGTCTATCCATGTGGCGATCGACCTTGCTAAAACAAGGCAAGGGAGTATAGAGCGTCCATCTTTTGCTTTTGAATCCCGTATGAATCTGGGTCGTCACTGCTGAAACTTTGGATCCCAAAAATAAAGAGTGAAGCTGCGTTTTATATGATCTTTATTATTACATGTGAGGAAACTGATGAGGAATTAATAAGGTACAGCTGAGCTGAAAGATTGAAAAGTGGCAAGCTGAGCTGCACCAAACCCATAAACTTGATTCTACATCATTTATCGGAAAAGATCAAGGGTGCATGGTGTGTCCAATCGTAATTATGATCGCCATTGATTGATGGTTTGACGCCGGCCATTCCCACCTAAAATGGTGTGGGAATTGGGAGGCCTAAGCTAAGGGCTGAATCACCATTAAGCAGGCAAATCGAACCCTAGCTATAAGGCCAGAGGAATCCCGGTTCCCGAGCATTACAAGCACCCAAATGCTTGTTCCTTTGCTTTGATTGTTGTAAAGGAAGTTGGTATCTCCAATTAAGTAAGTGCTTATTCCACAACTTTTATCTATTCTGTCTCTCTTTCTCAGTGACGCATTATCGTTTATACTTGGCACAAATTCATCAACATTTTCACTTGATTCAGTGAAAAAGGGTATCGATCTGGAGCTGTCAATCTAGATCCAACATTCTCTCAGTACGATTCATACTTACCATAATTAATTTAAGCGCGGTGCATGTAAGTACTATACATGTGGTATCTAGGTACTTGAGGTGAGAATAGGTGGAAACTATATATTATTAACTGTGATAATGTTGTTTTTTAAGCACTCATTTGATAATGGGTCACAGGTCCATTCCAACTTGATTTCTTTGAAAATTAAATCAGAAAAAAAAAAGCGACACTCATTGCTATGGTTAGTGGGCCATTTTTTGATACCGGAGCTAATTAATCCACGTGTTTAATTCCTTGGTCAACCATTTCCTTAATCATAAATTAAAGGGATTCAGCCACTTTAGAATTCTTAGTCTATTATACTGTACAGTGGGATGAATTCTGACAGTGGATTGATACAATAGACTATAGGGACTGTAATTTCAGAATTCCACAAGTACGCTGTAGTATACTTTTCCCTAAATTAAAATACAGTTGTCCGCCTCAACCTGCTTCACAGTTTTTCAATGCCCTTAGATTTTTTTTGGATTATTTGAATTAAATATTAAAAAATCGAACATGGGGCATTTTGATTTTTTTAAGAGGAATTATTTAAATTCAACCACAATTAATTCATTTTCCTTTTACTAGGAAACTGAGTGTACTCAAGCATGTAGCTATTTAATAAAATCAGACATGGGAAATGGGACTAGGTACGTTTATTTTCCTCAATGAATTCAGTTCCTAGAGTTAAACTTGGACATCTTTCTAACATCAGCATGTGCATCAAATGGGTCTCTCTGATTGTCAGTGAATTTAAATAGACCCATTTTGATTTTTTTTTTTATTCAAAACATAACAAATTCCTAAGGGGCCGGGTTAGAAAGAAATATGAAGTAAGCTGACGAGGACAACTGTGCTTTAAATAGATAGAGTATTTTATTTTGTTTTTTGGGTGGGGAATATAAAGAATAGATGGAAATAGATGCAGCAAAATTCAACCCAAACGCCGTGAAAGAAAATCTCCAAGTATTGACTTCAAACCTTAATCATAAACTACAATTTGATAACAATGTAAGCTCAGTTCCTAGCCTCATGTAGTTTTGGAGAGATAGGACCTATCAATAGAGGCTGTAATGGCTGTGACTAATGGAAGCCACAACTTTTCATGGTGGCCTGAGCACTCTTCATTACGCCATCATAAATATGTCCAAGAAAATGTGAACAATACCATATGGGTTTTGTTTGGTTGTTTGGTTATTTGTATATCTTGGCAACAGAAAAAAAAAAAAAAAAAAAAAAGTGTTTTCTTCAACCAAAAAGAAAGCAAATTGAATGTGTGGTTGCCAATGTGAATAACCATGCATCTTATGGTAATGGACTTCTTTCCATAAAAAGAAAGAACTTATTATGGTAATGGACGTGTCGTGCCTCCTTGTTAATTTTATTAGTTTTTTACTTTTATTGACTTGTAGCAAGGAATCATCCTATAAGATTTACCACGAGATTTGTGATGGCAAAATCCTTTGTTCATCATGAAATATGTTACTTCTCCTTTTCCACTGCCTTATTATGTGCGAAATGTAAATAAACTGTGTTTTGCATATTAAAGTTGGTAATATTAATATTGTAAGGCTTCCAGTGAGAGCATGTATTCAAAAGTAGTGAAGGAAAGGAGGGTATCATGTAAATCGCATGTCACATAATATGCTTTAAACAACTTTAATAGGATTACGACTTGAACTAGTTAGTTGTTAGGTGAGCTTTCATTCTCCAATTTGGACTTTGGACTCCGTTTTTGTTAGCCGCTGCCGACTGCCGTGCCCAAGTGGCCAATATATTTCGTTAAGATTTTTTCGCTTTGGAATCTTACGTTTCCCCAAATCCTCCCTCTCCTCCTACCCTTCATATTTTGCTTCTTGTACATGTTTTAGACTTTGATCACATGTAATTCATTTTTAATTAAGCCAACAAATGGGTGGATTTGTGGGCCATTATCTTCAGTGGATCGTTACGTATGTAGCACCATTCCAATCGACTTAATTGGTGATTTGGATGAACACATGCTGGGACTTGAATCAATTTGATTTGCGAACCAAGGGCAAGGGGAGTTTCGGGTGGATAATGAACGTTTCTGGATGAACCATGTCCACGGTGGGTTGCAAGTTTACAAAATCAGAGAGGGGAATTGATCAATTGACAATATCCAAAGCCCAACCCAGTAAGCATCTTAATTGAACACCCTGCTGCATGGGTCTGAAGGCCCATTGGCAAATGACGAACCCAATTTTCAGATGATAAAATCTACAATTAATTAACTGACAGAAATATTACTAGTAAATTAATAAGTAGCAATCTTATATGGTTCCATGCTTTTGTTATCAGGCATTAAGTAAGAATATCAAAGGAAAGGTCCAAGAACAGAAAATGTGTTGAGTGTTGTTACTACTACTCTTCAATGTTGTTACCTTTTTACTACTTCAACTAACAATCTTTTTCCCTCATGATTTTAGCTGGTTCATGGTGGGGCCTTCATAACTTTCGATGTCTCTCATCTTCAGAGGATAAGGACCCACCATCAAATGGGCTTCTCTGTAGCTTTGGAAGTTGGAACCATCTAATTAAACTCATTAAAATCACATGGGCTAAATTCTTCTGGTCCACGCTGACTTTTATGGCATCTAATTTTAATAGGTACGAACATAGTTGAACTGGGTGTGGATCATGGTTTTGACTATTCTCCATGCGATTTGGGTCTTAATCTAATGTCCAAATTGTGGAAATGAGTCCAGGAACCAATGAGAATACTGAAACCATGCCAATTGGGTTTGAATTTCTCACCCAAAACCATAGTGTAGATGGATTCCATCTTGAGTCGGGATTGGCTGAAGACAATCAAATCATACACAGTGGGTTGGTAACCTATCATGAATTGAAACGCCTGTTTTCTGTATGCATCGTGTTGCAAACCATGATGTAGGTAAAAAAACTTCTGTTGCAAACCTGGTCAAACTTTGAATGCAGCCAGTACGAAAGCAGGGCATATAAAACAACCAAAGCCTTGATCCTCACCCCAGCCTCAATCTATGAGGGCCGAATATGGAAGAGCACCAATGAGTCGCTTAAGTCATGTTCGGTTCAATTTTCATTCTTTTTTCATTCATTCTTAATCAAGATGAAATTTTAAAATGAACGAGATTGGGTCAAAATGGAATTCACATCTGCACCCCACAGCATATCCTAACCATGTATTGGAAACATCTCCCACTGGCAACTTTGGGAGATGTTCCCAATGCACACTGAGATGTACATGTGGGGCGTAGAATGAAAAAATATTGCTATGAACCAAACACTTTTTTCTTTAAATATGAATTTTTTTTTTCAGACTGACAAGTGTCATATGTTGCTCATTTTCGTTCTACAAAAAAACTGTGCCCTCAGTCAAACTGTCAGCCTAGGATTCCAAAACCGTCAGCGTACATGTTTACTAGTGGATGGCTGATGGTCAATGTTTATCGGCATAAGTTTCCATGGCAGCCTGCCAATAAACATCTATAACAGTTTTATAGACCTAAGCCGGCAGTTTACAATTGCCAATATAGAATTTCTCTAAAGAATGAAAATGAGCAAAATGGGGCATGATTATTTTTCATGCTACAGGGTACTTCAATTTTTGTGCTATAAGCTAATTCTTTGTTCTAAAAAGAATGAGACTCATGACGAAAATTTTAAAACCAAACACTAATATTATTCATTCTTACCCATTTACGAGAAAATCATTTACCTTCATAGTAAAGTTAAGGCCCAGTCGTCCATAAAGGGAGAAATCAAAGCACCTCCCCCCCCCCTCCCCCGAATTTTGATTAATACCACTTAATTATTGGTCCTCTCTTTTATGGTGTAATAAACCTTCGAAGAGTGAATCAAAGAAATATCCACCAGCTCGCTAATGTCCACCGAAGCCCACTTGCTCTAATGGGTTAGGTAATGGAGATTAAAAGTAGTTTCAGGGCTTGGCTGCCTACACTATTAAAACACTAATGTAATGTGTAGTTTGGATGCCTTCGGGCCTCAGGAATGTCTGGTTTCTCCACCAAGAGAATAGGGTAGGTATAGTCGTAGAGGGGTTAGAGCGTAGATAGGACACTTTAACCTACAATGTGGGACAAATAAAAATATTAATAATTGAATAATTATTTTAGTACTTAAAATTCATAAATTTGTACATTATATGTATCTTAAAATTTTAACATATTTTTTTTATAAATTATTCATTGATAGACTAAAATATAGCATATTTATTATTTATAAAATAAAAAATTACAAAATATTCAAGAATATAATATTAAATTAAATTTGTCAAATCCACTAATTTAAATTTATATAAAAAATTACTTGTTATTTTAAAAAAATTATAGAAATAAAAATGTTAATAATAGAATCGTTACTTTAGTAATTAAAAATTATCAATTTCATATGATATGTATCTTAGAAATTTTAATAATTTTGATTTATTTTTAATTAAGATTAAAGTAAAAATAGTAGTAATATATGTATCTTAGGAAAATTATAAATTTCATATGAAATAATTTTGATATTATCAAACATTTTAAATTTTAATATTTATTTGACTTTTTTAATTAATGTTAAAAAGTAAAATTAAAAAATAATTGCTATAGTAATTAAAATATAATAATTGCATATATTTTGTGTCTTGGACTTATAAATAAAATTTAACATAATTATGATTTTGTGCATGTTTAATTTTGTAAAAACTATATAATGAGTCTTGGACTTTCGATTAATACATTATCAACAAAATTGTATGATATTTATGTTATCTTGTTATATTAGTAATATATTTCATTATCATTAAAATATACATTTTTATGCATTTATGTTTTATTTGTGGTTATTTGGACTTTTTAAAGTTACTGTAATTGATGTATTTATGAAATTTGTATTATTTTTCTAGCATATCTATATGTTTTCATATCTTTCGTCCATATCCATGTGTTTCCAAAACGTATCTGTATTCATATTTGCATCAAATCTGTCGATACCCGATATCAATGCCTTAATCCTTGAGTGAAACGAAGTTAAAGTTTTAACAATTCCACTTGTGCCACATATCAGTAACATTGGATAGCCAAAGAATAAAATTGCGTATATCAATACTGTAATGGTACAAAAAATAATGTCTAAAAATCTTGATACTTAAAATAATGTCGAATATGTATCTACTTAAAACCTTGGATAGCCAAAGATATTGTCTAAAAATCCCGGTGCAAAAGCAATGATAGGATCATTCAGGGTTTCTGCAATTTTAAAACATGATCCACTCCTGAAACTGAAAGAGAAGGCTGTAAACGGCCGAGGGCCGAAATAACTAAACAAGGTCCACATGGAAGACAATTAAAACTAAACTGAAAAATGAGATGGATGGGGGAAACCATATTATCTTTCATTTCGTATCCAGAACCTCCTCTGTTCACCATTCAAAGTCAAAGTTCTATAAGAAGATTGACAAATTTGAGCTCCCTTAAATTATGCACATGCCTAAGGATATGAGCCACCACAAACCCTGTTTTGCCAACTCTATCAAACTAATTAGTCTACAATTCACTATGCTTCAAGGGTTAGGACCACATCATAAAATAAAAGCAGATGAGCTTACCCTTAGTTAACAATTTTCCACAATTCTGCTTCTACCTGCAACCGGCACTATCTCACAATCTCCTCTTGTTCTACTTATCCTAACCATCTTTTTACAAACATGCACTAGAATTTTCCTCGTGAATTGATTTAGCATTCTACTCTGATCCAAGATTGTAGTTATGGGTAGTAATCTAGGGTAAAAGAAGCCAGTGAAAATAGGAATAGTAATAGCTTCAAGCCGTCTCTTCTCTAATGATAATATAGATGAATCAATTAGCCATTGGTTTATTAACTGCAAGTCCAACACACTCCCTTGGGCCCATTTACTAGGCTTATTTGGGGTGACTTGGTGTACCTAACTACCTATCAAGGACATGTTGCAGCAATGGCGAGTCTAGTAGGCTTAAAGATTATACCTTGCTATCATGTAGTCAATATGGGCAAAGAGAAGTGCCCAGATTTTCAACAATAAAAGCAGCCTCACCAATCTAGTACATAGAAAGATGGTCTTGTGCATTGACAACTCTCTATCCTAAAGGGTTACAGGGACGTAGAACCCTGATCCTTTTTTTCTTATGACTCTCTGTGCAAAAACATTACTATTTTTACATATTTTTAACTTCTTTTCTAGGACTGCTTGAATTTCACTATTGTATAGATTCTCATTGTACATGTCTCTACCATTACATTTTAGTACAGTTCTATCTTCAATAAAAGCTACTTTTACATTCCTTGGATCAATAAAGAGTTGCTAACTCCCAGATCATCACCAAAGAAAAAAAGTTTCTGCAACTCTGATCTAAGGATAGTGCATCTCTCCCTCTTTGGGATGACACCAATGCACCTCTTTCTTTTACCTGACAAGTTTGGAAGTATACCAAGAAATTGAGAAAGTAAAGGATAAATTGCATCTCCAATTAGAAGTATTCACTGCACAGCATGATATACCATTTCCAACTATGATACCCACTTATCTGTACAAGGGTGCATGTCAAATACTTCGATTTCTAGTGCAAATTTCATACTTGATGCCATGCCAAGCTATATCCAGGAAATTGATTTCCATCAACGAAAAAAAAAGAAAGAAGCTCTAAATTTACATAATTTTTGATGGGGCACCATTGCCAGTAGTGTTAATTTGACTTAAAAGATCCTGGCTCTACTCAGATATGATTTGAATCTGAATAATCAGAGCCCAAACACATTCAGATATTCGCAGTCTTGATAAACCAATTAAAAATTATTTTCATGAGACTTAAACCATCAAAATATAACTTGAACCAATTCGACCATAAAGAAGTAAAGATTAGCAAAAAAAAAATTGGTTTGTTCTTCCTAGGAGGTGAAGAATTTCCCAGAAAATGTTCTTGGTATTAGAAGAGAAAGAAGTAGAAGTTCCAAAATCCAATATAGAGAGTATAACATGCAGTATGAAGAAAGTTTAGTTGGGAGATTACATTGGAAAAAGAAAAGAGAATGGTTATGAAGGTAAGGGAGGGGAGTAGATTCTGATGGTATGCGGTAAATATGCAGGGCTCTCATCTTTGGAGGTGGATGGGAACCTCTTGGGTTGGAAAGTCCATTGGTCAATAGAGTAATTAGGGGAACTTCAACAGCATAGTTTTCAAGACACCAACTAGGTGACAGGGGGTGCCTTGTCGCCTAATTGCTTAGGTGTTGGAGTTTTCTAAATAAAAACCATGATTCCTAGGGTAATACCCTAGATTCCATAGCAATCGGCAACCATCTTTCACTAGTAATTATCTATAATCTTCATTAAAAAGTATAAACTTTATATTAAAACATAACAAACAACATGTTCGTGAGAAGACAAGCAAGAAAGAAAAGAAAATTTAGGGAAAAAAAATAGGGGCTGAGCCCCTATTTCTATCTAATGAGGGCAGATTTGATCCTCCACTAACATCATGACACATGGCATCTCGGAACAACTGGGTGAGACCTAGAACCACCTAGGCGATAACTTGCCTCAGCCAAAATGATGGAGTCCCAGCTAGCGACCTGGCACGCGCCGACCTGGCGACCTGCCTCTGGTGGCGACCTGCCTCTGGTGCCGACCTGGCGACCTGCCTCTACCGCTGACTTGGCGACCTGCCTCTAGCGCCAACCTGGCCACCTGCCTCCACCCCCAACCTAGTAGAAACCTAGCCAGCAACCTCGTCCACGACTCAAGGCGGCTAACAGCACCTCGTCCAGGGCCGATCTGTGGTACCTCGTCAGTATCGGCTTAAGCGACCTCGACGTAGGGAGCGACCTCCCTCGAGGGCTTGCCGACCTGATTAAGGTCCAAGTGGCAACCTACGAGACGTGCTCACCATCGATTTTTGCATGCATCCCATCATTCTCGGGTCTCTCGAAAGTCAACTCTCACACCGAATGTTTTGGGAGAAACCGAGTAAGGCGCAAAGATTGGCCTACGTGCACGACTACCTCCGAGGACTTCGGAGCAGTTAGGCACGTCCTCCCGGAGATCCTGAACGTGTTGTGTGATGCTCACGCCAAACAATGCCTATATAAAGGCCTTACCTCCAAAACAGGGAAGAGATGCACAATTTAGTTCACGCAACTCTCCAACTCTCTCACATTTAGATATCTTAAAATCGCCGATTCGCTAACTTAAGCATCGGAGTGCCCGCTCCGGGTAAAGCGACCCAGGCACTCTAACACTGTGTCCTTGCAGGTCGCATCAGAGCCACCTCTCGAGCTCGTCACCACTTAGCTAGACATCAGAGCCACCTCTCCAGCTCGTCACCATTCAGCCAAGCATCCGAGTCACCTGCCAGCCGGGAGCTGCCGAAAGGCGCATCATCAATTGGCGTTGTTTGTGGGAAACGCTACAAAAGGCTATTTTCTCACCTGATTCTCTAAGCCTCAAGTAATAACATCTTTAAGCAACAACAACAACACTTGATTGAAAGAACCCCCTAGAGGGGGCAGAAGCAAAATGATTAGCCCATATGAGTTCTCGCAGTCTTGCCCTGACAGAATCTCCCTAACTGTGAGACCACCCCCATATGTCGAGCTCTACGTGCTCTTTGCGAGAGTTGACGACCAATAGAATGTGAGGCCACCCCACAGGTTGAGCCCTCTGTGGTTCCCGTGGGAGTTGATAGCCAACAAACTGTGACGTTGCATCGCAGATCGAGCTCTCCATGCTTTACGTGGGAGTTGATGGCTTGCAGGTTGTGGAGCCGCCCTCGTAGGTCAGTCCTACCGTGGTGACGAGGTGTTTGTAGGCTGAAGTGCTCAGAGCAAAACTAGACTATCAAAATTCTGACGACCTGGCGACCCAGAGACTTGCCTCCGAATTGGCGACCTGCTTCCGCCGACCTGGTGACACACGTAATCAGCCTAGACGAGCCTTGTCAACCCTGTTTGCGAGGTCGCCCCTACAGGTTGAGCCCTTTGTGGCTCCCGCAAGAGTCGGCGGCCAACAGACTACAATCACCCTTGTGGGTTAAGCCTTTCAAGGTTCCCATGCAAGCTGGCAACTTGCAGTTTGTAAAGCTACCCCCGCAGGTTGAGCTCCGTGTGGCTTATCATAGGAGTAGACGACCAGCACCTTAAAGGACTGATATAGCACAGTCATGGCACCAACCCGCTATTTAAATTTCAACATCGACGCACATATCACAAGGGGAAGCCAAACTGCCTTCAGCATCAAGGACTCCTAAGCCGACCTCAAAATATGTTAGCAACAGGCCTAAGGACCTACAACGAAGCACAAATCTACTCCCTTCGCTAAGCTGATCTCAGCTCGGGAGTGGGGGGGAATTGATGAGGGCAGATTTGGCCCTCCACTAACATCATGACACATGGCATCTCTGAACAACTGGGTGACACCCAAAACCACCTAGGCGACAATTTGCCTTAGCCAAAATGATGGAGTCCCAGCTAGCGACCCGGCACTGTCGCCGACCTGGCGACTTGCCACTGTTGCCAACCTAGCGACCTGCCTCCACCGCCGACTTGGCAACCTGCCTCTAGCGCCGACCTGGCGACCTGCCTCCACCCCTAACCTAGTAGAATCCTAGCCAGCGACCTCGTCCATGACTCAAGACGGCTAGCGGCACCTCGTCCAGGGCCGACCTGTGGTACCTCGTCAGTATCGGCTGAAACGACCTCGACGTGGGGAGCGACCTCCCTCAAGGGCTTGCTGACCTGATTGAGGTCCAGGTGGCGACCTACGCGACGTGCTCGCCGTCGATTTCTGCATGCATATCCCATCACTCACGGGTCTCTTGGAAGTCAACTCTCACACCAAATGTTTTGGGAGAAACCGGGTAAGGCGCAAAGATTGGCCTACGTGCATGACTACCTCCGAGGATTTCGAAGCAGTTAGGCACGTCCTCCTGGAGATCCCGGACGTGTTGCGTGATGCTCGCGCCAAACAATGTCTATATAAAGGCCTTACCTCCAACTCTAGGGAAGAGATGTGCAATTTAGTTCTCGCAGCTCTCCAGCTCTCTCACATTTAGCTATCTTAAAATCTCTTATTTGCTAACTTAAGCATCGGAGTGCCCACCCAGGGTAAAGCGACCCAGGCACTCTGACACTATGTCCTTGCAGGTTGCATCAGAGCCACCTCTCCAGCTCGTCACCATTCAGCCAGGCATCCGAGTCACCTACCGGCCGGGAGCTGCCGAAAGGTGCATCATCACTATCATAGAAAAAGAAGAAAAGAAACGATGGAAGAATAAAAGTGTGTTGATTGGACAAAATTTCAAGGTCTTCCTTACTTATTGGTCAGATTTTGAGGGTTTAAATGTGTTGACTAAACCCTAACAGATAAGAAAGTGATAATAAAGAAGCTAATATGTTTTTTTTTTTTTGAGAGGGTAAGGTACAAAAGTTTTATCGGTGAAAGATGAAAATGTTACAACAACTTCCTAGAGCCCCACAAACAGGAAGAAGACATATTACAAACTCCAAATAGATTGACTACAAAGCAGCTGAAACAGATTCTGAGATTTAAACTCAGGGGAAACAGACATCCCAGAAGCAAGTTTAGACACTGCAGTCTGAATTAAGTCCTCCAGATTTGTCACTTTGTTGCAGAAAACCCTGTTGTTTCTTTAAGTCCATAAAGTCACTAAAACAGCCACAGGAATGGTTCTCCAGATCAGATTACCGTTTTTCTTCAGGCCAGGGTAATCTCCAGCAGTATAAAAGGTCCTTGACAGAACCATGCATGACCCAGCAAACCCCAGCCGCCTTGAGAAAGTGCACCCAAACTCTTGCAGAGATCAAACAATGGATGCCAAGGTGATCAACTGTCTCTGGCAAGAGCCCACAAAGGCCACAGTTAAGATCTGAAATCTGAACCCCTCTCCTAACCAAGTTCGTTCTCAACAAGCACTTATTTAGTGCCATCACCCAAACAAGAATTTTTTTTTTATGAATGCACCCAAACAAGAAAATTATGTTTAGATGGGCTTACAAGATTCCACACCTGCTTACTTGGGAAATCAGAAATATTTGTTCTACTCAATTTTGAGGCCAAGGATTTAGAAGAAAAAAACAACATTGCCTCTGTAACAGTTGCAGAAGGTCCAACAGCTGATCCATCTCCCAATCAAAAAGCTTTTGTCTTAAGAGGGGGCACCAGGAGATTGAGTCCCCAACCACATCATAGGAATCAGCCACTGTGCCTCAGGACAGAAGGCACATTGAAAGAGCAGAGGAAAGGCTTCAGCCAGGGGGAAATCTAAACACCAGGAGTCCTTCCAAAACTTCAACCTATCTCCCCTACCAAACTTGAGAGCTAGGCCATCAGAGAAAGCTGAAAAGAATTTCATAATTCCTTTCCAAAGGGAGCACCCCCAGCTCTGAAAAGGATCCAAAGATTTCCAATTACCCCAGTCCACCCCATATTTAGATGCAATAAGGGTCTTCCACCAAGCAACACCAAACCTCCAAAGCCATTTGCTGTGAAGAGGAGTTAAAAACCTTCAACTTCCTTATTTCCAAGCCTCCATCCTCCACAGGGAGGCAAACCTGATCCCACTTAACAAGATGGACTTTTCTTTCTTCCTCCCAATCTCTCCACAGAAAAGTTCTCTGAAGGGACTCCAGCTTCTTTGCTATTTTGGAAGGGATATGGGAAAGAGCAATAATAAATAGGTGGGTAGGCTTGAGAGAGTACTTTTTAGGAGTAACTCTACCCCCCCCCCCCGAGGAAAGATACTTATCTTTCCAGGAGGCTAGTTTCCTTTCCATCCTTTCTATCACTGGCTCCCAGATAGCACTCGAGGTACACTTGGCCCCAAGAGGGAGCCCTAGGTATTTCCAAGGGAGATGATCCACTTGGCAGGCAAGAACCTCAGCCAACTCGTCCAAACAGTCAACTTGGCCCACTGGAAATAGAACACTCTTCCCCAAATTCACTTTGAGCCCAGAAAATGAACAAGTTAGCTTGTTTCATCATTATAATGTCTACTTTATCAAGGAGCTTGAATGTGGAGTATAAAGATGATGCCTTGGGGAGGGAGACATAGAGTAAGTGCAGTTGGATTTGCTTTTTTCAGCAGGTGGTGATTCAGTTCTTTTGCTTTCTTATTTTGGTGATTTCTTATTACCTGAATCTGTACTTGATCCATCTTTCTTTAATGATTTTTCTACTTTATTATAAAAAAAAAAAAAAAATCTATATACTCATAAAAATATAATCAGCTCGGATTGGGATGGATCTGGATTAATCTGATTATGTAGATCCATATCTGGAAAACTGAATCCAAAATCAGATAGATTCCAGTGTCCAATTAATTGAGACTTGACAGTCCTAGTTCTTAAAACAGTTGATACATGCATACATTCCTGTTTTTATTGCAATGAAAACACAAAAAAAAAAAAGTTAACACAACTCAACTACAACACATGATGGCTTCAAAATCAATTTATATATTAAATTGGTTTCTTCCACTCCCAGTTTGAAATTTAAGTTACAATCATACACCTTGTATTATGGGCAATGAAGAGTTGAAATATCTTTGAATGGAATTAATCTCCCACATACCTTAGTTATAAAAATCTCACGATCATTGGGTGATTTCATACAAAATTAGCTAATTCTTTTTTAATGAATAAATCAGCTAATTTCTTATTTATGCACATTACTCCTCTCCCTGATCATTAAAGATCAGTTGCCAAGGATCATCATGATAAATATATTTGATTAAAACTTTACAAGATTAAGTTCGAATTCATTACCTATATGGCATTTGAGGCTCACCTGGCAGTCTCCAGATATGTAACTAGCTTAACTGCTACTGAACCAGCTACTGTCAACTAAATAATTTCTTCATTTCTCATTATCATTGATTCTCTGGCTGTTGGTTTGCAATCCATAACTTCCATCTTGTTGTAAACTCATATTGTAGACTTCTTCAGTATAAGAAGCTTTAGATTTTCTTGAAGTCTTTTCAGAACTAAACTGCTGACCACCTATCTTATATCTGCCACTGCTTGCTAAAGGAATCCTTCCTCTTCTGTCGGTGCAGAATGCAGTTTCTCCTGAATTCGACCTATAAAAGTCCCTATAACCAATATTTTGTCTATTTCCCTTACTCAAGATTCCATGAGAAGAACCCTTTCCAGCTCTGCCTCCATTGATATTCCCTGACTGCTGCCTTCCATCTCCATTACTTGATGCTTCTCTAATTACCTCCCTTGCTTCCGAACTAATTTGAAGCACTGAATGCTTCACGTACGAAAAATTATCCACTAAACTATCATCTTTCCTTGAAGCTAAATCTTTGCTACGGACCGCCCCTTCACTGTCAAGACCACCTCGGCCTCTCTGTTTAGATAACCTCTTTGATTTCCTGGACCCATTTCCTCCTCTCACTGTAAACCCTCCAGTTCGAGCTTCTACAACAGAACCCGACAAATTCGAGTCCTTTTCATCCTCCGCAGCATACAAACTTCTAGAACCAGACGAACCCGCAATGCTCCCATATGGTTTGATGCTGTGAACAACACCCTTGGGGAAAAATCTCGCAGAAGGGAGTCCATCAGGAGTCTGAAACAGCTGCGGTCCATCCTTCTCCGTCCACAGGTCGAACCCACCGGGCTTCTGGAACCTATCAGCTAAAACCTTCAATTGTTCGTCGGCACTAACAGAGAATAACGTTGGAGCCCTCTCGACGACTTCCCACGGCCGCTCGAGCTCCGAAACTGCCGCTCTCAACTCCGCCCGCTTACGCATTTCGTATATCTGGCGCTCCCGGCAGAGTCGAGCCTTCAGGAGTTGCTTCGCCTTTTTCGCTTGCATTCGTTTCCACTGCCATTTCGATACCCCACCGGGGTACGTTCGAGGACCGCCACCCATTCGGATAATTGTCTGTCTCGGGGGAAAGGCAACCGTGTGAATTGAAAGCTGAGAAATCCTCAAAAGAAGACATTGTTGATCTGAACCAGTTAAAACCCTAAGAGACGACAGGTGGTTTCGAGGAGGTGCTGCAACCGGTGGAGACATTTGAATAATCAACATTTTCTTTGCCCTACTCGAGTAGTCGGTCTCACTGGATGAGGCAAGACCAATGAAAATTTTAAGCCCTAAATGTCTGCAGTCTGCCGGAGATCAAAACCTTAAAGACTCAAATACAGCCACAAACGAAGTCTGCAACGAGAGGAGCAAATCGCGCGCAAGATCGCTAACACAAGTTGAAGAGAAGTGACAATTGTGGGAAGTGGGAAGGATTTCTCTCGGGCCTGACAATTATCTCCGAGCATTATGTCTAAAATGCAGCCCACCGAGCCAAAGCCCAATTCGAAGTTATTCGAACGAGTTAAGCCTTCGATTTTCAGGCTCTGGGCTGGGCCTGGATCTGGATCTGAATCTGATAACTTCGGCTTGACTTAAATTCAGGTTGCGCTTGGATGGAATCTTTTTGTGGAATTGGATATGCTCCACACAAGGGCGCCTCACATGGAATTGGACGTTCTCAATACATAGTGGGATGTGTCTGTAAAGTGGTGTGAGGCGAGCATATCCCAATTCCACAAAATGCTTCCACCCAAGCACAACCTGAATTTAAGTCAAGCCGAAGTTGTAAGATTCAGATCCAGACCAAGCACAACCTGAATATCTCCATTTTGTGTACTCTGAGCTCAGACCAAGCTCAATCAAACCTACTACCATGATACTACTTAATATTTTATTCTATGCTTAGGGAAATTTTAACTCTAGTACATGAACATTGGGAATAGCATTAATTCAGTATCCGAACTTTCAAACGTGTCATTGCAGTATCCCAACTTTCAAAAAGAGTTAAATTGATCCAAAATCATTAATGAACGTCAAGTATCACTTTAAAGGACAAAAATGTCCCTCATCTATCATCTAAAACAGGTATTCACGTCAACGATAACCACCTCCGGTATCAAGTTCGTTATGGATTCAGGTATCAAATTCGTTATGGATTCAGATATTCATGTCGACGATAGAAATACAAAAATGAACAAATATTGTTTTTATTGGCAACCATGAAGAAAATCTCATTCATTCAAGATAGAAATCACAGATGGCATTGATAATCCTGGTGGTGCAGGAGAGCAGGTGGGGTAATGGAGGTGGTGAAGGAATGGTCAAGCAGAGGAGGGGAAGGAGAGACTCCGGATCTCCTGCCCACGAGAACTCTGCCCACACCTACCCACAATACACTATCTCCCATGAATTGGAAACATCTCTCCCTGCATAATAATATGCAGAGGATGAGATGTTCTGGCTGCAATAAACGTGGGCATAGTTCTCATGGGACTTGGAAGGGAGGAGAGTGTCGCTTCCTGTTAGAGAATTTATCTCATACGAAGGGAGATACGTCACATATGCCTTGCCTTCGGCTAGAACAGTAACGTATAGACAAGAAAAAGATGCTTTCCCCTTTGCAGTTCCAATTTCCAAGAAAAATCAAATGGGCTAGAAACTAAGGCATTGAGCAAAACATTGCCAATTAGCTAGCAATGTCTTCTTCCCCACACCCTTTAACAGAATCAGATTCCGCAATATATAGAAAAGAGAAGAACCCTATTGTAAATCAATCTAGAGAGAGAAATGTCAATAACCCATTAGCTTTTTTTGGGCAAGTTCCAGTTGCATTTCCTTCATCTGTTCCTTTCCTGACTTGATTCTATCAAAACTAGCTAGATAGTTTCCTTCTTGTTTCTCCCTTTTTCTTTTGTAACGGGTGTTTCATGGTTTCTGCTACTTTGCAACTGTAATGGGATCTCGACCAAGAGGAGAGCTACGTTGGCTGTCCATGATCTTGTTATGAACTGAAACCAAAAACCACTGTAATAGGAAACAAGAGTGAGGTGGGGAATGAAAAGAGTGACGTTTGGCCTAAAGGTAGTAGACAATGAACATTGTCTTCATTACTCTAGAATCTCGAACACCTCAACCGATTCAGTCTCAAGGTAGAAGAAAATGAACAATGTCTTCTTTTGAAAGTTAGTTTTGACATTTAAAAAAAAATTTAGGTTGCACATGTCATTACAGTAGGGACCAACTTGACACGTTTTAAAAGTTTGGGTACTGCAATGACACATTTGAAAGTTTGGATACTAAATTGACACTACTCTTATCTCATATTTACAAACATCCTACACTTGTCTTATAGTAAATTGATAAAGTCTTCAGAAACAATTTAAATGGGCTTGCCATGGCCAATTGGGTCTAACACAGTAGATGTGAATTCTCAAACGATAAGAATGGTTCCATGGCATAACTGTGAGGATCCATTATTTAGAGGTTATCTGGTTTCTATCTTCTCTTAGTATTAGTAAACCAACCAACAAGCCTGGCAAATTAATCTGCACACGTTAATGTTTGACATTTCTTCTTTCTTTCCCGATTTCATCCTCTCTGCCTATTATTTAAAATTTTAAATTAGATGGTGTTAACAGAATTAGTTAGATAGAAGTCTGTTAAGAGTTAGTTACAAGATTCCCTCCATAAGTTAGTTGCATCCAATTGTATTTGTATCTATAAATATAGTGACCTCTCTCTCATAAATGTAATGAAATGAATTCTCCCGTCATATGTTTGTTTAGAACTCTCTGCTCATTCCTTCTATCTTGAATGTTCTTTATGTTTTTCATGGTATCAGAGCCACTCTCCTTCTGTTAGTGGAGATATGGTGTCGTCGAGCACCATGCTTGCTTTAACACCGAGCAATCAAAAGGTTGAGATGAAGACCTTTACTTGGATAGTTCTTGGATAGTTCTTCAGTTCCAAAAAAGTTTCAGACGCAAGAAGATGAAGATCAAGGTAGAATCAGTGAAGAGTTTATAGAATGGGATCAACAAAATCAATTGCTGTTGTCTTGGATGCTTTCGTCAATGTCCAAGAATATGTTGACTAGAGTTGTTGGTTGTGAGACATCTTGGGAAGCTTGGGAGCAAATTGAAATCTTCTTTGCGCCTCAGACTCGCGCTGAAATCAAGCAATTGAAGACGCAATTATGGAATACAAAGAAAGGTTTGTTGTCTGTTAATGAGTACTTGTTGAAAATTAAAGGTATTGTTGATGCTTTGGCTGCGATCGGGAATCCGATCTCTTCGAGTGATCATATTGAAACTATATTTGATGGATTCTCAAAGTATTTTGATCCTTTCATAACATCAGTTACATCTTGGCTGGATCCATATACTATAAGTGATATTGAATCAATTCTTCTTGCACAAGAATTCAGAATTGAGAAACACAAATCAATGGAAACTCTCATAGCTAATGTTGCACAATTGCAAGTCAAGAATAATTCAAATAATCCTAGCAGCAGACCTCCATTTGCAGGAAGAGGAGGTATGAATATTCGAGGTGCCAAAGGAGGTATGAACTCTAGTAGGCGAGGAGGAAGATCAAGCAGAGGTGGTTTCAACAGACCATCTGTTACTTGTCAAGTGTGTGGTAAATTTGGTCATCTTGCATCCAATTATTACCATAGGTATGACCAGAATTATCAGTTATCCGTTGTAGATTTTCATAATGCACAGAAGTAGCAGCAGCAACAACAACAACAAGTCTCCTCTCCACATCTACAGGCTTATATTGCTAATCCTGAATCAGTCTCTGACCACTCATGGTATCCTGATTCAGGTGAATCGAATCACATTACCTATGATGCAGCCAATCTTGCTAGCAAGACTCCCTACATAGGAACTGATGCTCTTCATATTGGTGATGTATCAAGTTTGCAAATTTCTAATGTTGGACATGCTTTAATTCACTCTTCTTCCTCTCCTTTACCTTTGATTTTGAAAAATCTGCTTCATATTCCTCTTATTACTAAGAATCTTCTTAGTGTCTCCCAATTTGCTAGAGATAATAATGTTTTCTTTGAATTCCATCCTGATTTTTGTGTGGTAAAGGATCAAGTTTCCAAGAGAATTCTTTTGCAAGGCAAGCTTAGAGCAGGTCTCTACTCTTTTGAAGATCTACATGTGACCAGATCTATTTCTTCTTCAACATTCAGTTCTGCTTCTACTATGTCTCAACAGTCTTCATCTCCTTCTGCTACACCTATGTTTGCTCATACTGCTCACACTGCTTCAGCATCTTCTTCTGTAGCAACATCCTCGTCTGTTTCTATATTTCATTTGTGGCACAATAGACTAGGCCACCCTTCTTTACCTGTTCTAAATAATGTAATGAATGCTTGTAATGTTCCTGTTGTTAATAAAAATGATCTGGTTGTTTGCATGGCTTGTGTATTTGGTAAATCTCATCAGTTTCCTTATCATGCTTCTTCTTCTGTATACACACAACCTCTACAGTAAATCCACACTGATTTATGGGGGCCAGCACCTCTTAAATCATACAATGGATATACCTATTACATACATTTCACTGATGCCTTCTCTCGCTATTCCTAGATATATCTCCTTAAGAATAAGTCTGATGTTTTTTCTGCTTTCCTTCAATTCAAGACTATGGTTGAGTTGCAATTTGATCATAAGATTAAAGCCATTCATAGTGACTGGGGAGGGGAGTTTAGAGTCTTTTCTCAGTTCCTCTCTGATAATGGTATCCTCCATCGCTTGAGGAAAGCCCTGTATGGTCTCAATTCTGGTTAACCACCTCTTTTCTATTATTTTATCAAAAGAAAAGCAGTATCTTTTAATAAGACAATCCTAATGAACCATTCCGCCATGCAGCTATCAGACATACAGCTAAACAACCACCTTTTGCTCGGGGCATATCCAATAAATGATACAATCGGAAGGAATCACGGACTTTATAATCAGAAGGCTAAGTTTGGATGGTCAAAAGACTCAAAAAAGAATTGCAGAAAGAAAAGACACTTCCTTGAGTTGAATTCGTCGTTCCGTTCATTCTTTTCTACCCTTTTTAAGAAGTAATGAAAAGAATTAGGGCAAATGCTTTAGTAGGACTCATTAGTTAGCTCTTCAAGTTGGGTGGTTAGAATTTTCCGGTCGCATTGAGTGGACCAGACTAAAGCACTATGACAATTGACAAGTTGACAACCCACCTTTAGTTGGATTCCGACGAAAAAAAAGGCACCAAAGGTAACATGTCAAAACTCAAATGGTAATTAAAGAAAAAAAAATTATTACAAGTTAGGATGAATTCGTGAAACAAAAGGAGACACTAACTTACATTGTTTCTTTCTTTATCCATTTCTTCCCCCTGCTGAGAAACCCAGGGCCATATTCACTCTTCTTACCGGTCAGTTCCACCTCAAAAACAAAGAAACGGAGCAGAAAGCAAAAGCACAATCTCCTACACTACTAACACTATCAATATTCATTTCTGATCTGCTTTTCACAGCCACTAAATGGGAAATATCTCAAAGAAGTAGAAAATATTCTACAAGACTCTTGCACAAAAGAAAGAAGGATTTGTGCATGCCTTCTCTTTCTCTCTCTCTCTCTCTCTCTCAGGAGATTTCCACATTAAGTAGAACAACAGTTCCTCTTGGGCAAATTCCCCGATGAATCAGCAACGTTGATGGTGGTCCCATGACCAGGGACACCAGTTGTAGAGGCTGCTTCCTGGGCTGCCAGTGCCTTCTTGCTTATGATGTGGTAAATCTCTGTCAATATAGTCTGGAATGCTTTGTCAACATTCAATGCCTCCAATGCTGATGTTTCAAGAAATGAGAGCCCTTCCTTCTCAGCCAAAGCTTGGGCATCCTCCTCGGGAACAGCTCTTAGGTGGTTTAGGTCAGACTTGTTCCCAGCCATCATGATAACAATATTGGAGTCTGCATGATCCCTTAGTTCACGGAGCCACCTTTGAACATTGTCAAATGTTTGCCTCTTGGTTATGTCATAGACCAAGAGTGCACCAACAGCTCCCCTGTAGTAAGCACTGGTGATGGCTCGATACCTCTCTTGACCAGCAGTATCCCATATCTGTGCCTTTACTGTCTTTCCATCGACCTGTTTCAGAAAACCAAATGTGTTGTTCCATTAACTTTTATTTCTAAGTGATGATTGACAAGAAGAATCTACAAATGAGAGACCCACATGTCTTTTGAAGTTTCATGTTTTCAGTGTTAAAAAAAAATTAAAAAAATCATATCTTCCCTGATTATGAAGTTATGATCCATGTAAATGATTTATACAACAAAGAAGAATGCTATCAAAGGGAAAAAAAAAAGTCCAACCACAGGATGATTACAATCTATTTTATGACTAAACGATGTATCCTCCTATTTTATTTCTGGCATTCCAAAGAATGTAATCTTGAGAAGATTCCAATTATCAAATCTGGTGATTTCTCAAATAGTAGATATATCATGTAGAACCCGTTCAATAGAAGGTTCATCCTACTTGCATGCGTTCCATGTGTTTGTATAAGGACACCACTAGTTGTCTTCTCAGTTCTCACTTATGTGGAATACCTACAATAAAACAGAAGTAGAAAAACTGGATCACCACTACATTTGCACCTAACTCCCCATAATTGCAGTGTAAAAGATTCATTTTCTCACTATTGTTTGTGACAAAACATTCAAGAGAAGATTAGGGTTATAATCCAAGTGAAATGCAAACAGGTGTGGAGATGCTTGGACAAGGACAATATAGGCATGGCTGATTTAAAGGATCTCTCATCAAATGGACAATTAGAATCCATTACATGGTCCCTACCTAAGGCCCAAATAATCAGGAAAAGAAAAACTAACTGTAGCTTTAAAGTGCCCAAGAAAGAGAATGGAAAACCTTGAGCTGAACGTATATAATGTAGACAGTCTACATATACTGGTTGGACAAATACCCTTGTTTTATTTCATGTAATGGCACACTTGTAGAGTTTTCTTGAACATAAAAGGGATGATGAGGAAAAAAATTAAGAGAATAGAACAGAACAAAGAAGAAAAGAAAAGCAGGCCAAACAAGGCCACATACAATGCATTCTTGTTAAACAGATGCTAATTATTTTTGAAATCATAGATTTATCAGCAGAAACTAGTAAGATTACACACTGCTACAGTGTAGTTGATAACTCACTCCACTGCTAAAATCAATAGGGAGTCTCTGTTGTGAATCATTCAAGATGCACAGTGTTGATGTAAATTTAAACTGTTCAACTCTGTTTCACTGTAAAAACATTAGTTCCATTGCACCATACACGATCCACTGTTGTATGGCATGGAATCTCCTAAATGGATGAAGGATCCATGTAGCACATACATTGAAATCTTACAGCAAATGGATTCTTAAGGGGAACTTGTATGTATTGTTTTCATTTTTTTCCTTACAGCAAATGGACAACTAACATAAATTATGAAAACCAAATTTTCTCATTAAACATTCCAAGATAAAAAAATTAATAATAAACTTTAACATTTGTAATGACCTTTCTTAGGTAATTGAATGTTAAAATTCACAAGAGATCCAATTCTTTTAAAGTACATAGGTTTCTGCATTTACCATGCAGTATGCATATGCCCTTTCCTCTAGCTAGCCAAATGTTAAACTTCACATTCACAAGATATCCAATTATTGGACAGTACATACTTTCTTGCATGGGTATTCAAATCCTTGTTTTTTGAACTACCCACAATGCATCTGACTCTTGCTCTCGTGGGCATGTCTATGCAAAACTGACATGAGAGTCTCATGAGTAATACAGTTGGCAGTAGTCTTTTAACCCATACAGTGAAAATAATTGGCTACGAGTAAGATTGACCATCTGGAATCACATGAACCGGATGGCCTTACCATTTGATCCATCGGAGATTAGTAAAAGTGGCCCCCACTGTTATGGCCATTCAAAAGAATGAGACACCTTGTAAGGTTGCTGCCCTGCAAGATACAACTGGTAATCTGGATAAAGGACAAGATGATCCCTTTCAAACAGAAAATCCTATGTGTCCGTCGACCGTCGGCATCTTTGTCCTCTATCTTTGTTTTGCAATAAATACCGCAGCCACTATACAAAGATAAATCCATGATTTGCCACATCAGTAGTATTTAAACTTCAGTTAATAGCTTTTCTCGTTTCACCATTTCACAACAAATCCGGGACCGTCAGTAAATGCTGCCCGTTCAAAACCTCGATTCAAGTATTGGCTACACTAGATGGTTTCTTTTAAAGATAAAATAACCGTAATGATTGAAGTCCCAGGTAAGAATAAAACACAATAGTTAAAGAAGCACAAAACATACAAACTAGTTCCATTGCCAGGAAAATATACATTAGAATTTTAGCTTTTTTCTATGGAAAAAAAAAGTGTCAGAAATCCACTAGTTATCTACGATGAGTGTACGAAAGAAAACCCCGAAGTAAAAATTACCTTAGTGCTTACAGATTCTCAAAGACAATAAGTATGAAAAGTATTAATAGTATTTCATGAACTAACGAGAAGTACTAATATGATGATGTTAATTAATAGAAAGGTTTCTAGTTGACCGAATGAAAGGAGATAGGGTGACCAAAAAACCACCCAAAAGAAGAATAAAAGAAGAGGAAATCAAGGAGGAAACAAAATCTACAGATCAGAGCTGTTAAAACTCACCTGCAACGTTCTCGTCGCAAATTCAACTCCAATTGTCGATTTAGACTCCAGACAGAACTCATTCCGAGTGAACCTGGAAAGGATATTGGATTTGCCGACACCTGAATCGCCGATCAAGACGATCTTGAAAAGATAATCATACTCGTGATCAACCTTGTGAGCCATGATTTATTTTTGGTACTATCCACCCTACCAGATAGATCCATTTCAAATTCAGACAAAATATCAAAGAGAAGAATTCGAGCGAAAAGCAAAAGCGAAGGAAAGCTTTTCTCTACATGCTGAGGGATCGGACCACCGAAGATGGATGGATAACTTACCCTAAAATGAAGACAAACCAATCGAGATGAAACAGAGGAGATCGTGTTGAAAATGGTACGTTCCGTCTAAAAGAAGAAGAGAAACATTAGGTTTCGAATTCAAAATAGATTTTTTTTTTTTTCTGTAAGAGAGGAAGATTCCGATGAGTTGAGTTGCAGAGGCGATGGTTACGACAAGGGAGCCATTGACGAAGGTATTCCCTCTTTGCTTAGCATAGCCAATGAGAGGAAACAGAAAAACCGACGAAAAGGCATTTGAAACGGCCTTGCCCATCGGGAGATTAAAATGAGCAAATTTCGGAGATTTTCAATTTTTCTTTGGGCGGATTGATTTTTGGTGCTGAATTCAGTGAATTGACAACAATTTTTTTTTACGAACCTTAGCATGCCCCTGGTAAGAAGACTAAAAGAAAAGACAAATCATGAAGTTGTTTCTAACGTAAAGGGGTATTTTTGTCTTTTAGGATATGCACATTACTCAGTCCCCCTTGACTATAATTTCAGCATTTTATTTTACATCCTCGACTTATCGACTGCAGAGGGCCCCAGGGACAACTAGGAAAATACGTCAAAGAATAGCGAGGTCCAATAATCGACAACTGGACGGGCGAGATATTCTGCTCTAGGGCAGGGAGTTTTTAATTTTTCTTTTTTTTTTTTTTTGTTAACATATGGCTTGGAGCATGATAGAAAGATGAATGCAATCAGAGATCGAATGATGTGGACTGATGATCGGCAGAGATGTTGTAGTGAATAGTGATCATTGGAATGAGGTCCACCGAGCTGTTCTTCAATAGTGAAAATCTTTACATTCAGTTGAGGACCTTGAGGTCAGGGCCTTCTGAGTTGTGTTTTTAGGTAATTCGGTGGGTGGGTGCTGGGTAGGTAGGAAATATGAAGCAGCAAGGCATTATTGGATGATTATTTGCAATTTGCTACGGGTCTGAGTCGTCCCTCGTCCGACTGTAGAGCACCCGATCAGAGTCAGAGCAGGTAATCTACAATTCTACAATGGTGCAGGGAAGTAGTTATTAAGGCCAGGGAAGTAGTTATTAAGGCCACCAGGCAGTGGCCTTACGTGAGACGGCCTGTGTGTGTCAACTCTGCAAATAAGAAATAAAGAAGGCGTAGCTCCACCAATCATCTAAAAAACCCATGTGAAGCTGACACCGTGGATTGACAAGTGGCGACCCCTTCACCTAACAGGCTAACATTTACTATTTAACAATTCTTTATTGAGGATCCGGCCAGCGTTGTGTACTAGTGTTGTCACTATTGGTCAGCATATTCGGTGGTAGCCCATCCCCCTAACCTCATGTGTTTTAAAAATCGGCTCGAATCCTAAATGGCAATTTTGGTGGGTTGAAGTTGAACGGACAAAGCATTTCATTAACCATAAAATCAGGAACGAAGAGTATTCTGGTTTTTAATCCAATCCACGTCTTAAATTAAAACACCGAGTCCCAAACTTTTCAATAAACCTTGATTAAGGTAGAAAAAGAAATAATAATAATCATTACCAAATCTCTGTTACAACCAGCCAGTTGGCACTTTTTTGCGTGCCACGTTCATCCAATACATATACTTTTATAAGGAGTCTGTGAACTAACGTTGTCGTTAAATTGGTACTTCGCTGGCTGGTTGTAAGTTGTAACAGAAAATTGGAGGATGTTTGGGATTGTTTATGGTTTAAATTAGTATTTTTTGAATAAGTGTTTACCCCACATTCCCACTCATGGGTGTATAGATAAATTCTCAGGCTAGTTGTAGTATATCTATTTTGATAATTAGGTGGTGGGACAAGACAGGCAAGAAATACAATAAGCACTTATAAAAAGTTATAATTCTTTTTTGAGAAACAGATTATTTTTAGGTCATGCTTTGCACAAGTGACAAGGGAAATAGGCTGGGCCTGGGTCAGGCCTATGTGTCTTGTGCATAAAATACCATATATTTATTATTATATGCATATAATATATATAATTATGTATAATATATATTGTAGGTATTATATTGTAATGTTATATATATGTGTGTGCAAGACATGCTCAAATTGGCCATTCCTAGTTTGGGAGACTTCCTGTCTTTGATGATGTATTCAGCATAATGTATCCAACCAAATCTGGGAGCATATTCCTGTATAAGATATAGTAACTGAACCGTGGGAACAAATCCCAAACCAACAATTCCTAATAAATAGAAATCAAACTGAATCAACCACTTTGGTTGTTAGAATGGGGGAAAAATGTGAGAGACGAGTGCCTTGTGTGTGTACATGTGTATGTTGCGTTTACTCTTACCTAGATAAGTGCCCAAAAATTTACTTAAGAAAAAAATTGCAAAAAACTGCATTTTCCATTTGAGACGTAAATTTGTACTTTACAAAATATTAGTTAGCCAAGATTAGTTACAAGTTTGTTAGTTTTCCTTTTTTTTTTTCCTTTTCATTTCTGTTGTATATAAACCTCTTTGTAATACTTTTCAAATCAATAAAGAGAATTCTCTCTCCAAATTCTAATATGGTATTAGAGCTCTCCTCATTTTCTGCTATATAGTTTTCCGGCGTTGCCATTGTCACTATTTGATTTTGGTTCCTCTTTACCTTGTTGTTCGGCACCAGCAGATTCCTCTATTCTTCTTTTTTTTTTCTTCCGTGTGGCTCTCTACAACAGGGTCTGAACGGTTTTCTGGCAATAATAGCGACAAAGACTGGCTATCGTCCTGAGAGACGGCATCGATATTAGTTGTCTCAACCGCCTGCTTGGGCTCGTCGGCAGCCTTGTTGACATCGTCGTCAGAGAGGTCACCCTGAGCGTCTCCGAAGGCTAGAACGCCCTTATATTAGATCTTCGGTGCTGTTCTGTTCTGGTCTCCTACCATTTCTTCAGTCAAGATATCAAGATTCTTGAATTTCTCCATCATCTCTCTCTCTCACTTCGTTGATGCTGGATCGAATGCATTCTCCTTTTCTTGGGGATTCTTTAATTGATGGTTACGGTTTACAGTTTCGATATTTTTGATGATCAAGAAGCTGCATTAGCCTCTGAGAATTTAATTTGGTATTAGAACGAAAGATCGGACCTGGCTGATTCTCAATGTTCTTTCCGTCTTTCCAGCGGATGGAAAATTAAAGATGTTTCTCTGCAACATGAAAAGAAAAGCAGCTGGTTTTGTTTAGCTTTAACTTTTAAAACTCTGCAACACGAAAGGCACTTCAGGTTGAAGAATACCTGGAAATTATATTTGTATGCATATCTTTCGTTTTCAGGTCCAAACCAAGAAGGTATTGGAGAAAAACTTACAGCTGGTGTCTGCCCTTATACGAAGCTATTTGCAATGGTAAATGGGAAGAATTGCTTGATTTTTTTTTTTTCCCAACGGAAATGAAGATAGTATGTGATGTAACCGTTTTTGGTCACGTACCAATTTTTTTATTTTGTTGGCTAAGTACCTCATCATTTGACCTGCTCCAAGGTGACCTGTGACTCAGAGGATGGTGGTGCTCCTTGGTGGCGAACTGCCTAGGGGAGAGTTATGCCGACTTCCCTGATGGCGAACTGCCTAGGGGAGAGCTATGTCGAACTCCCTAATGGCGAACTGCCTAGGGGAGAGCTATGTTGAGCTCCCTGATGGCGAATTGCCTGGGGGAGAGCTATGCCGAGCTCCCTCTGGTGAGCTATCTTGGCGGACTTGTCATTTGACCTGCTCCTAGGCGACCTGTGACTCAGAGAATGGTAGAGCTCCCTGGTGCAGCGCAACCCGATTGCCCTTTGCATGAGGTGATCTTCTCTCCTTTGTAGGCGGCGGGAGCTGAGGGACCTGTGAGAACTCCATCTTTTCCTCCTCTTTGTAGGCGGCGGGAGCTGAGGGACCTGTGAGAACTCCATCTTTTCCTCCTCTTTGTAGGCGGCGGGAGCTGAGGGACCTGCGAGAACTGAATCAGGGGACTCGGGGGTATTTACCCAGCGGGGACTCTCCGATGCTTAAGTTAGCATTCTGATTGTAGAGAGCTTGAAGATGATATTAGAGAGATGAGAGAGCTAGAGAGCAGGGATTACCTCCATTTTTCTTCCTCTCCCTTGTTTTTTGCGAGTTGGAGTCCTTATATAGTGGTGTCCTGTCAAATCAGGCGTAACAGCCTCTGTCAAGGTAGGCATAACCACCTCTGTCTCTCTGTCACAGTCGTTACTGCTAGAGCTGAGGTGGCTGGTGCAGGCAGCTGTTGCAGAGTACGGCTCTGCCAGGCAAGGGACAACTCTCAGGGCTAGCAGGCATGGCACTGCCTGGCGAGAGACGTGGGCGTACGTCTCCAGATCTGTCAGGTACAGTTGTCAGGCAAAAGATCTTCCTGCAATATGCCGAACCGCTCTTCTGTACCGAGCTACCCTGCAAGTGGCGAGCTGCTTGGGGGGGAGCTATGTCGAGCTGCTACTCGTGGCGAGCTCTGTCGAGCTGCTTGTGGTGAGCTATGCCGAATTGCCCGTGGCGAGCTGTGGCGAGCTATGGAAGGCTTTGTCGAACTGCCTGTGGTGAGCAATGCCGAGCTGCCCAAGCTGCCCAGTTGTCAAGAGGTTGCACTTGGCTTGCATGAGGTGCCAGGTGTCACAAATTCATTGGAGGGCCAAATTCGCCCTCATCATTTACCCCCCATTCCCGAGCTGAGAGTAACTCAGTGAAGGGAGTAGATTTCTTCTTTTGGCCCGTATGTCGACGAGCTAGTAAGTGCTGATCCAATTCCTTAGGTTTTGGGAGTTGCCTATATGTGGCGTGCTACCTGCAAATGGCGAGCTGCCCGTAAGGTGAGGAGGTCTCCGCTAGTTCAGTAGTGTAGCCCTTAGGCTCTGGGGGCAACTTATAGTTCACTTTGCTGGTTTTGCCCATGCTGAGGAAGCGACTGGGTTTTTAGCAATAATGTGGTCCATAGCGACTCGTAGTCCACTCTTCTTGACTTTGCCCATGCTGAAGAGGCAACTGGGTCTTAAGCAGTAATGTGGCCCGTAGGCTTTGGGAGCGACTCGTAGTCCACTCTTCTTTGACTTTGACCGTGCCGAAGAGGCGATTGGGTCTTAAGCAGTAATGTGGCCCGTAGACTTTGGGAGTGACTCATAGTCCACTCTTTTTTGACTTTGCCCGTGCCGAAGAGGCGACTGAGTCTTGAGCAGTAATGTGGCCCGTAGGCTTTGCCTGTGAGGTGCCGAGCTGACCAGGTGTCGAGCTACCTGTGAGGTGTCGGGCTGATCGAGTGCCGAACTACCTGTGAGGTGCCGAACTGACTAGGTGCTAAGCTACCAATGAGGTGCCGAGCTACCAGTGAGGTGTTGGGATGACCGGGTGCTGAGCTATATGTGAGGTGTCGAGTTGACCAGGTGTCGAGCTACCTGTAAGGCGTCGAGCTGACTAGGTGGGTGCCTTAGAGCTATGATTGCGCTGCATTAGCTTCATAATGCCGGTCGCTCACTCGTACAAGAAGCTACTAGGAGCTCGACCTTCGAGGGCAGCACTACTAACTTTAGGTCGCCAGCTCACATGGGAGCCTTGGAAGGCTCGACCAGTAAGGGCGCCTATGTAGTCTGTTGGCCGCCAACTCCCACGGAAGCCACGAAGAGCTCATCTTTGTAGGGGGGACCTTGCGAAGAGGACTGATTAGGCTTTATCCAAATTGAAAGTAAAGTTACTTAGTCTGTTAGCTCCCTGCATAGTCTTTGAGTTCATAAAAAATGTAAACTATAAAGCGAGAGCTTCAATCTCTAAAAAGTAAGGACTTGGCTTTCTGGGAGAAGAGGACTTAGCTTTTGTAAGATGAGAACTTAGCTTTCGTAGGATGAGAACTTAGCTTTCTGTAGTGTATTCCCACAGACGATGCCAATTGATGTAACCGTTTCTGGTTATGTACCAATTTTTTTTGGCTAAGTACCTCATCATTTGACCTGCTCCTAGGTGACTTGTGACTCAGAGAATGGTGGCGCTCCCTGGTGGTGAACTGCCTGGGGGAGAGCAATGCTGAGCTCCCTGATGGCGAACTGCCTAGGGGAGAGCTATGCCGAGCTCCCTATGGTGAGCTCCCTATGGTGAGCTACCTTTGTGGACTTGTCATTTGACCTGCTCCTAGGCGACCTATGACTTAGAGAATGGTGGAGCTCCCTGGTGCAGCGCAACATGACTGCCCTCTGCATGAGGTGATTTTCTCTCCTTTGCAGGCGGCGGAAGCTGAAGGACCTACGGGAACTGAATCAAGGGGCTCGGGGGTATTTACCTGGCGGGGACTCTTTGATGTTTAAGTTAGCACTCTGATTGTAAAGAGCTTGAAGATGACATTAGAGAGATGAGAGAGCTAGAGAGCAGGGATTACCTCCATGTTTCTTCCTCTCCCTTGTCTTTGGGGGTTGGAGTCCTTATATAGTGGTGTCCTGTCAAATCAGGCATAACAGCCTCTGTCAAGTCAGGCATAACCGCCTCTATCTCTCTACCACAGCCGTTACTGCTAGAGCTAAGGTGGCAGGTGCAGGTAGCTGTTGCAGAGTACGGCTCTACCAGGCAAGGGACAACTCTCAAGGCTGGCAAGCACGGCATCACCTGGCGAGAGACGTGGGCGCATGTCTCCAGATCTGTCAAGTATGGTTTTCAGGCAAGAGATCTTCCTGCAATATGCCGAACTGCTCTTCTGTACTGAGCTACCCTGCAAGTGGCAAGCTGCCTGGGGGGGAGCTATGTCGAGCTCCCTAAGCTATGCCGAGCTGCTTGTGGCGAGCTCTGTCGAGCTGCCTGTGGTGAGCTATGTCGAGCTGCATGTGGTGAGCTGTGGCAAGCTTTGTCGAGCTGCCTGTGGCGAGCTATGGCAGGCTCTATCGAATTGCCTGTGGCAAGCTATGCCAAGCTACCCAGTTGTCAAGAGGCTGCACTTGGCTTGCATGAGGTGCCAGGTGTCACAATTTCACTGGATGGCCAAATCTGCTCTCATCAGTATGTATTGTTAAGCATGTGATGAACAGATTCAACCAAGTTTCCGGTATGGATAAAAATTTCAATAGGTCCCTCTAGATCAAGATTAATTTGGATAATCTCGGTAAGGTTTTCTTAGCGTTGCCTATTTTGATTATCGGCACCCCTTCGATCTTCCACTTGCATACATCAGTGGGAGCTCTTGGACAAAATTTTCTTTTCTTAGAAAATCCTTTTTTTTTTCTTCCACTTGCATACATCGATTTCACAAAAATTAGTTCAATTTTGATCAAGCTTTTCTGCTAAAGTCAGCATGGCAAACAACGAGATTCTTCCTATTGTGCAACAACAAGTTACAATTACAGCAAGGCCTGAAGATACACCATCAAACCCGTTTTACCTTCATCCAAATGAGAATCCATCTCTGGTGTTATTTCACCAGTTTTATCAAGGCCTAACTTTCATTCATGGTTCATGTCTATGCGAATGGCTTTACACTCAAAGAATAAGCTTGGTTTTGTCGATGGAAGCATATTGATTCCTTTGAAGGATGATCCTACTTATCCAGCTTGGGAAAGATGCAACACTATGGTATATTCATGGTTAGTTCATTCCTTATCACCTTTAATTGCTAAAGTATTTTGTGGTTAAACAATGCTATGAATATTTGGAAGGACTTGTATGATAGATTTTTTCAAGGAGATGCTATAAGAATCTCAGAATTGCAAGAAGAGATTTATAATTTTCAACAAAACTCAATTTCTGTCACTGATTAACACACACAATTAAAGATTTTATGGGATGAATATGTTACTCTTAGACCTGTTCCAGTTTGCTCTTGTGAGCCCCAATGTTCTTGTCAAGCACTAAAAGATGTTAAGAAAGCTTATTACAATGATTATTCTATCAAATTCTCGAAAGGTTTCAATGATAATTTCTCAACAGTTAGGTCACAAATCTTCTTGATGGATCCTTTGCCCAACATCAACAAGTTTTTTCTTTAGTGCTTCAACATGAAAGACAGTTCAATCATCATGTGGTTAAGTTTGAGGAACCAACCTCTGTGTTCTTGACTCAAGGACAAGGATCTAATTACAATCGAAGACCATTTGTTCCACAAAATTCGCAGCAATCTTAGAGATCTTTTTCGTCTCCCAACTCTTGTCCAGATACCACTAATTCAAGAAGGTCCTATGCTAATACAGGATCTAAGCCAATCTGTAGCTATTGTAATACTCTAGGACATACAATTGAAACTTGCTATAAAAGGCATGGATATCCAGTTGGCTATAGAGGAGGAAGAGGCAAATTTGGTTCAAGAGTTGCGCATGCCAATCAAGTTTCTCATAACAGTGAATTAGTAGATGAAAGTACAAATGTTCCAAATTCTTCAATTCCTAATTCTACATCTAGTGTTCATAATGGATTCACTTCAGCCAATAATGTGACCACCTCTCCAATTACTCAGGATCAATACAATCAGTTCATGTGTCTGCTTCAGCAAGTCAACTTTGCTCCTGGTTCTGCATCAGCATCTTTCTCCACACCTCAGGTCAATCAGTTAACATCAATCTTTACTCCAATTGCTAATGAATTAGGTAAATTCATTCTTTCATGCACCATTAATGATAATAAGTCTCATCAAACACACTGGATTCTTGATAGCGGTGCCATTGATCATATAACCAATAGCTTATCCAATTTTTCAACCTATACACCTGTCACAAATACACATGTCATTTTACCCAATAAGCAAAAGGTTTTTGTTTCTTACATAGGAACTGTTATATTCTCTTCCAATTTTGTACTTCATAATGTTCTTTATATACCTCATTTTTCTTTCAATCTTATATCTACTAGCAAACTTACTGATTCATATCCTTATTGTTTCATTTTTCAACACAATCTTTGTATCCTCCAAGATCATCAACTCTGGAATAAAAAGGTCAATGGCCTCTACAAGCTTGTCCTGCTTTCTGTTTCTTGTAATTCTTCCATTACTTGTAATTCTGTTTCTGTTCCCTTTTGTAATAAGCCTAATGCCACTGATATATGGCATTTTAGAGAATTGGATCATTCTATATCACTACCATCTTCAGATTACTGCTATATATGTCACTATGCCAAACAAAGAAAGCTTTCCTTCCCCATCAGTCAATCTACTTTTGCAAACTGTTTTGATTTGATTCACATTGATACATGGGGTCCTTTTTCTACTCCATTTTATGGATATAAATATTTTTTGACAATAGTTGATGATAAGAGTAGATTTACATGGATATATCTTATGAAAACTAAATCTGAAGCTAGACAACATATTCAAAATTTTTGTTTTTTGATTGATCTGATAATGCTTTGGAATTTGACATGTCTGATTTTTATGCTTCAAGAGGTATTGTTCATCAAACTACATGTGTGTATACTCCTCAACAAAACTCTATTGTTGAGAGAAAACACCAACATATTTTGAATGTTGCCAGAGCTCTCAAGTTTCAATCACAACTTCCCCTTTCCTTCTGGTCTGACTGTATTTCTCATGCGGTTTATCTAATAAATAGAACTCCTTTCCCAATCATTTCAAATAAAACTCCATTTCAGCTTCTTTATCATATTGCTCATTCATTTGATCATTTGAAAGTTTTTTGATGCCTTTGCTTTGCTTTTACGCTTAATACAGATAGAACTAAGTTTGATACTAGAACTGATCCTTGTGTATTTCTTAGCTATCCTTTTGCCACTAAAGGTTTTCATTTGTATAATTTCAGAACTAAAAAGATTATTGTCTCAAGAGATGTTCATTTCTACGAACACTTGTTTCATTTTCATTCCAATTCTTTTTCAACAAATAATTCAGACTTTGTTCTTCCCACAGAATATGTAGTTCCTTTAGAAGAACCCTCTCCACCTTATTTTACATCTTCACCAACTAATCTTCCTCACATCACAACTTTACATCTCACTAATCAATCACCACCCCTTACCACTTTAGATAATACCACTATTGATTCACCCCCTTCTACTAATGTTTCACCAGATCCCATACAAAGTACACATTCTGAAACTCAACCTAGAAGATCATCCAAACCTCATACACTTCATATCTTGACCAATATCACTATCAAATACCAAATCTTAAAACCAATTCTGTTTTCAAAACCTCTAATCCTCACCCCATATCTTTTACCTATTCCACTCACAAATTATTTTCTTTTCATAGGATCTTTGCTACTCAAATTTCCCAAACCAAAGATCCTAGAACCTATAATGAGGTTATAAAATCACAATGCTGGAAGGATGCAATGGAACTTGAAATCAAAGCATTAGAGCAAAATAATACTTGGGTTATAACTGATTTACCTGTAGGAAAACGACCTATAGGGTGCAAATGGGTTTTTAAAACTAAGTATCATGTAGATGGCAACATTGAAAGATACAAGGCAAGATTAGTTGCCAAGGGCTATATTCAACAGAATGGCGTTGATTATCTTGATACTTTTTCTCTAGTTGCATAAATAACAACTATTAGATCTTTACTTTCTGTTGTAGCTATTAAAGATTGGCATTTGCATGAACTGAATATTAACAATGCCTTTTTGCATGGTGACTTACATGAAGAAGTTTACATGACTCTTCCCCCAAGTTTTGAAACTTTTGATCATTTAAAAGTGTGCAAATTAACTAAGTCACTCTATGGTCTCAAGCAGGCAAGCAGACAATGGAATCAAAAACTCACTGATGCCTTATTGTCTCAATGATTCATTTAGGCAATTTCTGATACTTCTCTGTTCACAAAACAAGCTGGTTCTCATTTTATAGCCTTGTTAATTTATGTTGATGATGTCATTTTGGCAAGTGACAACATTGATTTGATAAATGAAGTCAAAAAGTTCTTACATGATGCTTTTAAAATTAAAGATCTCAGCCAACTCAAGTTCTTTCTTGGATTAGAAGTTGCTAGAACCACGGCTGGCATTAATCTCAGCCAAAGGAAGTATGTGATTGTTCTGTTGGAGGAAATAGGTTTTATAAACAGCAAGCCAGTGTCTACTCCTATGATTACCTCTCAAAGACTTGATAAAGATGTTGGTACTCCTTTACCAGATGTTACTTCTTACAGAAAATTGGTTGGCAAATTAATTTATTTATGTAACACAAGGCCAGACATTTGTTTTGCTGTCCAACATCTTTCTCAGTTTTTGGATTGCCCTACAGATCTTCGTATATAAGCTGCACATAGAATTCTTCGATACTTAAAAGCTAGTCCTGGCCAAGGTGTGTTCTTTTCTGCTTCATCATCTCTACAGTTGAAAGCCTTATCAGATTCAGATTGGGCTTCATGCCCTGATACCAGGGGTTCTATTACTGGCCATTGCATTTTTTTTGGGAGAAAGTCTAATATCTTGGAAATCCAAGAAGCAACAAACTGTTTCCAAATCTTCCTTTGAAGCTGAGTATCGTGCCCTTGCAGCTGTTACATGTGAAGTTCAATGGTTTACTTATTTATTAAAAGATTTGTAGATTCCTCAAGTTGCTCCTGCTCTTGTGTTTTGTGACAATCGACCAACTCTTCACATTGCTCGTAATCCAGTTTTTCATGAGCGTACAAAACATATTGACATAGATTGCCACATTGTAAGGGAGAAATTGAAAGCTAGTTTGATTCACCTGATGCCAATAGCTTATGAAGACCAATTAGCTGACTGCTTCACTAAGCCCTTGCCACCTCACTCATTTCATAGTTCAATCTGCAAGGTGGGCATTCAAAATTTGTATGCTCCATCTTGAGGGGGGCTATTAGAGACATAAACTTCTACTTTACAAAAAGTTAGTTAGCCAAGATTAGTTACAAGTTTGTTACTTTTCATTTTTTTTTCTTCTTCATTTTTGTTGTATATAAACCTCATTGTAATACTTTTCAAATCAATAAAGAGAATTATCTCTCTCCAAATTCTAATATTTTCCATATATATTACAATTTTATATATAAAAAAGGGAAAATTCTCGATTAGTATCTTGTAATTTAGGCTTAGTGTTACTTTAGTCTCTGAATTTTAAAACGTGACAATTTAGTATTCGAACTTTCAAAACGTGTCAATTTAGTACCTGTCGTTAATCAGCCATTAAGTGGCATTTAAAAAGACACAAATGCCCTTCAAGTGTCATCTAATTTTTTATCAACCATCCAAATATTGATAAAAAATAACAGCCCCAAATCCTTGCCTCTTCTATTCAAGAAAGGTGGGATCACCAAAACTTTCTTGAATAGAAGATACAAGAATTTGGGACTGTACTTTTTTGTGAACTTTTGGATGGTTGATAAAAAAGAATTAGATGACACTTGAAAGGCATTTGTGTCTAAAAAGACCCAAATCCTTGCCTCTTCTATTTAAGAAAGTTGGGGTCACTAAAACTTTGTTGAATAGAATAGACAATAATTTGGAACTGTTCATTTTTTATTAACATTTAGATGGTTGATAAAGAGAACTAGATGACATTTAAAGGACATTTGTGTCTTTTTAAATATCACTTAATGACTGATTAACATGCTGATTAATGGCAGATACTGAATTGACATATTTTGAAAATTGGGTATTGAATTATTACTTTTCAAAATTCAAGAACCAAAATGATACTAGGCATGTAGGCCAAAATTACAGGATATTAATCAGAAATTTTCCATAAAAAAAATAAAACATTAAAAACTAACAAGGGGACATTGACACCTCTGTTCATCTGTTGTCTATTCCCAACAAAAGAACGATGCCAAGGGAGAAAGAGTCCTTTTAAAGGAGATAAAAATAAGCGACTAACCGTGTTTACCCAAATTTGCAGTGCATTGTAATAGGCATAGTGCCTGGGACAAAGTCTGAACCCATGCAGATGCAGGGATTGACGCTTGTAACTACAATGCAGTGGGGTAATAGGTCCATTGAAGGAACAAAAGTTGGAATGCTCTTGGTATTAGTTCCTATATTTATGTCGAACTCTAGTCCTTTCCTTGAGTTGGGATCTCCTGGCAATAAAATATGTTCCAATATCTTATCAACTTGCACCTCATATCTTACTATAAAACTGGATCCCACCATAAAAGTGAGATCATATGATATATCCGGTGTCTGATGATGTTGGTAGGTGTTAAAATATATTTTATTGACAGGTGATCCAGACTCCCTTTCGTTTCGAGGCATGGTTCCAAGTAATATTGTTAGACTTAGATCCAATGTAAAATCATTTTGGTCATTGAATCTAAGGGATGATCCTGGACCAGGCAGGGAAAGCTTAGCACCAATAATAGGGTTATAGGCTTTTAGCAACCGGGGCCCGATTTAGGACCTATATCATAAAGTCATAAGAATGTGTATATGTGGGTCGGGCTTGAAGTATGAGCCCAGCCCAGGCTAAAAATTTATATGCATGATGTGGGCCTGGGGCCAGGTTGTGCTGAGCTGAAAATGATAGCTCCAGTTAAATCACGAGTTAAATAATTTAACAATCAGATTTGATTATTGTATTAAGTTGAAATTATGAAAAAAAAGCTGATATTCTAAAATATCTTTTAAAATTGTTTTACATCACAACAAGTTTAAAATGATAAATATAAGTCATTGTATCTCTTTTTAAAACATATATTTATTATAAATTTTACCATGTCAACATATCTAAAAATAATGGGACCAAAAAACGTCTTGGCTGCCCATTCTCAGTTCTAACAGTCCACTGTTCACCACAATAATTCAAAGCCCAGCCTGGCGGCTTTAAGTATGGCAACGGAACCCATAGTGGTTTAGATTTTGGAATTCAAATTCTTCTCATGCATAAAAATACATAACCTTTCCTGCATTTAAAGGGTAGAGGCAGGTTGGGTTTAGATTTTATATCTAATCTCTTAATATTTCTTGTCATATATAATCAATAAATAATTGAAATAATACAAATAAATGATAAAGTTTTCAATTGTTTGATTAAGATGTGTAAAAATATAAGTTATCAATTATCTTTCACATAAGATTCAAAATATTATTAAATTCAACACCTAGTACATAAGGTTTATATGCTTTTCAACAAAATATGGGTTGGGGAGGGTTGGGTTTAGCCTAAAATACCATACCATACCCTACCTATACCCATATGAGTTGTAGAATAATAGAATCCCAAAACCCATTCTTCAGGTAAAAAACCCACCCCATTAGGGAGGGTAGGGTAGAAATTCCCATCCCTACTTAATTGCCTTTATAAACCGATAACTTGTTAAACAAGTCAAATGGATCAATGTTTTGATCATCTACCACCATTAACCAATCAACGACTTTCTTTGTAATATAGGAGGTTAGAGGTTAACTAAACCAAAACTGCTATCAAAGTCATAGGACTAACCATGGTTTTGAAAATTGGACCGATTGACCTGGGAATTGGTCAGGAAATGGATTCTATTTCACCCTAAAACTATTCTTGGGCCAAAAACTATTGATTTGGTCAGCTACCCACTGATTTGGGTGGTCGAACTGTTGACCCAAACAATGTTTTTTGGCTGTTTTTAAAATTTTAAATCAGAATGGGCCATCCAATTGAATCATAGGGTTGGACCGTTCAACTCAAAAATCGGTAGCCAAAATGATTCCATGTCCGGTCCGGTTTTTAAATCTTTGGGACCAACTGGCCAATTCGACAACCATTTGAAACACTAGTCCAACAATTTGATTGGTATATGTCTAACAAAACAGGTGTCCAATCACGTCAGACAGTCCCACTTTTATTCTCAAGCCAATCTTCTCTTCACAGAGTGCATCTCACATTGACCTCACAGCATGTCTTGGCCCTATATTTATATTTATTATTCATGAGGAGATGCTCCCAATAAAGGGTACAGAGATGTAACTGTGAGATCTGTGTGAGTTTCAATCTATGAGGAGCAGATCCCAATTCGCTAATTGTAGGTGGTACCTACTCCATGCATCGTGTGTGTGGATTGGGATCTGCTCCTCACACCAACCTCACAGGCACATCTCACCATGCATTGGGTACATCTCCCGTGAATAATAATGTATAAGTATGGGAGATGTCCCTAATAGATGGTGGGATGTACTTGTGAGGCACCCTGTGTAAGGAGCAGATCCGGTCTCATCATGTGTCAAGTTTCATTTAAGACTGGATGTAGGGGAATAATTATTATATGTAAAAGTCCTCAGGTGCCTGACCCTAAGCTTTATTTCAGTCAGTGCAAGGCCCGTTCGAATAGCCTTTACAGCCTTGCATCGAAAACATCTCCGTACTTCTAAGCTTTATTTCATTTCATGGGCAGAGATTCCCAATAGAATGCTATGATGGTTGTTTGAACGGGCTTAACACTGACTGAATCCCATTTGCTAACGGACAGTTGTCAGTTAAATCAGTTGATCCTTTGGCATATCAGCATGCGAAGAACCATTCTAAGTCTGATAACAGGTTGGAGTCTAAAAATTGAAAAAGAATTAGGCCCTATAAATCCCTCCAAAAATTAAAGCTTTTGTCTATAAATGCTGCTTGAATAGCATATACAGCTGTTTAGGATGTTCTTTCTCATCGGGGAATGGCCTTGAATAATCAGTGTCCTCTTTGTCATAAAGAAGCTAAATTCATTACTCATGCTTTGTTAAACTGTGATCATGGGAGAGCTTCTTGGTGGCTGTAGTTTTAATATCTTTGCTTGATGATTGGTGGATATGGTGGCTGGAGCATTGTGGTGTAACCTTTAAATTTTGTTGAATTTTCAGCTATACTATTATGGCATTTTGGAAACCAAAAACTGACTTTATCCTTAATGATATTATTCATAGTCCTAATGTCCCTGTCACTCTTGTCAACATGATCATGATGAAGTGAAGAAAGCTTTTAAACAAGACTCGATAGGCTTCTCTCCTTTTTGAGGATTCTGCTTCTTCTCAGGCTTTTTGGACATTCCAAGATCAAGTTTGTTAAAAAAGCAAACACAGATGGAAGCAGAATCCTGGAAACGTCCAAAACAAAACCAATGAACCAATGGTTTAGGAGGCTTTGGTTTTGCTTTTAGATCGGACAGTGGTTGTTTTCTTAGGTGGGTAAATCCGAGGATTGTAGAGCTGCCTTCCTTCTCATTTTATGCTGAACTCTTTGCAATTCGTGAGTGTTGTTTGGGCCTCTCAAATCTAATAGCGGAATTTGGATCAAGCTCTGTAGTTAAAACTCTTAAAGCACGTTCGCTTGATTCCCCTCCACAGGGGTATTAAGGCCCTGTTAAGAATTGCTTACCTGGAGTAAGTACATTTACGTATGTTGTTTTATTTCCTAGACAAATAAGATAATGATCATTTTATCCATAAAAAACTATTTTTAAATGGGGCAATCAGTCGTTGCCTTTTTTTTTTACTAGTAAGACAATATGGGTATGATGGGTAAATCTGAAAAAAGAAGATGAATATCTTCTTAGTAGATGGGAACCAAAGGACAATAAATTTTCTATAGACCGGACAAAATCTGAAAAAAGAAGATGAATATCTTAGTAGATAGGAACCAAAATTCCATTTACCAACTTCCTCTTCTCAAAATCTAGAAAATGAAAGGCCCTAAAAAAACTTTTTTTGATGGTCCTCCGAATATGTGGCTTATTATTGACGATATTTATGCTTTTGTGGTACTTCCTTTGAGTTTCAGTTTGTTAGAAGAGAAGCAAATGTCCCAACTCATCTTTTGGCTTCAACTAGTATGAGCGGCCTTGAAGATCTATTTTGGTCTCCTTCGAGTTGCATTTAGGAGGTCTAAGTGTTGATATATTGAAATCTTCAAACTCCACCTATTTTGATCTGTTGTAGTGCGGTTGATGCTCTTTTCTTTGATTTAGTTTTTTTTTTTTTTTTTTTTCTTTTTGCTGTTTGTTTGTTGTCTCTGTGTTTTCCTTTTGTTCCCCTTGTTTTTATTTGTTCAATGGATTATCATTTTTACCAAAAAATAAGTCCTCTAAATGTTGTATGAGGGTATTTATTACCTTGACATATTTAAAGGAGAGGTTGTTAGACTAGATACGCTCTTCCCCTCTAGGTTGTTCTTGGTTTAATAAGAAATAAGAGTTCATAAGGAATTTCAATACCAATTTGTTAAGAAAATATCCTCAACTTTCTATTTTTTTTCTTATTTTCTATTAAATAAAGCATAGCCTTGACGATGGTTTTTCCTCACTTGCTTCTCATCATGCCTTTGACTTTTTTTACTAGTAAGTGTATACGTGCTTTTGCATGTAGCAATTTTAGATGATGATAATGATAGTAATAATGTATCCAAAAATGTCTATAAACTTTATGTATTTTTATTTTTTATTTTTATTATTAATCATATGCATATTGCAAAATCTAAATCTAATTACATAAATACATTATCCAAATATGTGATAATCGGATTGAGTTATGAGTTTTACCAAAAAAAACAAAACAAGGATTGAGTTATGAAGTTTCAAGTATCACTTATTGGCCTACTTACTTGGATAGATTCTTCATTTTTTTTAATGCTTTATCTTTTTGGTGTATCTTTTCTTTTGTTTATTTATAAAATAAATGTAAGATTTAAATGGAGGGAATTGGATGAGGTAAAAAGTAGTAGTTTACTTTACAATTTAAACCTTATAATTAAATAGGGATTAAATTCACAAATGAGTAATTTAGTTAAAAAAAAGTTCCAAAATCTTATTCATGTTTTTAATAGTAGTGTAAATATAGAATTATATATGTGTTCAATTTTTTCTATAACTATTTTTTTGTATTTCTATGTGTAAAAATAATTCTAGTATGTCACACTTACCTTTTGTTTAATATGGTAAATATATGATATTATACATATGCATGAAAGTTTTTTTTTAATAAAATTTATGTATTTTTTATTTTATATTTTAATAATTTTATATTTATTTATGACATTAAATGTTAACATATTTGACCCAAAAATTGAACTATTGATCTTTGCTAAACAGTAAAATAATTTCATTTTTGGTCAGTTCTAAATTATGCATTTTATTTTTATTATCAATAAAAATAATTCTTGTTTATTACACTTATTTTTTTAAGTTGATTAATAACAATATCATAAACATGTTTTTTTTTTACATTTTTGTAATTTTAGATAATTATTTCTATTTAAATTTTTTTTTTACCTAACTATGACTTCATAAGTTGATCAATTTGATTCGGATGTTGAATTGCTTAGCTACAACTTGGATAAATAATGGTTTTGTTTTTTAGTCATTTTTAAAATATATGGGCTTATATTGTTAAATATTGACACGGATCTAACTAGTAGCATTTAATAAAATTTGGTGGAAAGTAATAATTTAAGTTACATTTTTAACCCTTAAATATGGGCATTGTAGTAGCTATTAAAGTTAACATTAAAATTATAATAAAATGACTTTTATACATTTTCTCAAACAAAGAAATAAGGGTAATTTTAGTCCCACAAAAAAACCTTCACTTTATATCCACACTTTTATATATAGTATAGATATAGATTTAGATTGTGAGCTCACACCTTCATATCCACAATGAATCAACGTAAAAGTACATCAATTGTATTTTCAATTTTACATAAACTACTATTTTTTGGGTAAAAAATTAAATGCTACAACCGTGATTTCAAGCATGGGGTGTAAACTAGGCTAGGCTATGGCCTAGGTTAAACCCATTATATTGGGTGCTAAGACTAAGACTACTCACATATGGGTGTGAATTTAAATAGAATGATTTAGAGGGTGTTTGATAAAATGATTGGTTTTATTTTTGAAAACAAAAACAAATGTATTGTCTTCGAAAACTTCCTTAATTTTAATTTTTAGCTATGAAATTCTATAAAAAAAGGTAGAAAAAATAACATCTATATAAATATATTAAGCTGAAATGTGTATGTAAGAAGGTATGAGGAAGAGACAAATGGAATCTAACAGTGTCTTTGGCCTATTTTTCATAGAAATTACAAGAATTCCACTCTCTACCAACTCTCTCTCTCTTTTGCTTTTTTTCTTTCAATTTACAAGAATGCCACTCTCCTACCAACTCTCTCTCTCTCTCTTGTTTTTTTTTCTTTTAAATTACAAGAATGCCACTCTCTTTCCTACCATCTCTCTCTCTCTCTCTCTCTCTCTCTCTCTCTCGCTTTCTCTCTCAATCTTTCTTACAAATTACAAGAATGCCATCTCTCTCCTTATAATTTACATGAATGCCACTCTCTTTCCAACTGAGGGAGACCTTAGCTCGGCATCTCGGCTGCTAGGGGACCTGCATACAAAGGTAGTCGAGTTTGAGCCAAGCCGAACTCAAACTTTTGAGCTCAAGCTCAAGTCTCTAATTTGAATCGAGATCGAGCTAGATGACACCTCGACCACTGAGGGGAACCTCGGCTTGGCACCTTGGTCATTGAGGGAGATCTCGACTCAACACTTCAACAATTGAGGGAAACCTCAGCTTGGCACCTTGTCAACTAAGGGAGACCTCAGCTCAACACCTTGCCTGCTAGGAAAACCTCAGCTCGACACTTCAGCAGTTGAGGGAGACCTCGGCTTGGCACCTCGACTATTTAAGAGACGTGCAGTCGAAGGTAGCCGAGCTCAAACTTCTGAGCTTTTGACTCAAGCTGAACTCGAGCTCGAGCTCAAGTCTCTAAATCGAATCAAGCTTGAGCTAGACGACACTTCAACTACTGAGGGAGACCTCGGCTCCGCACCTCAGTCATTGAGGGAGATCTCGGCTCAGCACCTCGACAACTGAGGGAGACCTCAACCCAACACCTTGTCAACTAAGGGAGACCTTAGCTCGACATCTTGCCTGGTAGGGGAACCTCAACTTGACACTTCAGTAGCTGAGGGAGACCTCGACTTAGCACCTCGACAATTAAGGAGGACCTTGGCTGCTTGAGAGACTTGCAATCAAAGGTAGTCGAGCTCAAACTTTTAAGCTTTTGATTCGAGCCAAGCTCGAGCTCGAGCTCAAGATTCTAATTCGAATCAAGCTCAAGCCTGATAGTTTATGAGCGGAACCCTACAACGTAGGGCTCCCTTCACTAGTTTTATGGTAAAGTGGTCATGTTATGTGAAATGACTGAAGTGAAAGAAAAGAAAAAATAGAAAATACTCAGTGCTCAAAACATAGGAAATTTTGAAAGAAAAAAAGTCCTTTATTTTCTTTAAACACCATTTAATAAAAACAAAAAGAGACTTCAACAGCAAAATTTTAAAGGTAGCATTGCCTCATAAACATGAAAACAAAATTTTATTTTTACCATAAATAAAATATCTAATCAAACAACATAAATATGAGATCATATTAGCTGAATGTAGGGATGGCATTTTCTACCCTACTTGGTGGGTAACCGCCCCTATACTCCTCAACGGGCCAGTTTTTTTTTTTTTTTGCTTAAATGATGGGTTTTGGGGCGAGCACGAGTTTTGGCATTCTACAACTTGTATGGGTATGAGCAGGGTACGATATTAGGCTAAACCTAATCCTCCCTGACCCGCATATTGTTAGAAAGCATATAAACTTAATGTACCATGTGTTGAATTTAATAATATTTAATTTTATGTGATGGATAATTGCTAGTTTATGTGTTTTTTACATTTCTTAATGAAATAAGTAGAAAACTTGATGTTTATTTGTGTTATTTTACTTATTTATTGCTTATATATCATAATAAATAATAGGAAATTAGATGCAGGTTTCAAAAACCCACCCCTACCCTTGAATGCGGGGAGAGTAGGGTTAGGGAGAGTTTTACACTTTCATGTGTGGGGAGGATTTGGATTCGCAAAATCCAATCCGCTACAGGTTTTAGGGTGAATACGAGTTGAGAGGTTTAGGGAGGCGAATAGAGTCTAGAATTTACAAAACCTTCTTCAAACCCGCCCGTTATCATCCCTACTGAATGCAATGGCTGTGTAGTGGGATGTTGAACCAATGATAACGCCCCACACTACTTATTAATGCATATGGCCCATAATCACTCACTCCTACTTAAGTGCCTTTTGATAACGGCTGAAGTTGTTGAACTGAAAGAATTATTGTTTTATCTTTTAGTTATCAAAATAATAATTAAATAACAAAATTTTCAGATCAATTTCAGTTTCAACCGTTAAAGAGCCCATAATCCTCTTAAAAATTTGTTCATTAAAAGACAAAGCAATAGACTTTTAAGTTGAGCATCATGAAACCGCCCCTTAGCATATGGCTAGTGTGAGGCATTTCCACAGCTGGCTATCACTTTCAGCTAATCCCAATTTTACACAGACCACCCCTCTAATTTTTAGGTGTCGACAAATTTTTCCATGACTTATTAAAGGGTTGATAGTGAAAGTAAAATTACTAAATTATTCATTCAAAATTCTATGGGCGGACGGCAACAAATATCAAAATGATGAAAAACAACTATTTTAAAGAATAAATTGTTTCAACGAAAAAAAAAGATAAAAAATACAAATTGTTCTAAAGGCATTGATGAATCGGAATCATGGCAGTCTCAAGATCAACATTGTTTATAGAAAATTGAGAGAAACATGTGAAAGATAGGATTTAAAAAAAAAAAACTAAATTAAAAGGCAAAATGGTTTCATAAATTTTCATAAGGGTAATTTGGGTTTTAGAAATGTTTAACAAAATATTTTATGAAGCTAAACAGAATGCTAACGTCAGGGGCAAAGCGTGAAATCCAAAAGTTTAAGTGGTTATTTATTGCAACTTTATTTGTTTCCTTGATACTTAGGGTCATTTTACTGAACGAAGCTCGTCTTTTTAGATTTTTCTTATTTTTCTCCTCTATATATATAAAAAAAAAGTTTGGGGCAGACATGTGTCACTACCCCCAAAGTACTGTAATTTATCCTAAAATTTAATTAATATTTTAATAATTGTAGATATTCAGTTATATTGCTATTTACTATTTTAAATGCAGTTTTAATTTTAGATATATTAGGCTACTTGTTTATTAATCCTATATATACATGGGAATTAAAATTTCTATTTTTTATGAAATAAAGCTGGGAGGTAAATAATAATGGTAAAATAGTCCAGAAACATAATAGTAAATATATGAGAGTATTAATTAGGTGAGTGCCATTCCTTGTTTGGTAATGTTAATGCATAACAAAAATTATTATCAATGTATTAATTAACGGCTAAATAAATTACCAAAAATAACTTAATAAATGCAATATTATTTGATATAATACTATTACTAATTTAGTATTTATATATTAAATTATTAATTATATAATTATAAGTCATTAAAATAATGCACTTATTTAATTGCTAAACATTTCAGTGATTTTCCTTTAGGCTCGAGTACAAATGCAAATATGTAGAGTGCAAAACCTTATATTTTGTATTAGTACTAATTTAGTAGTTATATGTTAAATTATTTTGTATGTATTTGTATTGTACATATTTGCATTTGTATTCCTTCCAAACTGAGCCTTAAAGGATTTGTTATAAATAACCCTATGGTCTCTTTAAAAGAATTGTTTTTATATAATAAATTCAAGGAATAAGATCAGTTTTGGCTACCTTTCCCTACCTTTTCTTTCAAACCAAACACAACCTTAATTAAGTGAGATTGAACCCAATTAGTTAGAATTGAGAAATTAGAGAGGAGACTTTAGACAAATAGACAAGAGACTTGATGCTATTTGAAACTTGAAAGAAATTGAGAGAATGATTGTTTTCCAGCAACGTTTGTTTTCTAAGCATCATTAGTAAGTCTTAATCCATGTATTGGTTCTAAAATTTCCGTGTACTGTACGTATGTACCCAAGAAATTGCCCCGGTTTGATACTTTTGCCTAATTAATGGATTGGTTAATTTTGCAGTAATTAAAATGCTAACCCATTATCGAATGCATCATTTTGAAGTCCAAACTGAACCGCTGACTAGATCATCTTTGTTTAATATAATTAATTATTGATATTCCCACATTTTTGGGTTTTCATTTCTGCGGAGTGTGGAGTGTGAAATGAAATCAAAATTCAAATTACCTTGTTGTAAATGGTTTCAGTTTTAGTAATAGATTAATTAGTTGTATTTCTATAAGTGCTCAGTGCTTGGATAGAATTCTAGTAAATATATAATATTATTTAGTTTCTTGATTTGGTATCTCTCCCGCCCCGGCCATATAAATTTAGGCCTCCTGAATCCTGATCATCTTCACTCATCAGCCATCAGCATCCAAGAATGGCTACCTTGAAGTCTCTCACGTTTTCTCACATTATTCTACTAGTTTTCATGGCCATCGTCGTTACTGCTACTGATGAGGAAGATAGAAAGGCAAGTCATGCATCTTCGCTTTTTATATAGCTACTACGTGCGTTTAGATCGATATTAATCTTTTGTTAATCTGGTGCTATATTCTATGCTGAGTATATAGATCTGTATGAATAGCAGCTAATATGGATTCTCTAGTTATGTTGATGGGCCATTTAGCTTCTTCAGTTGGCGATGAATGGCTGATGATATTGTTCAGATTCCAGAACCAGACCTTCCAATATATAATACATGGATTTCTCTTGGTTCATGCATGCATGCTTGCAAAGTTAAAAGAATATATATATGTATATTATCTTGGCCGGTCTAACAATTGATCAATATATAATTAATATTGTGGCTGTATATATATATATAATTAATATCATGGTGATGATGCCGATGATGATAATGGTTTAGGTTCACATTGTGTACATGGGCGCCCTTAATCCTGATCAGGATGGATATTCACCTTCATCTCAGCATCTTAGCATTCTGCAACAAGTTCTTGAGGGAAGGTCTGTATTATACATCCAGTGGCTGTGTATTATTATTCCTGCTTCAACTTTATGGCTCTGCTCTGATAATTGCTGTTCGTGCTTCTGATCAATTAATGGACTATTATATTTTTGTCCTTTGAAGCTCGGCAACTGAGTCCCTCGTACGCAGCTATAAGAGAAGTTTTAATGGGTTTGCAGCCAAGCTAAACGAGCGCGAGAGACAAAAACTTGCCCGTTAGTAATGCAAGACCCTTTATTTCCTTCATTAATTTAATTTACGCCTAGCTAGCTAATCAAAAGAAAATTTGATTTCTTCTCATCTATATAAATTACTATATATTATTAAGTCTTTCTCATCAGGCATGGATGGTGTTGTATCGGTGTTTCCAAGTAGAACCCTCCAGCTTCATACAACGAGATCCTGGAATTTCATGGGTTTAACTGCGGCAACGAAAAGACAACTGAATGCTGAGAGTGATGTGATAGTTGGTGTGTTTGACACCGGAATCTGGCCGGAGTCCGAAAGTTTCAGTGACAAAGGATTCGGCCCTCCTCCCAAGAAATGGAAGGGTACTTGTAATGGTGGCAGCAATTTCACCTGCAACAAGTAATTTTCTTCACTCCACGGACCATGGACCATGGCTGGCTGGCCTAATATAATGGTTCTTCTAACGAGATTAAATTTGTTGTGTTAATTAGTATTTATATAGGAATTGAATACTGAATATAGGTTGAAGGCAAATGTTCTCTTCATTTATTTATTTATATATCTTGAGATGTCAAATTAGCATTGATCATGTCTTTCATGCATGCATTCACAGTGTACGTGTCAGCAATCTGGAATATAATGTATTAATTAATGTAATTATTATTGCAGTAAGCTGATCGGCGCTCGAGTTTACACTGAGATTGAGGAAACTGCAAGGGACAGGGAAGGACATGGCACACACACAGCCTCAACAGCAACAGGGAACAGAGTGGTGGGTGTGAGCTTTTATGGAATGGCTCGAGGAAATGCAAGGGGAGGAGTGCCATCAGCTAGAATTGCTGTGTACAAGGTCTGCAGCTATATAGGTTGTGTTGAAGAAGATATCCTCTCTGCCTTTGACGATGCCATTGCTGATGGTGTAGATATAATCTCCCTTTCATTGGGACATAGTGCAGCAGCTGAGTTATCTGCAGATTCCCTTGCTATTGGTACATTTCATGCCATGGCCAAAGGCATCCTAACCTCCAGTTCTGCTGGGAATTTTGGTCCAGAGAGAGGGTCAACTTCAAGTGTTGCACCATGGATGTTTTCTGTAGCAGCCAGTAGTATAGACCGTCAAATTATTGACAGACTTGTTTTAGGGGATGGTACACAGCTTGTGGTAATTAATTAAGCATATATACCAATCACGTTTTTTCTTTAATCAATTAGTACTGTAAATCATCATCAGTTATTTCAAGAATTCCAAACTTACATTTGGTTTAATGGGTCCAGGGTAGATCTGTTAATTCATTTGGTTCAAGAAGAAGAAGTAAAGTTGATCTTGTGTATGGCACAACTGCTTCAACGCTATGTGATTTTACTAGTGTTCGGTATGTTTCATCTGTGGCCGGATTAAATTGATAGAATTAATTTCAAGTTTCTTTCAGAGAAAGACTACTTAATTGAAACTAGCTAAGATATTGTTTTGCTTCATTTCAGACGTTGCAGTTATGGTTGTTTAGATAGGCGTTTGGTAAAGGGGAAGATTGTGCTATGTGATAAGGTCTCATTAGGAGCGGAACCTATGCGAGCCGGTGCTCTTGGGGTACTCATGATAGATAGAGTATTCAATGATGTTGCTTTAACTTATCCTCTTCCTGCAGTACTGTTAACCTCCGAGAATGGGGAGAAGCTCAAGCTTTATCTGAATTCCACAAGGTAAGCGACCCTAGCTCAATTCATCTATATTTTTATCTTTTCTTATTTTTAATTTAACTGCGAACTACTCTTTCACAACAAAATTGTGTTTGAATTTGATGTCATTAAGTCAGAGCAAAATCACCATCAAACTTCACAATAAAATTGAATAATGGAGTTAATGTAATTTAATCAAATTAATTAAACTAAAGCCATTGTAATGCTTTCAATTCATCTTTGAGATTGTACTTATAATATGCTTGTCCAAACTCCAAACAATCACTTTTTATGTTTTATCCTCAGAAATCCTCAGGGAAAGATTTTGAAAAGTGAAGCAATTCACGATTCAAGTGCTCCTGTAGTAGCTTCATTTTCATCTCGTGGACCAAGCGTAATCATACCAGATATTATTAAGGTTCATCTTTATTTGTATTTTATTGTTTCTTCTCTCCCTCTCTCACTTCTCCACTCTCTGTCTTCAGTTCTATTAATTTCGATCGATCTCCTGGGAAAATATATTGCAGCCAGATATAAGTGCCCCAGGAGTAGATATTTTGGCAGCATTTTCGCCTATTGCTTCACCATCTAATGATGATGGGGATACAAGATCAGTGGAGTATAGCATATTGTCTGGGACCTCCATGGCTTGCCCACACGTTACTGGTTCAGCTGCTTATGTCAAAAGCTTCCACCCTGATTGGTCGCCTGCTGCCATTAAATCTGCTCTTATGACTACTGGTACCCATTCTCTCTCTCTCTCTCTCTCTCTCTCTCTCTCTCTCTAAGTTTGATAATCAAACATATATAGCTTTTAATTTCATTCTGAGCTTCTTCATGTATTATATATGTTAAAACTTAATTCTAACACATACACACGCAAAATTTCCTTATTTGTATAGCTCGGCGTATGAGTGCTGTTAAAAATGAAGACACTGTATTTGCTTATGGTTCTGGCCATATTGATCCAGTGAAAGCTAAGAACCCTGGTTTGGTTTATGATGCCCATAAAGAAAACTACATAGAAATGCTGTGCAATATGGGCTACGATTCGAGGAAGGTTAGGCTTATATCAGGTGACAACAGCAGTTGCCCCAAGGCGAGGACAGGCGAAGCTAAGGATCTCAATTACCCTTCAATGGGACGTTATGTTGCAGACTTGAAGCCATTCAAGTCTAACTTTACGCGGACTGTTACCAACGTCGGCTTCCCAAACTCCACATACAAGGCGAAAGTAACTTCTTCAGGTCCTGAGATGAAAATCAGCGTCGAACCCAGTGTTCTGTCGTTTGAGGCATTGAACGAGAAGAAGTCTTTTGTTGTGACTGTCTGTGTAGGTGAGCTATCATTAAAACATCCTGCGGTGTTTGGATCATTGGTTTGGTCTGACGGAATTCATAGGGTCAGAAGTCCAATTGCTATATATTCAGATCTCCCCACCAATTAAGAAAGTTTTCTCAAATTCGCTATAGTCGTGGAATATTTTCATCATTGTAATGGCGGGGAGAGCTTGATGTCACTGTGTTTATTGCAAACATCATCTGTGTAGTGAAGCTCCAATTCATCCACTTTTTTTTTTTTAATTCAAACCTCTCTCTGTTTGTCCGTATGGATTATCTTAATTGATAAAGCTAGTTAAATATTTAAGTGTATCTTTGGCATCGATGCTGCAGTTGTAAAAACGGTGCAGCTGATGTGTGGTTCGAATTTTTTTGTTTGGAATCGTTGCTGCCAGGTAGGACATTTCCTGGAGCAACAACAAGTGTTTTTGTTTGGTACCAATGCTTCAAGATACGTTTTCTATACTTCTATCCATTATCCAGTGTCACATCACTGTCGTATTGGCAGCAACGAGTTGCAGCTCTAGGAAACGTTAAATTTGGCGTTGCTCCAAGCCATGCCTTCCCGTTTTCCAAGGCATGGCTTAGAGCACCGTTTTTTATGAAAAAACGATTCCAAACAGACGGTTGTTTCTTGGAGCACCGTTTTTTCCTACGTAGTACTGATGTGGCATTGTTGCTCCAAGAAATGGCAACGATGCCAAACAACCTGTAAATAATTAGAAAGCAGAACCTCTCTCTCTCTCTCTGTTGTTGAATCAAAGGCCGGATCATCTTTTAATGTCAATGCTAACACCAATATGTTTGAAACTATTTTTTTCATAAAAAATGGTGCTTCAAGCCATGTCTTAGAAATCAAGAAGGCATGGTTTGGAATAATGCTGAATTTGACATTTTCTCAAATCGCAACTCGTTGATGCCAACAAAGACATGATATCGCATTGACATGGACTTCCTATAATGGGTAACAGAAAGTGTTGTTGCTCTTGGAAACGTCCTATCTGAAAGTAACGTTTCCAAAAAAAAAAAAGACATTGGCATTTGATAAGAGGTGCAATTGCAAGAAAAAACCAGTTTTTCTATTATTAAATTTGTGCTACAATTTTTCCTTTTATACATTTTCCTCAAGTCATTACTCATTAGATATATTGTGTATGTTGTCAAGGAAAAAGAAATAAGGGTCCGTTTTGTTAACAGTTAACATTCCAATTGGAATAGGAATTAGAATCCCTTGGAAATTGAATGGTCTATTTCTCTCAACATTTGGTTCATATTGGAATCATAATTGGCTGGAATGGATTCTCATTCCCAGGGAAAGGGTCATTTCCTTAAATAGGGGAATGCCATTCCACCAGAATAAGAATGAGATTCCAATTCCATTCAACCAAATAGTTGGACCATTCCAATTAGGATCTGATTTTGACCTTATACTTGCAAACCAAACGGATCCAAAAAAGAATTTGATAAGCTACAAGGAATAAATTAGAAATTCTCAATATATTTTTGGATAAAATGTAGGGGATATTTGGAACCGTAGCTGTTTAAAAAAAAAAAAAACGGTGCCACGTTAGATCCACATAGGCGTTTTAACAAATGCCCATGTATTTCATTGTTTGGTTCAACCAATTATTAAAAAATTGGGCATGCCTAAAAAATCGGGACCCCACCGATGCATGATTCGTCAAATTTGGCGTTTCATGCATCGGTGAACCATTTCCCCTAATGGTTGACTGATGTGGTGCTTACATGTGAGCACATACATGAAAAGTGATGATGAAAATCGCCTTACCAAACAATATAGTATTGCTCACTGCCTACATGGTAGAAACGCTTTTTTTTTTTTTTTTTTTTGTGAAAAACGGGTCTTGGAAGCATGGGCGTTTTTTCTTGAAAATCTATCCAAAAAGCGCCCACGCTTCAAAACACCATGGTAGATAGCCACATTGTACTTAGGGGGTGATAATATTTAGCCCCCTCAACTTTGTTTCGAGGGAATGGCCCACCCCCTTAATTTATAAATTCTTGCATCTTAGTCCTATCTCTGGTTAATGGAGTTGATAAAAAATGAAAATATCAAGGGAAAACCTATGGTGCAAAAAAGACATTGTATGGGAAGAATTTTGACCAATTAAAACCCACCCATGAATTTTAATAAATAACACCTGATTGGCTACCACGCTTATGATTCCAATTAACTGGTGAGACGTTTTTCAGATATCATATCTTTCCCATATCATAATCGAACCTAATTATCAAAGTGCCTATTTGAAATCCTATGGTATGATAGCAACAAAAATCAAAATGATGAGAATAACTATTCTATAATACAAAATGTTCACAAAAAAAATTGATAAATTGATAATTTTCAAGATAAACTTGAAAAAAGGTTCAGAAAAATATATGGAAATTAGGATTTTAAACAAATTAAGTTAAAGAGATAAAACGGTCTCATATTCTTTTATTTCCCAGGTAAATAAGATAAATACTATTTTACCCCTAAAAACATATTATCAAAAGGGGCAATTTTGTTCCATCTAAGTGTTGACAACCTCCCCCCTATTGGAAAAGTAAACTAACCCACATGGGAAATTAGCATCTTGTCACACCAAAATGTTGACAACTTTTAAATATACCCCATATAAAAAAAAATATGAATATCTTGATTAATGGAAATCAAAATCCCATTGACCAACTTTCTCACCTCTCAAAATCTAAAAAATCAATACCCCTTTAAAATGAATTACATGAAGTTCATTGAAGTAATGCTAACAACAAGAGCAAAGTGCTAGAATCAAGAAGTTAAGAGGGTCATTATTGCAAAACAAAGTTCAAGGGTAAGTGTTTATTTGCAGTGTAAACCTCATGGATGTAAAATTCAGTCGATGGAGTTTCAACACCGAATCGTTCGAATTTTTTTAAACCATTAAAAGGCGAGCATCGAAAAAGGTGATTATCGATGTAAAACCTTACTATAAGTGACATTTTGCGTTTATTTATGATCTAAACCTCATCTCCATGCAAACACCGACAAAATCGAACTGACAGTATCATTTTATCCCTATGACGTTTTACACTACATTCAAATGTTGACAGAACGATTGAATGCAGATACCACTTCACGTATTTATATTTATACTCGTTTCAAACTGAGCCTTGTACAAGGTGTTATTTGTAATTTACCCTATATTTTCAATACATTTAAGTGGAGGACCCACTAACTATATGGCAGAAAAAAAGATCAGCGTGATCAGATGATTTTCAATCGTTTGATTACGCATACTTTTCAACAGGGACTGTGGGAGTCAGTCAAGTCTCAGGAGACAGGAGCCAATGTTTCAAGAATGGGATCTGTTTGGTCACGGTATTAATCCATTCTAGATAAACTCTATAGTCCCTACCATATAATAGTAACCAAACAGCTCCTGCAGAATCCGTTGCCTCTCGAATTCCTTTCAACCCTCCACTCGCTTTAAAGTTTAAACCCTTCTGTTGCTTCCTCTCGCTGCTCAAAAACCCTAGTTTTGTCGGGTGCTTGCTCTACTATCAAAGAAAATGGTAACTCCTCTATCTGTATCTCTGTATCTCTTCCCCTCTCCCTATTTAGAATTCCTGCTCTGTTCTACTCTTTGTGTTTTGGGATATTCTTTTATTGTTCTTGGGCTTAGATACCGGTCTCGTTCTTACTTGGTTTTGTGTTATTCTTTTGTTTGATGCAAGACTGCCGAAGCTGTGAATCCAAAGGCATACCCACTTGCAGATGCGCAGCTCACCATTACAATACTGGACCTTATTCAGCAAGCTGCTAACTACAAGCAGCTCAAAAAGGGTGCAAATGAAGGTTAATGTATATTCTTTTTTATATTCGTACTTCTTCTACTTTGTTTTTTGGGGTGTTTTTAGTGTTGTAATGGGTCCTCTTTCTTCCTTCTGGTTTCAGCAACGAAGACGCTGAATAGGGGTGTTTCGGAGTTTATAGTGATGGCCGCTGATACAGAGCCGCTCGAAATCCTTCTACACCTTCCCTTGCTTGCGGAAGATAAGGCAACTTCTCTTTTTGATATGTTTCCTTTTAGTTTCTTCTTTGATCAGTTGATGTTTGATTTGCGTTTGAATAGACGATGAGCTAAAGCAGTCTGATTGTTTCATAATATAATATGATTATGCATTAACCTTCTGAAACTACTAATGACGGGATATATTACCTTTTACTCTGAATCATAAAATTATTAGGGTCCTCTCTTTCCTCTTGATGGTTCTTTGAGTGCTGGTACCCCACAGACCTGTGTTCAAAACATGTTTTCACCCATTTAACGTACCAGCTTCGCAATCCCTTGCCCACCAGAGTGGGAAAGAAAACTTGGGGATGGGGGTGGGGGTGAATTCTTATTGTTTGTTATAGTATTGTATTCTAGATGTATGATATGCGAACGGCTTGTTTCTTGTTTATTTCTTGCAGTAGATGGGAATCCCTGTCCAAAATTAGAGAACTAATGTCAATAAAGGATTATAACTGACAACAAAGACTGACTTTGTGTTTATTCTCAAGGATGGGTATACCATTAACTGAGAAGAGAATTTACTTAACTGTTGGAAAGGATTGGACAATAGTAACATTCAAGATAAAAATGAAATGGATGGAGATATTTTACTTTTGATGGTTCTCAATTTTTGTCAAGTTCAGGGTGGTTTTGATTCCTTCGTTTATTTCAGGAAGTTGATATGTTAAATACATCTTGCCAAAGATTCTATCTTTTTGGATGAATGCAGAAAGCCCATGTCTTTGTTTTGTGAATGCCCCGTCATGGAAAAGGATTTGCTTCCACAAATATCCGGTGTGGATATTGCATAATTTGTTGAGCCTTAGTAGAACATATATTTTTCATACATTGTAATTGCCACTCAAATGTCAAAGCTATAATTTAGTACATGTATTTTTCACCCTTTCTTATCTTCTTGATGATTGATTATGAAAGTTGCTACCACCAAGTTCAGTTAACAATATCAGATACTTGATATAATATAGGTATTATTAAAATCTACTTTATCATATTGGCATGTAAAACCTTGGAATACTAGTGACTTGATCGTATAATCTCATTTCTTTTGATTTTTGTGATGGCTTGCATCGCAGTTGTCATCAAGGCTCATCATTTCTTCCATCTGTTAGATAAGTTACTGAATACAAAGGATTCTTTAATCTCCCCAAATGCAAAGATAGCAAAATAACTGTGACAAAATGTAATAAAGAATATTAAATGCTTTGTAAAACCATATGCAAGAATGTACATGTGCTGTTCATTAGTGTACTCAGTAATGACTGACTTGGCACGAGTATCTGCTTCAAAACAGGTTTCATTTGTCAGAGACTCATGTCAGAATCAGAAGCCAAATAGTTATAGGGTTGTGAAATTGACCCTATAAGAAAAAATACAAGTTAAAATTAACATGAGAGCAATAGTTGTTAATATAAAAAGAAAAAGAAGAGTACCAGTTCTGGGATGGACGGGTTGGTAAAATATTGGACAACTGGACATGTATTAAAATGAAATGCCAAGAGTCTAAAAGGTGTGCATCACCAGTTCTGAATAATTCCAGGCTTGAACCCTCTAGGTTGGGATTGGGAGCTGCCATTTGGTGGATAAAATATAGCTACTTAAAGCACTTTCAATTTTGCTCAATTGCTGATAATTGCAATATTGCATTTTGGAGCAAATTGTATTTCAATCAAATTTTGCATGATCAAAAACTTGGTATAGATTCTTGATTTTAAAAATCCAAAATTTAAATAATGGTACTTAGATTTTAGGAAATGAAGAGTTTTTATCCCTGTTTATTATATCCAATCTTTATAAAGTACGCATCCTACCAGTTCTTGGAAACCCATACAAGAATTTCTGGTAAAATCAGATACTAGATAACTGAATCTGCTTTTTTTATTTATTATCTTTTTAATATTTCAATAATTTTCTTCTATATTTTGGTGGATCTTTTGTTTGTTCTGCAATTCCTGGTTGGCCATAAATAATTCCAAGTCCAGTGGTTTTGGAGAACCAAATAACTTTTTCATAATTTGTAACTAATGAGTAATGACATGCATCACATGCTTGTAAATCCCATTGTACATGGCTTTGGTGTACGTGGATACTTTCTTTTTTAGTCCCTTTGTTATAACTTAATAAGTTTGATGAATGTGCCCTATGTGTTATAACCAAGTAAAACTGACTTCTGATCGTCACAGAATGTGCCCTATGTGTTTGTGCCTTCGAAACAAGCCCTTGGACGAGCTTGTGGAGTCACACGACCTGTCATTGCTTGCTCTGTTACAAGCAATGAGGGAAGCCAGTTGAAATCCCAAATACAGCAATTGAAGGTATTCTCTCACTAAATTTTACATTATATTCGTTTCCATTTTATTTCTTATTAAAGGCCCATGCTTTATATTCACGACTTATTTGTGGTAATGCAGGATGCCATTGAAAAGCTCTTAATCTAAGAGAAAACGCAGTCTCCTTTCGGTGTGATGGGCCTCTCAGAACTTCGTTGTTGATTTTTCTAGGGGCTTTGACTGATGAAGTTGTTTTGAATACTGATCCTGTATTGTTTTTCCAATTTCGTTATTTTCTCTCATTTATTCGGATATGAATGTAAGCTTGTTATACAACCGAATCTTTGTTCAATGTTCAGCTACATTATAGATAGATCAATTTTCAATTTTAGTAGCTTATTTGGATTTCCATTATATAGTGAAGAAATATATTCGCAACTACAGAGTAAAGAGCTTGTATGGAATCTCCATTATCAGGGGGCACTAAAGCGATGCCCATAGCCACCATAGCCATAAGGCCCATAACCCCCCAAGCTTGGTGAAGGGGGGTATCGATCCCAAGTCTGCTACAAGCAGCCAGAGTCAGAGACCTTACCAACTGAGTCAGTTGGCTCCTCCGTTTGTTAATCGTTAGTTGAGATTGTTGGCGTTTTGTATAAAATGAAGTGTAGAAAAACGATATTACATTGTTCATTTGCTATTTGAAGGGAGGTTTTAACATTGTCAGTAAAAGTCACTTTTTGGTAGAAAAATATCTTCATTAACCAAGAGTCGAGAGATAGCATTGTCAGTAAAAGTGAAGGGACGTTTTTGGATAAACCTCACATTACAATATTAGGGAAAGAGGAGATTTTTGGGCAAAGCTATTTGGCCATCGAAAGGGGAAGGAATGCATAGCATTGGGTTGAATTGGTTGACAATCAACAATTTCTAATTCTATGTAGTCCTTTTTCCCATCTAGGTCTAATGGGCAAATGGGTATCCGCCACATTAACAAAGAACCCTGTTATTTAAAGAAATGATAACTTAAAATTATGTCTCCATTTTCCAAAGCATTCCATGTTGAATGGTTCTCATAGGTTCTCTTGGAGCACTAATGCTCACATATTGAAACAAACATATAGCTTCTAGTCTCAAGTCATGCGTTCTTGAATGATTCAAGTACACATCTCAATGATCTTAAGCAATCAATCAATATTAACTTGGACGGTTGTTCCTTAATCCTGTGACAAAGTTAATTAAATATGGAAAAATGCATGTATGTTTGCCCAGCGAAAGTATTAAGATGTGTAGTTTGTATGTTGTTGAATACTTGAATTGGTTTCAATGCCTGCTACACATCCTTGGTAATTAGCTAATCCCAATTATCACCATCGTATGGCATTCTTAATCTGAAAATATGTCCTCCATACTCATATACAAGGGTTATTTCTTTCATGACCCTAAATTCAAAGTGTGAGACAGTGGATTGATCTACATAAGTATGTGAGTTCCGATGACCTAGCATAGACCCGAGTCCCGAGTCAGACTAAACCGATACAGATTGATTATCTATTTAAGCAGCAAATAATTCAAAAGTTGGAATTATAACATTTAGGAATATTCTACAATAGCAATTAAGGGAATGTACATTAATTAAATGAGCAACAGAATAAATATGAGAGTATAAAAATATTTCAAAAAATAAAGGTCTAAAACACTATAAATACAGCCCCATACCCATGTGGCGAGTGGCAACCCTTTAATAGGAGATTGATTAGACTTAGACCCCTTAAAGAGGCAGGGGACAAACAAAAAGCAATCAGTTGATTGAAATCTGAACAGTTCCATTAGCCAGTTTCATATGAACTACACTTAAAGCTAAGAGATCTATATTTATATCTATACTATTATAAAAAGTACTAATAGCCTGTAAAATTTTTAGAATTTTTCTTGATTAAAATACTCCCTTTTTTTAAAATATGTCCCCTTTATTATAAGGGTAAAAATTGTAAACTGAATACTATTAGTATTATTCAATGCATCCAATTCCCTCATTAAATCCCACACTTAAGGTATTAACTCCCACTCACCCCATTCACCCTCATTGAATCATATATTTAAAGCAGTTTTATTTATTCTCATCACTAAATTCCACTAGTTAAATCCATACATAATAAATTAATAATTCCAATAACATAAAAACTTATATTTTTATAATCTACATGAAAAAAATAGTGCTTTCATTTAGGTGGTGGTAAGAAAGCAAACCATTTTGGGTCAAATGGGCTTACTCATGTTGCCACAATTAAATAATTAAAAAATTAAAAAATAGATAAAATGTAAAAGAAATATAGAAATTATAGAAAAATTTAGGAACATTTTTAATATCATATATTCAACATATTAAACAATAATTATTATGATAAATAGGAAATAATTTTTGCTAATGATGGAAATGGAATGCAAAATTTAAAACCAATTGGAAATAAAACTATTTTCATATTCTCTTTCATTAAATCTTATATCCAATTTATATTCTCTCATTAAATCCTATATTTGAGATATATTTTTTCTCATCATTAAATTCTACTAATTAAATCCACAACATTAATTTTAATAGTATAAAAATATTTTGAAAAGCAATTTGAAAACATAACTATTTTCTTCCCTCACAATGGTGGATAAGCAATTCATTCATTTGGGGTTAAATGGGTTAATCAACAATGCCATAATTTAATAATAAAAAATTAAAATAAATAAAATATAAAATATAAAAAACAAAAATAATTGGGCATATCTTTAATATTGTATATTCATTATATTAAACAAAGTAAGTATTAAGTATAATAAGTGTTTTTATTAATGATGAAAATGTAATGCCAAATCTAAAATCAACCTAGAAATGACATGATGTTATAGTCAAATAATAAAATTTTTAAAAATAGAAAACAAAAAGAATCACAAAAATAAAAAAGAAACTAAAGAAAAATTTGGGCAAATATATAATGCTATATATTTATAAAAATAAAATGTTAGGTACATATATAATATTATACATTCACTATATTGATAAATAATAAGTATTATACATAAGAATTAATTTTATCAATGGTGGAATTGATTAACCGGTGATGTCATAGTTAAATAATAAATATTTAAAAAGTAAAAAAGTATAAATAATCAAAAGAATATAAAAAATATAACAAAGTTGTACACATCTCTAATGTATTAATTATATCAAACAAAGATTAGGTGTAATAAGTAAAAATTATTTATATAATGTAGATGAAATATATAATTTAAAACTGATATAAAAGCAAAGCTATTTTCCTTTCTAGATGGTGGGTTAATGATCCAACTTTTTAAATAAACCCATGGTATCAATAATTGAGTAATAAATATTAAAAAAATGATAAAACACAAAAATATAAAAATATAGAATTCTGTCTAAGACATTTGGAAACTTTTCTAATGTTATATATTCATCATATTAAATTGTTGCTGCCCAGATTAGCCGAGGGCAACGAGGTAAATTCGCTTCCAAGTTCCGAAGGCAAGCTGAAAGCTTTGAGGATTCAAAGTAAGGTAAATCGAGGTCGAGGACTATAGGCCGAGGAGAGATGCTCCCTTTTAACTATGGTAGAAGTTGAGGATTGTGGGTCGTTAGCGTCTGTGCCCTTGCTTCACTGAAACAAGGGGGGCAACCTCTTCGTCGGGCCGCTTTGGCGTCTATGCCCCTGCTTTCTTCCCAGCCTACTTCACGTGGACCTTCTCGAGCAATCACTACTTGGCATCCATTGGTATCTCTGCGAACAACAAAGGAAAATGGTCAGCACAACTAGCCGAAGACGTGGAAGGCATGCAAAGTAACTACAAAACCTCTCTTACCGAGGGGGTAGGACTAATCCCAGCAAACACTAGGGGAATCTCCTCCTCCACCAATGGCTTCACCTGGACTGTCCCCATCACTAGCAAATGAACAACGGCCTCCTCGTCTCGTAGCGAAGGGAGACATTTCTCAACAACTATGCAGGCCTCCTCCCACTCAGACCTGAACCTCCAACCTTCGGGGTAGGAGACATAGAAAAATTTGTCCTTCCACCCATGGACGGACGAGGGGTTGTGCACTGGCTTCCCTCTCTGAGGATAGAAGTAGTACATGTTGGCCTCGAAAGTGTTCTTCCTTGGCGCGAACATGGCACGAAATGCTTTTGACGTCAGCTCCACATCCCGAAGACGAGCCCACACCAACATCGCTATTATGGTCCTAAGGGCATTGGGGACGAGTTGACTGATAGTGATACTGTACCACTCTAGTAACTCAAAGACTAAAGGAGGGAGGGGAAACCTAAGGCTAGAATCTAAAAAATGCTGGTAAATATAGATTCCCCCCTCGTCAGGGGTCCACAACCGATCACCTACGTCAGAAACCCTAAGATTGTAGGACTGGGGTATGTAGAACCTCCTTGCCAAGGATTTGACCTGGCCCACCTCCAAGGAGCTGTCAAACTCCGAGCGTGGGACACCAACATCAGCCACTCTTCGGGCAGCGCTCCCTTCCACCAGTTCAATAGCAAGCTCTGCAGCATCTTCCCCCTCGGCCTGAGGATACCCTTCGGGCTCCCTCGACGATGCCAATGCGATGCTTTCACGGGGAGAGTCATCGCCTCTATGGCATCCCTCGGTGCCCCTAGAGGCTACTCTTTCCCTCAGCACGACTAGCTCCTGCCGAAGAGTGATAATGGCCAAGGAACCTAAGGAGGAGAGAGGGGAAGGGGTATGAGGAGAGCTCCCTCCCGAGCTGTTCGGGAGTTCATGGCACTCAGGGCTGGAGTCTGAGAAAGACATTGTGAATTACCTAGAAGATGGTGAGGAAGGTGAAGATGGGGTGTCTTGAAGGATTGAGAACCTAGGAGTTGAGTTCACTCGACAGCAAGAGCGCCTAAGTTCAAATGATGGGGAAAGTCACCACTAAGGCCCCTATTTAAAGGAAAATGGATGCCCTAGATCTCGCTGGATCCGACGGCTGAGGCACCTCTGCTTCCACCATCCAACCATAATGGGCCACTCGACACTCGCCCTCGAAAGACGAAACGACGTCCAAGGAATGACTCAGATCACTATAGATCCAATGGTCACAAGGACCCTCTGCTTTTGCGAACTAGCTACACCGCACCTCTCGGTGCGTGCCCTCAGAAGACAAAATGATGTTGGATGAATCGCAAGACTCACCCGCCGGGAGAACCATGAAGTCCACCCATTGCGACCCACTGGGTGAATCGTTTAACCCGACAAATGCGCGCCTATCTGGGTAATCGTCCTCCTCACGGGGGACCCCTGACGTGGCCTGACCGTACGTGACACGGGACCATCCCCGCTAACCTGAGGCATCCATGCCGCACACATCTCCAAACTGATGAGGAGGGAAGATGCATATGAAGTGAAAGTGACGCCACTACAGAATACCCCTCAATTAACGAACCCGAAGGCATAACAGTCGCTACTCCCGACAACGGAAGCCAAGGCCTTACCTTGACTATCATCTTACTAGCCGAAGTCAAGACCTCACCTCAGCCTCGGGAGTGGGGGGCAAGTGATGTTGGCTAGCTAGGCCCAACCCATTACGGGCTGAGAGGCTCGACCCACTAACGCCTGACAACACTAGCCACAGTAGGGGGGAGCCCTACTGCCTCCGTATGTAGCCAACCGTAGAGCAGTTAGGCGTACTCGCAAGGACCTGTCACTTGACATCGTACGACTTTCATCTAGTGCGTTCATCTCCACCTACCTCCAGCTCAGTCAAGTATAAATATGAGGTAACTCTCCCTTGACAAGGGATCTAGATCCCGGAGTCCTGATCTAGCTCCTGCATTTACTTCTAGTGCCTTGAATTAAAGTCTTGCACCTACCTTGCTTCATTAGCATTTTACTCTCGGGGACCCAGTTCATCCGAGGACTACCATCGAGACCTCATCTGCACCTTCCCCCACCTCACACCTCATACTAACTTGAGCTTCGGAGCCTTCACCTCGGGTCTTCACCCAAGGCCTCTTACATTTCTTATTTTGTAGTACCTTAGATCTCCAAGAACCTCGTCACCAAGCCGACGACCCGCGGTCCTCAGCTTCTACCATACTCAGAAGGGAGAGTCCCGCCTCAGTCTATAGTCCTCGGCCTCGGCTTACCCTCCTCTGAATCCTCAAAGCCTTCAGCCTGCCTTTGGAACTTGGGAGCGAATTTACCTCATTGCCCTCGGCTAATCCGGGCAGCAACATAAAGAAACTCAATTGTTAAAATAAAATTTATTTGTATTTATGATGGAAATGGAATACAAAATTTAATAGTAATAGTTTTTATTATAATTTAAAATTTTCATATGCAATCCATGTGAAGTCAGAATTTGTGTATGTTTACTTTTATTTTATACATACATATATACATACATACATACATACATACATACATACATACACACATACGTACATGCATACATACATACATACGTACATACGTACATACATACGTACATACATACATACATACATACATATAGTATATTTATTTATACTATTAAAAGTAACAATGACAATGTGGAAGTTTACTAAACTACCCAAGGTATTTTTATTTAATAATACTAATAATTAGATCTTTATCAAATACAGAAACATATTTTTAAAGGGTAAAATGATAAAACATCCCCTAAAGTTTCTGACCATTGCTAAAAATATCCCCAGAAGTTTGGTAATTGCAATGACCTCCCCTGAACTTTCAACATAGTTGTAAGTAGAACCTTTCTCTTATAATCCTCTAACAAGAGGCATGAAAATGTAGTTACTTTGACTAAAATGTTTATTTTCCAAGTTTTCCCTTCATATCAATTACTACCCGAAACCCTTCCAATTCTTTCTGAAATTGATTTATTTTATAAATTTTCCTTTCAATAATAATTGCATGTAGTTATTTATTTCTTTTTTTTTTGTTGTTTAAAGTTTGTATTGTTTGTTATGTAAAATTCCGCTTCAATAATAATTGCATGGGTGTTTTAGACATTTATGTACCTCTTGTTAGAGGATTCTAAGAGAGGGAGGTCTACTTGCAACTATATTAGAAAATTCAAGGGAGGCGATTGCAATTACCAATTTCAGCAAGGGTCAAAAACTTTAAGGGATGTTTTAGCAATTTATCATTTTTTTTTCAAATTAACCAAAAACAAAAATGAAACCATTCTTCCATCCAAGTGGTGGGTAAGCCAATTCAACCATCTACGCCAATTGGGTGAATCCATGATATCATAGTTAAATAAAAGAATGTAGAAAAAATGGACCATTTCTCTAATATTTTATATTAAACATATTAAAGAATAAATAAGTATCATAAATAAGAATTGTTTTATTGATAATGCAAATGAAATACAAATTGTAAAACCAACAAAAAAAAAAGAAATTGATTTCCTATTTGGTTTGAGTCAGCAGTTCAACTTTTAGGTCAATGTGTCAATATTTGATGTCAGAATTAAATAATAAAAATTTAAAACATGATAAAAACTCAAAAAATAAAAAAAAAATACATAAGCTTTGTAAAAAAAACATTTGGATGCATCTCTAATATTGTCTATTAATCATATTAAACAAAAACAAGCATCATAAATAAGAATTATTTTTATACACATGAAAATATAAAAAATGTAAAGATGTAATTTAGTCCCTTTTTAGTTGTAAGAGTAAAAATGTAACTTGAACTACTACTTTTCACCTCATTCAAAGCCCTCTCATTAAGTCATACATTTGATGTGCAAACGTCCATTCTCTCTCATTAAATGATATATTTAAGATGTTTTTTCACCAATATATTCTATTATTAGATCTATATGTATAATACTTTTAACAATATAACTTTTTATTTCCACAATTGAACAAAAAAAAAAAAATTAAACTGTCCTTTTATCTAGGTGGTGGGTAAGGTCAACCATTTGGGTGAAATGGGTAAAGCCATGATGTCATAATTAAATAATAAAACTAAAGAAATATAAGAATACAAAAAATACATAATATTCGTAAAAAACATTTGGAACATCTTTAATATAAAATTATTCTATACAAATAAAATTATATACAATTTTTAATAATACTCAGTTATGTATTATTAAAAATTGTATATAATTTTTAACATAAAACTAATTAACATTTATTAAGAAAACGCGCGGTTCCTAATTAACATTGTTAATATAAAAACATTTGGAACATCTTTAACATAAAACTAATTAACATTTATTAATATCACCTTCCCAATTCAAAATATTAAGAAAACGCGCGGTTCCTAAAATCCAACAATAGGAACCCTATATATTTATGTATATATACTGTACATAATAATACTCAGTTACTCACCCATTCACCATTGCTCAAGCTCAAGAGAGAGTATAGACCCAGAACCAGATATATCCATTTCGAGAAGCCCCATTCTGAAAACTCAACATGTCCAGGCTTCTTATTTGCTTAATCTTTGCAAATACTCTCGTAATAGCTCTAGCCATGCCTGAGAAAAGGGTTGAAACAACTAATGTGCCAAATTCGTTGAGCACACCAGCTCCGGCCGATTCCATTGGTTGCCGAATCACCTGTCACTGGCAATGATCGGGAGGCACCTTGCATGCGAAGTCAGTCAGTTCGGGGGCCAAGTTGGATCCAATGCCATCAATTAAACATTCAAGAGTCGAAGTCCTTGACGGTAAAGCACACTTGGTTGAATCACGAAGAATCACAAATAGGAGAAGTGGAGCAACTTGGAAGATGGAACTTTAAGTTGTCTTTACTCTTACCCATTTTTGTCTTGTAAGCATTGTTGTAAATTTCTGTTACATCTCCCAAATTAAGTAGAGAATAATATTTGACAAATTTAAGGGCACCCATCTGGATCTGCTCCAGCTCCTAAGCTCCACCATTTCCAGGTCATAGGTTGGCTGATTCCAATTTCCAATTTCCAACTCTGTCAATTGTCAAACCGCAGCAAGTTGTGCAATTTTTACTATTCCTCCCATAATGAATTCTTCTTCTGAAAGAGTTGATCCATGTGCCAAGTGTTCAGTTTTCTGGCTTGGTAAGCATGACTCTCGTACCTTGTGTATATCTACTTCATCTGAAGGACTTATACACTGGCACCTGTATGCTTTGTTATCTCAATGTATAAACAAGTATAAATATTCTGTACAATCATAAACAAATCATCAAATCAGAAAGTTATTTTCCCTCGCTTAAACTCTCACTGTTTTCATGGTATCAGAGCTTCAAAGGACCGACGTCCACCTCAATTCTTCAGTCATGTTGACGGTAAACTCTCAAACTACTAACCTGTCCACTACCTCTGCTGTCATCAACTTACATCTTCCTCCTACACCACTACCACCAAAGAAGTTTCTTTCCTCTGAGAACTCTTCTATTCAAACTTTGAATCCAGATTTTGCACTCTGGGAACAACAAGACCACCTGCTTCTCAGCTGTATATTTTCTTCTCATTGAAGGTGCTTTTGCCTAGGTTATTGGGCACACCACGTCCAAGGGTGTATGGGATGCTCTCTGTCGCTTGTTTGCTGGAAAATCTCGAGTTCGTATAATGCAGTTCTGATTTGAGCTTTCTCATCTTAAGAAAGGCAATCTTCCTATGGCTGATTACATTCAAAGGGCAAGAATGCTTTCTGATCTTGCCATATTGGTGAAAATATTTCTGATGCTGAATTCATTCAATCCATTCTCAGTGGATTGGGACCTGATTATACCTTTGAGGAGATCCAACCATCCCTTCTGAACCATGAGGTCCGGAGGGAGCACTCCAAAGCTCTCTTCTAATCATTTTCTCCTCAGGCCAAACCCGGTGATTCTTCTAAGCCTAGGAAGCCCAACTTGTATCATGTCATTAAATGCCAAATCTGCCATTAGATGAATCACACTGCATATAAATGCAGAGCACAATTTATCAGGGACTTCAAACCTGAATCACCATCTGCTTACATGGCTTTCTCTTCACCAGTTCTTGACAATAGTTGGTACCCGGACTCAAGCGGTAGCCATCACATGACCTCAAAACTTGCAAATCTTCAGCTGCACTCTGATTATACTGGTCCTAAACAAATCAAAATCGGAGATGGTTCAGGTCTGGATATTTTACACAATAGGGTTTCTTCTTTTTCTTCATCTAATCGTTCCTTTCATTTATGAGACATTTTGTATGTGCTTCACATTGCCAAGAACGTGCTCTCTGTTCATAAATTTACTAAGGACAACATCTGCTACTTTGAACTTCATCCCAAGGAATTTTTTGTGAAGGATTCACAAAATGACCAAATCTTGCTCCAGGGTCTGAGTGATGATGGAATTTATAGGTTGCAGGTGACACCCTCTTGCAGTGAAGTAATTAGTTCACCTTAAGCACATGCTGCAGCTCCCTACTAGCATCAATAAATGGCATGACAGATTGGGCAAGGATCATTAAGCATCTTGCGCATCATTTTGATCTTCCTCTCTCTTCAAATAAGCAGCTTTCCTTCTGTGATGTTTGTCCCTTAGGCTCAGTTTGGAAGGAGTACGAATACAAATTTGTAGAGTGCAAAACCTTGTATTTCATATTATTTTGTATATATTTGTACTGTATACATTTGCATTTGCACTCCTTCCGAACTAAGCCTTAGGCAAAGCTTACAAATTATCATTCAGCTGTAACTCTTCTTCCTTTAGTAGTCCACTTGAATTAATTTATACTGATGTATGGGGAGCAGCACCTGTAACCTCCATCAATGGTTTCAAGTATTACATTATTTTTAAAGATGCATTCAATAAATACCATTGAATATATCCCATGTTCAACAAGTCTGATTCTCTTCCAATTTTTATTAAATTCAAGAAACTGATTGAAAATCAATTTGGCACCACAATTAAATGTTTGCAATCCGATGGTGGAGGTGAATATCGGAAGCTTAAGCCACTTCTCTCCTAGTATGACATCCGACATCGCCTTTCTTGTCTACATATGCAAGGGCAAAATGGTGCAGTTGAGAGGCGCCATCGCCAAGTGGTGGAAATGGGACTTACATTTTTAGTCCGTTCCTCGCTTCCCCCTGAGTTTTGGCGGGAAGCCTTTCATACAGCGGTATTCCTTGCCAACAGATTGCCTACACCTATTCTTAACATGCAGTCACCATGGACCATCTTACATGGATCACCACCTGATTACTCCATGCTCAGAACATTTGGGTGCTTATGCTTTCCATTGCTTCGCCCTTATACATTTAACAAATTGGAGTTTCGCTCAGCATCTTGTCTCTTTCTAGGCTACTATAATGAATATAAAGGCTACAAATGCATGCGTTTATCCACTCAATGAGTATTCATATCTCGGCATGTGCAATTTGATGAAAATACTTATTCATACAAGACACAACGTCTGGCATCATACCAACCATAAGGACCTGTTACTTCAGGTGTTGGGCCACCTCCAACTGTTCTGTCATTGCCTCAGAAGAATTGCCATCTACAGCCTCCTGTAGAACCACCTACTTGTTCAAGCTCACTACAACAAGATCAGTTGGGTCCATTAGGGTCACCTACTGATGGAGGCCCATCCCAAGGCCCATCTCACCCCTAGGGGTGGCAGCTCTTAGGATAAGGACAAGAGTCCAAGATAAGTAAAAAAAGGATAGTTCAAGACTTAATCCAAGACTCCAAGACTTATCAAGAATCCAAGATTATTAAGATTCTTCCAAGATTAGCAAGAATTCAAGACCCCAATCAAGATCCAACAAAGACTCCAAGAAGCATCAAGAAATCCAAGACTCACAGGTTCATGCATAAGGAGAGTCATGGAGATCAGACGGTGGAAGATCAAGCCCAAGAATGCCAAGAGAGTTCGACCTTATCAAGACAGCCCAAGAGGATCAAGATCAAGATCAAGATTCATGTTCTTTCCTAGTTCTTTTACAATTTCTAAATGTATTATAAATACTGTTATTTTCCCAAAACTAATCATCAATTCATACTTCATATTTTCAGAATTTCTTCAAGTTCTCTTCTTCCTATTTTCGCCACCTTTCCTCTCTCCTAGAAAATTCGGTCTTCTTCGCTAGAAGCTAGCGATTGCCCGATGCTTGCATAGCCAGCCCGGTTTCTCATTGCTTCCACGCTGCGTCAGGTGGTATCGGAGCAGGGAATTCGCCTAGTCATGTCCAACCTAGACGGTAGCAGTTGCAACCCTCCCCATGACGGAGATCAGGGGTTTCCAGCTGTTTAGAGAGCAATCAAAGAACAGTGTACAACCACATGTAACATCGAGCAGCAGTTGGCAGAGATGGCTGAACAACTGTGAACCGTGTTATGGGAGGTTGCTCCATGGAACCGGGAACATCCACAGCAAATCGAGGGAGACGACCACGACAGACCACCCATCCATACTGCGCTACGACGACCAGTCCTGGACGACGACAGTGATGATGATCTGGAATTTGGTGGTGCTCCAATTCTTCCCGGCAACGAAAAAAACGGTAGAAATTGGCACAATCAAGGTAATTTCAATCCTCGTAGAAATAATGATGAATTTAAACTCAAGGTAGATATTCCTACTTTTAGTAGAGATCTTGGCATAGAGGGACTTCTAGATTGGATCATAGAAGTCGATAGGTTCTTTGATTACATGGAGATACCAGAGGAACGAAGGGTAAAACTGGTAACTTTTCGATTAAAGGGAGGCGCATCTGTTTGGTGGGAATGGATGAGAGAGACCCGGATGAGAGAAGGAAAGGGTCCTGTTCGAACCTGGAGGCGCATGAAACAATTAATCAGAGGTAGATTTTTACCTCTTGAATATGAACAATATATGTTTGAATCTTATCAGAGGTGTGCGCAAGGTTCATGTAGTGTTAATGAGTACACATCAGAATTTTTAAGATTAGCAAGAAACCAGCTGTCTGAAAACGATAACCAGCAGTCAGCCCATTATCTGAGTGGGTTGAGACCGTCCATCAGGGACAAAATTGGTGTATAGATGGTTCTTAGTGTGTAGGAAGCAAGGAACCTAGCTTTGAAAGCAGAATTAATGTTCCAAGACAAGGCACACAGTGATAATTACCGCCGGTACAGCGGGAGTGACAACAGACCGGTAACTGTCGACAGGAACAAATCAGTCCCGACAGTACAACCTTCTCACCCGGCAAGCACAAGTAACCCTGGTAAGGTTACTACAGGAGGACATACTCGAGGTAATCCTTCCAACCATCCTAAACCCAGTAACCCTTATGCAAAGCCTGCTCCTATTAAATGTTTTAAATGTAATGAGGTGAGACATAGATCCAGTGACTGTCCCAGGAGGAAGGCAGTTAATATGGTAGAAAGGGAGGAGGAAGAAGATATTGAGGAGGAGGTATACTGTGGGCTTGATGGGGAGGATGAAGATGGTCCATATGAACATGAGGAGTATACTTGTGTGGTCAGAAAATTAATGTTATCCCAGAAAAATAAGGATACTTCTAAAGGCACTGATTATTTCATACCAGATGTACTGTCAAGGAAAAATTATTTAATTTAATTATTGATAGTGACAGTCAAGAAAATATTATTTGCAGGGATGTCATCCAACAATTACAGTTGATTCCTAAAAAACATCCCAACCCATACACAATTGGGTGGATCAAGGAAGGAGGTGGCGTACGAGTGGAAGAACATTGCAAGGTACCTTTTTCGATTGGTAAGTACCATGATGAAGTATATTGTGATATTGTTGATATGGATGCTTGCCATATTTTGTTAGGGAGGCCTTGGCAGTTTGATACAGATGCAAGGCACATGGGTAAGAAGAATACCTACCAACTTGAAAAAGATGATACACGTTATACTTTGTTACCCATAGCAGAAAAAAATATTACAACTGCTCCAAAAACACATGAGAAGATTTTCCTTACCATCACCCATCATCATGCTGAATTTGTTAAAGAATGTAAGGATACTCATGAAATACATTTGCTAGTAGTCAAAGGAGAAGATGTTAATGATGAAAATAAAATTCCAGCTGAAGTACAGAGACTACTGGATGAATTCAATGATGTAGTTCTAGAGGAGTTGCCAAATGAACTCCCTCCCATGAGAGATATACAACACCATATCAATTTTGTTCCAGGTGCTAGTCTACCTGACCTCCCACATTACAGGATGAGTACTAAGGAGAATGAAATCTTACAGGAAAAGGTAGAAAAATTATTGAAAAAGGGACACATTCAAATCAGCATGAGTCCTTGTGCAGTACCTACATTAGTTACACCTAAGAAGGATGGCAGTTGGAGAATGTGTGTTAACAGCAGGGCCATTAACAAGATTACTATTGGGTACAAGTTTCCCATTCCTAGGCTGGATGACATTTTGGACCAACTAAACGGAGCTGTAGTTTTCTCAAAAAATAGATCTCAGGAGTGGATATCATCATATCAGAATCCGTCCCGGAGATGAATGGAAGATAGCCTTCAAGACTAGAGATGGCTTGTTTGAGTGGTTAGTCATGCCCTTTGGACTAACCAACGCACCCAACACATTCATGAGGCTGATGAACCAGGTATTGCGCCCCTTCATTGGTAAATTTGTGGTAGTCTATTTTGATGATATTTTGATATATAGAAAATCTATCATTGAACATGTGGGAGATATTAGGGAGGTCCTAAAAACATTGAGGGAAAATAAATTATATGCTAATTTAAAGAAATGCATCTTTATGAATGATAATTTATTATTCCTAGGATTTATTATAAGTAAGGATGGTGTGAAAGTAGATGAAGAAAAGGTGAAAGACATTAGGGAGTGGCCGACCCCATCCACTATCACAGATGTCAGGCGTTTTCATGGGTTGGCAACCTTCTATAGGCGCTTTATTAAGAATTTTAGTAGTATCATGGCTCCCATTACTGAATGTTTGAAAAAGGGTAAATTTCAATCGGGAGAAGAACAAGAGCAAAGTTTTGCTCTCATAAAAGAAAAATTATGTTCTGCTCATGTTCTTGCCTTGCCAGATTTTAATAAATTATTTGAAGTTGAATGTGATGCCAGTGGAGTTGGCATAGGGGCTGTATTGTCCCAAGAAAAAAGGCCCATTGCTTTCTTTAGTGAAAATTTATGTGAAGCCAGAAGAAAGTGGTCCACCTATGACAAGGAGTTTCATGCTGTGATTAGACCCTTGAAGACATGGGAACACTACTTAATTGCAAAAGAATTTGTTCTCTATACTGACCACCAGGCCCTAAAATATCTTAGTGGGTAAAAGCAATTAAGAAGTGATTTGCATGCTAGATGATCTGCCTTCCTAGACAAGTTCCCATATAAAATTGTGTATGAGGCAGGATAGCAAAATAAAGTGGCTGATGCACTTAGTAGGCGTGTAGCTCTCATCAAGACCCTTAGTGTTGAGATTGTGGGTTTTGAGTACCTGAAAGACTTATATGTCCAGGAGGAAGACTTCTAACAGGTATGGGAGAAATGCGTGAATAAGCAGTCAGTAGAGGACTTCTTTATTTATGATGGGTTCCTTATGATAGGGGAACAATTGTGTATCCCTTGCACCTCACTCCGCGAAAAGATCATCAGGGATTTGCATGGGGGTGGATTAACAGGACACTTGGAAAGGGATAAAACAGTAGAAGCAGTTAAGGGGTGATATTACTGGCCGAAGTTAAGAAGGGATGTGTCCACTATTGTAAGCAGATGTTATATTTGTCAAACAGCTAAGGGACAAACCCAAAATACTGGTCTCTACATGCCCCTACCCGTTCCTACTACCATTTAGGAAGACCTGTCCATGGATTTTGTACTAAGCTTGCCAAAAACCCAAAGAAACATGGACTCTGTCTTCGTGGTGGTTGATAAATTCTCAAAAATAGCTCACTTCCTCCCATGCAAGAAAACAACAGATGCATGCTACAACCAAATTGTTTTTTAGGGAGATTGTCCGTTTGCATGGGGTACCCAAGACCATCACATTAGATCGTGATACACATTTCCTCAGTCACTTTTAGATGACCCTATGGAGGTTGTTTGATTCATCACTTAATTTCAGTAGTACAACCCATCCGCAGACAGAAGTGGTAAACCGGACCTTAGGGAATTTAATTCGCAGCATATGTCGGGAGAGGCCAAAACAATGGGACTTCACCATAGCCCAAGCTGAGTTCGCCTATAACAATGCAGTGCATAGTTCTACAGGCAGATCCCCATTCTCCATTGTATACATGAAGGTCCCTAACCATGCACTGGATTTAGTGAAGCTACCCAAAGTACCCAGCTCCAGTATCTCAGCAGAGTAGATGGCAGAACAAATCCAGTCCGTCCAAGAGGCCGTGAAGCAAAAGCTAGAGTAATCCAATGCCAAGTACAAGATGGCCACAGACAAGCACCGCCGACCTCAAGTGTTTGATGTAGGTGATGAGGTTATGGTCTTCTTAAGGAAGGAAATGATTCCCGTAGGTACCTACAATAAGTTGAAGCCTTAGAAGTATGGTCCATACAAGATCGTGAAGAAGATTAATGATAATGCCAATATAGTGGACCTACCAGATCATATGGGTATATCCAAGACCTTCAACGTTGCTGACCTTCACCGGTACCTGCCAGAGATAAAACTTTCCTACCCTAGTCACGACTCGGGGTCGAGTTCTCTCCAAGTGGGGGAGAATGATGGAGGCCCATCCCAAGGCCCATCTCACCCCTAGGGGTGACAACTCCTAGGATAAGGACAAGAGTCCAAGATAAGTCAAGAAAGGATAATTCAAGACTTAATCCAAGACTCCAAGACTTATCAAGAATCCAAGATTATCAAGACTCTTCCAAGATTAGCAAGAATTCAAGACCCCAATCAAGATCCAACAAAGACTCCAAGAAGCATCAAGAAATCCAAGACTCCTAGATTCATGCATAAGGAGAGCCAGGGAGATCAGACGGTGGAAGATCAAGCCCAAGAATGCCAAGAGGGTTTGACCTTATCAAGACAGCCCAAGAGGATCAAGATCAAGATCAAGATTCATGTTCTTTCCTAGTTCTTTTACAATTTCTAAGTGTATTATAAATACTATTATTTTCCCAAAATTAATCATCAATTCATACTTCATATTTTCAGAATTTCTTCAAGTTCTCTTCTTCCTATTTTCACCACCTTTCCTCTCTCCTAGAGAATTCGGTGTTCTTCGCTAGAAGCTAGCGATCGCTTGGTGCTTACATAGCCAACCTAGTTTCTCATTGCTTTCATGCTGTGTCACCTACCATTGAGCACATAATGCTACAACCTAGTTGTAATGTCAAGTCTACTACAGGTTCGTCTATTGGTTCAACTTCATCTCAGTCCGTTCATTTGAGCTCCCTGACCCCACTTGTGCAAGCCACTTCAACACCTGGGCCCGTTGTAGCTCCCCACCCACCTTCTCATGATGAATCCTCACTTGTACCACTGTCACCATCCACTGTTAATGGTAATTCCTCTACCCCTCCCTTGCTTATGCCTTCTGTACCTGTGAATGCTCGCCCTATGACCACTTGAGCTAAGGCTGGTGTTTTCAAGGCCAAGTCATTCTTGGCTTCTGCTCATCCCTTGACCATGAGTTTTGTTGAACCCTCTTGCTTTACTAAAGCCAACAAAGAACCCCGGTGGAGGGATGCTATGGCCACTGAATTTGTTGCATTGCTTCACAATGATACTTGGGAATTAGTGCCTCCTTCTCCCAATATGATCTTAATAGGATGCAAATGGGTCTTTAGAACCAAATATAGGGCAGATGGATCTATTGAACGCCACAAGGCACGCCTTGTAGCTATAGGGTTTCATCAACGTATAAGTCTTGACTATTCAGAGACCTTCAGCTTAGTTGTTAAACCCACAATAGTGCGGGTAGTTCTCTCTCTATCTCTCTCAAAAGGATGGGATCTTAGGAAACTTGAAATACAAAATGCATTTCTCCATGGTGATCTCACTAACACTATATAAATGAAGCAACTTCCTGGCTTTACTCTCCAACAATATCCACATTATGTGTGTCGTCTCAAGAAATTGCTTCATGGGCTTAAACAAGCACCTAGAGCATGGTATCACATGTTAAGTTCATTTCTCTTAAGCATTGGCTTTCATTCCTTTCATCTTGATTCTTCATTGTTTATTAAGCGCACGCCCACTAAGACCCTCTTTGATCTTGTCTACGTTGATGACATCATTGTTATGGGTTCCCAAATGTTAGCACCCAATTTTTGCTCGGCCCCTTCACCTACCTCTTGGTACCCCCTCTTAGACCTCGAAAACTTAGAAACACAACCAAATCAACTTGAGACTTTCCAAAACCCGAGAAAACCCTCCTTTAATGCAATCCACAAGACAAACAAGAACCTTGATCAAACATCACCCCCAAGATCACTAGGAAATAATCAACAAGCGAATCCTACCACGAATCTTCAACAACCAAATGCAAAAAATCAAGATCCCACTCAGAAGGCCCTAAATGATTACTAAGATCGGCCATATATTTCTCAAATCAAAATCATCCCCTTGACTCCTCACCCTAATCCATGCCTACCTACCAAATTGTAGCTCAAAACTCACCCGTTTGATCCCCCATCAAGCCTGGATCTTGATTCAACAAATCTCATTAATTAGATCTTACTATCCATCATCCAAACTTCATATGACCAATAAAACATTACCACTGTGTTCAAATATCTAAAAAACCCTATCATGTCAAATCTTATGACCAAACACCTCCATTTGACCATGATCTAAACAAAATCAATCAATCTAGTTGGTTGGAAAACTACAAGCTAAAACCATGATCTAAACTAAATCAATCAATATAGACCTCTGATGAAAGAACCATTACTTTCATTAGATTCAGGATGATTGAAAGTGCCAACCCACCAAATTTCATCCCAAAATTCCCTTGTTTGACCATTCATTAAATAAAGATTCTATTTCAGCAAATCTCGTTGATCCGAACTCGTCAGCCATAGATCTCAATCATCCCAACCTCATTTGTCTGATCAGACCTGACCACTATGTTTAGATACCCAAAAAAACCCAGGATGCCAAACTTCACATCCTAATTCATCTGTTTGACCATTAAACAAACAATATGCCATTTTGACAAACCAGATTAAATTATCGTGTCATCTGTCTCAATCTAAAGTCCCAAAAGGGTGATGGATGATATCAAACCCAACCAAATAGAGCCTAATAGACCCAAAAATCTCAAAATACCAAACAAACCCTTACTTATGACCAAGAAAGTCAAAATAGCTTTTAAAAGTTCATCAAATTTATATTTTTGCCACTGACAGTCCTAAATACGAGACTGCAACGTCTGACAAGCCCCAAGCTTCCATTGGACACACAAAACCCATGGGAACCACCCCCAAATCAAAGAAAATGTTTCACCAAATAGGTAAGTTTGATTGGGCATCATTTTCTTTGAAGAATCTTTGCCTATTTGTGTAAAACCTCTGTTAAATCTCGGGCATTATAGCTAAACGAATTTATACCCATCTCCCTCCATTTTCTCTATAAATAGAGGCCCAACTCGAGCTTAAAAGGGAGGAACCGGAGGAAGAGAGGGGGGAAAGGAAACCTAAGAGAGGCCCCAAAAAAAAGAAGAGGGGAAGAGGGCAATTTTCCAACTTCTGTAACCCCTCATTCTGCTTGAAATCTCAAAATCCCTGAAGCCAAGCTTAAGCCTCATCTCCTGCTTTCTAGACTTAATACCAGAAGCATTCAAACCAGCCCTTGCCTTACTCAAGTTCCATTTAAAGTCCTTTCAGTTGCTAAAAAGTTGGTTTCAAGATTGTACATGAGCGGTAAGCCTCTCACCCCCCATCTCTCTAGTTTAGTTTACTTTTAAATTGCTTAAAATCCTTAAATTCTAGGAAACTTGCATTCCCAACTTCCTCTAGATTGAGAAAAAGAGGTAGAGAGGCGAGGGTCTTAGGGAAACAAATACCTAAGACCCGATAACATCACCTCAAATTAATTATGGGCGAAGTTGTAAACGTTTTTGTTGGGTTTCAAGAGCTTTGAGCAATCCCGTTAACTGGCATTTTTTCAAATTCTAAGCCCGAATAACTCCCGTTTTGGGCTACTATAACAGCTTGGAGAGAGAGGTGCCTAATACCTTCCCTCTCCCAATTCTTAGAACTCGATATCTCTTGGTTGTGTGCCTTTCCCATGGAAAACGGAATCATTATCAATGACTTAAATCGAGCTTTTCAAACCTAAAAATGATGACCCATTTCCTCTAAAAAATGGGTGGCAACTCTAATTCTTTTGAGTCAGCCATGAGCTTCCCGGAGCTCACACCAACCTTTTGCAGTTGCTTCTCTCATCAAGCATCTCAGTGATGTCTTCGCTGTCAAGGATCTTAGTCCTTTACATTACTTTCTGGGTGTGGAATCTCTACACACTTCTAATGGCCTATTACTTTCTCAGTGCAAGCACATAGTTGACTTGCTTAAATGATCTTCCATGGATGGTGCCAAACCGGTCTTAGTCCCATGCTTCCATCTTGTAAACTTAATAAAACAAGTGGTGATCCTCTAGCTGATTCAGTTGATTTTCGTAGCATTGTCGGTGCTCTACAATATCTCACCATGAGTCGCCTGATCATTGCCTATTTAGTCAACAAAATTTATCAGATCCTTCATTGTCCCCCCACAGAACATTGGGTGGTTGTTAAGCGTTTGTTGCGCTACATCAAGTCCACTGTGGACTATGGACTTCTACTTTGTCCCTCTACCTCTCAACGTGTTCAAGTTTTCTCTAATGCTGACTGGGCTGGCTGCCCATATGATAGACATTCTCATGGTGGATTTTGTATATATATGGGTCCAAATCTCATCTCTTAGGCTTCTCGTAAGCTGAGTCAGAGTACTGTAGCATTGCCACTGCTACTATTGAGTTAGTTTAGTTGCACTCACTATTTATTGAATTGGGTATACCTCTCTCTCTCTCCCTCTCCCATCTTATGGTGTGACAACTTGGGAGCCACTTATTTGACTGCCGATCCTCTTTTCCATGCCCCGTACAAAGCATGCTCTATGGTTCAGTTCATCTCTTCACGGGACCAGGTTGCCGATGTTTTCACGAAGCCTCTAACTTCACCTCGGTTGATTGCTTCTTCGGCACAAGATGACTGTAACTCCTCTTCCCGTCAACTTGAGGGGGGATATGAAAAGCATGACTCCCGTACCTTGTGCACATCTACTTCATCTAAGTCAAACAATGTATCAGGGAAGGACTCTAGTTCAACTCCACCTCAATAGAGATAAGTTTTCAATGCCTATGTTTTCACGAAGCCTCTAACTTCACCTTGGTTCATTGATCTTCGGCACAAGCTGACTGTAAACTCATCTTCTCGTCAACTTGAGGGGGGATGAAAAGCATGACTCCCCTACCTTGTGCACATCTACTTCATTTAAGTCAAACAACGTATCATGGACTCCCCCTTGCCAGTAAACCTTCTGTTGTTGTAGATGCAAGCTCGATTTATCATATTCCTACATTTAAAATTTGGAACCGCAGTTATCGATGGCGTACCAGGTGTAGTGTAACAGAAACAGAATCCGTGGCAATTTCATGGAAGAATCAATGACTTCAAATAAGAAAAAAAAAAGTCGGATTCGGATTCGGTTTGTGATCTCCAGTTGTCTAATTAGCAAATTGAAGAATCTTCTTCCCCAACTCCTTCTAATGTATATCTGCAATCTGCTGCTGTAAAATTAATACCGTCACAGATTACGACAACCTCGACAACTCAGTTGCATTTCTCTCGATTAATGTTCTAAAACTTTCCACATGTATTTTCCTAGCTTGACGTCGTTTTACTCAACCAGACAACCCTCACAACAGCATATTCCACCACCTCCCCTAGCTAGCTGGCCATTAAAAAAATGATGACGACACACACCAACTCCTTCAAATCTAAAATCCCAATAAAACGAAACTTCTCAAAGCACACGAGCATGAGTTGATCTTCTTCAATTCGTCGTAACCCAAATCCCTTTATATAAAGACAGTTAGTTATTCTCTTGATCTCTGCATTCTGTACTTGATAATATCAGCTGCTGTTAAAAATGCCTCGGTTCCTTCTTGTATGTTTGGTGCTGGCCGATGCGCTTGCAGTTCCAACTACGGCTACTGAAGAAGTTGAGGCTCGTGCTCAAAGGTCACAGCCACTTAGAGCCAGACCCACCAGCTTTGGGTCCAGAAGTTGGAACAGCACAAACATCCTCAACCCAATGGGTGAATGGAGGAGATTCTGCTGTGGAGCTCACTTCTTCTGACCAACCAGCTCCGTCGGAAGCTGCAAACCGAGCAATCAGATTCGGAGGTGTGGGAAGAGATCGACATCATAAAATTGAAGAATGCATCATAGGAGGTGGGGTTATAATTGGAGGCCTTGTTGCCACATTTCTTATTTCTATTTTCTGCTACATTCAAGCTACTAGAGAAAGAAAGGAGGAACCCAAGGCCCAAGATATAATGGAGTTAGGAAGCTAGAAGCTCTTTTTTTTTTAACTTATAGGTGATTAGGTTCTGCACATGGAAGACATTTTCCTTTTCTGATACTGTAAATTAGAGTTCAAAACATCAAATAAAACATGGGTTTCCTTATAATGTTAATCTGCGTGTCAAGCTAATTACCTTCAAAAGAAGAAGAAGAATAAATGAATGGTTGTAGAAGAAATTCCCATCGTAATAATGTCTACATAGGATATCCCGTATCCGGATCTTGAGTCTCGATCTTGTTGTACAATAGTATATACAAATTAAACCACTGTTTCTGAACTGTGTGAATCGACTCAGGAATCAACCGATCCAATTGGGATTTGGCTGGAACTTTTGTCATATTACCTCTGTGACTTGCCCAACTAATCACTTTTTCTTTTTGTTCTTCAATGGATAACTCGGCCGAGTTTAGTAGTTAATACTGGAAAGAGGAAGCTGAAACAAGACGAGAGTTTCATAGTGGGTTAATATAGAGAGAGAATATTCTATTAATTTCATTTCAAAAAGTGGCGTTTGGATGAGCAATTGGAGCACCCAGTTTTTCTCTTCTTTGATGAATCTACTTCCGTCCAAGATCTCCTTGATTGATCCTACTCAACTTGTTTTAAAGGGAATCTTCAGACAACTATCCCCGACAGAGAGCAAAGAATTCATCATTCCATCCATGGTTGGACCCAACTTCATATTTCCGTAGCTACTCGATCATGATATAGAACTCAACTCATAGGAGAATCTATTGGCCAGTAAGGCTTTCAAATATTGGAGACATTATTTTACCTTGTGTAACTTTGATGATTCTTCAACCGAAGAATCTCAATTAATGACTTACGAGAAAAAAAAAAGGCCTTTTCTTTAGGCTCAGTTTGGAAGGAGTATAAATATAAATTTGTAGAATGCAAAATCTTGTATTTTGTGTGTATTTGCACAATATATATTTGTATTTATACTCTACCAAACTGAACCTTATATGTACTCTATACTACATATACATCACTTGAAATTTTTGGGGCAACAAATTTCTAAGCCCAGCTCAATCTGGCCCAGTTTGATCATTACTTACTCACTACCTCCCAAGTAGATAAACTTGCCAATTATCTGAGGTAATTGTCTTAGCCTTTCTCTGGCCTTTTATATAGATGATAATACCCAATGTTGCACACGGGCCTATTAATATAATAGTTCAATGAAAAAAGTGTTAGCATAACTTTTCAAATATAATGTTGCATTTTATATAATATAAGAATCACTTGGCCACATGATCCTTCTTTTTGAACCATGTGGTGAGGTGAGGATGTAATTTGGGTTGGCTGGAATTAGCATTTTACATTGCTTTGGGTTCAAACCTTCAATTAATTTGGGCTTTCTTTTGGTAAAAATAACTTGGGTTATAGACCTTAATGAGAATTCTATCAAATCCATCCAATCGGATTACGCCCAGCCCAGTTGGTCCTGGGTCAAACCTCAACCCGACCCATCCCCCGAATTGGTTGGATATCGTGGCATTGAGGCATTTTGGAATTCCAACTCAAGTTCCACGTGGTCAAATATTCTCTCTCAAAAGCGCAGCAGACGTGGACTCTCAAGAGTCTTTTCGGTGTACTCGGTTTATTTCTTTTCTTTGACAACAAGAAAACTTGACACTAGCCGAATTACGTATTACGATCACTCCCTCGCTTTCTCCCTTTCTCATCCTCCCTACTCTTCCCCTATACTTGTCGGAGTGCAAACCGCTATCTCCATTAGTTTTTCTGCTACCACCGCGACCAAATGGTTCGAGTGTTCGACCTTCGACCGGTAAGCACTTCTTCTTATTCTTCTTCTTGTGGAGAGAAGGTAAACAGTTCCAATTTCTTCATTTTGTGCGAGGACAACTACGTTATTTCATGCTGTTATTAATTTTGTTAAAGGAGTGGTTATGATTTATTGAATTTCTTTTGCAACTTCTCTTTCTTTTCTTTTAAATGGTTATTAAATGATTATCTGTTCGTCCGTATTTTACTAATGGAGTGGTTTCACTTGCTGCTGAATATGATCTTTAAGGGTTTACTGGTTTTATTACGGTACGTTCATATACACATTTTGCGGTTCTTTATTGGTTGGACAGTCTTTGTGTCCTCTCCGTTTTGTTTTTCCTGCACAAATTGGTTTACTTACTGCTAAATTTGATTTTTTTAGGTATTTTTACATAATAAAACACGCCCTCGGTTGTTAATTTTGATTCATCAAGGACATAACACGTTGTTGAATCGGAAAAGATAACGTACTAAGGTTCTTCATATCTTGATTAGACTTTGCACTTTTTGTTTGCATCTTAGAGGCAATGGCGATGAGCATGAGTATTATGACACAAACACCAAATTCTGCTCTCGTATTTTCAGTGTAAGATGTAAATTGGTAACAGGACAAATGGCTAAGAAAATTATTACTCTTGCATTAAACTTATCAAATATATATATATATATATATACATTTATTATAAGGAGTCTGACGTGGCATTTCAGATACTTCACCATAACAGACTCATAACAAACTTCATCGCAAGTGTAATCCTCATCCCAATTAACTCATCAAATGTAACCTCATCGCAACTTGCTTCAACTGATTCGGGTATTTTCCTAATACCCTCCTTCAAGTCGGAGCATAAGGATTAAAAATGCCCAACTTGGGTAATAAAGAAGCAAAGCTATCTCGTCCAACAGCTTTGGTGAAAATGTCTATAGGCTGAGCCAATGTAGGAAGATGAGCAGTAGTAATGGCTTTTGTTTGGAGGTGCTCTCCTATGAAGTGTCAATCTATTTCAATATGTTTGGTATGCTTATGAAACATGGGATTAGCAGCTACTTGAAGTGCTACCTTGTTGTTACTGTATAGCTTCATAGGTTGTGGATGAGAGAAACCAAGATCAGAGAAGAGTTGTCTTAGCCACAATAGTTCACTAGTGGCGACTACCATTGCACAATACTCGACTTTAGCAGAAGAGCGTGCCACTTTTGCTTGCTTCTTACTCTTCCATGACAAAGGAGAGTGGCCCAGAGTTGTGAAATAGCCAGTGGTGGATTTCCGAGTGGTTGGGCAACCAGCCCAATCCAAGTCACAGTAAGCTCGCAATTAGAGATCACAATCAGTCGGAAGAAGTATTCCTTGCTCAGGTGTAGCCTTTTAATATCGAAGTACATGCATTGCAGCATCCAATTGTTGTTGTTTAGGATCACACATAAACTGGCTTAGGATATGAACTGAATAAGTGAGTTCTAGTCTTGTGATAGTGAGATAGAGGAGACGGCCCACAAGACATCTGTATTGATCAGGGTGATCAATTGGCAAGCCAAATTCAGGTCCCAAACGATGTTGTTGCACAATGGGGAATGTACTGGGTTTACAACCTAGCATGCCTGAATCCTTAAGGATGTCAAGGGTATATTTCCGTTGACTAAGAACACTACCCTAGGAAGACCGAGAAATCTCAATTCCAAGAAAATATCTAAGGACTCTGAGGTCCTAAATTGGAAAGCATTGTCGTAGGTAATCCTTGAGAGCAGAAATACGAATTGGGTCATTTCCGGCAATCACCAAGTCATCAACATATGCAAGTACAACGAGAATGCCGTTTGATTGTATTGAAGTAAAAAGGGTATTATCAACAATTGATTGTTTGAAACCCCATTGATGAAGAACATGAGATAGAGCTTCAAACCAATTGTGTGAGGCTTGCTTGAGGCCATAAATGGATATGTTCAAGTGACATACACGTTGATCCTTAGGAGGCAGAAGTCCAAGTGGAGGAACCATGTAGGTTTCTTCATGAAGAGTGTCATGAAGGAAAGCATTGTCCACATCCATCTGATGTAGTTCCCAATTTTGGGATGTAGCTAGAGCCAAAAGGTAGTGTACTGTTATGAGCTTAGCAACTAGGGCATATGTCTTTGTATAAATAATGCCTTCAGTTTGAGTGTAGCCTTTTGCTACCAAGCGGGCTTTGTAATGCTCAGCAGTACCATCAGGCTTGAACTTGACTTTATAGACCCAATGACACCCAATGGGAGTCTTTCCCGTGGCAAGTCAATCAATGTCCAGGTATGGGTGCGCTCAAGTGCAGCTAGTTTGGCTGACATAGTTTGCTTCCAACAGTCATGTTTCCTGGCTTCATCATAACAAGAAGGCTTAAGTTGTGTAGAGGGGATTGAACCCATAGTTAGAAAATTGGAGATTAGGTAGTGAGTACTTCATTAGTGAGTTTGTGACTGAAGTGTTGGACAAATGTAATCTGCCATGTGTGGGGGAGGTCTCTTGGAGCGAAGTGGGTGATGGTTATGAGAGGTTGGTGGGCTAGGAACAACAGGTTCAGGAGTTGGTGAAGTGATAATGTCCATGTCACTAGTGTGTTCAATTGATTCAGAACTAGTAGAGGGTTATAATCTGTCACAAACTGGTTCAGTTCTAGGTGTTTGATCGGGAATTATATCAACCACTATGTCATCAATGGTTGGCAGAGGTATGGTTGATGGTGGAGATGGGTCCAAAGGCATGTTGCCCTCAACAAAAGAAAATTTGTGTTCAAAGAAAATCACATCTCTAGACGCAAATATCTGCTTAATAGCCAAATTATATAATTTGTATCCTTTTTGACCATTAGGATATTCGACAAACACACATTTAGTGGCACAAGCATCAAATTTATCACGCCCACGTCGGGATGTACTTGCATAACAGAGGCAACCAATTGTACAAAAATGATTGTATGAAGGGGGCTTGTGGAAAAGAAGTTCATATGGCGATTTCCCAACAAGTATTGGATTTGGCAAGTGATTAATGATGTAAGCTATTGTTAGAACACATTCTCCCCAGAACTCGATTGGTAGGTGCACTTGGAGCCATAAGGCCCTTGCTATCTCAAGATGTCGGTGCTTGCACTCAATGACCCCATTTTGTTGAGGGGTGTCTACACAAGATGTTTGATTTAAGATCCCATGTGCTGTTAAGTAATCTTGAATAGATCTACAGAGAAATTCAGACCCATTGTTCGAATAGATATACTTAACTTGAGCATTGAACTATGTTTTGACCATTTCACAAAACATTACAAAAAAATAAAAGCATCTGATTTATATCATAACAAATACACCCATGTAGTTCAAGTACAATCATCTACTATTATTAAGAAATAATGAGCTCTAGAATGGGACGAAGTGCGGTAACCTCCCCAAATATCACAATGTATGAGTGTAAACTGTGTATCAGATCTGGTAAGAGTAATGGGGAAAGAAAGATGTGTTTGTTTCGCTCGAAAGCATGTGTCACAACAATCATCATCAGGTACTATAATGTGCAATTCAGGAATCAAAGCAAGTTTCTCATAAGAAGCATGGCCCAACCTTGAATGCTACATACATGGATAATGTGTACGAGTACTATGCAAAGAGAAGGATGGCAGAAGGGAAGCGAAGTGATACAATCCCTCACGCATTAGACTCACACCAATCAACTTCTTGGATGTCAGGTCTTGAAGAGCACAAAAATTAGGGAAGAACAACATAGTACAATTCAGGCCTTTGGTAAGTTTACTAACAGATATAAGATTACATTGAAACCCGGAATGAACAATACATCCTTTAATACCAGATCCAAAGACAACTCTATGTCACTTTGTGAATAAACTGGTGAACACAGTGTTTCCACTTCCATTCATGGCCACTCTTGTTGTTGACGGAAGAGAATACAACTCAATAACCGAGAAGAGAACTCGAGCCAAGAATCGGATGTTTTCGTGAGAGCCTGGTGCTCTGGTACCATGTAAATTGGTAATAGGACAAATGACGAAGAAAATTATTAATCTTGCATTAAACTTATCAAATATATATATGCATTTATTACAAGGAGTCTGACGTGGCATTCCAGATACTTCACTGTAACAGACTCATAACAAACTTCATTGCAAGTGTAATCCTCATTGCAACTAACTTCATCGCAACTTGCTTCAACTGATTCAGGTATTCTCCTAATATAAGATTCTAATAATACCCAGATACAACCAAATTCTCTTTTTATTATTCACTTCAAATTAATTCTTTTTCTAGTCTTCATTTCCAGTGTATCACATCACATTTGGTGGAAGCCTGGCTAGGGAGTTTAAGTTGGAAGGTATTAGGTTGTGGCAAAAAGGAATTCAGGTTAAAATAATTGAGATTCCTTGGCTTAATACTACTCGAGTGTAAGATTCCATTCTTAGATTCTAATTGACAAATACATGAAGGTGGTGCTATTCTGTAGCATGAGAAAAAAGATAATGATAGTGAACTAGCTCCATCTGTAAATCAAAAAGTGATAGTGAACTAGCTCCATCTGAGAAATATTCTATCATCAGCTACAGTATTTGGGTACTGATGTTACTAATTTAATTTGTACTTTTCTTTTATCATGCTTTAGTTGCATTCTCTTGGTTTGTATCTGGCTTATTGGTCTTCAGCCTCATCTTTATATTTTAATCGTAGGTTGCAAATTGTGGTTGAGATGTTGACTTCCAAGCTATTTTATAAGAAGAGCACTAAGGATTTATATAATTTTTTCTCAACCATATACTGCATTTCATTTCTCCTACTCACAAACTTACGACAGCATCAACCTCTTCTTGTTATAAACATATTGTCCAGAGGGGAAAAATTTTAAATTCAGGAATGGCAGATGTAAATGTAGTAATGGCAGTTATTAGGGCTTCTCGTCCCTCCTTCAGAAATGCTCATGACAAAGTAGCTTTTGTGATTCATGCATCATTTCTTGCTTTAGACTATGTCCTCACAGCCACTGGGGCTGCTGCTTTCTCTGAAAGTGCTTTATCATCTTCTTCTTCAGGTCAGCTTTCCATTAGTTTTGTGTATACTGCTCCCCTTTGTGTTTCTTTTTTATGGCGTATAGCATGACCTTTTTTGGGCAGATGAAGTTGGGATAGAGGGATGGAATTAAACCAATGACTCCTATGGTTTCACCTTTGTGAAGGACTCAAAGGGCTCAAAGAAATCAGTCTTGGTGAAACGCTTGGTGACAGAGGATGATTTGATTGTTGATGCACTTGATATTGGGCTTGGGGAAAAGAAAACCTATGAATCACCAGATCAAGTGCTTTCTTGTGGATCTTGATGTTAACTTTTCCACTTTTTAATTCATGTTTTTATTATTATTATTATTATTATTATTATTATTATTATTATTCTATTCCTATTACTTATTTGGTACTTTCTGCAGCATCAATGACTATGATGGTGGAAGTGGGGGCACCAACTATTCACAGATGTATAAAAATTTCACAGAGCTTGTGAGGAGTTTGAATTCTAGTATCCTGGCTAAGTTGGAGTCATTATCAACAATGCCAATTGGTTCAACCCCTTCCCTTCCAAGGTACATAATCTGCATTCGATTATTCCATGGTCCCAAGCATGGGAAAACTTCTATTCTAAATTACCTATAGCTTGAAAATATCAACTCTGCCAGTGGGAGCTTGTCTTACGCCACTGGTCCCAAGCTCAGATAAAGGAGGATGGTTGTGTCAGGTTGGGGCCAGCTTTAAGACTTTTACTAAACTCTTATGGTCGTGGATCTTGAACCATCTTTACATGCTCTGGCACTAAACAGAACAGAATGATGAAACAGGACTCATGTAGCCAACCCCATATAGTTGTGATAAGGTTTAGATGAAGATGGAGATGATAAAAATTGAAATACCAATTTACACTCCCATATGAGTGCCAACTAACTGAGTCTAAGATGAAAATAGTTCCCTTTTTGTTCAAAGACATTCTATTGTTCTACTAGATATTAAGACTAATAATGATGCTTTAAGAATATACTTATGTGATTTTTATCGACAGGTGTATAGTGATGATGATCCATTATCCATCATCCATCATCCATCATTTTAAGTTGTCAAACACTTGGAATATTCAATTCCTTCTAAGAATCTAATTAAGAGAGGATGGATTCACATCAAATTGCCACTTGATATGGTTGAAACTTTAATGATGGACGTTCTTTTATTCAGACTTTATTTTTCCAAAAGAAAGAAAGTAAAAGCAATGGACATATGTTGCATAGTTTTCAAGGCGTCTAGGCGATTCTGGGTGACACTCAGGTGCCTAGTCACCTAGGCGATAAGAATTTTATAATATAAAGAACTAACTTTTGGCTAGTTCCCTAGTTTATATACTATTCAACATGTATATTAATTGAAAAAATAGAAATGTTCTTTATTAAGAACATTAAATTTCCTCTAAAAATGTGGCAAATCATCACATCTAAAAGATAAAAATCTTTTACATATGTTAATTTCATTATTTTTAAACATAATAGTACTATATTAAGTATTTAATAGAGAAATTTCACATCAATTAGTAGTTAAAAAAGGTTATTAACTTTATATGATAAATATTCAAGATGGAAAGTAAAATAGAAAAAACAAGGATGGAATTTCTGTTTTATTTAATTAGAGAGAGACAAATAGAAAAAACAAGAGCCTCTTTGTACTTCTATTCTTTCTTTCCTCCTTTTTTTCTTTCTTTTTTTCTTTCTTTTTCTCTCCTCAAAACCCTTTGATCTTTTAAATTTCAATAGTAAAACATTAAAGCAAAGTATAAGTGATATATATAGAATATAATAAAATGCATTAACACACACATTAATAAGATACAACAATACAAATGATATTATATAAGGTGCCCGCCTTGTCATTTTTGTCACCTAGGTGGGTGCCTAGTTGCCTAGAAGAGTGCCTAGTTGCTATAAGTCAAGGTGTTCCAGTGAGGTGCCCAGTCAACAGGTGCCTAGTCGCCTAGGCGATGCCTAGTCAGGCACCAAGGTGATGCTTTGACAACTATGATATATGTTGTTTGTAGTGTCTGACATTACAGTGAATGCTATTTAATGCTGGGTTGGTAATCACCAATCAAAAAAAAAAAAAATGCTAGGTTGATGATCACATTCTGAACTTAAGCTTGCATCGATGGGAGATCTGGAGCTCACCTCTGATCTAATTCCTTCTAATATTAGTGGCATGATCAATGATAGTTGGTATGAATATTATGCTTCTCCACAGGCCTGATGAGGACCAATTGCTCTTTCTACAGAGAACATTTCTTTTATTGAAGTGAGAGCTTTTCTTAATGATTTTTAGCCTATTCTGTTTTGGCTTAGGTCATTCTGTGAAGCAGTATAGTTAGTTTCTTAGTAAAAAAACTTTAGGAATATTAAAAGTATAAGGTTTGGAAAACCATTTACTTTGAACTCAGCTCAAACCCTTAGCCTTTTCTCTGAATTAAATACACTATGAATTTGTTATTTTTTATCTTGTTTCTTTGTTTTGTCATAACATGCTATTGTGGTAAAGAAGATTGTTTTCTAACAGCATATATGCAGTTTCCAAAGCAGGGTGTTGCTTTGGGTTGATATTTGCATTTTCATCAATTTATATTTTTTATTTCCATGGTTTTTCTAACTTAGGTCACGTTTGGGAGTGTTTCTCATCCAGCTTGCTTTTTTTCTATTGTGGATATGAAGGCTTCTCCTAGCATTTTGACAACCATGTATCTTACTATGTATTTAGTAGTTTGCTTTGTAGTGTCTTAAGAGTGCAAGGTGCAAAAGAAGTACAAAGGGCTTTTTGCACCCAACCTTTTTGAAGCAAGGTGAAAAATTATTAAAAATGCAAAAAAATCAAAATAAATAAAAAATACTAATACAGTATAAATTAAAAAATGCATACTTTAATTTTAAATTAAATGTTTTAAAAATTCTATTAGTTCAAATTAAAATACATAAACATAAAAGATAAAACATATGCAAAATGAAGAATTGAATATGTAAAAATAAAATCAAACATAACATACTAAACAATTCAATCATGTCAAACTTTATCTCTATTTCTTTCCTAATCATATTATTTAAAATAGATAATGTGATTTTAAGTATCTTTTATTCCTAATTTTATGAGCTGCCTTTGTACCAAGCCTCTTGAGGCAAGCCCAAACAAATCCCACACATGGTCTTAAATTCTTAATTCATACATAGTAAAATGGTTTTATAATTTTAATTATAGTTCCTTATCTTTTAAAAATTGTCTTGTATTAAGAAGAGTGAATGGACAACATTAGCAAAAAGGAGGTTCTTAGAGCACAAAATTTAACTAAAGTACAAGGCACATCAGGCATGCACCTAGGCACACCAAGCACACACCTTTAAAGGGGCTGAGCTTGGCCTAAGGTGAGGCACTGGCATTGAAATGCACCACACCTATGTGCCTAGGCATGACTTCTAAATTACTAGTAGTTTGCATTAACGTGAACCCATCTTTGAAATAAATTATACATCTGGAGGCTGTATGTTGTGGACGCATTCATTGGGAAGAAGTACCGCCACTGGTAGCAGCGGTGATGTAGTGTCCTCATCGGATTATCTAGCTAGTCACAGTTCACCTTATCTTATCTTATCTGTTTTCTTATCTTATTCTTATCTTATCTGTTCCAGTAAGGATTAGTAGAGAGTCTTATCTATCTTAGGGAGTCTTATCTTTCTTGAGTAGGGAGTCTTATCTATCTTATCTATAAGCAGTATAGTTTAACAGGAGTCTTCCTACAAAGAGGACTCTTACCCCTTGTAATCTCCTATTTAAGGAGCTGAGATTATTGAATAAAGGCATCGAATTTCAGTCAAGAAAGAGAGTAAAAGGAGAGTTAGGTGATCTCTTGGACAAATCACCCTTAGGACGCCAAGATAGGTTTTGCAAGAAAGGGGAGGAACAAGGGAAAATAGGAGGTTTTCCTCATGGACCGACCCGTGACGAGATCCTTTTCCCGGGCCCATAAAAATTTGGTATCGAGCCAAACGTCATGGGCGATCTGGAGCAGTTGTCGTCCAGGGTCCATGAACTGGAGCACGGGCTCGTGGCGAACAACGTAGAGGTACGTGAAGTCAAGGACGATGTCCGAGAGCTACGACGCTTGCTGGAGTTGTATTTCTCTAACAAGGAGAAGAGTTCCAAAGGGACTACAACCACCAACAGCCGCCGACCAGATTTGACGGAGTCATCCGGCGAACAGCAAATCGTCGCCCCGGCAGCCGCGGTTGTTCCCAAGTACAGCAGACTGGAGTTCACTTCTTACAACGGCACCGGAGATCCACTGGGTTGGCTATACCATTGCGAACAATTCTTTCGCAATCAGCATACGGAGGACAAAGATAAGGTCAGCCTGGCCACATTCCATCTAACGAAGGTGGCACAACTCTGCTTCTACCGATTGGAGCAGGAGGAACCCGGGCTCAGTTGGGGCCAATTCAAATCCTACTGCCTCCTTAGGTTTAAGCCCCCATTGATGAGCAACCTGCTAGGTGAATTGATCAACCTCAAGCAGACAGGAACCGTGGCTGAGTACCAGCGCCAATTTCAGACCCTCCTTGCCAGAGCAGTCTTGGTACAACTGGATCAGAAGGTAGACATGTTCACCGTAGGATTAGCAGAACCCTTGAGGGTGGATGTGGAGATGCAACACCCTCCAAACCTGGTCACATCCTTGTACCTAGCTCACGCCTTCGAATGTAAGCTACAGATCAGCCGCGGGACCTTCAATATGGGTCGATCGCCGACATCATGGACACCCCCGAAGTCAACCGGGGTGGCCACTTCTTCGGCAACCAGCAAGGAACAGAAACTTCATACGGGTAACGTTCCCAGGTCGGCATCAAGCATGGGAAGCAGCATGGCGGCACCACCCATTAAATGTTTGTCCAGAGCCGAGATGGCAGATCGCCGGGCAAGGGGACAATGCTTCAATTGCGATGATCTATATTCGGCAGGGCACAAATGCAAGAGGCTATTCTGCCTTCTAGTGGATGAACAAGAGGAAGACGAGGATGAACCCGCAACGTTAGAACCAGAGATCTCCCTCCACGCGATCACCGGGTTAAAGACCTCTCAAACTATGCAATTGCAGGCGCAAGTGGCAGGGAAACCAGTACGTATTCTCGTTGATTCGGGAAGCATGCACAATTTTGTAAGTAAGCAAGCTGCCCTCCAGTTGGAATTACCTATGGAAACCAGACCACAACTGTAGGTAGCCGTAGCAAACGGAGGGAGGGTTCACACTCCCAGAATTCGTAAGAACATCCAAATACAGGTCGAATCCGAATCCTTCTCTGCCGATTTATTTGTGCTATCCTTGGATGAATTTGATATAGTTCTTGGAGTTAAATAGTTGATCAGCCTAGGCCTAATCCTATGGGATTTCAGCACCCTAACAATGACATTCCGCTTGAATGGAAAACAAATAACTTGGCAGGGAACCAGAGTAAAGGCAAAAAAACCGCAAATGCATGCACTTCAGGGCGAAACAGTACACACAACAGATATGGAAAGACTCCTCACCGATTTCTCAGATGTATTCCAAGAACCCAAGGGACTTCCACCCTCCCGAAACAGTACACACAACCGCAAATGTATCCATCTGGTGACGGGTTCAGAACCAGTCGTCCGGCCTTATCGCTACCCACATCTATAGAAGGAGGAGATAGAGAAGCAGTGTATGGACATGATGAAACAGGGAACCATCCGTCTTAGTCGCTCTCCCTTCTCCTCGCCGGTTCTGTTAGTGCCAAAGCAAGATGGTACTTGGAGATTTTGTGTGGACTACAGAGAGCTCAATAACCAGACCGTCAAGGATAAATTCCCTATCCCCATTGTGGATGAGTTGTTGGATGAACTCCATGGAGCCCATTATTTCTCGAAATTATACCTTAGGTCGGGATATTTTCAGGTCCGGATGGCTCCCGAGGATGTAGAGAAAACTGCCTTCAGAACGCATCATGGTCACTTTGAATTTCTAGTTATGCCGTTCGGTCTCACCAACGCCCCATACACATTCCAGTCTCTAATGAATGAGGTATTTCAGTCCCACCTTCGCAGATTTGTCTTAGTGTTCTTTAACGACATCCTAGTTTACAGTAAATCATGAATAGAACGCGTGCATCATCTACGGACTATTTTTGAACTCCTACGCCAACACAAGCTCTTCCTTAAGCGGTCAAAATGCTCTTTTGGGGAGCGCCAGGTTCTTTACTTAGGATCAGTGGGCAAGGTGTCACGGTGGATGTTTCCAAAATTCAAGCAATCAAGGAATGGCCCAAACCTCAATCCACCAAGGCTCTCCACGGGTTCCTAGGTCTGACAGGATACTACTGCAAGTTTGTACAAAATTATGGACTATTGGCTGCCCCATTAACCAATATGCTAAAGAAAAATGCCTTCCATTGGGACGATGCAGCTGATGCAGCCTTTACAAATTTAAGGAATGCCCTCTCCTCCACACCAATTCTGCAGTTGTCGAATTTTGACCTCAAATTTACAGTCGAATGCGATGTATCAGGTATAGGTGTTGGAGCCGTATTGCAGCAACAAGGACACCCGATTGCCTTCTTTAGCCGCAAACTGGCTGACCGACATCTAAAGTTACCTGCCTACGAGCGCGAACTGATTGGGTTAGCTAGAGCAGTGCAACACTAGAGATCATACTTGTGGGGAAGGTCTTTCGTCATCAAGACTGATCACTACAGCCTCAAGTATTTGTTAGAGCAACGGCTTATCACTTCGCCTCAGCAACATTGGGTTAGCAAACTGCTTGGTTTTGATTTCTAGGTAGACTACAAGGCAGGATCCTTAAGTCGTGCCGCAGATGCCTTGTCTAGACGAGACAAAGATTCTATGTTCCTTTGTGCGATTTCACATCCCCGAGTCACCCTGTTAGAAGACATTAGGAACACGCTGCCACAATCACCAGAGTGGATGGACCTTGTTCAAAAAATACAGTCCAGGACAACCGACTCAAATTGGTCCATTCACGACAGGCTGGTGCTATACAAAGGACGGATATACCTCCTAGCCGATTCTTCTTTAATTCCCTCCGTAATCTCCAGTATACATAACTCCACCCATGAAGGCATTCAGAAGACACTGCATCGCGTCCGAACTGATTTCCATTGGCCAAGTATGAAAACCACTATTCGGGACTTCATCCATAATTGCTCCACGTGCCAACAACACAAATGGGAAAACCTACACCTGGCTGGCCTTCTTCAGCCCCTCTCAATTCCAACACAAATCTGGGTTGATATCTCCATATATTTCATTGAGGGCCTACCCAAGGTTGGCGGGAAATCTGTTCTATTCGTAGTGGTGGATCACTTTTCTAAGTATGCCCATTTCATCCCTCTGTCACATCCGTACAGTGCTGCTAAAGTGGCCCACGTTTTCTTTACGCATGTTTTCCGTTTACATGGGTTACCAGAATCCATCATCAGTGACAGGGACCCAGTTTTTACTAGCGCCTTCTGGAAGGAACTGTTTCGGTTGCATGGTACTACCTTAGCTTTTTCCTCCGCTTACTATCCTCAGACAAATGGCCAAACAGAGGTAGTGAACCATACGATCGGGATGTTCTCTGTTGTTTTTTTGGAAACCAACCGCGTCGGTGGGTTGATTGGCTTCCCTAGGCCGAATATTGTTATAGCACGACCTATCATTCTTCCCTTGGCATGACACCCTTCCGGGTCGTCTATGGCCGAGACCCTCCTCGCTTGTTATCCTATGAGCCCGGTTCGACTCGATTGGATGAAATTGATCGTTCCCTACAAGAGCGCGATGCCCTCCTAGCTAAAGTTTCTCTCCGCTTGCACCAAGCGCAATTACGCATGAAGCACGCCTATGACCAGCATCATCGGGAATTAACACTTGAACCAGGACAGTTTGTGCGGTTGAAGCTTCAGCCCTATCGGCAACGCTCCTTGAGACACAAGGCTGCCCCTAAATTAGCTCCTAAATTTTATGGACCTTTCAAGGTTTTATGACGGATCGACACGGTTGCATATCAGCTAGAACTGCTAGAGCACAACAAAATCCATGCTATTTTCCACATTTCCTTGCTCAAGCCATTTACGGGTACTCCTCCTGACCAAGTACCCCCCTACCACCCTTGAAAGACGAGAGACTCATCCCCCAACCTCGGGCTCTTGTTCGATCTAGAATCAATCGGGGTGTTCTCGAAGCCCTGGTGGAATGGGACAGCTTACCATCAACCGAGGCCACCTGGATTCCCTTGACTGAACTCTGAGACACATACCCAGATTTCGAGCTTGATGACAAGCTCGTAGTCCAGGAGGGGAGTAATGTTGTGGACGCATTCATTGGGAAGAAGTACCGCCACCGGCAGCAGCAGTGATGTGGTGTCCTCATCGGATTATCTAGCTAGTCATAGTTCACCTTATCTTATCTTATCTGTTTTCTTATCTTATTCTTATCTTATCTGTTCCAGTAAGGATTAGTAGAGAGTCTTATCTATCTTAGGGAGTCTTATCTTTCTTGAGTAGGGAGTCTTATCTAGGAGTCTTATCTATCTTATCTATAAGCAGTATAGTTTAACAGGGAGTCTTCCTACAAAGAGGACTCTTACCCCTTGTAATCTCCTATTTAAGGAGCTGAGATTATTGAATAAAGGCATCGAATTTCAGTCAAGAAAGAGAGTAAAATTGAGAGTTAGGTGATCTCTTGGACAAATCACCCTTAGGACGCCAAGATAGATTCTGCAAGAAAGGGGAGGAACAAGGGAAAACAGGAGGTTTTCCCCGTGGACCGACCCGTGACGAGATCCTATTCCCGGGCCCATAACACTGTACCCATAGTGTTCTTGTGAAAGATTGTATCAACTGTAAAGGTTTTTTGATAAATGTTCTGGACTGTACTGTCTAACAGTTCATACAGTTTCTAAAAGCGAATCAAGCCTGCCATTCAAAACTGTTGATGCATATCTGATGTCATGCTGATATCATAGATGAATTATCTGACCTACAGTCAAACTTCTCAATTGGCAATTACTACCTTCAGCAGTTAATTCACTGGTCTGGTTTCAGAAAAACTGTTCGGAAGTAATGATGGTTCTCAGTGGTTTTCCTATTTTATGGAGGAAGCACCTTTAGATAAACTCTATCATGGAATAATTGGGCATCCCATAGAGTCATAGACCCATACCCTATTTTTATTCTTCTGCTGGCTGTGTAGTTACATTTAATGATTAAAAATGGCTAATTTAGTATTTCATTAATTGATTGTCAGTGACTATATCCATAATTTGGTTTCCTATAAGTGTGATGGTTTAAGTGATTCTGAAATTTTAACCATTTCAATGATGCTGACTCATTGAGTGTATTAACGTTTTGGTTTTGGACTCTGTCTGTCAAATGATATTTTACTTGGCTGTTATCGAAATTATGTTTTTCAAGGATCCCTTGACCAAATGTTATCAATATGATCGTTTTGCAGGTCAAAAGAAAGTGTGGAATCAGAATGTGACAAAGGTGACCTTCGTGTGAGTCTTGGAGCCTCAAGTCCCCCAGCAACTTCCTCCAGTGTATCTTCTTTGTTACTAATGCTCAATATAAGTTCATTCCTTTCTTGCATTAGTTCATTCTTCAAATGCCAATGTAAACATATGGTTGGTTTATTTACTTGATATCTTTTTTTTTTTAATCATTTTGGCCTTTTAAATTTCCTAATCAAGCTCTTAGATATATCTCCATAGCTTTTCATTTTTGTAGAATCTGTAGATTCTCGAGTTTCAACCTCAGTAACTTGTATTTATTTGATAAACAAGCAAGATCTGAACTGGAACCAAGACATTCAAACACAGTAATCTGTAACCAGTAAAGCATTGCATCTTATATTTATTAAGAGAGGTGATTTTATCCCTACTATAATTACTAACTGATCAGTCCATTAATATATTTATTAATGGAAACACTCAAACCATTGCCATAGAATGCTATCTTTTTCTTCTTATAAAACTGTAGTGGTTGTAGACATCAAGGAAGATACCTGTTCTCTAAGAGCGTTACATTTGGTGTATCGTAATTGTATCCATACCATATGGATCTTACTTGGAAGAAAGCTCAACCTCTAGTTTGTTTATACATCATTACTTGTGATCTTAGTGTTATTGTGATTTGACATTTTTCTCAATCTTTCCCTACTGAGAATCCCATAGGGTTTCCAATATTTTGAGTAATATTTTCGATTTGCTTTCAATCATTTTCTCAAGGTGATGTTTCCTTCTTCTATCAAAATCTCAAACCTTTCTTAAGAGTTATGGGATGCAAGTGTTTTGTATTACCGAATTCTATTTCAAGATTCAATAAAGGCATACTTCTTGCTATTCTTGTTATTATAGTTTTAATATTAATAGCATAAAATTTATAAGGGTAAATTACAAATTACTACCCTGTACTTTGGGGGTAGTGGCAATTACCCCCCCTGAGCTTTCATTTGCGACAAAGACCCCCTCTGTTAGCATTCCTTCAGTTCACTTTGAAAAAGATTCTCAAGTGACTGTTTAGACTTTTCTAAATATCCAAACTGACACAACAGGATTCATATAGCCGACTCCATATGGTTGGGATAAGGATTGAATAATGATGATGAGAATACCCAACAGTGGATTTCGAGCCTGCTACTGATAATTACTATTGAACTGTTCGATATTGCATAAACCTACACTATCAGCAGTTTCTTCAGTTATGGGGCCTGTTTCTATCAAAACACACAGTGCAATATCTACTGTTTCCTTGTTCACCAATAAGAACGTCTTCAGGGATTTTGGGTACTTGTACTTTTGTTTTTGAAGCCAAGCAGTATTTGTACTGAGGATCACTATTTGGTACAATAGTATATGCATAAATTATTAAATAATGTTGTGCATCTTGTATAGGTTCCTATTATTATTACTTTTCTGTCAGTGCATGTGTAATTAGGGATGCAATTTGGGTCAGATTGGGTTGGGAATTCGCGAAATTTTGAATGGGATTGAACGCTAACCTGAGCCAAATGTAGTTGAAATTCTTCAAGACGGGCAACCTGATTTACAGCCCCAAGTGTGACTTACAGCACTAAGTGCAACTTGGCGCTTTTGTTTCTACTTGCCTTTATTTATATTTTAGTTCAATACTCTGTTAATGATCAAAACAGAAATTAGTATTGCCAGAATATCTTCCTTGTCGAACTCCAATAAATGTTATTTGTTTTAATTACTCATATTGAAGGAGCCTGGTTATGATTTTCATTCAGTTATGTTGATCAATTAATTATTTTTTCTGAGCTTTATATGCACAACTCGCATATATGCATTTTTGTGTTACAGTCTTGTATATCCTCAAGTTCCATCTCTTGGTTCAAGTGATCTTTACCCAGGGCCTGCCACTGGAGTGTATCCTTCATGGTTCTTTTCTTTCTCCATTTTCTCCCTTCGGTTTTCAAGTTTCAGTCTCAGTTGTGGTTTTCTTATTTTATTTTTATTTATTTATTTATTTTTGCATTTGTTTATCTGTCTTTCTCAGGAGCACTGGCATTGGTGGAGGCATGCTTTTAGGTCTGTAGGTAGTCTATTTGACATTCTTCATTAAAGAATCGTTATTCAACTTTTTTGTTGTGCTGACGGTTTATCTTCTGGTGGGAGCAGGACCAAATGACCCCAGCTGGTTTAGTGGCACATATGGAGAGCAAATTGGAGTCCCTGGGGAAGTTCCGTTAGTATATTGACCTCTGCAATTGTCCCCCAACCCCCTGCGCCACCTTCTATATCTTCTATGGCTATATTTAGGTATTCATAGATTCTAATCTTGCAAGGGTGAATTGTTACAGGGGTGTTCCACCTGGTGCTCGTTTTGATCCCTATGGCCCTCCAGATCTTTCTGGTTTTGAGCCTAACCGATTTGTCAGGTATTATCAAAGCTTTTCTTCTTAAGTTTCCATGCTTTTAGTATACTGTTAGAACGTTTTAGCTAATCGAGCCTGACTAATATGTAAATATTGGAGATAAAGATGCTGTTTTGATTTCTATTTTTATGTATATATAAATTCGAGACATGGGACCAAAGAGTGCCAACGTCTCTGCATATAGAAAACCACTCAAAGGTGATTTTTTACCATTTCTAAGGAATGAGGAAAGGTTCCTTGGATCATTACTCATCAGGATGCCAATTTTATTAATAACTTAATAAGAAAAGCTTTGATGAAAGACCTATTTCCATGTCCGTGAATTGTGATAAATTCCCAAGTCTCGTACTGGCCGTGATGGTAGATGGGCTTCCTTCTCTTCATGGATATGGCCCAAATAATCCCCACAGGTGGAGGTTGGGGTCTGGACTCTGGTTTAATGGATCAAGTCCATGATATGGCTGAGCCCGTGTTGCTTATTAGAAATGAAGTAGTTGCTGGAGGGTGAGCTTAGTGTTCTAGAAGGATTACGTCAAAAAATGAGAGAAAAAAAAAAAAAAAAACAAATAGGAGATATGTTGTTTCAACGGAAAATACATACCCTCTTTATCAAAAGAAAACGTATTAAATTACTCATCTGGAGATCAGATCTGCTCCTCACAGAGAACGCTTCACACCAACCTCACGGCGTTTCAGCCGTGCATCTGGGAATTAAAAATTTACAAGTACAAGATATTCCAGGTGCACGGCTGATACATCCTGTGAGGTTGGAGTGAGGCGCGCTTTGTGAGGAGCAGATCCGAACTCTTAAATTTTTCTGAGAATAAATTTCTTGTTTCCCTTATGGGAAATAATAATTCAATAATAAATATGGTGGTCGGCGTGCCGGAGTGGTTATCGGGCATGACTAGAACTCATCTGGGCTCTGCCCGCGCAGGTTCGAATCCTGCCACTCACGTGTTTTTATCTTTATTATTCTCTGTTTTAACATTTTAGAAAATATATAAATGGGAGGCCAATATTGCGAATTGCCATTGCTTCTGTGAAGTGTCAACACTACAGGTCCAGCCCATCTTCATTTTCAAGCTTTACTTTCAATTTCATTAATTATATATTAAAACAGCGAAGAAAAACTTAGCAAGCATCTTAATGAAATATGATCGTTCACACTTCACACTGCCAAAGTAGAAAGTTGGCCAACGACTGGGGCACAGGTTTGCTCAAATACTTGCATCCTTTCATGCATCATCTGGTTGGGTGGTTATGTCATATTGGTGGAGGGTGTCTGTCTGTTCTAAGTTCTAACTCATCAGCTGTCGTAACTCTTCGTAAGTGGAGCTACGTCCCTAAATGTGAACCCATTTCTATCGTCTGGAGATATTTTTTCTTCTTTCCTTAACACTTGGTTGTAGAAGGATATTATCTGTCTTGATGGGATATTGGTAAATGCAATTAATGGCCCAGGAAAATATAATGGACAATTAAGTATCAAATGGTGCATGATGTGATTCATTCACATTGGTCCAATTCGATCAATAATTAATAAATTAATTAGCAGAGAAGTCGTGCAGCACCCCGTGCAGGCAAGGTTACAACACACACGCAAGCACGCAAGCACGCACGCACGCCACAAGGAATAAAGGCTAGTGGGGGAACTTTCCCTTTGACACGCAAACAATCTTGGTGAGCCATAGACCGACTCGATCGATCACTTCAGTCTTCAGTCCTAATCCGTTAAGAGTTTGCCTGGCCCTGGCTTGCATGGTTGGCGAAATTAAAATTCAAAAACACACGGAATATAATAACAAGCCTGGAGACTTCATGTCATTTTTTATTAATTCATCTTCTGGAAGGCGCTCCGAAGCGTCAAAGTGATCACATCTCTTTATCTCCTGTATATATATGTTTCCTAACTTTGAATTCTTGAAACTTATTAAACAGATTTGCATTCTAATGACTTTGTGAGTGCCTTCAAAAAGAATCGCTTTCAATTCAGAAAGAAAGATTTATTTAAGCTCCTAACTAATCTTAACCTCAGTGAGTTTTCTTTCTTTTTTCCTTTTCAACTCAGAAATATTCTAGCTAGCTACATCCTACATGGACGAGATCCAGTTATTTGGACAGACGACGGCCACACGGTTATTCATCAATATCTATCACTATTGCTCGGATTAATTCTGCTTGTTGCCAGCTCTACCTAATTCTTTCTTGGGAGGAAGCTTCGATTTCCCAATAAGACAGACTTAAGCAACCTGGAAACGCGTAGTTCAATTCATTCGTTACTCTTTATTCTGATGACTTGCTTCTAGAAGTTAGAGGGAAATTAAAGCTCTATGACATTCATTCTACTTGGAAAGAAAAATAATCACTCCATTAATTAGAATTGTTGAAAAAAAAATCATGTAACATGAATAAATATAAATTCTTTCGATTCATCCCTAATATAGGTACAAGGTTAATTTGTTTTTCGTTGGTTGTTGAGGCTGAGGGATTGAGTTTTGAGTTTGGGTATATATTACCCCAAGTTCCTTCTCCATAGACGGGCAGCTGTTTTACATCTCATCATCTGAAACACAAAACAGTGGGAAAGCAATTATGTGTTTATCCAAGCGTTGCATTCTTCTACTATTGGCTTTGCTGATTGTGGCCACAGCTCACACCTCAAGAGGTGTAGAATCCAGACCACTTTCTGTCAAAGACCAGCAAAGTAAGGATTCGATCATTAAAGCACCAACAAACACTACACTCTCCCTCTCTCTCTCTCTCTCTCTTAATCTTAGCTGCTGCTTCTCTTAATTAATTGTTATTTAATTTGATTTACAGGATACACAAAGATGTTTGCGTCGCTGGGTCTCGAGTGCAAATGTTGCGATAAAGCAGGAGGTGAATGCAGGAGTACTGAGTCGACCACTTCGTCTTGCCCTAAACTCCAATGCCTTCCATGGAGATTATACTAAATATGTGCTGAGAGCTCTATTCTACTCTATATGTGCTGAGAACACATATTACATGTATATACATTATCTTGATTAAAGAGAATATTGTATACGTTACACCCACATATATACATTCACATGTAAATACAGTTAAATCTTAGTATATATAAGTATATACATCCATCTCTCTAATTTGATGGTCCTGATCTCGGTTGTGTTCACCTCAAGCTTGTCTTCCTTTTCTCTAAAGTTGATTCATGCTTCTCCAACTACTCAATGTTGCTCGTGGAATAATAATAATAATAATAATAATAATTTTAGTGACAAAGTAACGTTAACCCAAGCCTTGATTAATTCTTATCCTATAGCTAGAGGCTAGAGAGAGCTGTGGTGGTGGAAGAAAATCTTGAATCACAACTAAGGAGGGACCAGGTACAGAGACCAACTTGTGGTGTATGTCTTCAACTATGTATAGGAAATTAGAGCTAACCACTGGCGGATTCTAGTCCATCGGATAATTCGATCCAAGCAAATACAAGGTCGGATAAGGTTGTGTTAGAGAATTATTCCAATTTGACATTAGAAAGTGGTACTTCACGTGGAGGCTCTCTAGCAGCAGGTTGGATCAAAATGTTTTTATTTATACTCTTGGCCTCACCAACTCACCAATCAATTCTCAGGCAGAAATTGAAGAAAGAAAAAAAAAAAAAAGTGGGTTACGAGTAGAGTGCTTTCCTTTCCTTGGGTCCAGTTGACCCTTTGAGAATTAGATAATTAGAGCTCTAGAGGAGATACCACCTCCACAGGATTTGTGGTAGATATATAATATGCGAGGACAACATGTAACAAGACAACACAGGAAGCCTCCTTGTGCAACCCAGAATGTACCCCACCTAGAATCTACATTACATATATGCACCATCATTGCAAATTGCAAACCACTTTATTTTTTTCTTTTTTATCTTCATCCTATCTCGGGTGTCAAATTTATTCTGTCCTACCCGTTCAGCCTAAACATTCTATATCAGGTGGAAGGAAGAAAAGGAAGATACAACGAAGTTTCCTTTCTGACTCTGATTAAGTATATGCCAAAGCTAAAATTAACTATACTTGGAGAAGTTAAGCATACATGTATAGGTACAGCTGCTAGCAGCTTCCAGAAGACTATAGTCTGATATAGTCTCCACTCCAGGTCGATGGTTTCAAATTTCTGAAGATAATTCCAGACGACAGATAGAACACCATTCACCCAAGTTGTTATTCCTTTATTAATTTGGTCAATAACTAGATTTGTCAATTGCGTTAACTAGACTCCATCATCATAACACAACAACAAAAAAGATGGACTATTCCATATTTAGTTGCGTCGTGGTCATGAGATATGGGTGTGATGCGTGAAACTAAAACGAGTCTGGTGGGGAGATACAGAGCACAGAGAGGAATATTTGGCTCTTGAGGAGTTGAGGGTACTGAGGTTACTTTCTTCCTTTTGGAATAATAGAATAATGTAGCTAGCTAGAGCTGATCGCCAGGAGAGCTGCTTTCCAACTTATAATTAATTGCAGAAGGCAGACCGACCATATATTTAGATAGGTATGAAGAAGCACATGGCACATAATAATAGAATAATGTAGCTAGCTAGAGCTGATCGCCAGGAGAGCTGCTTTCCAACTTATAATTAATTGCAGAAGGCAGACCGACCATATATTTAGATAGGTATGAAGAAGCACATGGCACATGGCACATGCAACAGAAGCCAGAAGGGTGTCCAACTTTCCACTAATGCCATGGGGATGGGGGTCCCTCTAGGAGTAGGAGATGGTCACATCGACAAGCACCTCCAAAATCAGAGAGCTCCATCTGTTGTAAAAATTCTTTCAGGCCATCCATGATCCATGTAGAAGAAGCTTTGGGACAGTTTTTGCTTTAAAGTGAGTTAATGTTCTCTTTTTCTGAAACCAAAAACGAGGAGGGTTAAAGAATGGTCAACAACTTCTTTATAAAGGAGGCTTGCTTTGTCTCTTTTTCATTGTTCCCTTTTAATAGTCAATCACCCAATACAGTGTAAGCAAGGTTTCTCGCTTTCTCACCAAAGGGAGAAACATGCAAGTACCAAGGAAGCAGGTGGAGAGCTAATGTCTTGAAATTTGCAAAATCGAAGCATGCAACAAATCTGCTGATTAGTCGATCGAATCAACTCGTGAGTCAAGCACTGCATGCATTAAAAAACAAATAATAACTAAATCTAACAAGTACACAAAAAATGTAAGCAGGGATTATATTCCTTTTGTGAATAAAGGGCTACAAATCAGCATGGCACGATTCCAGGCTAAGGATTGGTCCAGATGTTAGCTTGCCGAGTTTCTCAATATAGGCAACCTTTTTCAAAGGAATTCTCATTCTTATTCACGGTTACGTGTATCCAAGACTGTTGTGTGGGTGCAATTCACGGCCAATAGAGAGTGAGTAGGCAATCCCCTTTGATCTTTCTGGGTCGGTTCGACTTATATAGACGACCAAACCTACTTAAAAAAGAATTTTGACTTGGTCAAATTCTCAGTACCATTCAAGGTTGCGTGTGTTACTGTTACAGAAACCACGATTTGGCCCACAGGTTTGCAACCCGTAACCAGCCATGTTTCTGGATCAATTCAACTACTTTTGAACCAAATCCGCAATCAATTATAAAATCATACATATATATCTACTGGTTCATGAAGAACACTAGCAGTCTTGGTACCACACGCCAAAACCCTTTTGAGCACAACAGGACAAGATATAAACAGGTAATTAACATCACTAGCTAACTAAACCCCATCCGTCCAATGCAAAATATAAAAAGAGAAAAAAAAAAAACTGATTTTCATATCTTTACATAGTAAAATAACCAAAATTAATAAGCCTAGTAAAGCGTCATAGTTGTAATTGTAAATGGGACAAGTGATGAGATTTCGGTTAGCCCCAAAAAATGCCAGGCAAAGTCACTGTTGCCTTCAATTTTGGCAAGGCGAATCAAACTCCCCCTCCAAATAACCCCCCAAAGGCCCAAACCAAAGCCAAGAATAAAGATGCCCAAATCCAAATTCTCGATAATTGTGAAGGAAAAAAATTCGATTTACTTGGAAAAAGAAAAAGCTGTGAGCCTTACTGGACGACACTATCCATGTGGGAAATGTAGAGAGATTCTTTCCACCAAAAATAAAGTTGTAAATTCTATTATTATAGTAAGGGATTGCTGGGCCCATTGACATTCTATGATATATTTGTGTTGAAGTAGAATAAATTTAGTTTCGTCACGTGCGCAAAAATCGAACTCTATTTAAAATGTAATGGGTTTGGTCCATACCCAATTGATACGTTTGGCATTGCTCTAAAAAGTGGAAACTGAAAAGTGCTTCTGATTAAGTATTAATTGTATGGATAACAACCACTTGAAAAAGTGGGTTCCAATCGTCCAGACCCAATAAGAGTTGTTGGACTTGGGCTTCAATTTAAAAGTGTGGGGTCTTTTTGTTTTGATATGAAGATAAGACCTGCAAATTAGATGCCTTGGATTAATTATAAGGATCTGCACAAATTATATTTCATTGGATAAAATTATGGAATATTTGGTGGTAAAAGAACTTCCTATTCTACATACTTCAAATCCATTTGTCCATGTCAGCTTATTCCGCTTCCTCCTCGTATTGTTTTTTAATCTTCAGAATTCTGTGTTTTTTAATCTAAAAAAAGTTAAACATTGGGATATTTAAACTCACAAGCAACTAATTCAATTTCCTTTTTATTAGGATTCTGAAAGTGATCACTTCCCCATAGAACATAAGGCATTTTTTAATACCAACCCCGATCCATGCATTTCTAGTATGGATAGGATAATAAAAGGCAATTTCCTCGCTTATTAACATATATACTCCACAAGATGAGCCTAGGCTGCAGATCGGGCCTAAGCTAGAAAAGTTGAGTTTGGCCTATACTTGTGTTGGGTTTGGGCTGAGCTCTCCAGTAACCTAAGCCTGGTCCAAACCATCCCAATTCCACATAAATATATATATCTATATATGTACATTTGTAAATAAAATATGTACATAAATTCAATCAATTTTGTTCTGAATTTGGTCCATAAAACCTAATAAAAAATGATTATATAAAAAGATAATATATATATATTTTAAACCCAACCAACCCAACTCGACCCAGTGCAAAGCCGCAAATCTAAACCCAACTCAAATTATGTTGGATTAGGTTGTGCCAGAGATGATATGGTTCGACTAGGCCTGAGCCCGAGGTTTACACCTTTAGGATTGGGGCTGGGTTGACCTTCATTCCCATCCAACTCATACGAGTTGCACCCCTACACGCACTAATTTTTATATGAACCTATAGATAATGAACAATTAAAAATTGTAATATAAAAACTGGCATTACCTTTTTAAATGCTTTATAATATAATTACGCTTATTCCCTTGATAATTTTGTCTGCATTAACCAAATTAATATTATATCCACCCATTTGTTGGATATTTGCATCCTCAATGATTAATCAATCATCCAGTATATTTTATTTATTTATCTATTTTTAATTGTATGAGTTTGGCAACATTCTGTAGTCATCGAAATGGAATTTTGCTTTCACAATTTAAAAAAGTGGTTTCTCTCTCTCTGTTCAAAAAAATTCTTATGTCAGTCTCAAGTAATACAAACCGTATTAAATGGACTTTTGCTACGTACCAAGTAATACAAACCGATCGACATGGGAGATTACTGGGTATTCGATGGCAATTTGCACGAGAAAAAACCTTCTTTTTTTTTTTTCTGGATTTCTATTAAGATTTCAATGGCTACATTTAACTTAGGCAGAAAATAAAATTTCACTGTCCTTGGACAGTCTGTTTCCAAAGGATCACAGAGAAATATTCCTGCATCAAAAGTCAGAACGTTAGTTCCGTAGTTGGATTGAATTCGAGTTTTCTTTTTTATTTAAAAAAGATAAAAGAAGGGCAAAATACAAAGACAATCATAAAAACATTTTCTATAATTTGATTATAGTAAAAACCTCCCCTCTATTTTTGAAAAATTCAATAAATATCTCCCTTCCGTCAATAATCAACACAAAAAACATCAAAGCGATAATCATTTTTTCTAAAATACCCCTATTTCAGCAATTTCATAATCCGCTCGAACTGTTAATCTTCTTCCTCATTAAGCACAGTGATGGAATGGTGTGCACTCCCCCCTCCAACCTTCCCTCTTCTTTAATTTCCTCTCTCTCTCTATTAATTAATCTTTTCCCTTCCTCCTCATCTCCCATCGTTTGACTTTCTTCTGTCACTGCAAACACCCCCTTGGTTACCGATTTCATCTATTCGAACAATAGTAGTAGCTGAGCTACTGTGACCACCCCATACCACTACTGCAACTATGGTCCCCATTTTTCTCAATCATTCTCTCTCTCTCTCTCTCTCTCTCTCTCTTTTCTTCCCTCAATTCCTTTCATTTGTAACATGAAGCGACTGCCTCTGCTTCTACCAATCAATCCTCTGTCGACTAGGTCTGAATCTCTAGACTCCCTCTTATTCCATTACATTTCCTTTTTTTCATCTTCTCCTCTCTAGCATTTTTTTTCTCTTTTATTTTATTCCCATACCTCTCCACCATGCTTCCTCTTGTAATGAACGAGAAATTAGAGTACAGTCCCCATTGCTGAACGAAATTCCTAGTATCATCGTTGGACAGGTACTGGGAATCGGTAAGCATCGACATCGGATGTGTTAGTGGACTAGACAATTAAGCTGTAAGCACCATTTTCCCATCCCTATGCAATGAAACTTTGGATCGATGACCATTGACGGGTCTGTCTCAGTTGGCCATCCATACAACTGTCTTGTCCATTAAGTTGGTATACCAGATTGAGAAGTTGTATGGTTTGTGCCCATCGGGTAGAATCCACAGATGAACCATTTGTTAGGAGAGATAAGAACGTTTGAAGCAAAATCTTCAACTGATAGAGAGGAACATCTGTTCAAATAACTCCTTGGGGTTGAAAATGCAAAAGAAGAGTAAAAGAAGAAGACACTGAACATAAGAGAAAAAAGGAATTGGGTGTCCCATGTTGGAGAAAAGATAAATTGATCTTATAATTCATTCGAAATATTTTGGAAAACATTGACTTGATGCTTTTACCAAAGAGGACACTCAAATTTTCAACGATAATAACGTAAAGGCCATGAATGAAAGAGAACATAAAGAATAGTCATCAGCTAATCGTCGCTAGAGGCTCATCTCTTTTTCTCTTCAAGGTTCGCTGAATTCATTTTCATTGGAAGCAATCAGTGTTCGGCGGAACCTGTAGTTTGATAGGAAAGTTACTCAATCAAACTTCACCAAAATTGGCTATTACCATCCATTTTTTAAAGCCACATGTGTAGAAGTTCTGGAGGTAGTTCGGACAGTTCGTGACAAAAAACTCTTACGATTGCACATCTTCGCAAGTTTTGGAGGCAGTTCCGATAATTGGTGACAGAAAACTCTTACAATTGCACATCTTCACAAGTTCCAACTAACAGAAATTGTTTAGAGTCGGTGAAGGCCAAGCTGGAGGATGGCGTCCTTGCAATTTCCTTGGCCAAGCGGTCCCTGAACCAGATCAAGGGCCCAGAGTGACCGGAATCGAAGGTGGTGAGGGGGAGCAAGCAAAGCTGAGTGAGGCTAACACAAGTCGTACCAAAATACAAGAAATATATAAACTAATTTAAAAAAAAAAAAAGGTAAAATGGGTATTTAAAAACATTTAATGCATGGATTTAACGTTTTCCGTTTGGATCAGTGAGGGAAGAGAGATTTTTGTTGATTTTTTTATTTTTTTAATTTAAGGGTGGTTTTTGTTAAAGTAAAACTATATAGGAGAGATTTTTTTGTATTTTACCCCAAAAAGAAAAAGAAAGCCAAGTAGAACTAGGTTAAAGAATTTTATCCCTGAATAATGTACACTAGGGGCTGTTTGGCAATGGCTGAATTGAATGATTTATTGTTTAGTAGATTGTTAAGAGTTGGACATTCAGCCACTTCAGCTATTATCAAACGGCAGAAGGCCAAAGTAACCTTTGGTTACAATGGGTTCTCAAATAAAAAAGATAGTAGTCTTTCAAGCTTTGATGAATGAGAGTGGAAAAGTGGGAGTTATTGTGGCAGCCGGTGAGAAATTGTTGGCGGGATATATAGGGAAGATGACGTGACACATGGCAGAGGTATAATACCAATGCAACATGCGGCGACCAGTAGAGATCGATGTCAAAAATATTTGCCAGGTGGACTCCCTTCCCCTAGTATCCATATCTTGCCATGTTCCCTTTCTCCTTCCCCCTCTTTTATTTCTTTTGTTTTATAGATATGGAATTGGCTTGATATTTGTTGGGAATCTTGTCAGATGTTGATTCCATATAAAAAATATATACAACACAATTGACGATTCAGTGGGTGGCCCCGGGAGAATAACGCTTCTACAAGTTTCATCCACAATCTCTTTCTAACTTGGATGCTGATGTGCTGTAGCCTGTAGTAAGAATGTAAGATCATGGCCGGGGCATTGTTTCTTGATCCGACCCACTTGCCCATTTTCTGTTTCCCTTCTCACATTCTCAATTGAATTATTTAGTTGGGTGGTTACTATTACTTGAGCTAACTAACTTTGTTCGAGCAAATCAGTTTATCTTTACTCAGCTTTCCTTCCCGTGTACTTTTTTGATAAAAACACAAACTTCCCATTTATTCATTCCCATCTGCAGAAGAATCAGATGGATACCCTACATATACCGGTTGATCCGACAAGCAGATAAACTAGATAAGGTGGTTTCTCTACCCGACCCCTCTGGCCCTCTCTCTATCTCTATCTCTGCTTCAACAGCTACAGTTTGTTGATGGACCAAAAAAGAGCCAAAGAGGAAAAGGCAGAGGAAAGGAATTGAATGACGGAGGGTTGACTCACCAACTGGGGAAGGAGGGAGGAAGAGGTTGTTATTATCCGTTGGCGTCAACGTGGCTGTAAATGTGTTGGGAATTGGGCGGGAGGTCCACCTGGCGAGAATGCGGACCCACGTGTCGCTTATCCGTTAGGTTTTGTTCGTTGGAGGGGAAGAAGATGGGTTACAGTAGAGAGAGAGAGAGAGAGAGAGAGAGAGAAGAGAATCAGATCAGATACACAAAGGAAATCGTCGGAGAGTGAAATAAAAGAAGAAAATAGCGAGGTGCCTTTAAGTGACAGCACATGAGCGGCACGCCGGGGCCGTCTTTTTTGGGTTATAAATCATCCTTGAGAGACGGTTTTGCCTTCTCGTCAGTGTCTAGTCGTTTGAATCTCACGTATTTTCTCTGTTCACTTCTCATCTTCTTGTTCCTCTGCAAATATTATCCTGCTTCCTTGATTTGGGTTTTCCGGGACCTGAGACCGGTGGTTGTTGGAGATATCAATCAGTGTTCTGAGGTAGTCTTATTTGTTAATTGAGAAAGAGAGCAACAGAGAGGAAAGAAAGAGGTATGGAAGGTAGGAAGCAAGTGGGCTCTTCTTCTTTCCCTTCCGACCTTTTCGGTGTCAAGGACTCCTCTTCCTCTTCGTCGGGAATCTTTGGGTCTGTTTTTCCGTCGACCTCGACGGTATTATTTTCTTCGTCTTATTGTTTTTTTCTGCTTCCCTTTACCTTTGATCTTTTGGGTCTGTTGTTGTCCATCCTTTGACGCATTGGGTTTTGTCATTTGTTTGATATGTTTGTTGGGTTTGAATAATTGATTGGTTTTACAAAAGAATGAAAAGAAGGGCAAGAAGAGATTGTTTTGGATTGAATAACAAGTTCTAACCTGCATGTTGTAATGGATTTGTGTAAAGCTTGTTTTGTAGGCTCTTCTGTAGGACATATTAATCGTTGATTCTGCTAATGTATTTGTTTTTCGTTGGCTTTTGTGCATTTGTGCTGAATTTCTCTTTTCTTTTTGCTTTTCTGATGCCAGGCCATGGGCAGGGATATTTCTCACTCTGAGCTAATTGGGTCATTGAGAAACCAGGACAAGGCTAATCCCATCTGCAACACTAAACAGGGGGTTGCAGGTTTGAACACTCGATTTAACGGATACAATGAACAGCTTAGCTTTAGCCTTTAGGGGATACCAATGGTCTTACAAATTCATTAGACAATCTTGATGGTTGTTCTATATATTTTGCTCATGTCAATAAATCGTAGTTTCAGTTCTGCTTGCATGTTCCAATATATGAACCTTTTCCTTTCTCAACTGGCTGAGGCATAACTTGCAGAGTTTTTGAACATTTTGTCTAGATTCTGTTTTTACAAAGTTTGGCTTACCTCCAAACCTTTATCCTTCCTTGTAATGAATTATTTCAAAATATACTTCATCCTATCAATCACCTCTTCGGGAGTTCAGTGAACTTCCCCACCAATAAGATTGTGAGTTGATCATCCTCAAAGATTGTTGTTTTATTATCCAAACACGTTTTGGTCACTTGAGTTCAGTTCATCCTTTTCGTGTAGATTTATACAAGAGTATCTATTCAATTCATTCCTGGTGTGCTTTTCTAGCCTCATTCTTTGACTTTCAGAGTAAAACTCAAACAAGCAAACCTCTTCTATTGGAGGTGCAACCATGTGATTCTAAGTGACTCTTGTATAAAATATTTTTGTACTCTATCACTTTACTTAAGCCAATAACAAATGATGCTTTATATGAGAATTTCATCCTTTTCACACTATACTCATCTCTGCCATTATTACTGGATTATTTTTCAACTTTTATGTCTTCTCACCTTCAGAAAACCTGAATTTCTGGTGAATGTCTCTCCTGGACTTACATGTGGTCTCTTCTCAGAGAAAAAAGCTCAATACAGCGAAGGGAACAACCATGGCACAGTAGAACCATGCTTTCTCAGCTCGTCTCTTTACTATGGTGGGCAGGATGTTTATTCTCAATCTCCAAACATCCGAAGCTCTGGGTCATACCCTATCGTGAGTACAATTCATAAATATTCTACCATTACATGTTTATGCAAAATTTTTTAAACATGATTGATAGAGGCACGCATGTGTATGAGTCACCAATGATCAACCTGGACCACTTCTTGGATAGTTGAATGGACCAGTAGTCCAAAAGAATCATCACCCACTCATCAATCTAGAGCCAATAATAGAAACCAAACTTTTTAACATTTGGAGAAGGTTCATGAATCAGAACCAATATTCAAAAGATGTGCACCAGTCAAGAGGCTAGCATTCACATTATGATGGGAAGGTGTGGCACAACAGGGGACATTATTCCTATTTATTTTACTGAAGCCTATATGTTAGATGTGATGAAACCTTTTACCAGAAAAGATATTCAGCAGTTCAACCAATATTCCTTTATTCTTGATATGGAGTAGTACCCTCTTTGAATAGGGATTTATACAAGGAATGTTATTCATGCTCCCTAAGAGCGTGTGTATTCCTCTGTTGTTGTTCAACCCAGGATCTAATCTTCTAACATAGGCAAATTCTGTTTTATATCAGTTCAAGAAAGATGGAGGAGAAGATGATCCAAATGGAAGCAGCTTGAACAGTGCCTCTAGGGGAAATTGGTGGCAAGGTATGAAATAATGGCTCGTATTGGAAACGGGAGGAACTTTCTGAGAGAGTTTCACTTTTGGAGTTTAGACAACAGAATGCTAACATCTTGATTTTTCCAACTGCAGGATCACTCTATTATTAAAGCCTTGTCTGCCAGAGTATATTCATTCTCCGTTTATAATTAAGGTATTTAATTTATTAGAATCATTTCTGGTGATTCTATATTGACCCTTTGTCAAAATTAAACGTTTATTTATTCCATTTCTCTGAGGGGTTTCACATCCCAAAGCTCGAGACAAATTAACCATGGTTATTGGTCAAATCACGTTTGTTATTGTCTTCTATTCCATGGCCCTAGTGAGTAAAAAGAAGTTGTAAAATTGGTAAGCTAAATGCCAAGGAATTTGTCTATGGGAAAGAGTGAACTTTTATTTGGTATTTCTGTGAAGAGATTCTTGTGGAATTCATGAAAATGGTAGCCTGAGTGGGTCTGAATTTGCTTGAATCATGTAGTGCTTTATTTTGGTCAATTTGGTGTGGTAAAATGCGTCCTATTTCATTGCCAGATGTCCGACTAACCATTTGCTGATTTTTTTTGTTGCATACTTCCAGGAACTAATGAAGTCTGAGAAGCTGTTTGAGGTCTTCTCTTCGTTAATATAGAAGAACGTGTCATTAATATCTATAGTTGGCCCAGCGTGGGGTAGATTCCTGATGTGTTTGTTTCTGCTTCTCCAAGTGAAAGGTGGAGCGCAGAACCTTTTATAGGTATAATTTTGTTTTATAGTAGGTTTTAGTCGAGAAAGATGTTAAGGAGTGATATGCAACATTTGCTACTGCTTTCTGGCTGCACATCTCTGGAATAGGAATTTAGTCTTCTAACCCAATATTCTCTATGTGGTTAGTCAATGTTGCTTGGCTTTCAGCACCAAGTTGTAGCTATGAATATATATGTTGTGGGCCTGTTTTCTTTTTACATCCAAAGTTGAAAAAAGAGACAATATGATAGTTGCAAATTCGACTGTTAGTCTCCATTGCTATTTATTATGGGATAATGGCTCTTTCCAGTTTCCATGTATAATATGAACCTGACCATGATTGAGAGAGAGAGAGAACTGATTACAATCACACAAACAAGGTTTAAAATATCGATACTTCGGACGATATCGATATTTTTTTTTTTGAAACCGGTTCAGGGGGGCCGGTTTAAGGCTCTTCCACCCCTGAACCAGGTAGAACCCCAACACAGAAGTACTAAGACCACAAGTACCGATCATACTTTCAACCTTGACCACAAGTACTAAGACCAAACAGAGAAAACATACGGATCAAAACCATTTACATACATCCAAGACATCATCCAAAATATGCTGAAAGGCGTAAGGCGTTAGGCGTTAGGCGTTAATCTATCTTAATAAGATGACCCTTAAACTGCCTGTGTTTCAAATTCATCTTAAAATTTACTTCTGCATATCCAAAGACTTGGCCATAAAGCACCTACAGTGAACCATCCGAATGCCAACTGCGTGCCTTCATGGTGTCAACATGTGTGTCATGGGTGGGCTTTGCTTGTATTTTGTAAGGGAGACCGCCAATGGCGTTATTGTAATTATTTAGTATGTTTTTCCATCATTTTGATGTTTTCTATTGTCATTCCCCCAAAAGCTTAGCGTACTCTTTGAGGGGAGGTAGATAGTCGAGTGAGCTCATAAGCGTGTAAAGGTTAAGCACGAGATCCCCTCAACACTGTACTGTATGATTGTGCTTACCTCTGATTAATGCAATACAAATAGCTTTTTGCTAATTCGTGTGCCATCTTGTTGCCTTTGTGTGTGTGTTTGCTTTGTTTCGTAGGCTTATTCGCCCATTTCGAGTGCCGCACGGGGCCCCAACGATTATCCCCGTGACAGTTAGTATCAGAGCAAGTTGGCCAATTGCAGCCGCGGTTGGTTTTCAGCAGATTAGCCCAAAGCCAGTTGAAGCGGTCATTTCGACAAGCAGCATTTTGTGGGGTGCAGTCCCTAGGCACTTCCACCCAGGATCGAGCAAAATTCAGATCAGGCCTGGAAAGAGGCCATTTCAGTGTTCGTATCCCCGTTCCAATGACACTAAAACAGCTTCCCTTGTAGTTGCAGACGCATTGGTTGTTGTCCTCATGCGGGGGTAGACGCGTGAGCCTTGATAGGAATGTGGGTACACTGCCCGAGCATATTGCTTATCAGGCCTAGCTAGAAGCCATTCAATGTTCGCATTCTCATTCCAATGACCCTAAAACAACTTCCCTTGTGGGTGCAGACGCATTGGTTGTTGTCCTCATGCGGGGGCAGACGCGTGGGCCTTGTTAGGAATGTGGTTATGCTAGCTGTTGGAGCATAGCGGCCCTACACCGACAAAGTTTCAGGTGGACATGCTCAGTTTTCAGGTTGAACACTTGCAACAGCAGAAGCTCATCACAAGGCGAGTGCATGTTTGGCAACTCATGGGTAAAAGTTGCTACACTCGCGTTTGAAGCAGTCAGATCTCCTTGAGGCAGCAGCAGTGGGGCCCCCTCGGAGCGAACATGTTGTCCGAGCCAGCAAGGTGAAGCGTAGTTTCGAGGGTCGTGAGAGCATAAGCCATGTCTAGGTTTGAGTAACCCGCACAGTGCGAAGTGAAGTCCGTAGGCCAGCATGGTGAAAGGGTACACCCAGCATCCATCGCCAACAGCAGGAGTAGACCTATCAACATGTTCGGTAGCATCACTGAAAAGCTACCAAGAAGACGGTTGAGCCTTGAGGTAAGATGATACATGGGGCGGACCTCCGTGAAGCACCACACACATTTCTTCGAGGGCCCTCCTTTCACAAATCAACGACATAGCCATTGCACGGTTTGAGTAACCTCAACATTGGAGAGGTGAAGTCCAGGTAGGCCGGCATGGTGAAATGGTTCCGTCCCCATAAAATGGACACCAATATAGGCAAGACCCGGGTTGGCCAGGCGAGCCCTGGAACTGGCTGAAGAGTGGATGGCACGAGACTCAAACGCCCATTCACGGACGGAGTCATTGTCGAGGACGACAATGAATTGAGTGGGGGAGCCTGTGACGGTCTGACACAGGCTTAGCCTTGCCTATGATTGGCAGGCTTACGTTAGGGACATGCCCGTCATTTTCGCCTGTAAGATTTTTGGGAGAACCGGTGTCATCTTCAGGCAGACCACCAAAAGCTTAACGTACTCTTTGACGAGGGGTGGTCGACCTCCTTGGGTGCCTAACCTTGGCACTCTTAGACCATCATCCCCTTGCGGGGCGGCCCTGGTTAACGGTTAGCATGGCTACCAGGGTTCCTCATGGGCGCACACTTGCTCATGGGGACAGTGTTGGACCGGCACTGCACTGCCGATACTCAAGGGAGGCTTGGCATGCGGGCTTGGCTCAAGTACGTCCCTTCACAACTCCAGTCCCTTGCCCAAGCTGAGTGAGCTACCCCGTTGCCCTTGGCGCACGGGTGTGTTCCGTCCCAAGCAGTTGCCTATCATCATGGCACACAGGTGCCTGTCATCATCGGCTTACAGGAGACCCATCACATCGGTGCCAAGTCACCTCATCGGCGCATGGTCGCCTTCCATTATGGTTGTCCCCCTTTAGCACGTAAGCGGCGCCTCCCATGGACCGGTCTGAGCCAGGAGAGTGCCCCGGCCATTGGAATTGAGGTCATGATCCAGTGCTACTGACTTTGGTGGAGCCATCCCATCGGGCAACTCCTAGCCTCTATGCGTTACAAAGGCTTATTCTGGCCTGCCCCAGCCAGGACATCGCACGGGTTCTTCCACTGTAGAACTACCCCCGTGACATGATGGAGAGGCCACCTATTTGACGCAATAAAGTCGCAACAAAATATCGATATGCTCAATACTGCATTTTGTGCCTTTTTTTAAATTTTTTTTGCAGCCGGTTCAGGGGGGCTGGTTTAGGGCTCCTCCACCCCCTGAATCAGTCAGACCCCGATACACTCATTGTAGAGATATATCGGAGGGGTCCCGAAATGATACATATCGGCCAATACAGGCCGATACGATACTATGAACCTTGGGAAAAACTACTGCAAAAGCATCATATAACTAAATGGCAATTACCTTCATACATGTAACCTAGAGGTTGCAACTAGGGAGAAATGGTAAAAGAAACCTTGATTTGGCCCAAGAACTCTTGGCAGTCTCAGAAGGCATAACAGTGCAGACACAACTTGGGTTCGTGCCCATGTTATTCACTTGAAGGCAGCACTTGTCACTTTCCTCTTTCCTCTTTGTTGTCAGACTTCAGCATGCTCATCTTGTGCTGCTAACGTACAAGGAGCCAATTTCCAAGCCTCCCTTTCAGCTGAATATTCCCACACTCACCAGTCCCATCAACCTCTGCAAGGTCCAAATACCTGTAACTAAAAGAAATCCCTAAAAAGGATGATCTACTTTACTTGAACCTTCAATTTTTTCCTCAACAACTGTGGTGAGAAAATCCTCCTCCATCCAGTTACATTTGTATTATTGCCCGCACCAACTCCTGAAATGGGTTAAGGATGATCTGGCTAGTTCCAACTCCCAACACTATGGAAGTGGGCACCTGCTATGATCTTCTCAATCCTCCCTTATTTTCTTATCATTAGGTAAGCTGTATGCAAAGAGCCTTCATAAGCAGCACCCGTCCTGTAGCCACAATCAAGTTAAAGCCTCTGTCTAGCCACCTGACTCTTCTTCTCCAAAGTTCCACTTCCATCTAACCATATTTTACAGTGAAACTACATTAAGTGAAAATGTGCAGTCCATCTCTGAACCAACAAAACACCCTATAATTCTTACGAACGTCCTATCCAACACTGGCTTACCAAAATGCATTGTTTCTAGCAAGTACTAAAGGTATAAATCCAACTTGAGCCTGAAGAGTTGGGTTATGCATTGCACAATCTTGCCGTGCCCGTTGTTTCTTTTCCATTGGCCCAAAGACTAGGAACCCAAGGTCTTTGTATCTACCACCCCAATTTTCCACTTTAAAAAATTCTTGGATGTTCTCTGTCCGTAAATCTCCCAGTCATCTCCAAAACCAGAACTCCATATTCAGGAACGCCAGTCATCTATCTAAATTTTCTCACTTCTCATGTCTTGGCTTGAACTCGTTCATCCGGTATCATGTAATTCCTCTTCAGAAGACCACCAGCATGACTGTAGGTGCGACCAGGAAATAACTGCAAAGTGGATATGTCTGGAGTTCTTCATGAGTGCAAACAAACTCCTGAATGATGCCAGAATGTATGGTCTCATTCTCATAGACAAACCCAATGCCAAGAAACAGCAATTCTTTTAACAAGAATCACAAAAGGTTAGTTAGAATTGTTGCTTAGGAGTACACAAGGTAACGAGCAGCTGTTGGTTTGGGTGGGTAAAAATGTATTTTGGTCTTTCGGTATCTAGGGAACAAGAGGTGATGAGTGTGTGGAGTTCATGGCCTCTTTTGACAAGACCAGGGTGGAGAGTTAATGAATGTCATTCAAGTCATCTGGCAAGATTCCTATGTGTCCACTTCTTGAAGTTTGAGTAGCTTCTGAGGTGGTTATAAGAAGGATAGGAAAATAGAAGAGAAGAATGGGTAGGCTTTGGTTTTGCAGCATGATGGGCTTTGAGGAATTGCAGGGGCCTAAGCAATGAGACCAAAAGAGAAATGAAAACGAACAGAGGAAGGAGATGATAAAGAGGAAGTAGCAAAAAGAATTGAAAACAAAGATGACAAATTTATTGCTTGCCATCTCCTGATAGGGAATGAGTGAGGCCAGAACTCAGAACACAGAGCTATTTAAAACTTGAATGCTGTATCTCAAAACTATAAACTTGAATGACTGATGGCCATCTCCACCCCAAATTGCCAATTTTGCAGCGAAAGGTCTTAGCAAATCAAGTAATATTTAGTATCATAAATTCGTCCAACAACCAAAAGGAGAGAAAAATAAAAATAAAATAGAAAAAACTATCCTTTCCTCTTTCTGCAAAAAATCCGGAACTTTCTTTACGAATAAAAATCCCTGTAGTTCTGAAATAAACTCATTGACTGATATTCAATCTTATAAAGATGGGATGAACATAAATTGCTATCTCATTACAATTTCATCAATTCATGCATCAGAAAATTTCGACAGGAAGTATGTTTTTTTTTCCAATTTCTTTTTCGCGTTTAAGATGAAAAATAAATCTTTTTTATTCCTTGCCCTTTTCTCATCAGTGTGATGCTCATACAGTATACAAGTAGCCTATCTATCAAGAACTTAAAGACGAAAACCAAGAAAGGGAAAGTGGAAAGTTAGCGAGTAAAAGCGTACAAGACGGTGAAGACATAAATGAGAAGTGCAGCGGGGACAAAGATGAGAAGAGGAACAATGGCCCCATAGCTGTAGAATCTCCCACAAGAGAAAGTCCCAAGCTTGATCTGAACAACGTTCACCAACGCCATCATCAGGCACCCACACCCGCAGAGCGACCCAACTGCTGAAACCATGATTCCGACTCGTAACGCCGACTTGTTAACGCGCGCCATCATGCCATCGTGCACATCGGAGTTCTTTGCAATCCTGATGGCCTGTTTGAGCCCCAGAGCGATGAGGCTGGAGAATAGGAAGGAGCTGAAGGAGTAGACATGGAAGGCAATGAGGTCTTCAGCAACTTTTGGGCTAGGAAAGCAATTGGGATCGTCGATGAGACTATTGTTGGGGTCGGTGGGGTTCCAAGCCAGGCCGATGAAGACTGCTAAGGTGAAAAGAGAGTTAACGTTAACGATACCGTCGAGGGCCATTATGTGGATGCTCGTTCCGAACCTCCGGAGACGCTGGCCGTCCATTTCAAACCGCCAGTAAAAGATCTGACTGGAAAAACTAAATGAATATGGATTTTCAGAAGGGAACAGCCGAACCGAACGGAGAATGAAGAGGCGGAAGGAATTAAAGGTTATCTTGAGTTGCTTGTGTGGGAGGGGAAAGAGCAAAGGAGTATTGGAGCAAGCATGTGGAGCAACAGCAGTTTGGCTTGCGCAGGTCCCTTTTCCTTCCGCTCGGGCACGACTCGTTAATTCATTCAATCTGCTTGTCTTTTTTGTGAGAAAAAAATTAAAAAATTAAAACATAAAAACTTCCCTGAAGTTTCAGACAATTATAAAAATCTCCTCTCTAGTTTCCTTTTAACAAATACTTTCTTTCAACTTTTGAAAAAATCGATAGAAACCTTCCTTCCGTCACTAACCCATATGATTGAATCTCTAATTTGGTTTTCGTGCGCTTCAACAAATTCGTGATTTTATTGTATGTCTTTGGAATCGCGACACTTAGTGGCTAAATGTTTTGTACTTGATTTATTTAGAAAATCGAAAAAATATAATAATGAATTCATTTATTAACACTTAAATGCTATTAATCACTATATTAACAAAATAGTAAATAAATGTCTATATATTGAAGAAAACGCTAAAATGAAACTTTCTCCGTGCATACATAAACCAAAGCCTACTTTTACAAATCCCTATATATATAGATTCACATAATGGGAGAAATGCTGATGTGACACTTTATTTAATAAACACCTATGATTCCAAACACTCTAATTGTCTTTGTTTTTTTATTTGGTGAAGTATAACTCTAGTTGGTCCTTGATTTCTTATTGGTTAGCTACTAGTTACTTAATTTACAAGCCACCAATGGTGTTAGTAACATCTTCAAAAGGAAAAAGAAAATGTTAACGTATTATAGCGTAGAAGGGGAATTGATTTCTTGTCGCCTTGATTATTTTTTCATGCGGTATTGGTGAGATTACTCGCATCTATTTGGAAGTGCAATCCTCATAGCAAGAAAAACGAAAAAAAAAAAAAAAAACTCTGCTAAAAAATTGCTTGAAGGGGGAAAATAAATATTACAAACAATGAAGAACAGTTGCCAGTAAAGAACAGTGGTTGGTGAAGAACAGTTTCCAGAAAATGTGAAATATTCTTAGAATGATGGTGCCAGTGCAAGTGCTTAGTAGTATTAGGGTTTAAGCTCTATTCTTTAATTTTGAAAAAAGACTCATAAAATCGCAAGAGTATTGTTAATCGAATGAGAACATTTTTAGAATTTTAATATATTTTCAATGATTCTCTAACGATTAATTAATGGTAATTCTACAATTTTATACGTTTTCCATCAATGGAAGGGAGGTTTCTGTGATTTTTTCAAAATTTCAAGGGAGATATTGTTATGATTGTTAGAAACTTGAGTGGAAGTTTTTGTAATTTACCCAAAAAGAAAATGGAGGGTAATTACTTTCGCCGTTTCGTTATGTTCTTTTATTCTTATTCGAGTAATTCTAGTGAACAAAGAATTTGTATAACTGTTGAAAGTTGGCCCTGCATCCGGATTTCCTCTAAGAATCCTCCTAGCACCCACCTCATTTTTATGGTCTAAAAGCATTTTGTAGTCTATTGGGTTTCGTTAAGTGGCGTTGCCGTAAGTTTTGTAGTATGATTTTAATATGGCATTTAATGTCCTTTTTGAGAAGGGATGGGCGAGGAGTGCTGCATATTCTTAGCACTCGATCCCAATTCCCAACACAATACATCCTTCATGGGCGGTCCTAGTTTATCGTATCCTCACATGGAAAATATCTCAACTTTTGCATAGTATTATGTAAGGGGAGATGTTTTCAATTCACGGGGGTAATGTATTGTGGATAGATGTGGATAGGAGATCTAGAGTCGGTTATATCACGACTAAGTTTCTCTTGGATATAAATTTGTTCATGGAGATAATATATAGATCGTATCATGCATGAGAAGTGATGGAGGGTGATTTGACCCGACCTCGTCATAAGAGGATACGTGGACGTGACTCAACATAAGCGACAACTCAACACGACAAGTCCGACTAAGATCCAGCATGGCAGTTCGGCTACGAGATGACACTCCAATTACCCCGAGTAAAGGTTCTTCCAAGTCGGGAATATCCCGAGCTGAAGGCACTTCGGCTTGAGCTCAGGAGCCTCCTAAGTTAGAATAAATTTAGTCATGCCCAAACCTAAGTAGGCCACCTCGGGAAGAAGCACCTCGATACGGCACCTGCAACTCGACACAGGGTAGTTTGGTACAAGGCAGCTCGGCGTATCACAGGAAGATCTCCTATCTGACAACCGTACTTGCCAAACCTGGAGACCTGCACCCACGTCTCTCGCCAGGTGGCGTCATGCTTGCCAGCCCTGAGAGGTGTCCCTTGTCTGGCAAGGCCATACTCTGCAACGGTTACCTGCGCCCACCAGCTCAGTCCTGGCAAATAACGGCTGCAACAGAGAATCATAGGCGGTTATGCCAGATCTGTCAGGACACCGCTATTTAAGAGCTCTAACCCCCAAAGAGCAAGGGTATTGCAACTTGCGTGATCTGCACTCTAACTCTCTCATTTTTACTCTGCAACTCTCTCTTCTTGCTACTAACTTAAGCATCGGAGTGTTCCCACCGGGCAAGTCCCCTGGGATCCTTCACCTTCTTCTCCTCCTCAGGTATCTCGTCCGACGCCAGCTAGGAGCGAAGCCCCTTCCAGCTAGGAGTGACCAGGTCGCGTATCATCAATTGGCACCGTCTGTGGAAAATGCTTCGAAAAGCCTTCTTCCACCAAACTTTGCAACTTCAGTTTCCATGGCTTCCTCCAGCAGCGTTGGACGTAGCGCAGAAATGAGTGCTGTCGGGGAGCAACTTCAGGTCCCAGCAATATGTATTGGACAGTTCACCACCCCCCTCTCTGCAGATGGAGTTCCTACTCTGAATGTGCCTCAAATAATAGAACCTGTGAACGCTCCACTCCCCTCCACAGTAGGAGCAACTTTCGTCGAACCCTCCATTGTTCCTTCGGCGACCGGCCAAAACCAGCTTGAAGACCTGGTGCACTGCATGCGAGCTATGCAGGCCCAAATGCAACAATTTCAACAGTTTTAGCTGTATCAGCAACAAGTGTTGCACCAAGTCTATCAGCATCAGTATCAACAGCAATTTCCACCACTGCCCCAGAACCAGCAACAAGTTCCTCCTCGACACCCCACTACGCAGTAGGCCAAGCCTCGCCGCCGCAGCGAGCAACCCCCCCGCCGAGCAGAGACCTCCCAAACTCAGAACCCTCTTGGGAGTCAGGTCTCATCTCGCGAGAGGGAAAGACAAGTTACTCCCCCCACCTCGCAGCATGTAATCAGGTCAGGGGACTCTCAGTTGTCCAGGCCCGCATCACCTCGGCCTTCGCAGTTCAAGATCACGCTCGTCGAGAACCAGTTCGAAGTCCTGGCTGCGGATTATAGATAGGGCCCTTCAGTCCACAGCCATCGGCAACAGTCCGAGCCCCTTCCCGAGCTTACCATGCCCGATAACACAAAGGCCAACAGAACTAATGCAGAGCCAACGAAGAAGCAGCGGAGACGTCACCAAGCTTGCCGAGCTACAACCCAGCACCTGCCTGAACTCCCCAAAGAAGAGGCGAGCTTGGGAGCAATGAAGACCACCCCGCTCATCTCTGTACCATCTCCTTTATCTCCTAAGCTCCTGGTCATCCCAATGCCGAAAGACTTCAAGGTACCTCCCCTAGACAAATACATTGGAACATTCAACCCAAATGATCATGTAGATGCTTTTCAGTCACGGATGCATTTAGTAGGGGCAAATGAGTCATGCATGTGTGTAGCCTTCTCCACCACCTTCAAGGGAGTAACTTGCATGTGGTACAAGAACCTCACGCCCGGGTCAATCAAAAGTTGGGTGCAGTTCGTGCAGGTTTTCACCTCCCACTTTGTCTCCAGCAAGAGATGCCCAAGGACACAAGAAAACCTCCTCAACATAGTCCAGAGGGAAGGGGAGTCCATCCGCAGCTACATCAAAAGATTCAACGATGCATGTCTGCAGATACCTGACTTGGACCCCACGGTGAGGCACACAGCAGTCAAGAGAGGCATAACGCACAAGGAGTTCAAGTGGCATGTGGTTGTCAACAGACCTAAGGATGTAACTGAATTCCTTAAGCTTGCGGACCGGTTCATCAGAATGGTGGAGGAGATGAACCAGAAAAATAAGAACCCGCCTGAAAAGAGGAAAAGAGAAGGTGAGTCCTCGACCCACGGGGACAGCAAGAAGAAGAAAGAACCAGCTCGGGGAGGAAGGCCAGACCAGCTGAGATCCTCATGGAGATCAAGGACGCGCCGTATGTGAAGTGACCACCTCGGCTAAGAGGAGACCCGAATGTTAGAAATAAGAACTTGTATTGCCATTTTCATAAAGATCATGGTCATAGTACCGAAAGTTGTAAAAACCTCCATGATGAGATAGAAGAACTCATTCATCGCGGGTACTTAAGAAATTTTGTACAAAATGATAATAAAACAGGACGACAGGGGGAGTAAGGTAGAGACACTCCCGAGTCCAACAGCAGACAAGGTGAGCAGCCGCAAAGGTCACCCCCCAAAGAGAGGCCAGTTCAGGGAACAATCCACATGATCACCGGTGGGTCGATTGTCGTGGGTTGCACCTTAGTTGTGGCCAGGACCTCGGCACTTCAATCAAAGAGCCTCTACGATCTCAATTGGTAAGCTTTCTACTTAAAAATTTAGATGTTTTTGCATGGTCCGCGGCCGAGATGCCCAGCATAGACCCTAAAATCATCACTCACAAACTAAACATTGATCTTGTAGTTAGGCCCGTTAGACAGAAGAAACGCAACCTTGCCCCGGAGCATTGGAGAGCAGTTGACGAGGAGATCGATAAGCTCCTCGCAGCCAATTTCATCAGAGAAGTCCACTACCTGAATTGGGTAGCCAACCCCGTTCTGGTAAAAAAGGCTAACGATAAATGGCGCATGTGCGTCAATTATACCGACTTGAACCGAGCTTGATTGAAGGACTGCTTCCCACTCCCCAAGATCGACCATTTGGTGGACACGACCTCAGGGCATGAGTTGCTGAGCTTCTTGGACGCCTATTTGGGCTACAACTAGATCGGAAAGAACCTTGCTGACGAAGAAAAAACGGCCTTCATAACCGAGCTCGGCCTGTACTGCTACAAGGTCATGCCTTTGGACTGAAAAATGTCAGGGCAGCATTTCAGAGACTTGTAAACCGACTATTTGAGCCGTTGATTGAAAAAAAAGTAGAGTTTTATGTAGATGACATGGTCGTCAAAACCCAATTTTCAAGCGAATTAATAAAAGATTTGCACTGTTTTTGAAATTTTGTGCAAGTTTAATATGAAGTTAAACCCGAACAAGTGCATTTTTGGTGTCACCTCGGGTAAATTCCTAGGTTATATCGTTAACCGACGTGGTATTGAGGCCAATCCTGATAAAGTCATGGCCATCTTAGATACGAGACCACCTCGGAAATTGAATGAGGTTCAGAGGCTAAACGGCCGCATGGCCGTTCTGAGCCACTTCATGTCTAAATCGGCAAATCGCCGCCTGCCTTTCTTTAAGGCAATTAAGAGAAGTAAAGACTTCAAATGGACCAAAGAGTGCCAGCTCGCTTTTGACGAGCTCAAAAGGTACCTCGCTAGTATCCCGATGTTAACCCGACCCGAGGAGGGAGACATTTTGGAGTTGTACCTCTCCGCGAGTGACAAGGTAATCAGCTCGGTACTGACAAAAGATGTAGATTGGGTCTAACGACCCATCTACTATGTTAGCAAAGTGTTGTAGGAAGCAGAGACGAGGTATCCGGAGATCGAAAAGCTGGCGTACGCGCTAGTTATTGCAGCTCAGAAACTTTGACCGTACTTCCAAGCTCATACGATCGTCGTCCTCACCAATAAGCCTCTGAGGCAAGTCTTGCTCAAGCCCGAGGTCTCCGGTAGATTGACAAAGTGGGCCATCGAACTCAGCGAGTACGACATCCAATATAAGCCGTGAGTTGCTATCAAGGTTCAAGCCTTAGCTGACTTCGTCGCAAAATGCACTTCCAGCACCGAGGTCCTTGAGTTAGCCAAGCCCGAGCACAACGAGGGAACTCCAACTAGCGCGGCCTCTCTCGTGGTTAGACAGAACCCAACCTAGGATGAGGAGCCCTAGATCCTTCATGTTGATGGCTTGTCAAATCAATAGGGCAGCGAAATTGGAATCATTCTGTATAGACCAAGCGGCGTGAAATTGGAGTATGCGTCACTTTGAGTTCGTTGCGTCCAACAATGAAGTGGAGTACGAGGTGTTGATAGTCGGGCTGGCCCTAGAAAATGAAGTAAAAGCCAAACACATCGTCATCTGTAGTGACTCCCAACTCATGGTCAACCAGGTCACTGGCGAGTACGAAACTCGCGAGCCAACCATGGTCGCCTACTTAGCCAAAGTTAGAGAGGCTCTGCTCAACTTCCAATCATACTTCATCAAACAAATCCCGAGATCCGAGAACGCTGAGGTCGACGCCCTGTCCCGACTAGCCAGTACAAGCGATAACACCATGAGGACCGTGTACATAAAGAACCTGCCCTAGCCTACATTCTCAGGGGGTAGAGGAGGTCGCTCCTGTCGTACAAGCAGAGCCGAGCTGGATTGATCCACTCGCGAGCTACCTGCTACACGGGAGCCTCCCTGCAGATGGTAATGTTGCCAGAAGGGTAGAGCGTCAGGCAGCCAAATACGTCATAATAGATGGGTGGTTGTACCGAAGATCCTACACGTTCCCTTATCTACGCTACTTGCGACCTTCCAAAGCCGAGCTCGTACTCCACGACACTCATGAGGGCTTGTGCAGCAGACACATGGGGGGCAGGGCCCTCGCCCAGAAAGCACTACAACAAGGATATTATTGGCCAACATTGAAGGAAAATGCGATTGAGTTCGTCAGAAGGTGTGATAAACAAGAAGCACGCCAATATCCACCACCAGCCCGTTGCCGACCTAAAGTACCTCACCAGCCCATGGCCCTTCGCACAATGGGAGATCGATATACTCTGACCGTTTCCACCAGTGACAGAACAGAGGAGGTTCTTAGTTGTAGCAGTTGATTATTTCACCAAGTGGGTGGAGGCCGAACCTCTCGCAGCGATCACAACGCGAAATGTGAAAAACTTCTTCTAAAAGAATATAGTGTGTCATTTCAGGCTACCCCGAGTACTCATCTCTGACAATGGCAAGTAGTTCGAGGACATTAAATTCCAGAACTTATGGAAAGATATGGGAATATAACAAAATTTTACCTCGGTGACGCACCCTCAAGAGAACGGCCAAGCGGAGGTCACAAACAAAGCCATTCTTCACGGGCTGAAGGCACGCCTAGACCGAGCTAAGGGACTGTGGGCAGACGAGCTGCCATGCGTACTATGGGCTTATCGAACTATAGTGAAAACTGTAACAGGCGAGACCCCCTTCAACCTCACTTACGGCACCAAGGCAATGATCCCCGCTGAAATCGAGGTCCCCACGTTACGCCTGGAATTGTACGATGACAAAGCAAATGGGGACGAGCTACGCACCAACCTCGACCTACTTGACAAGGTACGAGACCTCGCATACATTAGGACTGTGGCCTACCAGCAGAGAGTAGCTTGGTACTATAACGCTAGGGTCAAGAAGTGGAACCTTCGCGTCGGAGACATGGTTCTTCGTAAAGTCATGGTACCTGAGCCCAGTGTTGGTAAGCTCGGGCCAAATTGGGAAGGACCCTACTGAGTAAAATGGGTGCTCGGGGAAGGAACGTATGAGCTTGAAACCCTAGAAGGGAAGCAGATACCACGAGCATGGAATATTGTCAACCTAAGGCAATATTACCTGTAACTACTGAACTCCAGAGGAGTGGACTATAAGTTGCTCCCCCATTCTAAGGGCTAAAACGCCGAGCTAAGGACCTCGATGCCCAGTCGTCTCTTTGGCATGGACGAACTCTAGAGGAGTGGACTATAAGTCGCTCCCCCAGCCTAAGGGCTAAAAAGTCGAGCTAAGGACCTCAGTGCCCAGTCGCCTATTCGGCATGGGCAAACTCCAGAGGAGTGGACTATAAGTTGCTCCCCCAGCCTAAGGGCTAAAACACCGAGCTAAGGACCTCGGTGCCCAATCGCCTCTTTGGCATGGGCGAACTCCAAAGGAGTGGACTATAAGTTGCTCCCTCAGCCTAAGGGATAAAACGCCGAGCTAAGGACCATGGCACCTAGACGCCTCTTCGGCACGGGCGAACTCCAGAGAGTGGACCATAAGTCGCTCCCTCAACCTAAGGGCTAAAACGCCGAGCTAACGAAAGACCTCGGTACCGTGTAAGACCTAATCGCCTTATCGGCATAGGCTAAGTACTTTTAATGCCTAAGACGCAGGCAGCTCGGGTGTGAACCCTATGATGCATAGCCCACCCTGGCATACAGCGGGTTGAACCCGTTAGGGACAACCACGTCAACTTAAGTAATCCAAGTGCAGACAGGTCGGGCATATACCCTACTATGTCGTTCACCTTGGTGTACATCATAGAATCACCCCTAAGTACTGGGAGACAGTTCGGGGTGATGACAGTTAAGAAACCCCTACTTTGGGTATTTAGCTCGATAGCTTAATAGCTTGGGGTAAAATAACCACTTCAATAGATAAGGTAAATTACATGAACACATAGCGAAAAGTGGACTTTCATTACAAAGATATTTCATTACGAGGAGTTTGTTACAAAAGAAGAAAAAAAAAATTGAGCTCGCAGGCTCGAAGTATAAGGACCATTTGAACTACTTGGGGGACTTCTCGCTCGAAGCCTCCACAGAAGTGTCGGCCTGATCGGTGGTAGTGGCCTCTTCAACGTCATCACCCTCCTCCTCAGAGTCCGGGTCTTCGGCGGCTTCGCGGGCTATCTCTTCAGGAAGTGGTGATGGCGCTTACGTCATGCTACGGGAACTCGTTATTTATCAGCCACCGACTGAGCTTGAAGCCTTTGCAATAGGCCTCCACCATCACCCCGTCGAACTCCTCCGACTTGACGTAGTCTTGGACGGCCTTGACCTTGGCCTTCTCCATAGTGCCAAGAAGGATTTCAATTCGCTCCTTGACATCAGCTTCGAGGTTTTTTACTTGGCGCTTCAGAGTCCCCTTATCCAACTCAAGGTTCTTCACCTTGTGCACAATTCCTCCTTTTCGCGCAACAACTCCTCTTTCTTGCGCTGCCACTCCTTCTTTGACATCAACGACCTAACTAGCTCTTTCTGAGCTAGCACATCATTCTCCAGCCAGTGGATTTGGCCTCGAGCTAGCTTCAGATCGGAGTGAGCTACGTGGGCTGAGTCTTTGGCAGCCAAAGTCCGCTTCAAGTGCCTCTCAGATTGGAGAGTCAGAGCATGCACGACAGAGTTCACCTGCCAAGAGAATGCCACTTAGCACCAGTAAGGAAACAATTGCAGAAGTTTGAAGTGTAACGGGACTTACCACCATAGAGTGGGTAGCTACCCGAGCTCCGAGCTAAGAAGGTGATAGCTCGGCCCATTTGGAGATCTCCTCGGCATACACAGCCCCTTTGCTCTTCCGAAGGCTATGCTGCGGGTTCAAGATGCTCCGAGCTATTCCTTCTCTCCCTGAGGTAGTGACAGGCACGGAAGCGGGCTCTGCAGTGGTCTCGGGAGCGGGCTCCGTAGTTGTCTCAGGAACAGGCTCCGCAATTGTTTCGGGCTCCCGAGGTGGGAGGTTTTCTGATCCCTCCAAGTCAATCACTAGAGGAGCTATAGAAGGCTGTTCGGGCTCTGAAGTAGGAGCCTGTGGAGATTCAATGTGAGCTCTCTTTGCAACTTGCTTCTTTCTCCCCTTCATTTTTCCAAAGAGTTTCTCTGCACTAAGTCACTTCATAGGACCTGCAACAGAGTTTGACGTCAGTAATGCTACCAAGAAGTAGAAGCTGGCTAACGAAGAAAAATACTAACTCTAAACAAGGCGACCTACCGGGACTCAGACTGGCCTCAATGAGCTTGTTCTCGGTGATGAAGTCCTTGTAGTCGAAACCGAACTTTGCCCAAGACTGGAGCGTCTCCCTTGTATCCCGGTACAGCATAATGCTGGAGTCCTGAAAGGCCACCCTCTAGTGAGTAGGGAAGGGCCATCCTGTAGGGTTTTGAACTACAAAATAATCTCATTTTCAGACCGGGATTCTATTGGGGAGGTCATGTAGCAGCTTGTAGCCCGGGCGAGGGGAGTGGTAGTAAGTCTGCCTGTGCTCGGGGAGAACGCTAGAAGCATTCTTCTTTATGGAAAGTATGGAGGCGAAAATGTCAAGGTCGAGAGGCAAGGCGTACTCGAAGCAAAGGGAGATGGTACCGACCACATTCCGAATGGAGCTCGGGTGGAGCTGGTCTATAGTGACGTCAAAGTGATTTAACACTTCAATAATTAGAAGGTGCAGTGGAAGGCAGAGTCCGGTCACGAGCTATTCCCCGAAAATCACTATCTTGTCGCGATCGTGTTCCCAAGGGAAGTCGACCATAGGAAGGTGGTAGGTATACTCCCGAGGAAGGTTATACCGAGCTATCAGGCCCCTAAGCCTGTCTACCATCATGGTAGAAGGATCGAACTTGTATGGTATCCGACCTCGATTAGAGGTGGATGCCGGGTTACCCGAGGTCTCCCGCACCTCGTAGGTGGAATGTGCCTCGGAGGCACCTACTTGAGTTGAGGTATCCACCTCGAGCTCATCTAAAAGACTATCAAAGCTATGGTCTGACATAGCTACCGATGAAGCGCGATCCGGCCGGTCTGAGCTGTCAACGACCTTGCTTCTGAACGGGGTAGCAGGGAACCTGAAATGGAGGAGATAAGGAAGCTCCGGGGGGAACCCGGTGTAGCGGCTCCGAATCTCAAGTTAGAATCCTTCAAAAGCAAGATAACACCAGATAGCGCAAAGTTTGCATATCTTCTTTGTTGGGGGGCAGGGGGCTCTTATAATCACTTCGTGCACTCGCTCCGAGGCCCTTGTCAGGTCGGGTATGATTACCCTTGCGCTTGTCAATTCGGCTGTCATCCTTTCTGTTGAGACAGAAACCGTCACTGCCTAACTGTCTCTCTAACTGGAGATGGCGGTGTCAGTGGCGGTGGCAGGTGGCCGTTTAGAGTGCGGCCACCAAGCGTCAGATCCCAAGTCAGTCAGGTGCGGCGCCCTCGAGCACGGACTTCCTCAGTGTCAGGCATGGTACGACTTGTTTGGTTTTGGTGCCCAGAAGGTGATGTGGAGTGGTGAGCGAGGCGAAGTCTTGAGTTCGGAGGTATCTATAGGGCAGGTCAGTTCGGCGAGGTGTATCCCGAACTGTTACAAAGTTGGCCAGTTTGGCGAGGTATATCACGAGCTGTTACAAGGTTGGCCAGTTCGGCGAGGTATATCCCGAGCTGTTACAAGGTTGGCCAGTTCGGGGAGGTATATCCCGAGTTGTTACAAGGTCGGCCAGTTCGGCGAGGTCTATCCCGAGCTGTTACAAGGTTGGCCAGTTCGGATTACTCTGGTTTTGGGCCAAGGGTGAGTTTGGGCCCCCCGTAGGGAGTTCGGTCTGCTGGTGTCCCCTTGTTCAAGCCTTAGGCTTGGCCCTTTTGCCGAGCTGTTGTTTCTGTCACGTGTCGCTTAACTGTGAGGTCGAGCCAAATCTTCCTTCATCAATTGCCCCCCACTCCTTGCGCCAAGGGTCTTGCCCTGGTGCGGGGAGTTTCGCGAGGTAGTAGGTGGATTTGCCCCATCCTTCGGATCTTGACTGTGCGAGTTGCTTTTGCCAGGGTTCTTCGGTTTCCGAGAAGGCTGGAAACGTGCCTACTCATAAATGTTGATGGTTGTGACAGCGCGCGTTTTAAATTTCAAAAATTGGCATCGCTGGGACGTGACAGCGGGTCATTCAAAAAGGCGTGCCACTGCTGTACGTGCGTGGGCGGCTGTCAGGGAGACGTGCGGCGCAGTCAATTTCGGAAAGGCGCGTGTCGGCGTGACGTCGGTTTCAAGAAGGCGTGCGCTGACGTTTCGCTCTTTTCGGAAAGACGTGCACGAATCACGTCTCGACCTTATGGGACGTGCGGTCAGTAAAAACGTGGGTCGTTTGATTGTCTTTGATCTGCACGGTCGATACTTGATTACTGTAGCTATAAATAGTGGGGGACCCCAGTCGATTTGTCACTTCTGCGATTTGTCTACTGAGCTCGTGCCCAACTTTTCAGCTCGCGTCCAAGTTTTTTCCAGCTCGTGTCAAGGCTGATTACATAGCCTTCAAGGTTCTTTGGCTTGTTCCTGTCTCCGGAGCCTTCAAAACTTTCTTCCGATGAGTACCTTCCTGAATCCACCTTTTCCTCGATGTCTAGCTTTGATAGCTCAGACGACTCTTCAAGTAGGGCCGACGTAAGTTCTACCAACCGAGCCGTGTCCCCCGACTGCCTCAGTGATCCTGAGGTGGAACTCGAGGACTATGAACCAGTAGGCCGAGCCGCTTCGGGCAGTTTGGCGTCTACCTCCCGCCGAGGTTGGATGCTAGACAGGTTTGGTCCCTCGACCATGACGCCTGAGGGGCTTCAATCCATACTTATGTCTTACAACCTTCCAAGGGGGTATACATATTTTATTCCTTCGGGTAGCTTTTCTTGGGAACACGGTCCTAATGAGATCATGATTTTTCAAGAGCAGCTCGCTGCGGGGTTGCGACTTCCTTTCCACCCCCTTCTCGTCGAAGTCATAAACCACTTCGGGGTTACCATTGGCCAACTTCATCCGAACTCTATTCGGAACCTGGTGGGGACAGTTTCCCTTTTTTGCGAGTAGAATTTCCCCTTGGACTTAGAGATATTCTCCTCCATCTTGATGCTCAAGAGACAGGCAGGTTCTCTTCCTGGGGGAAGACGGGCGTATTACCTTTCTCCTTGCCAAGGTTTTAAGCTTCTGCACGATCTTCCTAATAAGGTCCCAGCGTGGAAGCGGGACTACCTCGGTGTGCGAAGTGCACAAGGATGGCCCTTTCAGACCGGGTGGGGTGAAGCCGCTCCTGATTCAGGTGTTACTCTCGATAAAGAAACGGTGAAGGGCCTCCGGCAATTTGCACAGCAAGGTTTAAAGTACCATAACTACTTAACGGAGGCCAAGTTTATTGCGGTCAGCCTGAGTTCGGGTAGGTTTTTAGCTATGCGGTTTCTTGCTTGCTTTGTTCTTTCATTTTTCTGATGTCGAACTTGTTTCTACAGGTGTGATAGATGCGGAGAGAACTCATGGGGGGCGTCTATTCCAAGGTATGAAGAGGAGGAAGCGGGTCACCAAGCGAACTCGTACCGAGCTGCCCCTGGATGAGGAGCCCCAAGTTCTAGACCACATGCCGGAGGATCTGCCCAGGGAGCCCAAGGTGACTCCACCGATGCATTAACTGTCGGGGCGCCTTACGCTGAGACCACTCATACGGGCGCTCCTGCATACTCAAGTGCTCCTACTCACTCTGGGTCTGCTCATACACGGGCTGGGCCCTCGGGTTCGAGAGCTCAAGGGGAGTTCAAGAGCATGTTGACGCCGAACTGCGCTCTTCAAAAGAGTAGGGAGGCTACTTTCCCCGAGGAGGTCGCGGCGTGGACCGATCTTCCTTTGAATCAGGTCGCCTGCTGCGCCGTAACACATGCTATGGTGGTAAGTTAGATTTCGTCTGCCTTTTTCATTTTCTGTCGCTTTTGCTGTTATTGTTCACTTGTTTCTTTTGGTAGGTGAATTCTTCAATTCATGCCTTAGCGGCCCAAGTGGAGAGGAGCTCACGACAGGCGCGAGCTACTGAGGTTGCCGCTCATGCTGCTGAAGAAGCTTTCCATGCTGCAAAGGCGAATACCCGGGCTGTTGAGGCGGCCGCTTATGCTGCCGAAGAGGCTGCTCGCGTCGCGATGGCCAGGCAGGCAAGGTCTCAGCGTGACACCGAGGCCATGGGGGTAGTTGTCAAGCATATGGCGGACTTGAAGTTGGATTTGCATCATCAAGTCGAATATCTTCAGGAGGACATCAGGGAGAGAACACAGATTTTTTCCCAAGGCATTGAAGACGCCAAGAAGAAGGCCGTTGAAGACTACATTGCCTCTCTGCGTTTTGACGATCTGATGGTGGATTCTTACAAGAGGGGATTCAAACTGAGTAGGTGGATGATCCGGAATACATACCCCGAGCTCGATGTTAGTGCCATATCCACTTCGCGTATAACTCAGGAGATGGCCAATGTTGCCGATGACAAGCCGGACTCTGAAGGAGAGGCAGGGCCTTCGGGTGTTGTTGAAGTGCCTTCTGATGGCGAAGAAGTAGCTCCGGGCATGTAACAACCTTTTTTTTTTGTAAGTCCCTTCTGATGGCCAATGTACTCCTATTTCTTGCAACAGAATAAATAATCTTTTTTCCCAAGTGTTCCTTTTCCCCGAACTGATTCGTCGAACTGAATATGCCACTTGTCCGGGTTGTTATACTTTCCGCGACATGTTTTACCGTGAAATCTTTTTGCAGTGAACTGATTTTTTGCCAAGCTGATAATATGCTCGACTTCTTTGCTTGTTTACACCGAGGTTCCTCATGGCTCTGCATCGTGGCACATAGGACCTGATTTTGTCCACTTCGCTTGGCGGTTTATAGGTAGTATCGCCTTAAGTTCACGATGTTCCACGCTCGAGGTACTTGTTTGCCTTCCAAGGTTTCGAGTTCGTATGCCCCCCCCGAGCACTCTTTTTACTTTATAAGGCCCTTCCCAGTTTGGTCCAAGTTTGCCCACGCCGGGTTCGGGCACCATAATCTTACGAAGGACCAGGTCGCCGACTCGGAAGCTTCGTTGCTTTACTCTGGTTTGTAGTAGCGAGCTACCTGCTGCCGGTATGCCGCTGTTCAGATGTGCGCGAGGTCCCTTACCTTGTCCAATAGGTCAAGGTTGGTACGTAACGTGTCTCCGTTCGTCCGATCGTCGTATGTTTCTAGTCGTAATGTTGGTACTTCGATTTCCGTCGGGATCACTACTTCAGTGCTGTAGGTGAGGTTGAAGGGGGTTTTTCCCATGGCAGTTTTTTTTGTAGTTCGGTGAGCCCATAAGACACTTGGTAGCTCTTCGGCCCACAATCCCTAAGCTCGAACCAGACGTGCTTTCAATCCGCACAGGATGGCTTTGTTCATTACTTTCATCTGACCATTTGCCTGTGGGTGCGCGACTGATGTGAAGTTTTGCTGAATCCCCATGTTCTGGCACCACTCTTGGAACTTGATATCCTCGAACTACTTGTCGTTGTCAGAGATTAGTACCCGAGGTAACCCGAAGTGACATACTATGTTCTTCCAAAAGAAGTTCTGTATGTTTCGGGCCGTAATAGTTGCCAAAGGTTTGGCTTCTATCCACTTCGTAAAGTAATCTACTGCAACAACTAGGAATTTTCTTCCACCTGTTGCTGGTGGGAATGGCCCTAGGAGGTCGATGCCCCATTGTGCAAAGGGTCACGGGCTGGCGAGGTAATTGAGGTCAGAGGCGGGTTGGTGGTGGATATTGGCATGCTTCTGACACATGTCACATTTTCTGACGAGCTCGACAGCTTCTGCCTTCATCGTTGGCCAGTAGTATCCTTGTCGAAGTGCTTTTTGGGCGAGTGCTCTACCCCCCAAGTGTCTGCCGTACAGGCCTTCATGAGTGTCGCAGAGTACAAACTCAGCTTCGGCAGGTCGCAGGCAACGCAAGTAGGGGAGCGTGTACGACCGTCGGTATAACCGTTCGTCTATTATGACGTATTTGGCTGCCTAGCGTTGCACCCTCTTGGCCACATTGCGTTCTGCAGGGAGGGTTCCGTCTATCAAGAAGCTCTCGAGTGGGTCGATCCAGCTTGGCTCTGCTTCCAAGACGGGAGCGACCTCCTCTGTCCCCCCGAGAATACTAGGCCGAGGTAAGTCCTCTATGTAAACAGTTCTCATGTTGTTGTGACTTGTGCTGGCTAACCGGGACAGAGCGTCGGCCTCAGTGTTCTCTGACCTCGGGATTTGCCTGATGAAGTGTGACTGGAAGTTGAGCAGGGCTTCTTTTACTTTGGCCAAATATGCGATCATGGAGAGCTCGCGTACTTCATACTCGCCCGTAACTTGGTTGACCACGAGCTGGGAATCGCTACAGATGACCAAGTGTTTTGCCTTTACCTTTCGTGCTAGGTCCAGCCTAGCTATCAGTGCTTCGTACTCTGTCTCGTTGTTGGATGCCGCGAACTCAAAGCGTAGTGCATATTCTAATTTTGTGCCACCTGGGCCGCATAAGACTATTCCAGCTCTGCTGCCTTGCCGGTTCAAAGAACCATCCATGTGAAGGATCCAGGGCTCCTCATCTCAGTTCGCGTTTCGCCTGACCAGGAGAGATGCCACACTGGCTGCTACTTCACAGGGTTCAGACTCTATTGGCTCGGGAGCTCCGGGTTCGCCCGAACTGGGGACCTCGGGCTCGACCTATGGGGCTTCGTGGCTAAAAGTGCACTCGGCGATAAAATCTGCCAAAGCTTGGGCCTTAATAGCGGTTCTTGGCTTGTACTGGAGGTCGTACTCGCTGAGTTCGATGGCCCATTTCGTCACTCGACCGGAAACCTCGGGTTTGAGTAAAACTTGTCTTAGAGGTTTGTCAGTCAGGACGATGACGGGGTGAGCCTGGAAGTATGGGCGGAGTTTCCGAGCTGCTGTCACTAGTGCGTATGCTAGCTTTTCTATCTGCGGGTACCTTGTCTCTGCTCCCTGCAAAATTTTACTAACATAATAGATGGGTCACTGGACCCGATTTGTTTCTTTTATTAGTACCGAACTGACCACCTCGTCGCTTGCCGAGAGGTACAGTTCTAAGACCTCACCCTCCTCGGGGCGGGCTAAGGTTGGCACACTGGTGAGGTAACCTTTTAGCTCGCCAAACGTGAGCTGGCAGTCATGGGTACACTCGAACCCTTTGCCTTTGATTGCTTTGAAGAAAGGTAGGCAGTGGTCTGCCGATTTGGACATGAAGCGGCTTAGAGCAGCTATGCGGCCGTTTAGCTTCTGAACTTCTTTTACTTTCCGAGGTGGTCTCATATCTAGAATGGCTTTTATCTTGTCCGGGTTGACCTCAATATCGCGCCGATTGACAATGTACCCTAGGAATTTGCCCGAGGTGACGCCGAAGACACATTTGTTGGGGTTCAATTTCATGTTAAAATGACGCAGGATTTGGAAGACAGAATCTAAGTCTTGTATTAATTCTTGTGAAAACTGAGTCTTGACGACCATGTCGTCTACATAGCATTCTATCTTTGTGCCAATCAGGGGCTGAAACAACTTATTTACAAGTCTTTGGAAAGTCGCCCCGGCATTTTTTAATCCGAAGGGCATGACCTTGTAGCAATATAGGTCAAACTCGGTTATGAAGCTGGTTTTTTCCTCATCGGATGGGTCCATCCGGATTTGGTTGTAGCCCGAGTAGGCATCCAGGAAGCTTAGCAACTCATTTCCCGATGTCGCATCCACTAGGCGATCAATTCTGGGGAGGGGGAAGCAATCTTTTGGGCAAGCTCGGTTCCGGTCGGTGTAGTCGACGCACATGCGCCACTTGCCGTTTTCCTTTTTTACCAACACCGGGTTGGCCACCCAGCTCGGGCAATGGACTTTCCTTATAAAGTTCGCTGCGAGGAGCTTCTCGACCTCCACGTCGACCGCCCTCCAGCATTCTGGGGCTAAGTTGCGTTTCTTCTATCTAACAGGTCTAACTATAGGGTCAGTATTAAGTTTGTGAGTTATCAGGTCGGGACTAATGTCGGGCATATCAGTCGCGGACCAGGCAAAAATATCTAAATTTTGAAGTAAAAAACTCACCAGTTCGGTTCGTAGGGGTTCCTCGACGGAAGCCCTGATCTGAAGTGTGCGAGCTGGGTTCGTAGCCGAAGTCGGGATTGCGACCATTTCCTCCGTGGGCGAAGCTCGTTCCTCACCTTGCTCCGCAGGCCGCTCCAGTTCGAGGTCGTCAGCCGCCTTGGTTTTTCCCTTCAGGGCGGCAACATAACACTTGCGGGACTCGAGCTGGTCGCCCCGCGCTACCCCCACACCGAAGTCCGTAGGGAACTTCATGGCCAAATAGTAGGTGGAGACCACCGCCCGTAGAATATGCGTGATCGGCCGCCCTATTATGGCATTGCATGGGGAGGGGGTCGCGACCACCAGGAAATCATGGTTGAGTCTGACCGCACAAGGCCATGTGCCGACTTCCACAGGTACTGTTATTTTTCCGAGGGGCCTGACTTCCTCTCCGCTGAAACCCACTAGGGGAGTGTTCGCGGGCTTCAGCTCGCTCCTCTGTAACTGTAGCTGGTCAAATGCTGATTTAAAGAGGATGTCCGCTGAGCTGCCCGAATCTACGAGTATGCGTCTGACCTCGAAGTCATTGATCCTTAGTTTAATGACAAGCGCGTCATCATGGGGGTAGCGGACCCCTTGTGCGTCGTCCTCCGTGAAGAAGATTGGTTCTTCGGTCTTTGGTCTCTTTGGGGGGTTCCGTTCTTCGAGGGCCACTTCGCGAACTGAAGTCCGGGCCGCTGCCGAGGTACACCCCGCTACCACCGAACCTCCCACAATTACATGGATGGTTCCCCGAACTGGCCTCTCTTCCGGAGGTTGTCGAAGCAACGGTTCGGCAGGTCTGCTGCTAGACTCGGGGGCATCCTTTTCGTGCTCCCCTTGCTGATGAACTTACAATTTATCTATAATTTTTGAGGACTTTAGCATGGATTTTTATGCCGGTTTTATTAATTTTTGCCTTAATTTAGCTTAATGCTAAGAATAGGTTCAGGGATAATCAATCCAAGAGAATGAAGGAAAAAGGCAAGAAAAGAAGGTTCAAAAAGACCAATTTCAGTCCAGCCCGGTCGTGGAAGCAAGAGAGAGCACTTCGGCCCAAAAAGAGCAAGTGAATTCCTTGAGAAAACCCCAGAAAATAAAGCCTAGCTATGAGGAGAATTCGGCCCAGCAAGGAAGGCCCATTTTTAGCCCAAATAACAGCCTAGAGTGTAGCCCACATGAGCTCAAAAGCAAGCTAAGTTGTAGCCCAAATAGCAGCCCAAAGGGAGCTAGGGGCGGCAACTTCTAGGAGTTTCTTGAAGAGAATGAGGGAGCACTCTAGAAGGTTCATGAGGGGTGTAATACACCCCATTCTAGAGGCTTCAAGAAGGGGCAAGAGCCCCTTGAAAAACTATATAAGGAGGCCTCTAGGAGGGGAGAAAGTTGTTCAATTGCTTGAGAGAAAGGCTCTCCCACTCTTAGAGGTTCGGCCACCTTGAGAGAAGAGAAGAGAAGAAGGCTAGGCGCAAGGAAGAAGAAGAAGAAGGGCTGAAGGAAGTTCAAGACAAGCAAGCTAGAAGAAGAAGGTGAGTTCGAATTGAGGGATTGTGATTCAAAGATTTTTTGTAATAAATCATTTGTAGTTTCATTCTCTTTTGATTTGAATTCAGTTTCTTAGTTATATGTTCTTTCTTCTTTCTCCTTGTTTCCATTCTTCCTTGATGTATTTCAGCTTGTAAAATTTCAGTTCAGCAATCTAATTCTTTTTTATTCATTCAAATGATCATGCATTGTACTTGAAGTTTCTTGAATAAGGGTGTGATTGCAGATCAATTCGGCCAACTAACCTTCAAAACTCAGATCTGAATTCTCAGATCTGTGATTGCAAGATCTGAATTGCTTGAAAGAGAATTCAGATCTGCAAATTTCAGATTGGGCGAATTAATCTACAGCTTGGAATTCCTAGAGTGCTTGAGAGAGACTCTAAGAATTCAGATCTACTATTCAAGAACTGAATTGAGTGCAAGGTTAGAGATAACTTGCACAATTCAGTTGGTGATCAATTCAGATTTGAATTGATGCCTTAGAAGTGTTTGAAGAAATGCATGCATGGGGATTAGATTCTTGCTAGAGATAGAAGAACCGTCACTCATGCATAGGATGAACATGCGCTTGAGAGAGGCTGTTCATGACCTTGGGGTTTCACCAAACCAAGGCTCAATCATGATTCATTTGAATGATCCAAATTGATAGATTGCTGAATTCTGAGATTGACATTTACTGCTTACTCTTCTAACCTGAATTGAAGGCAATTGGACCAATGATTTAGATAGATTTTAATTTAGGATTTCTTAGCTTTCATTAGAGTTTTGATTTATTTGTTGATCAGATAAGAAATGTTCAATTTAGTATTGGTAATTGTTTCCTAAATCCTCGTGGGAACGATACTTCACTCACTACTTTATTACTTGAACGGCTAGTGCACTTGCTAGTGTCACAATGAGCCACACATCAAGTTTTTGGCGCCGTTGCCGGGGACTTAGAGAAACAATATTAGGAAACATTGAGCATTCTTAATCTGATCTCATTCAGCATTGCATTCATAGTTGGGTTAATTTGCTAACTTTTTCATTTCAGCTTGGACTGCAACTGCTGTACTACTGTAGTTATGTTTCTTCTTTCTTAAGTAGATTACTTTCTTTTTTTTGGTTTCAGTTTCATTTTAATAAAGGCATATTTGATTTCTATTCAATCTTGATGTTGTTCCCTTCAAAAAGAAAAAAAAAAAAAATTTTACATAAACATGAGTGTTGCAGATCTGAGTTGCATTCGGCACTCAGATCAGCAGATTTCAGATCTGCAGCACTCAACCGAAAAGAGTTGCTTGTGTTTCAGATTTTATTATTCTTTTCTTTCATTACAAAAAGAAAAAAAAAACAAATGAAAAAAAAAGGGGGAGATATTTTGAACAACCAGAGGAGCAATTGAGAATTCGGATCAGAACTCAGATCTGAGTTCAGATCTGAATTCTGCTATTGCAGATCTGCAACAGTTCAGATCTGAGTTCCTCTGAACTCAGACCTGAACTGATGAAATTTTGAGGGGAATTGGGTGTCATCACCACCCCAATTCACCCTAGGGCACTTCTGCTATTCCCCAAAAACAATTTGGTAGCAATAACTGAAGGTAAGGCAATTGAGATTTCAGATCCGAACTCAGACTTGAGTTCAGACCTGAACTCTGCTATAGCAGAACTGCAATACTCAGAAAAAAAAAAATCTGTTCTCAGCCCTTTATTATTCTTTTCTTTCGTTGCAAAAAGAAAAAAAATATATATTTAGATAGTGAAAAAAAAAAAGAGAGAGAGAAAGAACCATGGAAACCAAGGATTCGGATTAGAACTCAGATCTGAGTTCAGATCTGAGTTCTGCTGTAGCAGATCTGCAACAGTTCAGATCTGAGTTCTCTTGAACTCAGACCTGAACTGATGTAAATTTAAAGGATAATTGGGGGTTATCGTCACCCCAATACACCCAACAAAAAATCTGCTATCTCCCAAAAACAATTGGATAGTCATGGTTGAAGAAATTCGGATCTGCAACCACCTAGATCTGAACTGGGGTTGTGAACAGAGCAGGATACAGGGCATACTTTGCTGTATTAAATAACTTGTACTCCGATCTATCTAAGCTGATTTGGTTGAAGAAAAGTATATTTAATCTGAGAATTTTTTTTTATGCCTCAAGAGATTTCATGAAAAGTGGCACTTCCACACCATTTTTCTATTAGAGTTCAGACCTATAGCAGGGCTACTATAGCAGACCTGCTACAGCAAGACTGAACCAGGGCAGGTTTTGAACAGGTTTGTATTACAATTAACATTACTAAATTGGCATTGTGAATTGTCCTAGGCAGATCTTTGAAATTTTTTTTCAAGATAGATAGCTCTGATTTCAGCTGTGCATGAATAGAAAGTCTAACAGATCTGAATGGGTGTGTGCAGCCGTGTGTACTACATTCCAATAAGTGTATACTCCATCAAGGGCTACATTGATGGAGCCATGTTTCTTCTCTTGATACTTGATTGTTCCATCCTTAGTTTCAGTTTTAATGTAGCTTATGCAAATCAAATTTCTCTTCTTCTTTTGGTTCTAAAAAAAAATACAAATAAATAAATAAATAAATCTCAAAATGAGTTCAGATCTGAATTGCATTCATCAATCAGACCTGCACTCATCCAAAAAGATTTTGGTTGCATTGCTGTATTTTGTTTTAGTTTTCTTCCTTTAAAAAAAAAAAAAAAGGAAAGAAAAGAAAAATAGAAAAAGAAAAGAAAAAGAAAATAAGATCCCAGCAGCCACACCATGGTGAATACAGGTCTGATTTCAGATCTTTTTACTACTGATTGATTTCGGTTTTGTGCAGATCTGTATACAGCATGTTTCATTGCTAATATCAGTAGGTTATCCTGCTGAATTGCTCAGTTTTAGTATGGCTACTCCATCTGGTGTTTGGTGATGCATAGCTCATCAAAACAGTGGGCTCAGATCTGATATTTAGTAGCCTTCCAATATGGAAATCAGACCTGAGCACAACTGTACTGTTATCAGCAGCTGCTATTATATTTATTGTTGTTCTCAGTGGCTTCTGAGATTTCAGAGCTGATCTCAATTTTGTGTAGAACTGATGTCTGAATTGCTATCAATCCTTTGTACATTGACTTCAGTTTAGTGTATTGACCTTCAGTAGCACAGAAGAGCCTTTTAATATGAAACTCAGACCTGAACACAATCACTGCTGATCCGCACTTGGCTGTCCTCAGTAGCTGCTAAGATTTCATAACTGTATATTACTGTTCTCAGTAGCTACTGAGATTTCAGCTCTCAGCAGTTTAGATCTGTGTAATTAAATCCCGTCCCTGATTTCAGCAATATAAAGAAGAGGAATTTGTAAACTGTTGTTCTACTCAGAGATTACTGAATTCAGACCTGTTTGTAAATTGCTACTGAATTCTGTATATTGAATAAAATGTTGATATGCTTTTAGTTAGCTGCATTTATTTATTTTAGGATGTAGGTTTGTATATTCCAATACTTCACTTTACATTTTCAGTTGTAATAGGATTAGTTATTTATTTTCTTTTGTGAATATTGGCCTTTTTATTGCTTTGACCTTTACAGTTTATGACAAGCAGACCTGAACTGGAAGAGATCCTTTACGACCCGGAGATTGAACGGACTCTCCGTGTCCGTTTGAGAGCTGCTAAGCAAGTCAGACAAGAAGCACAAGAAATGGCTGAACAAAGAACTATGATGGATTATGCCAAGCCTACCCTCACCGGGACTGTCTCCAGCATTATCAGGCTAACTATTGCTGCCAATAACTTCGAAATTAAACCGGCCATAATCCAAATGATACAAAATATGGTTCAGTTTTGTGGTATGGCCCATGAGGATCCGAATGCCCATATTGCTAACTTCTTGGAAATCTGTGACACCTTCAAACACAATGGGGTAAGTGATGATGCCATCCGGCTGAGGTTATTCCCATTTTCTTTGAAGGATAAAGCCAAAGCTTGGTTGAACTCATTACCGGCAGGATCTATAGCCACATGGGACGAAATGGCCAGCCGTTTTCTCTCTAAATATTTTCCCCCTTCTAAAACTGCTAAAATGAGGAATGACATCACTACTTTTTTCCAGCAAGAGGGGGAATCTCTCTATGAGTCCTGGGAACGTTACAAGGAGCTACTAAGGAGGGTTCCTCACCATGGCCTTCCAATTTGGCTGCAGGTGCAAACATTTTATAATGGTCTGACCGATTCAAACAAGACCATCTTAGATGCAGCAGCTGGGGGCTCCATAAACAATAAGACTCCCGAGGTTGCCCATGCACTCATCGAGGAGATGGCAGCCAATAACTACCAATGGCATTCAGAAAGGACACCAGTTAGAAAGCAGCATGGCCTTCATAATGTGGATACATACACAGCTCTCTCTGCACAAATAGGAGCACTTAGCAAAAAATTTGATGAGATGCAGATGGCAGCTATGCATATACAGTATGATAAGTGTGGGGGAGGCCATGATAGCACTGAATTCCAAGTTGGCAGTCAGACTTTTCAGTCCACAGAACAAGTAGACTTTGTTGGCAACTTTACAAGACAGCCAGGAAATCAGTACCATCATGCCCATAACCCCGGATGGAGAGGCCACCTGAATCAGCATGCACCTAAGCCTTTCCACCAAAACTTCTATCAACCGGAACCGAAATCTAACTTGGAGGAGCTGATGACCAAGTTCATAGCTAGTGCGGAAAATAGATTTCAGAAAAACGAAACATCGATAAGGAACTTGGAAACTCAGGTTGGGCAGCTGGCACAGATGATTTCAGAAAGGGCTCCGGGTACCTTACCTAGTAACACCATGGTAAACCCAAGGGAACAAGAGGCTGTTGGGAGAATTCCCAAATCAGATACTTAGTCATAAACTGTCTTACTTGCTTTTTGTTTTTATTTTTCATAGCATTTAAGTTTAGTTAGTTTTTCTTAGAATTTAATTGAATAAAGATACTGATCTCCTCTTCTAGTTTGCAAGTGATTTCTAGCAGAAGAAGTTTTCCACCGACAACATATTGCAGAATTTAAGAATGATCTTCAGGGAAGTCCTCTAAATACCTCCTATTACTTGATGATGCTCTTGCTAGTTTTATTGTTACTGCCTAACACTACGAACATTGAGGACAATGTTCATCTTAAGTGTGGGGGAGTGAGCCCGAGGCTAGGGTATGGGGGCTGAAACCATGCACCCCAACACACATATGCAGGCAATGACATAACCAAAAAAAAAAAAAAAAAAAAAAAAAAAGACTTGAACCCCTCAAGTTCATTACTATTTATTTGATGATTTTTTTAAGAAGGAATTCAATGAGTTGAGGGAGACTGATGTACTTGTTAAGTTTTTATTCTTGTGAATGACCAAATTTGATATATGCATGAGAAAAGGGGAGTTGAATATGCCTTTCAGCATGACTAGCCCTAACTTCCTTCATGTGTATGGAAGCCCTTGATTTCATTGTTAATGGTCAAGAGAGCTAGTGCACATCTGAAGTGCTAATTCTTGAGGTTCAATAATTGCAAAGAAGGACAAAAGCCCAAATTGACTCCGCTATTTTGAGTTGAATAGTAAAACTAGCAGCTCAGAACATGAGTCCTACCTCAAGTAAGTGACCAGTGTGAGATGGAGCATAAGATGCACTCACACCAAAAAAAAAAAAAAAAAAAAAAAAAAAGATAGAAAAATGTGTGAGATGGAGCATAAAATGCACTCACACCGAAAAAAAAAAAAAAAAAAAAGAAAAGAAAAGGGTGAGATGGAGCATAAGATGCACTCACCCCTAGAATTAAGAAATTGTGGTGATAGCTGAGGTTCAAAGGGGCACTCTAAAGTTGAACTCTCATTGAGATTCAGTTACAGATGTGAAACTTAGTGAAATTTGATTATTAACCTTGACAATTAAGGAGCTGATTTATATATGAATTAGGAGTGAAGGGTAGACTATGATGAAATTCATATTCTCCTTTCCTTGGATCTGATACATATCTTAATTGGTAATTTACAAGAATAAGAGTTGAGCACTTACAAAAGTTCCCCGACTACTCAATGCATTTCTATCTTAAAAAGTTCACCAGGTAAATGGTGAGAACAGAAGGGGGGAATGTTAAGTTTATGGCTGATGTCTTTGCTTGAGGACAAGCAAAAGCTTAAGTGTGGGGGTATTTGATGAACTTACAATTTATCTATAATTTTTGAGGACTTTAGCATGGATTTTTATGCCGGTTTTATTAATTTTTGCCTTAATTTAGCTTAATGCTAAGAATAGGTTTAGGGATAATCAATCCAAGAGAATGAAGGAAAAAGGCAAGAAAAGAAGGTTCAAAAAGACCAATTTCAGTCCAGCCCGGTCGTGGAAGCAAGAGAGAGCACTTCGGCCCAAAAAGAGCAAGTGAATTCCTTGAGAAAACCCCAGAAAATAAAGCCTAGCTATGAGGAGAATTCGGCCCAGCAAGGAAGGCCCATTTTTAGCCCAAATAACAGCCTAGAGTGTAGCCCACATGAGCTCAAAAGCAAGCTAAGTTGTAGCCCAAATAGCAGCCCAAAGGGAGCTAGGGGCGGCAACTTCTAGGAGTTTCTTGAAGAGAAGGAGGGAGCACTCTAGAAGGTTCATGAGGGGTGTAATACACCCCATTCTAGAGGCTTCAAGAAGGGGCAAGAGCCCCTTGAAAAACTATATAAGGAGGCCTCTAGGAGGGGAGAAAGTTGTTCAATTGCTTGAGAGAAAGGCTCTCCCACTCTTAGAGGTTCGGCCACCTTGAGAGAAGAGAAGAGAAGAAGGCTAGGCGCAAGGAAGAAGAAGAAGAAGGGCTGAAGGAAGTTCAAGACAAGCAAGCTAGAAGAAGAAGGTGAGTTCGAATTGAGGGATTGTGATTCAAAGATTTTTTGTAATAAATCATTTGTAGTTTCATTCTCTTTTGATTTGAATTCAGTTTCTTAGTTATATGTTCTTTCTTCTTTCTCCTTGTTTCCATTCTTCCTTGATGTATTTCAGCTTGTAAAATTTCAGTTCAGCAATCTAATTCTTTTTTATTCATTCAAATGATCATGCATTGTACTTGAAGTTTCTTGAATAAGGGTGTGATTGCAGATCAATTCGGCCAACTAACCTTCAAAACTCAGACTGAATTCTCAGATCTGTGATTGCAAGATCTGAATTGCTTGAAAGAGAATTCAGATCTGCAAATTTCAGATTGGGCGAATTAATCTACAGCTTGGAATTCCTAGAGTGCTTGAGAGAGACTCTAAGAATTCAGATCTACTATTCAAGAACTGAATTGAGTGCAAGGTTAGAGATAACTTGCACAATTCAGTTGGTGATCAATTCAGATTTGAATTGATGCCTTAGAAGTGTTTGAAGAAATGCATGCATGGGGATTAGATTCTTGCTAGAGATAGAAGAACCGTCACTCATGCATAGGATGAACATGCGCTTGAGAGAGGCTGTTCATGACCTTGGGGTTTCACCAAACCAAGGCTCAATCATGATTCATTTGAATGATCCAAATTGATAGATTGCTGAATTCTGAGATTGACATTTACTGCTTACTCTTCTAACCTGAATTGAAGGCAATTGGACCAATGATTTAGATAGATTTTAATTTAGGATTTCTTAGCTTTCATTAGAGTTTTGATTTATTTGTTGATCAGATAAGAAATGTTCAATTTAGTATTGGTAATTGTTTCCTAAATCCTCGTGGGAACGATACTTCACTCACTACTTTATTACTTGAACGGCTAGTGCACTTGCTAGTGTCACAATGAGCCACACATCACTTGCCGACCTGCCTTATTGTTATTATTGTTGTGTTGTACAAAGTTTCTCAAGTATCCGCGGCGGATGAGCCCCTCTATCTCGTCCCGGAGGTTATTACAGTGCTCGGTACTATGACCATGGTCTCTATGGAAACTACAATACAAATTCTTATTTCTCTCATTCAGATTTCCCTTTAGGCGAGGTGGCCACTTCACGTACGGGGCGTCTTTGATCATCATTAAGATCTCGGTCCGCCTTGTGTTTAACGGCGTGTAATTCGTCCGAACTGCTAGGGGAGCTCGGAACGACTGGTTCAGCTTCGGCTCCCGGGCTGGGTTTTTTCTATCGATTGGGTTGGAGAGCTCGCCTTCCCTCTTTCTTTTCTCGTTCCCGCCTTCAGTTCATTGGTTGATTTCTTCCTCTGTCCTCATGAACTTGTTCGCGAACTTGAGGAATTCGGCCACAGTTACGGGCTGGTCAGCCACCATGTGCCATTTGAATTCTTTGTGCATTACCCCTCTTTTGGCCGCCGCGAGCTGCACTACGGGGTCCAACCGCGGTATCTGCAAGCATGCTTCGTTGAATCGCTTGATGTAGCCCCGGATGGATTCTCCTTCCCTTTGGACTACTCCGAAGATGCTTTCCTCTGTTATGGGGCACCATTGGCTGGTGACAAAGTGTGCGGTAAAGACCTGCACGAACTAGGCCCAGCACTTTATCGACCCGGGGGCCAGGTTCCTGTACCAAGTGCGGGCTACTCCCCTGAGGATGGTGGTGAAGTCCACGCACATGCACGATTCGCTGGCCCTGGCGAGGTGCATTTGGGACTGGAAAGCGTCAATGTTGTCGTTGGGGTCGAAGGACCCGTCGTACTTGTCCAGAGGTGGGAGCTTGAAATTTCTGGGTAAGGGGACCGCTAGGAGTTCTGATGCGAGGGGGGAAGGAACCAAGAGAGTCGGGGCAGCTCCTACCTTGTCCGAGCTCATCTCTTTGCCTCTGAGCTCTGACAAGACACGGGTGGCGGTTCGGCAACTTCGTCGGCGCCTTCGTTGTTGAGTGGGTCTTGTGCTGGCGCTGCTGGCCTCCGTGTTACCGAGCTCGATGGGCCCGGAATGCTGGTAGTCTGCCACCAGGGCACCAAATCGGTTTTCCGTGAGCGGGAACTCGAGCTTGTAGCGCCAGGGTGCCGACCTCGCGGGCGAGGTTCCCGACCCGCCTGTGAGTTGCGAGGCGGGGATGATATTTTTCTCTCTTCGGCCTAGGGACGAGGCCTGGTTGTTAGGGGGGTTCTGGGGCCAGGAGGCCTTCGCCTGGTGGGGGCGTCCATCCTGCGGGGAGGCCTTGACCGGCCTCGAAGCGGGGTGGCGAGGTGGAAGTAGTGGTTGGTTCAGCAGCAGTTGGGGGAACTGCTGTTGATAGTGATACTGGGAGATGTTGTGTAGTACTTGGTGCTGGTGAAGTTGGTGCTGCTGGAACTGTTGCATTTGGGCTTGCATTGCCCGCATGCACTGCATCAGGTCGTCCAACCGGTTTTGGCTGGCTGCCAGGGGGACGGTAGTTGGTTCAGTAAAGGTTGTCTCAATAGGGGGAGGAAAGGGGATGCTTGTGGTAGGAAGGTTTACGGGCGCCACTACTTGTGGCGTGTTCAAGCTGGGGATCCCATCCACCGAAAGGGGGATGGTGAACTGTCCAACGCACACCACGGGGAGTTGAAGTTGTTCCCCGGTGGTGTTTGTCTCTGTGCCACATCCGGCGTTGCTGGAGGAGGCCATGAGTGTAGGGTTTTTTGAAGAAAAGGGGTTATGGAAGTTTGGAGGGAGGCTTTTTGAAGCGTTTCCAACAGACGGTGCCAATTGATGAAGCACGATCCGGCCGGTCTTAGCTGTCAACGACCTTGCTTCTGAATGGGGTAGCAGGGAACCTGAAACGGAGGAGATGAGGAAGCTCCGGGGGGGAACCTGGTGTAGTGGCTCTGAAGCTCAAGTTAGAATCCTTCAAAAGCAAGATAACACCAGATAGCGCAAAGTTTGCATACCTTCTTTGTTGGGGGCGGCAAGGGGCTCTTATAATCACTTCGCGCACTCGCTCCGAGGCCCTTGTCAGGTCGGGTATGATTACCCTTGCGCTTGTCAATTCGGTCGTCGTCCTTTCTGCTGGGACAGAACCGTCACTGCCTAATCGTCTCTCTAACTGGAGATGGCGGTGTCAGTGGCGGTGGCAGGTGGTCGTTTAGAGTGCGGCTGCCAAGCGTCAGATCCCAAGTCAGTCAGGTGCGGCGCCCTCGGGCACAGACTTCCTTAATGTCAGGCATGGTATGACTTGTTTGGTTTTGGTGCCCAGAAGGTGATGCAGAGTGGTGAGCGAGGCGAAGTCTTGAGTTCGGAGGTATCTATAGGGCAGGTCAATTCGGCGAGGTGTATCCCGAACTGTTACAAGGTTGGCCAGTTCGGCGAGGTATATCCCAAGCTGTTACAAGGTTGGCCAGTTCGGCGAGGTATATCCCGATCTGTTACAAGGTCGGCCAGTTCGGCGAGATATATCCCGAGCTGTTACAAGGTTGGCCAGTTCGGTGAGGTATATCTCGAGCTGTTACAAGGTTGGCCAGTTCGGCGAGGTATATCCCGAGCTGTTACAAGGTCGGCCAGTTCGGCGAGGTATATCCCGAGCTGTTACAAGGTTGGACAGTTCGGATTACTCTGGTTTTGGGCCAAGGGTGAGTTCGGGCCCCCCGTAGGGAGTTCGGTCCGCTGGTGTCCCCTTGTTCACGCCTTAGGCTTGGCCCTTTTGCTGAGCTGTTGTTTCTGCCACGTGTCGCATAACTGTGAGATCGGGCCAAATCTTCCTTCATCAGCTACGAACTAAAAAATGAACTAAGGGAAGCTAACTACGAAACTAAAAAGACTGGAACTGAATTGAAGAGGAGAGGCTAAGGAGACTCACCAAGGGAAGACGACCGAACTGGGAAGAATGGCGGACTGGAAAACCCGAGCTGAAGTGCTTAGCCGCGACCTCAAGACGAGCGTTAGTGAACTTATGGCAGAGAAAATGACTGGGGTCACCCCTATTTATAACCGATATGCCCGAGATTCAATGGTTGAGATCAAGACGATCTAACTACTCTCAAGAAAACCGGCTACACGACCCCCGGGTTATCCTTGGTTGAGCCGAGCAGCGAACAGGTCCGACCGGAGAACTCTGACGAGGTGGCCTAGACTTCGGGCCAAATCCACCCATCACGTCGTGAACTCCCCACACCAGGATAGGACCCCTGACTCGGGGAGTTGGGGGCAATTGATAGAGGGTGATTTGACCCGACCTCATCATAAGAGGACACGTGGACATGACTCAACATAAGCGACAACTCAGCACGACTAGTCTGACCAAGATCCAGCGTGGTAGCTCAGCTATGAGATGACACTCCGATTACCCCGAGCTAAGGTTCTTCCAAGTCGGGAATATCCCGAGCTGAAGGCACTTCGGGTAGAGCTGGGAAGCCTCCTAAGTTAGAATAAATTTACTCCTGCCCAAACCTAAGTAGACTACCTCGGGAAGAATCACTTCGATACGACACCTGTAGCTCGGCACAAGGTAGATCGGTACAAGGCAGCTCGCAGAAGAGCAGCTCGGCGTATCACAGGAAGATCTCCTGTCTGACAATCGTACCTGCCAAACTTGGAGACCTACACCCACGTCTCTCGTCAGGTGGCGTCGTGCCTGCCAGCCCTAAGAGGTGTCCCTTGTCTGGCAAGGCCGTACTCTGCAATGGTTACATGCACCCACCAGCTCAACCCTAGCAAGTAACGGCTGCAGCAGAGAATCAGAGGCAGTTATGCCAGATCTGTCAGGACACCGCTATATAAGAGCTCCGACCCTCAAAGAGCAAGGGTATTGCAACTTGCGTGATCTGTACTCTAGCTCTCTCATTTTTACTCTGCAACTCTCTCTTCCTGCTACTAACTTAAGCATCGTAGTGTTCCCACCGGGCAACTCCCCTGGGATCCTTCACCTCCTTCTCCTCCTCAGGTATCTCGTCCGACGCCAGTTAGGAGCAAAGCCCCTTCCAACTAGGAGTGACCAAATCGCGCATCATCAAGAAGGAAGCTTTGTAGGGAGACGGGAGTTGTATATTACCAGGCCCTTTCACTATACCAAGCTCAACGTCTAAGGTGATCGAAATATCCTATCTCAATTGTTTAATTTAAGGCCTAGTGGTTGCCAAGCATTGACATCATCAACTTAGCACACAAGTACGTGGTACTCCCATGGATTGGATGAGCCAAGATCCCCAATCGTGCGCAATGAGCTCATGATCCAATACCATAAACCTTGGTGGAATCATCAACAAGCCTACAATTGACCCTAATATCACAAAATACTTGTCCTGGTTGTGCAGGCCCAAGCATCATGGCACATTGCAGTCGCACATTACGAACATCTCTCCTATGTATGTTTTCATTCATGGAAAGATGTTCCTAAGGCTGCATTTGGTTGCAATGCAAACGCAAATAATATATACTACATATTTATCTTTTTTTTGGTTCATGAATGCAAACACGACTCACATTTTAAATCGTTTTTGCATTCATCTTGTTTGTTTAAAATCGGTGCAAAGTGTGAGCCCATCATTAAATGCTCCAACTATCTCTAATGCCTCAACTTTGGTCAAAAAGTTATATCAAAAGAACACAAAATTGTATCCAGAAAAAAGGTACAGTAATACTCTCTTCTCAGAGTACAAAAGTATCAAAAAAATACATTTTTGATCTGATAATCATCACTTTTTTACATATCAAACAAACGCAAATCGGGATACATAAATACCCAGTTCGGCGTTTGTATCGCAAACAAACAAAGCCTAATGCACAGCTCCATGTGCTTAAAGTGGGTGCATGGAGGATTCTATGAGGAGGAAATCTGAATTCCTCTAAAATCCCTAAGCACCCTCCCAAATAATCTAGGGATAGCTCGATCAAGAAAAATAAAGGGTGCATACCCAACTCATATACATCATTAAACAAAATCTGTAGGCATGTTCCCCTCCCTGAAAATATGCACAAGAAGTATAATATCAACATGATTAGTAAGAGCTTTGATCCCCTCTACATAGGGGCGAGAAAATGGCTAGGTTCTATTGAGAACCAAATGGAATCAGCTTTGAACCAACCCTATCCACTCCGTTATTGGGTAGGGTCTAGTTTCAAATTCTTGCAACTATTCCCTACCCAAGCTAATTCCAAAGTCTAGGGGTGTACCTTACCCGAATCAGCCTTGGTGAACTGACCTTGGAATTGAACTTGCTTTGAAATAAATCCAAAATAATTTGAGGGAGTGGAGAATTGAACCCAAGCACTTATGGGTACAAAGACCGTGGTCTCACTTAACTATTGAGTCACTTAGGCTGTGTTTGGAGAAGATGCAAATATGTAGAGTGCAAAATAGTTCATATAAATTGCAAAGTTGGGTTAGTTTTGTATTGACAAATTTGCCTTCTTACCAAAACAGATTTTCAGTTGCAATGGATGCGAACACGAATTCTAGTAAAGCATATGCTTTTTTTGTTAAAATCCGGGATGTAATATGGTTCCGAAGGATGAACCGGATATGGACAGTTCCAATAAGATTTCATTCTTGAACAAAAATCCATTTTTTTATTTATAAATGTGACCAATTAACCAACCAACAAAACTACTTGTTACAAATAACATCTTGTTGTTGCATCGAAACATATAAATGTTGACTAATCTGGCTAACGTTGAACTTGGTAAAATGAAATGGTTGATTCGATCAATCAAATTCTGATATTGATATGTAATGATTCGGACTAATAAATTTGTTCATTTGTATCCATGCGGGATAATGATAAAGAATAAAGAAAAGTAGGAGTTTCGATTTTTGGGAAGTATCATGATCATCCAATAAAAAGGGTTTCAATTTATTCAAATGAACGATTTGAACACCTATTGATTCTAACAACTGATTGCAGAGCTGATCATTCGGACCTTTCAATTCATAGATGTGGATCTCGGACCTATGAATGGGGATATTCCCGAAACTCACAAAGAAAAAAGGAAGTGACTTAGACAAAAAGAGAAGCAACTTGGACAAAAAGAGAAGTGACTTAGACAAATCTTGTTTGTCGATAACCTCGAACCACTTGAATGCAAATTTACTTCTTTTTCGCCGTTGTGCTTTTACATCTTATTATCAATGTAAATATGCATTGGTCCGTCATTTGTTAATACAAAAATGTAATGTTGTCAAACACAAGCAAAAGTGAGCCAATGCAAATTTACCCTGAACCGGGATTTACACTCCAACTTAATGTTTAGATGTGTATAATAAGTAACATAAAATGTAATATTTACAGAGTTTAAATTATAATAATAAGTTTTAAACAGAACATGTTCCATACTTTTTTTAGGGGGTAAGGGGGGGAGAACAAGCTCCTTGGATCGACGACCCTAATTGAACCTAGAATCACCTAGTCCAGAACCAACCCTGAAACTGATCCTGAGAGGGTAGGTTCCAAATTCTGTCTTAGAACCAAACTTAACCAACCCATGTTCACCCCCTACCTCTACATATTTCCATGCTTCCCAAGGTCCCGCTTCCACCCCGTAATACAATTAATCCCAAAATTCCATCTCTCTTGTAATTCATGCAACAAGACTGATTGAAGTAGCAAAGGCTCAAAGCCAACTATATTTTGACGCAATGAGCCCTCTATATTGATGCAAAACATCCTCCCATGATACGATTGATACCCAATGACCAATGCTCAACCTCATGAAAGAAAGATACTTAAAGTTCCTTGCCTTCAAAAATAAAAAAAAAAAAAAAGTTCTAAAACTAGAGTTATCAAGCACCTAGAAGACGCAAACAGATTGAATTCGAACCAAATCAATCAATATCTAAATTCAAATTCAATTAGACAATTCAATATTTGAATTTGACAAGTTAATTCTTTTGGTATTTAATATCTATATCTATATCTATATATAAAATACTTATATTATTATATACATAAATATATAAAATACTATATATCTATATATAAAATACTTATACTATATATATATATATATATATATATATATATATATATATATAATATAAGTATTTTATATACATAAATATATAAATTATTTATGCAATTTAAATGAATTGAATCAAGTCATATTCCAATTATGTTGAGTCCTGAATTCAAAATCGGATTTTCAGATACGATTGACACCCCTAGACCCGAATATTGCACCCTTGAAACTTACTCATTGTATTAGCTAAGAGAATAAAGAGGTTATCCTATTCTAAGAACTATGGGCGTTCTGGAAAAACCTTCAGTTGTTGGTTAGCTTTTAATGAATTTTGTCTTTTTTACCAAGAAAAAAATTGGTTTGCGACCTTTAGATTGGAGGATGGTCAAAGAGCAAATATGTTTGTGTTTTTTGCTTGTTTTCTTTTTAAAACAATTATTTAAAAAAAACATTTAAGGTTAATCTGGTCATCACAAATAATTAATGGCATAGCTGGACAAATTTTGTTAATGGTGACTTGATGGAAGGTAAGTTTTAAATAGGTCTCTTGAATGTTTTGAAAATTGGGGAAAATGAGAGAGTATTTTAGATAATAACTCTAATAGCAAAAGAAAATCACAAAGAATATATGATGCTAGAAAGACAAGATATTAAGAAGGCTTTGGCCAATCAACTCCTCTGGTGAAACTGCAAGCTCTCCATGGTATGGCCAATGGGCCTCATGTGACTCCTACTCTACCCCACCCGTGATTTCCATGTACCCAAAAACAAAATGCAATCTCTGACCAACACTCAACAAAATTTATTTTGGAGCTATAAGTATAAGGTCAATTTAGGCATTTTATTTGGACTTTAGACTAATTAACTTTTAGACTATACATATAAAGAGCCCATTTGGGAGGGCTTATGCAGTGATAGAGTTACATTGATAGAGTCACATCTGAGAAACTACCTATGAGCTACAATAGCCAAACAGTCAATTTTTGGGCCCCTGTAAGCCTATTTTTTGCTTTCCAAATTTTATCGAATAGGTATTTACGACTTTATGGGTTTTTTTTTTTCTTTTTTACTCATACAACATTAGAAATCATTATATAAAAGGAAATAGGATTCAGTCAGAGCAAAGTTCATTCAACAGCCATCATAGCCTTGCATTGGAAATATCTCCTTATGAAATAAAGCATAGAAGTATGGAGATATTCCCAATGGAAAACTATTTTGCTCTGATTGAAGCCAATCTCATCTAAAAGCCCTCCCAAACAAACACAAAAGCCTTTGTGAGCAACAACTTGAGTGCTTGAAAATGTAAAAAAAAAAAAAAGTACTTTTGACATTTATGAAGCTTTAAGTTATTCTAAGACCCACTAGAAAAAATTTCTAGCTACGCCCATACTCAAGTATATTAAAATGCGAGACAACTTATTGTGTTATTGGTTTGTCTTGTAATGTTGTGGGCCATAGCTAAGAGACAGGTTGTTTAGGTTGAGCCATTGTTGAACATTATCTTGGAGAAGTGCTTTTTATTCTAGTGAGAGTGTGGCCTATGACTAAATTGATTCCATGAAAAAAAGGTGTATAAGGATCTTTTTGGTTGATTTCTAATATCAATACAAAATATAATTCAATTCACTCAATTTTTCTTGGATTTCTCGTACAATTTGTTGCACCTTATGCTTTAGTTATGGGCATGAAAAATGTGAGTGCAAGGAAAAGGCTAAATGGAAAGAGGCTGGTCCTTTTTGTAGAGATCCCTTTACCAAATAACCGTTGAAAAATAATGGTCATGGATTTAATACCCTCCAGTTAAAGAAGTGGTGGGAGGAGTGTTGAGCATGCCTTTTTAGAAAACTCTGAGGGAGGTTATAGTTAGGGGTGTCAATTGGACTTGATTTGGTCCAATCCGATCCGGCCTAATGTGAATCCATTATAAATGGACAGGTCCAATTCGGTTTAATGAATATTTTGGACTATTTTGGACCGGTCCAATTCAATGTATGGACCATTCAATCTGTTCAAATTCATTCTGAATTAGATTGGTTTCAATTCAAACCTGGTCCATTGATCAGATTTGGTTTAATCCAACCTAATCCAATATAAATTTACTAAGAACGGACCAGGTCCAATCCAATCTAAAAAATATTTTGGACCGAATTGGTCTAATCCAATATGTCTTATTAGTCTGTCCAATCTGTCTAAATTGACTTTAGACTTAATGGGATCTAATCCAAAACCGATCCATTGACACCCTTAATTATAGCAGGTGTAAACTCTTATGCTTCAGTCCTAATGGATGTTATGGATCCTAATACCATTTCAGCTGCTACAGATGAGAATGAAGAAGGAAGTTGAACGCCTGTTATTGACGTTCATTCTGATTTGCATGATATTATCCATGCAATAGGTTTAGTGGTGGCATCAATGGAAAAGACAATGGTGGAAGGAGACATCCCAGGAAGTCCACTTGGCTTTAGAGGAACTTTCGGATCATGGAAAAATTTTAGAGCAAACGCTATTTAATGTTTTGCTTGAAAACATTTTAGAGCAAACGCCATGATTCCAAACACCACCCAAAGTAGTCATGAAAGACAGAAGAGTTTGATGTTTCAAGTAAGGGTCGATGTTATTGGGGGAATAGGGAATGGTAGAAGAAGGTAAGTTGTTATTTTGGATATTTTTTTCTTTTTATTTGTTAACAATTTGAATGAAAGAGAGGAAATTTTTGTGTTGAAAGCCTTGTGTTCAAAAACTCTTTGTAATTCTTCTTTTTGTCATTTTATAGCTTGTCAAAACTTGTTACATATTTATGTGGATGAGTACAGCACTATCATTTATTGTTTGAAGAGGTTTGTATTAAGTAACAATTCATTTATAGTGAAGAGAAATTCCTTTACATTTGTCTTTTCTTTTGGTCTTTACTATTTGGTTCCGTTTTACCACATTTTTATACTTGAACTCCTTACTAATTGTTTTGATAGAGCATATATTTTTTAAGATGGTTTGCCTATAATTCTTTCATGCAGGTTGGAGGGAAGAGAAAACTATTTTTTATAGCTTTCACAAAAAGCAACACAAAATGAAACCTTATCCCTCTCAGCCTTCATTAACAATCTAAATAAACCATTCATAGCCAAAGTGAAAAAGTAAGGTGAGGATGAGGATATAAAATAGCCTTGTGAGGACATATTAATAAAACAAAAAATTAACATAAAAATACATTAAAAAATTTTAAAGAACACCAATCTTTACTAAAACCAAAAGCCCAGAGCTGATTTGATTAATAAAAAGTCCCATCTTAAACTATCATGCCTTAGTTTACATTTTACACTGTTTTGGCTAAGGCCATGGCTAAGTGTGCAATTCAACTTGGCTTGAGTTTACATTTTACACTGTTTTGGGTTTGGGTTTTGAATCGGGCCAATTGAAATTTGAACAAAATCCCAAGCCTAACTTGTCCAAGTTCCACCCCTAGCCATAGCCCTTTTTTTCCCTGATCATTACAAAATTATCAATTAATTGCAGATGAGCAAAACACTTTTTTTTTCTAACCAAAAATCTTTTGAGCCTATTAATTAAAATCTTTTCTGGGATTATCACTTTAACTTTTTAGGAATTAAAGTAAAAAAAAGAAAAAATTCATTGAAGTTGGCCAACATTTTATTTTCGGAAAAAATCACCACTCATACACATCAATATATTGACCTCCAAACAAAACTAATAAAAATAGCAGAAATTACATCTATCGCTAGAGCTTTTAAACTCCCAATGCTCTGAATAGCATCTTGAGCCTCTTCCAATGAAGGTATGTCTTTCATTATCTTCATGAGAACTTACCTTATCAAAGAGGGATCCCGACAACCTTCAAATTAATTCTGCCTTTGAGATTTAAAAGCTCCTCAAAATATAGTCCATAAAAGCTTTTATGAGCTATCTCTTCATGTTTATTCATGAATCCACCTATATATTATCATGAGCTTGGATCCATTCAATATTAATTTTCTTCTTTCTTTCTGATCAAAGTTGGCATGTGAAAAAAAATAATAATAATAACATTTTGATCACCCGGTAGTAATTAACCATGTCTATTTAGATTTCTAAGATCTCCAAAACATTTCGCGTAAGTAGCAATTTCTCCATCTGTTTTGTCAAAAATTTAATTTGATTAATTACGTTCTGAGAATGATAAATAAGGGTGCAGTCTGGATAGGACCAACCCAAGCCTGAATTTACCCAGCCCGCGTTTTTGCACGGATTAGGCTTAGATTTTCGGTCTTCGGACTGGATGGGCTCAAAAGCATGGCTTACTGCGCACTTTCATACATATATGCATACAATATAAACATATATATATATATATATATACATGCATATGCATACATATAAACATGTATACAAGATTATATGCTAAATATGCAAAATTCCTATTTAAAGGTTTAAATTAGTGATACTAAATAGGTTTATGCAACTTCTTAGTACATTATTCCTAACAAGCCCACTTGAGCTTAATTGACCAACTCAAACCTGGCCTGAGCTTATTCCTATCTATGTCAAATTTTAGTTCAGGCTGAGCCTGGGGTTGGAAAGGTTGGGCTTGATCTTAGGGCTAATTGAAGCTTGAAGCCCAATTTTTAAGGTTGAGCCTGGATTGACATTAAATCCAACCCAGCCCGCCAGACTTGTACCCTTAAAAGATAGAGACTCCAATTAGGGGTGTCGATTGGATTGAATTTGGTCTAATCCGGTCCAGTCCAATGTAAGTCCATTACAAATGGACCAGGTCCAATTCAATTCAATGAATAAATTGGATCATTTTGGATTGGTCCAATTTAAAGTTCAGACCATCTAATTTGTTCAAATTCATTTTAATTTAAATTGGTTTTAAGCCAAACCCGGTCCATTGACACCTATGTTCTTATCTTATATCAATGGACCGGATAAGCAATATAAATTTATTACGGACAGACCAGGTCCAGTCCAATCTAATAAATATTTTGCACTGGATTGATCCAATCTACTATAATTTTTTGGTCCGTCCAATCCTTCTAAATTGATTTTGAACTGAACGGGGTCCAGTCCAAAACCGGTCCATTAACACCCTTATCTCCAACAATTGATCTAATCAACAATTTGACGCTAGCCTTTACAATTGTTTCACCAAACTGCTTTTTTATTTGATATTTTCAAATCAGATTTTTAAGTTTTATTATGATGCTTGAAAACTAATACGAAGATGCAAACCCACTGGAAAAGAGAGAAGCTTTAAGAAAAAGCTTAATTAATGATTTATGGTTGCTCAGGTATCATACCTTTCTGGTACATAAAAATTGGCTAAAGAGTTAACAAGGCTATTATAGGAGGCTCACGAAATTATGCTTACACTGTTTTTACGGTCATTTTCAGCTGTGCACCGGAAACATCTCCATACTTATATCTTTTTATTCATTAAGAAATGCTTTCAACACATGGCTAAAAAGGGCCATGACAATAGTGCGAGCACAACTTTGTGAGCATCAAATCTGATTTCTACATATGAAAGAGGTTCTATTAAGGATTAAAGTGTCTATCGGATATTGTATCGGACAAGTAGGATACGAATATGAATATGCTTTGGAAATGCATGGATACGGACAAAATATATGAAAATGCATGGATACACTAAGAATAAATATAAATTTCGTAAATACAATAATATCAGTAAATTTAAGATCAAAGCAATCACAAATAGTATATAAATACATAAGAAATGTATATTTTAGTGATACATATGAAGAAATATATTATAATTAATATATCAGGATGCATAGATATCATATAATTTTATTTACAATGCATCATTCAAAAATCTAACACACAAAACAATATGCACCTATTATATTTTAATTATTATACAAATTATTTTTATTCTACTTTTTTAATTTTTTAACATTACCAAAAAGTCAACTAAATATTAAATTCTCAAGTACAAATTAAAATATTAATTAATAATTTATAAAAATCTAATCTTAAGTTAGAGTTTATAATATACATATCATATAAAAACTCATAATTTTTAATTACTAAAATTATTATTCCTTTATTAATACTTTATTTATATAATTTTCTAATATGAAAAATGATTTTTTGAATAAATGTAGATTAATGGATTTGATAAATTCAATTTAATGTTATATTCTTAAATATTTTATAAACAATATTTTTATTTTTTATAAATAATAAATATGTTGTTATTACTTATTATAAATTAAAATATTAATTAATAATTTGTAAAAATATATAAAAAATTTAATTTGCATATCATTTGCAAATTTATAAACTTTAAGTATTAAAATAATTATTCTATTCTTAATATTTTATTTGTATAATTTTCTTGATATTAAAAATTATCTTTTTATATAAACATAGATTTGATAGATTATTTATTGTATTAGTTTATAAAATACTGTTTTTTAATATTATTCTTTGAAATTTTAGTTAGTGTTGTTAAATATAAACATGCACTTTTTGTTTTAATCACATATAGAGACAAAATTTAATACATTTTATTTTATTTTATTTATTATCATAAGAATAAACATGGTTTAATAGCTTAGAATCACATTTAAGGCGCAAGGCTTTAGGTGCTCTATGGTGATCCGAGTATGAATCACTTTGCCTACAGTTTTTGTAATAGATAAGCAGTGTATTAATTTAGGAGAGATCTCTCCTAAATTATCTTTAATTCCTATTTATCATCTCCCCTACTTTTTATCTATATCTATTTAAAGAAAGTTTGGATTAAAAATTTAAGAATTATACAAATATACTAACAAAATTATATAATAACTTTAAAATATATAATAAAAACACAAAAAGTAATTTTATATTTTTAAAAAAATATATCACAAAATTATGTACTAACAATTTAAATTATGTTTTTCTGGATTATCAATTTAAATGTTTTCAAATATTTAATAATATGTAACAGTTTTAAATAAATAGAATTCAAATAATCAAATTTTTAAATATTTTTACAGACTATTTAAATATTTAAATAACCAAATATTTATCATACTAGATTTTAAATAGTTAAAATAACAAAATTATGTAATAAATTTTAAACATTTCTTCAATGTAGAAAAATAATTATAATATAATAATGAAACTAATAATAATTTAATATATTACAAAATTAATAATTAAATTATATAATAATAGTATAAATTATGATTTTATTGATAGTTAATTTAAATAAATATTTAATATTTTAAAATTTAAATATTTTACATATTATTTAAATATTTAAATAACTAAATATCTTAAATAACAAAACATTTAACATAACTAGGTTTTAAATAGTTAAAATAAAAAAAAATATGTAATAAATTTAAAAAAAAAATCTAAAAAGTAGAAAAATAATTATAACTAATATTGAAAGTAATAATAATTTAGCATTTCTAAAAAATATTGTAAATAATTAATTTCACTTATATCAAGTAATAATTCGAGAAAATAACTTTCAAAAAAATTAATATTTATTAATAATAATTTTAAACTCTTAATCTCTATTTATTATATAATTATATATACTAAATTAATATTTATTGTATTTTAATATTTATTTATTGTTTTTGTGATAAGTGTATTTTCAATGATTATGTATAAATTTATTTATTTTTTGTTATTTAATAAAAATCTTTCAATAATTATTGGAGATTAAATTACTACTATTGAATTTTTAAATTTAATTTATTATACTTATTTTATTTATTGTATTTTTGTTATAAGTTATTGATTAATATTTATTAGAGATTAAACTATTATTTGAAATTATACTATTTATTAACTTAGTTAATATATTTTTAGTACTTACTGTATTTTTATAATTTATGTAATTATTGTATTTTTCATTATCAATATATTTTCAATAATTGTGTATTTTTGCTATAAATTTTCAATAATTATTGGAGATTAAACTATTGTTATTTATCAAAGATGAGACTATTAATTTAGTTATATCGGTTTGGGTCGGTTTTCTGGTTTGGTCAGTCGGTTCAAAATATTTAAAATTAAAAATTAAATTTAAGTTTAAAAATTATAGTGCAATTATTAAAAAATAATTTTAAAAATTACAGTGCAATTATTAAAAAATAAATTTAAAAATTATATTTTTGATATAAGACATTTTAGACTAAGAAATATGGAAAATTTCCCACTTTTCCATATTAAAATTTATATTTAAAATATAATCATTCGATTTTGGTCAGTTTACAAATGGCTAAAGTGAAACTGATCCAAATTGGCCGAATTGAGAAATTTTTGAACCAAATCCAACCTAATGTATTAGAAAACCAACCAACTCGGGTCAAGTTAATCAGGTTGGTCGGTTTCATCAATTTGATGAATAAACCTAACTGAAATTGATTATTGTTATTTTTGTATTATAAAAATTTTATTAAAAGTAGTATATAGAATATGAATAATTATTAATTATTTAAAAAGTTAAAAATATAAAACAATTGTATACTCTTATGTGTTTCTATTAGGGTCATTTCCTAGAACACACCTTAGGGGTAACAATTTTCCCCATCCCTAACGGGGACCCGACTTTCTTGACCCAATGGGGCTGAGGATGGAGATTGTTTTGGCGGGGCAGTGACAGGAACGGGGATTAATAGGAATCCCTAGTCGGGATCAGGGTTGAGGATGGGGATTGAGGTTCATGCCTTGCCCCAACCCCGATTATATATATATAGTAAATGTTATTTATATTAAATATACTATTATATTATTTATATTAAATATACTGTTATATTATTTATATTATATATATCAAAACATATTTAAAACATCATTTATAATTAAAATTTTTTATTTATTTTAAAAAATACTATTATCTGAAAATATTTTGGGGATTTGAGTCCCCATGGGGAACCCATCCCCTTCGGGGATCGAGGATGGGGGTTAATTTTAAAATCAGGGTTGAGGATGGGGAATATGATCCCAGCCCCGAATCCGTCTCGTTGCCATTCCTACACACCTTATAGGTTTACATATTTACTTAAACCTATCTTATAATTTTCATTTTACTAAAACATCACATATATTTTATAACTTATTTAATTAATCAACTTTTCATTAAGGAGTGTTTATTTGGCCATTAGGCCCATGATTTTTCATTCCAAAAATACCCTTAAAACTTTTTTGTATAGAAAACAAAATTGACCAAATATAACTAATGGAGTAGTTGCCTATGTCTTATTAGGGGCAAAAATGATATTTTTATTTTTATTTTTTTCTGATTAAATTTATTGAAATAAACAATAGATTCAACATTGTCATTTTCCATTGTCATCCAATGAAAATTTGATTAAATCTCTATTGCAAATTATAAATGGTGTTTTAGTAAATCCATAAAATTATAAAGAATATTTTAGTAAATAACCATTTATATTATTTATCTTTGCATCGCACGTCCCCGCTAGAATCATATATTAAACGAATCAATCACATCTGATCTCCCATGATGGGCCCATTAAAGAAAGGACACGCTACATGTTGGTACAAGTTGCACTGGTAGTACGTAAATCAAGGGGCGAAGCGAAGCTGTTGGAGCGTTTAGGTTATAGAAACTCCAAATCCAAGTACAACCTCCATTCCATTTCGATTTCGTACACCTGATGTGCCATTAACTATTCGCGTACTCTCTCAGTCTCTCTCACGAGGATGGTTGAAGTCAAATAACTCTAAATTGAATTCATAAGAAGACACAAGTTTGCCCCCAACGGCTACTGTGGAGTGATTTTGAAATTTAAAATCCTCACAAGCGGGATTAAATTAAAAAGACCAAGAGGGGAAGACATTACGCCGTTGCCGGGGATCGAACCCGGGTCGCCCGCGTGACAGGCGGGAATACTCACCACTATACTACAACGACTCAATTGATTTCGGATTAAAATGTCATTATCTCATTTATTAACCCACCAAAGACCTTGACCTTCCCTGTTAAATCAATCTTCCAAAGAGAAACCTATGCTGCATATATACAATTTTAATTTCCTCGACTAACAAGCAACTCCGTTCATATTTGGGCATTTGGTCTAGTGATTTACCAGTTAACCATGCGAGACGTTCCAAGGATTCTTGTCCACCTGTGTAGCGCATATTCTTGCAGAAATACGTTTCACAAAAAAAAACAAATTTAAGTCTCATTCCTATTGTGTAATCTTCAGCTAAATAGAGAGGCAGTGGTTAACTTTTTCGCTCAGTCATGTTCTTCCAATAAAGAGAACAAAACAGTTTAAAATTGGGCTTGGAAATCACAATTTCAAGTCTCTCCGTCACTCAATTACAACTGCATTCCAATGATATCAGTTACGTACAGATAGCTCATTTTATCTAGTCACGAGGTTCATAAAATTCATCAATCAAACTCAGCTCATTCCACTAAACAGAAATCTCGTTACAACAATAAATAAATAAATAAACAATAATGTGGTAAACCCTCCTAACTCCTCAATCCACCTGCTAAACTGTAGGAATTTTCTCCTGCTAATTCTTGAATCCACCTACTAATTTGTAGGAAAATCTCAGTGATTTTCTCCTACTATAACTCTAGTTCCTAGATGGAGGGCTTAGGACTCCTTTCTTGCATTCATGCCTTGCAATGCCAGATTGAGGTGCCAGTGCTTCTCGAATTGAGCTTGCTACTGAATCTGATCCCTCGGGGAAATTGCATGAGTTCTTCCCTTTGATATCAACGCCAAGATAATCTGTTAAAACTTTCTTTACTCCAAACCCACGATGCTGTGGCTTGTTGCCACTGGGAAAAGGGGACCTCTCTCCTTTTGCAGCGCTAACCAAAGGTGCAGGTGAGAAGCTTGGAGTTGTAAAAGCTGTAGCATATGGAGTGCTTGAGACAGGCACTGAGTATGGAATTGAAACCCTCTTGTGAGCTATCACACTGACTGAGGGAACCGAAGAATATTGATCCGAATGCTTGGTTAAGTCATCAACATAGAGTAGATCATCAATGCGGGCAATAATATTAAACGCCAGGCTCTCCAATACTCTTGAGTAGCTCTCTAGAATAGATTTCCCAATATCCTGAAATTGTGGATAAAGATGAGGGAGAAGAAGGCATAGATGAGAACCACAATTTCGAATGTGAGAAATACAGACCTTGTTGTATTGGATCTTGCTCATATCCAAGGATGTCTGTGGAAGACCAGGGAACCGCTGCTGCAAGCAAAGCAATAAGCTCTCAGCTCTATCTGCAAGCAACTCCCTCTTATCTCCACCATCAACCACCAACTCCTTGACCATCTCCCAAGATGACTTGGAAGTGGAGCGGTTTGAATTATTTATGGGTTTTGAGTTTGCTCTTCGACGCCAGATGTATATGGAGGCCTCAACGCGGTTAGCAATCTCCAGAGCTTGGTGTTCAGAGGAAAGGTCAAGGCAATCGAGAAGGCATTCTGGGGAGAACTGATCTGATGTAATATACCGGTGGATCACATCGCCTAGGCTAGCTCTTCCGTTCTAAACCCAAATCCAAATAGCACTCAAAATTTAGTCTTTCTTTTATCTCATAAAATCAGAATTCAGAAGAATTGCACCATGTAGGAATTCTGTACCTTTGGTAGAGATTCCAGGTATGATTCAGGGACTTCCATTTCAGCTAAAACAGTACTATTGATGGCCATAGCAGCTTTAAGGATTTGGTTTGTGCATTCACGCTTGTGCTGCAAATGTTTCCTTGAATTTTCATGGAGACCACCGGGAGGAACACGGGGAACAGGAAGCCACCATTTGTCCACTTGGCGCTGAAGTGGTCTACGAAAAGAGGCTGATCCATCAGCATCTGGAGCTAAAATCCCTTGGTCAACATACCAGAATTCTGTGTCGCCAAAACCATCTAATATTTCCTGTGCAAGTGACATTTCAGAAACATTTGCAGAATTCAGAAACTTCATCGTCTCAAAATTATGGGATGGAGACAAGAGCAGTAATATATCTTACAATCAGCATGTTGTCTAATTTACGCAATGCTGGGAGATTGATAAAAATGTCTGATCTGGGTCTGCAAGTCATAACCTGAAATGTCAATGTGAAAGTGAAATTCGTCAAAACAGTAGCATATATGTAATGTACATTATTTCACTGGCTTTTCTTTTGTTTATTAAAATTTGCATATGCTTTCCATTTACAGATATAAGGACTACGAATGAATAAAGGTTCAAGGAGAAGGGATAATATGGGTTATGCATTCAACAAATTTCAGCACTAACCAGTAGAGGGGATTATTTCTCTGTTCAATGGACAACTGATTTCGTGTGCCAAGTTCATAACATATAACACTAAGAAACGTAAGATAAAGATGAACTAATTGGGATTACCTCAAGCTTGCTTCCATCAAGAAATGTTTGCCAAGAGGGTGTCAATTCGACAATGTGGTCACTAACACAAAGAAGGCATTCGATCTCCCTTCGCCACATTGATTTTTTCTCAGGAGGTAGAGGTTCTAATCTCCAAAGCTGCCCAAAGAGGGTAGCTAAAACACAATGCAGAGAAGGAAATAACCATCAAAAGAGAAGCTGATTGAGGTTTTAATACAAAGAAAAACCGGTCTTCTATGGAGATGGAGCAATGCTAATAAATTAGAGCTTAGAGGCAAAAGAAACCGTACCACAGAGATTAGTAATGGCATTCGAAATGGCCAATGCTGTGCAAACCCCTTTCCCACATCCCGACATATCTTCCCCAAGCAACAATTTTGAGAACCTCTCTTTCATAAGTTCAACCTCTATCGAAAACCTCAAAAAAAATTCAGAATCAACGACGTTGTAAAATTATCAAACAAGAAAGTGTTATCAAACAAACGAAGAAATAATAGGTGGAAAAAGGAGAACATTACATACCTGGAATCTTTGACCCTTGTTTCTCTAATTTACTATCTTCCAAGTGGGGCTTCTTCTCATCCCCAGCGACATCAGAAATTGAACAGATTTGCATCTCCGACTTCCCAACCGGCCAACATAGTGATGGTGCTGAAGAGGACTCTTCTGAATTATTAGGGATTCGTTCTTCGTTGGTAGTTCCACCAGACGTCAAAGCATCAGAACTCGAACTGCACGAACTGCTTTCCCGAGACTCTTCTTCTCCAGAATCCGTAAATGGCTCACTTTCACCTCCATTTCCATGGAATCCAACTTTCCTGTCTTCAATTACATCCCTCTTCTCAACCAAACACTCCATCCCAACCTCCGTTGATTCGTTAAAACCAGCAGAACCACAGAAAAATGAGCTCTTCACGACCAAACCCGAACCAAGAACCCTTCTTAAAACGACCCCATCTGAAACTCGAGCTCTGAAAGATAAGCTACGTAGAGATTTCGAGACCCAAAAGCTCAACACAGAAAACGGGCTAACATCAGCAGAGGTTCTAAGCTTCGCTAGTGGCAGACAAAGCTTGAGCTCCTGCACTGTTGTTTGTCTTTCTTCTTCTTCTCGGGAAGAAGCTCTATCCATAAGGTTTCAAACATTTCTTAGGCGTGTGAAGGAAAATAGGGGTGTATTTATGGTTTATTTTTGTCTGCGCCTTGTCTGTCTCTAGGTGTGTGTGGAGGAACTTCGTATATTTATATGGGAGGAGTGAAGTTGGCCATGATTACTAAACTTGCTCAAACACAGGACATCTGAGAGACGAGGCTAGCTTAGCTTCTCTTTTTTTATTTGATTTTCTCTTTTCAGAGTTCCTCCACCACCATTTCTCCTGGTTTCAATCTAAATGATAACCGTCTCTTGAATCGATTTTCATTGCACTTTAAAAGGAGGATTCAAAGGCTTCAAACACTAAAACATTGTACAAATTTTCCAAATCCGTTTGAAAAAAATTATAAAATAACGCTGGAGTCGTAAATGACGGATCTGCCATCGTGTGGATTTCCATTTAACCCCTTTACATTAGAATGGATTGACCAGCATGCACTTGGGTTTGGACCGTTTGGTGTGAAACGACCTTTATGGAGCTGTGATTCTGTGAGGTTGCTTGGTTGGCATCTCGGCCGAGTGTGTAGTCTGTCATTCAATACACGGAGACCTAACAACAGTGGCGTCTGTTGATAGTGCGCTATCTTGGAAGTTGGAAGCAATGCGAATAAAAAGGAAGCTTGGTATACACTCTGGAGCCTGGACTAGTGGACTGGGGGACCATCAAAATTATGGGCCGAAACAAGTTTCGTCAATTCTCAAGAAGGCCCCATTTAATAGTCCAGTAATAAACAATAATAAGACAGAGTCTAGTAATTGAGATTTGGATTTGGCAAAGAAATAATGCTTGGGCCTTATATGCATCCAAGCTTAACAGGTGTAGAATTAGGTGGTCCAACTCCAACCAAAGGCAAACTTGCTCGTGAGTCGTGAGCCACGCACCACATGGATCATGGATGGCAACTTGGAAACTTGTTTACAAGGAATTACTGTCGTTACAAATTTGGGGGCATCCAGTCGTTATAAGATTAAGCTTGGCAGTTGGCAATTTTGATGTTGTGTGTCCCGTTCTAGATGGACAACAGAAACTATAAGCCAAGGGCTTTCCAGTAAATTCATTATTCATTGTCCCTTCCCGTACCCCCAGGGCCCAGGCCCCAGTCCAGCAGAACGGAGGGTTAAGGCCTTAAGGGGGGGTTGGTCGTGGTCCTTCCCTCCTTGGTAGGAAGGAGGACAGAGGAACTGGACCACATAATCTCTCTTAAATCTTAACTAAATGTCTCTTTTGAACCCTCTTTGGATGTTTTGCAGCTTTTGTTGCAACACACAAGCCCCCCCAAGCTTTGACTATTTATGACATGTTTGGATAACAAGATAGATGTGAGCATTTCTGGTGGACGGAAAACGGGCCACACCAAACGCCCACTGAACAGACATGTAACATGTTGGCAGGATCTTAGGATCTTAGATCAAAGTTTAGTAAAATTGTTGATCTCTCTGGACCCACAATAATAAAGTAGAGGAGAAATGATAATGGGGGACACATAGCTTGGGAAATTGTTGATCTCTTCTCTCTCTCTCTTCTTACTTTCCTTGTAAGGCTTTGTGTTCCCCAACATCTTTCTGTTTGTTAATAATATTCTCTTTCCTTGATTATGTTGCCGGTTGTTCCAACTGAAAGAGTCCTTTTTCCTCAACGGCTAGTAGGATGTGTATCCGGACGTTGAATCCGTATTTAAAATAAAGTTAGAAAGGGGAAAAGAAGACCCCATATCTGATAGCCGTTTGTATTACACAAAGCGACGACTTTCGCTTTGATGATGTTTGTCGTTTTCTCGACTTTCTTTTATCCCATACCTCAGATTCCACCAAGCAACCAAAATAGGAATGGTGGGAAAATGAAAACCAAATAAGAAAAAGAAAAGAAAATTTTAAGTGTTAAATGCCCTCTCTCTTTTCTTTTTTTCTTTTTTTTTTTTTTTTTTTTTGTTGAAAAAAATGCTACCTGTTAAATGCTCTATGTTTTGAGGCCTAAATTTTCCCCTGGAAACCATTGAATTGACGTCAAAAAAGAAATATTGAATTGGGTATGGCTTTTAGAAAGCTGAAAAAGTGTTTAGTGCGTACCTAATCACACTCAAGCCCTGCCCTAGCCCCTAAGGTGGTTGGGTCCTAACTGCCTAAGGATTGCTCCAATCCCACCCCCGTCCCTACAAAAAGTGTTAGTATTCTCAGTACTGAGAAGAGGATCCCTTGATCTCTGTGAATTAATTCTAACAAATTCGACTGGCAAAGCTCGAGCCGGAAAATCAATTGGGCTGAGTCTCGAATTGAAGGCCGCAAACATGGACGCTTGAAAATCCACACAATTCCATATTAGTTGGTGGTTGGTAGAGAACTGGAGATATTACATTACTGACAATGGGCACTCTCTGTCTCTCCTCTCATTTAGCTTAGTTTTTTTTGGATAATATCTCAATTAACTAGTTTGTTCCTACAATTCCAACAGTAAAAGAGAGATTCCACTCCTTGGTTGCATTAATTAATTATTTAAACGGAATATTTAAGTGGCAATATCAGAATGCGGTAGAGTAGAGGCAACAAAATTAATTTATGAGAATGATCAATCAGCCCAGATCAGAATTTTATAAGCCCAAAGTACAGGGGAAATGCATCCTGATTGTGAATTAATGTCAAATTCACAAACAGGATGTTGTTTATAAGGGGGAGAGGGCTAACACTAGGAGGGGCTGGAATTCAGAATTCTGCATCGCATGTATCCCTACTTCTTCAAATTAATTTCTCTTCGGCTCCAATGTCCACGTGTGTTAATCTCATTAATCAGAATTATTTAATGTTTTATAGTTTAATCTCCATAAAAGCAAAGTATACTAATAATATTATTTCATTTATTTAAGATGTAGGTGGTGGTCCTTGGTCCTTGCTCTGGTCATGAAAGCGGAGGGTCCACTTTGGCAGCCTTGAGATTGGTGAATCATGATAAATTTGAATTGATAATAGACAACTAGACATTCTCCTTTCGTTTTTGTTTTTTGTTAAGCCTTTTACACCTTCCCACGATCCTCGTTTCTCAGGCTAAACGGCCGTGGGCCGAGCTGTTCGGACTTTGAACCGTTTTGAAATGTTGACTTTTTGTGTCGTTTAACGTATAGTTTTGCGGGGGGATTTAAATTAAAACATAAAAACTTAGACTTTGGCTCAAATGTTGTACACATCTGAGTTAACGGCTAAATTTCGATTCCAACTTTTGATTTTGAACTTTACAAGTGGTGTGTATACTGTATAGATAAAAGGGCTTCCTTTCAAACATAGTAAGCTTTTCGAATTTGAACTACTGCATTATCATCTGTTCCTTTGCTCCAGCGTTGACCTTTTAACCTATTGGTATTCTTCCTTTGGTAAGCTGCAAATGTTATTCCGAATTAGATCCCATTAAGGGTGACCCGTATTCGACCCATTTATAATTGGACCGAATATCGATGTATCCTTATCCCATTCCTAAATTTGGTTTGAATGTTGAACATGTTTAATAATAACATATAATATTTTAACTCATGCAATTAATAACATATGATATTTTAATAGTTTTTAGCAATTATAAATAGATCAAATTTGAATATATAGTATAAATGACCAAAAAAATTTTAAAATTTAATTATTTTTTAAATTATACATAATAATGCATGTAAATATAAAAATATTAAATTCAGCAATGATAAATTTTATATTGGACTTAGATTTTAATCTTTAAATCTACACCCAAACTGATTTATTATCGGATGCAACATCTAGCATCTTAATCCGGAAAATTCGGATTCGGAGTCAAAACGGGTATGAGACATTGGGAGTTTATTTGACAGCCCTAGGCGGGCATATGCCATAAGTTTGACAAATTCTAACCAGGCCGACAGGTTTTATGTAGGATGAAGAAGACTTTCAAGTGGAATTAGACCTTTAACTTCCCAGTTCCCAAGACTTCATTAGCACTACATATATTGCATCATTTTTGAGGATGTTCATGTTCCTGTGTACACTTAATATTTCCACTTGAAAAGTGTGAAACATTGTTTGAAAATCCTAGCTTTGAAAAATGGGGGAAGGACAATACGGGTTCAAGCAGTAAATTTAAATATTTGTTGACTTATTTTGTAACAAAAAGAAATACAATATTAGATGAATCTGAATGGAATTGAAGGATTCATCTTTTCGAAAGGAGGCAGTTGATGATTGATTCTCTTCTACAAACGAAAATTGGGTCACTTTGTTTCAGAACGCAAGTAGTCGATTTCCTAACATTGTCTTCATTAAACTCTTTATTCAAGAACCCTAGCTTTGATATGTAAAAATGACCGACTTTAAAAAGCTTATTGAATCCCAATTCCCACATGAAATCATTACGATTTATCAACTTTGAGCAGACACATTAGCCAATTAGTAAGGCCTGTTTGCTTTTTGGATAGTTATTTATCCAGGTAAATGTTTCTCAAGAAAAACTTATAAAAGTAATTGCATTTACCCATGTTCTTTAATTTCTCATGTAAATAAGGTAATGACTATTTTAGTCATAAAAATCTATTATTAAAATGGGTATTTTTGTCCTATTCAAGTATTGGCAATTTCACCTAAGTGAAAAAGCTATTTATCCACTTGACCAACTTTCCCCCCTCCCAAAATCCAAAAAACAAATATCCCCTAAAAGTTAATTTCTAATTCTAAGAATATCCCAACAAAAAGCCCAAAATCAAATCTCTTATACGCATCCAATGGAAACTGGAACTACATCTAGGATAATATGGGGTCACAATATTATTCACAATTTCTGAAGAAATGCGATAGGTTTTACCAAATACCAATCGATGTACCACCTTTGCAACTCTCTCTCTCTCTCTCTCCGTTGGCCGATGTTATGCGCTACAATGAACAATCATGAAGTAACATGTTCCACCATACCAAATTTTCCACCATTTAATCGAATTTGCTGCACCATGGAGACTCCCTTGGAGTGCAAGAGAAGATATGGCTACGGAAGAAGGATAAGAAATGATTCAACAGGAGCCGGAAGATCGTATTCGCAAATAGGTTCACCTGACTCGGTAGGGCTTTAGGAATTAGGACTCTGCTTACTGTTGGCCAAGCTTTGGCAATGCTACAAAGGTATTAGATACCATGGGCTGGGCTTGAATGAACTTTTGGCCCGATTATTCGTCTTCCATTAGCCTATCACGGTGAACTCTTAAAATATATTCAAACATCCAAAAGGGCTGGTCCGCCAAGAGGCCCAGGTGAATTTATAATTATGTGTCCAGTAACTTTGTCATGTGGCAATAGACTTTGCTATGTCGATGGTTAATCTGGTAAAGCCCAGACCCTCAAATCAGATAGGGAGACCCTCTGGGTAGGGTTAACTTTGAATCTTTGACTGTTGGGGGCCAACAGTCTATGCTGTTGAGAGGGTTTTTGGGCTGGACACGTTCATCAATTTATGTGCATGTCTATGTTTATGGGTAAAAGTAAATAGCGGGCGTTACTATTTTACCCCATTCTATGGTAATGTAGCATTCCCAAAAGTGTTCTCAACAGCATAGGCTGTTGGCCCCCAACAGCCATTTTTTTTTCCTCTGGCCATACCATATGTCAAGTGTCCTTAATTTGTCCATAGAATTTCATAGCTGGTGTTTGGTATCGTTGCCATTGTTTCAGAACCATTTTCTGAGAAAATGGTGCTGTATGAATGAGGGTCTGTTGCACTGTATTTTTAGAAAACAGCTCCCTTTTTTTTTTATTATTTGGCATCAATGCTTTAACAAATGATGTTTTCTAGGGAAACAGCACTGGTTTAATTTGATACCATTGCTATATAACCATTTTCAGCATTGGTCTATATTATCCAACACTTTAGATAATGTCACAATGGTACCACATCATTGTATCGCTGGCATCAACAGGCAGGAATCTCAGGAAACGTCATTGAATTCGATGTTTCCTCAGACCATGCTTTCCCAATTTTCAAGGCATGGTTTGGGATAACATTTTTTTCTGAAAAAACAGAACCAAATATCTTTCCATTTTCTGGGCCGGGTAACGGCATCATTGCCAAACACCGCCATAGTAAACCATGTATTCAGCCCTTGGTTATGACTTCAATTGTTTTTAGAAAGTCAATAATGAGAAACCATGCCTATGGGACTTAGGACCTCTTTTACTTATCTTAAATGCAAACCAGGCCTCTGAGCAAAAGAAAATTGATGAAGGCAATACAAGTAACGAGATGGATGCAAGTGCTTAAAAGTCTCTCTACATATCAAATTTTCTCATGGGATCAGTAAGTTTGCAAAAGAAAATTGATGAAGGCAATACAGTATGACCAGTGTGCATCTTGTTTGTGGGGGGTTAATTTCAATTCCATTAATTGGTCTTTAGATTTGAACAAACAGACTCTAATAAGAAATTTTTCTTCAAATGTCATCAGTGAGAAAGAATTATGAAGATGAATCTACAAATGGGAGAGCTTTCATGCAATGGATTTTAGCTTTGCTAGGTATGCAACACATGGAAAGTCTAGAAACTATTTTTGTGAAAAACCCAAAATGCCCAAATATGCTTTTATTCAGTTAAGAATTTGACTTTTCAAAGAAGCTAGTTTTGGTAGTTTCTTTACTGCTCAGTCAATACAGTTTAATCAAGGCTGAAACCCTCCCAAATGGGCACTTAAAAGAGCTTTTCACACAGTGGCTTTTAGCTGTACATGATGGGATTCACATGGACAATTTATAAGTTATGTTTAGGGGCCATTATTTTTATGGATTTGGAGAGGGGGAAAGTTGATCAATGGGATAATCTTATGTTCTTTTTTCAGCTTTATGTGGGGACTAGAGAGTTTATTTTCGTGGGTATCACTTACCCAGGAAAGTGATAACCATCTCGTAGGTGGATAAATAATTTTTACGTAGGAAAGTGATACCCATCTTATAGGTGGACAAATAACTTTCCCATATAGGGGGACAGTTGCCAAGACTTGAATGGAACAAAAAATGTCCATTTTAATAATGAATTTCAATGACTAAAATGGTCATTTGCCTTGTTTACCTGAGAAATAAAAGAACATGCATAAATGCACTTATCTGGGCAAATGTTTTCCAAGAAAAACTTACTCAGGTAATTGCATTCACACCAGATAAATAACTTACCAAAAAACAATGAGACTTCAGTGAAAATTTCCAAAAATCCCAAATATGTTATCATTCAATTAAATTATTAGTTTTTCCTAAAGCTTGTTTTAGTAATTTCTTCAAAATTGCTTAGTGAAAACAGCTCAATCAAAGCTTCAGCCATCCCAAATGGGTCCTAAGATTTAGTCACCATTATTCAAGGATTCATCAATTGCCTAATGAAACACCACATACTGACTCCAAATCTGCTACCCCCACTACCCATAAAACATTAAAACCATACATAGAAACATTTCCCCTATGAATGGCCATATACAAGTAGAGGAATTTTACCCATGTACCGTTGCAATGTCTTTGGGTGGGTGTGGGTAGAGATCTTCTGAGTTACAGATCCGAACACCTAGATACATTCTCTTGCATGATAAATTGGATGTTAGTGTAGAAGTCGACTTTTAAAACCATAACAATCTAAAAGCCAAGGCGTTATTAAACCCCAAAGCGCAAAGGCTTTACCTTTTATTTGGACTACGAACTTTTGGACTTCAAAAGCACAAATCCTGAAAGATATTTATTTAAACACAATCTACACTATTCTCTGTTTTATATTGGAAATTGGATGAACAGAGAATTGTTAAAAGTTGAAACATAAAATGAGTTGCTTGTTGAAAGTTGAAACTATGACAGTGCCGCACGCCCGTCCCAAGTCTTTACAGCCTTGCGTTGGAACTTGGAAATATCTTCCTAGTTATGTGACTTATCGACATATTTTGCAAGTGTAAGGGTTGCTGGGTGCGAACACCGACTTGTCCTGATAGAAGCCGAACTCGGCTATAATTGCTGTGTTTGGTCGTAGAAAATAAGAGAAAAAGAAGGAGATTGAGAGTTGAGGGAATTATCACGTAAAATCAAACGACTGTCTACGTACGGAACAAACAATCAAGGACAAAGAATATGGACCCAACCCTAACCAAGAAATTAATTAAATTAAAAAAAAAAGGGGAGAGGTCAAATTCTGGAAGAATTCCCGTTACACCTCACTCGCTCTTGGGCTCTTTCACGATGGTTATTGGGCAGGACGCATGTGTAATCACGTGATTGGTCACGCTCCCCAACAAGATCCTAACACCAAGCAGAAGGCATGCATGAGAGGGAGAAAGAGAGAGAGAAGGAACTAATAATAATTAATTAAAAAAGAAAATGATAAAATAGAACCTTCTGATGGTGCTAAGTCCTCTGCTGCCCATAACCAAGGAGTCCAGCTTCAGATCCTCAACCGCTGAGCACAGTTTATCTCTTGCATCACCCAAATACAATTTCCCTACCACGGTGGCCTGCACAAAGTAAATCCCCGGCCGTTTGTCAACATCACAAAAGACAAAACCACTAGTATAGTACTAGAATTAATATAAATATAATCTAATTAACCTCCTTTGTGTAAGCGGTTTCAAGCAAATCCAAAACATCGGGAGCCATTTGAATGTCGTACTTTTTCATCAGCTCTGGGTCTAGCAACTCCGACAACGGAATTAGAGCGGTTGCTACCAGCCAATTGAAATCCAACCGTCAAGAAGAAACATAAGAGACAAATTAAGAGGCAAATACAGGTGAACTAGTGAAGCGATCGATGTGTCAATGTCAATGTGTGTAAGTTAGTAATACTGACGGGAACCGGTGTTGGCCCAGAGAACGTGTCGGGCCTCGTCGCCTTTGTCGTATTTGACGTGAATGACGTAGAGGGTATCGCCCTTATCCAGCAGGTTTTCAATCGTCCAGTTGAGAGCGCTCCTGCTGCTGTTCGAGAAGTCCAACGCCACCCCTATCTTCCTGTCTCTCGCCATTCTCCCTTTCTAGATCTATGTAGAAGTTATCTATCAAGTTATATAAATAAAAAACCAACTACACCAACCGGCGATATATACGATTTTGTGAATCAGAAAAGGCGATGATGCTTTGGGGGCTGTGGAATTGGATGGCTTTTATATATACAGGGAAGGGCTGCCAAAGTCCATAGTCCAACAACCTCCAGTCCCTTTTTGTTCGAGGCCCCGCGTGGAATAGGTAAAAGTATTGCCACGTGTCAAATACTTCCTATTCCAAGCACACTCGTACCCCGAAAATATCATATGCCTCGCAGCTAGCCTGAGTGCCTTGTTTGATCGATCAAAGTACGGATTCGATTCCCGCTACTACCGATTTTGGAGAGGGGTTGTTCTTTTCGGTAGATGAGGAGCAACCAGACCCCAGACATCACTCAAACAGATACATCAGAGAGAGCACTAGAGAGTGAAGAAAAGAGAGGAAAGCCTTTTTTTTTACTTTTTCTTTCAAATCAAACATGGCTTGAGGGAGAGGGGATGTTGGGGAAGATATACTATGGTAGCAAAAAAGGAGTGTAAAAACAATGAGAGGACAACAAGAACCTTTCCCCTAAGTTTGTGTAATGAAATAGATTTACCAACAACAATGATAACAAATAATCAATTCAACCAAGTAATAGAAAAATATAAATAGTAGTCATCACATAATAGCACATCAAAATTTTTATATAAAAAACCCCAAAATGGGGGGAAAAACCATGGGACCTACGATCCATAAAAGTCTTCTACTGATTCAGAAATTAATGGGTACAGTAGTCATCTCTAATTGCAACTAAAGTCTTACAAACATCAAGGAAATAATCCTTGCATCACAAGTATAACATTAACATCACCGAATGCAAAGTGGATACAACAAAAACAAAGGTTTAGATCTCACCAAGTTGCTATAAATCTAAACTGAGAAGAAGAAGAAGGAAGAATCAACAAATCTGAACTAGAGTGAGATTCTTAACTCCAACACTTAATCTCATCAAAACAGACTTGAAACACCTCCGAGCTTGGCCTTAGATGGAGCAGAAAAATCAACTCTCTTCTTCAGAAACTTGAAACCCAGAAACCCTCGGTTTTTTGTTTTCTTCTCTCCTGTTTTTCTCAATTCGATGGTTACGAACATATGAGACCCAAAAACAAAAAAAAAATGTGAAAGCCTTTTTGGCTTCCACTATACATCTCCTTCTGGGGGCATGTAAAAGTGGGGTGGGTCCCTCATATGAGTTGGACTAACGCCCAACAATTCTCCCCCTCCAACTCATAAGGGGGGGTTTTAGCAAGCCTGCAGCTTCTTTGCAGAATTCAAATTTGTCTCTAGGCAAAAACTTTGTTAACAAGTCTGCAACATTCTCATCAGTATGAATCTTCTCAATAATCAACAACTCCATATCCAATACATCCCGAATCCAATGGTACTTTACACTAATGTGTTTGGATCTTGAGTGAAAAGTTTGATTTTTAGAGAGATGGATAACACTTTGACTATCACAATAAAGAACACATCTTTCTTGCTTCATGCCCAATTCTTGTAGGAGCTTCTTCAACCAGAGGATCTCCTTACAAGCTTCTATACATGGAATGTATTCACCCTCTATGGTGGACAATGGAACACATTTTTGAAGTTTGGATTGCCATTAAATTGCTCCCCTGCAAAAGTCATTATGTATCCCGAAGTAGACTTTTGGGAGTCAACATCACCAACCATGTCTGTATCCCATCCAACATGGCTTTACTATTCCCGAAGCATAAGCATATATGAGAAATAATTCTGAGATACCTGAATATCCATTTTACTGTTGTCCAATGTTCTTTGCCAAGGTTAGAGAGAAACCGATTAACTATACCAACAACATGAACAATATCTGGTCTCGTGCACACCATAACATACATTAAACGACCAACTGCTGAAGCATAAGGCACTTTCTTCATTTCTGTTTTGTCTTTCTCACTTATAGGACATTGTTTAGTGTTGAGCTTGAAATGACCAGCAAGTGGAGTAGTAATTGGTTTTGCATTGCTCATGTTGAATATCTTAAGAACCTTCTCAATATATTTTTCTTTGGATAACCATAACTTCACATTTTGTCTATCTCGAGGGATCTTCATGCTAAGAATCTATCTAATCAATCCCAAGTCCTTCATTGCGAAAGACTTGCTAAGCTCATTTTTCAACATGTCAATCTTTCTAGAATCATGGCCAACTATAAGCATATCATCAACATAAATCAAGAGAATAATGAAATCACCATCAGAAAATTTCTTTACAAATACACTGTGATTTGAAGTGGTCCCGGTGTACCCATGATCAACCATGAAAGAGTCAAATTTTTTGTACCATTGCCTTGATGCTTGTTTCAAGCCATATAAGTTTTTCTTTAACCTGCACAACAAATGTTATTTTCCTTTTTTTTTTAATATTTCTGATTGTTTAGTATAGATTTCTTCTTCTAAATCACCATGAAGGAAGGCAATCTTCACATCAACCTGTTCAACTTCCAAATTTAGACTTACAGGTAGTCCAAGTACAACTCGAATAGAAGACATTTTGACCACATGAGAGAATATTTCTTCAAAATCGACACTCTTTTTTCTGACTGAAACCCTTCACAACCAGGCTTGCCTTGTATTTTAGTTGTGAGCCACTCTTATCAAATTTCAGTTTGTAAACCCATTTATTTTTTATGCCCTTTTCCCTATTGGTAGTTTAACCAAGTCATAGGTGTAATTCTCATGCAAGGATTTTAATTCCTCTTGCATTGCTTTCAGCCACTCATCTTTCTTGTCATGTGGCATAGCCTCTTGATAAGTCTCTGGCTCTCCCCCATCCGTTAACATCACATACTCATGCGGAGGATAAATAGTGAAAGTTCTTCTCTCTCTAGTTGAGCTTCTAGGCTAAATTTGTGGTGAAGGAATTGGAGGTACCTGTTCATTTTGCACTTCCTCTATATTTTCATTTATAGGAGTTTCATCACTGGCTGCATCATCTTGTTCATTTGGTACAGTTCCCCCATGATCACCATCAAATGTAGGTGGGGAAACTGGATTCAAGTTGAATGGAACAAAAACAGAGGATTTTGTTTTCTCAATTTTTATATCTTTAATTGTTTGATTCTCAATAAATACAACTTCTCTGCTTCTGATCACTTTCTTGTCCCCTAGATCCCATAACCAGTACCCAAACTCTTCATGCATATAGCCTAAGAAAATGCATTGTTTAGCCTTGTCATCAATCTTGGATCTTTCATCTCTAGGAATATGAACAAATGCCCTATAACTGAACCTTTTTAAATGACTGTATGATATGATTTTTCCTATCCAAACTCTCTCTGGAGTATCTCCATTTAAAAGAACTGAAGGAGAAAGGTTGATAATATCAACTGTAGTTCTCATAGCCTCACCCCAAAAGGATTTAGGTAATTTAGCATGAGAGAGCATGCATCTGATTCTGTCAGTGATTGTTCTATTCATTCTCTCTGCTACTCTATCAAGTTGAGGAATCTTAGGAACACTTCTCCCAAGCCTGATACCATGGATCTTGCAATATTTTTCAAAATGACCCTTATATTCAAACCATTATCAGTTCAGATGCACTTCAACCTTTTCCCTGTTTTTCTTTCAACCTTAGCATAAAAATACTTGAAAACATCCAACACCTAATCTTTAGATTTCAAGGTAAATGTCTACACTTTTCTGGAGTAATCATCAATTAGTGTCACAAAATATGATGCACCACCAAGAGATTTATCTTTCATGTAACAAACATTAGTGTGAACTAAGCCTAAAACATGAGACTTTCTAGGTGGAGGAAATTTATGAAATGCAACTCTACTCTATTTGTCAGTTAAGCAATGTACAGATATTTCAAGAGACATACATTTCACATCAGGAAGAAGATTTTCTATGAAAAGTATCTGAAGCCATTTTTCACTCAAATGTCCAAGCCTCCAATACTAGAGCTCAATGGATGAATCATGAATTACATTCACCTCTCATTTGCTCAACATTGCTTGCATCACATAAAAAATATTGTGCTTCTTTCCCTTTGCCACAATGAGTGAACCTCGACTAAGCTTCCATTTTCCATCACTAAAGGTGTTTGCATAACCTTCATCATCTAACCTGTTAGTGGAAATAAGATTTAGGCGGATATCAGGAACATGTCTAACATTCTTCAAAATTTATTTGCAACCAATATTGCTATCTAAACAAATATCTCCCATGCCAACTATTTTGGATGCATTAACATTCCCCATACGAACATGTCCAAAATCACCTGTAGTGTAAGATGTGAAAAATTCACTAAGGGGAATAACATGAAAAGAAGCACCCGAATCTATAACCCTTTGGGCATGCAAAGTTGACATAATTATCATCACAAACAATAATGGCACCTTCAGCTGCAATAGTTATAAATCTATTTCTTCTTTCTTGCCTTCACCTTTTCCTTTGGCTTGTTCTCTTTTCCAGATCCTGCATTCATTCTTGTAATGCCCTGGTTTATTATAGTGATAACAAATGATATTTTTCTTGGACCTGAATCTTCCTCTAGTTTTATCATATTTGTTACGGGGACCTCTTGTCTTACTCCTTCCCTGTCTTTCTTTCTTTTCTATCACAAGAGCTTGAGATTCTGAGTAAGTTCCTTGTTCTTTCCTCCCCTTAATCCATGCCTACCCACCAAATTGTAGCTCAAAATTCCCTTGTTTGACCCCCTATCAAGCCTAAATCCTATTTCAACAAATCTCATATATTAGAGCTTACTATCCGGCATCCCAATTTCATAGGACCAATCAGACCTTATCATTGTGTTCGAAGATACAAAAAACCCAACATGTCAAATTTCATGACCAAACGTCTCTGTTTGACCGTTAAAAAAGTAAGATTCCATTTCGGACCCTCTCATTGATTAAAAAACCATAAACTAAGACCATGATCTAAACTAAATCTGTTAATCCACATTTTTTATAAAAGATCCATCACTCCCATTAAATTCAAGACGTTCAAAAGTGCCAACCCACCAAATTCAATCCCAAAATTCCCTCGTTTGGCCCTTCATCAAATAGTAGTTCTATTTCAGCAAATCTTGTTGATCCAAATTTGTCAGCCAGATATCTCAATCAACCCGACCCTATTTAACCAATCAGACATCACCATAAAAATATCATTTCGACGCACCATATTAAATTGCCACATCATTTGTCCCAACTTGAAACTCAAAAGGGTGATGGTTGATGTCAGACCCATTCTTGACTCATTAAAACACTTGGACCAATGAAACAAAGACTAATAAACCCAAAAACGCTAAAAACCCAAGATATCCTTACTTAAGGCCAAGAAAAGACGAAATAACATTTTAAAAGTTATCAATTTTACATTTTCTATCATTGACAGCCCCAAATATGAGACAATCATGACAAGTACGCCCCAAGCTCCCATTGGATGCACAAAACCCGTAAAAACCACCCCTAAATCAAAGAAAATGTTTAATTAAATAGGAAAGCTTGACTGGGCATCTATTTTTTTGAAGAATTTTTGCCTATTTGTGTGAAAAACCTATGTTGAATCCCAGACACTATAGTTGAATGAATTCAGACTTGCCCCCTCCCTTTCTTTATAAATACTGATCTAATTCAAGCTCAAAAGGGGGACTAAAGAGAGGAAACTTGAGGGAGGCCCCTAGAGAGAGAAAGAGAGAGAGAAGAGAGCTTTCTCTAGGGAGGCCCCTAGAGAGGAACCTTAGATTCTGAATGTCTCATCCATTTTCAAGCATAAGTTGTTGTAGCTAAACATATTCCCTAGTTCAAGAACCCATTTGAACTTCATTCTATCCTATCCTAGTTGTTGGAAAACTTTTGACAAAGTACATATGAAAAGTAAGTCTTTTTTAGAAAACCATCACTTGCATTTTCTTCTTGATTGAGAATAGAGGTAGAGAAGCGAGGGTCTTAGGGAAATCAGTACTTAAGACCCGATAACATTATCTCAAAATCAGTTTTAGAAGAAGTTAAAAGCATGCTCCTCCAGATTTAAGAAATTCCTACAACTATTTTTGTTTTTTCCAAAAAAAAACTAAGCCTAAACAACTCTAGTATTGGGCTGCTATAACAAATTGGAAAGAGGGGTGCCTAATACCTTCCCTCTCCAATCCTTTGGACTCGAAATCTCTCAATTGTGTGCATTTTTTATGGAGAATGGAATCACTACTAAAGACTTAAATCGAACTTTTCAAACCTGAAAATGATGGCCCATTTCCTCTAAAAAATGGATGGTGACTCCATCTCTTTGAGTCGACCATGAGCTTCCCAGAGCTTACAATATGTTATAATTTATATTATATAGTATATAAAGTAAATTTTATATATGTATTATATAACATATAATATAAAATATTATATATACAGGGACAAACCCTGCATGGCCCAGCCCATGATCGAGAGTAGTGACTTCTATCAGGGCAAACCTGTGCCCACACCTTTCCAATAGCCTTTTGCAACCTTGCATTGGGAATATCTCCTCATAAAATAAAGTACATGAATATGAAGATATTCTCAATGCAAGCCAATAAAGGCTACTCGAATGGGCTTTGCCCTCATCGAAGCCAAACTCCCCATGATCACCCCTATTTGATGTTTTCAATTAATGTATGAATGTGATAGTAGCAAGCAATGTTAGACAAACATTCTTTTATGCCACCTTCCCAATACATGCAAGTTTTTAAATATAATGTTTAAATAATATTTTTTTTCATATATTGAGGGAGGAAAGTATAGAATATTAATTAGTGATGTGCCAAACATTTTTCTATTACTTGGTTCAGTTCTAAATGAATACAAATACAAACATGTAAAGTGTAAAGTCATATATTTTATATTAGTTTGTATGTATCTATATTGTACATATTTGTATTGTATTTATAATCTTTTCAAAATATGCCTTATCAACAAATTTGGATTCTTCCTACGTAACACTTTCCGGAGATGAAACAAAGAATAGTGGCAAGTGATGGTCTATAATGTTATAAACGCCAGTCGGTTGCTCAAAAATTTAAATTGCATTGGATCCAAAGCACAATGCAGTTCAACCCAATAAAAATACACACGCATAAGGTGTAATTTGGATTAGAATCCGTTGAGTTCACCATTTTAACTCTGAAGTGGGATTGAACCCTATTCCGAGTCTGAATTAGTTGAAATTCTTCAACTCCACCGATATGGACTTATGTTTTTTTCTTCCATGGGCTATACAGCGGGGGTAGCCCTTCCCCAACCCCATCATAACACCCCCAACCATGGTAAACGCGAGATTCAATTTCAGATCTCTACTCCAATCAACTGAACCAGGATCAGTTGGAACTCCAATCTCACTTGTATCTTATTTGTGGTATACCGATACAGCGGTAGCGGTGGGAGCGGCAATGGTCAATCTATTAGCATAATTATTGATTGTCTGAACATTTTTAACCAGTACATAGCACATTAAACACCACCTTAATTATTTAATGGTTTAGGCTCCATTTATTTGCACTGCAAATTCATTTGCTTTGGTACTGTGGTACAAATGCATGTGAATGCAAATTCTGATTCATTTTTTATTCCAAATTTTAATTAGTTCTTCACAATTGCAAAAACCAGAGATTTCTTTCAACTCATTCACATTCCTATACTTCTGTATTAACACAATTGAAGTTGCACTGCAAAGTGCAAATATACAAAGCCTTTCTCACATATTTGCACTTGCACTATCCCCAAAGTGACATTCTCTCTCTCTCTCTCTCTCTCTCTCTCTCTCTCTCTCTCTATATATATATATATATATATATATATATGTATATGGGGTTAGAGGTGGCAATTGAGCGGGTTGGATTGGATTCGGTTTACATTGAGTTTCAATCTAAATCATCAAATCCGTCAATTCATTAATGACCCATTAAGATTAAATTAAATGGGTTGGGTTCAACTCAAACCCATCTTGACCTAACCCAATCTATTCAACCCATTAATCTATATAATTCATTAAATGATACATATAAATTATAAAAAAAAAAAGTGTAACATAAGTTGAAGAAAAATACAGAAATTATAAAAAAGAAAAAGAAAAAATAATAGAATTTGCAAAAAAAAACATTGCAAAAATTATATATAAAATTAAAACACAAAAATTCCAAAAAAAAAAAGAAACCACAAATTACACAAAAATAACAAAATTGTAAAATAATATAACAAAAATTATAGAAAAAATATAAAAATAAAGGAAGCAGAAATTATAGAAAAAATAACAAAAAACTACACAAAAACAAAGGAAATGAATATACACAAACCGGGTGTATAGAGGAGGTGAAGGGGTGGCTCTAGTAATTGAATATTTCATCGCAACAGTGAATGAAGTTGGAGTGGGAACAATGACAGCACCCAACTCAAACCCTTGAGTTCATCTCTGCCCTCTGATTTTTTCAGTTTGTTAATCATCTAATGAGAAGTGAATGATGAACAAATGAATAAGAAAAAAAATAAGGCACTACCGCTTCGAGAGAGCCATTGATGTTGTTTCGTTGATCCATAAATGATCAATGCATTTGTTCTCTCGGAATCTCATAAATATAAAAGTTTGAAGCACCAGAGGGGAATAGCTAGAAGAAAACGACAAATTAATTGATTAAACTAGAGAGAACTCAGAACTTTGTGATGTCCTTTGTTTTCCTCTGCTACCAATACCAATATCTTCATTTTCATTTACCATGGCACCATGGATTTGGTCATTTTCATGAACATCAATGATGATACAGGTTTCAAACTGGTTTTGATTCGTTGTTTTTTGAGCTTACAAACGGTAGTATTTGCAAATAAAACCCTAAAAGATTCTTTGTGAGTAGATGAACAAGGAGAGAAGAGAGTATGCCTATCGAAATATGAAGAGGCTATTAAAAGGGTTATCCGTTGGATATCCATGACTCAATCCACCCAAACCATTAAGTCTCTCTCTTATAAGGTTACCAACCCACCAGACCCCAGACTAAATGGATACAACCCAACCCACCAATTAATGGTTGGGTTGAGCAGGTTAGCGGGTTGGGTTGAAAAATTGCCACCCCTACATGGGGCTACAGAATGGGGTTAGCCCCCATACTCATAGGCCATAATCCCATTGTGTTAATCAAACTAGATTTGGTCTAATCTGATCTAGTCCAATATGAATCCATTACAAATGGACCTGGTCCAATTCAATCCAAGAAATACTTTTGACCATTTTGGACTGGTCCAATTCAATGTCCGGACCACTCAATCTTATTCAAATTGGTTTTATTTTATATTTGTTCTAATCGAAACCCGGTTTATTGAGACATATTCTTATCTTCTATCAATAGACCAAATATTTGATATTGGTTCAATTTGAACCAATGCAATATAAATCCATTGCAGATGGATCAGGCCCAACCCAATCCAATAAATAGGACCATTAAGTCTTATTGGTCTGTTCAATCCGTCCAAACAGGACCCAAGCCAAAACCGGTCCATTGACACTCCTATCCCCAACCCTCATTTTAGCCGGATTTGATCCCGTATCTTCACTGTAATCAGTTAAAGACCCCATCAACTGAGTCACCATGAGTTGGTATTACTCCTCATTCTCAAGTTCGACCTCCTACTATACATTTTATATTGAATAACTATGATATAGTTGGTTAAAGAAGCCTTACTCCACATGCCTTGCATGGAGTAAGGGACGTGGATTCCCAAAATGAGGGACGTGGGGTTACATTCAAACGGTCCACCCTGGTGGGAAAAGAAGTTAATAAGAAAAAATATAAAAGCTATTAGAGTGGTCCCTCTTCTTCCTTGCCCCACCTTTATAGCCTATCAATAGTCTATATCTCCAACCAAGTTCCACACTGTCTTTTGCAAAGGTAAGACCATATTTATAACATACATTTCTTGCAACCAGTGGAAGATCCAGAACCTTTGATTACTGGGGGAAGCACTATCATAACATCGACTTAGTCATAATAGGGTGGTGATAGAGCGCGATCCGGCTGGTCTTAGTTGTCCGTTACCTTGCTTCCGAACGAGGCAGCAGGGAACCTAAAATGGAGGAGATGGAGAAACTCCGGGGGGAACCCGGTGTAGAGGCTCCGAAGCTCAAGTTAGAATCCTTCAAAAGCAAGGTAATACCAGATAGCGCAAAGTTTGCCTACCTTCGTTGTCGGGGGGCATGGGGCTCTTATAGTCACCTCGTGCACTCGTCCCGGGGCCCTTGTCAGGTCAAGTATGATTACCCTTGTGCTTGTCAATTCGGCCGTCGTCCTTTCTGCTGAGACAGAACCGTCGCTGCCTAACCGTCTTCTAACTGGAGATGGCGGTGTCAGTGGCGGTGGCAGGTGGTCGTTTAGGGTGCTGCCGCCAAACGTCAGATCCCAAGTCAGTCAGGCGCGGCGCCCTTGGGCACGAACTTCCTTAGTGTCAGGCGTGGTACGACTTGTTTGGTTTTGGTGCCAAGTGATGCGAAGTGCTGAGCGAGGCGGTCTTGAGCTCGGAGGTATCTATAGGGCAGGTCAGTTCGGCGAAGTGTATCCCGAGCTGTTACAAGGTGGGTCAGTTCGGCGAAGTGTATCCCGAGCTGTTACAAGGTGGGTCAGTTCGGCGAAGTGTGTCCCGAGCTGTTACAAGGGTCAGTTCGGCGAAGTGTGTCCCGAGCTGTTACAAGGTGGGTCAGTTCGGCGAAGTGTATCCCGAGCTGTTACAAGGTGGGTCAGTTCGGCGAAGTGTGTCCCGATCTGTTACAAGGTGGGTCAGTTCGGGCCCCCGGTAGGGAGCTCAGTCCGTTAGTGCCCTTGTTCCCGCCTAGGCTTGGCCCCTTTTGCCGAGCTGTTGTTTCTGCCACGTGTCACGTAATAGAGAGGTCGGGCCAAATCTTCCTTCATCAGGTGGGTTTGGGGTGAGGACAATATTCCCCATTTTTAACACCAATATCTATCAAGGAAAAAGGTTAACCTCCCTGATCCCTGATGGAGATGAATTTCTTATCAGGTCGAGGTGGGAATTTTACTCCCCATTTCCATCCTTGTCTTTGATTAGATTAGGGAGGTTGGGTACCTGATGAGAAAAATTGTCATCTATAGGTTTGAAGAGATGAAGTAAAGAATTGTTGAGGGATGTGAAATGAAGAAAAATAAACATAAGAAAAGAAAAACAAAAAAAAAAAACATAAAAATTGAAACCCTAAATTTCAATCTCATAACTTGGCCCACAGGGTCCACGGATATGAGCATCTCTCTCTCTCTCTATATATATATAGTGGGGGTGATTGCCACATTGACTTCAACATAGATCCACTAATGTTGGCAAATCTTTTATGCCCATTTTTTTTCTTTTCATTCATTCTAACCTATTGGTGAGAGATCACCAATGCTCAATATTTCAAAGCCATGCATTCCGGCCTCTTTTATCATATTTTCTGCAGTTAGCACTCTAAACAAATACACAATCTCAAGGTAAAATTTGTGATTTAGATACTGACATTATATCAATTTATTAAAACATAATAAGTTAGAATTCTATTAAATTTTATCTGTAATCGAACACTTAAACTCAGTTTGGAAGGAGTACAAATACAACTATGTCGAGTGCAAAACATTGTATTTTGTATTATTTTTTATGTATTTGCATTGTACATATTTCTATTTGTACTTCTTCCAAACTGAGCATAAAAAACAAACCTTTTTAGATGTTTGATTTCATCAATCAGAACTATGATACAAAATTGAGAAAACAAAATTTTCTTTCTTATCCATCTTGTCTTGGCATCCCAACTAATTATAAGTGCAACCAACAAGTAATAGTGTCAATGGACTAGTTTTGGATTGGACCCTGTCCAGTCCAAAATCAATTTGGATGGATTGGACGGACCAACAAGACAAATTGGATTGGACCAATCTGATCCAAAATATTTATTAGATTGGATTGGACCTGATCTATTCATAACAAATTTATGTTAGATTGGATTGGATTAAGCCAATATTTGGTCCATTGATATAAGAGAAGAATATATGTGTTAATGGACCGGGTTTGTGTTGAAAGCAATCTAAATCAAAATGAATTTGAACAGATTGGACAGTCAAGACATTAAACTGGACCGGTCCAAATTGGTCCAAAACATTCATTAAATTGGATTGGATCTGATCAATTACAATGGATTCACATTGAACCAAATCCTACCAACAAACTATATTCCCCACCCCCCACCCCCCTTTCTTTTATCACATGAGACTACTGATGTGCATAACGGAGAGTGGTGGAATCTCAAACATCAGCTATTCCCATTGGAATCAACGTTTTAAAAAATAATCCAGAAATATAACCATTCTGGCCATCAGTTTTTAGATTGATGGTCCATCCATCCGGTTTAAATGGATGATTCGTTCTGACAAATAAATTAAGAATAATTAAAATATAAAATAATCAACACCATTAAATGGGTCAATGGGTTGATGATTCGACCGCTCAGATCAATGAATTATTAATTTTTTCAATGATTTTTTATCAAAAACTAAATTTAGGGTAAAACAAAATTGATTGTCTAAATAGTTCTCAAGCCAAATGGTTCAACCGTCCGAATCAAAGGTAGTTGAAAAACCTTGATTGGAATAACTCAAGGCTAAAATCGTGAATTACGGCTTGCAGGTGTATTGATGGTATTACTCCACCTTCAATTGCATGAAGTTACAGGCCATGGTTTTACAGTTTTTGCCCAGCTTTATTATAGCTGATTTCTCAGAGGAGATAAAAGATTCCTATTTTATCTTCTATAGATGGGAGAATAAAATCGCATCCTCTCTATCAAAGTGGTTGGGAGAAATTTTGCTAGGCCACAGCTATATAGCCTCAGGTTTTCACGTTCAACTTCTGGTGTTATAATAAAGTGCCCGTTTGGGAGGACTTTACGGCAGTGGTTTTAAAATCAATTAATTTTACGTTTGGTAAAAATTTGGAAAGTCGACACATGGTTTTAAAAAATAACCTGAAAACTGAACCGTTTTGGCCATTAGTTTTTGGGTCAATGGTTCAATCATTCGGTTCAAATGAATGGCTCGTTCTGACAATAAATATTTTAAAAATAAAAAAATGGCCAAAACCATTGAATAGGTTGATGAACTGATGGTTTGGCTGCTCAGGTAAATGGATCATTGATCGATTCAATGGTTTTTTGACTATGGACTGAGTTTGGAATAAAACCGATTGCCTGAATGATTCCCGAGCCAAACAGTCCAACCTCCAGGTCAACATCAACTTTCCTTGAATCGGTTAATCAACTCTTCCTTAAAATTACTCTCAACTGGTGTTTTGTATCAATCCCAGTGCTTCAGAACCGTTTTCTAAGAAAACAGTGATGTATGGATGAGGTTCTGTTCACCGTTTCTAAGAAAACGGCTCCTTTTTTGTGTGGCATTGATTCTGCTACGTAGGAATGATCCACGTTATCGAATGCCTCCTTATTTGGATAACTTTTCAGCATTGATCCATGTACATTATCTAATTGTTCACATAATGCCACATTGGTGCTAAGTTATGGTACCGTTGGCAACGGTTCCAAAAATAGGAAACACCAATTTCGATGTTTTCTCAGACCACGGCTTTCCAAATTCCAAGGTATGGTCGTTTTTTGGAACAACAGTTCCAAACAAGCATGTGCTTTTTGGTGTACTGTTTTTTCTCCCGTGGTGCCAACGAACGTGGAATCGTTTTATTGGGGCACATCGATGCCAAATATTGTCTCAAATTTTACCTTGTAAGACCAAATTATCCTCTAAATCTATTCAAAATTATATTGAGTACCCACCAGAAGACCAAATGACACGTCTTTTTCCTTTATCTTAATTACTGCGTTTCTTCTTCTCCTTTTCTACATTGAAGAAGAAAAACTAGTTTATTATCATAAGATGATAAGAAAAACCATTATCATAGCGGCCAAGATTTACTAGATTTTATTTGAATATCACTACTAATTTTTTGTTTTATTAAAATATTTTTGTTGTTAAAATTTAGTAGAACATTATGTGGCCAAAATTTGGCACGTTCAGTTACATATGCCATTTTAATAGTTACTTTTCTATTTTTTATTTCATTCTGATAAAAATATATTTTTAATTACATTTTATTAGAACATAACGTGGTACAAATTTGGGACAGTTAGGCTCAGTTTGGAAGAAGTACGAATATAAATATGTAGAGCATAAAACGCCAAAACCTTGTATTTTGTTTATTTTGTATATAAATTGTACTCTTTTCAAACTGAGCCTTGATACAAAATGTCATATTATATTTTAATTGCATAATACGTGGTGAATATTTTACGAAACAAGTTTTGTACACTACTATACCAGTTACTAACGTAGTATTTTTGTCATGGTGGCTATAGAACATGGTTTTACCAAATATGAACTATTCAGCTTTTAAGTTCTAACAACTTTTGACAAGCTGTTCAACTAAAGCAGCTTCTTGCTAGCGGCTCAACCTAAGTAGTTCACCCAAGGCTGAAGCCCTCTCAAACGGCGCCAAAATCTTAAAGCTTATGGGGAAGGGAAATCAGACCGCTTACAAGTATGCTGAGTACATGACTGTAAAAGGATGTACAAACGATGTGAACACGGTCTTGTAACTGATCTCTAGGGAAAGGGAAGGTAGGGGAAGGTCCCCACCACCGCCAACATAAATGATTTTCAACCTCACCTACCCCCATCTATATACAAGGGCTAATAATTCTCCTTTTCATTTAGAGTAAATTTTTTAAACTATCCTTATTGTTTAGCTAATTGATTAATTATACATTTAATATTTGATTAGTTAATTGACTAATTATATATTTACTGTTTGACTGATTGATTAATTATATCCTTACTGTTTAACTATTATCTTACGCCACGCCTGTTATTTCTGACAATTGACATCATCGTTAAATGTTAATAAAAAATAACAAAATATTAAAGTTGCCTTTCATTATTGTTCAAATTTTCAAAATAAAATCCAAATTTCATGAAGATAAGAAGCATATCTTTGTCGTCTCAGGCTCCATCTTTGTCCCCATTTCTATCTCCATCTCTGTCTACCAACCACATTGTCAGGGGAGAAAACGGATACCAAATGCATGGCCATGCTGCTTGTGAAAGTAGCCAAACCTTTCATATGCCAAAGCCAAGGGCAGGGCCTACCTACTGGTCTCTCTCTCATTCTATATCATATTTTTCCCTTTCTTCTTCTCTTCTTCTCTTCTTCTCACAGTTTTCGTCCCCGTATCACTGAACCAGTGGTGGTGACTTTGGCCGGCCCTTTTATCTTATTCAAAAGCACCATGCAAGTTGGAATCGTCTTCTTTATTCAGAATCATCGCAGGAAGCTAGGCTTTTTCCTATGCTTTTCAACACTACAGGTCAGTGAAAAATACCATTATTCTTTGATGTGCTAGATGGGAGACATCGGCTTTGATAATTGGAAGGGAAAGAGGGGTTTCAAGGTTCTGGGATTCTACCAAGGGTTGCTGCAGGGTCCAATACCTGAGACAAATCACACCAAGAACATCTTTTCTTATGGCTATGTTTAAAAACGATGCAAATAAGTGTGAATGCAAACATGTAGTGTAAAACGGTCTATATAAATTGTAAAGTTGGGTTAGTTTTGCATTAACAAATTTATGTTCTTACCAAACAAAATTTTAGTTGGAATGAATACAAACACAAATTCCAATAAAACATAAACTTATTTTTATCAAAAGCCCCCTTGAATGTAAATTTACATTTTTTTTATTGATGTACTTTTTACATCTTATTATCAATGCAAATATGCATAGGTCTTTCATTTGTAAATGCACCAATATAATATTGTCAAACACAAGCAAAAATGAACCAGAGTACAAATTTACCCTGAATCAGGATTTACATTCCATTTGCATCATTTCCAAATGCAGCCCATGTTTCTTAGAAACCCATTATACAAAAACAAATTTGAAACATAACCCAACCAAAAGTCCGTACCTATCTTCAACTAAAACAAACATATAGTGAAAGAAATATAAGGCCCCAACGGGAATTTAGCATGTTGATGGTTTATTAATTGAGCTCTTCTTTTTATCAAATTCTTCCATGGATTCTTAATTTCATTATGGCTCTTGAATTATTCTCTCTATCTCTCGCCGCCTCACTAATTCAATTTTGAAACTAAACTCAAGATCTGAGATGCAACAGTTCAATTCAAAATTTCAGGGATCTTTGTTCGGAGATGCTTTCGGTGACCTACATTTGCTTCGACTCGTTTCTTCTAATTTCTGCGGTTTTATTTTACTGTACCTCAGCTGTAATGTAGGTGTATGGTTTTCCCCCTCTTTTGCTGTTACTTGAAATATTAAACCTTACAATCAACCTTTTAGTTTGACCTCATATTTATCTTGCTTTCTATTACATTGATTTAACTTCTGCACCCCTTAATCCTATCAGATCCAGGAGAAGGCGAACGACATGATTATCTTCTGTTTTCGTTCTCAAATCCAGCTTGATTTTAGTCATCAACCATCGTTCTTAGAGCAAGCAGCTGTGTTTGTCTCTGCTCTTACAACCTTCTCGTAATGCCGTATTCAAAGGGATCTATAGTTTGTTTACAGTGAAGTGGGGAGAAAAATAAAAAGGGAAATGAGAGAAAGAAGTGGTTTAGACCGATGCAGAGCTGGGACGGTGGAAGAGCGGACGGCTATCTTAGTGCCCGTTCCCAGTCATCGGAGAACATGGGACAGAGAGGGGGATGAGAAAGATGATAAGAAATGGTCAGAATATTGAGGGGAAAAAATGAAAAGAATAATATTGAGTTAAAAAAAAAATGGTATGTACGGATGTTAACGAAATATAAAATAATAATTAAAAGGTCAATTAATTAAATAGTAAGAACAGTTTAAGAAATTTACCCTTTTATTTATTTATAAACAGTCCTTCAAAACAATTTTAATTCGTAGGTATACCATTTACGGCTGTCAATGGAATTATGGAACATCTGTTCTGCTATCCCATCCAATTATTTCAGATTTGGATGATTCCTTTACCTTTAAATAATTGATCGGATCTGATTCTGAAATCCACATATGATATCTTATCCAACTATGCTTCAATTTCAATTAATATTTATAAGACACATATAAATTATATGTATGATTGTATGCCTATATCTGGATATTGCACAATCTTAATTATAATGTATAAGGTGAAAAATCTATTTATTATATTTATTTAATTTCCTCTCTTTTTAAAATTGATGAAATTCAGCTTAAATCTGAAACCCGAAAATGTAATAGAACATTAGGACCCTACATATCACCCCATAAAGCCAGTTTCAGATGTATGCTTTTGATAATCGAATTAAATTCGAATGTGGCTGAATCCAATCTAAAATCTGCTCCAATTACATCTAAGGACCAAGGACCAGGGTCCCCATTTTAAAATAACTAATTAATCTTTAAAATGTTACATCATTTATATTGAAAAAAAAATAATAATAACTTTCGATAATAGACAATAGACATTGGGGATTGTGACATTTAACCAATTAATACACCGACGCACGAACATGCTGGCGACTCCTTAAAAAAACTACCACAAACAATGGGATATTTGGTCCTTTGAAGCCAAAAATTTTGGTGCATCAAGCGGACAAAAATCTGCTTGAACTAGGCCAGCCCATTTTAATAATGGACCTTAAACCCAGAAATGAACCTTGTCCAAAAGTTGAAAGTATAGTCCGATTTATCTTCCCATGGTAGTACCAGAAATAATAATTTCATCGGGAGATACACGGCGGGGATGTGCTATAGGACGTTGTGGGGCGGCCCCTTGTAGAGCGCAGTTCTGAACTCTCACCTATTTGGACTCCAAAGCATTTTGTTAAAGCCAATATTACTGTCAGGGGTGGACATGTAATAAAGTGGGTCCTTGCCCACCATAAAAAGTCCCATTAAATTGTAAAAAATTGCTCTTTAGGGCGTTGTTTGATTGCACTTTCCAGAGGTCTGAATTTGAAAATGTTGTTTTTCAGACCTCACCCCTTGTTTGGTTTTACTTCTTAAACTGGGTCTGAATTTGATTTTCAAATATGAAAATAACAAACCTTGGGCCAGATCTTAACATGCTCAGACCCGTTTCAGAGCCGGTGTATAGTCCAAAATATCATTGTAATATTTTGGAAATGATGCACGCTACCCCTATCTTCTCGTGCACGACTGTTTTGGTTTCTCTCTCATTCTCGCTCTCTCCCCTGTCTTCCTGCCATCGCTGCTGCAACTTGCAATGGTCTCTCTCTCTCTCTCTCTCTCTCTCTCTCTCTCTCTCTCTCTCTCTCTCTCTCTATCTATCTATCTATCTCTATCTATCTATCTATCTATATCTCTATCTCTCCCTCACACTCGGGGGATTGAGGTTTTATCGTGCTCTTGGAGGCGGGTTACCGACGATCAATCCCTCAAGAGGGCTTTCAGTCCTTACGACGAGATCACCGGAAACAATATGTGCTCATCCATATTCTGTGAACACAGATGGCTTCGTCGATGGGCTCACATGGCTTCTACTGAGAGGGCTTTCGTAGTGTTCATCTGCATTTTGTTACCCTTATCTCTGTTACTCTAATTGATCACTAAAAATGGTAGGTGTCTCTGTCTTTTCAAAGGCGTAGATCAATCAATTTGGGTTCAAATCTCATCTCTCTCTCTCTCTCTCTCTCTCTCTCTCTCTCTCTCTGTGTGTATTCTGTTACATTAATTTTTATTTATGTAAATTATTAATTATTAATTATTTTAATATTTTGTATAGTCATTTATTTTTTTTAATTTTAATTGTTTCATTTATTAATTAGTAATTATTAGTCTTTTATTTTTTATTTATATTGTTTCAATATTATTTTGAGGTTGAAAATTATTTTTTATGAGATCATGCAAATTGAACTCAACATTTCCAAATAGTATGTTTTATGGGTAAAATAGTAAAATTAGTAAATTTCAGATGGTAAAGGGTTGATCCAACACAAACAAACTTATGGATTCAGATCCTTTAAAAAGTAGAAAAGCATCTATGCCTCTTTTCAGATTTCAGACTTCAGACACTTTTAATATATTTTTTAACTTTTCAGATTTATAAAATTCCATCTAACTCTCCAATATCCATCTATTTAACTCCCAAAGTTAAAAAAAAAACATTATTTTTTGTCATTAAATAAATATAATGAGACAACCCAAACCCTCTCCCTATTTTTCTCCAAACCCTCTTGTTTCTTCCAAGAAACAAATGCTTGGGAGTGCAAATGAAAAAAAAAATGTAAATTCTTCTTTAATTTTGTTTTGGGTTTTACTCTATTTTGCTCCATATCTTAATCTACTTCATTTGCTCTACAGTCAAACAAAATAAGCTAAAATTTGAAATAAAAATATATCAGAATTTGCACTACCATGATTTTGCATCAATGCAAATTTATTTGCATTGCAACCAAACACAGGCTTAGGAGTTACCACAAAGCCTACAAAAAAAAAAAGAAAGATATGGCAGTCCTCTCACCCTTTGTATCATTTATACATTTATGATTTTCTATAATACTATTTTTGTTGGTTATGTTACAAATTATATAACTCTTTTTGTTACTATAAGCAAAAATAATGTATATAACTCAGCCCCTCAAAGAAAATTCTTAGCTCTGCCACTGTATGAGTGACATGGCCATTAGGCCCATTACGTAGGTCCTCATTAGTGCTAGACATACAATAAATAATAAATAAATCAGAGGTAAAACATGTTATAGATTATAATATAGGTAGCATCCATTAAGAAGTATGGATATGATATTGATGCTGCTCAATCCTATGTGGTGCACGAACAAAGGAGCGCAACCAAATAGTCCTTGCCAATAGGGTGGTGCCTAGCTACAAGGGAGAGATCACAATTCAAGACCTGTGATCAAAAAAGAATAAGTCAGAGGCCCGAGGTGTTATCCCTGGGTAGGCACTCTGACGCTCAAGTCAGTAGGAGGTGATGGATGGCTGGGTCGAGCAATAAGGGTGCTGGTTCGAGCAGAGTAACAGTCTGAGTGTCAGAAGTTGGAATCCCTTACCTTGAGCAAGGAATGCCTTTTTATAGCCAAAGATCCATGTCCTGGTTGGATTGGGCTTCTAGGGTTGTCGGGATGAGGTTCTTCACTGAGGTCCTCTGACTAGAGTCCTATTCCCTAAGGGAGTTGTCTTCCTCTCTCCTCTTATCTGTAGTTGTGTTTATCCGCATCGACATGTGGCTGACATGACTAAGGGGATAAGATGGGGGGCCACAATAGTAGCGTAGCTTGACCAAGCTATCCCGACGTGGCTAGGCTATGCCATCATGGCCAAGCTATGACGATGTGGCTGGGCTGACTGGGCGATGACTGAGCGGCTACATGTCTCTCAGGACTAGCTCAACTTTGACCCAAACACCACTCCCCTAGTTCTCAAGTCGATGAATGAAGTGTTCCCGCTTAGTTCCTCGGCTGAGGAACTTCCGAGTTGAAGTGTGGTTGAGCGTCTGGTCCGCTTGGTGTTCCTCGGTGCTTAAGATCTGGCAATGTGGAAGGTGGTCGAGGAATCCTTCAATTGTCGGCTGCAGAACTCCCAAAATCCTAACTTCAGAATCCAAGCACCACTCCCCCAATTCTGGAGACGAGGAGTTAGGGTGCTCGGCTGAGGCATTGTACGGTGTTGTGCATAACCTAGATCTGAGCACCGAGGTGTTGAGTTGAGCTTCATTTGAGTCTCTCTGATGCTCAATGGCGTTGTGTCAAGAAAGGGGCCGAGCTTCAAGGTCTAGGCCTCTCTGATGCTTGGCCATGTTGCACCGAGGAGGGGGCTGAGCTCTCTAATGCTTGACAGTGCTGCGTCGAGGAAGGAGTCGAGGTGTAGAGTTAGGCTCCAAAGCCTAGGCCTCTTTGATGCTCGATGGCATTGTGCCGAGGAAGGAGCCGAGCTTCGAGGTCTGGGCTTCTCTGATGCTCGGTGGCGCTGTGCCGAGAAAGGGGCCGAGCTTTGAGGTTTGGGCCTCTCTAATGCTCGGCCATGCTGCGTCAAGGAAGGGCTCTCTATTCTTCGGTTGAGGAACTTGCTCTTGAAATTTTGGAATCTGAACACCACTCCCCCAGTTCTAAAGTCAAAGAGTGGAGTCCTCGGCTGAGGCACAACGCAACCTCCCTTGGTTGGCATTTGTTGCTAGACATCCCAAGGAGACTCGAGAGGCTAATTGGACCGGTGGTCTTTGGCGAACCTCGGGCATCCACAATGCAAGTTGGACCAGTGCTACAGGGCGAGCCGGAGCAATTAATGCCCTGGCCATTGCTTGTCAAGATTGTCGCTTCGGTTCTTGAGGCCTTGTGCATGCGGTGACTGTCGCATTGATTGGTCCTCCTGAGTTTCATTAGGGGTGGGTGGATGGGCATTTCTCCTTTGCCATTTGCGAGAGGAGTTGCCTGGATTGCTCGGCAAGGTGTGGTTGTCGTTGCTCGGCCTTTGCTCTTATTCCTTGGCTTCAAGTTTGGTAAGATGTCTTCCTAATCCTCCCATTCTTCTTCTAGGTCTGATTCCTCTTCGATCTCTAGTGGCTCTGACTATGAGTCTGAGGTTGGGGATTTTGAGGCTACCGAGGTTGGTCTCTCTAGGGTAGAAGTAGAGCTTCCCTTGCGAGCTGGTCGCAAATTTGGGACCACACCCTGCGTTTTGACTCCCGGGGATATAGCTTGGATCTGAGCTATGTATGGCATCCCCAAGGAGTTCAGGATGAGGTGTCCACAGCTTGGCGAGATGGTAACCGATGCTTGGCCAGGTGATATATGTGTGTACGAGAACAGTTTGGAGGTCGGGCTGAGGTTTTCCTTTGAACAAAGAGATCACTGGGGTGCTGGGGTGGTATCGAGTATTGTTGATGCAGCTAACGCTGAACTCCTTTAGATTTCTTTTGACCTTATGTCCTGTTATGCGGTCCATGACATTGAGTTGACCCTGGGCATGGTAAGCTACCTCCTTCAACTGAAACCTCACTAGCAGGGTAAGTACTACTTCTCAGCTAGGAAGAAAATCAAGTTGTTGGTCGAGGGCCCCTCTTCTATGAAGCATTGGAAGGAGACTTTCTTCTTCGTGCATTGTCCCGAGGGCCTCCCCTTCCCGGTTGTGCTACAGGAGCCAAGGATGAGAGTGCCATGGCCTGAGCATGACTCATGAGATAGACGTGGTGTCGTACACATGCTCGGAAATGTTGATGCTCATCTATTCTTTTTGTTGCTTCAGTTTACTTTGTTAAATCCTTGCTCTCTTTTTTGATCTCATACTAATCATTAAGGTTCCTTGGTGCAGGTGTAGAGATGGCCAATGAGGAGGATATTGTTGAATGAGGGAGAATTGGCAAAGGCAGAACCGGGTTGGTGCCCAACCGTAGGTCCGTCCAAAGGTGGTTCCTCCACCGAGGTCTTCTGAAAGGGCATCCCATCGCCAGAAAAGAGCTCGCAATGGGGAAACAAAGATGAGGACGTCATCGTTGTGGATCCCGAGGAGGCTCGTCGGGCTACCTTTTCTTCACAGATTGAGGTGGGGGGCAATAGCTCGGACATCCACGCATTGTGTTGGTTGGTCTATAGCCGGGATGGGATAGAGAGCCCTGGGGTTCTCGAGCAGCTACTCTATAGAATGACGATGGGGTACATTATCGAGGAAGCTAGGAGCATCAGAAGCGGTGCCTTGGAATGTTCACTAATTCGAGCAATAGCTCAGGTAAGTTCGCACCTGTTTTCATTGCTTTAAGTTTCTTCGTGATAAGAACACTTATGTCTGCAAAACACATGCTCGACGATTGCCCTGGTTGACTAGTTTCAACACTTGCGAGGGATGTATGAGAAGGAGCATTCCGAGTATTTGCAAATGAAGAGCAGTTGGTCAAACTTCGGGCGGCCGGGGTGCAGTCAGTCATGTTGGAGAAGGAGGTGGTCGAGCTGAAGGCCCAATTGAATGAACATGCGAACATGGTACGTAGCCTGAAGCTGGAGATCGCCGAGCTAAAGGCGGAGAAGGAGCGACTGAAGCAGAAGGCAACCGAGGAGGCAATGGACCAATACAAGGCCTCAGTGGAGCATCGACAAGAGATGGATCAGTATGCCTTGGCTTCCTTTGAGGTTGGATTCAATATCTTCCGTAGGAGGGCACTGCGCCACTACTTAGAGCTGAGTGAGATCACGTAGACTTGGGAGGCATATGACTCGAATACCCCACCTGCTTTGGACAACCTTGTCGATGAGAAGGTCGGCGGTGGAGAGGATAGTGTTGTGCAATGAGTGTTGTGCGACTGTGTAGCGCAGCTGTGTAGTGCAGCTTACGCGGTGTGTGTGCAGTGTGTAGGACAATCAGACGTGTGACTCGAATAAAACATTATGCATTAATCATCAAACTACTAATAATACATTCAAAGGTTCCCTGTGTTCCAACTCCTCAATATTGGTCAGCCATCGAGGTCTTCAAGTCAATAGGTGCTTGGTCAAAGAACTCTGGTGACTCTGTATGGCCCTTCGTAGTTTGGTCTGAGCTTGCCTTCATCGAATGCAGGCACAATAACTTTGCGGAGGACGAGATCACCTATTTTGAACTCGCATCTTTTGAATTTGGAGTCGCAGTATTTCTCCATCCTCTACTGCTGTGCTACCATCTTATATGTTCTCGGTCCTAGGCTTCTTCTACCAAGTCTAACTCTGTGCGGAGGTCCTTGTCATTCTGATCTTTGTAAAAAAGCTCGATCCAGAGAGTTGGGAAGCCTATTTCCATGGGTACCATGGCCTCCGCCCCGTAGGTCAGGCTGAATGGTGTCTCTCCGATAGTCATCCACGGAGTAGTCCTATATGCCCAAAGTATGCTCGGCAATTCCTCGACCCACCTTCCCTTGGCCTGATCCAACCGAGTTTTCAAGTCTTGCAATAAGGTTCAATTGGTCACCTCGGTCTGCCCATTGCTTTGGGGTCGATGTATGGCAATGGTTTGTTGGCCAATCCTTAGGTCGGCGCAGAGATCTTCAAACTTTCAGTCCGTGAACTACGTCCCGTTGTCTATGATGAGAATGTGCTGAACACCAAACTAGCAGACAATACATTGCCAGAAAAAATTCCAAGCATCGTGCGCGATAATGCGTGCCAGAGCTTCGACTTCCACCCATTTGGTGAAATAATTCACTGCCACCAGGAGGAACTTCTTTTGTGTGACCACGATGGGGAAGGAACTGAGGATGTCCATACCCCACTGTGAAAATGGGCACGGGCTAGTGATAGGGTTCAAGGGGACTGCAGACTGATGATGAAGATTAGAATGTCACTGAAAACTGTCGCATTTCCAAACTAGTTGAGTTGCATCTTGCTTCATCGTCAGCAAAAAATAACCTTGTTGGAGTGCCTTGTGTGCCAGGGCACACGCACTGGGGTGGTCTCCTCATATACCTTTGTAGATCTCCCAGATGACGTAATCTGCCTCAGCTAGGGAGAGACACTTCAGGTAGGGGAGAGTGTGTGAGCGGTGGTAGAGCTGGCATTGGATGAGGAAGATCTAGCTTGATCTGCACCAACAACCACTCTACATCGAATATGCAGATCTAGCGGTACCTTTCGAACTCAAATCTGGTCTTATCCAATTACTTTCTACTTTTCGTGGACTTTTAGGTGAAGATCCCCACAAACACTTAAAAGAATTCCATCTAGTATGCTTAAGCATGAAACCTCAAGGTGTTACCAAGGAACAGATCAAGCTGTGTGCCTTTCCTTTCTCATTAGCTGATAAAGCAAAGGATTGGCTTTACTACTTACCCCCCGGTTCTATCACCACATGGAACGGTATGAAAAGGCAATTTCTTGAAAAGTTCTTCCCTGCCTCCTGAGCTGCTAACATCAGAAAGGATATATGTGGTATAAGACAATTCAGTGGGGAAACTCTCTATGAATATTGGAGAGATTTAAGCAACTCTGTGCCAGCTGCCCACAACATCAGATTCCAAATCAGCTCCTTATCCAATATTTCTACAAAGGGTTATTGCCGATGGATAGGAGTATGATTGATGCAGCAAGCGGAGGTGTGTTGGTGAACAAAACTCCTACCCAAGCAAGAGAATTAATCTCGAACATGGCAGCCAATGCACAACAGTTCAGCATTAGATAGGAATCCATTCCAAGAAGGGTCAATGAGGTAAGCACTTCTTCCATCAATCAAAGATTAGACACTCTTACCTCTCTTGTGGAAAAATTGGTGGTAGGTCAAGTATAGCAAGCAAGAACATGTGCCATTTGTTCAACTACGAGTCATCCAACCGACATGTGCCCTACACTTCAAGATGAACCCTATGAACAAGCCAATGCTATTGGAGGCTTCCCACAAAAGAGATACAGTCCCTACTCAAATACCTACAATGCAGGATGGAGGGATCATCCTAACCTCAGCTATGGAGCCAAGCCCTTCAGCTTCCAACAACAGCATCAATCTAGATTGTCGGTTCCACAATATTTGTCTTCCAACCCAGGTATGTCTTTGGATGAAATTGTTAAAGCACTTGCAACTAACACTCAACAATTTCAACAAGAAACAAGGACAAGCATCCGAAACCTAGAGAATCAATTCAGCCAATTGGCAACTGCTATGAGTCAAATAGAATCTCAAGTATTAGGAAGGCTGCCCTCCCAGACCACAGCTAACCCAAAACAGAATGCTAGCGCAATCACCTTGAGAAGCGGGAAGGAGCTGAATGAACCTAGTGAAGAAGCATCCAAGGATACAACCAAAGAAGAGAAAGAAAAGGAGACACCATCACCCCGAAAAAATTCAAGCGGAAAGCAACCCCAAGCCATAGTCATCACTCCATGTTTTCCTAGCCGATTTGCAAAATCCAAGGAGGAGCAAGACAAGGATATTCTCGAGACATTCCACAAAGTTGAGGTAAATATCCCCCTCCTTGATGCAATCAAGCAGGTACCCCTCTATGCTAAATTCCTCAAGGAGTTGTGCACCACTAAGAGAAGGCTGAAAGGTGATGAGAAAGTCCATATAGGAGGAAATGTTTCAGAAATTCTCCAAAAGAGACTACCCCCTAAATGCAAGGATCCAGGTATGTTCACTATCCCCTATAAAATAGGAAATGTCCATATCGAAAAAGCAATGTTAGATCTAGGAGCTTCGTTAAATGCCATGTCCCATTCTATTTACATGACCATGAATCTCAGACCACTGAAAGAGACGGGTGTGATCTTACAACTCGTTGATCGATCTACTACACACCCGAAGGGGGTTTTGGAGGACGTCTTGGTCCAAGTTAATAATCTGGTCATTCCTGCCGATTTCTATGTGATTGATATGGAAGAAGATGATTCTTCCAATCCAACTTCAATTTTGTTGGGAAGGCCATTTCTTAAGACCTCCAAGATTAAAATCGATGTGCATAAGGGGACACTTACCATGGAATTTGATGGTAAAATTGTTAAGTTTAATATTTATGATGACATGAAATATCCTACTGATGATAATCATGTTTATTCCGTTGATGTGGTTGATTCTTCAACACAAGAGGTTTTTAAACTTGATGGGAAAGATGTATTGGAAATCACCATTAGTAAGCATCCTGAGAAAGAAGAGATAACCTAGAGTTCTAAATTGCAAGAAACTGTTGCAGCATTGAATGGTTCTCCAGAGTTACAACAGTCAGGTAATGCTCCTTATATTATGTTGCCGACTTTTGACATAAAACTTTTACCCTTTGTTTTGCAAGTCCCTATTCCAAATTTGAACCCACCCATGATAGATGAAAGGGGAAAGCACTGGAGGTTGCAATTACAAGACCTGGAGGATCCAGTTTATGATTAAAAACAAGGAAGTTTATTTTTTTCTTTTTCTTCTTTTTTTTGCATTTATAGTTTAGTTATTTCCACTTTTTCTTTTCATTGGGGACAATGTAAGTTTCAAGTGTGGGGGAGGGGATTTAGGCTATGTTTTAAAATTTGATTTAGGTCATGTTTTTCTGCATTATATATATAAACTCAACTCTTTTAAAATCAATTGAAACAATGTTCTGGGAAAATTCTTGTGGACCTAGTAATGAGGTACAATTAAGAAGTACACGACCTATCTGAAGCCATCTCCTTTTTAGTTAGTCCTCAATTCAGGTTTAAGTAAACAGGGCAATTACTTTATCATTGCTATAATTGGTAGGATGGAGCATAAAACGCACCTACCGGTCAAGCAATCCAATGGTAGAATGGAGCCTAAAATGCACCTACTAGCCAAACAATCCGATGGTAGGATGGAGCATAAAATGCAGCTACCAACCAAGTCATCTGATAGTAGGACGGAGCATAAAATGCACTTACTGGCCAAGTAATCCAAAAGTGAAATGGAGCATAAAATGCACCCACTTCATCAAAGGAAAAAAAAACAAATAAAAATGAAAAGAGAGAGAAGACAATGATGTTTTCCCTGATTTACTACCTGGTTTGCAGTAGCAAAAATTGGAATGACTGATGAATGAGTCGTGTATGACTTGGTTGCGTTGATTTAAGGACTTGCAATGGTTAACCTAGAATATTTGTGGAAAAAGATGAAGGAGAGTTGAGTTTAAAAATCGGTAGGATAGTTAGTTTGTTATTGTTCTATTTTTGCTTGAATTTTGTCTTGCCCGAGGACGGGCAAGGTTTAAGTGTGGGGGGATTTGATGAGAATAAAAATTATCATATTTTTATCCTTCAATATTCAGTCTTTTATACTTAATTAGTACCTAATTGGACTCACTATTCTTGTGTTTCGATTTAGGGCACGAAAGAATACGTTATGGGAAAAACAAGGCTAATCGGGTAATTTTATATAGTTTCGGAACCATGAGATAATTTGAGAATAACTCTCTCATTCAGACTCCGATTGATAAGATTAAAGATGCATTGGAAAGATAAGGAAAAACTCTACAACTTTCATGTTTTGAGTTTTGACAGATTCGAACTGAATAGAGGTCAAAATTAGGGCAAAAGTCTAAGAAAATTCATAGAGAAGCCCAGTTCGCAGTTGAAGCCCATTTCGCAGTTGAAGCCCAATTCGCAGAGAAGCCTTGCAGCGGCCCAATTCGTTAAGGAAGCCCAATACAAATGCAAGAATAAGAAACATCAAAGAGTCCTATCAGATTCAATTTTCTGTTGTATTTTTAGAAAGATAAAAGAGATTAGGATTACCAGTTAAGAGATAGGCGTAGATTAGATCTAATCTAAGCATTATCTATTAGAGAACTGATCTCCCAATGGAGAAAGAACTCCTTAGAGGAGAATGAGATAACTCCCTCCTAATTCTATATAAAGGGGGGGGGGGGGGGGGGGGGGGGACTAGCACCCAGGGCCATCATCAAACCCTCCAAGAGAGCTTCAGCCTTCAAAGAGAGCAATCAGCAACCAAGGAGGAAGAAGCAGAGTTCGCCCCCCTCTCATCTTGAAGCTGCGATTTCATCATAACGAATTGGTTACGGAAGCTTTGATTTTATAAACATTGTGAGATCTAATTGATTTTTATTTCAGTTCATTGTTTATGGGTATTCATATGTTTTTTGTGATTAACTGTGAGGATAATTTTTATTGATTAAGCAAAAATGGCCCCTTGCTCATTCAATGAAAATAATCTATGGCCGATTGAACCTCTAGTTTCGTATATGATTGGTAGGTTCAATCATGATGGCAACTAACAAAAATTGATTGCAAAAAAGCTTTCGATTTATGTTAAGAAAATGTATGATCCGGTTTAAACGGTCTGAGCTTGTGAGATCGCTGACTAGAATTGGGTCTCTCCCCTCTTAATGCTATTAATAGATTAAATCCTAAGAGCTTGTTTAGACTGTCTATTAATAAGAGAAGCAATCAAAGAGCTTGTTTTGGTTGTCGAATAATACAAGTAGAGGCTGGCCTTTAGAGCTTGTTAATGGCTATAACCAATTTATTCGTAAACATATGAATCTATCTTTGCATCGAGGATCAATGATAAGAATCAAAGCAGAACTTGTCCCTTTAACCAGAAGCTAACTTGCATTGATTTAATCTTTTGCTTTCTGTTATTTTCTTATTTTCCTTAGCTTTACAACCCCCTTACTTCGTTTACTTGGAAATAAATCCACCCAATCCCTGTGGAGACGACCATGCTCATCACTATCTACAAATTATTTAATTGGAGCAAGACTATTTATCTTTGGTTGGATTCGACACTCACCAGCGGAGAAAGAGGATAGTGTTGTGCAATGAATGTTATGCGACTGTGTAGTACAGCTGTGTAGCATGGCTGTGTAGTGCAGCTTACGCGGTGTGTGTGTAGTGTGTAGGACAATCAGACGTGTGACTCGAATAAAACATTATGCATTAATCATCAAACTACTGATAATACATTCGAAGATTCCCTATGTTCCAACTCCTCAATATTGGTCAGCCATCGAGGTCTTCGAGTCTATGGGTGCTCAGTCAAAGAACTCTAGTGACTCTGTATGGCCCTTCACAGTTTGGTCTGAGCTTGCCTTCATCGGGTGCAGGCACAATAACTTTGTGGAGGACGAGATCACCTATTTTGAACTCGCGTCTTTTGACTTTGGAGTCATAGAATTTTGCCATCCTCTATTGTTGTGCTACCATCTTGATATGTGCTCAGTCCCGGGCTTTTTCTACCAAGTCTAACTCTGTGCAGAGGCCCTCGTCATTCTGATCTTTGTAAAAAACCTCGGTCCAGAGAATTGGGAAGCCTATTTCCATGGGTACCATGGCCTTGGCCCCGTAGGTCAGGCTGAATGGTGTCTCTCCAATAGTCATCCACAGAGTAGTCCTGTATGCCCAAAGTATGCTCGGAAATTCCTCGACCCACCTTCCCTTGGCCTGATCAAGCCGAGTTTTCAGGTTTTGCAATAAGGTTCAATTGGTCACCTCGGTCTGCCCATTGCTTTGGGATCGATGTATGGCAGTGGTTCGGTGGTCAATCCTTAGGTCAACGCAGAGAGTTTCGAACTTTCAGTCGGTGAACTACATCCCGTTGTTTGTGATGAGGATGCGGTAAACACCGAACTGGCAGACAATACATTGCTAGAAAAAATTCCAAGCATTGTGCGTGGTAATTCATGCCAGAGTTTCGGCTTCCACCCATTTGGTGAAATAATCCACTGCCACCAAGAAGAACTTCTTTTGTGTGACCACGATGGGGAAGGGACCGAGGATGTCCATACCCCACTGTGAGAATGAGCACAGGTTGGTGATTGGATTCAAGAGGACTGTGGGCTGATGATGAAGATTAGAATGTCGCTGAAAACTGTCGCATTTCTAAATTAGTTGGATTGCATCTTGCTTCATCGTCAGCCAAAAATAACCTTGCTGGAGTGCCTTGTGTGCTAGGGTGCGCGCACTGGAGTGGTCTCCTCAGATACCTTTGTGGATCTCCCTGATGACGTAATCTGCCTCGGCTGGGGAGAGACACTTCAGGTAGGGGAGAGTGTGCGAGCGGCGGTAAAGTTGGCCTTGGATGAGGCAATACTGGGCTGATCTATGCTAGAGACTCTTTGCTTCTGTCCAATCTTCCGCAAGCATGCCTTCTCAGAGGTATTGTGCGATGGGGTCCATCCAGGATGAACCATGCTGCATCGGAAGGATGAGGAGGGCTGTCAATGCGATGCTTGGCTGAGCCAGCGCGTCTAACCGCACTGTTGCATCAAGGTTAACTTTTGGGGAGCTAGCTAGCTTTGACAGCGCATTGGCTCGTGTGTTTTCAACCCGAGGAATCTGCTGGATGTTGAAATGCTCAAGCCGGTGGATGAACTTTTGCACCTTCTATAGATAGCTCACCATCGTAGGTGTTCGTGTCTCAAACTGGCCAATGATCTAGTTGACTACCAACTAGGAGTCGCTGAAGGCTTTAATTCTGTGGGCTCCCAGATCAAAGGCGAGGCGAAATTCTGCGATCAGGGCATACTCAACCTCATTGTTGGACGCTTTAAACTCAAACCTAAGAGCATGCTCTGACACCATGTCATCTGGGGCGAGGAGAATGAGGCCGGCCCCGCTGCTTTGCTAATTTGATGAACCATCCACATGCAGAGTCCATACTTGTTGTAGGGGGGTAGGATCCTCGGCGATGAATGTACATTCAGCAATGAAGTCGGCCAGGGACTGATCTTTGATCGCAAGTCGAGGTGTGTATTTGATGTCAAACTCACTTAGCTCTATGCTCCACTTGATCAAGTGGCTAGATGCTTCCGGCCTTTGTAGGACTTGCTTGAGCGGCTGGTCGATGAGCACTCGAATGTTGTGGGCTTGTAAGTATGGCCTGAGCTTTCTGGTCGAGGTAACTAGTGCCAGGGTCATTTTTTCCAAGTTGGAGTACCGAGTTTCCACACCATTGAGGACTTTGCTGATATAGTAGATCGGCCTCTGTACCCAATCTTCCTCCTTAACCAGCATAGAGCTGATGACCTCAACCCCATTGAGAGGTAGAGCAATAGCTCATCTCCTTGGCTCGGTTTGGTGGGGAGAGGTGGCAAGCTCAGGTACTGCTTCAGCTCTTGAAAGGACCATTCGCATTCCTCGGTTTAGTAGAAGTTCTTCGGTCGCTTCAGGGCTTTGAAGAAGGGCAGACACTGATACATAGATTCGGACATGAATCTGCTGAAGGCAACTACTCTACTGGTGAGTCGTTGCACTTTTTGTGAGTCTGGGGCGATTGCATGTCGAGGATGGCCTGTATTTTCTCTGGATTTGCTTCAATCACTCTTTATGTCACCATGAACCCTAGGAATTTACCTGAGTCAACCCTAAAAGCACATTTGGTTGAGTTTAAATTCATCTTATACTTCCTAAGGGTGCCGAAGACTTCCTTTAGGTCAGCAAGGTGGTGCTCGGCCTTCTTGTTGTTCATGAGCATGCCGTCGACGTATGCTTCCACATTTTGCTTGAGCTGGTCCTTAAATACCTCTTTCACCAGTCGTTGATAGGTGGCGCCAGTGTTCTTGAGGCCAAAGGGCATCACCTTGTAGTAGTATAGGCCGCAGTTAGTGATGAAATCCATTTTCTCCTAGTCATCTGTGTGCATTCGAATCTGGTTGTACCCTGAGAAAGCATCTATGAAGCTCAGGAGTTCATGCCCTGTTGTCGTGTCGACAAGCTGATCAATCCTCAGTAGAGGGAAGCTGTCCTTAGGCGGGCTTTGTTTAGGTCAATGAAGTCGATGCATATCCTCCACTTCCCATTGGCCTTCACCATCACCACGTTGGCTAGCCAATCGGGGTATTTGACTTTCCGAATGAAGCTGACATCGAGTAACTTCTACACTTCATCAATAATCACTTGCCACCATTTTGTAGCAAAGCTTCTCTTCTTTTGCTTGATAGGTTGGTAGCGGGGGTCGACGTTCAAGCGGTGCGTGATGACTTTAGGGTCCTTCCTCGACATATCCACCACTAACCAAGCGAACACATCGGTGTGATCCCTTAGCAACTAGACAAGCTCTTCCCGGATGCGATCATCTAAGAGAGCCAACTTGGACCATCCTCTCAAGGTCTTTTTCGTTGAGTGGCACTTGGATGAGGTCTTCGACAGGTTGGCCATGTTGTGTTCTCACCTCGTCCTGCAAATCATAAGCTTCTACCATCCTCAGCAAGAGAGCAAATAGCATTGTCATGTAGTTTTTTGGTCTCCACGTGCTATCCCTATACCGTATTCGGTGAGGAACTTCATGGCAAGGTGGAATATAGAGACCATAGCTTGCAAAGCATTAAGGGTCAGCCTACCGAGAATGGTGTTGTACGATGAGGGGCAACGAGCCACAATGAAGTCGACCATTGTCATCGCAGTGATGTCGCTGTCTCCGATCATGAGGGGAAGGGTTATCCTTCCAGTGGGAAAAAGGGACTCCCTAGAGAAGCCCATTAGAGGAGTGTTGACAGGGGTGAGGTGCTCTTTATCGATGCCTAGCTTCTCGAATGAGTCCTCGAAGAGCACACTAATGGAGCTACCTGCATCAACCAGAATCCACCGCATCTTGAAGTTGGCAACCTTGGCTTTGATTACCAAAGCGTCGTTTGTGCGGGGTCTGAACTCCTTAGAGGTTGTCGCCGGTGAAGGTGATTGACTAGTTGCGCTTCTTCTTGTGTCCTCGGTTGTTGATTTTGCAAAGCTGCACATACTTCTTACACCCTGAGCTGCTTTCTCTCCCTGCGACGATCCCTCCTGATATCACATGAATCACACCGGCAGGAGGAGCTCGGGACGGTGGCCAAGCATTCTCCACATGTTATTCCTCCTGTGCTGGCTACTTACTTTTATCGATGAACCCGCCGAGGTACCCGCGCCTGATTAGGACTTTGATGTGATTGTGCAGGTCAAAGTAGTTCTCCGTGTCATGACCGTGGTGCCTATGGAATTCATAGTACTTGTCATGGTTCCTCTTGTTGCCTTGTGTTTTCATCTTTTCGAGTCAGCGAACGTAACTGTGGTCACGGATTTACATTAGAACTTCAAACCATGGTGTATTCAACGGTGTGAAGTTCCAATAGGTCGATGGCGATGTCCACAGTTTGTAATCGGGTTGGCGGTCCTGCCTCTTGTGTGTCCCGGTCTGATATGTCTGCCTTTCGCTCCTCTGTGTCTCTCCTCTTTTTATCAGGCCTTTCTTCCTCATCCACAGCTGTTGTGCCTCTTTCGCATTGATGTATTTTTGCGCATGGTTCATTAGTGCATCTAGGGTCTGCGGAGGGTTTTTTGGGATGGAGAAGTTGAATGGTGAGGGGCGGAGTTCGTGTTGAATAGTAGTGACGGCCACGGACTGATTCAGGTTCCGGACCTGTAGCGCTTCCTTGTTGAATCTCGTCATATAGTCTCTGAGAGATTCTGCCTTCCTCTGTCATACTTGCATAAGGCTGGCCGAGGTCTTCTAGTGCTTTTGGATTGCCATGAATTGTGTGCGGAATTGGGTTTCCAACTGCTCCCACGATGCTATGGAACATGAAGGCAGGGAGGAATACCAAGTCAGGGTTGGACCTGTAAGGGTGGCCACTAGGGCTTTGCACATCAGGCCCTCAAGAGGATCCGTCCAACATCATATGAGCCTTCAATGCCTCAATGTGGTCAGTGGGATCAATATCCCTATAAGGGTGGCCACCTTGTGGGAGGCACCTCGTCCACGATCACCTGGGTCAACGGTGGTTCCTTAGCGGTTGGCACAGCTGGCTGCATAGGCTGATCTACAACCGGCGTTGTGCTTCTCTGGCCTTGGTTGTACTCCAACTCTTCCAAGCGTTGTCAAATGTCTTGAATTTTTGTGTCTCTGTTATTCAGAATTGCAGTACACGCGACTTTTTCCTTCTTGGGCTGTGCGGAGCGGTCTTTCACTGAGTTGGACTCTGCGACGGAGATCACGCGAGGTGGCGTTCGCTTGCCGAGTCTCTCTTTAGAGGGGATTCGTGTGCTTTGGTGCGTCCTGCTGCGGTTATCGGGCTCGCAAGTGCGGGCCATGGAAGCGGACCTCCTTGTTGTGTCTTGCTTTGCACACTCGGACCGCGCTCCCCTCCTTTCTGGCCGACGCATTTTGGGGTCCTCAGGATGAGGATCGTCCTTCGTACGTGTCGGGGCATGAGGGGGGACGGCCCGGTTGGGCAGTGCCGCGGATCCTAGTGTTTCCATCATCTCAAAGATCTTATCGACCTTCTCTTGCATTGCTTGAAACTGCACAGGATCAACTACGGCTGGAGGCCGCACTTCAAGACCTGTGATCAAGAAAGAAGAAATCAGAGGTCCGAGGTGTTATCCTCGGGTAGGCACTCTGACACTTAAGTCAGTAGGAGGTGATGGATGGTCGGGCCGAGCAATAAGAGTGCTGGTTCGAGCAGAGTAACAGTATGGGTGTGAGAAGTTGGAATTCCTTATCTTGAGTGGGGAATGCCTCTTTATAGCCAAACATCCGTGTTCTGGTCGAATTGGGCTTCTGAGGTTTTTGGAATGAGGTTCTCCATCGAGGTTCTCGGGCTAGAGTCCTATTCCCTAGTAGAATTGTCTTTCCTCTCTCCTCTTATCTGTAGTTGCGTTTATCCGCATCGACGCATGGTTAATGTAAATAAGGGGATAAGATGGGAGGCACAATAGTAGCGTAGCTTGACCGAACTATCTTGACATAGTCGGGCTATGCTATTATGGCTGAGCTATGCTGATGTGGCTGAGTTGACTGAGTAATGATTGGATGGCCACGTATCTCTAAGGACCAACTCAGCCATAACCCAAATATATACTAATCCACAGTGTCAACCAAAGGCCTGAATACTCCTCAATTCCATGAGTTGAGAAGCAGGTCCAACGCTGGACCCAATTAATGGGTTCCACTAAATATAATTATAAAAGTACATTGAATGAACGTATTGAAGTGTAGGTAATTGGTGTGTAAAGTGAAGTACATACACAGCCCAGCCCGGACAACGGGGCTTAATGAACTTGATCATTCTGATTTCCGAGACTAGCAAAGATAGCATAATCGATCCATTAATGTCATGCACGTGGTGCTCAGTTGCTCACTGCTCAGCAACAACAGTCAATTAATGTAGGAATTGCGCGCATCAAAAGTTTTCCACAAAAAACATGGTTATACGATGACCGGTGGAGAAGTTTATAAAGACCAAAGCTTTTTCGATCCATGTCAAGCAATAAAGTTGAGGCCTCTGTAAAAATATGCAATACAATTAATGGCCATGGGGAGTTAAAAGCCAAACAAATCTGTCAGACATCTAAATATATATATGAGTTCTGAACATGAGAGATGAAGCCTTTGTAAAACATAATGGACGGTATCCTTCCACCTCATCACTAATTAATAAGTTATCTATAAATGCAGATGCAGCTACTTTCAATCACTTACTGGGAACTGAGACCAACAGGCAGCCATGTCAATCTATAAATGCAGATGCAGCTACTTTCCACATCCCACCCATTGTCAATCACTATACTTCAGCATTCAGCATTCAGCATTCTAGTTCCTATGTAAAGTCCTTGATACATTATTTTTCCGGGTTGGGAAATCCATACTTTGCCATGAAAAATATCATATAATGTGGGGTCTGTGTTTCTTAGTCTGGGTACATTAAGAACATCTTATTTGTTAGTATGATTCTCCTCATAGCTTTGTCTAATAAATATTACATTGAATATTGTTATTTATTAATTTATTATAGTTTTTCAATATTCCCTTCAAATCCTCATCCTCATCAACTTCCCCTTGCTAGCTTTATGTTATTACTTATTAGAGTGGATAAGTATTGTATAGTTTTATAACAAACCCATTTCTAGGCTTCTTGTAGAGAAGGTGATTCAAATTAGGTGATGTTTGGTATCAATGATGATATCTCACATCTTATTTTTCAAACAAATAAGTGATTACTGTGGAATCAGTGATTTTCTAAAAAATCATAATTTTTTGTTGTCTGGTATCACTTTTGTTATGTATCCCGATTTTTTGAAATTCGGTTATGAATTTATTTGGTGGTGATTCTAAGGGGTATTTTTTTTTAAGTGGAGTTATTATTCGGTGTATTGTACTCACATACCATGTAATGGCCTGAAAGATAAATTCATATCAAACGGTCTAAGATATCACATACAACTATAGAGATTGCAAACATTTATAAAAAAATATAGCATTAAATGCATAAAAATATCACAAAGAAAAAAAAAAGAAATCAACATGTCTTAGCATGAAGTGACATATCCATTGATTTGTGAAGCACCGGATCACACTGACTCCACTTTACACATAGGATGCCATGTCATCGCAAAGAAGAGGACTTAGCCTTTCAGAGGATAACTTAGCTTTTTGTAGCATTTCCCACAGACGATGCCAATTTGATGAATCAATTTTTTGGTGATGTATTAATTTTTTGTGCTAAGTACCTCGTCATTTGGTTTGCTTCCAAGTGGTCGATGATTCAGTGGCTGAAGTGAACTTTTGCTGGATGAGGACTTGAATGCCGAGTTGGGGGTAGATTAGGTGTCAAGTTAACTAGGCCGAGCTGGGTAGGTTAGGTGCCAAACTGATTGGGCCGAGCTAGGCAGGTTAGGTGACGAGCTGACTGGGTCGAGCTAGGCAGGTTAGGTGACGAGCTGATCAGAGGGACGAGCTGCCTATTAGTAGTCGAGCTGACTAGAGGGTTGAGCTGCCTATTAGTTGTCGAGCTGCCTATTAGGTACTGAGCTGACCAGAGTGCCGAGCCGGATTGGTTGTTGAGCTTCGTAGTTCTTTAGGGACCTGCGAGGAACCAATGTCAGAGGACCCGGGGTGGCTAACCTGGCGAGGTCGCTCCGATGCTTAAGTCAGTACTCTCATAGTAGACTACGAGCTAAAAATCACAACGTATGAGAGGTAAAATATGCTTACTTGCCCCCTCATGTCATTGGGGTAGGTGCCTTTATATAGGCATTGTTTGGTGTGGGCTTTACACACCATATCCGAGATTTTCGAGAAGTCGTCTAAGTGGCCTGAGATTCCCTAAGGTAATTGCCATGCACGTTGACCACCCTTTAGATCGTTCGGCACGTGGGCCAACTTCCAAGGATAGTGGGAGTGTTTGGATATGCATGTCGAATTTGTAGGCGAGCATGTCTCGCAGGTCACCAAGTTGGTGCCTGTGTTAGGCCGCCATGTTGGCACCTGGGCCAGGCTGCCAGTTCGCGCCTGGGCCAGGCCGCCAGGTCGCGCCAATGCCAGGCTGCCAGCTTGCGCCTGTGCCAGGCTGCCAGTTTGCGCCAGTGCCAGGCTGCCAGGTCGCGCCTGTGCCAGGCTGCCAGCTTGTGCCAGTGCCAGGTTGCCAGTTCGCGCCTAGGCCAGGCCAGGCCGCCAGGTCGCGCTAGGGCCAGGCCGCTAGGTCGCGTCTGTGCCATGTGTCACAATATCATTGGAGGGCCAAATCAGCCCTCACCAGGTTGTTATTCTAAAGGGTATTTTTTTTTCAGTGGAGTTATTATTCAGTGGCGGCCTGGCCCATGCCGTGCCAGGGCCAGGCCGCTAGGTCGCACCTGTGCCATGTGTCACAATATCATTGGAGGGCAAAATCCGCCCTCATCAGGTTGTGATTCTAAAGGGTTTTTTTTTTTCAGTGGAGTTATTATTCAGTGTATTGTACTCACATGTTTTAGATACCATGTAATGGCCTGAAAGATAAATTCATATCAAACGGTTTAAGATATCACATACAACCGTAGAGATTGCAAACATTTCTAAAAAATGATAACATCAAATGCATAAAAATATCACAAAGAAAAAAAAAAGAAATCAACATGTCTTAGCATGAAGTGACATATCCATTGATTTGTGAAGCACCGGATCACACTGACTCCACTTTACACATAGGATGCCACGTCATCCCAAAGATAAAAAGGAATCAGCTAGAAATCGGGGAATCATGCACCAAAAAATGGTGATCCCTCCTTTAGGCCTGATTTTAGGAATTTTTTTTTCAATGATTTTCCAAACAATCAAGAAAATCAGTCAAAAAAATCGACATTCTAGTGGGTGTTTGGCATCGATGCCATTTTTTGAGAAAATGGATAGAAAATGGTGTCACATAGGCATTACATAAGAGAAAGTGGTGTCTCAGACAACACCCTCTTATTCATACCATTTCTCTAGAAAAAATGTTACTCCAAACCATGCCTTGGAAATCAAGAAAGTGTGGTCTGAAACAACGTCAAATTCATTGTTTTCTAAGAAAATGGTGTATTACTGCCAACGATGCAACAATATAGCATCAATATGACTGTAATATATATATAAATAATATAGACCATATTAAAAACATTGCTACTAGCAGTGATACCAAACAAAAGAAAACAGCCCATATAACAACACCTGTTTCAAACAAAAAATAATCACCGTCTTCTCATAAAACGATGTATTGTTCCCACCACCCATGCTAAACACCTACCTAAAGAATTGTCGACGTAGATCCACACATCTCCAAAGTGTGACTGTCAGTCAGTCATCAATCTTATGATCAGAAAATCTGTAAAAAAGAATCTTATGATCAGAAAATCCTTAAAAAATAATCTTATGATCAGAAGAGATATGTCCTCTCTCCCTGGAGGATTCAGAATATTATTGCAGACGCCCATTGTATTATTGCACCTGTACAGAGACTTCTTTGAAATTCTTTTTATTCATGGGCAGTTTTAATTTTATTGTTCATGTCTTAACTTCTAAATTACCATCTAATTTGTGCTGTGATGCTTTTGTTTAATGCATTGAAATTTAGTAGCTAAAAGAAAAATAAATATATATTCTACCCCTGTAAACCTTTTTTATCTCTCTTTCTTGTAGCCTAACATATGGGCTATATATAGGTTCAATGGTTAAACATCTTCTACAGGGCCCATTAATTGGTGACAGAGCTATGTGTTAGGGTCAATTTTCTGGCTTTGCCTGTGGGGCATTTATATTCATACAAAAAATATGTATTTTGTAGCCAGCACCTACCCCAGCTATAAAATCCCGGTCTCATCAAAATCAGGTTTTATTTATTTATTTATTTATTTTTAGTAAAAAAATGTCATCACAAAGTTACTTTACAACCTTTCTTAAATTTTTTTTCTATGATTGCAAATGATATCCATTTTTCACCAACTGTTGGTTGGTTCTCTTGTTGTTTGTAGTGGAGACCTGGCCTTCGCCAGCAGAGTTGGGGATTATAGGTTTAGTGAACAGGCTACCCCCATTGTATATATGGTTTCATGAAGCAAATAAAAAGCATCCACAAAATTGAAATCAAATTTGATATATTTTATTTAATAATTAATTCAATGAGCATGGGTGAACCCAATCCAATATAATCTGATATATTGTTTATATCAGTAAAATTAGTTTGAATGATGTAGATGTGTATTGAGAACATCATAATGATATCATCATTGAGAGATGTTCCCAATACACAGCGGGGATGTGCTGTATGACATTGTGGGAGACAATCTTGTGGGGGCTTTTGAACTCTCATGAATCATAATATCAAAGTTATTTTTAATTCATTTTAGTGGTAATATATAATATATAATATATTTTTATCATTTTAGCTTAACTTATTAATTATTAATGTTATACAGGATTAATTGCAATCCAGATAATATATATGAATCTAATTATATACAATTTGATCTTATCCGTTTGCAACCCTAATGTCCTAACTCCTAACTCAATAAAAGAAACAATACAATAAATGTAAGTTCAATTAACCCCCACTGATGATAACATCACCATTTGGAGTATTATCATCGGGAAATGTTCCCAATACATAACAAAAATGTACTGTGGAACCTGTGGGGTCCTGATTTGATCTCAAAAAACGTAAAGTTATATCGTGTGGTCTTATCCATTTACAATGTCCGAATGCAAATGAAGCCAGCTCATGACTCATGATTAATAAAAGTTGTTCAATATGAAATGCAATTTTGGTAATGGGTCTCAAACAATATGGAAAATCAATCTTTTCCATATCATATTATAATGGGTCTCGAACAATATTATGATTCCAGTTTATCTTTTACATATCATAAGTGAGAAAATCTATAATATGAAAAAGATATGATATGGAAAGAATTTTGACCAATCAAAACTCATTCATCAATTTTGTTAAATAACACTTGATTAATTATCCAGTCTAACCCGAATATAACTTCCCCCGTGCCGAATACGGATTAATTATCCAGTGAACTACCTTCAGGCTTCAATGCGCTTCTTCATGTGAGGGCCCGCCCGCCCGCCCGCCCGCCCGGTGCATGGTTGAATAGCTGAGGGATCGGTGGATGACGTGGACCAATGGGAGGTTGATCTGCACGCAGGACCTAGAGTTTTTGCAACCTGCAGTGAGTACACTTGATTAGGCTACTACTATTTGTGATGAAGGGTTGCACCCATGTTACGGGCCCACAAATTTCTTGATGGTCAGTGTATGATGCATTCGTGGATAATTACCAGTTGACAGCATTATCTGCTTTTTTTTTGTTAAATTCAGGAAAAGGTGAAGGATAATCGTTGACTTGACACTATCTTCTGCCAATCCGCCTAATAAAAAGTGTGCGTAACTTAAAACGGTGATGCAAACCTGCGCAAGATAGAAGCGCTGGCTGTATAACAAACGAAGAAACTCAAGAAAGGCAACAACGAAGGAGGGAGAAAAGAAGACGCCCAACTGCAAGTCTCTGCTGGCCTTTGGGCTTTGGACGGGCGTCTCTTTCTCTCACCTGGTCGAGCAATCACATTCCTCCATTTGCTTCTGGTTTCAAAGGCATGCCTTCCTTTCTACCTCCTTTTTTTTCAATCGTTTTATTTTTCTCGGAATTTCCCAATTATGCCATCTTACGTTTTGCGTTTCTGTTTCTTGACATGAATGAATCACTGCTGGATCTTTTACTTGTTTATTTTGTTAGAGACGCTGGAATTCGCAGAAGTTTCTCTAGAAGTAACCTCGTTTTCCTTTTATCTGATCCTACAGAAAGGATTTTCAAATATTTTCAGTTTTTTTTCTTTTATTTTGTTTCTTTTAACCGAGAACCATCGTGCAGATACTAGCATGCTTGGATCTTCTATTTCCATTTCTGAACAACGGTTTTTTTCTAACTTTTTCGTTCTTTTTGAGTTATATTTTGTTCAAACGAGAAGGCTCTCTTCCATTTAGCGAAATATTTTCCTGTTATCTCATCTATCTTTCTGTCTATCAATATGGCTACTTCAAATCAAAGTATTAATTGATTACATTGGACTTTTGGTTTTGGGGGTTCTATGCTGTGAATTTGTAAGACTGTATATGTTTATTAAAGTTTCTATTCTACAATTTTCCTTGAAATGGCTCCACTATCTTATTCAATTAACAGTTCAACAAGTTAACTCGGACACACGCCTCATTCTTTTGTTTCTGGATAAAGCATTATTAATTTTATTATAATAATTCTCTTCTAAGTGCAACAAAATTTTTGAAGACTTATTGTAAAGAAGCTTTGCAAACATAATAAGAGCACGAAAAGTGTTCTTGTCCTCTTGGGGTCAATAGTTATGTAGCAGTGTGCCTTTGAATGGAATGATTAATATTTGAGGGGCAGCTGTTGTTCAGTTCTTACATTAACTCATGCCATTACCTAGCTTATAAATATGTGTGTCACATGTAATCACTCAAATTTCAAGCATCTGTACTGTTGCTTCCTTTATCTCAAACATTGCAATGTTAGGCCCTTGATGGTAGCTTTACTCTCGTTGCCTTTGGATCTATGGTGCCATAACCTCCTCTTTTCATGGCTTCTAATATTATTACCTTCCCTACCTATTCAATAATGCCTATTAGTTAAAGTGGGTGCAGTTTGTTGTCTGGCCATTGGTTAACTTGCAGTTTTCTTCTTCATTTATGCTACTGCTTAACCAATTACCCACTATTACAGATCTGGTACATATGGTTTGTTTGGTAGCTTTTATGCCCTCTTATCTTATGTATGTCATATAAAAAACTTCTGTAGGAGTGCAGGTAAGAAGAGGCGAAAGAATCTGAAGGATAACGCTATGAGACAAAGTTAACTGCAACCTTTACAGTTCAAGTAGTTTTTATGCACAACAGTCCAAGCTCTGGGAAGAAAACCCTAGTTTACTAGGTCATTGATGTGGCCTTTATATATCATCTTAAACAAACTTCTAAAAACAGAAGAAGAAAATGCCAGAGGATCCAATGGTGGTGGTTCTAGCTTTTCTGTAGGCTATCCATTTGTGCATTCATTAAATGGTGGAAAGATCTACCATGCCGGTTTGCCCCGTTCTCACTTTGTGGAAGTTAGTCAATCCCAAACCTACCAATACTCTTTGTTTCCTTTTTGATTATTTTTTATCTAATATGTATTTCAAGAAACATGTTTAGCCCCTCATTTATTGATAAAGAAATAATATCTAATTTCTATAAAGCATGAACAGTTTTTTTCTCCATTAAGGTGTGGTAATACTTGTAGGTCCCACACATTAGCCAGCTATATAGTTGGGACTGCGGTCTTGCTTGTGTTTTGATGGTTTTGAGGACTCTCGGCATTGAGCATTGTGACCTTTGTAGCTTAGCGGAACTTTGCCGCACAACAAGGTATATTTTTCTTATCTGAAATGCGAAACTTTCAAATCCTTATGTTACCATTTGCCATAAGAATTTGATTTTATGTAACTTTATAAGGACAAATGTCTGAGAATAGGTTAAACCATTTCCTTGAAAATAAGATCCTAATATTGGATAGGGTCAGTAAAATAAGATCCTAATCTTTTATGTGAAACTGTAAACTAGAAGCAGAATTTTTCAACTTTTACTTAGATAAGAATTTTTTATCTGGTTAAGAAATAGTTGTGGGGTTTAATTTTTTATGATAGTTGCTTGTCTGTTTTAAACATTTAAAAAAAGGCTTCTAGAATTTTCCTTACTGAGGATAACATGATCTTTTGAATGAAATTTAATACGGGGATGATAGAAAGATGAGGCAAATAGAATAAATAGTGCAGAACCCAGCAGAAATGAACTAGTAAGAGGAATATGCTACGATACAACAGCCTTTTATTAAAGCATCAACTTGTGGTAAAAGACACTTAAGAATTCATTTACACAATATTTGCATTACTTTGGACCAGATGCAAGACTTAGTGGTTGGTGAGTGTCTTTCTTTTAATTTTCTGATCAATAATCTTGACTGCTATGATGCTTTGATGCTGTTATTGGTTGGAAGTAGAAATGAATTTTCTTTTATTTTGAGATGGTTGCTTTATAGTTTATTACACCATTCACATCATTAATATTTATTCTGATGAACTTTTTCGTTCAATTGGATTTTTTCTGTTCTTTTTCTTTTTCAATTAGATTTATTTATCTACTGTTTTTTTTGGCAGCATTTGGACTGTTGATCTGGCATATTTATTGCAGAAGTTTTCTGTTAGTTTTTCCTTCTTCACCATAACATTAGGAGCAAATCCAAGTTTTTGTATTGAGTCCTTTTACAAGGTGAGTTCTTTTGTCATGGTAATCAGCTAGTTCTTTTCTTTCCCAGTCAGGGGCTGAGCTAGGGGGTGTTTCCATCACCTACACCCATGCCTCAATAAGAACACCAGAAAAAATATAAAATAAAGTTTGCATGACTATGCTATATAATCTAAACGGACTAAGTAGTAGGCCTCTCAATTTTTGTAAGATACATTATATGAAGTGCACCTAGAGTGCCCATAAAAATAAATATGTAAAAAATTTGGAATTCTGTCACTCTAGACTTGGCCCAAGTAGCCTAGACCCTCCAAATTTATACTATGCACCTAAAGCTAGATAAATATGGCATTAAACAGAATGGAACAACAAAACAGGATTCTTGTAGCCAACCCTATATAATTGGGATAAGAATTGGATAATGATGATCTAAAGGTAGATATATAGATTGTCTCCATACATATATTTGTATGCTAGTAAATTGAGATGGATTTACTATGTGAATAGACCAACAAAAGTAAAGTCCTTTTGGGCTTTTTTAAGATTGAGAATTTTGAATTCATTTGTTATCCCACACAGAGGGCTAGTTGATGAGGATTAGGGAATTGGAGGTTTGGACTGGGGAACTGTAGACTTGGCTAAACTGGAGGTTCTCCTCTTTGGGGGATTTCTTGGATTGGTGACATCATCCCTCTAACAGCATGTCTGAAATAGAATATGTTTTCTCATGAAAAAGTCTAGGTTGCCTGAGAAAACTCTTCTTGTGATGATCTATGAGGAAAAAAAAATTAAGGTAAAGGTCAATTTTGTCAAAGGTGTTTTCCTTTTTATGGCACCAACTATTAAAATCCTGGTGAAAGGTTTGGATACTGTTTTTCAAGCCTGCAGTCACAGTTTTTTACCATGTGGAAGACTGACCTAGGGGGTTCAAACATCAATTTAGTGAGAGACTGCCCTCTTGATTAATTGGATTTGGAGGTTTTGGACTGAAATGTAGTTTTTGCTTACATTTAGTTCATGGCATGGCCTATGTTCTCCAGATGATATCCTCTATCTTTAACCTTCTAAATGTCTTGCATACTTCCTCTGATACAAGTATAAAACAGAATATTCACTGTTCTAAGCCATAATTTCCTTCCTAATTCTTCTTTCTCTGCATCTATGTTTTGTAATGACAGTCTTTTATGTATTAGAGAATTTATCTTCTAATTGTGTTTGACTTTCAAAAATGGAAAATAAAAAGATTAAGAGTCTCTTTGCATGCTGAGTATCTGGAGACACTTGCTATATATATTTTTTTCTTTTTTGATAGGCAACAGAAATATTTTATTAATTAAAAATGGAGAAAATACTTCAGAAAACTAAGATCCCAAGGAGTGGTAGTTAGCCCCATCTAACCACCCCATAAACACAATAAACCAACTTCTCAGTGTTACCAATCAGAACCAAATCCAATACAAAAATCAGCACTTTCCCTTTTAGCTTTACAGTTGAGCCCAAAACAATGGTCCTCTGTGAACTCCTTGCTTGGCCAAGGCATCTGCTAGGGAGTTTTCTGATCTTGGTACCCAACATATTTTAGGCTGCATGTTTCTCATGATTGACCTGAATTGCTCAATCTCATTTCTATAGCACGACATCTCCTGACCTTCCTTCAACCAACTTATCACAGTTCGAGTCCCCTTCAATTACAAGTCTCTCCACCCCCATATCCTTTGTCACTGCTGCCATAAGTTCTGCTTTGATTGAATTACCTTCTCCTATAGGTCCTGTAAGCATAGCAAGAATGCCTTCAGCTTCCCCTCTTATAACTCCTCCTACACCTAAAGCTACTCCCATCAAAGTTTTTCAAAAAACCTGTTTCTGGTGGTGTCCAACTCTTTATCACTTGGGCTTTTCTTGATGAAGCTCTAACTACTGCACCTCAATTCCTCATAATGTCATCAATTGTGAAGTCTGAGAATATGTGTAAGGTTTTGACCCAATGTGCCACTCTTACTTACTGTAATGGTCTTTATGATAGTCTCTAAGGCTTTGCTTGGAAATGATGTAAAACCTCATTGGTGTTAAAGTCCATCAATGAGGTTTTACACTGAATCATAAAAAAGTGACCGTTAACTTCGAAAAATGTGAATTACTAGAGTTTTACATCAATTTTATCAATGTAGTATTTACATCAATAATCAATGTAAAACTTTACATGTGATGAGGTTTTACATCGATTTACAATGTAAAACTCCACTCCATCCAAACGCCGACAAATCTAAACCAGAGTGGAGTTTTACGTCGATCTTGATTTACACTCCTTCCAAACGCCGACAAAACCAAACCGGCGTAAACATTTACATTGCTTCCAAACACAGCCTAAGCTTCTCTCTTTATTCTCAAACACTTGAGCATTTCTTTCCTCTCAAACAGTCCATAATGCTGCAGCCCTGGTACACCTCCACACCTACCTCTTCTTTTTGGAAACCTGAAAGTAGATGGCTCAAACAACCTGTCCAAGCTTCCTGGAGGGTCCACCTACAACCACCCAGATATAGTAGTAGTAAAGTGGTGGATAGTGCCATCATTTGATTTGCACAAAAAGAAAAAAAGATAACACTCGTGAGGAGATAAAAACCAGTCAGGCCTCTTTTTCTTTACCAAGTCATAGGTATTAATGATACCATGGAGCACTTCCCAGCAAAAATGCAACACTTTAGGGGGGGGGGATGAGCAAACACCAAACTTCCTTCACAGGAAATCACCATGAGAGGTGTGTGAGTGTGTGTGTGGGTGGGGTGGGGGTTTCAAACCAACCTAAGACTTAAAAGTGTGCTGTAACTTATCACATCTATTTACTGTCCATGTACACAATTCCAGCTGGGATGGAAGCCTCTATTGAAAAGAAAATGAGGGAGCTTTTATGGAAAGGCTGGAAGGACGTTAAGAAGATTCATCTAGTAAACTGGGGGAGGGTCTTCAAGCACAAGAAAAAGTGGAGGTTCGGAAATCAGAAGATTGAAAGATTTGAATATTGCCTATTTCCCTTCTCGGCAAATGGTTTTGGAGGTTTGGTCAGTAAGAGGATAGCCTGTGGAGGAGAGTAATTAAAGCAAAATATGGTCTAAGAAGTTGGGGTTGGGAGCCAGGTGAAGCAAGTCAGCCATATGGATGCTTGGTATGGAATGAGATAGAGAAAAGCTATAGCCATCTCAGCAAGGAAATCAATTTTTAAGTGGGGAAAGGAACCAAAGTCAGCTTCTGGAAGGATTGCTGGTGTGGACTGTGGAGGTAGTCTTTTGAAAGATGATTTCCCTGAATTATTTGTAGTAGTAGTGGATAAGGAAGCAAAGGTAGCAGATTATTTGCAATTTTCCAGTGGAAATTGTGTTTGGAATCCCCTTGTTGGAAGAGCTTTAAATGACTGGGAGATTAAACCTTTTGCTCGTTTGTTGCAAAAGCTCTATAGTACTCTTATTGACCCTAACAGAGATGACAGATGAGTGGCTGTGTGAGAAGGATAACCAATTTCTTCTCCCCAAAAAAAAAACAAATCAAAAGAGGTACCCGAATTCTATCATCACTCTTACTAGGGTTGAGGCAAGTCCCATCAAGGAGCAGCCAAAGGTCACCAACTGAAGAGGCTTCTGAGTCCCCTAGATTTCTCCTAAGACCCAAGTTTTATCGAGCCTATTGGGAGAAGAAGGAAAAAAGGGTATCCCAGTGCACGAGGCTCCCGCCAATGTGGGATTTGGGGAGGGACAGAAGAGAGTGAAAAAAGAGATGGGATTTGGTCTTTCAAAGGCACATTCCCCACCCAAAGATCTTCCTAAAATTTTATTTTATTACCAGAGCAAAGATCATACCAGATGCAGTTGACAAACCAAGGGAGAACACTATTGATGGCCTTCCAAGGAGAGGTAAGGGTAGCTTTGCGAGATAAACCAGCATCCCATCCATTATCTATGAGCCCATGAATGATTGTCACCGCCTTATGCCATAGCTTCTCCTCCAACAATAAACCTCGATAATCATTTCCCTAATAAAGCAATGTCCTTCTTCCCTAGATTCCCTATTCCTAACCCACCTTGGTCTTTCCTTTTCCATAGACAGTTGATATCTTGTCTTAGACATTGTTGTGGAAAAAAGAAGACCTGAACACAAATAATATTGCATACTTTATAACATGCATTATTTGTGTTTTTCCGGTAGAACTTATATTAGCCAATGCTGGGTTGCAAATTGAAAAGAGGTTTCTTTGGAGAAGATAATGGATAGTTTAATGGTTGTGTGTATAAAATATATGCACATATTGGCTTCACCTGTCGCAGACTGATTGCATGTTTGGTAGCCAGGTCACCTGTTGAACTTCCCTAACATGGGAAATTCCTGTGGCAACTTATTTTGGGGGCTCAAGAGGACTATCCACATTTCTCTCTGCATCCTTATCTTTGGAACAAATTATAGATAAAAAATCATTGCCATGTTTTCATTATAACTCCTCAAGTCTTTCTGGGTAAAATAAAAATTTGAAAAAATTGGACAGTTTTTTTTTTTTATAAGTAAATTAAGTTTTCATTAAAAGAAGAATAAAGCAGTTACAAGCTCCCATGGAGAGGGGCGACCTGCAACCTCACCTAACATCAGGAAAAAAGCAAGAAATCAAAAACAGAAAACAAATTCAGTTTACAGTTGAGTCCAATACAATCTTTCCCTATTTATCCCTTGCTTTGCAAGACCATCAGCCATAGCGTTTTCTGATCTCTCCACCCATTGTATTCTCACTGTCAAACTCCTTATCAGCCAATTGAATTTCTTAATTTCATTCTTAAAGCACCACACTATAGAATCTGGGTTTTGTAGCCAACCCAGTACCACTTTGGAGTCCCTGGGTAGCAGCTAGAAGTTCCGCCCTAGTAGAGTTTCCAACTCCTATGGGGCCTGAGTAAATAAGAACCACATTTCCAGACACATTCCTTAGTACCCCTCCCACCCCTGATCGGCCCGGATTACCAAGACTACTACCCCATCAAAATTCAGCTTCAATAAGCTTACAGGGGGGGGGGTTCTCAACCCATACTCACTCTAGCCTTTAAGGGTGAACAATTTGCCACCTGCTAACCAATTCCACCAAATATCATTAAATTAGAATTGATGGAATAGGTCCAATGATTTTAGCCACAAGACCACCCTATTTAGGATTCACTCCTTCAGCTCTTCTAGTATTCTTTCCTTCTCTTGGAAAATTCTGGTATCTTTCTTCCCACATTGACCAAATCGGCGCTGCTCTTGCACACCTCCACATAATTCTTCCTCTTCTATGACACCAAGGGAAGAAAGAAGGATAAAAAATCAAACTTGCATCAGCTGGCCTAATCCACATGCACCCAGAAATTGGACAGTTATCATTAATTGGTTAAAACTCCTATAAAAAGTGGGTTGGGGTTTGGGTTGAGATGGAGTGTGGAGTGTACACATGGCCAATCCAGAGGGTCCTCCATCTGGTGGACAGTCTGAATTCGACAGGATTCCTCCACATGGCTCAAATAGGCAAACTCATCTAAGGAGCTTCCCTAGTTGACCAGATCTAGAAATATTTTTCCATATATAATCCAATTTCAGTTGGAGCCCAACTTATAAGTTTTGAAAGGCTGCTTAGTCCAAATAAAAGGTGGGACCAGTCAGTTGGGCACTGGGCCAACTTGGCCCAAATGTTCAACTCAAAACAAAAAGAGCATACTGTCTCAAGTTTGTTATTCTATGTGTGGCATAAATTTGAGGTGTCAAAGTTTTCCCAGTTGATTTGGATGTTATCAGAAGGGGCATGTAAAGCAGTTATCAAACTCAACATTTTATTATTACATTGAGTTATGTTTGTTTTACATGCAGCAGGCATTTGATGTGATCTTCTGTTTGAATTCTCAAATAAGAGTTTTATAACCTAAACGATTTGTTTTAAGAGAAGTTACGAAAAATATACATCATTGTTGTAATAATTTAATTTCTATTCTTAGAAGGTTGTAAGGAGCTTCAGTTAGTTCTGGAGTGTGTCTATATGTATGGCGTTGAAAGTATTTTGAACTCTTTATTTGGAAATAAATCTATAGAAGATCCATAATTTGACTGAAACTGAAACTCAAGGTTTCTATAATTATTTTGATTTTTCTTTGCTATGCTAATTTCCTGACACATTGAATGCTCTAATTCCTTCAAAATTCTGCTTGGTATTGATTCCTCATTCCTGGTAGATCCTCTCAGTGTTAATTAGAGGATCCCAGATGCTTATTTCTAGGTTATGTACTTATGTTTATTCAACCTTTTCTTTCTTGATCTAGATATCATTGGTTCTAATTTCTTGGACCCAAGGTTCAAAGTATCGATATGATACACCTGATATGGGGCGTATCGTATCATATTATATCTTTGAGCTCCGATACACCTGTTTAGATGTGTTTTTACAAAACTTTTTTTATATTAAATATATTATTATTATTATTATATCACTGGAAATTTTTTCCGCATACTACATCATTCCTATTGTTTAGTACTTCGTATTACAGCTTCTGCACCTTTGTGTCTACTCCTTCACCATGATGTTGCTTTATTAATGGTTTCTAGAATCTTCCCTCGGAAAACATGCAGGAGCAATTGCCAAATGACCTAGTACGTGTGGATAGACTATTTCAAAAAGCTCTAGAATCTGGAATTAATATACAGGTATGTTCTATTCACCAAGCCAAGGTCTAACCTTTATGTTTAAAAACCTAATGTGCTTAAACTTTTATTGACGCTACCAAAGCACTAACTATTTACCTAAAATTATGTTTTAAGTGCCAAATTTGAAGGTCAAAATTATAGTTCTGGATGATTTCCTACACACTGAAAGGATGAGTTGGAGTACTAAAGAATGCACATTTTAAGTTAGTGAGAAAAGAATATGAAGACTTGCTTAGTTGTTGAAATCCCCAGGCAACCTTGGTTGGCAAACATAGATACTCATTAAGGATTTTAGATGGTGACTTGACAGATCCTCTCCCCTTCTCCACATTTGAGTATTAGTTAATACAACTGAGCTTAATTAAGCTTATAAACTATCTGAGACCAACATTCTATTCTGTCTAGGGCTATCTCCTCTATTAGGATATAACTCTTCAACTTTTGTTTACTAATTCAAGCCATTATTTACAGTTACTTGTACATAGGTACCATCTTGTGTTGGGTACTTCAATTAAGTGTAAATTTTAATTCAACTATACCCTTTCTGATAGGAGCACAGCTAGGCGCATTACCACTGTTTGGCCTAGCAGTATGGTCCCCATACGGCCTTATTCGAAGACCTACGTGAGAGGACCAGGTTATCCAGTTAGTTATAACTGAATCATACCCATGTGATGTAATGGGGCTATAAATAATGGAATAACAATAAAGGGGATTACCTTTTTGAGCACCAAAAGCCATCTTCCCTTCTCTTCTCCTGTAGGAGGCCTGAGCTCCCTCGAAGAAGCTCGTGAGGTAGGCAGAAACCTACCAAGTGGTATCAGAGCCCAATCTTGGGTTGACACCGTGGTGGGGACGAGAGCGTCCGTTAGTGATGATCGTATCGAGAAACTAGAAGGAGATATCACTGAGATCAAGGCGACACTATCAGCGGTCTTGGCCAAGCTGGAGAAGGCAACTGCCAGTGAGAACACGGAAGGCGAAGGAGAAGATAGCAGCCAGCCCAGCAATCTATCTTGAGGAAATGGAGTGTTGTGGCAGACCAAAATCACCTTCCCGAACTTTTCAGGTGAGGACCCTATACCGTGAATTTATAGGATTGAGAGGTACTTTGAGTACCATGAGATACCCGGAGATCAGAGGGTTTCAATTGCCACTGTCCATCTGGAAGGATAAGCAATTCTCTGATTCCAGTGGTTTCGTCGGTCACATTCCCAAGTGACTTGGGCGGATTTCACCGATGCCCTATGTGTGCGGTTTGGACCCACTGGATTCGAAAACTACGACGAACAACTTGCTAAGTGAAGACAGACTGGTACAGTGAGAGAATATTAGGTGGAATTTGAGCGTCTATCTTCAAGGGTACAGGGGTGGCCGGAAAATGCCCTGTTGGGCAGTTTTATCGGAGGGTTGAGGGAGGATATTCGAGTGGAGGTGAAATCCATGCAACCCCCGACGGTCATGGCTGCTGTAGCCTGGCCAGGCTTTATGAAGAAAAGTTCGGCAGACTCAGAAGACCACTAAGTTGCCTTCAAGGACCCCTCTTGAAGAGACCTACAATGGGGCATGGTCCTGAAGACAGAAGCGGCCCAGACCCAGTCACTACCGGGCGCACTAAGCTAGAGAACCCAAGCCTCAAGCCCAACGTCCCCTACAAATGGCTGACATGGGCCGAGATGCAGGCCCGTAGGGACAAGGGCCTATGTTACAACTGTGATGAACGGTTTGGCCCAGGTCACCGATGTAAGGCCCAACAGGCCTTCTTGCTGCAGACAGATGGGCCAGAAGAGGGAGAGTAGGCTGTGGGGGGCCTTGAAGAAGACAACCCAACTAGCCTTGATATGATATTCGGGCTTGGCCCATTCGAGATTTCCCTACAGGCCCTCACAGGCCTCACGTCACCCCAAACCATGCGTGTCATGGGTAGATTGAAGGGCCGGGAGGTATCCATTTTGGTGGATAGTGGGAGCACTATGAATTTCATTTCAGATGACTTGGCCATCCAGATGGGGGTGACCATTAGACCTACCTCTAAATTCAATGTCCAAGTTGCCAACGGAAGTTAGATACCACGTGAAGAGGTCTGTAAAGACATGGAGCTAGTCATCCAAGGAGAGGTCTTTTGCGCTGATCTATACACATTGGCCTTCGGTGGGGCCGACATTGTGCTTGGGGTACAGTGGTTGCAACAATTGGGTCGGGTGGTTTGTGATTGGTCCAAACTGACCATGGAATTCCAAAGGGGGGATTGCACCATAACTCTAAGCAGCTCTAGGCTGTTGGTTCCACAACCTGCTATCCTCAGCTCTATAATCAAAACAGTTGGGACCTAAACCGGCCCACCTTGATGCTCTTAGGGGCCTGCACTCCTGGCCCACATCTGAAGCCCATAGGCAATGAAGGTAGGATAGCCAGCCCAGATCCACAGTTGCAAGCAGTCCTAGCCAAGTACCCTGACTTTTTTCAAGAACCACAAGGGCTCCCTCCCGAGAGAGTTCATGACCATCTGATTCCTATTGTACCACGGGCAGCACCAGCAAATGTATGGCCCTACCGGTACCCATACTATCAACGCCAAGAAATCAAGCACTTAGTCCAAGACCTCCTACAAAAGGGGTTCATACAGCCCAGCAACAGCCCATATTCCTCCCCAGTTATACTAGTGAAGAAGGATGGTTCTTGGTGGTTTTGCGTGGATTACCGAGCATTGAATTCCATCATCGTTAAGGACCGGTTCCCAATTCCCTTGATTGATGAACTACTAGACGAACTACGGAAGGCCTGGGTTCTCTCAAAATTGGATCTCAGGTCCAGGTATCATCAGATCCGAGTCCACAGTGATGATGTGCATAAGACGGCTTTCAGGACTCATGATGGCCACTACGAGTTCTTAATCATGCCGTTTGGTCTATGCAACGCACCGTCAACTTTCCAATCACTCATGAATGACATATTCAGGCCCTATCTTCGTAAGTTCATTTTAGTATTTTTTGATGACATTCTTATCTATAGCTTTGATTGGGAGCAGCATCTTCTACATTTGAAGCTAACTCAAGATGTGCTAAGGCAAAATCAGCTTTTGGCCAAGCCCTCCAAATGTGTCTTTGGGCAGGGTTGAGTACATTATCTTGGTCATGTGGTGGAGGAAGGGTAGGTGAAGTCCGATCCCAAGAAGGTAACCAGTATAAGGCATTGGGCCAGGCCCACTTCAGTTAGACAGCTGTGGGCCTTCCTAGGCCTAACCGGGTATTACAGACGATTTATCAAGGATTATGGGCTGATAGCAGCACCTCTGACTCAACTCCTCCGGAAGGATGCCTTCTACTGGACAGGGGAGGCCCAACGAGCCTTCAGCTCCTTGAAGACAGCAGTCTCCACTCCGCCGACATTGGTCCTACCAGATTTTGAGCAGCCCTTCGTAATAGAATGCGATGCATCTGGCGCTGACATCGGAGCTGTTTTGATGCAAGGGGGTAAACCCCTGGCTTATTTCAGTAAAGTTGCCCAATCTACCTATGTTAAGAAACTAATGGCTGTCGTTTTGTCTGACCTTAAATGGCACCACTACCTCCTAGGACGACGCTTCATCGTCAGAACCGATCAACAGAGCCTCAAATATCTGTTGAAGCTGCATCTCCTTACGGAAGATCAGCAAAATTGGGTGTCCAAGTTATTGGGGTTTGATTACTTGATAGAATACAAAACTGGAGCTTCTAATTGGGTAGCAGATGCCCTGTCAAGACAAAATGAATTACAGTTGATGGCTGAATCTAGACCCGTGCACCCACTATTGGAGCTACTCAAACAGGAGATGTTGAACGACGAAGAGCTGGCAGCTATCAAAAGAAGATGGGCCGAGGACCCAACCAAAACACCGGGCTACATTGTGAAGGACTCCCTCTTGTACTATAAGGGGAGACTGGTCTTACCTTCTTCATCCTCACACATAATGGAGCTTCTACAGTTGTTTCATTCCTCCGTTGAAGGCAGTCACTCAGGGGTACTAAGGACTTATCAGTGCATTGCAGCACACTACTATTGGAGGGGAATGAGGAAGCATGTGCAGGCTTTTGTGGCTGGCTGCCCAACCTGTCAACAGCAGAAATATGATACTCAACAACCAGCTGGGCTCCTTCAGCCCCTTAAGATACAAATCAGGTCCGGGATGATGTCACCGTATATTTCATCACCGGCTTACCACCCTCTCAAGGCAAGACAGTGATCATGGTGGTGGTGGATAGATTTAGCAAATATGCTCATTTCTCAGCCTTGTCACACCCATTCACAGCAACACAGGTAGCAGATCTGTTCGTCAGAGACATCACAAGACTGCATGGAACACCAGCCTCCATCGTCTCTAACCGGGATCCTCTATTTATGGGGAGATTTTGGCAGGAGTACTTTAAAATCCAAGGGGCACACCTAGCTCATTCCACGAGCTATCACCCCCAGGGCAGACAGAGGTAGTTAACAGATGCATCAAGACCTATTTGAGGTGCTTCGTGGGGCAGAAGCCAAAACAGTGGTTGAAGTGGTTAGCTTGGGCAGAACTGTGGAATAACTCCACCTTCCATGTGACTACCGGTATGACACCTTTCAAGGCCTTGTATGGGAGAGAGCCCCCTGCCATTCACCCCTATGAGACAGGCTCCACTACTGTAGCTGCAGTAGACGAATACCTAACCAGCTTAGACTTAATCTTGCAGGAGCTTAAGAACAATTTGCAGCGGGCTCAGCAGGTAATGAAGGATACATATGACCACAAGCATTGTCCCTTGGAATTTCAGCCTGAAGACATGGTCTACTTGAATCTGCAACCCTACCGACAAACCTCAGTAGCCAAGCAAGCATGGCAGAAACTGGCTCCCAGGTTTTATGGACCCTTCAAAGTCTTGGAGAGAATTGGGTCAGTCGCCTACAAGCTAAAACTTCCACCATCCTCCAAACTCCACCTTGTCTTCCATGTATCCCTCCTCAAGAAACAAGTGGGTCAAGGGGACAAAACTCAGGCAACCCTCCCAGCCTTCACTGATGAGGGAGTCATGGTCATGGAGCCCCACAAGCTGATAGACTTCCGTTGGGTACGCAAGGGGAGGTACTGCATAGAAGAAGCACTGGTAGTGTGAAGCAGCCTACCGGAAGAAGAAGCCACTTGGGAAGATTATTATCGATTGGAAGCATGGATTTCCCCACGTCAATCTTGAGGGCAAGATTGATCTCAAGGTGGGGAGGAGTTGATAGGAGCACAGCTAGGCCCTGTACCACTGTTTGGCTCAGCAGTATGTTCCCCATATAGCCTTATCCGAAGACCTACGTGAGAGGACCACGTCAGCCAGTTAGTTACAACTGAATCATACCCATGTGATGTAATGGGGCTATAAACAATGGAATAACAATAAGGGGGATTACCTTTTTGAGCACCAAAAACCATCTTCCCTTCTCTTCTCTTCTGTAGGAGGCCTGAGCTCCCTTGAAGAAGCTCCTGAGGTGGGCAGAAACCTACCACTTTCAATATGTGGGTAACATGGCTTCCCCTTGTCCTTATGAAGCCCTTAGCTTGTGTTATGCAGGAGAGAAGAAGAGAGGAAGAGAGAAGAGAAATTTGAGAGCCAAAAGTATTGCTGGAGGCACTAGCTATTAGTATTTATACTAGGGCGACAAAATATAAAAAATAAAAGGAGAAAGTTACAATAGTAGCCCTGCGGTACTATACTTGAAGAATTAACTGTTTTTAACACTCCCCCTCAAGTTGGGACATAGATGTTTGTCACATAAATCATGATGCTATGAGTGATGTAACCCTTTTGTAAAGATGTCTGCAAGTTGATATTCAAAACTAACATAAGGAGTACACACTTCCCCTGTGACGACCTCTGATTAAGTGTTTGTTGACTTCAATGTGTTTAGTTCTATCATGCAGCATTGGATTAGCAACAACGTTTATGGTTGCTTTGTTATCACGGAATAGGGTCATAGGTCCGTCAACTGGAAAGGCCAACTCACTCAACAAATTTTTTAGCCACATAATTTCAGCCACTCCATGAGACATAGCCCGACATTCAGCTTCAACACTAGATCTAGCTACCACATTCTGCTTTTTATTTCTCCAAGTAACTAGATCCCCTCCTACAAAGGTATAGTAGCCGCTAGTTGACTTTCTATCATTCAGGGATCCTGCCCAATCTGCATCAGTATACACTTAAACTTTCAAATGTCCGTGTTTTTGAAACAACAAGCTTGCACCTAGGAACTTCTTAAGATATCTAAGAACTCGTTCTGCTGCTTCAAGGTAGGTAGCCTTAGGGGCATGCATGAGCTAGCTAAGAACACCCACTGCATAAGCAATGTCTGGTCGAGTCATAGAAAGATATAACAATTTTCCTATAAGTCTCTGAAATTGTTTTACATCCTTGACGGGCTCACTTTGACAATCACCTAATTTGTGGTCAGGATCAATAGGGGATCAAATGGCTTCACTCCCAATTTTCCTGTATCCTGGAGTAGATCTTGGACATACTTTCTTTGGGAAATGAAGATACCCTTTTGTGAGCGGGCCACTTCAATCCCAAGGAAGTACCGTAGAGGACCTAGATCCTTTACTTCAAACTGGGTAGCAAGAAAATTCTTCAACTTTTGAATTTCATCATTCCAATCACTAGTGATAACTATATCATCAACATGCTGCAATTTTTCCTTCCCCTCTTTTCACAAACAATGTGTGATCAAATTGACACCGCTTGTATCCTCTTTGCTGAACTGCTACATGAAACCTATTGAACCAGGCTCTCGGTAATTGTTTCAGCCCGTATAATGATTTCTTTAATCTGCACACTTTCTGTTAATTACCTTGACCACGGAAACTAGGGAGTTATACCATGTATACTTCCTCTTCAAGGTCACCATTTAGAAAGGCATTCTTAATTTCAAGCTAAGGAAGATCCCAGTCAAGATTAGCAACTAGGGAGAAAAGGACTCTAATAGAGTTCATCTTAGCAATCGGTGCAAAAGTTTATGCATAATCTACTCCATACACTTGTGTAAACCCCTTTGCCACTAAACGAGCTTTATACCGCTCCACCGTGCCATTAGCCCGATGTTTTACTGTGAAAACCCATTTACATCCAACTGGATCTTTCCCTTCAGGAAGATTTACTAGTTCCCATGTACCATTTTTATGTAAAGCATTAATTTCTTCCTTCATAGTATCTATCCATTCAGGCACCGAAAGAGCTTCTACCACATTCTTAGGGATAGGGACACTGTCAATGGAAGAGAGAAAGGAAAGGAGGGTGAAATGTTTTCATAGGAAACAAAGTGGGAAATGGGGTGTTTATGGTGCAAGATCTAACACCTTTCTAGTGAACAATAGGAAGGTCAAGGTCATTAGCAATAGTAATGGAGATCGAGGTGCTGGCCAAATGGCTCAAGCTAATATTCCTAAATATTCTCAAGATCCTTTGCAAAGAATCGGTGGACCAATGACTAGGGCAAGAACAAAGATGATGAAAGAGGCTTTACAAGGCTTAATCATGAAAGTGCATGACAAAGAGGCTGTTCTAGAAGATTCTAAGACTGTTCTAGAAGTGTCCAAAGCTTCACCAAGGATAATCACCTATCTTTATGTGCAAGACGATGAGCAAGGCTTGGATCTTGAAGAACAAGCTTGGAATCCATGACATAAGATGTATCGATGGGCTTGGCGCATGGACATGATAAGAAAAGGCCCAATTCACATGCTAAGATGTATTGATGGGCTTGTTTTGTCTTGTTTTGGTTTACTTTGACCTTTCTATGCTTAGTTGTCATTAGTTGTAGTTTTTTAGAAGGATTTCTATTTCAAAGCAGTTTTGCTTTCCTAAATTAAAGGGATCATCATTAGTTAGGAGTTTCCTTATTAGATTAGGAGTTTCTTTATAAGATAATGATGTTTACATTGCCTATATAAATGCCACAACTATGTAACACGAAAATTAATCAATAATACAATGGTATTTTTAGGAAGTTTAGCTTTGCCTTCTTGTGTTCTTGGTAGAATACAATATCTTGACTTATCAAGGGAGTGATCAACCTTTGTGGCGTCTTCAAGATTGGATTCTTTAAGGACTTGGTTTCCTTATGGTTCTAACCTGATCAACTACAACTTGTTTTCTAGCTTCTGGGTGCGCATAACAACTTGATTCAAGAGTTCCTAGAGCAGGTCATCTAGTGGGTTCTTATCAAATAGGGTCAGAAACTTCAATAGGAACCAAGGTACTTGATTGGGTATGATCCACCCCAGGAGAGTTTGATGGCATTGGTGGTACAGCTTCTAGGTGCTCCAACAACTCTTGAACATGGTTGGCCTTTGTGACGACGAAAGAAGACACGAAAGGGAGGAGGATCAGGAAGAGGAGGGAGCTGAACCAGTTTCTCCTTATTCTTACACTCCCCCTGAGGAGAAACAGGGAAGAAAGGCTCACTCTCAAAAAAGGAGACATCCATAGAAGCATAATACCTTCGAGAGGCAGGATCAAAGCACTGGTATCCCTTCTGAGTGAGAGAGTACCCCAAGAAGATGTAAGGAATAGCACGATGGTCCAATTTTCCATGAGTAGATGACAGATTTTGAACAAAACAATGACGACCAAACACACAAGGAGGAATAGAAAGAAGGGAAGCCTTGGGAAAAAGAAGTTGATGTGGGGCTTTGCACTCTAACCAACAAGAGGGCATACGGTTGATGAGATAGGTAGCACAAAGGACAGTTTCAAGCCAAAAACGTTTGGAGACATTCATATGAATTAGTAACCCTCGAGCCACTTCAAGGAGGTGTAGGTTCTTTCTTTCAACAACACCATTTTGTTGTAATGTTCGGGCACAAGAACTACGGTGAAGTGAACCACACGAAGCAAAAAAATCCATGAGATCAGTATGAAAATATTCTTTGACATTATCCGATTGAAAATTTTGGATTTAAGTTGAAATTGGGTGAAGACCATCCACTGAAAATCTTGAATAATTTTGGGTACTTCATCCCCGGTTTGCATAGGATATACCCATGTATATCCGGAATAATCATCGATAATGGTAATAAAATACTTGTAGCCACTCTTAGATGGTAAAGTAACAGGGCCTCAAACATCAGAATGAACAATGTGGAAAGGAAATTTAGATTTAATATTTTTTGAAGAAAAATGAGTTCTACACTACTTACTCAATTGACAAGTTTGACAAGTAAATTCTGACACTGACTTAAACAACTCTGGAAACACCATTTTTAAAGACTTAAAAGATAAATGACCAAGACGACTATGCCATAAATAGACTTGACTCTTAGACTCTATGACTGTAAGACCAGCCTTATTCTCCAGCATGTAGAGCCCATCCACTATACATTCTCTACCAATCGTCTTTCCCGAGGCCAGATCCTGGATCACACTGTAAGAAGGGAAAAATGTCACTAAGCAGTTTAAGGAATTAGTAATACTACTAACAAAGAACAAATTAATGGAAAATTTCGGGACATGTAAAAACATTAGACAGGGTAAGGCCAAAAGGAAGAGAAATGGTTCCTTGACCAGCTATGGTGGAGTATGATCCATCAGCTAGTCTCACCTTGTCTCTTCCAGAAAGGAGGCGATAGGTTTGAAAGTGAGAGGACTTACTAGTCGTGTTTAGATGCTTCAAAATCAATGATCCAAGGAGTGTCAGGGGAGCGGGATGCTACATGGAAAGTTGTGGCAGAGTTACCTAATGTAGACGCAAATGAAGTTGAGGAAGGGGCATCTATCTCTCCAGAATCAATGATCCAAGGAGTGTCAGGGGAGCGTGATGCTACATGGAAAGTTGTGGCAGAGTTACCAGATGTAGACGCAAATGAAGTTGAGGAAGGAGCATCTATCTAACAAATTGGTCTAACATAGAGCTCTAAATGGTCACGGAAGGAATTAATAATATCTTCCCTTAGATCAGATCCAAAGACATGTGTTTGAGTCATAGTAGTAATAGGGGGCTGATCCTCTTGAGTAGCGATGTTTGCGAGTGTGTTTTCTTATACCTTGCTGTCTTGACTTTTTATTCAGATATGAATCTTGTTTCTTACTCAAATCTTGAGCCTATTTCGGCTTTCCATGAAGATCCCAGCATGTATCTCAGGTGTGTCGGGGTTTCTGGCAATGAGTACACCACAATTTGTCTTTGTCATCCACCATTTTCTGAAAGTCCCCCTTAAAGGTATTTCCCCCACCTGTAGTAACACTCCCTTTTGCTGCGAACACAACTGCATCCCCTCCAGAATTGTTCATCAAATTCCTTCTACTTTCTTCTGATTGTACTAGATCATAAAATCCTGGGCAGATGGAAGATCCTTGCTACCTAGGATCTGGACTCTGATAGATTCATATTCAGGATTCAAGCCATGGAGGAAAGCAAACACTCTTTGCTGGGAAACAAGTTTCTTGTACAATTTTGCTTCATCACACTTTCAATCAATGATTCAAATATTGATACGATACGTCCGATATGGGGCGTATCGTATCGGTATCGTTAGTGTTCGGCACGGGATACACTACAACGTTTTATGTATCCTGCCAATCATGTGTATTAGGCCAATACAGGTGTGTATCGGTCTGTATCGCATTATATCGGCTGATACATATTGATACGCTACTCGCGAAACGCGAATGTGGATGCGCATACTCATCTACTAAAAAAGAAATTTGCAAGATTTGAACCCGCATCTAGAGATAAAGAAGAGCTTAAACGTTCGTGCCTATAAGCCACTAAGCCACTCCATCTTTTGTCTTTATGACTAAATGATTACGGATCTTATTTCTTTATTACTTAAGTGCAATTCAAATAAATAATACATATTATGGTTAACTCCAACTAAAAATTAAAAAAGTAATACTTAAAATCAGTATTTTATAAAGTAATAGAAATAAATAATATATCAAATCCACATTTATATCAAAACATTATTTGAATCTCAAAAAATTATAAAAATGTAATATTAATAAGAGAATAATTATTTTAGTACTTAAAATTTATAAATTTGCATATGATATATATATATATATATATATATATATATATTAATTTACATTACATAAAATCGTATCTATTATTTAGAAAATAAAATCATTGTTTACAAAATATTCAAGAATATAATCTTAAATTGAATCTATCAAATCTACTAATCTACATTTATACCAAAAAAATATTTTTAATTAGAAAATTATAGGAATAAAACTATAATAATGGAATAATCACTTTAAAAGTTAAAAAGTATGAATTTGCATATGATATGTATCTTAGAATTTTAATAGATTTGATATATTTTAAGTTCAGATTATACATTTTATAAATTCTTAATGGATATTTATTTTACATAGATAATTTGATATTTAGTTGACCTCTTTGTTAATGTAAAAACGTAAAAATAGTAAAATAAAAATAATTGATATAATAATTAAAACATAATAGGAAAATATGTTTTGCACTTTGGACTCTTGATTGATACATCATCAATAAAATTGTATGATATTTCTGCATCATATTATATTAATTGTAATATATTTTTTTCGTATACACCATTAAAATATACATTTTCTATGTATTTATACATTATTTGTGGTTATTTGAGCTTAAATTTAATATTATTAATGTATTATGAAATTTTTATATGTTTCCCTAGTGTATCCATATTTTGCATCCATATCCATGCATTTCCAAAGCATATCTGTATCCGTATCCGTATCCAATTTGTTCGATACGATACTCAATAACGATACTTTAATCCTTGCTTCCAGTCCACACTTTGATAATGATCTAACTCCTTCCAGATAGAGGTTAAGTTTGAATAGTACATAGAAAGGCACCTCTTCCCCTGTTTACAAGTGGATGATTCTGCCTATAACTGGTAAATTTTTGCATAGTGACACAACTCAGAATAAGTTAATTTTGCTTGTTCCCAGATCCTATTTGCCGTTTGAGCCCACATAAAATTCCTTCTTATTTGAGGTTGCATAGACACTAAAAGCCAGGACATGACCATGTTGTTTTCCTGGTTCCATCTATCATATTCAGTACTCCCAGAATTGGGTTCTTTGATTCTCCCATTTATGTATCCTATCTTTCCCCTTGCAGTAATGTATAACTTATCCCTCTTGACCACTCTAAATAATTTAAGCCATCGAGGGGAATAACAACCATGGGAAGGGATAGGTCCACACCCCCACTTGTTCCATTCTGCATTGAGGAAACACCAGATGTAGCAGAATCTTCACCGCTCATGATTACAGATTCAAAAGGCTCTTAAAGTGGTCACAAATCCTTTAAAAATTCTAACACCAAGGGCGAAAGTAACCCTTTGTTTTTTTCCGGAAGCACCCCCCCTTTTTTTAAACACAGGTGCTGTTACAGCACCAACAGCAGGTCATCCCTTGACCTACAGAATGAAAACTGGTTGCTGTCACAGTGCATACAGGTCGTCTTGTGACCTACGCATCAAACAGAGATGCTGTTAAAAGCATTTACAGGTCACTCTCTGACCTTCAGGTTCACCATAAAAGCTGCTATCGCAGCACACAAAAGGTCTTCACCAACCTACAGTTTTTTACAGGGATCAGTCGATCCCTCAAAAAAGGAAAGAAAGAGGTGCTGGTCACCTCACATCCAACCAGCAGACCTAGTATAGGTTCTGCTCTGGCACACGACCAGAAAAAAAGAGGAGAGAGATTACTTCAGTGCATGAGAAAACTGGATCTTCAATCACCCAAACAGTAGATGAGGATGGCAGATCTGAAAATCTGGTGCGAAGGAAACAGTTCACTCGATCTCTCCTTTCTGATAGTCCCGTTCTGATACCATGCTACGCAGGAGAGAAGAAGAGTGGAAGAGAGATTTGAGAGCCAAAAGTATAGCTCGCGGCGCCAGCTATTAGTATTTATACTAGGGTGACAGAATATAAAAAATAAAAGGAGAAAGTTATAATAGTACTCCTGTGGTACTATACTTAAAGAATTAACAGTTTTTAACAGCTTGTACGGAATCACTCTTTCTTTCTAGTTTATTCATTGCTAATTGATGGAAATGATGCAACTATGTTGTCATTAAGGCTAGGCTTTTTTTTTTTTTTTTTTGAGAAAATAAGGTAAAATTTTATACATTTAGGCTAGGCTATGATATTCAGAAACTGTACAAGGATGATGTATCATGTCAAATACTTCAATATCTAGTCTAAATTTCATATTCAATGCCATATGCAGCAGTGTCCTTTCTGTATTTGGGTAAATAGGGACTAGGTCTAGGTTTCAAAAAATACAGTCATTTCTAGTTTTGTTCTTCCTAGTCTTGTATTTTTTCCTTCTAAAAATAATCTTGGATACATTCATTCCACAGATGTTGTGTGTCTAAAACCTGCTTCTTAAAGTATGCATGTTTTTATAAACCTGTTAAGATTTTTCTTCCAAACACGACACTCTAAAGCACATGCTTCATTGACCTTCCATTTTTCTAGGCAAAATCTTCTTCGATCTCTCCCTTAATTTGACTTGGGTCAGTTATCCCTTATGTTTTCATTAGAATTTCTCCCTATATAATATACCCTACTTTAGTTCATACTCAATCCTTCTCATTCTAAATCATTTTTGTGCATTCTAACTATGAAGGTTTGCATCCGCCTTTTATCCTTGTTAATCAACATTATGTCAGTGGCAAGTAGCTTATACAACACACTATCTTGGAACCTAGTTGGTTCAAGATTTATCCAATACCTGAGTGTTTAATATAGATTCAGTCTCTAACTTGCTAACTTGGTTATGCCACTTGAAAAACTCAAGTTTCATGTAAATTAATGATCTACTGAGGTCATATTCCATTTTACAATTTTGGAAAACTAACCATGAAACAAACCTTGTCCTAAAGCTCTCATTAACATGTCTAGATTGTATGGTTTTGTTTATCATGTAGACATACAAAAAGGCAAGGCAGTTTGACATGTTTTGAGTTTTGATATAGAAAGGTGACAGAAGAGTAAATTTTGGCTAAATTTAAGGACCTTTAACTTTCTCCATTTCTAATGAATAAAAAAGCTTCTCCATTTTCTTTGTAAATTGTGCATATAAAGCCTGTTCTTTCATGTGGCTTTTCCCTCTTCAACATGCATCCATCTGAATGCCATCTTCTCAAAAGCCCTCTATCACATGTACAAATGAGTTCCTAGTATGAATAATTAGATTATTTAAATAGTTCTTGATCTTTTTTTTTTTTTTTAGTTTTTGATAGTTCTCTGAGATAGGTTGGTCAATCTTCTTTTTACTACAGTGCAGGTCAATCAGTTGTAAAGAAATTTCCATCTTGATATTGTCAGGGAAATATATTGCAATCGTGTTGGTTGACCAGTACAAGTTGAGGTGGTACCGTGTTGTGCTTCTTTTCAGTATTTTCTCTCTTCCATTTAGTTGAAATGTTTTCATTTCTTTGACTTGCTTGAAATAATATCATACTTATGTCTTAAAGTTATGATAATGACAATTTTTTCCAAGAAAGCCTATCATATCTCACTATGTACCAAGAGGGGAAAGGGCAACTGGTGTCAGATAAAAGCAAGAACCAGAGAAATGGATTCTCAGTTTTCCCTGCTCAAAATAAAATTGGCATATGCTGGACAAATGGACAGCTGCCAATCTACGATCACCATAATGTTTTCCTTGTGCTTTCTGTTTGTCATCATGCTGACTAAATATTTTCTAGTTTGTAACTATTTTAGTGTTGACTGAATTCTTTTCTCTTCTTTTTTCCTTCTCTCTGATACCTTTGGCTGGATAAAAACTAAAGGTTTCTTATGGTTTTATATGAGATATTTCTTAATACAGAAAACTTCTAATAAATGCTTATCATTGAAATTTATCAATGCAGTCGGTCTTGGCTGGAGGATGTTTGTGTTTCAGCCTTCTATGCAGGAAATTCTGGCTACAGCGGTGAGTGGTGCTTTGTAATTATTGGCTACAGTACTTTTTGGTAGATCAATTCTCTTTGAGGCCGCTTTTTGGTAATCCACCATTATTTATACCTACAAAAATCATTTTATCAATATTAACTATGGATGTTATTTTTTCTTGATGAGGCAACCCTGTTATAATTTTCTTCTGATTTTAATATATAAATACAAATTCTAATGCTATCTTGTTTGATATCCTAAGTAATTTCTAAAGAATGATCCATAGTTGTCAAGGCGTCACCTATCTTGTTTTCTATTTTGCTTTCCATCTTGATTTTTTATCATATAAAGTTAATAGCCTTATTTCATTGCTAATTGATATGAAATTGCTCTATTAAATACTTATCATAGTAATATTGTTTTTGAAAATAATGAAATTAATAATTTAAAATATTTTTATCTTTTAAAAACTTATCATAGTAGTATTATGTTCTTAATAAAAAATTGCTATTTTTTCAATTAATATGCATGCTTAATGGTATATAAAACTAGGGAACTAGCCAAAAGTTAGCTCTTTATTGTACAAAATTCTTATCACCCAAGTGCCCCAGTGTTGCCCAGAATCGCATAGACACCTTGACAACCATGGAATGATCTTGGCTAAACAACTTACTTGAAAGTACTCAATATTATTTATATTGTACACCAGAATTTAAGCACGATTTATATATTGAATAAAATGAGGTAATAAATGATTTACAATTTAGATGCCTGCGACTGCAGTGTTCATAGGAATGTCCTATGTTACACTAAGTAGGAACCTCCCCTAGATTGTACAAGCAGCACCAAATTATCCACTGACTAGAGTTAGAATCCCACTTCCCACCAGGATATTACCACATACTGGAGTACCTTATGGCCCTGTAGAGGACCTACCTATAGGGGATGTTGAGTCCATGGAAGCCAAGTTAAGAACTGTCCTCATGGATATTTTAACAGCAAAGCAACTTCAATTACCCTCCTTAGCTATTGAAGTAGATTTGCCAAACATAAATGGGTGCTGACAAACTGTTAGCGGTAGGCTATGGAGACTGTCATACCTCCTCAATACAACAAGAGAAACTACAATGAGCAGGTTGGTTCAGATAAAATGGACCACACTTGACATCCATGAGTGAAGTCACAACCTATGAACTTGGGTCCATCCTATCAGATTTGACTAGTTCAAGTGAGGCTCATATGGTGAATAGGAGATTCTTAGTCAGATCAAAGATTTGCTAAATATTTAGAAAAGAAATTTATAACTAATTAGATTTGAATTTCTTTTCTCTGTTAGCAAGCATTTTCCTTGTTTATACACTTATTAAGAAGGTAAATATCATGTAGATCTCAAAATGATTTGAAGTTCATATTATTAACATCATTATGAACACCCTTTTTCTTTATAAAGAACACCCTTTTAAGAATTAATGAAAGTAAAATTGTTTCTTAAAACTTGTGTTTCACTGCTGACTCCAAGTTCGAAGGTGTTGATTCCTAGAGAAACTGAGGCAGGCATGAAAGCAAGGAAAGAATCCCTGGAAGAAATCAAGATTCTTCATATTCTTGGACCAATGACACTTTAATAATTTTTTTACTATTTGAAATTTGGTATTTTTAGTTGGCAAGTTAGGAATAGGATTTTTTGTCTTCTATAAATTTACTTTTCTTAGTAAAATTTAATATTACAATTTATTTAACTTTCAGATTTACTATTTATGGTAATTCCTGCAATTATTATTTTTTAGTAATTTCTGGTGTATTTAAATAAGTTAGTTGTCATAGGATTAGTAATGTGTTATTAGTTTAAGATTAGGTTGCCATAGTGGTTAGAATCTGTTTTGGGTTAGTTTCCTAGTTGAAATGGGAGTTTGTGAAGTTGATCTGAACCCTTGTGTTTAGCCTATAAATAGATCCATTGTGATTGGAATTTAGGGTCCGTTTGGTTCACAGTCGGAATCAGTATCAGAATGGTCCATTCCCATAGTCTGTTCGGTTCACACAGGAATGAGAATGGGAATTGAAATCAGAAGGAAGTGGGATCTCATTCCCAAAGGGAGGGACAGGGAATGGCCTTCCCTCAAATGGGGGAATGCCATTCCAGCAGGAATGGGAATGGGATTCCAATTACATCCAACTAAACAGTTGGAATCGGAATAGCCTATTCCGATTCCGATTCCAGACCCCTATTCCCACGAATCAAACGGGGCCTTAGAGTGGAATCAATGGAAAGCAAAGTTTCTTTTGAAGTCCTCCAGATAACAGTGTGATCTTCTAAAAAGTGCATATTTTATTCTCTATCTTTTCTATTTCAGATCTGAATCCCTTCTTCAGTTGTTTGCCGATGGCATTGTTTTAAATGATGAAACTAACAAAGGATTACGTGCAAAATGAATCTTTTGGACAAATGCCTCAGAAACAAGGGAAATTTATGGCTTGCCCCATCTCATAATTTTTATTGTTCTTTTGGTTTTATTTACCAAACCACTCAGGTATAGAGGTGCATCTTGAGCGGGCCCTACCTGAGCCCGGACTACCCAGCCCACAATTTTACACAGGCTGGGATTGGACTTTTGGTCCTCAAGCTGGGCCAAGCCCAACAGTTCAGTTTTTTTTTTTTGGCTGGGCTTGGGCCTAGTACTTTGGTAGCCGAAGCCCGGCCTGACCTTATCCCAAACCAAGGCCAGCCTAATTATATACATGCATATATGCATATATAGATACATATTTGCATGCATACATGCATATATGCATAACTCATTTTAATAAACCATACATATATGCATACATGCATGCATAGATACATGTATATCAATTTTTAGTGAGCTGATTGACCAACTTGAGCCCAGACCAGGCCCCAGCCCAACCCGAGTGCATAAAATTTTAGTGCAGGATGGGCTTGGATTGGATAGTTTAGGCTTGATCTCCGAACTCAGGCCGGGTTCAAGCTTTAGCCTTTAGGCCCACTTCTTAGGGTTGGGCCTGGGTTGAGCTAAAACCTAGCCCAGCCCACCCGGCTTGCACCCCTACTCAGCTATGATACGATACTACCCCTTGTATTTTGATTGATTCCTGCACTTGTCACTTTTCCCAACCATACAAACCAATAAAAATTTATGAGGTGGGGGAATCAATAAAAACCCCTAGAAACAAAAGTAAGAAGGATTAAAACAAGATATATGACGTAAATTTAATAACAATGGAAGTGCAAAGCAGGGTATACTTAGGATTGGAGAGCAAGGGATAACTCAATGTGACCTTTTTTATTACCTTGGTTTGATAATCATGACAAGGGAGAGATTGAGGAGGAGGATGTCACCCATAGAATTAGAGCAGAATGGGCAAAATGGATGGGTGCATCTGGACTTTTATGTGATAGGTGCAAAAAGAAAATTCTATAAAACAGTTGTAAGGCAACCTATTTTGTATGAAGCAGAGTGTTGGACAGTCAAGAAAAAACATGTACAGAAAATGAGTGTGGCCAAAATGTATATCTGAGATGAGTGAGTGGAAAAGCTAGAAAGGATAGGATCAGATTATCAGAAATGAAGTCATTTGTAGAAACTTAGGAGTAGCTCAAATAGTTGATAAAATGAGAGAAAGTAGGCTAAGATGGTTTTGTCATGTGCATAGAAGACCATCAACAGCACCTGGAAGAAGTCATTTATTACAAGTTGAAAGGGCTAGAAGGGCAAGGGGTAGACCAAATAGGACAGGAGTAGTAGTAAGAAATAATTTAAGTGCCAATAATTTAAAAATGGATATGGCATTAAACAAAACAAACTGGTGAAACAAGATTCATGTAGTTGACCCCTTATAGTTGAGATAAGGATTGGATGATGATGATGATGTCCTGAACTCCTCAAAATTCAAATCCTTAATTTTCCCTCCTCTTCCCTCCACATTCATTCCTGTAGGACTTTTCTCTTTCTGCATTGATGTGGGGTTCTCATGGCAATTAAAAAGATCTTGTAATAGTACCGTGGAATTCTTGAAATGTAACTGAAGGAATACAACTTTTTATGGGGTCTCCACTTGTTATAGCTTTGGTCTTCCCAAGAAATTGTTTCACTTGGGCAAGACATAAATGGTCCAGCTTTCTTGTTTAAGCATTCCATTTACACGTTAATGAGAATTAGTCAACTTGGAGAGGATTTGATGAGTGTGCAGCAGTATCTCTTCACAAACTCAAGTGGTAGAGTTGATTGGAGTCATTGAAGTAACAGGGTAAGAGCAAATAATTTTAGAGATGATGTGGAGGAAATTCCCTTAGGCTTAACTTTCTGTTTTAAAGGAAATATTTTGATAAAGTTGAAGAACCATATTAGTTTCATGGGCAAGCTACCTTCCTAATCCTAACTAACCATTTCGTCTCCAACAAAAATAAAAAATAAAAAGGTAAAGCATCATAAAAGTGAAATGAAAATTATAAGAAATCTTGTTGAAATCTGAAGTGACTTCTGTAGATGATCATTCACCGAGTTTGGAAGGTGGGGGATGTTAAGGTAGTTAACCTAATTGCTTTAGTGGGTGAGGAATGCAGTAATGCCATTCTGAAGTTTTCCTCTTAAAGTTGCATCTGAAGACAAAGGAATATGCAGCATCTAAGGAATGCTTCCTTGTATCTAAAGTAACTTGCGAAATTGTCTGAAGATCTACAAGAAGGGAAAATTGACAAAGTTAAAATTTATCTCTAGTTCCTTACCTTTAATTCTATGTTCCGCACCATATAAATTCTATATTTCATTCTTACAGGGACCATATAGAATATAAGTTTCTACTTTGTAATTTTATGATTAGAGTTCCATATAAAATTTATCTAGAGTTAAGTTTTATTTTTATGCTTAAGGTACTATATAAATTCTAGATATTAACTTTCTGTTTTTCACATTGCAGGTCACTATATTGTGGTATGTGGCTATGATGCAGAGAGAGATGAGTTTGAAATAAGGGATCCAGCCAGCTCCAGGTACCATTTCCTTTTAGTTTCCTCAGTATTAGATGCCACCATCTTTCATGATTGATTGGATTGATGATATGTTCAATGTGATGCAAAGATTTCTTTTTATGCATACTCGTGGTGCTTCAACTTCATGAGACCATTAATTTTTATGTATATTTTAGTAATGGCTTTCCATAAATGATGGTTATTACTACACTGCTTAAAAATGCGCTTGAAGTTATGTGATTTTTGCATCATGAATTGTCAGTGGAAAGCCCTCATGTTGTTTTCTGACATCATGTCTGCTGGAAAAAGCTAAGAAACTGTATCCATTTTTCATTTCTTTCATCCTTCTCAACTTCTTTCACTTTTCAGTGTGTTCCCTGTCATTTTACCTGGGACAGTTGATAGCTGTTGTTACAGGTTTGACAGGAAGAATCTTTACTATATGAATGGATTACTGCCTGCCAGGTTTTGGTTATGCCATTGTCTGCCAGGTGATCTGTAGAGAGTTATTTATTTATTTTTCTTCTTTTTCCTGGAGAGTTCTTTATTTCTGATGAATTGGCAACCTCCATGCATTTTTGGTACAATGAAGTAGTCAATTTCAAATACTAATTAGTAACCCTATATTAAACATTTAAAAAAGAAAAAGTTTTGGTCAATGGAGTTCTTTTAACCCTCTTTAGCAGTGATGGATCTCCCAATATCAATGTGAACCTACAGAAACACAACTTGCATGTTTTCCTTGTATACAATTACTTTCATAACATCTATACTTTTGGTTTTATAATGCTTATGGTATTCATCCATCTCTTAGACCAAAAACTCTCTCATGGTACAACCTCTGCATATTGACAAATTGGAAACTTTGGGAAATAATTCCTGTTGTCATTTTGAATACTCGTGTTAATCTGTAAATCATTGTGCATTTGAATATTTGTTTTATGAATCTATAGATAACAGCATTTATGTCAGAGTGACAGTGGCATCAGTCCCACAGAAAATAGACATTTATCTTGAATAAATATTGTTTCAGAACATGGACAAGTTTTATTCATTCAACCTAATGATATTCTGTGATCAATGTTAACATGAAATGTGCCAAGAAGAGCCTTAATTTTTATTTTCAGGTACAAATACTGATCAATGCTTATAATTATCACTCTTAGTATGATTACCCTAACTGAATACGTTTAGTTATATCCTTATTTCAAATTTTGGAAGGACTCAATTCACGTATAGAAGATTAGGTATCTAATGTTTTAGATGATTTTATTTAAAAGAGATTTTCATCAGCACTTTCTTTTTCTTCTCCCTTATTTGTAAAATTTTCACAACAAACTTTTAAAACAGGAATTTGGTTATTGGGGGGCATGTATTTTCACTTGTTTGTTCATGAATTCTTGCCTCCGAGTAACTTCAAGGCATTTCTTCTGATGACATAAGAAATAACCTCCTGGAGATTTTTCAGCCTTCCCCTGCTTTTCCATTTGTGTGGGCTCCCGTCCCCGTGTAACATGGTAATACAATTAGGAGATCACAAGGAAATCCAAGATTGCCACGCATAAGTGGGGATTGCAGACTCCAAATTGCTGAAGTTATTGCCCTCCCTATAGTTTCTCAGATAGCTAGCCGGGCAAATATTGCATCTTTTTTAGTGGAAGGCAATTCAAAAGCAAATGTCGCTAGATGAGCCAAGGTGTGGTAAGGGGCCCATGGTGTCCCACTTCCTAAACAAAGCCAGGAAACTCTTAGCTTCCATTACAGATGATATCCAATGGACTTCAAAAAGAAGTCAACATGGTGGTTCAGTCAGCTAGAGCTGGGGTAGAAAGGACCTTTATGTACGGTGACAGCTTTTTACCTACCTAATTTTTGAGATGGGCTGCTCATTTGCAGAATTTTGTACACAGACATACAACCTCATGTACACCATCTTGCCAAGCATTTAGCCTATGAAAGGTGCTACGGCATACGATAAGATTTTTTTTTAATTCCAAAGTTTTATTTTAAATGATGGTTATTTTTCCTTACAAAGTTAGCTGAATGTTCAAGATGAGTAGGTGGGACCCATTTTAATTTTTTTTTCTCTTAACTTTCTTGCTAACCAAATAGAAGTTTAAGAAAAATAAAAATTTCCTCTTCTTTTCTTTTCTATTTCTTGTCGTCTTTCATTTTCTTATCTTTTATTGACAACCAAACAGAATCAAAAGGTCAAGACTTGACAGGAATAGGAAAAAAATGAGACGGGAAGAAGCCATGCCATCATATTTTGTTGCACTCCATCTAACAGACATCCCAAGTAATCATGACCCACCGTCGGATCTGTCACACCAATTATTTCATCCATTAGGTTTTGTTTTTTTTTTTTTTTTTGGTAGGATGGAAAAAAGAGGATGATAGACCATTAAGCATAGAGATCAGAAGTGCTGAAAAAAGTAGATAGACCTTTACTTAATAAATTCTTTCTTTAGAGAACTTGAACTCACAATTTATTAGGGGATCATCATCATCAGAACCCATATAAATGTATTTATTGATTATCAGTTATTAACTTAAATTGCTTTTTATTAATTTCCAAAGCTTTTGCAGGAAATGTGACAAGGTTTCCACGGGATTCCTAGAAGAAGCCCGCAAATCATTTGGTACCGATGAGGATCTTCTCTTGGTAATCTCTCAGTTTGTTTCCATCAATGTTGCCAGGCTTGGCCAGACTGGACGGTTGAACTGGTGACGATGACCCAGTGACCTTTCTATATTCCAGTTAAAATGACGGTTTTCACCATGGTTTTTAAAACTGACCTGGAGACCGAATCGGTCAGGATCCGGTTATTGGATCGAACAGTCCGATCATTTGAATCGACTGCTTGGCCTGTTATGACAAAAAATTAAAAAATAAATAAAAATGGTCAAAACCGTTCGAATGGTTAACCGCCCAGTTCAGCGGTTTGCTGACCAAAATCAACGGTTTTGAGAGAAAATCTCGTTTTTGGGAAAAACGGAATCGGTTCCCGTTTTTCCAGTCTGACCGTCTGGTCCGGTCTAGTTTTGAAAACCATGGTTTTCACCCAGTGAAGAGCTCGAATCTCTTACCCATGAACTGTTTTCACATCCATACCCACTGGACACTACGGGCATGCAGTGGGAATATATCCCTTGTCATTCATGGGGAGAGAGGTTCCTAATACACAACGGTAGTGTCTTGGATGTAGGAAATTTGTGGGTAGGAGATCTGGAGTGCCAGCGAGCTCGGATCTCTTGCCCACAAACTGTTTCCCGTTTTTATCTGGTCTGAGTCTGACAACATTAGTTTCAATAATGTTTACCTTGTTTTTGCATTGCATCAAAGCATTTTCGTAATTGTCAAGAAGAAGGAATATGATTTGCCCATCATTTTCTTCTTACTTTCACAAACCAATTTACTCGGTGGGATGTTTTATAAAATCAAGGAATAGATATGACATTTGATATCACTTTGGTCTTCAATGATTTGTTCATTTAGTTTTGATGAAATTTCTTTAGGGGCAGCTTTAACTGTCAAGGTTTCCTTGTGGACTGTCAAATGCAGATCTCATTGGACAAAGACAATCTTTTGCTGTAACTCTCCGTGTGTTCCAATATTTATTCAAGATGCATGTCTCTCCATTCAGATTGATTGTATCATCTGTGAATTCTGACTTTGTGCGTCATTTGTATGTTAAAATAAAAACAAAGTAGCATTCGTTTCTCAATAGTCAAGGATTCAGCCAAATCTCTCTCTCTCTGGTGAATTGGGAGAGTATCTTGTGCTTATTTCAATTTGATGTTTTGCAAATGGTAAGCCTGTTATTCCACTCTGATATCAGATACACTACTATATAATCTCATCCAATGGTCAAATTTAAAAATAAATGTTCTTTGATGATTGACTCATTATTACACATAAATTATCTAAGACACAGACCTCATGGTTTTATAAATATACAACCAAAAAAAGAACCTTTATTTTGGAGGTAGGATTTATGTGTACTCATGGTGTGTATCCAGGTCATTGGACTGTTTCTTCAAATGGGTAGCTGATATCCCTCAACAGTCTCAAGCAAACAGAATATTGCTATTAGAACTCAAAATGCCTAGGTGGCACAGCCTAACAGCATCTCAAGTAGCAGCAATGATGCCAAGGCTCCCCTTATGGCCCTATTTATATTTTATTACCCCTTCTCTAATCCACTTTAGATTTTGGCCCCTGCTGAAAATTTCCTCCACCCCTGTTACCAACTAAGATACCACTGGATGAAACATAAATCTTCCGAAATATATCAAAAAATTGTTGCTTTTGAACAACCGCACTTCAACAATGGTCTTATTAGGATTTTATGTCGTTCAGCGTCGTTCAACCTGAATGAACATGATTGAACCAAGATTTTTCGTATTTGCTAATTCTATATTTTCAATTGAAAAAATGATGCGCCCAAATGGAGTTTTTGAGTTGAGGTATTTGATAATAGAAAATAAAGGAGTGTTGGTAGATATTAATCAGTTGGTTACTGACAATTAGACCTGTTCATGGGCCGGGTGGCCTGATGAGCCGGCCCAACCCCCAGACGGGCTTGAACATGTTTATAGGCCCGTGGGTTTAAATTTGGGCTAAAAAGCCTGGCCCGCAATAAATTCGAGCTGGGCTTGGGTTTTGTCAAAATAGCTCGGCCCAACCTAATATTAAACTTAAAATTAGTTATGTGATTATGTTCATTTGAATAATTTTTTTATTTAAGATTATAAAATTGTGTTTTAAAATATAAAAGAAAGGGAAAAGTACCATCTTATAGGCCCATTGTTCATTTAAATAGAAAAAAAAATACTATCTAAATTTTTAATTCTAATTTGAATAGGGGATTTTTTTTTTCAATTAGGTCGGGCTTCAGGCTCCGGCTTGGGTTTTGGGTTTTTTACCAGGGCCGGGCTCGGGCCCAAATTATAGGCCCATTGGTCGGGCTGGGCTTAGGCTTGGGCCTAATATATTTTTATTACTGACAAGTGAAAGCCCGGCCTGACCTGGCCCATGAACAGGTCTACTGACAATACAACTTTTCTGTTATTCACTATGAAAGAACCCATGAAAAGACAAAACTACAGGACAAAGACAAGAGTTCCGGCAATTTTTTTATTTATTAGCATTCTTACGGACCATAAACCAAGTTAAATGGTGCATTGCAAGAATCGAGTTTAAGTTCCATACCACATACCTAGGATCAATTTAAATCCTGTCTGGACCCTGGAGCAATACAGAATGTTGGCTCATAGATAGAGTAAATAAAAAATAGAATAAATTGAGAATGAATTGCTTATTGGAAGAGAGAGAATGTGTGTTCGCAATGATTTTGTTTCATGGCAACCATTTTAGATGGGGCCATTTGGATGTAGACCAACCATTTTAAAAAATAAAATAGTTTAATTTCTCTTCATTATTTAGAAGGAAAAAAAACAAAGCACTAGCCTGCATCTACTATTCTACTTGGCCAAGTGAATTTCAGTATTTCACTATGGAAAGTCATTTTCTGTTATTAATTCTTATTACCATATTAATATTTTAGGAAGATGGGTGATTGGTTTATGGCAGTGGCAGTTGGTGGCAGATTGTCAAAGTTTGGAAACATCTCCTTCCCAGGTCCTAAATTCTAACAGCAAATTAAACTATAACTCTGTCTTCTGTGTGTGAATTATCAATAGTAGACTATAGAGTAAGTATGTATTTTGCTGGAATTAATTGTGGTGAGATTGAGAAGATAACCTCCGACAAACACCTATTTTCCCGTAAATCAATGCGACATGTCGGTGGCAACACCTTCACATACATAAAAATTTATTAGATCCCATCATCCAATCCATGTTTTTACTTAATAATACAACTTATTCGCAGCCATTCATTCCCTTCCCAACAAAATCCAAAACTATCTCTACAGCCCAGCACATGATATGTGTTCATATCATCAATCACACACATGATATGTGTGTGGAGGTCGATACCCTTCCATTTTCTGAGTTTAAATTAATTAATAACTAGTGAGGACCCATGTGATGTATAGGTTTTATTTTTAAATAAAATTGGAGACAGAGTTCTATGACATTTTCAATTAAGTGATACTCATCTAAATCCAATTCAATTATTATTTTTTGTATTATGTTTAATTTATCTTATCACAATCTAAGTTGCACTTAATCAGGCAAAGTGGCCAATTTCCTATGTTCTAGATAAATTTATATTACTTTTTGTATCTTAGTGTTAACTTTTTCATTAGTTTTTTAATTTTAATGGTTTATTATTACTTTTGTATTATTTTTAGGTAAATTTCTTTTAAAAAAACTCCTTTTATAACAATGAGACTGGATCTGCTCCTCACATGTACATCCTACCATGTATTGGGAACATCTTCCGTACTTTTAAGTTATTATTCACAGGATATGTTCCCAATGCACGATGGATGTGCATGTGAAGCGCCCAAGTGTGAGGAGCAGATCCCGTCTCTATAATAATACTATACACCACTTTTCTATTTTGACCCTAACAAAAGCCTCCCTATAGTTTTCAAAAAAAAAAAAAGTGCAAATAACTCATTTCCCTTGACTTTTCAATAACAAAGACATTGAAGTTACCAAAATACATTTATCATTGATAAGGCGATTTAAAGTTTCAACTTTACCCTCCACTAATTTGTTTTGCTAAACAACTTTCAAAGAATAATTTTCTTTGTTCTTCTTGGAAAAAGGTAAAAAGGTTTATATCTAATGTACATAAACTTATACTTAATTTGGAATAGATATAGATATAGATAAATTTGACGAATTTAGTCAATTCCATGGAATAAATGACATGAGAGAAAATTATTGGCTTAAGTTATTCAATGAGAGAGTTAAAGTCATAATTAATGAGTTAATGAGAAAGAGGAGAGAGAGTTAATGTGTGAATTAATGAGTAGAGTTTAAAAGTCTTAAAATTGATTAGCCACTTGAGCTATTTTGTTCAATTTAAAAAAAAAAATCAAAAGAAACCAAAAAAATTATGTGCCTTTGAGAAAAATTCAGAAAGCAGAAAAATACCAACTTGGAAAATTCCATTTTAATCTATAGATATAGATGGTGTGTATCCGATTGCCAATGAAGAGAAATGAGGAGGGACTAATTAGAAGCATCAGGATTTAGTCATGTGCTTGCTTCCTTATTTAGGCCATGTTAGGGAGTGCTTATGTTAAACATAAGTGATTATTCAAATAGGCACTTATTTGCATTTGGTACCCAATTTATTCAAGTTCTTATTTTAAAGAATAAGCACTTATTTAATATTGGGGGGTTTGGTAGTCTTTTTCTCCGATAAGCACTTAAATAAGCATTTGTGACTATCTTGTCCTTCATTTTCTTTCAACTTTATGAAAACACTTTTATTAGTCTTACGAAAGCACTTTTACAAGAGTAGTTTTATGAAAACACTTTACTAAAAGAACCTCTACCAAAGTAATTTTGTGAAAGCACTTTTATAGAAGTATTTTCCCAAAAATACTTTTACGAAAGCACTTTTACAAAAGTACTTTTATAAAATTCAACTAAGGATAATTTTAGAAGAAAAAAAAGATTGAATAAGTGCTTATTATATAAGCACTTAAAAAAGTTAAAATTTTGGCTTAAAAAAATAAGCTCTTTTTTTTTTAAATAAATACTTAATTTGGACTTATTTCTCAAACACCAATATTATGGCCCCGGCCCTAATAAACACTTATTTTCAAACACTCAAATATGGCCTAAACCGGAATGAGGAGACGTACGAGTGAAAGGCTATCCTAATTCTCCACTTATTTTGATGTTCGGTATAAACAGCTAATACCCACTTCCCAAAGCAAAAGACCATACCTTAATCCTGTTGTGTATTTGTGGTGGAGTTGGACCTTCTTTTCTGAACTGTTTCTATCCGCCAAAGGTAAAGGTTTCATCAATTTATCTGCTATAGAAATTTCCTTGTTGTTAAGTGTTATACAAGTCATTCCACATAGCTCTTCCTTCACATCACATGGAAGACCCCTCTTCTATTAATGTAATCATTTTCCAAGATTCAAGATATATATATATATATATATATATATATATATTATATATATATATATATTTTTTTTTTTTAATTTAGAAGGGATTGACCTCCTATCCTGTCTATATTATCAGGGTATGTCTATTTTAATTACCAGAAATAAATTGATGTGGTCATATCAGACAATCCAACGGCTGTGTTTGATTAACACATTTGACGCACGCAAATGGAGGTTGTCTGTAGTGTTTGATTTACGGCGGCTGCAATGTTGGGGTCACCATTCACCAAAGGCGTAGATTGCTTAGGTCAACCACCGAGTTCTCACTTCTCCCATAGACGACATCGCTCGAGGTCGAGGGTTATGATTCTGCTCATGATGATCTTGATCGGACCCGGCATCATCGACGAATTAACCTACATTGCAAATAATTAAAGTGGCAGATTGGATTACAAATAAAGCCCATTTGATTTTGAGCATAGGGTCTGCTCTGTTCATCTAAATTTGAATTTGAATAATATCCCATGTGACTTACTACTAAAATTGACTTTGGATGAATTTGGAAGGAATACAAATGCCAATGCAAATATGTAGTGTAAAATTAAAACTTTATATTTTGTTTATTTATTTATTTACATTCCTATTCTTTCCAAACTGAACCTTACTTTCTATTTGTAGGAAAGACCTGTGGGAGCGTACTTGTGTAGCACAGACATGTTTTTATCAAAAAAAAAAAAAAAAAAAATTAACCTCCATTGCATCCTGCCTATAAATATAGTGCTGCTGCTTTTCACGTTCCAAAGATCAGAGTTACGATTCTGATTTCCTCTCTCGTCTCATCTTAAATCGAACTCCGACATCGTCATATCTCTCTCTCTCTCTCTCTGACCATTCTTTAAGTTAAATGCAAAATGAAACTCTGGACGGGCATTTATAATTTATAGAGAACGACATTACATGGATTGCCAAACTGTGTTCGGATGTGCTACAGTTTGTTGTTATAATCATGGTTTTCAAAACCGGATCGGATCAGACGGTTGAATCAGAAAAACTGGGAACCGGTCATCTGATCGGTTCCGTTTTTTCCCAAAACCATTTTTTTTCTCTAAAACTGTTAATTTTGGTCAGTAAACCATTGAATCAGCCGATTAATTGTTCTAATGATTTTGATCGTTTTTTAGTTTTTTCAATTTTTTTATCTTTTTTATCAGAACGGGCCGGCCATTCATATCGAACGGTCGAACCGTTCAAACCGGTAACCGGACCCTTGATCGGTTCGGTTTTAAAAACTATGGTTACAAAGCAGGCTATTCTTCCATGTTGCTTTTTTGGGGAGAAGTGTAAAAGTAACGAGAGCTGGGTTAACACTCCCATTCCTCTTTTTTCCTTTTTTAAATAAAAAATGAAAAAGCATTTATCTTTTAACTGTAGACCACCCTAAAAGTCTATGAAATTTTACCTTCAACCCACACCCAAAAGCTCAAAGAGAGAAAACAACTGGTTCATGTCCTCTATTCAATGAACAGAGAAGACAGAGAACCTATTGAAACGTTTCTCTTCCAACATTCTTCAAGTCCTCCACTGCCCAGGTATTTATTTCTCCAATTATTTTTCTACCTATTGAGAAGTCGGTCCCTCTAATCTTCCTCCCAGTAACACGAACAAAAAGGACAAATAGAGAATATGCCTTACCAATTCCCACAAACCGTAGTTATTATGGCTCTTGCTCAAAATAGGCCCATATACCTTAATAATTGAGCAGGGAGGCTTTGGATGCCTTACCAATTCCCACAAACCGTAGTTATTATGGCTCAAAGGAAAAAAGAAGGTAGATTTCATCGATGGCTTCCCATATTGGGCTAGGTTTCAGAATTCAGAGCTAGTGCGGATCACAAGAGTCAAGAGAAGGTGAAGGTGAGCCATTCATTGGCATTCATTGGAACTTTGGCAGTTGCACGCTTGAAAATAGACTGTGTCTGTGTCGGAGTATGCAGCTTGCCAGCTTCCATTAGGCAACTACCGCGCGAAAGCGTTTGGCGTTTGGCGTTTGGATTTGATAAACGTGTATTTGAGAAAGTGCATCTTCGGTCAGAAGACTCGAACTCAGGAGTATTCACAAACAGTGCTTGTGAGTGTTGTGACAACAACAACAACTAAAGCAAAGAGAGAAAGAAACCTTCGCCCACCACCATAATATTGTGCCATTGATCAATTTCTGTCTCTAAACAGTTCAACCCAGTCGAAGCTTTCAATCTACATGCGATGTGAAATACTAATTTGACGTGAGCAAATCGTGCCAATAGCCCTCCTATTTCCCCTAGGCTAGGGCTGGTGTCATCCGATCGGGTTGGGCCAGGTCCTATATGCCCCTATTCCAACCCCATTTTGTTGTCGCTTCCGGGTCTTGTCGAGCAAAATGTTTTTTTTTTCTTTTTTTTTTCTTTTCGGAAGTTTGATTTTTATTAGGTTTTTAGTAGGGGTGGCAATGAGCCGCTTGGTTCGACTCGATTTCAATGGAACTCAAGCTTAAGCCCAACATAATGGCTCGATTATTAAACAAGCTAAGTTCAAGTCTATTAGAGTTCGGTTTGTGAGGCTCGCAAGCCGGATCAATATATATATATATATATATATATATATATATATATATATATAATTATTAATTATTATAATTCTTAATTTTGTAAATATAATATAAAAATTTCTTATATATAATTTTTATTTTTATAAAATATATTTTTTTTCAAAATCAAGCTTGAGCTTATGCATTTTTTACTCGAGTCGAGCTCAAGTTCAAGGTTCTGGCTCGAACCAAGTTCGAACTTGAGCTCAAGCCTTATAGAACAGTCTCGAACCAAACTAGAACCTGGTATTATTCGACTCAAACCCCCCCCCCCTGTTGTTACAGTTTCAACTGTTCTAGTGGATTGGAAATCTGGAATGAGCCATAACATTTGTTAGAACTAGAAGACACCGTATGGCGACATTATGAGCCAAAACATTTTAATTGTTTAAAGTTATGGGCATGAAATGGGCGTGGAATGGGTCTTATCGAGCAAAGTTATGGACAGGTAATGGGTAGTTATGTTCCATGATCGGAATCGCCCAAATGATTCGAACAAATTATCAGAAAAAAAAAAGGACTTATTATGTCTCAAGGTTCTTATGACCGATCTTAGAATAAGAAATACAGGTACAGCCCCATCTGGTTGAATTTATGCTCCGGTCCAAAATTATGTTGGCCCGGACAAAATAATAATCCGGGCTGGGCTTGTGGGCTTGTGGGCTTGTGGGCTTGTGGGGCATGTAGGTAATGGAGTAGTAATTGGCGCTCCCACTTGATGCAAAATAGGTGCACACACTTTTTAACAAAATTCCTACAAGAGGGTAGTTGACGTGGTAAGATGCATAAAGGCAGATTGATGATGTGACCAAAGTGAAGAAATTTTCTGTATTGGAATTTGGATGGTTGTATATAGATACATTTTCGGTTTTCCTAGCCCTAAAGTCACGCATGCGGCATGACAATAATACATTCTCGATGTTTACAGTTTACTACCATTATGATGAATAATATTATCTCGTGAAGATGTTAAACCATACAGATTTGAATGCTGGAAATGACATAATTGAAAATGAGTGCAATTTTAGGAAATTTAAGGATGACCAAATAAGTCATAAAATGAGGAATTCTTAACTCAATTGAAGCCTAGTCTCAACTACATAGGTTGGCTGTATGAATCCTCTTCTCCCATTCTAATCTTTCCGGTGTCATATTATGAGCCTCTAACTACTTCCATTCATATCCTTTTTGGTGGTGATGGAGTACTACTTCCTTTCACCGATAAAATAAAGAATTTCATACAGAATTTGTTTAGGTATATCCATGGAATAACACCTATTTCACCATTAATTGAAGAGTAATCTGGATTATTCAAAACGCTACCAAAATACCCAGAAATGATGGGTGAAGGTAGCTAATGAGATATTGGGATTCAAATTTTACCAAAGGATGATGCATTGTTGCAATCCATTTGGGGTTGAATCAATGGTTAAATAGGAGTCGTTTAGGGAATCTTAAACAGTTATTAGAAAGCTTTATTTCTTGTTTCTATTTGTTAAGCACAATGTTTAATTATTCATTTGAACATGGCATATAATAAAAGCTCAAAGTTATGTCATAAAAAAGTCCAACATCTAAGAATTTGAACTATTACGACCATTGGAACATATAACATGAGCTTTTAATGGTTTGTTCCATCAATTGAAACCTCATGATATCAATCGGAAGGAGTTTATTAAAACGGAAAGTGCTTTTTTTTCTTCTCTCTCTCTCTTTACGAACTTCCAATAAATTCCCCATTCACGCGCAAAGTAAGAAGCTCGGGCAGCCCTTATCCTTTCTTTTTTGCGAGTTCAAATCAGCCCCCCATAACAACGTCCCATGGTATATCCCCACTGTCTATATTGAGAGCATCTCCCAATGATGACATCATCATTTCTAAGATATCATCGGGAGATGTTCCCAATATACAGCAGAGATATAATGTGAGACGTTGTGGGGGGCTGATTTGATCCCCTTTTTTGCGAGATATTCTACATTTCATTTGATTTTTAGGGATTGAGAGGGGGCACTAATGCACTATACACCAATTGGCCAATATGATGCATATCTAATTATACCTTAATGTGTAAATAATTAAAAAAATTGGAAAACGGTCAAAATCGTTCGAACAGCTAACCGGCCGGTTCAACGGTTTGCTGACCAAAATCAATGTTTTTGGGGGAAAATGAAACCAATCACCTGACCTGTTCCCGGTTTTTCCGGTCCGACTGTCCTGTCTAGTCCAGTTTTGAAAACCATGCAAGAAAGTTTGAGTCACCAGAATGCCCATTGAGATGCGACCCCAACTTTCTTGAATAGAAGAGGCAAGGATTTGGGACTGTTCATTTTTTGTTAATGTTTGGATGGCTGGTAAAGATAATTAGATGACACTCAAAGGGCATTTGTGTCTTTTTAAATTCCACTTAATTGTTAGTTAACGACAAGTATTGGATTGGCACATTTCAAAAGTTCAGGTAGGTAAGTGTCATGTATTAAAGTCCATGGACCAAAGTGGCACTAGGCCCAAAGTACAAGATATTATTCAGGAATTTTCCCTGTATATTTTATTCACCCATGTAAAATATAATTATCTACTGCAAAACTCTTTACCCAAGTAAGTGGAAGTGCTATCCAACATTGCCACAAATTTACTCGGGCAACATTTGATCAGGAACAATTTACCCAAGTAATGAAAAATGAACAAGGCTGAAATGCATATATATATATATATATATATATATATAGTGTATTTATACGTTATTTTAGTGGATTGAACATATATAACATCTAGCATCTTGGATGAATTTAAAGCTGTGTTTGGTTGCAATACAAATAAATTTGCATAGATGCAAAACTATGGTAGTGTAAATGTTTTGGTGTAAATTTTGATTTATTTTTGTTTCAAATTTTATCTTAGTTTGTTTCGTTGCAGTACAAATAAAGTAAAATAAGACCTAAAGCAGAATAAGTAAAATCCAAAACAAAGTCAAACCAAATTTTACATTTTTTTTTTCATTTGCACTCCCACATATTTGTACTAGAAATTGCACTGCAACCAAACACAACCTAAGTTACTTAACCAACTTGATTCCCAACTCCATCTTGATTCTGGCCTATAAAAGTTAAAAAAAAAAAATGTAAGGAAAGTCTAAGGCCTACAACATTGAATTGTTTTTCTTGTTGCTAATTCTAAAGACAAATCAAAATCATTTTGTTTGAAAACATGTTGATTTTTAAAATAGAAAAAAAATATTCTTGATTATTTGTGCATTTCTTGTTTTCAAAATTGAAACCAAAAAAAAAGTTTTTGAACTTCTGGTTTTAAAAACGTGTTTTCATGTAATTATTTGATATCATGTTCTATAAATCATATAATTTGTATGGTTCCAAAAACATTTATTATATTTTGAAATACAACTAACTTCTTTTTCTCTACTTGAAAACAAATTTAACATGTTTTTATTTTTAGCTGGTGTGGCGATTTCATAAAACAAATAAAAAAAAAACATTTGTGTTGTATAAGCCCCCCTAAAAGAGCCAAACATCTTCAAACAAAGAACTTTTCCTATTGGAGGCCCAAAAAAACACTTTTTGTGTAGTAATGGAATTTCAGGAAATTGGGGCTTGGAACTAGTGTTTTCAAACTGTCATTAACCCAAACGGTTAAACCATCCAGCTTAGAAACTGTCTAAACAACCAGTTCCATTTCACCCTTAACCTAGTCCTTGGCCAAAATCCATTGATTTGGGCAACATGACCCTTGCAACCCATTCAACGATTTTTTACTTTTTTTTTTTTCCAGTTTGAACAAGCCATCCATTTAAACCAGACAATCAAACCGTCAACCCAGAAACTAGTGGCTATAACGTTCTAGGCAAGGTTCTTAAAACCGAACCGAACAACGAACCGGTTAGGGGTCCACTTCCCGGGTCAAATGGTCCAACCGTTTGGATTGAACAGACGGCTTATTGACCAAATCAATAGTTTTAGGGAAATAACGACTCTAGGGTAAAACGAAACTAGCCACCTGACCGGTTCCTGATTTTCCAATCCGACCGTCCGGTCTGGTCCAATTTTGAAAACCATGGGTCTAGGTTCCTGGTTAGTTTTTAAAGCCCTGGAATAGTTGTTATCAATTATCCAAATAAATTACATATGATTATATGATATGATATGATGATATAGGCTAAGGCCCCATTTGGCATGTCTTTTCATGCAATCTTTCAGTTGTTTAAAAGCCAGGCAGACTGTGCCACGGTCTTTTTCCATTTGGTTTGTAACAAATCTAGTCACCAAAAGTTGGTGCGCCGAAAAGACATAAGAAGCCCATTTGGGGCAGCTTCAAATGAAGCTTTTTGCGTCTTTCTCGCTTTATTCTCGTGCGGAAAGACGCATGGTAGCCAAACTAGCTTTGGGCAACTCCAAATGAAGCTTTTTTTGCGTCTTTCTTGCTTTATTCTTGCACGGAAAGACACAAAAAGACGCATCGTTGCCAAACTAGCTTCGGGCTGCTCATATCTTCATGCAAAAAGCTCAATGCGACTTTTAACTATCAAAACTACCAGAAGATCTTCCCTTAAGGTTTTTTTTTTAGGGGGGGGGGGGGCTGCAATTCCAATTTTTGAGGTGGATTGCAATCCACTTATCCTTCTTTTTTTGGAGAATGATGGTTCAGCCCAAGGTCAGAATTTTTAGGCCCAAAGTATAATTAGGGTAGGTGCCATCTCAGAATTAATGTCAATTCGCATTGAAGCATAGAGTAGGGGTATTTGACATTTTGAATGTTTATAGTTTTGTAGTGGAATTCAGGAAATATGCATTGGGTCTGTCTGTACTTTTCCATTTTTTTTTATAATTGTAGAAATTGATCCCATGTCTATTGAGGCACCATATATAGGCTAAGTTGCATCATATAGAGATCTACTTCAATTAGTGCAAACTCCGTTCGAACGGTGTTCAAACAACCTAGCATTGGATACATCTTCGTACTTCTGTGCTTTATTTCATGGGGAGATATTCCCATTGAAAGGCTATAAAGACTGTTCGAATGGGGCTTGCACTGACTGAATCCGGTTTCCATCGTACAAGTTAACATTTCATAGGTTTTGGTGACTAACTTGTAAGGTGACTTTCCTCTTTATCAGTGAGGCTCCAAATCAAGAATTTTGGGCACTTCGTTTCTTGATATTTAAATTTTTTGGAAATTTAGATAAATTAATGATGACATTTATATAATTTTAAATATTTGAACATTTAGATAAGGCGAATTGATAAACTTGGTGGTTGCCACGCCAACGTGAGGCTAGGCGACTAGGAGCGCCTTGTCACCTAATCGCCCAGGCAATGGATTTTTTTATGTTAAACACATAGATCCTATAGGTAGTTCCCTAGGTAACATAACCATATTTCTTTAATAATTATTTATGATTTTTATAAGAAAAGTATAAATTTCATATTAAAGTATAGAAAATCAACATATTCACGAGAGAAAAAAGAAGAATGAAAATAAAATTCAAAAAAATATAGGGGCTGAACCCTTATTTTTGTTATAGGAAAAAAAGAAAATAAAAAGTATTAGTAGTAGTTGTAGTAGTAGTAGAAGAAGAAGAAGAAGAATATGGAAGAGGAAAATGTGCTGATTAGATAAAATTTTAAATTCTTCCTTATATATTGGTTCGGGTTTTTAAGTCTTTGAGGATTCAATACAGCATTTAACAATATTTGTATTGATTAAACCCTAATAAATAAGAAAATAATAAAAAGAAATTAATATATAAACACATAAAATGATTATTTTAGTTTAATAATATCTATTTTTTAATTATAATCTCAAAATATAATGAATAAAAAATATTTTATAATAGGAAATAAAAAACAGCTTGGCAGTTAAGCGAGGCGAACCTCAAAGAGCGCCTCGTCGCCTTGACAACTAAGGTGGTTGGTGCATAGATTTAAAATTAAAAAAAAAATGGAACGGCAAAGGAAAAATGATAGAGGGCGATGTTGGGTGAGTGGGTGAGTGGGTGGGGCATTGTTGATCAATGATAAATAAATGACTACTTTGTCAGTTTGTTAGGCGTATAGTGTGATGAATCCTCAACATATCGTACGTAGAGCTACACGAGTCTCATCAGCATTATTATTTATTTATATACATATTTTTATATACAGATATATATTATTTATTTATAAATATATTTTTATATTATATTTATATAAATTTGTTGTACTATTTTTTTTATAAAAAAACATGTATATATGATGAAAATAACTAAAAAAATACTTATATTTTTTATTTTTACCTTATTTAAATTATTATATGTTATTTTTTTACTAATTTATTAATTTTAAAGAAAATAAATCAAACTGAATATCGAATTAGATCCAAAGATTTAACTTACCGATATATATATATATGATTCGATTGGATCCAATATGAACAATATCGGATCAGATTCAAATATACTTTTATTCGAATCCGGTCCGATCCATTGCATCCCTACACGAGGCCACGGACTGGAGAATTTAATAAAAGAAGTCAGTGCTCACGTGAAATTCACATGCGGACATGAGCTAATTGTGGTTGAAGTTGCAACTTGGAAGTTGGAAGTTGGAACCGGTAACCCCTAATTAGTGATTTTATCATTTAACAGTTAATGCATATCAAACATTCAACAGGAGTACTAGGGGTGTAAACGGATTGAATTCAAATCTGATTAAAAAATCTGATATCCAAATTTGATTTGATATCCGATGGATATTGAAAATTAATATCTGAATTCGAATCTGATTAAATATTCGAATATTCAATTTGAATTCAATTAACTAATTATTTTAGATAATTAATAAATATTTGTATTGATATAAAGTATATAAATATCTAAATTATTTATATAACTTAATTATTATATATATAATATAAAATATTTTATATATTATATATAAGAATTAAATAACCGATTGAATTCGGATATTTATTGAGTCGAATCAGGTCATATCCAAAATTCAACCTATTAAATACAAATAAGGCAAACTACGCCTCATTTTATTAATCAAAATCTAAATATCTTTTTTTTTATATTTATACAAAAAAAGATAGAAATAAAAAAAGAAGGAACCCACACCACACCAACCCAACGAGAGTGATTCACATTCCTCCCAATATTGATTGAAAGGTTTTCTCTTTCCTTGTTTATTCTTCTGCATTTTCAGTAATTTCTCTAATTTCCTAAAACCAAATAACTGAAAAAGAAAATTGGCATTGAAAATATCTCACAATGATAATTTTAGAAACGAAGATGTTAACATCAAGAGATACTTTCAATACAGGGCGGGAGATATACTGTGGGACGTTGCTTGGAGCAATCTTGTGAAGGGCTGATTTGAACGCCCTTTCAGGAGTGGGAGGGGCATAGCCCAGAATGGCTGATGTGGCGGGTCTCAGTGCTAGGACGCCCATCCGACGTCTGTTAGAAAGGACTCCATTGTACTTGAAATCTTCAACTGCATAGATGACCAAAAGATGGATGTGGAAGTGCCATCTGGCGGTCTGTACAGTGTACACCACCACCATCACCATGCACAAGTGTTAATGTAATCTCGAATTCAATTGTATAAAATTTGGAATCCGATAGACAAAGAATAAGGGAGAGGTGGGGGCGAGGCTGGAGAGGGATTCACGCCGGTGAATCGCCACCCGTCAAATTTACGGATCGGTGGTGAGGACTATCGGTCAGATTCAAACGCCAAACCCAAACGGAGAGAGAGAGGGAGGCCATGTTATAATCGTTCTTTAATCTTCATTACAGGACACATGGCAGTGTGTATGGTCGTCACTCAATCAAAGATTCATTCATCGGATTCCATGTTATATTGAGTTGGAATACGGGTACGGGTGGATTAATTTCATATAGTCGAGGCAAAAAAAGTAAAATACAAAGTCCGTAGTGGACACTGCCACACTGGACAGTGGTAGCGCTGATTTTATTTGCTCTGTCGCGTTGTGGCTCCTGGCTCCGTAGTATTATTGAAGTTTGAAACTTGGTGTTGGAACCTCCTCTACACTTAACTATTAAATAAACTGGTTCCTTTGATTATGAAATATGAATAAAACTGGCTCCTTCGTAACTTCTTTTTTTTTTATTCTTTGTAATAAATTCATGAAAAAATAAATAAATATTTATTATGCATATATTTAAAATCGTGAGGGTTTATTGGATAAATGCTACAACATCGGCACCATTTCAACATTTCTACTATTATGTGAATCTAGGGACTTATAATAGCAGACTTCGGTTTATTACTGATCTAATGATGTTTAAGTATTTATAATTTAATCAATAAACATCTAATATATCAAAGCACATACTACATAATAGATCAGATCTGTAGATGGAATTTAGGAAAGAGTAACGAGAGAGATGAGAATGTACGACGTAAAGCAGGCGAATCATTTCAAGTTTCAACTGGAAATCCGTGCTACGAATTAAACCCTTGTTCCAAATTACAATGGCGCCAATTGGCTTTTGAAAATTTGAATTTGAAGTGTATTTATACAAGTGTAGAATTAACTGTATATGGTAGGTATATCCCTCCCACTTTATTTTCTTTGGCTGTGGGTTCAGTGACTATGAGATCCCCAAACTTTTACTCTCACTATACATATTTGAATTTCGAAATAAAAAATCGCACGTTATTCTCTATTTTCTAATTCGGCCTTTAGCGTATACGGAAGGGAAGAAATAGATTTCATCCGCACCGGTGTTTGATTCTTTTTATTAACTTTTCTGCATATTTTTCTTCAAAATAATCAAGAATCTGTAAGCATAACAAAATTTAGAGGGAAAATCTAGATGCCCGAATAATATGACACCATATGAATTTTGACTGATCAAACCCACATAAATTTTGATGAAAACTAGGTTATGATGCGGATTTGGCCCTCTAGTGATACCTCGTGACAACTAGGTGCAGCCTTGTGATAATTAGGCGGCTCGCCCCACCCAGTTCGCCACTAGGCAGCTCACCTCCATGCAGCAGGCAGCTCGTCATCATGCACCACTTCACAGGCAGCTCGCCACCATGCAGCAGGCAACTCGCCACTAGGCACTTCGCCATCATGCAATACCTCACAGGCAGCTCGACCACCACGTGATAATTCCTAGGAGCTCACCACCGTACCACGCATTTTACAGGATTGTGATTTGTAACGGCTATATTAGTTCATCCACTCTCCGATTTAGGCAGAAATGGGCCACCTTACCGGTTGGTGGCTTTATCCCCACTTAACACGAAAGCATGTCCCATCAAAATGGGAATCTAGGAACTACTCTACCAAACCCACGAGGACTCCAGTATATAAAGGCCTTCCCCCCCCCAAGGGGCGAGGAGGAGGTGGTAGCCCCTGCTCTCTAGCTCTCTCATTCTCTAATATCATTCTCAGGTCACTACTGAGTGCTGACTTAGCCATCGGAGTAGCCTCGTCGAGTAAACACCCTCGGGTTCTCTGATTCAATTCATGTAGGTCCCTCAGTTCCCACTGTCTACAAAGCTGAGCAGATCATCTCTAGTAGGTCCCTCAATTCATGTAGGTCCCTCAGTTCGGTTCTCGTCGCTGCTTGTAGCCATATCACCTCCTACAGGGAGCAGCTGGATTGCACTACACTAGGGATCTCCACTTCAGCCTCTGAGTCATTGGACACTTGGGAGCAGACCAAATGTAGAGGTACTTAGCCCAAAAAGTTGGCCATCAACCAAAAATCATTACATTAATTGAAGTTGTCTGTGGGAAAACGCTACAAAAAGCTAAGTTCTCATCCTACAAAAAACTAAGTCCTCTTCTCCCAAAAAGCTAAGCCTTCACTTTTTAGAAACTGAAGCTCTCGCTTTATAGTTTCCATTTTTTATGAACTCAAAGACTATGTAGGGAGCTAATAGACTAAGTAGCTCTAAGGCGCCCACCCGATGGCCTGGCGCGGCCTAGCAGCCTGGCACACGCACCGACCTAACGCAACCTAGTGCGGGCGCCGACCTGGCGGTCTGGCCCAGGCGCGAACTAACGAACTAATAAAAGACTTCCTCATCCACAGAAGACCAAAGGCCAAGCTAACAATTGACCTTGGCATGAGCAAGGTTCAGGAGTGGACTATGAGTTGCTCCCAAAGCCTAAGGGCTACAACACTGCATAAGACCCAGTCGCCTCTTTGGCATGGGCAAAGTTCAGGAGTGGACTATGAGTCGCTCCCAAAGCCTAAGGGCCACAATACTGTATAAGACCCAGTCGCCTCTTCGGCATGGGCAAAGTCAAGGAGAGTGGACTAGGAGTCGCTCCTAGAGCCTAAGGGCTAAAGTATCGAACTGGCAGAGAGCTTGGCACTTGGTCAGCCTAGGACCTCACAAGCAGCTCGGCTCCTGGTCATCCCGACACCTCGCAGGCAGCTCGGCTCCTGGTCATCCCGACACCTCACAGGCAGCTCGACACCTAGTCAGTCCGACACCTCACAGGCAGCTTGGCACCTGGTCAGCCCGATACCTCACTAGCAGTTCGGCTCATAGGAAGCTCGACACCTGGTCAGCTCGGCACCTGGTAAGCCCGGCACCTCACAGGCAGCTCGGCACCTGGTCATCCCGGCACCTCATAGGCAGCTTGACACTTGGTAAGCTTGGCACCTCACAAGCAGCTCGACACGTGGTTAGCTCGACACCTGGTAAGCCCAGCACCTCATAGGCAGCTCGACAAGCAGTTCGACACTTCACAAGTCTCAGTCACCTCCTCGGCATGGGCACTTAAGACCTAGTTACCTCTTCGGCATGGACAAAATCAACAAGAGTTGACTATAAGTCGCTCCCAGAGCCTCGACATGGGCACTTAAGACCCAGTTACCTCTTCAGCATGGACAAAATCAATAAGAGTGGACTATAAGTCGCTCCTAGAGCCTCAACATGGGCACTTAAGACCCAGTCACCTCTTCAGCATGAACAAAATCAATAAGAGTGGACTATAAGTCGCTCCCAGAGCCTAAGGAACTGAATCAGCGCTTACGGGCTCATCGAATTAAGGGCCAAAAAGGAGAAATCTACTCCCTTCATCGAATTACTTTCAACTCGGGAGTGGGGGGGAAATGATGAGGGCAAATTTGGCCCTCCAGTGACACTGTGACACCTGGCACCTTGTGACAACTAGGTATAGCCTCGTGACAACTAGTCGGCTCGCCACTCACAGGCAGATCGCCACAGGCAGCTCGCCACTATGCAACTCACCATCATGCAACACTTCACAACCAACCCGCCATCATGCAACACCTCACAGGTAGCACGACCACCGCGTGATAATTCCTAGGAGCTCACCATCGTACCCCACATTTTACGGGATTGTGATTTGTAACGACTATATTACCTCACCCACTCCCCGATTTAGGCGGAAATAGGCCACCTTACCGGTTGGTGGCTTTATCCCCACCTAACATGAAAGTAGGTCCCATCACAGTGGGAATCCAGGAACTGCTCCACCCAACCCATGAGAACTCTAGTATATAAAGGCCTCACCCCCTAGGGGCGAGGAGGAGATGGTAGCCCCTGCTCTCTAGATCTCTCATTCTCTAATATCATTCTTAGGTCACTACTGAGTGCTAACTTAGCCATCAGAGTGACCTTGTCGGGTAAACACCCCTGGGTTCTTTGGTTCAGTTCATGCAGGTCCCTCAGTTCCTGTTGTCTATAAAGATGAGCAGATCATCTCCAGCAGGAAGTAGTTGGTTCGGTTCCCATCGCTGCTGGTAGCCAGATCACCTTCTACAGGGAGCAACTGGGTTGCACTACATTAGGGAGCTCGACTTCAGCCCCCGAGTCATTGGCCACTTGGGAGTAGACCAAATGTAGAGGTACTTAGCCCAAAAAGTTGGCCATCAACCAAAAATCGTTGCATCACTACCCATCGAGTACCACTTCTTAAATACTGGTTGATTGGTTGTAATTTTTCTGATGGTATTATAGTCAAACCCTTGAGAAAATTTCTAGGGGTTTTTATTGTTTAATCTACCCTAACAAATTCCAATAAATCTTAGCTACATCATACTGTTGGGGTAGGTGCCAACTCAGAATTGATGTCAATGCATAGGTGGGCATTGGTGTTATAATTTGAAATTTTGAATTGTTGTAGGTCTACAGTGGAATTCATAGGCAAACTCTTGAGTGCAATCTATTTATCCCAAAAATTTTTTAATGGTATCATAGGCAAACTCTTGAGAAATTCCAACAACAAAAGAAATAAACAAGGATTAAGGTATCGATACGATACTCTCGATACGGGGCAATACCGTATCCGTATCCATGATCATGGATACAGGATACGCTACGACTGCATACATATCCCATGAATCGTGCATATCGGTACAATATGCCACCGTATTGGACAATGTCACACTGTATTGGTGGATATAATCCGATACACACCAATACGGAGGCGTATCCGTGTCAAGTTTGACAAGATTGTACATTGAGTACTTTTGGATTGTTTTTCATCGTTAATACAAGTAAAAAAATAATATTATGAAAACTAAAATAAATAATTTAAGATTTAATTTTTTCAAAAAATAAAAAATAAAAACAAAAACTTAAAATTATAAAATTAATATATTTCATCTACCTTAGATTATTTATATATTTTATTTTACACCTAGCTATATGTTAAAATGAAAACATAGTTATTATTTGAAACTGCAGGTGCAGTCTGTTCTCTTTCTACTTTCAGTTCAGATCTTCCCTCTTTTTATTTCTTCTCATTCTCCCCATTACATTGTCAATTTATAACTCCCACTCTATTTTTCTTCTTTTTATCTGTTCTTCTCCCCTTCAATTATATTCCATGTATATCATGCACGGACTAACTAAAAATAATAATAATAAGGTGATCAGCTCAGCTCATGTGGATAGCCACCAAAATTCCTGACAACAGCTCCTACTTTTTATAAAACCAGGGAGTGGGAGTGGGTGGCCGGAGGTTGGATTTTAGAGAGATATCCACATACTACATTCTTCGGGACCATTTCATTGTACTAGTAAATGTTTACATGCTTTATGCATGACAATTTTATATGACAGCGATGGTAAATAATGTATTTTCAATTATTTTTTATAATTTTGTATATTTCTATATTTATAAAAAATAGTCTTATTTGTCACACATTTTTGTTTAATATGATGAATGTAACATATTAGAGAAGTACCCAAATGTTTTATACATTTATTTTTTATACTTTTGCGTGTTTTTATCTTTTTAAATTATTATTATTATTATTATTATTATTATTATTATTACTACTACTACTACTACTACTACTACTTCAAGGGTTGACAAATTCTGACCCAAATGGTGGAATTGTTAATTCACTAGGAAAGAGGGAATCAACTCTATTTTTGTGTTAGTTTTAAATTTATATTCTATTTTTATCTTCAATAAAAACAATTGTTCCTTATCACATTTATTTTTCTTTAATATAATATGGTTAATTAATATAGGATTCAAGGAAAGAATATAAGTTAATACCTTAAATATAAGACTTAAAGAGATGGAATTGAATGAGAAGAAATGTAATATCTCAAATTATATTTTGTGCCCTCACAATTAGAGATTGACTAAATTAAAAAAAATAAGAGTATTTTAGTGAAGCATATGATTCAACAAATGTTAATGAGAGTTAATAGCTTAATATAAGACTTAATGAGAGGAATCTAAATGAGGAGAAAAGTGGTTGTTAAAATTATGTTTTTTGTACTCACAGTTAGAAAGGGGTTAAATTAAAAAATTGGGGCATTTTAGTCAAATAAAAGTTTCACACTTTTAATAGTAGTATATATATTTTACCCAAAGGTAGCAACACTTCACAATTGCTTTAGAAAGTAGAGAAATTGTTAGAAATTGCATGTATCCAAAATTCAAGAACAACTCCCAATTTTCTAGATTTTTTGTTGAAATCACTTGGTGACCAAAAAATACTAATCTATCATTGAAGTATAAAGGAGAGGGTGTTCAATAGACAGTGGTCGCATATGAACTATTGTAATTTTTTACTCAAAACACATCCTGTTGCCACTAGCAAGAGGGGGAAGGATGTTATGAGTGTGGTGCTCCATAGGGGTTGAGCTAGGATTTTCTCTTAATGAGGGGTGACAAAAACTAGTAAATTAACATGGATAAGGAGCCAATAGTTAGTAAACAAGGGTAAGGGGACAAAAATATTAGTAAGGTTGAAATGGGTATTATGGGGATTTACAAGGCATAGGGGGCCATGCCCCCTTATCTTTGCCCCGGCTGCTCTACTACTCAATGGCCCCTATAGAGGGGGGATTCGGGTGTATCACCAATCACCAAATACAAATATATATATATATATATATCATAAATAAGAGTATACCCTAAATTCTATTTATTAAAATGAAAGCTAAAACCACACTAACATAGGTGAACCATGGCCAGCTTCAAATAGAAACAATGCCACAGTAAAGCACCACATGGGGTCTTAATTCTAATGGATATGATGATATTTATTAGGGATGTTTGAGCTCAAAACACATGGAAATCAAGATTAATTCTAATGGGGTCTTAATTCTAATGGATATGATGATATTTATCAGGCATTTATCGGGACATACAAGATTAAGGGCATATTTGGTTCACAATCAAAATCTATCAGAAATGGAATTGGAATGGTCTATTATTTCTGACTGTTTGGTTTTGATGGGTATCAGAATCAATTATAATAGATTCTCATTCCTAAGAGAGGGGTGGAAATGGAATTCCCATTTTGTCCAACCAAACCGTTAGAATCCCTATTCTCTCAAACCAAATGTATCCTAAGTGGAAAGTCTTACATGAAAGGGAGTGGGTCATTCCATGACACGTTTTATTATATCATTATATTAAGTTGAGTTGACGATAAGTAATCATTCACCAGTGTGGTTGCAATCTAGTCAAGTCAACTCAATCCATTCATCATTCACCATTGATGGCATGAAAAGTTTCATGCCAATTTAACATTGTAGATTTGAACAACTTAAAACCATCTTGAACCAAAACACGTCATTATCCCATTTAAATCAGGTAAATTCATTCATAAATGCTCATATTATAAAATGAGACAAATGAGTATTATTCACCTCCAACAAAGACCAAACCACAAGACTCCTATAGCAGAAGCATCAACCAAGGAGTAATCTGCAAATCCTTAAAATGCTTTAACTTAATTAGGGCATACCAAACTCATGTCTACTATAAATACTAGTCAATATTGCTATTTAGATTCGTTAATTTAAATGTGTTATTATATGTTCTGAACTTAAAACAATTTGATTTGATATGATAATTTTTTAGATTGTAACTTTTTGGTTTGATCTAGTTTTCTAAATCTTACAAATCAAACCAAATCATAAACCATTTTAAATCGAATTATTAATAATATATTTATTAATGCATAATATATAATACATTTTGTTAAACATGTGTATGTGTGTATATATTTGTTTCAATTTTTAATTTATAATTTGATGTTCTTTGTAGGTATTTGATGATGTCCTAGCTAAAATGGACAAATGAGTGTCTTGTTCAGCTGGACGAGCTGAGGTGGATCCAACGACCTACAGAGACAGAAGTCAAAGGCATTGAGGTGGTTCCTTAAGGAGGAACGCTTTAATGCTCAAGTCAGTAAGAAATTTGAAAATGTCGACTAAGCTGAACTGGTCGTAGTTGAGCAAAATTAGAAAGCTAAAGAGCTTGAGACAACTATAGAGCAGGAGAGCTAAAAGGCCAAAAAGAAAGGAAGAAGAATATACCTTGGGTGGCATGCACTTAAATATCCACTGGGGGAGTGCCATGGACACGGGATGTGTCCCAAGGTCATCTCTGACTAAGGTTATAGGAGTTGCTTCCATGCTCCTCACATGAGGAAGGTTGAGTTGGGCCCAATGTTCCTCATGTGTCCCTCTTAGTTATAGGAGATGGGTCCGTTGAGTTGGGCCTAGGGATGAAGTGCCACTCCCCATCTTTGTCCTTATCTCCATTCCCATCCTCGAGAATCTCCACTCTTCGTGGTTTTTTATAATGTTAAATATACGTACATACATACATAAGTGGAGATTCCCACGAGAAAGGGATCGAGAGCCTCGTGGGGGTGGGGAATACTCTCCACATTCCCACCCTATCTTCGCCAGCAAGAATGAAAATATCCCAATCCACATCCCTACGAAGATCAAATAAATGGAGAAAATTTTCAACCCTATCCACCATGCCATTGTTCACCATATCGGCCACAGTGAGCAACTTGACCAGGTGCCATCCACATCAACGCCCACATGGTAATCAATTGGGGTGGTTTACAACCCCATCATTGTCCCTATCTCTGGCGTTGAGGAGGAAGGTGTTCAACAGTCGTTAGGAGGGCAAGCTCTTTGCATGCTTGGATATAGAATTATCTAGTTCCATTCGTGGACCAAGTTAAACCATTTTAGACCGTGATCCAACTCAGTTTGGGAATTAAATGCTAATGATTGGGAGCCATGCGCGAGAGAGACTTAAAAATTTAAAGGACGTTGAGTGGCAACATTTCATCTCCCAAGCTCATACGTGTGGCGCTATGCATAAGATGCAATCTAAACCGATGATTGCATTAATTTGGGCCGGCGAGCCTCCCCATAAAAGCGGGAGGAACAAACCATTTGAGCGAGAGTGCCTATTGGAGTTCGGTTGGTGTCTTCGTCATCGTTTAGAGTGCTTTTATCTTCGGTGTAGATCTTTTCTGCAATAAGTCTCCATGTCATTATCTTCTTCTTTGTCATAGTCATAGGGGTCGAGTTCTTCCAATTTGAGTAGCGAGTGGAATAGTGAGAGTAGATTATCTCAAGAAGAGGCTGTTAAGGTAGTGGTTCTTGAGATTGATGCCAACGATTTTGAGTTTGAGGTGGACATCCTCAAAATCGAGTCTACAGAAGATGTTCATGAGGAGGCAAACAAGGACTTCGTTCCTTAAGCTGATGTCGAGGTGGAGGACTATACTAAAGAGGCCAATGAATTTGAGGAGGTCCTAGCTTGGGTCCTAAAAAGTCTTTGCAACATTTCCTTCACTTTATGTAAGAGTGATATGCATAGGATTAGGTAATGGTAGTCCATCCCTCCAGAGCATGAGCTTAGGTGCCCGGGTAAGGCTAAGAGGGTTGATTCGCCTCGCCTAAGCAAGCTTATGTGTATGAGGACAACCTTGACATTGAACTTAGGTTCCCCTTGGATAAGGGGTTAGTCATCATATTGATAAACCACTATGCGTTGCCTATCTGGTTAGTGCCCAATTAGTTCCAATATGTGGTTTGGCTAATTTGTTTTTGCAGGTCCACAACTTGTCGATGACCTCTACTATTTTTCACACCCTTCTCTCTCTAAAGAAGCACCGGGGTTACTACTACTTTTTTTGCTTGATCAAACTTGGAGCCCCTTCGGTCCATGGATGGAAAGAGAGGTTCTTTTTTTTGTGAAGTATTAGGATAGATGGTCCTTCAAACTCGAGCTTGCCATTTGGAAGACCAAGGTGAAGGTGCCTGATCTGATGAAGAATAGGAAGCCTTGGCATAAGCTCGAAGTTGATGTCAAGGAATACAACCTTTATGCCTTTGTTGATCCATACTGAGTTATGCCTACTTCAGCCTGGTTAAGGAGTCACTGAACTATTGAATCTTGTTGGTTATCACTAGCTTATTGAAGTGTGCTAACATTCTCTATTTTTTTAGATTCTCAGATGGTGTCAATGGAGGGGGAATAGACAAAGAACACCAAAGAGGATTGTGTTCGAAGAATCATGGAGGCTTAGTCCCGGAGAAAGAAGATTGTGTTGGGCCCAAGGGTGAGCTTGACAGTTGGTAGCTTGGGTGCTCTAGTACCTTGTTCACCAAAGAGACCTAGGGAGTGCGTGGTGGAGTTCATGCAAAGAGACATCTGAGGTCTTCTCCAGTTGCAGGTGGACAAGGTGTCTTATTGTCTTACTTCTGCCTAGACTAGGATGTTTGGCCAACTAATACTCTTGAGAGGGGAGGGAATGCCCAAGTAGCTAGGTTATGACATTCTACTCCCCAAGATTGTCTAGGAGATGCACGACTATAACTTTGGGGGCGATCGGGAGCATGACTATCAAGGCATCCATCCGGGTAAGCTCAATTACATTTGCTTGTTTTCTATTCAAAGCTCTAATAGTTAGACCACTTTGTTTTGCAAATTCTTGCACGATTACCCATATGGTGGAACCAAATGAGAGCAATGTTTTGCTACATTGAGGGGGATGAACAAAAAGCTCAAGGTTGTCTACACCTAGCTCTAGGTGGAGAGATTGTGAATGAGATCATTTGGAAGTGAGGTAGAAGCTATAAGCCCAAGTCAACAAGCTAAATAAGTAGTTGGTTGTGGCATACAATGCGCCCAAGGAGGTGATGGTGAAGGCAGTAGGGGGTACAAAAACTCGGGCTATTAACGAGTTTTGAGCATTAGACTAGTACAAGTAGGAGTTGGAAGACTATCCCACCAAATCCTACGTGCTCAAATTTGATCATTTCGAGAGGTGAGTCTTGAGGTCATTCACTCAGGTGGGCAAGGCCATTGTGGATTTGACAAGCTTTGCCAAGGTAGTGTTGCAACTTTTCCTTCTTCAATCAAATTTCTTTGTTGATGTAATCATTCTTTTTTTCTTTTTTTCTTGCAAGCATGGAGCTCGGTATATATATATATATATATATATTGATGTAATCATTTTTTGAGTGTGTACATGACAAACATTCTATAATGATTTGGTCTTATTTGCTTTCTATCCTAAAATGGTTTTGCTTAGCCTGCAAAATTTTCAAACCATAATTTACTGATTTGGTTTGAGATATTCGCCAAATCGAACCAAGCTGGACCATAACCCCTACATTACTTGTTAACTAGACACGCTTATACTCTAACCATTTGAAACTTGCACCACAGAGGCTATTCAAAATGTTTCAACTTTAAATGCCTATGGTTTTGAATAATATCATACATGTTACAAGTTTTAATTTCTTCTATTATCTTGGATTTAATCTTGTTAAATTTTATTGGACAAAAAATGTTGTGGATTATTGAGCTTTATATTTTCTATTTTAAGGCCAAAGAAGTTTGAGCATTCATCTCCTTTCCTTTGTAAGCCACTAGAGAATGACCCCGTACTAAGTACGGGGATAATAAATTTTAATAATTTTTATTTTGTTTAAACAAAATAGTGTCTAACTTTTTATTATTATTTCTTTTTTTTAAAGATTATTTGTATTGTAATATTTAGTTAATTAATTATTATTGTTATTATTAAGTATTTAATTAATGATTTTATTATCATAATAATTATTATAATTAAAATTTTTATTGTAAAATTTTAAAGATTGATCAAAATTTAATATTTACTTTTTTTTAATTAAAGATTAATACTATTTTTAATTAGTAATGGTGATGATTATTTTCTTATATTTTTATTAATATTCAGTATTTAATTATTAAATATTGTTGTTATAATAGATTTTCTAATTACACTAAATTCTGGTAATTTACATAACGTTAATGCATAATCAGTTTTTGAAGTTTACTATTTAGTTATAAAAAATTAAATTAAGAAAAAAACTAATATGGGTCTTATGTCTTTGTAATTGACAATTTATTCTGACCTATTTTATTTGAAACTCACTATTAATTTATGCTTTTTTTTTAATTTGATTTAAGATATTAAAAGAGATATTATTGGTAAACAATAACCTACTTTATTTGGTATTTACTATTTATCTAATAAATCTATTTTGAGTAATTTATTTTTAAAGTTAAATTAGGTTGCTTCCTAAAAGTTAAATCAAATTTGTAATTAATAAAGTATATTCTTTTTGAAAAAAAAAACTATTTAAAAACAAGCGTGGGTTTATGGTAATCTTTTAATGGGTCCCACCATTTGTATTTAATAGACTATGGATAAACATGTGTTAAGCTAATAAATAACTGTCTATTGAGAATGCTTTAGAGTGAAAATACCAACTTTTTGAATCCTATTTGTTCAATTAATAGGATGCCACGTGTCTGAATGGTGGTAGTGGGTTGTGGGCTTTAGCAACAACTTCTTAGAAAATGTCACATGTCTAGCTTTCCAGAAAAAATAGAAGGACATATGTGTGAATGGTGTGGGGCTGTAGCCTAGTAGTGGGCTGTGTGATTTAGTAAGAATTTCTTAGAAATTGCCACGTGTCTAGTTTTTCAAAAAATGAGAATGTCACTTGTCTGAATGGTGGTAGTGGGTTGTGTAAATTAACAACTTCTTTGAAAATATCAAATGTCCAGATTTCCAGAAAAATGAGAAGGACACGTGTCTAAATGGTGGGGGTTATAGCCTGAAGACCTTCCTTTAATATATATATATATATATATATATATATGGGAAGGACACATGGCATCCTATATGGGAAGTTTGAGATATATTAGGCTACAACCATCTTTTCTTTTTTCTTTTTGACAATGGATTGAAGACACGTGATGCATCTTTTGTACACCCCCATCAAACCCATATGCAATGAAGAGACAATTGAAACACAATACTCACATCCCTATATAGGGCACTACAAATGAATCAAATTAAATTTATATATAGATATATACAAACATGGCGTTGAACATAACAAAATTTATGTAGCCAACCCCATATAGTTGGGGGACGGTTTGATTGTTTAGCAAAATAACAGTTTGGGCTGGTTTGAAGCTTCATATGCATGAGGCATTAGCATAGGTGTAGGGTAAAATGTATCTACAATCAATATTCTTTAAAAAGACAAATATAGTAAGAAATGGAATAACATCATAACAAGTCATCTAACTGTCCATGCTTTTTTTTTTTTTTTTCAAATAGCCAAGTTTCACATAGATGGGATCAAGGTTCAAAATTTTTACACCATATATCCTATATAGGGTGTGTCATATTGTATCGTGGGCTGATTGAAATGCCTTTGTTAAGGCTTTTCCAAAAGTTCGGGTGTATGAAATTTTGGGTTGGCCTTGGGGTTAACCCTTATGGGAACCCAAACCCGATTCAACCTTACCCACACCCTAGTGCGGCCGAATATATGCACGCATATGTGTATATATAGATTAATAGATACATATTTGCATGCAGACATGGATATATCCATATTTGTCTAATAAATTATACATATATGCATACACAGATACATATACAAACACATGTATATCAACTTTTAGTGTGGGCTAATCAACCAACTTGAGCCCAACCCGAATTCATCAAATTTTTGTGTGGGCTAGGCTCAGGTTGAATAATTTGGGCTTAATATACACACATGTATATCAATCTGTAGACTATCTGACCATCCCAAACCTGAACTGGACTCGAGACCAACCTAAGTGCATCAAATTTTAGGGTTGGGCCTTGATTGATCTAAAACCCGGGCCCATCCCACCCGCCTTGCACCCCCTAATAAAAATGGACTATACCTAAATTCATAACCAAATTCATAAATTGATTGATTTACAGATGTAATTCAAATTCAGTTCATTTGGAACATGAAGTTAGCACAAATTTACAAAAATAAATATGAAGCTAAAAGACACATACTATAAATTGAAAAAAAAAAAAGTATTGTATTAATTTTTAAACCTAGCTACTTTTCAAAGATTTTCAACACAAAAAAAAAAATGTTATTTTAAAGTTGGGATCAAGCAATATCCAAATTTAATATAATGAATAAAGTAACATATTTTAAAATCCAATTTGACGTGATAAACAATGGAATCCACCTTAAAGGTTTGGAATTGGAAATGGATTAAATCCGATCCATTTGCAACTCTTTCTGGAACACCACCCACCCATTGTAGAAAATTCACTCATCACATCATACCCAATGTAAGAGCATGACACAAACGTTTCAAATTAGAACACCTGCTGCCTAATTGTTTTTTTTTTTAGACCACTAATCCTTAAACGCCAATCTCACATTGAAACCATAGTGCGGAGATATTGGTGGTACGTCGAAATCATAATTCCTGAGGGAATGATGACAGAGATCTTCCAAGTTCTCCAACATAAAAATTCATAAAGAGTAAAGGAAATCCAGAATTTATATACAGAAACAAGACAACCCAGTTCCCATCCTTCCCTTTTTCATTGAAAAGTCATTTTGCTTTGTGGAAGTAGGGATGTTTGATACATGGTTGATTTTGTTTTTGGAAAATCAATTATGTTGTTGATCGAATACATCCTTTAATTAAAATACCATAAGTTTACATGCATAATATCTCCAAAATCTATATAAATTAACGAGAGTAATAGCGGAGACAATGACTTCATTAGGCCCAAGGAAGGAGCCAAAGTGCAATTGTTAGGAGGGAGCAAACAAATCCAGGAGATTGCCCTACTTAATCCTCAACTCTAATTCTAATGTAGACAATCCAAATAGGAGAAGGCTGATGATGATCAAGTCCACAATCATCGCCTATAATGGTTTGTGATCCATTGTCATGTTTATATCAAACTTTCAATTGATTTGTTTCTTTTATATTTGATGAACAATGTGGTCAATACTCAATAGTGTGAACCCAAAATTTGAATCCACTTGTCTTACAAATCACCATTTGGAGTTGGAGGGAGAGAAAGATATGAAAGAGAAATGAGAAAACAGGTGGTTCAAATTCAATTCTCGTATTGTTTCCCGCAATTCGTAGATACTAACTGATGGAGGAAGATTTGACCCGATCCCTTGGCCATACGACACGTGGAAGCAATCAAGAGTGATCTGGCCAAAACGTCAGTTCGGCACGACAGTGGGTTCCGAGCAAAAAGTCCTGAGCTCCCACAAAGGGGGAACCTACAACCCAAATTCCGAGCTAAAGAGTCCCAAGCTCTCCCCTCGAGGTCCTAAGCCTAACAAAAAAGCACAAAAGGAAAGATCCGAACTGCCCCCAGAGGCAGTTCGGGCCACACTTCTACCCGAGCTCAAGACTTCACCTCACACACCACTTCGGCTCCAAGTATCTTAACTGAACAACCATACCTGATGACCAGGAGACCCGTACACGGAGGCGGCGCACCTGACTGATTAAAGGTCCGACACATGACAGCTGCCATCCAACGGCCACCTGCCACCGCCATCTCAGACGGGCAGAGGCGGCCCTGGTAGTTGGCAGTGGAGGTTATGACACCCGAACTGGTGAATGGCAGAGGAAATGACACCCAACCTGGCAGAGGAGGTGACCCGATCTGGCAGAGGTAATGATGCCCGAACTGGCAGGGGCATGGGAGTAAGTGTACAAGGTGATTATAAAAGGCCCCCATCTCACGAAGAAGAGGGTAGGTGGTTCTTGTGTTTTCTGGTCTTAGAATTCCTCATTTCCCTTGCCTTTTGAAAGAGCGCTAACTTGAGCTTCGGAGTGTTCCAACCGGGTTCCTCCCTGGAAGTCTCCATTTTCTTCCTTATTTCAGATACCTCCGATCTCGTCAGAAGCGAGGTAACTAGCAACTAGGACCGACCGGATTGCGCACCATCGTTTGGCGCCGTTTGTGGGAAGACTTCAAATAACCTCCCCTAACCTATAACTTTCCCTCTCTCTCTCTCTCTTTCTCAAAGAAACCTTAGCTTCCATGGCTTCTCCTAGCAGCAGCAAGCACAATGCCGACTTGAATGTTGTAGGGGAACACCCCCAACCCGCCACTATGTGCATAGGACAGTTCACTGTCCCCCTATCGACAGACGAAATCCCTATCCTCAACGCACAAAACATGGTGGCACCTGTGAATGTTCCCCTTCCTCTCCTTGTCGATACAACCTTTGCCAAACCAACTGTTGTCCCTCTGGCGACTAGCCAAAACCAGTTTGATGACTTGATGCTGTGCATGCGGGCAATGCAAGCCCAAATGCAGCAGTTCCAGCAACATCAGCTTCATTAGCAGCAAGTACTACACCACATCTCTTAGTATCACTATCAACAGCAGTTCCCCCAACTGCCTCTGAACCAACCACATCTTCCACCTTAGCACCCCGCTCCGAAGCCGGTTAAGCCCTCCCCTCAGAGCGGACGCCTCCACCGAGGAGAAGCCTCCCAACTTCAGAACCCCTCCAAGAGCTAAGCCTCATCCCCGGGCAGGAGGAAAAGACTAATCACCCCCACCTCGCAACTCGTCGGCGGATCAGGAACCTCCTTGCCAGTCAAGTCAGCACATCGACACTCCAAGTTTGAGCTTCCGCTCACGGAGAACCGATTCGACGTCCTAGCGGCAGACTACCAACAGTCTGGGCCCATCGAGCTCAGCAACACTGAGGCCAACAATGCCAATACCAGGCCCTCTAAGCAGCAACGAATACGCCGACGAAGTCGCCGAACTACCACCCGCATCCTGCCCGAGCTCCGAGGTAAAGAAGAGACAAGCTCGGACGAGGTAAAAGCTGCCCCTATTCTCTCAGTCCCCTCCCCCCTCTCATTAGAACTCCTTTCAGTCCCCATGCCCAGAGATTTCAAACTCTCATCTCTAGACAAGTATGATGGGTCCTTCGACCCCAACGACCATGTCGATGCCTTCTAGTCCCAAATGCACCTGGCAAGGGCCAGTGAATCCTGCATGTGCATGGCCTTCACTACCACCTTCTGGGGGTGGCCCGCACCTGGTACAAGAACCTGGCCCCCGGGTCAATAAGAAACTGGACCCAGTTCGCGCAGGTCTTCACCGCGCACTTTGTTACCAACAAACGGTGCCCCCGAACTGAGGAGAACATCTTTGGAGTAGTTCAGAGAGAATGAGAGTCCACCCGGGGCTACATCAAGCGGTTCAATGACGCATGCTTGCAGATACCACGCTTGGACCCCGCGGTGCAACTTGCGGCAGCCAAGAGAGGAGTGACACACAAGGAGTTCAAGTGGCACGTGGTTGTTAACCAACCCGTGACCGTGGCTGAATTCCTCAAGCTCGCAGATAAATTCATGAGAACAGAGGAGGAGATCAACCAAAGGACTAAAAGCGGGATTGAGAAAAGGAAGAGGGAAGGCGAGCCCTCCAAACCAGATGACAAAAGAAGAAAAGACCAGCTTGGGAGACGAAGCCAAGCCAACCGTTCCGAGCTCCCTTAGCAGCTCGGACGGACTACACACCCTTAAACGCAAAGCGGGCTGAGATATTAATGACGATCAAAGATGCCTCGTATGTGAAGTGGCCACCTCATCTGAAGGGAAACCTGAACGAGAGGAATAAAAACTTGTACTGCAGTTTCCATAGGGATCACGGTCATAGCACCGTACATTGTAATAATCTCCGCGATGAGATAGAAGAACTTATCCGTCGCGGATATGTATGAAATTTTGTACAACACAATAATAATAACAATAGTAATAAGCTAGGTCGGCAGGGAGAGTACAACAAAGACACTCTTGAGTCCAGCAGCCGGCCAGCAGAACCACAGAAGCAGCCCCCGGAGGAAAGACTAGTTCGGGAAACAATCCATGTGATCGTTGGAGGATCAATCGTGGCAGGGTGTACCTCGGCAGCAGCTCACGCGTCAACCCGGGAGGCCGCTAGAGAAGAACGAAATCCCCCAAAGCGGCCTAGGATGGAAGACCCCATATTCTTCACCAAAGACAATGCGCACGGGGTCCACTACCCCCACGATGACACACTTGTCATAAAGATGAAGATCAACGACCTCGAAGTCCGACGGGTACTCATTGACTCCGGCAGTTCGGCAGACATCCACTTTAAAGCGGCCTTCGACAAGCTCCAATTCCGGGAGAGTGACTTGAAGCCCACGAACACCCCGCTGGTCGGCTTCAGCAGAGAAGAGGCCAGACCCCTGGGAAAGGTCACAGTACCTGTGGAAGTCGGCACGTGGCTTAGCATGGTAAGACTCAGTCACGATTTCTTGGTGGTCGCGACCCCCTCCCCCTATAATGCCATAGTAGGTCGGCCAATCACCCACACTTTAAGAGCTGTGGTGTCCACTTTCTATTTGGCCATGAAGTTCCCAACGGACTTCGGCATCGGGGTAGTGCAGGGCGACCAGCTCGAGTCCCGCAAGTGCTACGTTGCCACCCTCAAGGGAAAGGCCAAGGTAACTAGCGACCTTGAACTGGAGTGACCTACGGAACAAAACAAGGAGCAAGCTGCACCAACAGAGGAAACTGTTCCCATCTCTGTCTCGGCAGAAGACCCCGCCAGATTACTTCAGGTCGAAGTATCCTGGAAGAGCCCCTGCGATCCGAATTGGTAAACTTCTTACTTAGTAACTTAGATGTTTTTGCTTGGTCTGTGGCAGAAATGCCCAGCATAGACCCTATGCTCATAACTCACAAGCTCAATACTGACCTTGTAGTCAGACCTATTAGACAGAAGAAACGCAACTTAGCCCTAGAACGTTGGAGGGCGGTCGATGAGGAGGTCGAGAAGCTCCTCGCAACAGACTTCATAAGGGAAATTCATTACTCGAGCAGGGTGGCAAACCCAGTTCTGGTATAAAAGGCAAACAACAAGTGGCGCATGTGCGTTGACTACACTGACCTAAACCCGCTTGCCCGAAAGATTGCTTCCCCCTCCCCAGGATCGACCGCCTAGTGGACGCGACCTCGGGACACGAGTTGCTAAGCTTCCTGGATGCCTACTCAGGTTACAACCAAATCAGGATGGACTCGTCCGACGAGGAAAAAATCACCTTCATAACCGAATTCGACCTGTACTGCTACAAGGTTATGCCCTTTGGACTGAAAAATGCTGGGGCGACCTTCCAAAGGCTCGTGAATAAGTTGTTTCAGCCCTTAATTGGCACGAAGATAGAATGTTATGTAGACGACATGGTCGTCAAGACACAGTTTTCGCATGAATTAATACAAGACTTGCATTCTGTCTTTCAAATTCTGCATCATTTTAGCATGAAACTAAACCCGAACAAGTGTGTCTTCGGTGTCACCTCGGGTAAGTTCCTAGGGTACATCATCAACCAGCGTGGTATCAAGGCCAACCCGGACAAAATAAAGGCTATCCTAGATATGAGACCACCCCGAAAAGTAAAAGGGGTTCAGAGGCTAAACGACAGGATAGCTGCTCTGAGTCATTTCATGTCTAAGTCAGCAGATTGTTGCCTGCCCTTCTTCAAGGCAATAAAAGGCAAAGGGTTCGAGTGGAACATGAACTGCAAGCTCGCATTTGACGAGTTCAAGAAATACCTCACTAGCATCCCGGTGTTGACCCGACCCGAAGAGGGTGATGTTTTAGAACTGTACCTCTCGGCAAACAACGAAGTGGTCAGTTCGGTACTGATAAAGGAAGCAGATTAGGTCCAATGACCCATCTACTATTTTAGTAAGATATTGCAGGGAGCAGAAACAAGATATCCAGAGATAGAAAAGCTAGCCTATGCACTGGTCATTGTGGCCTGCAAACTCCGCCGGTATTTCCAAGCTCATACCATCATCGTCCTCACCGACAAACCCTTGAGGCAAGTATTACTTAGGCCCGAGGTCTCTGGACGATTAACAAAGTGAGTCATCAAACTCAGTGAGCACGATCTCTAGTACAAGACCCGAACCGCTATCAAAGCTCAAACCTTGGCGGATTTTGTTGCAGAATGCACGTTCAGCTTTGAGGTCCTCAGCCTAGTTGAGCATGAGGCTCCCAGTTCGGGTGAGCTCGGTGCTCTTGGGCTGGTTGAGTCCGAGCCCCGTGAGATTGCACCCAGTTTGCTATCTCTCATGGTTAGGCTGAGTGCGAACTGTGATGAAGAGCCATGGATACTTCATGTAGATGGCTCCTCAAATCAGCAGGGCAGCGGAGCCGGTGTAGTTCTTCGTGGACCGAGTGGCACGAAACTGGAGTACGTACTACGCTTCGAGTTCGCGACATCCAACAATGAGGCGGAATACAAGGCATTGATAGCAAGGCTAGCTCTGGCACAAGAGGTAAAGGCAAAATACATAGTTATTTGTAACGATTCCCAACTCGTGGTCAACCAAGTTACAGGGGAATACGAAGCCCACGAGTCGGCTATGATCATTTACTTGGCAAAGGTAAGAGAGGCACTGCTTGGCTTCCAGTCACACTTCATCAAGCAAATCCCGAGGTCAGAGAACACTGAGGCCGACGCCCTGTCCTGGCTAGCCAGCACCAATGAAAACACCATGAGAACTATGTACATAGAGGAGTTACCTCAGCCTAGCATTCTCTGGGGGGCAGAGGAGGTCGCTCTTGTCGCCCAAGCATAACCGAGCTGGATTGATCCACTCGCGAGCTTCTTGCTACATTGAACCCTCCCCACGGAATGTAACGCCGCCAGGAGGGTAGAGCGTCAGGCAGCCAAGTACATCATGATAGACGGACGACTGTACCGAAGATCCTACACACTCCCCTACCTGCACTGTTTGCGACCTCCCAAAGCCAAGCTCGTACTCCGCGACATTCATGAAGGCCTATGTGGCGAACACTTGGGGGGCAGGGCTGTCACTCAGAATGCACTACGACAGGGGTACTATTGGCCAACAATGAAAGAAGAAGCCGTCGGGCTAATCAGGAAGTGCGATAAGTGCCAAAAGCACGCCAATATTCACCATCAGCCCGCCGCCGACCTCAAGTACCTCACCAGCCCATGGCCCTTCACACAGTGGGGTATCGACCTACTCGGGCCATTCCCGCCAGCAACAGGAGGAAGGAAGTTGCTAGTAGTGGCAGTAGACTACTTCACCAAATGGGTTGAAGCTAAGACTTTCGTAACCATCACAACTCGAAACGTCCAAAACTTCTTCTGGAAGAACATAGTGTGCCGCTTCAAGCTACCTCGGGTGCTGATCTTCGACAACGGCAAGTAGTTCGAAGACATCAAATTCCAAGAGTGGTGCCAAGGCATGGGGATCCGACAAAACTTCACATCGGTTGCGCACCCACAAACAAACAGTCAGGCAAAAGTCACGAACAGAGCTATCCTCTGCGGACTAAAAGCCAGGCTAGACCGAGCTAAAGGATTATGGGCAGATGAGCTGCCCAGTGTCCTATGGGCATAGCAAACTACAAAGAAGATCGCCACTGGAGAAACTCCCTTCAACCTCACCTACGGCATGGAGGCAGTCATCCCAGCCGAAATTTAAATCCCCTCACTTCGGTTGGAAGCATACTACGACAATACTAATAACGACGAGCTGTGTTCCAACCTCGACCTACTTGACGAGGTGAGGGACCTCGCATACATAAGAACTGCAACATACCAGGAAAGGGTAGCTTGGTACTACAATGCCAGAGTTAAGAAATGAAACTTTCACGTCGGCGATATGGTCCTCCGCAAAATCATGGTACCTGAGCCCGGTGTTGGAAAACTCGGGCAAAACTGGGAAGGACCCTACCGAGTGTATTCGGGGGAGCATACGAGATCGAGACCCTGGAAGGTAAATAGATACCCCCAGGCATGGAACATTGTCAACTTAAGACGATTTTACCTATAAATTATCAAACTAAGCAAACCCTGAGCCACTACCAGAGCATAAGGCCCAAAATGCCGAGCTAGCAAAGACCTTGGCACCCCAAGGCCCAGAATGCCGAGCTAACAAGGACCTCGACACCTCATCAGCGAAAGGAATCTGCACAAGTATGGATCCCGAGGTGCATAGCCCAGGGCCTAATTTAGCCTGTTAACTAACCCGGGTGGAGAACAGATCGGGCACATAGCCTTACTATGTTAACTCGCCTCGGGACTGAAGTCTAGCAGCTCGGACATAAAGTCACTTCGGCAAAAGGAGAATATTTGCACAATACTTTTGAACAGAAAAAGTACTTCATTGCTAAATGTTTGCTTTACAGTGTTTAAAAGAAAAAAGCAAAAAACACAAAAGAGCTCACAAGCCCAGAGGTCAATCTTCCTTGCCTTCAGAAGGGACTTCGACAACACCCGAAGGACTTGCTTTGTCTTCGGAATCTGCGTCATCATCAGCTGTGGCAGCCATCTCCTAAGTGATGCGCAAAGTGGTTATGGCACTAATGTTGAGCTCGGGGTACGTGTTCCTTATCACCCATCGGCTCAACTTGAAACCCCGTTTGTATGAGCCCAACATCATATCGTCGAAACGCGGCGAAGCGATGTAATCCTCGACGGCTTTCACCTTCGCCTCCTTGATGGCCTGAGAAAAGATCCAAGTCTTCTCCCTAATATCTTCCTGAAGGTACTCGACCTGATGCTCCAGGTCCAACTTCAGGTCGGCCATATATCTCACCACCATTCCTAAGGCCTCTTTGTCCCTCTGAGACCTCGACAGCTCATCTCGTGCAACACGGGAAGCCGCTTCGACAGCTTCTGCTCGCTTCAAGCCCCTCTCCACTTGAATTGCCAAAGCATGGATAGAGGAGTTCACCTGCCAGAACGAGGACAAATCAGCTCGGTAAAAAAAAAAAAAAACACCACCCCGACTTACCACCACGGCGTGAGTTATAGCACGAGCACCTATGAGGTTTGTAGGAAGATCGACCCACCTCGCGACCTCCTCAGGACAAATGGCCTTTTTGCTTTTTCGGAGAGCATAGCTTGGCGTCAGCATGCTCCCGACCTCCTCGTGATTTCCCGAGCCTGAAGGCATAGCCCGGGTATAGGCAGTGTCGGCATAGGGAGCCCTTGCTGCTTCCTGAATTGAAGGGGCCACCTTAGGCTCCCCAGAAGGCTCCATTCTCGGTGCCTCGGGCTCCTTCGGCGTGGACCCGCTTAGCAGCCCGCTTCCTCCTTTTCATGCTAGCGAACAAGTTCGCACCTCGAGTCTTCTCTGCCTCCATAATACCTGCAAAAAGGAGCTTGGCATTAGAAGACGGGAATAAAAGCAAAAGCAAGAGTCTTCGTCTAAAGCGCCTCCGGGGTTAGACCGACCTAAATAAGCTTGTGCTCCGTCAGGTAGACTTTGCATTTGAGCCCTTTCCAAGCCCAGTCCTGGAGGCCCTTCACAGTATCTTCGTCTAAAGCGCCTCCGGGGTCTGGAGCGGCCAAACCCCACTCAGTAGGAAACGACCACCCCATAGCACTTTGAACTACAAAGTAGTGTCGCTTCCATGCCGGGACCTTATTTGGGAGATCGTGTAAGAGCTTGAAGCTCGGGCGAGGTGACAAATAGTACGCCCTCCTACGCCCAGGCAGGGGACCCGCTTGTTTCTTAAGCATGAGAATAGCAGAAAAAATTTCCAAGTCCAAAGGAAGGCAGTGCTCACAGCAAAGGGAGAGGGTCCCGACAAGGTTGCGGATAGAGTTCGGGTGAAGCTAACCTATAGTGACGCCGAAGTGGTTTATGATCTTGACGATTAGGGGATGGAAGGGAAGGCGCAGCCCGACAACAAGCTACTCCCGGAATATCACGATCTCATCCGGACCATGCTCCCAAGGAAAGTCGCCCGAGGGTACAAAGTAGGTATACTCCCCGGGCAGGTTATACTGGACGATAAGGGACTAAAGCCTTTCGGACGTCATAGTGGAGGGTCCGAACTTATCTGGCACCCGACCTCGGCGGGAGGTGGATGCCAAACTACCCAAGGTGACTCGACCTACGGGCTCGAACTCGATCTCTTCCTCGAGATCTACCTCGGGCCCCTCCTCGAACTCCCTAAGGCTGTCGAGGGCAGCAACTCGGTTCGTAGAACTAGCATTGGACCCCATAGGAGACTACGTAAGCTACCCGAACTAGACATCGAAACAAAGGGCTGAGGACTCACCAGGAAAAAACTCCAACGCGAGCTGACAGGACTATGAACAAGCGATGCGAGCTGACAGGCTTGGACGCGAGCTCAAGGAACAAATGCTGAAAGATGATGGTGGAAAGTGACAGGGCCCCCCCCCACTATTTATAGCCACTATACCTGCACATCAACGGCCAAGATCGAAACTATCCAACGACTCCCCGCGAAATCAGCTGTGCACTCCCCGAGGAAAAGACACTTTGGCGCGCGTTGTTTACGTTAAAAAATTTGAAATCGTTTACACGCGTGAGCTACACGTAGCCCGGGACTGACCCCTGCTCGAACCAAGCCAACCCCGGTTGAGCCAAGAACACAAGTGGGTCAGACCAGAGAAGTCCTAGATCGAGCCCAAAGTATCTCGAGGCAAATCCACCTGTCATCCCGTGAACTCCCCACGCCTGGTCAAGACCCCGAGCATGGGGAGTGGGGGGCAATTGATGGAGGAAGATTTGACCCGACCCCTTGGCCATACGACACGTGGAAGCAACCAAGAGTGACCTGACCGAAGCGCTAGCTCGGCACAACAGCGGGCTCCGAGCAAAAAGTCCCAAGCTCCCCCAAAGGGGGAACCTACAACCCGAGCTCCGAGCTAAAGAGTCCCGATCTCCCCAAGGAGGAACCCGAGCTCTCCCCTCGAGGTCCTGAGCCTAACAAAAAGCACAAAAGGCAAAGACCCGAACTGCCCCCAGAGGCAGTTCGGGCCACACTTCTACCCGAGCTCAAGACTTTACCTCACACACCACTTCAGCTCCAAGTATCCTGACTGAACAACCGTATCTGATGACTAGGAGACCCATACACGGAGGTGGCGCACCTGACTGATTAAAGGTCCGACACATGACAACCGCCATCCAATGGCCACCTGACACCGCCATCTCAGACGGGCAGAGGCGGCCCTGGCAGTTGGCAGTGGAGGTTATGACACCCGAACTGGTGATTGGCAGAGGAAATGACACCCGACCTAGCAGAGGAGGTGACCCGATCTGGCAGAGGTAATGATGCCCGAACTAGCAGGGGCATGGGAGTAAGTGTACAGGGTGGTTATAAAAGGCCCCCTTCTCACGAAGAAGAGGGTAGGTGATTCTTGCGTTTTTCTGGTCTTAGAATTCCTCATTTTCCTTACCTTCTGAAAGAGCACTAACTTGAGCTTCGGAGTGTTCCAACCGGTTTCCTCCTTAGAAGTCTTCATTTTCTTCATTGTTTCAGACACCTCTGATCTCGTCAGAAGCGAGGTAACCGATAGGATCGACCGAATTGTGCACCATCACCAACCACACTAGTCTGATGATGGGGTTATATATATATAAGCACCCCCTTCCTACATAGGCGCTAAAATTAATAAAAAACGAGCAAGAATAAAGAATATGTGCTATTAAATAAATAAACATCTTAATTATATATTCTTTTGTAATTGCCTTAGAGAGAGAGAGAACTTGGGGGGTTGGGTATTGGTGTATTACTGTAGCATTAGAGGAAGTGATTCATACTTCTTACAAATGGCATGTGAGAGTGCACACAAGGACAAATGTCTGCCGCAAGTGCAGCCACATATTTCACATATGTGATGTGAAACCCAAAAACAGAAGCGGGGCGAGAGATAGAGAGGGAGAGGTGTTGTGGGTTCCAGCTGTTTTTATTACAAATTTCCTATTATCAATTTACCATGAATTAACATAATAACATTACATTACTACTGGTACTAAGGGTTTCCTTTCTTTTTTCACTTAACAAATAAAAAGAGTTTCTTTTATTTTTTATACGTTTTTATTTTAAATCCTGCGTATATTTGATGTGTATATATACGGAGAGAGAGAGAGGAAAAGCACACACATACCTGAGTGCTGAGGCTGATAAGAGAGCGAAAGCCTTGCACCCCCACACTATCATTCCTTACCTTTCAGGCTCCTAAAACTAAAAAGGAACCTAGAAACCTTAAATAAAGCTGTTTGGTCTTCCACATTCTCCACTCTTTCATCTCTCTCTCTCTCTGGTCAGTCTACACAGTTTATAGTCCCCTTCCCCTGTGTGGCTGTGCTGTGATTTTGCCTTTTCCTTTTAAATTTTCTTTTGTTTTAGAAGCGGGGCCCTGGGCCTGCAAATCCAGCAAACCCAACTAGGTTATTATTATATATCTTCGCGACGCAGCAACCGCTATCACTCGCGCCTTCAAAACCCATCTCGACTTTTTCGTGATTTACGGTCTTTAATTTTAGGGCTTCAGATATGGCAGAGGACTTGGACGACGGAGAGTTTTGGCTTCCTTCTCAGTTTCTCACTGACGACGACATACTCATGGACTTGAATAATTTCCGCAGCAACAAGGGTTTTGCTACTGATGTCGATGCATCCGCGGCCTTCTTTCCTTGTGATTTCCCTCCTCCCTTTCCTCGCCATGGTTCTCCCACCGCTCTCAGCTCCCCTGTTGAGTCGCTCGTCGGTTCTACCGAGACCGAGAGTGATGAGGAGGACTACTTGGCTGGCCTAACCCGCCAGATGGCCCATTCCACGCTCCAAGACGATGACAAAACTGTCGCTCCTGTCTTTGGTTCTGAGAACAACAAGGTATTCTTATGCTGATTCCCTTGTCCCGGAGAAGCCCCTTTTACCTCCTTTTTTCTCCTTCCCTCGATGTTTCCTTCCTTGTTTGGGTTTTTACTGTGATATTCTGATTTTGGGTCTATTACTTGATTTTGAAGACATGGGCTATGTCTGGTTCACCTCAATCGACTCTCTGCACAGTCGGAAGCTGGTCTGGTCGCAGTGGGGGCTCGAGCCGTGGGAGCCCCAACGGCCCTTCCCAGGTATCCTCACCCCCATCGACGCCGCTGAATGGGAAAGATGATGCCTGGGATCTGCTCAACGCTGCGGCGGGGCAGGTCGTGAGGATGAAGATGAACGATGATGAGGTGCCCAATAACCATCATCAAGGACGAGGAGTTCTGGGTCCACCTCGAAAGCCTTCTCCAGTACCTGTTCCGGTGAAGACCCCTACTGTTAGTGCCGGATTCTACTCAAATCAAGTTTTTACTCACCAGCAGATGCAGTCTAATCAAGTAAGCTTTCCAATTCTTGCTTAGTAGAAATAAAGAGTGGCGGTGTTCCCTTGCATGCTTTACTGAAACTGTTTCTGTTCCTTCATGAGTACAGTTTCAACAGCTGAAACGGCAACAACTGATGAAACAACAGTGCTCTGCCGTTTGGGGAAGACCAGGGAAGATAGCTGGGGCCACTCATCAGCTGCAAGCACCGCAGCAGCAACAACTGCAAAATAGAGCTAGGGCTGCCGGATTTGGTAACGGTAGATGCGGTGGTCGCCCTCTGGGCTTATCTTCATCTGCGTGGCCGCCTCTGCAGCAGCAGCCTCAAGCTGGTTCGGGTATGAGAGCCGTTTTCCTTGGAGGCTCCGGTACAAGAAGGGAGTGTAGTGGAACCGGTGTCTTCTTGCCTCGAAGGATAGGTAACCCAGCTGAATCCCGGAAAAAACCAGGTAATTTTTGTTCCCTTCTAAAGCCTCTGTTCCTTTTCTCTTTCTATGAGCTACGTCTTTCACAGGGTCGTTGTTCTCAATGGTGTGTTTGTTTGATGGAGTTGGTTTTTAGTGATCCGTTTTTTTCCCAAGCGATTTCTTTTTAATTTGTTTGGGGCCTGTATAAGGGTGTTTTGTTCCGTTCAACTGGGTGTCTGTTACAAATACTGGGTTTGTATTTCGGTTCGTTTTGATGAGTTTGTTTTTGGGTGGCCGGAGGTGGTATTTGTTTTGCATCTGGGTTTTCATGGGGTTAACTTGTGTTTTCTGTACATCAGCGTGTTCGACAGTTCTACTTCCTGCAAGAGTGGTGCAGGCCTTGAATTTGAACTTCGACGACATGGGTGCTCGTCCACGCATCCATGGAGTTTTTGCTGCAACTGAAAATGGTAGGAGAGCTATTGGGTTTCCTCAACTCCCTTTTCGAGTTGGCGACGCATACACCTAACGTAGTGTTTGTTATGTGGGCAGTTGGTATTGCGGATCCGGTGACTGCTCGGAGTAATGCCTCCTTGTCTCAACAGAAGATGAGCTACCGTCCTCAGGGATCTATGAACCATGAGATACGCCTCCCCCAAGATTGGACGTATTGACGAGTCCAATTACAACAGTTATACTAATCTACTACTGATGTTGCAGTTATGCTGGAAAGAAAAGAAAAGATTATGAAAGGAATAATGTAGAAAATGAAGAAAGAAGAAAAGAGGGAAGTTTAGGAGTTGATTATAGTGAAATTTTATTTTTGATTGGGGAAAAAAAGATATTACTGAAGAAGAAGAAATGGTTTTTTGTTAGCCAGTAGGGGAAACAAATAAATACGAGTCTGTATACAGTTTTTTGTTGTTTGGCTACGAAGGGGGAGGACGAGGGCGTTTTTTTTCCTCCTGTTTTTTCCTTTTTTTGAGCTTTGGAAATAAGTCAGTGAAGTGGGAAGTGGGTTTAATTTCCTCTGTTCTGAGGTTAAATATTTTTTGATGTAATATCAGAGTGGGGGGAAGGAGAAGAAATAGAACCAAAGGTGGGCATCTTCCTTTTTTTTTTTTTTATATATTTTGGTAGATGTCACAAGATGCACCATCCCACACCTCCCCTCCAGTCCACCGTGGCCGGAAAATTTAATAATGATATACAAGAAATGTTCCCTCTATCTACAACTCTAATCTCCATTTGCTCTGCATTCGCCGTTCTCTCTCTCTCTCTCTCTCTCTCTGAGCTTTTAGTTTAATTCGCTGCGTGAGCTATTACAGTAGGTAGGATCTATTGTTTCTAGTTTCTACCGATTCCCGGCTAATTTTTTTACAGGTGTTCAAGTGGGTTTGCTGTCTTTATACAAAAGAAAAAAGTGGGTTCTCGCAGTCTTTAAACTTTGGTGTCATAAATGCAATGCATGTTCCTGGTGGTCTCCAACTAAATAAATATACTACCCCCTTTTTGTTTTTGTGGTGGTGGTCGTTTTGGTTTAACTGAGGAATTGTTTCCTTTATTTTACTCACAAGGACTATGCTACAAAAATTAGGTGGGAAAAAATGTGGGGACTTGGCATTTGTTTCTGATCTGGGGATGATCATGAAATTTATTTGGGCTTTTCCGGTGATCGAGGCGGTGGACCATCCGGTGGTTTGCGGATCAGCCGATCAACCCTTGTTTGTCTGTCTGCTCTCGAGGGGAGGGGAGGGGAATCTCTCAGGCACCCACCCATGACACAACCCTTAAGCGTTGTGTCAGGCGTGTTTTGCTTTTTGCTCTTTTTCTTTATTATATTATTATTTTAGTCAATCAAGTGATGCAGAATGATGTGAATACTGAATGGGGGGGGGGGGGGGGGGCGAGTGGCGAAGACGAGTAGTTGGTTGCTTAGGCGTGAAGCATCTGGGCTACCTGTACCGCTGTACGTGGTGGACCTTGAGCCTCGTAACATCGTCTGATTTATGATTTAGGGTTTGGAGAATCATGTTGCTTTTGTGTTGTTTTTCTTTTCTTTTCAAGGGGAACGACCGAGCGAGAGAGGACAGGGCCTCACTCAACAAAACCCTTGGCCTGGGGATTTCAATCAAGGTATAATGTTACGGAAAGTGATTTAGAGGACTTGGTCAGACGACTCTTTCACAGGATAAGCAAACGGGATGGGATATAAGCCTACTGTTACGTTAATTGTCAGCATTATTATTCTCTTTCTCTCAACAGGATACCCTTCTTAATGTTGGGAACGTACTCTCTTTGTCGTTATTTGTTGTCTATCTTTGATGAGCGGTGGCCGGTTGGTGAAGGATAGGAGGGATGCCCCACCACTGCTTACGCCTTACGGTCGTCGTTTGGTGTTTTAGGATATTGCCGCTTTCACTAGCGGAGTAGCTGTATAGCGTTATATATGTAAACCCGTCGTAGCTCATAGGGGCAAATTAAGCTCGCTCGCTGGTGCGGTGGTCTGATAACACTCACATGATGGTTAGATCAGGGATGACTCGACTCAATTATCCAACGAATGTCATTAATTAATTTATCATTCTCTCTCTCTACCTCTGTTTGTCGAGTAATTGTAGTCCGACAACCTTAGCTGTAGTAGGCTTTGGAAACCCAACCCGACTGTTCCGACTTTATAAATTATTGGTTGGGAACTGGGAACGAGGCTACATACTACGGTGCAGGCAGTGGTGGCCTGAAAGCTGAAACTGAAAGGACACCGAGAGCGATCCCGGCCGGGGACTCCGCAATCTCAGTTTCCAAAATCTAAAATACTAAATGCCTCCTTCCCAGGTTCCCACTTTCCACTTCCCACTTCCCACCAAGTATTCAAATCTTGGACAACCAGCCAGTCAGCCACCTCCAACCTTATGGTAGAAGGAAAAGAAGAGGGTTCAAATTTCATAAGCGGGGGGGACCTCCTCCAGCTCAAACCAGTAGGTCCAGTACTACGACATGCTAACTGACGCCGTGCCCAGCCCTGTAGGAGTAGGACGAAGAGAGAATCAATTATGCAAATGATTTCGGTCTTTGTATGGTATATTATATATAATTCCCAAGATTGTTGAGAGATGGAGAGGTTTCTCACTCTCCCCGCTTCACACTCGCGTACGTAGACTTTCTCAATGGAATCATAATGTTTTTAGAAAATAATTAATACCTAGAGGAATCCAGGAATCGAGATTCCATGCATGAGTTGTTAGTGTCTCCTCGGTCCTCAGTGGAAGAGAAGAGAAAAAGATTCCGGAACCCAAACTCATGTCACTATCTAATATCTATACTTCCAAAGTTCAAATTCCTCCTATGGTCGTATTAATTCGTAGGACTACACAAACAGTATCTGCTTGTCTTGTCCACATTCAAATTCGCAAAATACCATCCAATTAAGACCACCTGGCGTATAACTAATAGTCTAATACTACACCATCACCCCAATAACCAACGAGCTCCTTGTTAATACTCTGTAGTACTTGCTCTCTCCCCAGTCTCTATAAGATCCAACCAATCCGACTATATACCATACTTCCTCTGCGCGAGCTTTCCTTGTTTTCTATTCCCTCTCTCTCAGGGATGTGACATGCACTACTCTGTTTATACTAGAATAAATGGCAACCACAGTTTGACTCCCAATATTCTACTTCCCTCACCACCTTGATTCCTGAAGGTTCTCTTTGTTTGGAAGAATCTCTTCATTAATTGATTTGTATCTTATGGGTCTGGAAAATTCAACGGCTGGTGAACCTACTCCTCTTATAAGTCTTTGTCAATGTTTGTCTGCTCTCCAGCTACACTGGGTTCACCTGAAGAGTTAATGTTTAACGATGGGCAATTGTTGGATTGGCTACACTGTTTTTATATTAATTGTTGTTTCCATTCAATTATCAAAAATATATTAGTTTTTCCTCTTCTTCTTCTTCCTTCTTTTAAATTTTACTTTTTTTTTTGTTTATGGACTATTGGTAAAGAGTAAAGACAATAACTTTTCCTGTATACATCATATACGATTCTAATTTTAAGACTCAAAATGACTACGAATACGATACGGAACCTCATGAAATACCCAACAACAGCTCACGTTGATGTACTGAAGTGGGCAGCCATTGCCGCACAATTTCCTGTGACCGCCCAATGAAACATACACATGATCCCCTTTTAATTTAAACTCATAACAGTAAAAGCCCCTTTAATTTAAACTCATAACACCAGATGATCTACTTTTTAGTTGGATCCCTAGCGTATGCCCCTTTTTTTTTATTGGGCAGTGGCAATATATATTATATATAAAATTTATTCTATATATAGTTGATAATTCTCTACTTATTCAAATATGCAATTTATATCATACCTATTTGATTAGGTTATATTTTTTTTTTAATATTTGATGAATATATATTTCAAAATATTTTTTTACCATTTTATAATTTATTCAATATGCAATATTCACGTGTAATGTTCCATTTTTTTTTCTAGGGATTTAATTTTCAAGGGGGGTGGATTTGACTCCAGGTAAAGGCAGTAAAATGTAGAAAAGAACATGAGAACATGGGTTTAGCCCTTAATGTTTGATGTACTTGACAGCGACCATCCAATGGTAGAACCTAATAATCAAAATATGGGGTTATATACTTGTTATGGTGGTGGCAGATGAAAAAGCAATCACCCTGTTGTCCTACACGTAAAGAAGCCCTTTGAAGAAAAGAAGAAAAAGAAGAATTAGCTGTTCAAGTCATTTGCAAAACTTTTATCTAAAGATCCAGAAATCTTATACGTGGCAATTATATTTGGGGTCCAAAATGAGCACATTACATTCGTCTAAAAGAGTTCCATTTATATGGGCATTTTTCATATAAAACTAGTGGAATGGCCCATTGATGCATGGGGTATTAGATATTGATGGTAATGTTTGATTATGTTTTTATATATCAGGCATAGATGAAAGGTTTATATACCATTTAAATTCTAAGACAATTGTATAATACATAAAATAGACTATTCTCACAAAATGTCAAGATATAAATTCTATAATATGCATATAATGTTGGTTGCAAATGCATGGGATTGAAACATTAATGCGCCAAAACAATGATAAGTTTACATTCAACAACAATATATACAAATTCACTTCTTCCCAATGAAATACAAAATTTATGGAAGTGCCACCCTTAACCGATCTCTTATTTCGTGATAACCTAAAACCTATGAAAATAATTACTATTAATGGTTAGAAATAAATAAAGCTTTTATGTTAATTTACTCAAATAACCATTCAATAGTAGAAGTCATTATCTAAGAAGAGCATTAAATAACTTACATTTAAGCCTAAAAACATTTTCTTCCTACTTTTTAATTAAGAGGTGACAAAGGAATTAGTTGGGAGCAAACCCCTACGGTATTATTTTGGTAGGGTATTAGATTATCGGACTGGCCCGATGGTCATCAAGACAAAACACCCTGAAATGAATTAATATAATAAAAAAAATCCATTTGTCCCTTCAATTCAAACTTGTGGTTTGGGCACTGATACTTGACACGTGTTGGCTTTAATCAATTAAGAGGTTCATTAGGTAGGTGCTTTAGGAGAAGAACAAATAAGGCCTAAGAGGAGAAAGGAGTAGGTTCTACAGTGATTTTATTATTATTTTATTTGCTTTATCCAATCACAAACATGAACCATTAATTAAATAAATTAGAAAAAAATAAAAAACATAAATGAGAAAAATAAAAAGTAATAATCAGGCTTTTTACCAAAACATTGCCATCATCCTCATTTTTATAAATGGTAGAGATAACATACAACTTTAAAAGTCAAATTTATCAATGAAACACATCAATTCAAGATGGGTCGTAAGTTGATGCAAAGTGTGGGATTGAAGTGGGATTGAACAGGTGGCCCATCCAACAGGTCTTTTATCCCATGGATGATTTTGATTGAGATTGTCCACGTCATACTTTGACATGTCAGAAATAGGTTAAGTCTAGTACGGAACTCCCTACTTGATTCAATTAAAAATCAATTTTTTTCTTAATTATAATTACCACACTTCCTTTGCTAAAGCAAAAATAAGTTATAACTTATAACCATTATTATCATCATGAAAATGACATAGGCGTGTTAAAATGGTATACTTGGCACCATTTTGACGGGTTCTGAGCCATGAATGCAATCAAACTGGATTACAAAAGACAAGAGTCTAAAGATCATTTTAAGTCACAAGGTGGAATAATGGTGTCCTGGTCAAGTAGGACGGAAGAACCCTGCAATATATTGTAATAAAAGATTATTCTTTATTAACAAATAAGTTTGGAAAAGTTGATCAATGGGTATCTTTTTATTATTGATTAATTTTATAATATTCCATTTACAATTACTAATGGATTTCATGGTAAAATCAGGTAGATAAAATTTAACCCGATATGCACTTACTCTCGGATAAGATGCAAACAAACAAGGGGTAAGTAAAATACAAGGCCAGAAATAGTGTGAGAACAAGCCTAATCCACAATATTTCAAGTGAAAATGTGGCCCTTTCGTATATAATATATGTTTTAAGGTGAAAGAAAATTTATTTATTTAGGGCTTATTTGGTTTAATTGTAGGAATGGGGTCTGGAATTAATCAGAATCAGAACGGACTATTCCGATTTCAACGGTTTGGTTGGGTGAAATGGCATTTCCTTATTTGAGGAAATGCCAATTTTCTCCCCCTCTCTTAGGAATGAAATTTTATTCCAGTTGATTCCAATTTCCATTTGGATTCTTATCTGAACCATAAAGGCTATAGAAATAGATTATTCCAATTTCGATTCCAAAAGATTTTGATTCTAATTCTAATTTCGATTCTGATTGAGAACCAAACAAACCTTTATTTATTTACAAGTACAAACTATTAAAAAGAATCATGCATCTTATCATCTAAGCCTTATCACAATTACATTGTTAAATTAAATAATTATGAACGTTTAAATAATTCATTACTATTTCAATGTATGTGCATTTTGATCTGCCTCTATCTCTTCTAACCCATTCACCTTGCAACAAATCACCTCTTTCAATTCTTACAGCCACAGGTAAAGTAGATGATTAAAAGAATAAAGATTCAAATTAAACATACAGGCTTCGATAAGTTGACAATAGCATAGCAGAGGTTTTATAATATATGGTGCCTTCCCTCCTCGGCCAAATCTGCTTTTAAAATTTGTACATGAATTGTACCATATAATTTAATACTTGAATACACTGCACAAATTACTTTGAAATTATCGCTTACATGGTACGTTCCTTTGCAATTTTGCTTAACATGGATAATTTGGTAGCCGATTAATAATTGATACCCAGAAAACTCAGGTTCTAACATCGCATTCATCCTCTCCTAATCTAATAGTCTTATCTAATATTCATCACGATTTGCCAATTCAACAGCCTGGACATGTTCAATGGTGTTAACTAACTAGAGCTATGCTGGTGGTATGGTTTTCAGGTCTCACACACCTTCACCCAGGAGCATCCATTGGTGGGGCCTTCAAGGCCAGTCCCGCCAGGTGGCCATCCAAATCAGCCCTTCCAAATCGAGCTTTCGATGGTTAGTATCACCAAGAGGGAGAAAATAGCACAACTAACAAATGGTGCCCCATTTAAGAGAGCATGTCAAATGGATTTTTTGTGCCCCTTTTTTCGTTTCCTTCCTGTGTTTGGATGCAGTGCAATTTTATTTTCATTAATGCTCAGTTTGGAAAGTTTGGAAAGAGCATAAATACAAATATGTAGAGCAAAATCATATATTTTATATTATTTTGTATATATTTACACTGTACATATTTGTATTTGTATTCCTTCCAAGTTGAGCCTAATACAAATGTATGGGAATGCCTAATACCTGGGTAAATGCAGTTATCTGGGTAAGTTTTTCATGTAAAACACTTAACTGGGTAAGTGCATTTACCCATGTTCTTTAATTTCTCATGTAAAAAAGGTAATGACCATTTTATCCATAAAAATCCATTATTAAAAGTGGCATTTTTGTCCTGTTCAAGTGTTGGCAATTTCTCCCTAGGTGGAAAAATTATTTACCCACCTATGAGATTGGTATCTTACTTGGGTAAGTGGTATACAAGAAAATAAACTTTCCCTGATCTCCATATAAATCTGAAAAAGAACGTAGGATTATTGGTCAATGAGAGCCAAAATTCCATTGACCAACTTTCCCCCTATCAAAATCCCAAAAAAAGAACACTCCCTTAGAGATTAAATCCATTGGGTGCTTGATTAATTAGTTACATAACTAAGGACACCTACACTTGCACCTTGAAAACTGTTTCAAAATTTTGAACAACAATTTTTGTTTAAACTTGTTTTCTTTTCTTTTAAGTCTTGTTTAAGCTTATTATAATTATAGAAAGGACAGCATAGAGACTTGCCATCGTGCAAGGCATACACCCATGTACTTTGCGAGAAGTAACTATATTTTTAGTATGATGACGTTTGATGTGATGACACATTATTAAATCACAGACTATGATTTTGTGAAATCACAAACCATAGACTTTGCGATTTGCAAAATCACAAATCGCAAACTCTATGTTTTGCAAAATCATAAATCACAATTTATGCCATTTTCAAAGTTGCAAAAAAAAGTTGCGACTTGCGATTTGCAAATAACGACTCGAAACCGCGTTCAATTTCAGCCACACATAAGGGTGCATTTGGTTTGAAGGCTGAAATATGATCGTTAACATTTTAAGTTAATTCAATGGTCATAATTTGATCGGGTGTGATCAAGGGAGATTATTCAAACATTAACAATCTTAGCCGTTAACTGGTTGTGAATAGTTAAAAAGTTTGAAATTGTGACTATACAAAAAACCTCTTCGAACCAATACATTCATCTTTGTGATGATTTTCCAGAATTTATATAAAGGATGTAAATCAAGCTTATTCACACACAAGTTTTCAATCACTTCTCATTGTGAATTGCTCTTTTCTCTCTCAGTCTGATTTGCTACTATCTCATATAAGGTTTTTCCAACATTTTCGGTTGTAGTTTCTCACCTAAGGCTTTGTTGTATGTGTGTGTATATATATACATTAATAACAGGAATTCATTAGAATGATAAAACAATTAACTACAACACACTACAGAGAGAGATAAAAAGGTTTCACTCTCTTTGAGAGGACAAGGCATCTAAAAATGTATTTATTGTTCTCTTAACCCACTGAATTTGGATTTCCAGCCCCTTAGCCATTTAATTTTTTTATTTTGTTATATCTTAGGAGCAAATTTTCCTATAGTCTAACAATAAATTCAGTGAAACTGAGTGGAGACAAATAACATTTTTAAAGATAGTGTGTATAAATACACCTCCGAGCTTTTCCTCCAAAATTTTTTGTAACCCTATTTCCCCAACAATTTGAAACAAAAATAAATCAGAACCCAAATAATTTATAGTATCAACCAAACGCAGCATTATGATTGATGAATCTTAAACTTTGTTTTGCTCCCTGCTTAGTTTTATCTAGGAAAGTCTTTTTAATTATTTTAAGTTGTTTTTCATGTTTTATCGGATCCTAGTTGAATTTGATGTCATGTATTATATAGCTTATTCAGAGTCATATCAGAGGTAGGTGTGACAAGTTGTTTCTATATATAAACAGGAAAAAACGTGACATGATGTAGGCAGACAATTACGATTTTATTTTTTGGTCTAATAATTTATGATCTTTTCCTTTTTTATGTTTTAGACTTTTAGTTTGAGGTAAAGGAGAAATATTAGCATCTTTTCTTTTTTCTTTTTTTTTTTTTTAATTTGAGACAAGTCGTTGAAGATTCTTTGTTTTTTCCCCAAACTGGATCAGGGATATAAATAAATTGACTGGGTGCATCTAACTATAGCACAATTCTTCTTTTTTATTTCATTCATTTGAAATATTTTTGGTGTGAAAATCTTTCTTAATGTATAGGATTCAAGTTATAACAAGGTTTTGTTTACAGAATTTCAAGACCAGGTGTCTAAGGCATCTGAGTTAGAGGGCCTACTGATACATCGATCGTAGATGTTAAATAAAGTGATTAATCTATACATTATTTTATTGTTAAATTGAGTGGAAGTCATTCTTCTTCCTGTAGCAATCAATGGAGAGAAGCAGCTAACACCTTATTCCTTGCGTATAATCCACACCTGTTGTTACGTGTAGAGTAATGATGATCTCTTTTAATTAAACTTGGAGATGAAGCCTGGAGGGGTTATGACTTTATGACGATCGATAGCTCTCTGCTGCATGGCCAAGAAAAATGATCGATGAACTAATAATACTTAGGCAGAAGAAGCAAACTTAAATAAATAGATAAACAATTACAGGGATTCAGCAGGCAACCTCTCTTCTTGTTGATGGATCTGTTTTCGAACCTACTTGACTTGAATATAGATATATCTTGGTTTTAAGTTTAATATAGGGGTGAGAAATGTTTTTTTAGTTAAAAAAAAAAGAATCGGGGAGGTCGTTTCGTTTCACCACCCGGGAACTGGGAACATTATTTTAGGTGGTGTTCAGTAGTGTGTAAATATTGTAGATAAAATTGTTTTGATCATGTTCATGGTAAGATATATTGTTTAGTTATGTGTGGACGGTTCTTGTCTACAAAATAACGTGGACATGAACATGCTATACATCAATTTATAATCTATAGTATTTTCTCGTAGATGATCCATACTATAGTGTGGACAGTTTGTGGGAATGTTTCAATGTAACATACATACGTTACATTGACCCAATTACTCTCATTTTATTTAATCTTTTAATAATTTTTAAATTTTTAATATTTTATCAACAAAATAATAATTCTAATATACATTTTAACACAAGTCCGATGGTTCTCCTTCTCAAATCTTTTTTTCATTATTTAAATATTAATTTTTAATATATTTTATTATTTAATATTTAAATATTAATTTTTAATTATTTAAAAAATGCAATTGTTGTCTACATATTGATGCCTTTTTGTTCAATTTATTTATCATATAAGATGCAAAAATTAGATATTTATGGTCGACTATGTAGATCTCCCATAAAATGTATATGAGATACATGAAATCAAAGGTGTGGTGTAGAGGTTCACACCTATAAAACAAGTTCATATCTGCACCCCACAACATTCCACATTACATCCTTGCCTTATATTGGGAACATCTCTCAGTGATGATATCATC